>NC_045699.1:57856752-59173026 GCF_009834535.1 Camelus ferus
AGCGCTGTCATGTACCTTGATTCATTACCCCCTTATGGCAACCTGTGAGGTTGAGATAGACATTCCCAGGCAAGAGCTGAAGAGACTGAGTGCCAGAGAGTGGCTTGCCCAAGGTCATCTCTGGTAGGTGGCCCAGCTGCCACTCAAAAGCCGGTCTTCCCACTCACAGATAGAGGAAAGAGCATGCACTGGGCACTTCTCGCTGTCAGGCCCTTGGCAGTTGTTACGTCCGTATGTGAGGGGAGTTAAGGCTCCCCTAAGTGGGATGATTTACTCATGGTCTCCACCTGTCATGAGGGTCTGAACCCACATGGCTCTGACTCCTAAGTCAGTGGAATTCCAAATTCAATGGATGTGCAAATCATTAGGTACATGGCCTCCCAAATCTTGTCTTCTCATTTCCCAATGGGCACTGATGGCTTGTCATCCTGTTGCAGGATGGAGAGAGTCATCATTTCCGTCATCACCTTCACCTTGGGTACCACTTACTGAGTGCTTCCTATCTGCTAGGCACTGCACTAGATGAATTATATAACTGATGCTCTGGGCTGAATTGTGCCCCCCCTGCAACCACCATTCATGTGTTGAAGTCCTAACTCCTAGTATCTCTGATTATGGCTGTATTTGAAGATAGGGTCTTTAAAGAGAGAATTAATTTAGAATGAGGTCATGAGCCCTAATTCAATATGACTGGTATCTTTTTAAGATGAGGACATTATGACATAGACACACACGGAAGGAAGACCGTGTGGAGACACAGGGAGAAGATGACCACGTGCAATCCAAGGAGAGAGGCCTTAGAAGAAACCAACCTACCAGAACTTGACCTTGGACTTGTGGCCTCCGGAACCATAAGGAAATACATCTCTCTGGTTTAAGCCACTCAGCTGGGGGTACTTTGTTATGGCAGACCTAGCAAACTTAGTAAGTTCTCACAGGCATTACGGGAAAAGCGGAGCCTGGAGAAGGCAGGCGTGAGATGGGAAAGGGTCTCATGAGGTTGCCTGCAGGACTGACAACCAGATTGGTGCCCACAAAGTGGCAGTTATCCTCCATAGTGGGGCCGGTGGTCCTCAGCTCTGTGAGTTTGGGCACCCGAGTCAGCGCACTGAGAATGAAAGCCACTCAGCTGTCCTTGACTGGCTCAGCCTCTGTACCAGGCACATACTCGGTGCTGCACACACACCATCTTGCTTCCTCCCCAAGACAGCCCGTGGGGTGAGCATGGGATCTCTTCACTTCACAAATGGGGACGTGGAGGCTCATGAAGAAGGTTCCCTGACTTGCCCAGGAGAACACAGCTCATAGGGACCAGAGGTAGAATGTGCACCTAGTTTTGCCCAGTTCCAGAACTCAGAGTGACAGCAACTGACTCAGAAAGAATGGTGGATATACATACACCTGATGCCCAGAAGTCCATCCCAATGAGAATGCACCCCCACGTGGTCTGGACTGCTCTGGCTGCCTGGAGGGGCATTCTGGTCACCGTAGCCATGCTAGTCAGGGTTGCTTGGTAATGCCGGAGTTGGAGCAAGGAGAGGGAGAAAGCATGCCTGTGTTTCTCATTTTCTTGAGCCAGTTAGGCATGGTGGCTCAGAGAGCACACCCCCGGGATCCAGCCTGTATAGATTCAAGTCTCATCTCCATCACTCACCGGTGGGGTGACCTAGAATGACTTGTGTAACTTCTTGATGCCTCGGTCTCCTCCAGGAAGCACAGACGGTTGTGCTCACGGAGTCCCCTCCTGGGGCTTTGGGGAGGATCAGTGGTTCCATGTGTCTAAAGTTTCCACAGGCTCCCGTTCCCGGCAGGGTGAGAAGGGGGCTCACATCCATTGAGAGGCCCCCTGTGCCAGACACCTTCTGTGTGGGCTTGATGGCTCTGCCAACATGCCCCTCTTGTCCTTCCCTTCTGTGGACACCATACCTGACCGATCCTGGTTTGTTTACCATCTTGCGCTAAACAGAACCCAATCCACTGACTGCAGATCATCCTCCCTGGGGTTCTGGAAACCAGGCTCTTTATGCACACATTCTCCTCATCCACACAGACGCCTCATCTCCTCCTTTGTGAGTGGATTTTGGTAACTTGAATATTCTATCCCTTTCTCTTGCTTCTAGGTGTTTGTACGTGCATTTCCCTTCACTTGGAAACTTCTCTCGCCTCTTTGACCAACTCATACTCATCCTCTGGATGTCAGCTTAAATACCACCTCCACTGAGAAGCCCACCCTGATTTCATCGTGGTTTCTGGGCTCCCACGGATCCTACTGTAGAAATGACTGCAGCATTGCAATTGCTCCTTTCCTATAGTGGTCTCTCCTTGTGCCCCCCAACCCCACCCCATTGTACTGTGAGTTCACTGAGAGCAGGAGTGGGCCCTCTTGTTCACTGTTGCATCCACCATTAGTGTCTGACACACAGTATGTACTTCACACATTTTTATCGACTGACTAAACTTCAAGGTGATGTTATATGTGAGGACAAAGTGATAAAAGTAACACTGCTGGCCCCGGTTATCCCTCCTCCATTTTGCAAGGAGCACCCTTGGTTGACATTGCTCCTTGGAGTGTGGAGAGGACAAGGAGGAAGGCGGAATGCCCCAGGGCCAGGCTGCTTTGTTGAGGGGCCAGAGGAGAGAAACTGTGACTCTCAAGTTCTGGGATTTGAGCAGAGTGAGAATGAGTGGGAAGGAGGGCAGAAATCTGAGCAAGTTCACAAAGGCGAGAACTCTGTGGGAGGGAGAAACAGCAGAGGAGTTTAAGGAATGTTTTTTGTGAGAGAGGAGCCATCTCTCCTCAGTGTCCTTAAAGGGCCTTCATGAAGTGTGTTCCCTAGACCAGGACCAGCAGCCCTGTCACCCAGGAATTGTCAGAAATGCAGATTCTCTGGCTCCGCCCTGGACCTATTAAATCAGAAACCCTGTGGGTGGACCCAGCAATCTGCGCTTTAACAAGCCCTCCAGGGGATTCTGACTCACGTTAAAGTTTGGGAACCAGCTGCAGTAAGACTGTCCGTATCTTTTTGTTGCCCTGCGGAGCTGCTCTCGTGCTTCATCTTGGGGAGAGCCCCCCGGGAAGAGGGGCCAAGTGCTGGTCCCACAGACTTGCAAGCTCTTGGTGTGCATTTGCTTTCCTCTAACCCTGAGGTCCTGCCAACAGCCTCTGCTTGACTGAGAAACTGAGGTGCAGAGAGGTAAGGAGCTTGCTCAAGAGACATCCCGGGACTGAACATGTCAGGCTTCGGGATTGGGATCTGATTTCTATCATCACTTTGTGCTTTTCTAAAGCACTTTGTCACTCTGGGTCCAGATTTTTTTGTCTGTAAAGTGGGAACATGGGTGTCTTCAGCCAGCAGTGGGGTAACGAGTGTGGAAGGAAAGTGTGAAGAGCCTCACATGGAAGACGCTGTAACAGTAGACATGCACGGACCTGTTGCTTACAAGGGACGTGGCTTCACTAAGATGACACTGCTAGTAATTTAGGAATTGCTGACTCCAAGAGGCACTGTTCAAGACTGCGAGAGAGAGAGACAGAGAGAGAGAGAGAGAGAGAGAGAGAGAATGCCACGTAGCCTTTTTGCTCATTAGTGCATTTCGAGGAAGCCTTTGTCCGTGTCTAATTTCTGTACATTTACTCGGGACTGGAGTGAAAGTCAGCAGTCCGTGTCCTGGATGATGTTGCTGCAGACCTATGGTTCAGAAACTTGGCTGCCCATTAGAACCCCTGGGCAATTTTAAAAAATATCAATGTTCCTGGGTACACCCATACCAACGACTTGAGAGTCTCTGTGGTTGGGGCCTGGGCTGCTGGTGAAGCCTCCTCAAGAAGTGACTTCCAATGGGTATGCTAAAGCATTAAACACAAAACTCAGAAAAGATGGTCACAAGGGAAGAGGGGAGGGGAGCTTCCATTTGTTGAGCGCCTATGATTCTATGATCACCTCTGCCTCTGACCTCGGCTGGGAAAGGCTCTTGGCTTTCACGGATCCGTGTGGTTAGACCAATAATACAATTTTGACCCGGATAACCCAGCATAATCTTCCCATGTCAAGATCCTTAACTTTAGCACATCTGCAAAGTCCCTTTGGCCACATAAGGTGACATACACAGGGTCTAGGGATTAAGGCAGAACATCTTTGAGGGGCCATTATTCTGCAGACCTCAGGTGCTAAGCACAGTAAGGGTTCAGTGAAGTTAGCTGTGTTAATCTCATTTAGTTCGAGCAATGACTTGGAGAGACAGGCAGTGTTATCTTGCCTCGTTTCTGTCACTTCCTTGCTGTGTGATCTTGGGGTGATTACTAAACATCTCTGAACCTCAGTCCCCTCCTCTGTATAATGGGGGATAATAGTACCTGTCTTATAGTGTTGTTGTAGTAGTTAGGTGAATTATTTCTAAGCAAAGTGCTTAGAACCTTGTCTGATACAGAGTAAGCCTCCAATAGGCATTACCTAAAATAATAACAACATTGTCATCTCCATCGTACGTGGCACAGAAAGCAGGCCATTCAGGGTTTCAGGGTCTGTTGCAGATGCAGTTTTGTGACCCCAAGCTCTGTGCTTTCTTCTGGAGAGGTGAAGAGTTCCATGTGGTTCTCTGGGGAAGAACAAAGGCCAAGCGAGGGTGAACTTTCCAAGAACCAGATTTCAACTCAATGACAGAACTTTCTATCAGGAGAAGTGTCTGGCAAAGGTGAGCCTTCTTCCCTGGGAGCCTCTCCCAGCACAGTTCCCTCCTCCAACTCTAGAGTCTGTGAGTCTGGCGGAGGAGCAGGGTTGGGGGCCCAGGAAGGGACAGAGAGGGTCTTCAGGAATGCATCTTGCCGAGTTCCAGACTGTCTCCTGCAGGAGCGGAGCTGAGGGAGTACGGGGCACTCCCTGTGTAGTGGGTGGCGAGGTCGTCTGTTTCTCCTCTCTACTCTCATCCTCCCTCTCTCAGGAAACCATGGCCCCGTGGATGGGTTGCTGGCAGAGGCATGGAGCTCACCAACATTGAAGCAGAATCATAGAGGTGGCAGCCTCTGCTAGACCACCAGGTCTTCAACTTCCATTTTACAGATGAAGAAACTGAGGTCCAGAGAGGTGCTGGGATTTGCCTGAGGTCATAATGCAAGTGGGAAGAGAGCTGGGACTAGAACCTGGATTTCATGGCTCCCGGGAGCAGCTTCCCGATCCCCCTCCCTCCCTGTACAAGCATGTTGCCTGCGAGTCACTGTGCCAGACATTCCATCCCCAGCAAGGAAAAGACTCCCCTCCCTACTCTGCCTTCGTCCTGTTGGACTTCCTCTCCTGCAGTCCCTCCTGGATAGCCTCTTGTGTGTCACCCCAATGTGCTGAACTCTGTCAGCCTCCAAACCTTTGTCCCTGCTGTTCCCTCTGCCTGGAGCCCTTTCTCCCTGCTCTGTGCATGGCTGGCTCCCTTTACATCTTGGCTCCCAGGGAAGCCATTTCCAGCCCCTTGCTGCACCCATGCTGGCTCCCTCGTCTTTCTTTTGTGGCCTCATTTTGTTTCCTTATTCCCACATCACGATCTGCTTGCACTGATCTTCTTGCTCATTGTCCTGCCCCTCTAGGTGCTAAGCCCCCCAAGGGTAGGGCCTCTGTCATTGCTTCCACCAGTGTCTGCATGGACCCTGAGCTCAAAATACATCCAGTAACCAACGAATGAAAAAGTCAGCCTTCCAATGGGCAAAAAAGTTATTAACAAGTCACCCATCAAATGAGAAAAGCATTATGCATTGTGGTCACTGCAAGGAGGTCACACAATGTGGGAGCCTGCCTGACCTCTGCCGAGTCCCCAGTGAGGCACTCATGACTCTGCAGGGTAGTAACAGGGGGTCCTCTAAGAAGCGTCTCTGATCCCCAGACCAAAGCAGGCCTCCCTGTCCTGCGGCCTGATAGCTTCCTGAACACTTTCTCTGCGTCACTTACTGCAATGATATGCACTTGTGCAGTTAGCTCGATTTTTATTGTGATAAAACACACATCGTATAAAATTGACCATTAGTGACATTTAGTACTTTCACAATATTGCTCAACCATCACCACTGTCTGGTTCCAAAGATTTTCATCATCTCAAAAGGAGACTCCACACACTTGAAGCAGTCACTCCCCATTCTCCCCACCCTCAGCCCCTGGCAACCACTAATCTGTTTTCTATATCCACGGATTTACCTATTCTGGATATTTAATTATCCATGGAATGAAATTAGTGTTAAAATTCTTTTCCTATGTGGTAACCTCTGCCAGGGTAGGAGTTGTGTCTGTCTGTCTGGCTTACCTTCACCAGGCCTCTGGCACAGACAGACAGCTGTGGTGTGACAAGAGAATGTTTTCTCTATCGTAGTCCATGAGCTCATGGAGGCAGGCTCTGTGTCTCGTAGGACCAGAGGCTTGAGAGTGCCTGGGTTCAGTTCCTCTAGCTGCCTCTACTAGATTAAGTGTTACCCAAAGTCAGTTACATAATACCTTGAAGCATTAATTTCCTCATCAATAAAATGGGGATAATGGCACCGCGTGCCTCCTTTGGTTACATGAGGACTCATGACATGCTGCCTGCATGAATGTGCCTGGCTCAGGGCAGATTCTCATGAACATTTGCCATTATTACCGTTTTCCCTGTGTTTTTCAATCCCAGGCTCTGGGCTGGGTAATGGGCAGGATCCAAACTCTATAAATGCATTTCAGTTGGAATGATGCCTAAAAGGGTTTCAAAATTAGGTGGGTGGGCCTTCAGATAAAAATTGCAGAGATTTCAGTTGGGATGACAATAAAGAAGAGACCCTTTGCACCAACTTTTGCTAAGTTATTCTGCGATGATGAACAGCACCAACATCTCAGAGGTTTGCAAGAATAAAAGCTTTGTTCACTTCGTAGGTCTTTGTGGGCAAGTTGCTTTCTTCTTTTGGGGTCCAGGCTGTGCAAGCAGCCCTCATCTGGGACATGCTGTTCCTGTGGCAGAGGGAAGAGGCAGGGGATGGCTCTCAAAGCTCCTGCTCCTGTGTCACATCATTACCACTCACATCCTGAGGCCATACCAGTCACACAGCCAAGCCTGATGTCTGGGTGGGGAAGAGGCAGGGACTGTACCACCTGCTCCAGGGATGCCACAGAGCATTGAGTGGGATGGGTAACCCTCTTCCAGAAAGGGCAGCCAATAACTGGGAATTATAATACACTGACCACCCTCTGGCCTGAGAGCTTTAGTTATTCAGGGGACATGGTCTGATGCATCCCTTGCTCACTCTGATTCTCCACTCACAGTAGCATAACCCTAGATCTGGGGCGGGGGGGACGTCAATAAGAATAGGCACAGTGAGTGGTCCGTGAGTCTTCTGCTCCGCAGATTCGGCCCAAAGACTGAAACCTTTGAAACTTCCTTCATGGCAGTGCTATTAATGGTAGCAGAACACTGGGACCAGCCTAAATATCCAGCAAGAGGGGAATGGCAAAAGCATGGTGGTTTGTTCATGCAATGGCATCTACACCACCGTTAAAATAAATGAACCACAGCTAAATATTACATCGGAAGACTCTCCAAAACATAACCATGGGTGAAAAAGACAGACATAGGATGAGACCAATATGAAATGCGCAGAATTTTGGAAACAATTAGGCAGTTCCTCAAAATGTTACATATCTAGTTACCATCTGACCCAGCAATTCCATTCCTAGGTATCTGCCCAAGAGAACTGAAAACAGTTGTTCACACAAAAAGTTGCATATGAATATTCATAGCAGCATTATTCATAATAGCCAAAAAGTAGAAGCCAGCTAAATGCCCATCAGTAGATGAATGGATGACCAAAGTGGTACATCCACAAAATGGAATATTATTTGGCCATGAAAAGAATGAAGTAAAGTACTGATACATGGAACAACATGGAAGACATCATGCTAAGTGGGAGAAGTCAGACTCAAAGTAGCATATATTGTTTGATTCCATTTATAGGAAATGTCCAGAGTAGGCCAATCTGTAGAGATATAAACAAGGTTAGTGGTTGCTAGGAGCTTCAGAGAGAAGGGAATGATCACTTAAAGGGCACAGGATTCCTTCCAGGGTAATGAAAGTGTTCTGGAATTGGAGAGTGGTGATGATTGCATAACATTGTAAGTGTGCTAAATGACACTGAGTTTTATACTTTAAAATGATTAATACGGTAACCTGTATTATGAGTGCTGTATCACCATAAGAATAAAATATACATAACAGCATATGTGTAGTGTGAATAAAAAACATGGAACTGCATGAAACTGTATATACCAATATCAGGATGCTGGATATCTTGGGGAAGCAGGAAGAGGGGTGGAAGGCAAGGAGTTTCAACTGAATCTGTAACATTTTGTTGCCTTAAAATGCCTTGAAATCTATATGGCATAATGTCAAACTTTATTAAATCTGGGTTAGTGTGTGAGTATTTATTGCATGGTTCTCTGCACTTTTCTGAATGTTTGGAATATATCATAATCAAAAGAGAACTTGCCCAGTAGCTTCGAGAACTATTTCTGGGTGGCTGTAAGTGTGAGCATGTCTTCTACCTCACTGCACTCTGAGAGCAGGTGACTCAGGGAACAGGGAACATTAGATTTCATTGTATTTTTGCCTGGCTGCATCCCATTATTTTAGATTCTATTGAAATTAATGGTGCAGGGACTTTATTTTTTTTCCATCTAGGCCTGGAACTTTGACTCTGATCAATGAATCCCATCTTCTGGAGGCAGAGTGATGGGCGGGGGAGGTTTTCATCTCAGATAATTGCTTTTTTCCCCTTTGTTTGCTAGAAGACACAGTTTTCCTTTCAGGCCCAAGCCATTCAAAGATAAGGCAGTAAACTTGTTTTCTCAGTTTGCGATTTTTCAAATGAGTTATTTCATCATTATTATAAGCAATTCTCCAATCTATGGAACCTCTCAGAGATGATGAAGTGGGAGAGGGAAGAAGCTTGGGTGCTAATTATAGATGTTACCGATTGCGTCGCTGAACAGACAAATTCAGAGGGTATCTTTGGGGACACGGCAGGCGATGGTTGGGGGTTGTTTTTCCGCAGAAAGATTTAATACCTCTCTGGGTCCCGTTCGTTTTCTCTGTAAAGTAAAGTGATCGTCCTTGTTATTTCAGAAGCAGTTATGCAATAAAGTTAACTGCAATTTAGGCAAAGTTTAGCTAAACTCAGATATCCAGCACAAAGCATAATGTCATTGGGGTTGCTGTTGTTCAGACCTTTCCTGAAGGTCCCATCAAGGTCATGTTGTCCAACAAAGTTACTGTACAGTTGAGGAAACTGAGACCCAGTTTGGCAACAAGTCTTGCCCAAGATCCCAAAGTCTGTTTTTCTATCTGAAGGTCAAATTTCTATTTTGAGGTTTATGCACAAATCTACCTCACTTGCCAATCTTGACCTCGAATATCTATTTTGTATTTCTAAAAATTAAACTTTTCCTTCCAAGGACATAGATTCCTTACTAAAAGGATTTTTATTTTTTGATGGGATGATTGTGCTGTGAAAAGAACTCTGTATATTGGAGTCAGAAAACCTGGTTGAGATCCTGTGTGATTTTGGCCCAGTCATCTCTCTTGTATGAATGTCAGTTTCTACTCCTACAATTTGGGCCAAAGATCCCCAAATCCAAGGGTGGTTGTGACATGGCTGATGTTCCCTGTACTTAAGAAACTTGAAATCAAAGAAAAGGACCCACCTGGGAGGAGCTGGGCATCAGTGTAAGTTAAGATGGCAACACAGAGTCAGTCTTCACATCCTGGCACATCACCTGTGAAAGCTGGTTCTCTGAGACACTGTGTGCTAAGCACTGCACTCATCACGGTTTGTGGACTTCCGTATTTAATCCTCATACAACTCTTTAATGTAGATGCCGTCATTATCCCTTCTACTGATGGAAAACTAAGGCACAGATAGGGTAAGCAGCTTGCTAAAGATCACACAGCTTCTGAAGAGCGAAAATTCGCCCCTGGGCCCACTGGCTCCAGGGCTCCTGTGTGTAACCATAGGGCTGTTGCTCCTCTCTGCTTCTACGTCCAAGGAGGCGTTTGCAGATCAGTTAGATGTCTTCAGCAGATGAGTCCCAGCACCTTTTTGTCTCAATCCTGGGAATCTTTGGAGCATCTTCATGGATTATCAAGGAACACTGGGGACAGATACAGCAGAAAGTGGTACCCAGATGGTGTCAGCCAAGCCCCAAAGTTCCCATCTATGACAGGGATAACCTTGTTGCTCAATTTCTGGCTATCAGGCTGATTTCTAACAAAGGAGCTTGTGCTGTTACCGTACCATTTTATGGAATGCAGCTTGGAATATATTTTGAAATCAGGAAGTGTGATGCCTTCAGCTTTGTTCTTCTTTCTCAAGATTGCCTTGGCTATTCAGTCTTTTTTTTGGTCACATATGAATTTTAGAATTGCTTTGTTTCTATTTCTGTATAAAAATGTCATTGGGGTTTTGGTGGGGATAGTATTGAATTTATAGACTGTTTTGGATAGAGTGGACAGTTTATGTCTGACAAGGGGTTAATATCCAGACTATATAAGGAGCTCCTATGACTCAATAGCAAAAAACAAAAAACAAAAAAAATCCCAGAAATACACACAATTTAAAAATGGACAAAGGACTTGAATAGATATTTCTCCAAAGACATACAAATGACATACGTGTATACGAAAATGTGCTCAACTTCACTAGCCACTAAGGAAATGCAAATCAATACCACAGTGAGATACCACCTCACACCTTAGGATGGCTCCTATCGAAAACACAAAGGATAAGTGTTGGTGAGAATGAGGAAAGTTAGAACTCCGTACACTGTTGATGGGAATGTAAACTGGTACAACCATTACGGGAAACAGTACAGAAGTTCCTCAAAAAATTAAAATTGAACTATCATATGATCTACCAACCCCACTTCTGGGTACACGTCCAAAGGAATTGAAATCAGGATCTCAAAGAGACATCTGCACTCTCATGCTCATTGCATTATTCACAATGACCAAGAAATGGAAACAACTTAAATGTTCATCGACAAACTGATGGATAAAAAATTTGATATATACATACAGTGGAATATAATTCAACCTGAAAAAAGAAAGAAATTCTGCCATATGTGTTAACATGGATGGAGGACTATGTGCTAAGTGAAATAAGCCAGTCATAGAAGGACATGTACTGTATGATTCCACTTAAATGAGGTATCTAAATAGTCAAACTCATTGAAGTAGAGAGTAGAAGGGTGGTTGCCAGGGGCCTGGGGAAAGGAATAAATGAGGTGTTCAATGGGTATCTAGTTCAGTTATGCAAGATGAATAAATGTTAGAGGTCTGCTGTCCAGCGCTGTACCCACAGTTAACAATACTATATTGTACACCTAAAATTTTGTTAAGAGGGAAAGTCTCATGCAAAGTGTTCTTACTGCAATAAGGAAAATAAGAGAGCTTGTGGAATTTCACTTTCTCAAGATAAGGAGAGGCTGCAGAGAAACACATGGGAGACCATGTATTTTGGAAGGATGTTTGCAAAACTGACTCAGGATAGATGCTCTTGGTTTTTTTACTAAATTCCATTGTGACTGGTGTCTTTGTAAGAGGAGATTAGGACACAGACACACATGGAGGAAGACTATGTTAAAGACGTGGTGAAGACAGTTAACTAACTACAAGCCAAGGAGAGAGGCCTTCTGAAGAAACGATTCTGCCAACACGTTCATTCTGGACTTCTAGCTTCCAGAACTGTGAGAAAATAAATTTATGTGGTTTAAGCCACCAGTCTGTGATACTTCTCTAGTACTTTATTCATTTATTAATGGCTGCTTAGGCAAACTAATTCAGTGACTTTTCTTTGACCTGCTTATAGCAGAGGAGAGGACATTGGACTCTTTAGGAACTCCATACATTTTTTTTTCTACCCAGTCTTGGCCTATGGAAAAATACTCGTCTTTGACAACCCTGGCATGGTTAACTCAAATACGCCTTCCGAGTGATGATAACGTCATCCCTCGTATCCAGGGCTATTACTGTCTCCACCCGCTGTCACCTGACCTTTGAAGAATGGATACAGAATCGCCTCTGTGGATTGCTTTCTTCCTGTCATTAAGTTTACTGCCTTCTCTGAGGTCCTTCGTGGACATCTTTTTTAATAAGTAACTGAATTGTACAATCTACTCACAGAATAGACGTAAGAAAAAAAAATTCCTAAGACATTAACAGTGCCCAATCAGGAGCAAGGAAGTCAGATTTCTAGTCCAACATTGAATAGTGTAGGGTTTAAAAGTGTTATTATGTAATAGTATTATATATAGTATTTTATATAGGCGTGTGTGTATCTATAAGTCTAGACATACATATAATAAATTATGAGAAACCTATTTAAATGGTTGAACCTACCACCCAGCAGGGAACTTTTCCAAAACTACTGAATTGATCCATGTGTTGCTTCCTAATCCTATTTCTCCTCCCCTCTCTGCAGTAATCACTATTATGAAATTTAAAAAATAATTTCTTTTTTTTTTTTAAATATGGCTTCACTTCTTCTCTCTGTATCCCTAAACATCATCTAATTTAGGGTTGCTTGACTTTGAATTTTTTAAAAGTGGTATCCTGCTTATCTGCAGTGTTCCATGAGTTAGTTCTTTTCATTCAATGTTATGCTTTGAGGAATTCATCCATGTTGCTTATAGCTATAATTTTATTTTTTCTGTTATATAGTATTTTATCATATAAATACTCCATACATTTATTCATTCTTTGCTGGTAGACATTTGAATTCTTTACAGGTTTCTGTTACAAACAATGTTGTTTTGAACATTTTTGTGCATGTCTCATTGTATATTGCAAGAATTTCTCTCAGGTATGTACATATGATGCTTTTACAACTAAAAAAATTCAAAGAATGTGCAAAAATGTAAAGTACTCTTGAAAATAATTCAACTCTATTTGATTAAAATTAAACAAATGGATTTTTTTGTTTGTTTGAAACAATCCAGATATCTTATCTATGGAACCCCAGGCTTAGGACATTCAGAGGGCTGATATTGTATTGTATTAGTAGCATTTCTTATAATTATCTCATTTCCCTAAATAAAGGTAGTTCAGAATATTTAACTCAATAGCTTACGTCACTGATGTATTTGAGGTTCTCTAATCTTCCTTTTATTTTTATCTCTATATCCTGGTTCCCTGTATGGATGGTATCATGAGGACATATCATATGTAATGAGGATTTATTGCCTCTATGTATGGAGGAAACTGAGACTCAGCAAAATTAAGCAGTTTGCTTAAAATCACACAACTGGGAATCAGTCTAAAACCCGTGCACATCTCACTACATGAATCTGTGGGTCACAGGTGTGTGTCCCCTCCTCTGATGTCCACCATCACCTCTTGCTGCTGGGGTTGGCATAGAAGGAAAATAAGTCTCTGCATTTGGCAGGCTGATTGTCTACTAATTGCTACCATGTCTTGTATGCCTACTGTGGGCCCACCAGGTACTGCTAGGTACTCGTAGATGGGTTCAAACTAATCCTCATAACAACAGTATAATGTTGATATTACTATCCTCATTTTCCAAGATGAGGAGAATGAGGCCCAGGGCAAATACAGTAGTCTCCCCTTTATCCATGGTTTCACTTTTGACAGTTTCAGTTACCCATGATCAACCATGGTCCAAAAATGTTAAATGGAAAATTCCAGAAGTAAATAATTCATAAGTTTTAAACTACACGTGCCTCTGAACAGTGTGATAAAAACTTGAGCTGTCCGCCTGAAACTGGGAGGTGAATCCGCCCAGGAGGTGAATCATCCCTTTGTCCAGCTGTGTCCCACCCACTAGTCACTTAGTAGCCCTCTTAGTTATCAGATCAGTTGTCACGGTATCACATTGCTTGTGCTCAAGTAACCCTATTTTATTTAATAATGGCCCCAAAGTGCATGAGTAGTGATGTTAGCAGTTAGGATATAAGGATATACCAAAGAGAAACCATTCTTCCTGTATGTGAAAAGGTGAAAGTTCTCAACTTAATAAGGAAAGATAAAAAATTGTATAAAGAGGTTGCTAAGATCTATGAGAAGAAAGAATCTTCTGTCCGTGAAATTGTGAAGAAGGAAAAATAAATTTGTGCTGAATTTGCTGTTGCACCTAAAATTGCAAAAGTGACGACCACAGTGCATGATAAATGCTTAATTAGTATGGAAGAGGCTTTAAATTTGTGGATGGAAGACATGAACAGAAAATAGGGTTTGCTACTACTATCTGCTGTTTCAGGCATCCACTGGGGGGTCTTGGAACGTATCAGCTGCAGATAAGGGGGGACTACTGTAAATATCCAAGGACAAGCAGGTAGCAAAGATGTCAGAATTGGGTCTCAAAATCCAGGTCTGTCTTACTCCAAAGCCTTTACTCTTTCTAAACATATATTGCCTTCAGAGGGAGGAAACACCAAATGCGCTCCCAATGTGTTGTTACTTCCTGTCTGATTCTGATTATGTGCGTGCACCTGTGTTGTTAGAAGGAAGCAGAATGAAGACAAAATTGCTTAGAATGAGCATGATAATTCAATTTAGACGTGCCTCTGTGAGGACACTGGGCTCAAACCCAAACAGAACCTTTTGTGATTTTGACTTTCAGTCCTGGATTGATGTCCCACTCCCTACAGGGAGTTAGCTGAAGGATGGTAAGGAAGTTGGTCTGCATTTGCACTGATAATCTTCAGAGTGGGTTTGGATTCAACAGTATGGACTCTGACGCGGGGTGGATTTGGCTTCAAATTCTGACTCTTTCCCTTATGAACTGTTGGATCTTGGGTGAGCTACGTAATATCTGTGAGCTTCTGTTTTTCCATCTGTAAAATGGGGATAATTAATAGTGCCTTCTTTATCGAGTTCTGGTGGGGGTTGGGTTACTCCCTGCAAACCTCTTAGAATAGTGTTACTGTAAACACTCAATACCAGATATTGTTATTGCTGAGTAATGATAATAAAGAAATAGAGGATTGAATCAGGCTAAGCTTCAGGGTCCTGTCAAGAAATGGTAGGAATACCCGGGTTATTCCATTGTGGGTGATTAAAATTCTGCACATTTGTGATATTTGTGGTCTGGGAAGAAGTTCACTAGATCCTCTTAGTAACCCTGCAAGGCCAGCAGAACCTGCTAGATGGCCCCCAGCTCCCCATGAAAAAACTGGGGCGGGAGGTAACTCACCCAGGGTCCCACCTATCCTTTCTGGGGGCAGAACTCAGGTGGTTATTTGAGCCCTACCGGGGGTGACGTCTTCCCTGTGGCCTGTGCAGGTTCCAAAGGGATATAGAGGCTGAAAAAAAAAAAGACTTCTAAGAACTGCCTTAAATGGGACATTTCTTTGTTGCAAAGACCCAATGCCACCCACTTCTTTTAGCATTTATTACGATGGCTAATTGGGCACCATTAGGATGTGGGGTCTTATAGAAGTCAGGCTCAGATTGGCAGTTGTGTTGATGTAAAGGTGATTTGCTTTCAATTCCTCTGGACTGTTCTGTCTTCATAGACAACCACCTGTGGGAGAGATTGGTGTCTGGAAAAAAGGGTTTCTCTAGTTCATGGAAAAATCAGACATTCTGTTGTTCTTTTCTCTTAGAATTATCCAGTCATGCTTGAGACTGTTTTCTTACTAAGTTTCTAAGAAGTTGCCTTCGGTATAGCTTGGTTTGTTTGTACTGAAATCAAAACATCAACGTGGTAGGTTTTAAAAAGAAATAGAAAAAAATTTCACTATGTAACTGGGTGGGGAAATTACCCAATCTTGGGCAGAGTTCAGCTAAGCGTTATTTGATGGCAGCATGGCTGAGCTGTGCCTAGGGTTCAGAACATGTGGACACTAGGCATGGAGGGTTTCTGTATTTCATGTCAGAAAGAAGGACCTCTGCTCTGGTTGGGCATTAGGGACTGGGGTCTGGCCCTGGCTGTGACATTTTTTCTTGGTATGACCTCAGGCAAGTCCCTTTTCCTCTTGGACTTTTTATCATTGTCCCACCTTTAAATGAGGATATTCGACTAAATGTTCTAAAAGATCCCTTTCACTTCTGGAATTTTAGGATTCTGTTAATGTAGCGTTGCAGCCCATTTGAAAATCATATCCTTTCCATTTAAATCCACCAGAGGGAGATGTGACCCACGTTTTGGCCCTGCCCCTGGTGTGAGAGTCCTGATCACTGTGCCAAGTGCCCTGGAAGAGGAAAGGCGTGACCCAGTCCTTGCCTTTCATGGGAGGCAGATGGAAAAAGGCACTATTTAAGTTGGGTCTGCAGTTGACCAGGGGTCTTCAGATCTATTGTCCTTTTGATCTCATATCAGTTCCCTGGGCCAGAGGCTACCTTCCCATTTCGCAGGCCTGGGAACCAAGGCTCAAGGTATTCAAAGGACCCACCTTGGGCTATGTGGGTTTCCAGTGGTGGACTCAGGACCTTATCTCCTCATCCCCACTCATTCCTCTGGCCATTTTCCACCTGGCTTCGACAGGCTGCCTCTGTTTCTAAGGGGCTTCTGTTGAGCTAAGAAGACAATTTATATACAAGTTGATTAGGGCATAATTTGAATCTGTATCTGATTGAGTCCAGAGTAGGAGCTGAGCTGCTTGGGTGAACTAAAATTTTTTCCCAGTAAAGCTTTTCTTTTGGGATTTAGACTACATGATCTGTAAAATGTGGTGGCCAACAGGGACTAAAATGGTCCAGGTTCTAAGTTGCAGGCAGCAGAATCCACTCTGGCTCATTTAAGTGGCAAAGGAATTTTTGAAAGGGTTTTTAGGAAAGTCTCAGACTCTCCAGAAGGGCTGGAGAATGAGAATCTGAAATCTGTGTAGCCATCAATCTCACTGTGGGGGCTTTTCTGGGAAAAAACCACTGCCACAGCTACATGGCACTTGGGATATTTGGGACTGGTACCACTATCAGAACTGCCATTGATTGAACCCCTTCCATGTTCTCAGGTAAGGGCATAAACCTTATCTCAGATGATCCTGCAGGACCAGTATCCTTATCCCTCATTGACTGATACTTGATCAGTTAAACCCATGCCTCTCTGACTTCAAAGTCTGGGTTCCAACAGAACAAGAGGATACTGACATCAGACTGGAGCTGGGATCTGAGGGTCCTCGGGCTCACAGAACAATTTCAGGAGAGGAGGGACTTTTCTGGTGTTTCTTTACTGCCTTTGTAACACTTTTGTCTTCTAGTAACGTGGAAGGGAAGGAACTTAAGAGCATGTTAAATTCTTGTTTTCCATTTATTTTATCCTCTTGTGCCTCTGGTCCCTCTGACAAATAGCAATAGCCCTGAAGGAAGGGAGTACTTCCCAGCTGACATTTTATAGGCATTACTTGGATCTGACTCTCTTCAAATAAAAAGTTGTTGGACTTGGAAAAGAGCGTGACAAAGACTCACCCAATCCTGTTAGTTTAACTGGGGAACTGAGGCCCAGAGCAGGAAATGACCTGCTCAAAGTCACATAGTAAGATTGTGGCTTTCACACATCCAGCAGCTATTTAATGAGTGCCTACTATGTGTCAGGCGCTGAACACAGTATTAAACAGACAGCTTTCCTGTTGCCATGGAGCTTTATGTAAACAGATACCCCAGAGGTAGTAGTCTTGCCTCTGGTTCTCTAACCTTAACTAAATCTGGAGCAAAAATACCTTTAGCTCTCTTTCTTAATTTTTAAAAATAATAATTTAAAAAGAATCCCATTAGGAAATGCCACGGGAGAAAAGTTTAACTTTATTAGTTAACAAAAGCTGCAAATAAGCATTCTTTGTCCCTTCTATCAGATTGCAGTTTTTAAGAAAAAAAGACTACCCAATGATGGTGAAGGTATGTGAAATTCTTGTCGTCTCATATACTATTGATATGAGTGTAAAATTAACCTTTGTGAAGAAAAAAAGTTGCAGTATGTATCAAAACATTCTTGACCCTGAATTTACTTTTTAGACTATCTCCTAGAAAAACAGCTATGCATGTATCTAAAGGTACATCTTATAAGGAGCACAGTGTGGTTTATAATAAATAGTAAAGTCTGAAAAAACCCTAAATGTTCAGTAATTGATTGATCATATGAAGTATGCTATAGCCACTCTACCCTCAGAATTATATTTGTCCTTGTATAACAGAAAACTCCAAATAATGGTGACTTGGACACATGTGAATGCATTTTTCTCTCCTAAAAGAAACCTAAAAGTAGGGAGTTTAGGGTTGGTAGGGAGTCATCTGGAACCCAGGTTCCTTCTGTCCTTCAGTATTGCTGTTCTTAGTGCATGGTCAAAAGTGGCTGCTGGAGCTCCAGCCATTGTGTTCACACCTCATATGGAAGGGAGGAAAGGCAAAAGTGAGCATGTCATTAGCTAGCACTTGGTCATTTGGCTAATATAGCTGCAAAGAGACTTGGAAGGGTGAGTTTTCAGCTGAGCACATTGCCAGCAGTTCTGGTATCAGGAATTAAAAGGAAGAAAGAAAGAATGTAAATTGGGTAAGCCCTAAGGTCTTCAAACATTTTTGCTCACATATCCCTTAAAAGAATTTTGAAAAATTATAAACCACCTTGTACATTTTTAGATTATACATTTAGATAAACAAAGAATGTTTATTTGTACATTTTGTTAACTGATAAAAGTTAAGCCTTTTCCCTATGGCATTTCCTAATGGCATTCTTTTTTAATTATTATTTTTAAAAATTAAGAGAAAGAGTTAAAAGTATTTTTGCTTCAGATTAAGTTAAGATTGGAGAACTGAAGGCAAATTTTTAGATTAAAATTTTTTTATCATAGATGTATATGGATGTGAAGGATAAAATTTACAACCTATTGTAAATATTGATATTAAAAAAAAACCCTCTTGTATCATCTTTGAAGATACCTCCAATGGAACATAAATATCTTTGTGATATTATAGCCACCATCCTCCATCTGAAAAATGAAGAAATAAGCTGTTTAGCTGGAAGTTTTCTATCATTCCTTTTTCCTTAGTTTCCTTTACAGATTTTTTTCTAATATGTATTTTTCTGCTTGAACATTTTTATTGATCACTTTATCATACCTCTCAGTCATAACAATATATAAAGTAATGGAGAATTTAATTTTAATGTTATGTGGCTATAAGACTCTAAAGTATTAAAATTTTTCTTTGAATTATTATTACAATTATTAATACTATATGATTTATTTAAATAGTATAACCATAGCAGACATTCTGGCAAATATGAAACAAAAATCTATCTCTTAATGAGGGAGATGGGGCTTTTAAAAAACTAATTTATGTATCTCTGTGTGATTGTTAGTTACAGAAAGTATAGGCATAACCACTAATTATATTTCTATTTCATCTTCATAAATTCTAGCATTGAAAAACCTTGTTCCATAAATAAATAAATGGAAATGAAAGGAGTTATTTTAGAGCAATGTCACCCAATTCTCTAACTCTTGAGTTGCATGTCAAAAATCACTCAGTGGTCTACCATCAGATGTTTTTTTTGATCATCTGTCAGCTGACAACTTACTCCTTCAATTTTGTTGAAAACAAAAATTGGAGACCACCTGACTTGCGAAGGGATTTTTATTCAATTATTAGCTTCATTGATTATCTTCAACATTGACACCAACATTTTGAATGTTGAATTTGTTCCTTTTGACAACGTATATCATCATCGCCATCACCACCACCATCATCATCATCATCATCATATTCAGGATGGATGAAGAGTGTGTCTTTCTATTGTACAGAGGGGAAAAAGCAACTTTGAAAGGGAAAGTGGGAACCCAAAAGATGAACCTAAAGCCTTACCTTGACCAAAGATATATTCTCCGGCAAGTAGTTTTAGGAAAGTATCCAAATGGGCAAAGATCATCTACTCATTGATTTCCTTGAGACGATTCCTGCCCAGGTACCACGGTGAGGAAACTAGCAGTTTTTGCCTTATCTATACCAGATTGTACGTATTGTACATTGTACTATGTATAATGCATCGTATTCCAGCAGGTGCCGTGCTATGGAAAGACAAGTTACAAGACATATTGTTAATTTAGAAAATGGCTACAAATCAATATAAGCAGTATGAGCCTGTTTTCATTATGTATGTGTCTGGAAGATTCTCTAAGTGAAGGAATTAGATGCAATTTAAATTTTTCCTGTAATTCAAATGTCTTAGGCTTCAAAAACATCTTTTCTTCCCTCCCTCTCTCCCTCCCTCCTTTCCTTGCTCCCTTTCTTCCTTCCTTCTTGGTTTACATACTGTAATTTTAAATTATTTTTATATGTTTTAAATTTATTTATATATATTTAATATATATTTAAATTCAGATTTTAAGTGTACCATTCAAGCAATTTTGATGAATACAGGTCAAGATGCCAAACATTTCCATCAACACAGAAAATTTCCTCATGTCTCTTCCTAGTCAATTCTTGCCTTATTGGTAATCCCCAAATAACCACTGATTTCACATCTATTGCTGTAGGTTATTTTTGCCTATTCTAGAATGCCCTGTAAATGGAATCATACAGTATGTACTTTTTTGTGTGTTTGGCTTCTTTCCTCAGTACAATATCCTTAAGATAAAACCGTGTTGTAACATGCATTACTAATCTGTTCCTTTTAATTGTTGAATAGTATTCCATTGCATGAATATACCACTGTTTATTTCTCCTCCTGTTTATAGACATAAATTCAATTAAAAAATGAAGTATTTGTTTTAGAGTAGTTTAAGATTTACAGAAAAGTTGCAAGGATTGTACAGTTTCCCTGATTGTTAATATCTTAACTTTAGTATGGTACATTTGTTAAAACTAATGAAGCTATATTGAAATATTAAGTAAAATCTATAATGTATTTAAATTCCTCAGTTTTCCTCTAAGGTCTTTTTGTTGTTGTTATTCAAAGACCCATTCAGGGTACCACATTACATTCTGTGGTTTTGGTTTTTTTGTTTTTGGTTCTTTCTGTTTTTGTTTTGTTTTTTAAGGCTCCTCTGGGCTGTGACAGTTTCTCAGACTTTCCTTGGTTTTGATGATCTGGTTAGTTTTGAGGTCAGGTATTTTATAGATTGTCCTTCCACTGGGGTTGGTCTGATGTTTTCTTATAATCAGGCTGAAGTTACAGGTTTTGGGAGGAAGACTACAGAGCTGAAGTGCTCTTCTCATTATATCACGTCAGTGTAACTTACCGCTGATGATGTTAAACTTGATCACTTGGTTGAGATAATGCTTGTCAGATTTCTCTCTTATACTCTTATAAAGTTAACCATTCCCCCCACCGCACCCTGCTCTTGGAAGGAAGTCACTTTGCTTAGCCCACACTCAAAAGTTATGGAGCTGTGCTCCGCTTCCTTAAGGGCAAAATATCTACATAAATTACTTGGGATTTCTTGTCCTGGGAGATTTGTCTGTCCTCCTGCATTTGTTTACTTACTCACTCATTTATTTACATCAGTATGGACTCATAAATATTAGTTTATACTTTGGGGTGAATCCAGTACTACCTTAATCGATTTCGTTGCTCAAATTGTTCCTACTTTTTTTGCCAGCTCCTATGTCTCCTGGGCATGTCTCCATTCTTTTGTTTCTTGACCACTTTCAAGCTTTCTGACAAGACGGTCCAGGCTCATCCTCTCTATCTTCTACCATTGGAGAATCAACCATCTCTTCAAGGAGTCCTGTTTTTCAAAAAAATTTATTAATTTTTATTTATTTTATTTTTAAAATTGGATAATGTTGTTACATACCTATCTGGGTGCTGGGTCATGATTCTTTTTTATACATAACTTTGTGACTCACAGCTCAGCTCTGAGAGGCTATTCTTGATCACCCAATTTAAGATAGCACCCCATCCCCAACCAATTGCTCTCTATGACATAATCTTTAAAATATTTTTATAGGACTTATCATGACTTAATATACTTAGTATCACGCTTGTGTGTGCACTTGAAACCAAGCTATACATTGTGTTCTGCAACTTGCTTCCCCCAATTCTACAATATATTGTAGATATCTTTTCAGATCAATATATATGATTCTATCTTATTTAGAAAAAATAACTATTTGGTATCCTTTTTTATTCTGTCTCTCTGCACACACATGCAGTAACTTTTACAATGATGAAACAAAAGAGAATTTCAAATTTTCTGCTATTACAAATGTTGCTAGAAAGGATGTGTATGTACACCTTTGTGAATTCTTGAGTGTTTAACAGCAGTTAATATTTTTAAAAAGAATTTAATAAAGGCTTTTGTGTGTTTTAAATCAAATTTGATCTCAAGCAAATTTATAAGACAAATGTTACGATCATTCTCGCCTTATAGATGAGAAAGGCTAATGTAGGCCAGACTGCTTGTTCAATATGACACACTTGATGGGTGGCAGAGTCTGGATCTGAGTTTCAGATATGCCTGACTCCAGAACCAAAGGCTTAAATATGATGCAATTCTTATATAAAAAATTCCCAGTATATAACCAAACTACCTTTCCAGAAGCTCTAGCCAGTCTTTTCAGTCTATAATTCTGCTCCATATCTAGCAGAAATAAGAATTCCTGCATTTGGATACCAACTACTATATATAAACTAGATAAACAGCAAGTCCTACTGTATAGCACAGGGAAGTGTATTCAATACCTTGTAAGCACCTATAATGAAAAAGAATATGAAAAGGAATATATATATGTGTGTGTATATATATATTTATATATATATATATAAAACCGAATCACTATGTTGTATATCAGAAATTTACACAACATTGTAAACCAACTATACTTCAATTAAAAAAAAGAAAAAAAAAAGAATTCCTGCTTTTGCTAAGACTTAGATGGTTAATCCTCTAATAACAATGTTTCCCAAAGGGACATATATTCTTTACTCTGATATCCAGGACTGTTCTGTTATATAATGGCCATATTAGCTTATCAAGTACTTCCGATCTTTGCTTTCTGGGTATATGGTAGAACTGTACTTCCTCCAACTTTGAGTTCAAATGTGATAATATTACTTTCTTTGATTAAAAAAATATGACCAAAAGCGATACGTATGTCAAACTCCTGGGTATCCACTGGACATGTAACACAACTTTGGTTGTGTTAAGCCATTGAAATCTGGATTCTGTTTGTAACCTAACTTACCCTGATGGTTACAGCTCAGTATACATTTTCAATTTTCCCTCCTGTGATTTTTCAGCATGGGACCTTTACTCCATTCATATTCCTTAAACATACTTTATATCCTCCTTTCTCAGACTCTTTTCATGGCTACCCTTTTTCTTTTTAAATCTTCCTTATTTGCTACAGCCATAATGAAGTTATACCTCCTCCAGGAAACCTCTCCAGACCATCTAAACCCATAGGCAAAATGTGTAGTACAGTGGCTTTGGTAAACCTAAATTTAAGGTAAACCTGAGTCTGAATCTGTTCTCAGCCATGAACCAGTTGGTTGACTTTGTGCAGGTAATTTGATGTCTTTGAAGTCTGTTGTGTTCATCGATAAGTGTTAGCGTCAGTGATGGATAAACCCCTAAACTTTGGTAGCTTATCACAACAGAATCTTATTTCTCACTCACTTGAAGTCCAATGAGGGGGCCACTCGACTCCCTGCAGTGATTCCAGGAATCAGACCAGAAGAGTCTCTGTCATTTCAACATGTGACTTCCAGGATTTTTCTGAGTGTGACATCGAGAAGAAGGAAAATGAAGGACCACAGGTGTTTTTATGAGTTTCTCAGTATTGGTCAGGACTCACACCCATGGCTGTACCTTCAAGAGAGTTTGGGAAATGCAGTCTATGTGTATGAACAAGAGGAAGAGAAATGAGTTTCTTCAGGTTTTGCCAGTCTTTGCTACGTTGAGTTGCATCTCCCACTCTATGAAAAATATCGAAAATATTTTCTATTTCATGGCTTGTTGTAAGGATTGAATGAGATGCCATATGGAAAGCAGTAATATAGTATCTGGCACATAGCAGGTGCTCAAAAATGTTGGTTTCCCCATCTTTCGAATTTATGACTTTAATTTGTGTCCTATACATAAAACAGCCCTGGCTGATAATGAGTCATCTTCACCCTTGAGCTTTCCATTGGACCAGGCATGATGAGTAGGATATGGTATGCGTTTGATACAAATCTGTTGATTGATTGTTTGCATTTCCTGAGAGGGAGAGAAGGTTGAGGACCGCACTCTCCAAAAGTCCAGAGGTTGCAGATGTCAGATAGCATGGGTTGAATTAAGCCCACTTCCAAGCGCAGAGAAGTGGTTTAATGATTGTGGTGGCATGTTGCTTCCTTTTGGTGCGATTGCTTGAAGAAGCGAGGTGGGTGGGTGTTGCTGTGATGCCAAGACCACAGTGGCCAAGGAACCATGGGTGTGTGAGGTGAGACTAGGGAGTAGGTGGGGACAATTCTCCCACAAGAGGAAATGCTACCTCTTGCCTGATGTTACCTCCCTATGTACAAGGACCATTTTAACCGTGGGTGAAGGTCTGGCAAATTGTGTGGTGGAGATAAAGAAAGTCCAGGCCCCACCCCTGTCTCGTGGGGAAATTTGAGATGGACAGAAATGACTATGGGTGATCTCTTTTGGATTTTCTTCTTTTGTTCCCCTAAACAGGAAGTGTGAGCTTCCAGGGTGAGGTTAACAATGATCAGCCCCAAGTTGTTCTTGGGAATGTGGCCTGTTGGGGCTCCCTTGTTCCCAGGGGCCCCTGCAGTCCAGAGGAGGTCTGTCCCAGCTCCGCTTGTTCCTGAAATTACGACATTTTGCCTCACAGACTGTTAGTGTCTCCATTCATGAGATGAGAAGAGCGTTATCTTACAGGATTGTTGTGAGTGATATATAAATAATGTACAATATTAAATACACCACATTCCTATTCCCTGAGCCAAACCTGTTTTACCCCTGGGTTCATCTGGCTCTGAGGGTAGCACTACTATGCATCAGTTGCTCCAGCCAGAACCCGGGTGTCATACTTGCACTTTCTTCTCCTTCAGCCACTACGTTCTATCAACTGTCAAGCGCTGCTGACTATACCTTCTTCATATCTGTGGTCTTCATTCATCTCTCCATCTCTCTGACAATACTTTAATTTAGTCCAGGTCACTAGCCTCCCAATAGATCTTCCTGATTCCGGTCTTGCTCCTGGCCAATTCTTTCTTCTGCATGCAGCCAGAATAATCTTTCCAAACTGGAAATCATATCAAGTTCTTCCCCTGTTTCAAGCCCATTTATGGCTCCCCAGGACCTTCTAGAGAAAGTCCACAATCACTGACATGGCCTTCAGTGCATCTCACTCCTGGCTCCATCTACCTCTTCAGTTTCATCTTTCTCCCCCTCTCACCTCAATCTCCCCCTCTCCCCACCCAGTACTTTTCTCTCAGTCAGATGAAATCCCTTTCAGTTTCCCGAACACACCACTGCCTTGTGCCTCCAAGCCTTTGGCTGGGCTCTCTCCTCTACTTTAAACTCTCTTTGCCAGACTAACTCTTATTCAGCCTGGGAGGACTAGCTCAGTGGTCCCTTCTGCTGGGAAACTTGCCTGTGATGCTCCCTTCACTCTTTCCTGCAGTCATCTGGTTCCTTGTTGTCTCCCACACTAGGGCATAAGCTCTTTGAGGTCATGGCCAGCTGGATATCTAAGGCACAAAAGGTCTTTAACTGATAATTGTTAGATTGAATTGAAGTGAATATAACAACATATAGTCTCTTTTCTGAAAGAGTCCTCCATCAAGACAAGGGCAACAATCACTGGTGTTAACGACCATACGCTAATACTACGCGAGATACTTGTTTTTCTTTTCTGAGTGAAACAGATTGGTCTGAAACAGAACATTTTCTTATCACGGGAGGTTACCAGGTAACATTAGGTTTGTAGTAGAGATAGCACCCTGTTGAGTTATTAGATTCCTCCAAATCTCATTTAAAGAAGGTCTAGTTTCTGGTGAAGGACTTCCTGTGTGCCTCCAGGTGCCAGAGCAGAGCAAGTTTCATGGCTGATATCAGTGAGAAGTGAAGGAATGGGGCATAAGAATCAGGGGAGGTAATGGCAGGGGAATAGTGATTTCATATACTCTTGGCTCTCCTTCCTCTTCCCCTGTCCATGGGGGGCCATTTGACTTGTCCCTCTCCTTCCTAAAACACCAGGAAAGCCCAACACCTGTTCCCTCACCCTCCTCACAAAGTTGGGAGGGCTGACTATTTCACTTGTGAAATCTTCTAAACATCTGACCTGTAGAGAATGTAAGGCTGATGGTGTTGGTTGTGGAGAAGGGGGTACTTGAGAGCTGGTGGATCTGAGAGAGGAAGTATGGGTGAGCTGTGTTCCCACTGAAATGATGGGAGATTTTCCCTTGAGTGGAATGAATCCCATGAAGGTACCTGGGACTTATACCTTCTTGCTGATTCCTCTAAGTGGATCACTGATGGGGGAAGAGGCCTCTGCAGTCAGGGGTTGTAGATTGGATTATCCAGGGATGGGAAGGTTGAAAGGAGAGGAAGATGTCAAGCCTCAGCTGGAACTCCCAGCCAGCAGACTGGGTAGAGGGCAGCCTGCAGAGAGCCCTCCAAATAACCACAAAGTTCCCCTATAAAAGAACCTGTGTTTGAACACTGGCCCCCTAGAGAGAAACAGCTGGTGCTACCAGAAGCAGACTGAGAAGCAGGGACTCACCTTCACCTCTGAAGATCCCTGTGGGTTTACTCACAAAAGGGAACAGGAGTTATGAGCAATGAAGAAGAGGACAGCCACTCCACCGCACCCCTCCACCAATAGTTGGGCGAGAACAAACATCAACTTCTTTCTCCCTCCTTCCCACCCCAACAACAGAGGAAGAAAGGCAGGGAGGAAGGAAGATCAGAGCATGCACCATACCCGACTCATTCTGCCCCCAGCTACTGTAACCACAAACACAATCTGGGCTGGGGCACAAGGGAAGAGAACTTTTATGAGATAGGTTAAAAAATAGACGGACCAATCTATAAAAATAGAAACTAGCCTGCTCTTAATATTTAAGGCAACTGAGAAGTAGTAGAACTGGACTGAACCATATTTAAAGAAGCTTGTTATCAAGCAGGAAGGGAAAGTGGACAGAGTATCAAAATAGTAAGAATTTGAAAAAGTAAAATCTTTCACAGTGTTTGAACCAACAAATTGAGAGTCTCTTAATCCTCCCAACAGCCCTGCAGAATAGTTATTATCTTCATTTCCAGAGGAAGAAATTGAAAGTCATTTAAGTGACTTCATCCAGGTAAAAGGTGAATAATCATAATATAGTGTGATAGCAACATAGACTTGAGAACACCATTTTCCATTGGGGTGTTTGTTTTTCTTTTTGATTTGTAGAATAATTTAAATACTGGCTTTATTAGTAAGTTTCATATTTTGGGGTTGATTTTTTAAAAAATCCCACTTTTTGATGTATAGAAATTTAAAATATTCATCTAGTCAAAATGTCTTTTAATTTACGGCTTCTATTATAGTTCTTGGGAAGGTGTCCACCTTCACATGCAGGACTATTTTATCCCTGTTCTCTTCTAGTATATTTGCTGTTTTATATTTTATCCCTACCTAATTTCATATTTGTTAGCTTTGGTAGGTTTGTAAACTTGGAAGTTAAACTTAGCAGAATTACTAGTAGGGTCATAATGAAAGCCTTGCTTTTTTTCCTTTTTTTTTCTTTTTTCTTTCTTTTCTTTTTTTTTAAGCCAAGTTTGTGAACTTGAGTGCATATAATTTTGATTTTTTTGTGCTTTCTCTCTCCCCTTTCTTACTTCAAATTCTCTTCTCAACTTACTTCCATCAGGCTATGGTCCTGTGAAAGATTAAAGATGGCCACAAATTCTCTGCTTACCTCCTATTAAAAGGTGAAGTCTATTTCCCGTCCCCTTGATTCTGGGTTTAATTTAGAAGTTAGAAGCTCAGTGTAGAAGCAGTGCTTCATGACTTCTGAAGCTAGCCGATCAGAATCCCTGCAGCTTCTGCCTGGGTGGGTCTCGGACTGTCCCTCTTGAGGACACCAGGGCAGGAAGCATATTGGAAGAAGGGAATCTCCCAGAAGCACTGTCTTGCCTAACACCATCCGTGACTCTCATAACTCTTGCAACAACTCAGGAGGGCCACATTCAGCTCTACCTGCCACTTCCATCTTATCCACCATTGCTGCTTTATGTCACTCTCTCTCCCCACTAAACTCATCTTCTTTCCTAAATATCCATTTCTTCTCCCTGTTATTGTATTTCCCCATTGCTCCCACAACAGAAATGCCTGTTCTTTTGTCTCAACATACCTGCAGTATCCACCTTCAGCCCCACCTCAACAGATTGACACACCTTTATTGAGCTCTTACCAGGTCAGGCCTGTTTAGTCATTGATGTCAGACAGTCCTCACAGTGGCAGGCACCACACCTTATGTGCATTTGACAGATGGCCCTGAACTTGGTCTCCAGACAGGTAAAGAGAGTCAAGGGAAGCGACCCTGGGGAGGGGAGGCTCTTGGAGTTTCTGCCACATCACTTCATCAGAGCAGCTCTGCTTTATCTGTTTTTGTATGGTGGAATCCTACCCTAACCTGGGTGAGGCTTTAAAGTCAACCTGTGAAAACCCTTTCAGAAGGCACGGCTCTGGAGAGTGACTCTCATTATACCCTACACAGACCAGCTTCATTTCTAGTGGGGCTGCTCTCCCTTTAGTTGAGCAACCTTGTCCTCCGCTTAACTGGGTATGTTCTATGGACACTGTATATCTATACCTTTAAGTGATGGAGGCACCTTCAGCTCACACTCTTAAAAGAAGCATGTGCTGATACACACCCCCCACCCCCCCACCCCACCCAAGGGTCTGGCAGCATCACACCTGCTCACCTGATGGAAAGACCAGCAGAGTCCCATATGATCATACTTGCTGATTTTGTGTTCACAGGTGGTAAACAGGGTAGCTTGGGATCTTGCCCACTGACTGCCTTGTTTTCAAAGCATATTAACATTTCATTTAAATATAGGGCTCTGCTATTAACGTGTTGAAACCACAGCTCTACACATTGTTTTCTGAACTTCTGGAAATTGCTGAATTTGCATTATGCAGTATGCGTATGTAAATATGTCTTGGAGAGGATCTGAGGCCCACAGTGTAATTATTGCTATCAAGTTCTAGGATCAGGGAGTTCATCACCTTGCACTATAAATACAATCATGACAAATGTGGGTACGTAGGATTAAATCAAGCTGTTTTGGCTGTTGAGGAGCTTTTCCCTTTTTATTCTAACTTCTCAGAATGTAAGGCTATTAAATCAGCACGGTCAAAAGAAAAAAGGTTATCAGTTGAATAAATTGAAAGCAGCTTCCCTAAGCATTGTGTGAACTGAGTATTTAGGGTTTCCAATCCCTTGTTAAAATACCCCAGTGAATTTCAGGAGGGAAATTTTCCTGAAATTTACAACATATCAACAGAAAGGACCTATGGGCTTGACTATGCATTTCAGGAGGCTGATGCATTCAGTTCATTCATTCACCCAATATTTGTTGAGTGTTTCCCTGTGCCAGGCAGTGTTCTATATGAATTGGGCTATAACCATTAACAACATAGGCAGGGCCTCAGCTCTAAAGGCACTTACATTCTAGTGGGAGTGGAGAGAGACGGACAGTAAAAACAAACATGAATTTGGATAGTGGTACATACTATGGAGGAGCAACAGAGAGGGTGGTGAGAGCTCAGGCTTGCTAGGATTGGGGAAGGCCTCTCCAAGAAGGTGACATTTGAGCTGGACTAACTGAGGGGATGGATTGAGCCACAAAAAATTCTGGGAAGAGCATGACAAGCAGGACAGCCAGTACAAAGTCCCTGGGAATCCCTGGAGGACAGCAATTGGAATACTGGTTAAAGGCGGGTGGGATCCCCTTATGCAGGGCCTGGTAGACCAGTCAGCAAACCCCCACAGTGGCTATTTGATTTTAATTGCGATGCGAAGCCACTGGAAGATTTTAAGCAAGAGAATGGGATGATTTATTTTTTTACTTGCTGTGTCAATTTATTTCCCTGCAGAAGGATTAGATCAGAGATTCTGAATCACATCACATACAAGGATTTAAAGTACTACTTATCGAGGCCCAATCTCAGGGATTCTGATTTATCAGACTTTTGAAAATTGGAATGTTAAGCCCTTCCTGGTGTTTCTACTGCGTAGCCTCTCCATATGATCGCCTTTTGCTGAAAGTGTTTAAAAGTAGGGAAATTAAGATCATACATTATTAATGATATATTTTCCTGCTTGGACAGAAATGAAGCTTACAATTGAATACATGCAACAGAATGGTTAAATTCAGAAATGATGTCAGAAACTTAAAACCACCACCATTCTTTTGTTGAACACCTACTGTATCTCACATACTGGGCGAGTGCTTTGTGCACCTTATCACATTTATACTGTGTAAGAAGCATGTGAGGGAGCAGATAAAGTCCCAGGTCCTATGGCCAGAAAGTGTTTGGCTGAGCCTCCAGGTGAGAAGAGAATTGTTGCAGAAGTAGGCCATCAGACAGGACTGGATGGTTCCTTGCTCTCGTACACAGAGGGACCCATCATTTTCCCATTAGACACAATGTCAAAATATAAAGCAAGTCAATGGGAGGTGTCTGTGCTGAGGCAGTGGCAGGGCATCCCACATCCAGTAAGTGCAGTGTCCTCTTTTGCTCCACAGAGGCCAAGAAAGTGCTCTGGGGCCACTCAGGGGCCCATGGAACTCAGTTTGAGAACCAGTGTGTAGTCTAAGTCTTTAATTGTGCAGAAAGGAGGCTAAGACTTAGGCAGGGGAATGGGACTTGCCGAGGTTCGAATAGTGAATTCATGACCCAGAGAAAACTGGAACCTGGATTTTTTATTCCTATAGACCAGGACTTTTTGTGATGCTCTTCACTTCCTGGCAGTGCTATTCACTTCATTCATCCATCTACTCATTTATTAAATGCATTTTAGGCCCTAGGCATCAAAAAGAGATTTGATTACTTAAGATTTAACCCAAAGGGATGTCTTCAGACAATGCCACTTAGTATCTCTGGCTCTTGAGGCTTGAGATCTTGTTTTTCAGTCCAAACACTTCAGAACAAAATTTGCCAGTAAGTGTCCTTGCACCATTAGCTCTGCATTTCCTGTAAACCTCTGTGAATAACAAGATGCACACTCCATCAACGTGCAGTACTTTCCTGCTGTGTGATAGACACCGAGATATAGAAATGAAGCAAGCCAAGCACGTGCCCTCACAGAGCCCACAGTCCAGGGAGAGAGGCCAGTGCAGATGACACAGCAGAGTGGGCAAGTGCTACAGGTGAGCGAAGCCCTGCCAGGAAGCATAGAGGGAGGAGCTAACCCAACTGGCACATGTTGGGTCGGAGAAGACTTTCTGGAAGACGGGACATTTCGAGTCTCAAACAAAGAGTAGGACTGAGTCAGAGAAGATTTCGAGAGGGGAGAGTGCTGAAGATGGGAAAAGGCTTTCCATACCTTGGGAACATTCCATGCAAAAGCACCAAGTTGATCAAGGAGCTTTTGAGGAGCTTTAAGTAGCTCGGAGTGGCCGGATGATCTGGGCACAGAGTACAAAGGGCATTTTGGGAAGAAACACTGTGTACTTCATTCTAACTCTTAGTTCTGTTCTGTCAGAACTGATATGACTGAGGACAGTGATCCGTAGATCCAGCTTTCCAATTAGTTTTACTCCTCCACTTGATTGGCAACCCCCAATGGCATCCTTTGAAACCCCAAAGCAAAGCCAAAAGCAACAAGACTAATCAGGTGGGGATTTTCTGCTCCCTCTCCAAACGTAGAGGACGGTGAGGTCACTGGTGTGTGGAACTGGTTCCCTGTGAGGAAGAGCAAGAGGATCCTCAGTCTCCATGTGTGTCTGTGTGTGTGCATATACACGGGTGTAAATGTGTGTGAGAATATGTGTGTATGTGTGTGTGTGAGCATGGAGGACTGAATGTGTGTGTGTGTGTGTGTGTGTGTGTGTGTGTGTGTGTTGTCTGTCTGCAGTTGGAATGGGACTGGAGGAGGGCTGGGAGCCAACACAGTGGAACAATAAAATATACCTTTTCTGAGGTCTCACTTGGTTACAGAAGCTAAGGGGTTAATACTGATTTCACAAAACAGTAGCTTTGTCTGGAGAAGCACCTGGCCATTTATCTCATTCTCTCCAGGATTCTTGTTTCAGTCTTGTAAGAACATTTAAATCAGTTTGCTTTGATGGTCTTGGGTCTGCGTGGCAGACAACACAAGATAAAAATGTGCTCACGTTACCAGGAAAGAAAAAGAAACATGCAGGCTTGCTCACACTAGTTGACTCAAGCCATTTATGAGCCGATATCCCCCTAGAGAATTTTGGCTTTCCTTCTTGAATATTTTGCACAAATGGGAAAAGGGCATGATAATGTTAGATATTGTTCAGCCCAAGGAAATATATACTTCTGAGTTAAAGATAATTGTAGTAGACAGTGGTCACGGAGAACCTAAAAGGATGCTAAGCAGTTTATCCATGGGGACTCATTTAATGCTCACAACAATCTAATGAGGGGTCATAATTACCTTCGTCCTCATCTTGCTAAATGCAGCTGAGGCTCTGAGCCACTGCACATGGTCATGCAGCTCTTGGAACTTCGAGCCCCTAAGTCGCTTGCCTGCACTTACTCAGCAGGTAAGGAGTAGAGTGGAGAGCAGGACCCTAGTGGGTTGACTCCAGACCTTCTACTTCTAACTACGGTGAACATGACCAACCAGGGTTGATTCCTTGTTGAACTTTTTGTAAGATTTACAATCGCAATGGGGCTTCATTGGGAAAGATGCTCACTTCTCTGCTTTTTAATGGACTAGAATGGAAACTTTTCTTTACAGAAGAACTCTCAAGGACTTGCATTTTCTAGACTTTGGTTTTGAAGTGGGCTGTGAAATCAAGCACTTAGAATGGTTCTGAAATTCAGCTGCTGCTGTGTTCGTGGACTGGTTGGAGCCCATTAAAACATTAAAAGCAGACAGAGCAATGTGCAAAATCAGAGCTAAGTAATTCAAGTGGACTATGAGACAGTTTGCAAAGAGAGAGCGATGGGAGAGGAGGTACTGGTATGCTTGGGCTAGATCACACAGGACCATGCCTTGGAGGAGATGGAACTTATCATGAGGGCAATGGAGAGTGACACTGGAATATTTCTATTTCAGACCAGTTACTATTTGCAGTTTGGGGGACTCACTTGAGAGGTCAGACTATAGACTGGGAATCTGGTTAGGAGGCTGTTGCGGTGGTAGAGCCTTAACTGCTATGGAGAAATGAGGCCGCAGTTGAAACATGTGGAACAGAGAAATGACAAGGAAGGATTCCACTTGTGTCCTGAAGAAATTTGCAGACAAGAGTGTGAAGCTCTTTTGGACAATGTCAAGGTCTTTGTTTTTTTTTTTTTTTTAAGTCGAAGTGTAATTCACCTACAGTGAAATGCACAGATCTTAAATGTGCAGTTTCATGAGTTTTGATAAATACATACAGCTATGTTACCCACATCCTTATCAAGATATAGAACATTTTACCATTCCAGAAAGTTCCCAAATAGCCCTTCTCAGTCAGTCCATGGCTCTCCCCTGCCCAGAGGAAACCATTGTTCTGACTGTATCACTGTAGATTAGTTTGGCCTATTTTACAATCTCATATAAATGGAATCAAACCGTATGTACTCTCTTGTGTCTTGCTTTTTCACTCAACACAGTGTTTTGAGATTCATACATTTGGCTGCATGCTGACTAGTATCCTAGTATGTGAATATATTGCAGTTTATTTATCCATTCTCTTGCTGGGTTGTTTCCAGTTTTTGGCTATAATAAGTCTCCTCAATACATTCCTTTTGGGGACATATATTTTAATTGCTGTTGAAAAATACCCAGGAGTGAGTGGGTTATAGGTACGTATATAAGGTAACTGTATAAGGCACTGCAAACAGGTCTCCAATGTGATTGGATCATTTCCTGCTCTCTCCAGTGATATGTGAGGGTTATAATTGTTCCATATCTTGGACAAAACTTGGTAATGTCACTGTTTTTAATTTTAACCATTGTAGGGAGTATGCTGTGGTTTCTCATTGTGGTTTTATTTGTATTATCCTAATGACTAATAATATTAAGCTCTTTTTCACGTGATTGGCCACTCATATATCACCCTTGGTGACATATATGTTCAAATTTTAGACTATTTTCATATTGGTCTGTCTGATTTTTTTTATTGAATTGTAGGAGTTCTTTATATATTCTGAAATCCAACTTATTGTTTTCTCTTTATGATTAATGTTTCCTGTGTCCTATCTAAAAGATTTTGCCTGCCCCGAGGTTGAGAAGACATGTTAATTTACTTTCAGTTTTTATACTTAGGTCTGTGACTCATTTCAAATAATTTTTTGGTGCATCGTGTGAGTTATTATTTTTCATATCTGCATCTAGTTGTTCCTGCACTATTTGAAGAAATAACTTTCCTTTCCCCTCTGAATTACTTGGCCGTTTACAAAAAATAAATGGAAGATATAAATGTAGAATTTTTGAGCTCTATTCCACTGATCTATCTTTGTATCATTGTCTTGATTACCATAGCTTTATCATAAGTCTTGAAATCAGATAGGATAAATCCTCCAACTATTTTCTTTCACAGGATTGCATTGAATATTTTAAGTCTTTTGTAATTCCTTGTGCATCAGACTCAATCTATCAACTTTTATAAAAAAGCCTATGAGATTTTAATTTGGATTATACTGGATTTATCAATCAATTATAGAGAGAAACAACATCTTAACAATACTGAGTTTTATGATTCAAGGAGTGGTAAATTTCTCTACTTTTCAAGGTCCTCAAGTTTTCTAAACATTGTTTACCAGTTTTCAGTGTAGAGCAGAAGTGGGCCAGTTTTTTTTTTGTTTTTGGTAAAGGACCAGATACTAGATATTTTAGACTCTGTGGCCCAAAAGGCAAAATCAGATATTATTTTGGCTCTCCTATAACAAGGAAAAAACCCAAATTTCCACAGTTTTTTATTGACAAAATTATAAATATTGAGTGAATTTTTTTTTTTTTTTTTTTGGTAATACAGGCCTACTAATGAGAAGGATGGAATTCTTTTTTCAAGGGCTGTTTTGCCTCACTGAAGTTCAAAATTAGTATTCTTTATCATCAAATTCAGTTGCAAATGTTCATCTGTGAATGCTGATCTATAATGAGATTTTATGTATTTTATTCCTGAAAAACATTTTTATCACACAAGTGGTACTGGGAATACTGACACCAAACTGTGAGCAGATGACTAAGACTGAACATGTTCACCATTCACCACTTGGAAGGCATTTAAAAAATCTGTTAGATTCTTCTCTTGATATTTTCCTTTTAGCATGTCATTACAATGCAGATTAACCACTTTCAATTGGAATTGAGGAGAAATTGCCTCACCTGCCCAGTTCAATGGATTTTTAAAATGGACCTTTTATTTGTACTTGTACTGAGGTTTGAAAAACACTGCTGGAAATGTAATTTAAGCTAAAAAAATATGTATACCAGAAATTTGTGTGAGAATAGAAATTCTCTTCTTGTTTTAAGCTTTGACAGCTTGGGTTGTGTACCAAGCATCTTGACATTATTTGTAACTCAAATGATGTTGGTTGTAGTCAAATGACTGTCACAGTACATATTCCACAAATTCATGTTGTGTTGTCTTGTCATTTTAAGTTGAATTCATTAAGACACATGATTGAGTCTGCAGCCAAAGCTAATTTCTAGTCATTCAAATGTTGGATAATAGTAGTTTGGGAAAGTTTTTCTCATTCAGAAAAATTTCACTCTCATCCCTGAGCTTAAAAAAGTAACTGCAATAAATGTTTACCACTGCTAAGCCATCAAACTGCTATGTGGTAGGCAAGTCAAGATGTTCACTCATATTTTTGACAAAAATTTGTGGAACTGACATGGAATTTCTTTCACATGAGAGTGAATGAAGTTCAACATTCACACTAGTGGTTTAATAACACGTGAGAGATTTAATTATTTTCAGCGAAGTATCTACTGATGAATAACATAATGAATAAACCATTGGCCTCAAACACCTCACATTTTCACAAGCTTTGTAAATTTGTACAACTAAGAGTTTTTCTTCTCCACACACATTTTTTACCACCATCAGTTGTAACACATCTTAGCAGACCCCACTTCAGGTTGTACTGAACTAGTGTTTTCTCAACCTCTTTGAAAGTATTCTTACCTGTAGTTGTTCCACAAAGACTATTCATAGAGGCTGATTCTTCAGTCATTTCAAATTTGGCAGTGATTTTTTGAACAAACAATAATTGAGCAATGTTGGTAATGTGTCAACTCATCAATAGCCGAGGAAAAGAACTTAAACCATCTGCCTTGTTTTTTTTAATTGACTTTTGATGTTGCTCCCAATGTCTTCAACTATTTAAGCAACTCTTCTTGCCAAAAGGTTAATGGTCTCAAAAAAGTTCATTTCCTCTGGGCATGTTTCTTTAGCTGCTGCGAACATGGTTTAATTAACTCACCATTGGTGAATGATTTTCCTTGCTTGGCTAACAAATGAGCTGCTTGGAAACTTACTGTGATTGAGGCTTCATTTCCATTTCTTATTTTTGTGAAGAAATTGTGCTGTGAGGAGATTTGTTATTTTAAATTTTCTAATTTTTCTGACTGTTGCTGGCTCACAAATTTAGACACTGTGACAAATGCTTACTCTGATAATGTTGACATATATTGTATTCTTTTCACACAGTTATAGTGCCATTGCATAAGAAACACACTGTATTGCCATTTATTTGACCAAAAAAAAAAAAAAATCCACACTCCACTGTGCCTTAAAGCGAGACTTTCTTTTCAACATTACAGATTTGCATTGGTAATATTTTAAAAGTTGCATTATAGATATAAGCATGAGACTCAAAATGCTGTCAAGTTATAACTGTGTCACTGTAATTTGAGGTTTACCACCCATAAGTGAGAGGTGATGGGAGTGGCAGACATTGGTTCTGTTGGTCAACTTGGCCATTATTGTCCAGAAGCGCCACAGATGCTGCCTAAGCAAAGGAGCATCGCTGTTTTAGGCAGTGTTTTTATGGACACTGAAATTTGAATTTCATATAAGTTCCTGCATGTTATGAAATATTGTTCTTCTGTTGATTCATTTTCAACCAATGCAACATTAAAAAATCTAAAAGCCATTCTCTATCATGAGCTATACAAAAATCGATGGCAAGCTAGATTTGGCCTGCTTGTCATAGCTTTAAATAGCCAATTGTCTTTTAAAACATTAACAAATAAGGTAAAAGTTCTTTTATATTCCCTCTTACATTTGACTTTTCTGGTCTTTTCATTCCTTTGTGTAGATCTTTGTTTCCTGTGGTATCATTTCCCTCAAACCTGAAGAAATTCCTGTAACATTTCTTTCAGTGCAGATCTGCTACTGATAAATTCTGAGTTTTTGTATATTTTAAATGGTTTATTTTGCATTCATTATGCCCTTTTAAGTATCTTTATGTTCATAAAGACAAAAAACAAAGCAGTAACCAACTGATGACAATATTAATAACATTTTAAAGAAATTAGAAGCAATTTGTAGTTTTCTTATGTAATTATTTGTTTATAGTCTGTCTTGCCCTTCAGAATAGCCAATACTCTTAATTTCCCATTAGCATTCACACTGCTTATTAGATACAGTTCTAATTTCCCTTTTTTAGTTCCAACACGATGCTTGTACATTTGTTCATGTGATAATACACATCTCAAGCAGTATATAAATAGATGTATGTGAGTAGTATGTGTGTGCATATTTTGGTCCTCTATCCAAAAGTCTACAAGTGTCAAGAAAATATGCAGTTCTTATTTATTTATTTATTTATTTATTTATTTATTTATTTATTTATTTATTTATTTATTTAATTGAAGTACAGTCAGTTACAATGTGTTGATCTCTGGTGTACAGCACAATATCCCAGTCATGCATATGCATGCATATATTCATTTACATATTTTTTTCCATTAGAGGTTATTACAAGATATTGAACATAGTTCCTTGTGCTATACAGAAGAAACTTTAAAAAAAAATCTATTTTTATATATAGTGGCTAACATTTGTAAATCTCAAACTCCCAAATTTATTCCTTCCCACCCCCTTTCCGTGGTAACCATAATATTGTTTACTAGGTCTGCAAGTCTGTTTCTGCTGTTTTGTAGATGAATTCATAGTGTCCTTTTTTTTTTTTTTAGATTCCACATATAAGTGATATCATGTGGTATTTTTCTTTCTCTTTCTGGCTTACTTCATTTAGAATGACATTCTCTAGGTCCATCCATGTTGCTGCAATTGTCATTGTTTTATTATTTTTTATGGCTGAGTAACATTCCACTGCGTAAATATACCACGACTTCTTTATCCAGTCACATGACAGTGGACATTTCGGTTGCTTCCATGTTTTGCCTATTGTATATTGTGCTGCTGTGAACATTGGGGTGCATTTATCTTTTCACATTGGAGTTCCCTCTGGATATATATCCAGAAGTGGTATTGCTGGATCATATGGTAAGTCTAGCTTTAATTTTTTTGAGGAATCTCCACACTGCATCTGGAGTTCTTCTCTTCCAGATCTCCTTCTGTGTTACCTTCTTAGTTGTCTCCATCTTTACCACGTCTTTGCTGAAGCTAAGGTTTGCTTTGATTCCAAAACATAATGTTCCTCTGCTCTCAATTTAATTCTTTTTTAAAATATCACCAAACTAGAGTTTTTCAGTTAGAAGAAAATTTGAATGCTAAGTTACCAAAATAAAATTCACATATGCTTAAAATTCAACATACAGGGAACTTCCCATTAAGGAGGAGAAAGTGCAGACATATTCTGACTTTAAACACTTTTTTTGGTGATGGAGTTTAAGCTGCAATATTGTTATATGTTTCATAGATTTAGTATATCTCAGGAATAGTATTAACATCCTTTGTAGAATGTTTATACTTTCATATTTCAACTTCAACTTAAAATTTTAAGTCTTACAGACTCACTATAATTAAAAACTATGAACTACTCAATGCAAATATTTAAAGATGTATAATATCTATTTTTTTTCCTTTTAGTAAGCTATTTTCCTGTTGAATATTCTTTTACTCGATATATTTTCACTACCTACCCACTATAATCAAGGCACTGTGCTAGGTGGTGGGATTCAACAGTGAAAAGGCAGATATTCTGCCTTACAAACACCTAAAAATAAACTATGCAAGATGCTATGAAGGAAACAAACAAGAGGGAGGGCTATGTGTAGACTGATTTGGGAAAGCTTCACTAGGGAGGTAATCAATGAATTGAATGACTTTGAATAACTACTGATACAAACATGGATGAAAGGGGTGGTTTCAACGGGCCATCTGGGACAACAGTAGATTCATTTCAGGTTGCCCATGGCAATCTGGGATCTAGTTTCCCTTTATTCAGCCTTAGAAGAGCTCCCGTAGGGGGCTGCTGAGCAGAAGGCATTGCAAATTGCTGCAGCTGAACTGCATTAACTGCTGGAATGCTAGTGCATTAGTCCCCTGAAAGAACTGCTGCTGGGACTTGTGGTTGAAAAGGCCTGTGGTAGCTCCTGAAGAGCCCAGTGGTACCTGAATACCAAGGTTGCCAACTGTAAAAAATCCAGGCCAACTTGTTCCAGGTATCCAGATTCCAAGTTTTAGGATTTAAAAATTCTTCAACTAGGGGCTTATTACCTGTAGAATTAAGAAAAGGCCCCAATCCATCTAGAGGATCAGTATGGGAGCCTAGATGCTCAACTACTTCAGTTGGTGAGCCTTGATGACTTCTAGGAGTACACTTAAAGTCTTTGCAGTCAACATCCATTCCACTTGATAAATTTTTAAAATTTATTTTAGAATCATAATCATCGTCTCCTTGTTTAAGATCTCTGTCTCCAACTCCATCACTCTTTTCATGGCTTCTGTTGCCCGTACATAGCATGTGTACCATCCAAATCATGTTTTTAAAAGATTCTCCACCACTATCCTATTACAATGTCAGCTTCTTGAGAGCAAAGACCGTGCTTATGTTGTTAATGGTTATAGTCTAATGCGTATAGAACACTGTCGAGGTAAGTGCTCAACAAATACTGAGTGAATGAATGAACTGAATGCATTGGGCTCCTAAAATGACATCAAGCCCATAGGTCCTTTCTGTTGATATGTTGTCAATCACAGGAAAATTCCCCTAGTGAAATTCTCTGGGTATTTTGAAAAGGGGATCCTAGTTACTCAGTTCATACAATGCTTTCTGATTACGGAGGCAGTATCACATTTACCGCATTGTTTTCGTGAAAACCCTGTCCAGATTTTCTCTGTACCATAAGCTCTAACATTGAAATGATGGGAAGTTTGCCATGCAGTCTTTCTTCATTCATTGTTCCCCAGCAAATGTACCTTTTTTGTCTCCTTTGTTCAGGTTCCCAAAGAAATTTTTCCATAGAAAATGTTTTCAAAAAATTTTGGTAGTCAAAAGCCATTTCTGGGTGAACAACTAGAAGAAATTGCCCTTCCAATGGTGAGTCAGTAAAGTCATCATCATCTTTCACATTCTCTGAGATTTTAATAGAAAGGCTTGAGAGTCATTATTCATTTTATACACAGACAACTGCAATTCTCTCCTGTCTCCCATGCTGCAATCTAACCTCTATTTTGGCTTCATTTTTGAAGGAGAGTTTAACTGAATACGAAATTAAGTGTTGATATATTTTTCCCCACATGAAGGAACATAAAGATACTATTCTGTTGTCTTGTTTCTGTTGAGAAATTAGATGTCATTCCTGTCACTATTTCCCTAAATGTAATGTGTATTTTTCTCTGACTGCTTTAAGATTTTTCTCTTCTCCATTTGTTTGAATATGATGAACCTTTGTTTGGTGTTCTTTCTTTTTTTAAAAATTAAATTTAAAAATTAAAAAATCTTTAAAAAAGCCACCTTTTGGTGGCTTTACATTTCTTGGGTCCATAGGTGGTTGTTTATCATCAAATTTGGAATGTTTTTGCTATTATTTCTTCATGTATATTTTCTGCTTCAATTTATTTTCTTCTTTCTTTCTGGGACTCTAGCTAAACATATATTTGGTTTTTACCTCAGGTAACTGGGGTTCTGTTAATATTTTCAGTATTTTTTTTCTCCTTATATCTTAATTTGGATGATTTCTATTGACCTGTCTTTGAGTTCACCAATAATTTTTTTTCTGCAATGTACATTAAGCTATTAAACCTAGCTAACAAATTTTAAAGTTTCTGATATAGTGCTTTTTAGTGGTAGAATTTTCTTTTGATTGTTTTTATAGTTTCCAGTTGTTTACTGAGAGTCCCTAGGTGTTCACTTGTTATGTCCATCTTTTCATTTAAAACCGTGACCATATTTATGATATCTATTTAAAAGTCTTTGTCCCCTAATTCCAACAGCTCTGCCATCTCTGGTTGTGTTTCAGTGATTTTTTTTTTCCTTCTTAGTTGTGTATCACATTTTTCCTGACTTTTCATGTGTAGTAATTTTTATTATATGTTGGATATTGTGGATGCTATGTTGTTGTTGATTTTTGTTGTCTTCCTTTGAAAAGAGTTGAGTTGTTTTTCTTTTTCCGGTAAGTCTTGATCCTATCAAGGTTTGTTCTAAGGGCTTGTTAGAACGAGACTGATGTTTACTAATATTTATCTTACTCCTAAATGTAGTCTTTCAACTGAATGCCTAGGCTTACAGTCATTTGTCCCTACTCTGGTCGGTCAGAATACTATTTTAGCCCAATAGTGTGTGACTTCTGTGATCTCATTCAGCTCTTAAGCTCCCTATAACTGTTTTCTGTCATGCTTATGCATTCTCACAATTTAATATTCAAACAAAGGGACGTGCATAAAGATTTCTGTAGCTTCTCTGCATACCATCCTTCTTTCCTGTATCCTTCCCCACAAATTCTATCTGCCTCAGCAGTCCCAAAACCTGTGATCTGTTTCTTCTACCTTGTAAGGCTGCTACTTTCTCTTTGGGCTCCAGTTTCCTGGATCACTGTTTGGAAATTGCACAGGCAGAAAACTGAGATGAATGTGTTACCCTTCTCTCAAGATTACAGCCCTGTGTTGTCTGTTGTCCAGAGCTCAAAAGCAGTTGCCTCATATGCTTTGACCCATTTTATGGCTGTTACAACAGAAATTTAAGTCCTTTAGTCATTAATGTGCATGGCCCAATGTCTTCTTCATCTTTGTTTTCTCAGAGCTTAGAGTAGTGCTTAGAACTAGGTAATGATGTTGGTGAAATGAGTTGACAATAATTTTGTTATGTGACCTGGCTAAGGGCGTGTTGTAGAGCAATACATGGATCCCATATCTCTTGGTCTTGGCTTTTCTATGCTGTACTGTAAAGGGCTTCATTTCCTTCTCTCTGTGGTTCTCAATTGAGGCCCAGAGTTCAACCAACATACCTTTGTGGAAAGAAAGCTTAAGTTCTCCACGAATGACTTTTTCTTCCCTCTTTTATGAAATTGACACCCACACTTATGATGAAACCACATTTAACCTTTCAGGGTTCACTTTGGGGGACTATGGGGGAAGCACAGGGAAATGTCCAGTGTTTTTCAGTACTCTCTTCTTAGCTTCCTTCTTCATTTAACAAAGCCATGGAACATTGCTTAAAGCATCTGTCTGATGCAATCAGGGGCTACTTTTCTGTCTTCCTGAATAATCCTAATGATTAGCCTGGTCCTTCTGGAGCAACTACTGATTAGCTTACACCCTTTCCAGTTGATGCTGAGCTAGTAATTTCTATTTAAGCCATTTCCTGGGGTGACTGCCAGGGAAGTTGGAGTAGAAGATTGCATCAGGTCAGAAATGTAAACCATGGAAGGAAGAAGGCCTCTGAAAACTGAGTTCTATTGCTTATGAAATGTGCAGCAATGGTCAATTTTCTTTAACTCTCTAAGCCTCAGTTTCTTCATGTGTAAAATGGAGATATTAATACCTGTCTTCTAGGTAAGGTTGAATGAGTTAACAAGGGGAAAGCACCTAGCGTCATGCCTGCCTGACTCAGGGGAGGTTCTCAATAATAGTAAATTTCTGTTCCCTCCCCTTCCCTCCCCTCTCCTCCACCCTCCCCTTTCCTTCCTTCTTTCCTCTTTCGAGCGCTTGGTGGAAGATGGTGGTGCCTCTGAATGCTAGTGCCTGTGGATATATGGACCAGGAGAATATCCCAGAGGACTCCAGGTGTTTTCACCAGGAGCTTCTTGGCCAAAAACATTTTTGCTGCATTTTGCTGCATAGCTAGCTGCTTGTAAGGCAATTTTGCTGTGAAAGATAAAATACCTGGTTGCCAGTTTGGTTTGATGATTTGGTTTCAAATGGTTAGAATGAACTAATGTTTCTCCCAGGTAGGGAAGTTATTGGTGGCATTATCAAGCTGACAGGGGGTGAGGATTTGCCCCAAGTTAGTTTCTTATTCTGAAACACACTTCATTGGAGGTGAAAGAGGCACAGAGTTGAACCCACCTTTTCCATAGAACGTCTATCAACGGACATGTGACAATATGCCAGGAACAAGTGGCAGCGAAGAGGTTTTCACAGTGCGATACAAAGCTCAGTTGCAAATATGCATCCTAGTATTTGGAAACCTCTCTTAATGAAGGAAGAAACTTTCAGCAAAAAAAGAAAAGTATGATGCTGAACAAGGAAACAAATCAACAAGTCGAAAAATGTATAATACTGTGAATGAAGACAGTGTGGAAGACAAGTGCCTGGGGACAATCCCCAAAATAAAATCAGTTCTTTGTGGAGTGTTGCCACAAATCTACACACATTGCCAGTGTATTCAAATATTTTGTATTCTACAATAAAGTCTTTAATTTTGTTATTCATTTTTCATGTTTCATCATGTCCCTCTTTTTTGTCGTTATTTTATATTTTATGGCAAAATTGCCTTACAACCAATGAGTTACTTGGCAAAGATGACTATGGCAATGATGCTTATTTGGTGAAAATACCAGACAGGGTGCCGGAGACATGAGAAGGTCCTAGTGCAGCGGGTCTTACGCCTCTGTTCCTGCTTGCATCGTATCCACAAGCACTTAGAGGGATTTAATTTTGCTGGGTAGACTCCCAGAGTAGGGCAGTTCTGACCCTTTTGCCCAGGGACTGCACCCTCTAGGGAGGGACTGTGGGGCTGGGAATGCTGTATTGAGGCTGACCAGACATGGCCCCCTTTATTCCTATGAAACCTTGGGTCTGATGGTTTCCTCTCTAGCCTCAGTTTATTTCTCTGTAAAATGGTTATTGTCATCCAGACCCTATTCTCCTCCCTATGGAACTCTTGGGAGAAGGAATGCATGTCAGTAATTTTTCTCATGATGTCAGATTGTGTTTCCTACTGTGAAGGCGATAACCAGAGAGAGTTCCCTAGCACAGGAAGCAAAGCCCAGTTGGATGTCATTCCTAAAAAATAGCAGAGAGTGCCAAGAAATGTTCTGGGTGCAGAAGAAATGTTTCCCATCCAAGAGCGTGGAGTGGAGTTCTAACGGTTGGTGGGGTGGTTGTTATCAGCCATGCCAGAAAAGTCCAAGGTGCAACTCACTTGCTTTTGGCTCAGGGACAGCTGGCAGCTGGCCAGTGCTCAGTCAACTTGTTCTTTGCCCCTGAAGGTCCTAGTAATTAGCAATGGGTGAGTCACACTTGCTATAAGTCAGTAATTGTGTTGTGAAGTCACTAGTCCAAATATTAACTATATCAAGAACACTGAATCATCTATGTGGGTCCCCCTTATTCTCTATTTTTGCACCCTGTTTGTTTCCTTTAGCTGGCTAATCAAAATGTGTTATATTTTTGATTCCTTTATTGTACCCTCCTCCCCCATTCACAATTTCTACTCAATAGCATTGGAATCTTGGTGAGCTCAGTTGCCATGTTGGCTTTGCTTACGCCCCCCAGTAGGAGCTGAACACATTGAGGGTGCTTTTTAAATATCAGTTGAGTGAATGAATAGCCAAATATCCAGTTCATCACTTACCCTACCCATTTCATTGTGATTTTATAATTGTCATGATTTGGTTTTGCTTCCTTAAATGTGGAAGCAAAGAAATACAGAGAACAGAATTTCCAACTCATTTTCTGATGAAGTGACAAGTGCCATCTATTGAGCCCGAAGCAGAGGCCATGCACCTTCATGGGCATTATCTTGTTTTGTCTTCACAAGGGCACCGTGAGGCACACACTGCCGTCATTCTTGTTTTGCTGATGAGGAAAGTCAGGCTCAGCTAGACTAACTCAGGACCTGTCTAAGGTCTCACAGCTGGAGCATGGTGGGGCTGAGAACGTAACAGATCTGTCCTGCTTTAGGGCCTTGCTCTTTGCTTCAAACGCCAGCGCTTCGAAAATTCTGGTTCTCGACGCTGGCTGCACATTGGAATTACCTGGGAGTTAAAAAAATTACGGTTGCCTGTCTTCTATTATTGGAGATTCTGCTTTAATTAGTCTGGGATACGGCCTGGTTTTTTTTTTTAAACTCTAACTATCCCCTACTCCTGCCAATGTATAGTCAAAATTGAGAACCATTGCTCTTGAAAAGCATGAGATAAATGTAGAGCCAGTCAGAACGCTTTGCTCAGGGGCAGCTCATTTTGGCTGTGTGGCTTTGAGAAAGTCACGGTGATTCTCTGAGCCTCAGATTCCTCATCTGCAAACTAGCCATAAAGATAATAGTACCTACTCTTCAGGATTCTGTGATGCTAAAAGAAAACTGTGTTTGCAACATGCTTAGCGGAGTGCTTGGCCCAGGGTAGGTACTAAGATCTTTTGGTGGCTGACAAAACAAAATGGAAAATCAAGACAAAGGCAAAATGGGCCTCCAGAGGTCACCCTAGATGGGTGGTGATATTGGTAAGGATCCTAGGGCCAGCGAAGAAAGAAATCAGGGATCCTGTGCTTGGGAGCTGGAGCTGGTGAGAGGTCTGAGTGTGGCCAGAGTTAGGGCATCCCAGCTGGGATACGGTTCGGCTAACAAGACAGTGGTGGTGCCAGTGTTCTTATTCTAGGTGCCAGGACAAGGGGGACGTGGCATTCAGGAAGGGACAATGTCCTTAGAGCCCTCCTCTGGTTCGAGTGGTTGTTCAATCAATGGTTATTGCATGGAATGGAAGATCTGGTCATCTTTGGAGGATTTGGAGATTCATTCCTGGGGATGCCAATCTCTGTGGAAGCAGATGTGTTTTACGGATCTGAGGCTTGGAACTCAGCCTCTGATTGAGGATTAAATGAGATGATGCAGGTGAAGTGCTCAGCACTCTTAAGTGCCCAGTAAACGTCAGCGATTGTTATTTACTGCTGATGATAAACTTTGAGAGTTGGCTACCTTTATCCTGCCCAGGAGTTCGAATCTTGGCTTAGCTGAATAATTTTGGGTGAGTAAACTTAATCTTTTATGCTGCATTTCCCTCATCTGTAAAATGGGGTAGTAGTGCAATGTCATCACATTGGAAAATAAGACGCACTGTTTGAAGAGTTGAAATCAATGCCTGACACAAGGTAAGAACACAGGAAATGTCTGCTCTGAGCACTGGTGTTGAACTCCAACATCAGCCTGTGAGGGGCCATCCCTGGTTATGTGGAATGGTGAATGGGCTGCCAAGCCCAGGGGGACGTCAGAGGCATAGGGGGAGTGGAGGGGCATGAAGAGTGCTGTCAGGATGGAGCAGCATCCACTGACCCTAGAGTTTGCTTCTCAGTTCCAGCGATCTTTCCATTTCCTGCGCCGAAGGGGTGAAAACTCCCCATGTGTGAGGTGGAGAGCTTCGTAGCATAAGGTACACGGGGAATTCTGCTTTCTCTTGGAGAAACTCTCTTCTCTCCCTATGCACACTGGAAAAAGGGAAGCTCATTTGAAAGTCAAGCAATACAAGCATAAAATTATTAAGACTTGTATCTAAGCTTCAGATGGAAGGGGCTTTGGCTCATTTTATCCACCTCTACTCATGGTCCTCACAGGAGGACTTTGAGATTCATAGAAACGAAGTGGTTGGCCCAAGGCCTCAGAATTTGCCAGCTGGCAGACCTGAGCCTGGAACAAAGGTCTGTTGACTCTGATCCACTGTGTTTTCTACAATCCCACCCTGAAGCATTATCATCATCATCATCATCATCATTATTATTATCATTATTATTTTGTTGTGGATGTGTGGATGAGTGGAAGTGATGTTAACAGGGATGGTAGTCAAAATATCTAATACTTGGTTAGTTTTATCTCCTTGCTCTGAAGTTCCTAGGGATGAAGAGTCCTTTTGAGAATTGATTGAAAAAGTTGTGCTTGGTGAACTGGATTAGGTGAACAGTATTTTTCATCTGAAGAACTGGCATTATGATTTTTGTAGACATTTGGCTGTGAATAAATTCTGGGCAAATAATTTATTTTTCTCCAGAAGTATAAAGCATGTTTCATTTTTACCACTCCTGGGAGTGGGTACAGGCTAAATGTGAGGACTGTATTTCAGAAGGACATCACGACATGCTTAGGTTTCCCACTGGGAGGGAAAGTTTTGAGACTGAGGCTTTGGAGGAGAGCCTTATCTTCTTCTCTCTTAATCCATGACTCATTTTACTTACAACTCTTGGCTGAAAACAAATGAAACTTCAATGTGGCCATTTTTGACCCACAGAAATGGCAATTTATTGTGGTCCCACCCTAATACTGGCTGAGCATCAATGGTGACTCCAGCTACTGCTCTAGAAAGTGGAAAGAGATGGATGAGTTGAACCCTTTTGATTCTTGCCAGTTGCTGTTTTCATGAGAGGCAGCATGTGCAGTGTCCGAGAGACCTGGGTTCAAATCTGGTTCCATCGAGTACTAACATGGCTCTCTCTGGCCTTTCTTTCTCTTTCTTAGGGTTGTTTGGTGTGAGTTCAAGCCATTTAACCACAGAATCTCCAACTTCATAAAAGGAACTCAGTTGACTCCCTCCTTTTCTTCTTTTCCCTTGTGTGACCAGAGTGGCACAACCTGTGGGGTTGCACAGTCAACTTGTTATAAGATTTATTATAACCTGTGAAAATCAGTCACCATTTTGCATTCGAACACATGGAGAACTAGATGCATTTTAAAATCCCAAGAAGTTATCCTTAGACCTTAATCTAGAAAGAAAGATAAATTAACAAAAGAATTGATCTATTTATTAAAATTCTGTGGCTTTCAATGCCAGTTTATTAAGTTACATCTGTTAAATACATTAACACATACAACATTTCATTCACAGTGATTAGAATTCATACAGTAGTGCTGGAAGACAGGGGATGCATATCAGTTAAGTACATATCCAACAACATACAATATGCAGCTTATCTTGAGTTTGTGATGTTTTAACATAAAACATAAAATCAGTAAAAGCACATGGGGCTTATCACTAAAATCACATAAAAGCTTACATTTTTTTAATCTGTTCACCCCTGAAACAAAAGAGGGGAAAGTTACATATTTGAATGACTTTACAAATAAGTCATCTGATTAAGCTCAGCTACTTTATTTACTCAACGTTGTGTGTCTCCTTCCTCCTGAATGCATGTTACGTAAGAGTGGGACTTACATCATATTCTCTCTTGCCTTGGCTCTCCAGCACCAGGTAAGTGCAGTCCTATGACAGGTGCTCAAAAAATCACTGAGTCATGGATGAAATGGAAAGATTTCCAGGCTGGGTGTCAGGAGATGTGAATTCTTGTCTCACACAGCTACTAGCTGCTGTCTGGGATTGGGCCATTTATGTCAGCTTTCTGAGCCGGGGTTCCTTCATCCTTAAAATGATGTAACTTGGAATAGACAAGCTCTGTAGGCCCATCAGCTCTAGAATTCCATGACAATCCCCCTTGGTCAAGGTCTCAGAGTCACTTGTGTTGGACACTCTTAACAAGTGGAAAACAGCAGCCACTTCTAGGCTAGAAGCCCTGAACGCTTGATGAGGCCTACCAGGTTCTTAACAATCAAATAGATCACGTGGAAGTCAGTTAAAAAATGGCCACATAATCATTCAGTCTTTCCTCTTACATCAATCTAGGAACGGCTTCTACAAAAGCCTTGAGATTAGCCCTTTGTCTGACTGTCTCCAGGGCCTGAGAAATCACTATCTGGGGAGTTATATTTTTGGATAGAAAGTTCTTTGGGACATCGAGCCAGAAATGGTGACTCTGTAACCGCAACTCATTAGCCCTAGCTCTTTCTCTAGGGAGACATAGAAGAAATCTCCTCCCCCTTTCTATATCACCCTATAGATAGTTGACATTTCTCACGTCTTCCTCCCATTTTTCCTCCAGTTATTAAAATAAATGCTATTTGCTAAGAGCAGATGGTAACTGAGTGAGCCTAGGACTCTGATTCAGGAAGCTAGTGTCCTAGCTCTAGATCTGCCATTAACTCAATGTGTGGTCCTGAACAAGTAACTTCTGTCTGGGCTGGTATGGTACTTTTTTCTTAAAATAAGGTGATGGGAGGGATGAGGGAGTGGTGCAAATGAGTCACAGAGCTTGGGAAGTTGTAAATATGGTTCTCACAGTGGTGCAGGTCATATATGTGACTACTCTGACCCTCACTCTATCACTGTTGGAGCAAAAAGATTGAGGGGTTCACAGTCTACTGAATTCTTCCCAGGCCCAGTTGCCAGTATGATGCAGTAGCTCTTAACATCCAGGATAGTGGTGCATCCTTTAAAAATTTTCTTCTACAAATGGTTGAACACTTCCAGGACTCTGGGCCTTAGGGGAGCAAGAAATCTTGAGGAAAGTGACTTCTCTATGTGTTTTGTTAGGTGCAGCCTATAAACAGATCTGTCCTGAAGATTTAATCCCCAGTGTCACAATCATGAAAACATGATTGGAAAAGGACTTGGGAAAACACCTTGCAAGAGAATTTTGGCAACAGGCGTGCCTTGTGAACAGTGAGCTAGTTGAACTTTTATAATCCAGAGGGTTGTTGACAAGCACAGAGGTGGAATTTCCTCTGGAGTGACGTAGCTTAGATTGAAATGGAGCCAAGGGCTCTGGCCTGCCTTGCTACTGAACTGAACTGGACACTTTTCAGGGTGTGAAAGTGTACCTTTTCACATCCTACTGTACCTTAGTCAAAAAATTTTAGGAATTTTGTTCTGCCAAATAGATCTAAACCATGCTAGGATCAAAATATTAGTGATTCCCTGCATTTTGATCATGGTTCCTGTATTTGCTGAGAAATAGGCTTTTCAGAGCATCTGGGTTATCCATAAAGTTCTAATATTTTCAAGGGTGTTGATGGCCAAACTTGAGTCCAAGAGATAATAAGCCTTTCTCTATATGTGGCTTAAAAATGTATTCTACCATAGAAAACAGTATCTTTATTTTGTCCCTTTTTATTTATGGAGAACTGTCCTTGAGTAGCTACTTAAAAAAATCACTTAAACACAAGTCATTTTGTTAATGATCATCCTTCATCAGATAGCACCCATTTTCGTAATGAGAAAATACCCATGTGCCTAAAGTCAGCTAATTAATTAGCTAATACAACCAAAATAAATTAAAGAATCTGCAGATAATGGAGGTGCTTAAGCAGTTGGAATGAGCACGTCTGAGACTAAAATAATTGATCTTTGTGTTTCCAGGGTGAGTGGGTACTCAGTAAATGTTTGTGGAATTGATTTGAATTCAGCCTTTTCAGGGATATTGAACCAGTAAAATATTTTCCCCCTAAATTAGCATTGTAAGCATGCTCCTTCTTTCCTTCCAAATCTTTGAATGCACCCCATCTACTCCTTTTAAGGGATCATCACATGCTCTGAAAAAACATTCTCCCACCTCATTTTTACAACTACTGCACTAAACTTTGCCACGGAGATAGATAATGCCTAAGAAACAGAGGTTCTGACTTGGGTCCTACTAGGAATGTTTGGCAGGTCCTATCTGGGCAGTAAAAAGAATATTAGAGAGAGTTTAACACTTTCAGCAATGAAAACTTGAGTATAATATGTTCTTCAATAAACAAGCTTATAACAGGAGCAAAATAAATACGTGGCAGGGGTTTTTCCAAAGCCTCAAGTATTTTAGGATAGTAGGAAACCCCTGTTTCTTGGATAAACTTCCAAATCCACCAGATTCCCTATGGGACAGAGGAAAGGTTTGAAGCCCTTGGTAAAGGGTTCCTTTCCGTGGAAGGGAAGGTGAGCAGACCACTCCAGACTCCTCTGTACAAATCCTTTCCCATATCCCAGGTTGCCTGGGGCTCTTATGCACTTGCACAGAGAGTGTTTTATTTTCTTAAGAGGGTGTTGTCTCTAATCATGGAGCCAGATTGGCAACATTGATAAGACATTCCTGATTTACTAACAAATATTATTCTAAGAGATGGCTGGGGAAACATTCTCTTATCAAGCTGGTTTTGTACTTACTGAGAAACCTTTCCTTTCTCCTTTAAGCAAAGGGTAATTCCTCTGTCCAAGATGCCCTTTCCCAGAGGCCATCTGCTGCCCTCCCACCTTCTTTCAGGACTCATTCAGGCTTCACTTCCCTTGTGAAGACACTTCTGAACCAGGTGGAGGTGACCACACCCTTGTGTGTGCTCACGCTGAGCCCTGTGCCGACTGGTTTGAGAAGCTGAAGGCTTTAGGACCTTAACCTCCCAACTGAGAAATTAGAAATTAGTTTTTATTTAATTATAACTCAACAAACATTGATCAAGTGTTGCTACACCAATCACCATGTTCAGGAACCACAACATGCACCTCTCTGCCCCTGTAGTCTCCTGGCAACAAGAGTAAGAGCGATTTCATTGCCAAATTTGCCTTCAGACCCATCTGTGAAGTCTCTCATAATAGGGAGCATTTATAATAGCGGCCAAGGTGCTGGAAGTCACTCCCCATGTCACACCGACATGCTCTTAGACTTTACAGAAATGCTCGAAGTTAACATGTTCCATACCCATGGGAAACAAATTGATAGATTCCTGCTTTACAGACAAGTCAACAGAGGCTAAGAGAGCAGTAATGCCCCTCCCACCCTTGACATATTAGTGCAGGAAAATCATACAGATTAGAGGATGTGAACTCATTGAAGCGCAGGAGGGTTCTCAATGTCCAGCCTCATCTCAAGCAAAGATGCCTTGGCTGGGCCAATTAGCCAAATCCTTATTTAAATCTCTTTGAATATTTTAGAGAAAAATATCCATTTAGCAATCTGCATGTACTGTTTGATCAGAGTTATCGAGTGGTATTCATATAAATTTGGGTAGAGTGCAGAGTCTGTCTTGTTCTTCATCGTGTCTTCTGGGTTAAGGTAGCAGACATAAAAGGTTCTCAAGAACACCGTGCTGAGTTGATGCTAGTGTTGAATTTTTTATTTGCATGTGGAACTCATACCTGCTTGTTTTGATGCATGTGTACATAATAAAGAGAAAGGTAGTTCTTCTCACTTGACATAGGTGGCGTGAAAACCAATTTCTTTTCTTGAGAATGTTCATAAGAAACATCAGCTCTCTTTTCATTTTTCTAGGCAAAGCACTGAAATATGTGTTCGGGGAAACTGATGAAGGATTTCGCCTCTGAAGGATTTACAGTTTTCTAGGGCTTGGGATTTTGTTTAAGGGTCCTGAACTGAAGCAAATGCTTCATAATACAATTGTACAGTACCTGGGCCCTCTGGTGACAAACGCATACTAGGAAGGCATGGAAAGGTCCCAAGTGGATCATCCATTCATTTGGTGATCAGTGTTTTAATGTTTAGACACTCACCACTCTTTTAAGCAGCCATGATAATATGTCTGCCTTCTTCTGCCTTTTTTTCCAATTAGTATTCTCATCAGTAAGGCACATAAAGTGTGAACGTTGGGGCCCTAAATTTCATAGCTAATCCACTGTCTCTGTGGATGCTCCAAAAAACTTCCTGGTTATAATTACATCTGAATGAGGAAAATTAGGAACTAAGAGGCAGAGGACCTTCATACAATGACATCTGCCTTGCCCCTATAGCAAGAAAGCTCCAAAGAAGGTTTTATCTTCTTTTGTGTAATCCACCAAAGAGATGTCACTGACATTCACTGTCAGCTTGTCCCCTTCATGCAGGGAGAACATGGCCCCTAGATAGATGGGTTGGAACCAGTTGCTGCCTATTTCACACACTGACTTGGTCCCCATTAGGAGCTGGGTTGGCTCGGGGTAGCTGTCTGTTACCTTGGTGATGACCACGATGATGGAGTCTGGCTTGCTGAGTCGTCTCCGTTGACTGATTTCGCCACACTCGGATGTGGTCCCTCGGAATGTGATCTGAGAGTAAACAAAGTAGTCTCCTGACTCTGGGATCACCAGGAACTTGTTGGTATAGTTCATCCGGTTCTTGGTGAAGGCCAAGCCAAGTTCATGTTCCCAGTGCAGAGCTGGGAATTGATTTTTCAAGGGCTGTGTGGGAGTTTGTCTCACAACTGCAAAGACAAGAGGGAAGTTTCATTTGCTTGTGTCAGAACTTGTGGACTTTGCTAAAAAGAGTCTTACATCATTCTCAAAGAGTAAAATGCTTGGATAAAAACCAACAGCTAACAAGATCCTTGAGAAGGAATGAGTAGAGGATACGTGAGTGGACATACACATCTGTTCAGAGATAACATCTTAGGCAGGTGACTTGAAGAAAATCACTTTGCCTCTCTAAGCCTGAGTTTTCTTGTTTGACAAGTTTGAATTTTACCTAAGCCCTGTGATCCTGGAAAACAGTGAAGGTTAAACAAAACAAAACAAAACAAAACAAAACAAAACAAAAACCTCCTTACTCTTTTGTGTTTTGGAAAACAGCTTACTGCAAAGAACCACTCTTCCCTAAAGACTTAGATAAGATTTAGATAAGACTGGTGGGTGCCCCTACCTCCTTGTTTATTTGTGTCAAGACTAGACACTAGACCCTCTAAATTCCCATTCTTTTCTTCATAAATAATTAATTGAACTATCTTATCCCCACTGAGCCATTGAGCAAAATGCTTATTCACCAAACTTTGGTCAAGCTTCTCTCGTTCCTCCAGGCCTCTGAATTTTGGCTCATCCTCAACCTAACCCTCAACCCTGAGCCACCCTCCTGAAAATAGGCTGGCCTCAGGGTAAGACATTCTCTGATCCTATCATGCCAAACTTTTATCCCACTTCCCCACACCTGGTTCTTTTTAGCTTTGTATATGCCTCTCTGTAAAGGCAAGACTCTTTTAGTCTAACTCTTGAGACACTTGCAGACTTTATGGTCAGAAGTTCTCCCAATTGCAATAGTCCCTTCCTCCACTAACTCCTCATGTTGCCATAATCCTATTGTATAAAGCATTTCTTTACTACATGAGAATGTGTTTTTTATTTGATGTATCTTTCCTTGAAAACAAACAAACAAACAAGAACAAGAGCAACAACAAAATGTGAAAGGACATAATAATACCTGTGGAAAGGCTTAAACGAGATGGTGTGTATTAGGAATAGCCTCTAAACTACGTTCACTTTTATTAGCCTTTTTATTTCAGAAATGCTTGCTGCAGAGAAAGGACATTTGGAGACAGAGTCAGATGTTCCCTGTCACTCCCCAATTCCACTCCATTTGGCTGTGGTTCAAAGCCACATGAAACACAGGCAGTAATTAATAAAAAAGGGCATCAAATATCTAGAACATTTTGCAAATGCTTCTCCCACATCAACAGGGCCAAAATATAATCCAAAATATAACTGACTTGTGGAGCGAAAGGGACCAGGGCTCTGGGCCATATAGGTCCATTTCCAATCCTGACTCTACAACATGTAGGTTCCTTCTCTCCGAGTCTCAATTTCCTGCCTGTGACCTGGAGATAAAGCTCCCTCATAGTCTTGTTCCGAAAATCAAATGAATGGAAGAGACATGGACATTTTTACCATGATGGCTGGATACAGTGTTACTCAACACATATTTATTTTCTTTCCCCAAATAAACTAACATCTTTCATATTGACAGACTGAAAAATAAGCCTGTTTCATCTTAGATATATTTAAATGTTCTTACGTTTGCATTATTTGTAAGTATATACTATATAGAACATATGAATGAATGCTCTTACAAGGTATGTCTAGTGTAGAGAAACAATTGATTCAAACCGTTGATTTCAAACAAGATAACCTGTGGGTTGCAAATTTTCTTACAGGTCAGAAGAATATGCTTGCTTTTTAACTCTCTAGTTTTTTCAGTAGGTTTTTAACACATATTTCTGCACTGTCTTGCTCTTTTCTCTGGAGTCTTAGAGGTATAGGCAGCTTCAGATGTGAGGTGCCAGGAATTTTGACACTAGACTTGGGAATCTGGCCAAATGGTGATATTAAGAGATTACTCTTAATCTCTTTACATCAATGCAAAATTTTTAGAAATATCTACCTGAATGTAAATGTCCAATAACTGCATCTTGAATAGGGCACAGATGGACTCAATAAATTGGCAACTTAGGGGAGTTTTCATCTTTGACTATGTTCAGAATTACGTGAATCTTCGAGTCTGAGAAAAGCCATTTCTGAATGACTGAGTGTGCTAATGAAAGGGAGAGAAACAGTAGAGAAAGGAAAAAAGCTAATAGAATCTGAAAGAAAAATGCCTAGGAGACATGGAACTTTGGACCCTTCAGTGGAGGAAGACATCTGAAAGCTCTTGACTGAGAGGAGGATGTTACCAAGAGATGTGGTTTCTAGTTTGAAGCTACAAGAATGAGTTCTGGCAAAAACTCAGGCCCATGGCCCATGGTCTCCTGGAAAACACATGAGGAAGAATTACCTGTCAGATGTGCCCTTGGCTTATCTCCACCAGCTCTAGGAGGTGCATCTGTAAGGAAAGGAGAAAATGCTTTGTATGAGTTAGAAGGTGACTGGAGTAAAGACAACATTTTGAGAGTTACACGGTGCCTGCAACTGGAGAGAAACATTCCTCTCCTCCAGCTTGTCCAGGTCCACTCTTTGCAGGTTCCCCACCCCACCCCCCACCCTGGGGCAGGGCAGCCTCAGGAGAAATAATCTTGAACACAAATGAATCTTTGGGCAGTTATCCAATCTGTCTGAGACTCTTTTCTTATCTCTAAGGTAGACACATCAAATCCTACCATGAACGATAAGTGCTCAGAATAATTCCTGGCATATGATCAGTGTTCAGCAAAGCTTGTCTTGCCTTTCCTTTGCTTCTGTTGCTTCTGTGGGAGCTAATTGGCCTTTTGCCTTCTTCACGGTTCCTTTAACCATATCCACCAAGCCATCTGGATGTCCTAACAGGGCAGTTCTTGAGTGGGAACTACTCTGTAGCTATATGACCTTGGCAAATCTCTTTCCCTCTCTGGGCCTCTGTTTCCCTACCAGTTCTCCAGAAGGCCTCCAAATTTCCTTTTGGTTCTTGGAGATGATTATATAGGACAAGGGTCTTCTAACTGCAGTGATAAAGTTGATGGTATTGATAATAGAAAGGAAACATCATAGCATACTTTTGACCTACTAGGTATTGTTCTAATACCTTTGTAGGAATTAACTTAATCCACACTAACCCTGGGAAGTAGGTACTATTATAGCCATTTTTATAGGTGAGTAAACTGAGAGAGAGAAAGATGAAATTATTTGTACAAAGGCTGTCAACTCCACAGGCCATGCACTTGGCCTTGGCAGCATTTTGCCTTCCTAGTGACTGGGGAGGTGCCTCACTTCTCTGGGTTTACACCACTCTGAACCTCTTATATACCAGAACAGTGAGAAATGTTCTTGTTCCTCATAAGAAAAGGCATAAAATATAAACACACTTACAGACTCGCTGATGTGAAGGTCCAACCTCCTGTCCTTTTGGAGTCTATTGGGAAGGAAAGATATGATTCAGATCATCTTGGTCCTTTTGACCCCACACCCACACTGCTGCCCATAATATAGGCATGATTAAGATGCTGCTACCCAGCCTGGGTGCTCAGAGATAAGGGAAATGGAATGAGAATATTTGGTTGGTGGGAATCTTTCACCCGAGCTCTCTCCTTTCCTCCTCCAGTACCTCCATGATCTTTCTCTATCTTATGCTCGTCTCTGAAGTGTGACTTCAAAGTTCTGTCCTTAGCGCTTTCTTCCCTATTCCATTCTAGGGCACGCCAACATCTTGTCATCGCTTCTATTATTTGAACAAATAATAACATTTGTTTTATTTTCTTTTCTTCACCACAATTTAAAAATTGGAACTATTGTAAAAAATGATACAGAAAAAGAAATGATGACTACGTTATCTTTCTCATCAGCCTCCACAATTCTGCCTTGTTTCCATGCAATAGATGAAGACTTTTTCACCTGTGCAATTCTAGTTTGTGAGCCATTTCGGATGCCATGTGGGTTGTTAGAATAGCTGCTTTGGGGGCAGACAGACCTGAACTTGAATCCTGATTTCACTATTAACAATATGATTTTCAGCAAGACAATTTCTCTCTGGGCTTTGGTGTCTTCATTTGTAAAATGAGAATAATAACATCCCTAGCCATGGATAACTCCCAGATTTGCATGGAACTCAGAAGCAAAACTTAACTCTTAGTTTAGGAATAAAATCACCATTTTGCATTTTTCCAGTGTTTCCCCAAAACCTTCTCTGATATGATTTTGGCTCAACCCAGAGTCTTCTGATTTGGTTATTGTATCTACATGGTCTCCACGAACAGTGACCCTCATGTCATCATGAACACTTGATCAGTTTTACATCTTAAAATTCGTGTGTGTGTGTGTGTGTGTACATGTGAATGACTTGTGTGTCTGTGTGAGTATGAGAGAAGACAGTGTCACCGGTGGGAGAGAGTGTGAGTCACTGTGTTTTTGCATCTGTGTATCTGTGTCTGTTGTGTGGTGTTGTGTGCGTGGATTCTCTACACACGCATGTGTAGCTGTGTCATTGTTGAGTCTGGGTCTGTGAGCAGTGATAACAGAGATCTTGCTAGGGCAAAGACCACCAGGCTCTTTTTACTTCCAAGCCATGTTACCTAACCTCTACTGGAAGCCCTTTGAAGGCAGAGATCTTGTCTTTGAATGACTAACTGACTTTATTGTATCTCCAGCTCCCTTTTCTCCACTTCCTAATTCATTAATGGCACCGCTACTGCTTCTGCTCAGTTACCAGACCTGAAAGTTGTGTCTTTCTTCTTCCAAAAACCCAACCTGTCATTCCTACTTTGTAATTTTTCTCACGCATGCCTCCACTCCAGGCCTTAGCACACTGCTCTTCTGAATTCTTCCAGTGGCCTCTTAACAGGTCTTCCTGCATCTGGTTTCTCCTATTCTTGAATCTGTCTCTTAGTCTGCCTTCAAAGGGCTTTTCCTAAAGCATCACTTTATTGAGACACAACTCTGTTCGTAAACCTTCAGTGGCTCCCCGTGGCCTTTAAGACACAGCCCCAAATACTTATCGTGGCAATTATCACCCCAGGCTTGTGACCCACTATTTGTTCCTCTCCAAATTCTCTGTGTTCCAGCCATAAGAGGCAACCAGTGAATATTTCAGGGGAGCTGAAAAAGGCAGTAAGTGTTGCTACTGTTTATTGGATGAGTAGTGACACTGCTGTCCTAAGCCCGTCACATGCATTATCTCATTTAGCCTCACAGGGACTCCCCAAGTTTATATCCTCATGTTGAAAATGGGGCTTAGATACCTTAAGAAACTTGCCCAATGTCTTACACCTGTAAAGTAGAGGAGTAGGATTTTAACCCAGGCCAATTGACTCCAGAATACTAAGCCCTCAGCCTTAGCTCCTTCCACCTTCTGGGCAAGCTTCTCATCTGCTGAGGTCGATGGATACCTGCCAGCACACAGTTCCATGCACTGTGACAGTGGGGAAAACAGAGAGTCCAGAAAACAGGAACCTGGCCCAGAAGTGGGGGAATCAGGGAGAATTACCCCTGAACTGAGTCTTACAAGTTCCCACAAGTATTAGCCAGCTGATAAGAGATAATGACCATTCCAGACAAGGTCAAAAGCTTGTGCAAGAGTAAGGAGGCCCAACGGAGCATGGGAGCAGTTGGGAAACTGCAAGGATTTCTGCTGCCAAATGAGTACATTATAAACTTTTAGCATAGGCTCGTGAGTAAAATGGCTTTGAAAACCTAAACCCAATCAACCTGACTACTTGTCCAGCATCAGTAACTCTGATGGGTTTGGGAGGTGGGGAGGCGGCCTGGAAATGAGCTTATCCTGTGGCCTGTCTCCTTACTCACTGCTGACAGAGCTGATAAAGGACTTGGTCATTTGGCAAGGCACAGAATGGAAGGGGAGTTCCCAAGGAGAATGGGGAGAGCTTGGCTGCTGCTGCTTGCGTAGGAAATGATGCCTGCCACACTTGGCCATGTTCTACTTCATTTAGTACTCTGCTGAGAAATCTTCTTGACCATCCTGATTCTTTTTGTCTAAGCAGACACTCAGCTAAGAGATTGGAGCATTTCTTTTGGCTCCAAGTTCCATTGTCATTAGCAAGTATTTGGGATGTGAACACACTTCCCTTTGCTCTGCTGGATCTGTATAACTTGGGCACATACTTTATTTTCATATATGGTTGGGCATGTACGGGCTTTAGTGGCCCAGAACATCACTAAATATCTGGAGGCTGTGATAGTGCCGGTTGGCAGGTTTGAAGAACACAACATTCCAAGAGTCCCCAAGAAGAACATCAGCTGGGACTCTCTTTCCAAGAACAACATCTAAAGACTTCCATTGCAGTTTCTCTTAGTAATGACTCTGTCTATCATGGGAGGAAGATTATTGTGACAGGAAGCAGGAATGAATGAAGAGGAGATTTGAGAGGATGAAATAGTGGGTTAATTGGGGAAAGTTTTATGCATGTGAGCTGGCTCGATGGCTGCTTATTAAATAATGTCAGGCCAATAATTGGCTTACTGTCTTCCAACCCTGACTCATCTCCATCACTTCTGGTCTTTCTGGGGCACCAAGGAGATAAAGGCTCCCAAGGAATGCTAGTCACTGCACTATTAGCTTCCAAGTCTTTATAGGCATGGCGTCCAAGAGCACTCCAGAGGAATGTGATTTATTCCCTTTTAAATGCCCGCTCAGTCCACTGTGGAACCGGGACCCAATTTTATTTCTCCTTCTGAGCATTTGTCACTTCCTCAAGTGTCATTATTTATTTGTGGGCTTATGCTTTTCTCTCTCTAGTAGAATTCAAGATGCATGCAAGCAAGAGCCTGGTCTGCCTGTCTTGCTCACCACTGCATTCCTAGTGTCTTGTACAGTGCCTGGCATGCCTGCTGAATTATCCAATCTGCAAAATATGCTGATCCTCAGGCATCAGAAAGGCAGGCAAAAGAGAGCAGAGGATGGAGTAAGACTCAAATTCACGGACCTTAGCCAGAGTTTTGCAATTCAAAAAATTGGGAAGGAGACCTTTTCATTGTAGAATACATGCAAAGTTTTGAGGTTTTGTTTAAATTTAAACCATTTAATTATGTAGAGGTGGGTGGCCATAATCTTTTAGTATTGGGGCCTCTCAAGGTTTTCATTGGGCTTTGCTTGGAGCATAGTCATGGCTCTAGAAATGTTTGTTGAAAGTTGTGAAAGTTGTCCAGGATTAGAGCCAGAAAAATTACCCTGGTACTTATTAGCCCAAGCAAAGTAAGCTGGTGCTTTTCACCCCTTAGTTCTTACAGGTCAGGGAATTTTCACTCTCATTTGATTTTCTTTCTTTTTTCCTTCTTGTTTTTTTTTTTTTTTTTTTTTGGTAGGAGGTGGGCATGTTGAATGGTAATCCCCAGCTCAAACTAACTGTGACCTATTACTATAGGCATCTGGGGAATACTCTAATATTTTGAACAGGGAAGAAGAAGGATGGAAGGGAGGAGGAGACGGCTGTCTAGTTGAGTACACACTGGTGCCAGGTCCTACTGCTGTCTGTGTGCGCTCCTTGCCTAATACTCCAGCCACTCTCAGAAGAGGCGATCACTTTTTATAGTTTTTGTATGCCAAAGGCAAAGAGCATATGGAAGGTCTGGGATCTGAACCTTTAGAGCAAGTACAGACTGGCACATATCAGGAGCCTCATAAACATTAGCTGAATACATAATGGATGAGCCTGAAGCGGTCTGGTCTTTGAGAGTCCCTTATTGGCATTTTCCCCAGAAAAATCCCTTGAGTGTATTTTAACTAATGACCCATTTAGCCTTTCTCCCATGTTCTGTGCTCACTCTCTAGTACATTTATAAACAGGAAGAGTTATCTATTTCTTGCCGTCATGAACGCTGCAATTGCAAAGGCATAAATGCTTTATGGCCCATAACATCCTCCCAGCGCTTCCAGGAGAAACACACAGACGTTTACCTCCTTGTCTTTTCCTCTGGCAGCTCCCTGTTTGTACTTGCACAAGGATAAGTCCAACCTGGAAGCTGTTTGATTTCAAAGCCATTTCACTTCACCCTCCTCCAAGGCGCACTGGACAGGGCTTTACATGCAGCACTCAGAGTGGTGCCAGGGGAAAGAATGTGGTGTTTGCAGCCTGGCAAATACGGAAATCCCAGCTCTATTATTTCCTAGCAGCCACCTAACCTCAGTAAGACTCAAGTTTCCTCATCTATAAAAACAAAAGATCATTCTTCCCTCCCAGGACTGTTGTGATAGCTAAGAAACACCGTATATAAAGTGGACATCCAATTCATTTTCCTTCCTTCTTTGGGCCCAGTCAGTCCTTGTGGTATGCGTTCTTGGTTCCCCTTGGTCTCACCACTCTCATGGTAAATGGAAGCCATCCTTGAGTTGTTTTTTTTTTTTTTTTTTTTTTTACGACGAGCGACAAATTTGGATCCTTGCAGAGCTCTGAATGGCTTCCTCCTTATCCCAACAGGAGAGGCATCCTCATTCCATGGTTCGCTTCTAGACTCCTGCCCTTTCAGAGTGCAGAGGGGTTGAGAGAATGGGATATACCCCACCCATTTCAAACCCCAAGCTTTTTGTTCATGTCAGCTATCGAGCCTCACTAAGGACACCAGGCAGGGGGACGACCTCTGATAGCCATGGTGCTGCTGCAGCTGGGCTGCGTGCGGTCTGCTAGATGAGGGCGCTGGGCACTGTGTTTACTCTAGTGGGAGAATGAGTGGACCCTGGAATCACCAGCTAGGAGCAGCAGTGCAGGTGTGGGAGTCACACCCGCAGCTCGCTTGCCCTCCCTGCCTTTCATTTCTTCAGTGCACCTTCACCCGCTCTGATTTCTCTGCCCTTTCCCCCAAGCCTGACCTTAGAAGTGAGCTAGGCTTGTCCTCCAGGTGTGCCAGGACTTCCTGAGGTTACAGCAGAGGCAGCGCCAAGGAGTGTTTGGCGGTTTACAAAGCACTTTTATCTCAACTATTTGTTTCCTGTAGACAGCGCTGACGGGGGCTTATCATTACTGTCTTCATCCAACAGAGGGAACAGCTTGAGTGAAATAAAAGACTCGATGGCAAAGTGAGTAGAGAAATAATGTCTGTTGAGCATCTGCATTATGGGAATAGCTTTCTGGACATCTCCTTGCAGAATTCTCAGCACAGTGCTCTGAAGAAAGTATGTTAACCTCCCCACTTTATATACGGGGAGTATAAGGCTTAGGGAGGTCTGGTACGTTGTGCATCCTTCCATCCTTCTCTCTACCCAGCAAACACTTAGTGAGCACCTTCTGTGTGCCAGGGACAGCTAGATGTTCCCAGGGGAGGGAGGGAATTAGCATTTATGAGCACTAACTATGTGACAGGCATTTTCTAAGGTGTCATTGTTAAATCTTCCTGACCCCCAGGAAGTGAATAATTTACTGATTTTATACTCAGGCAGACTAGTATACTGGTTGGGAGAAACGGACATCGTAGGCTTGAATCCCAGTGTCACACTCTCACTGTGTGACTTTGGGTACAAGACTTTGCTTTTCTAAGCCTCAGATTCACCATCTCTAAAATGGAGATAAATAGTAGTACTTTCCTCATTGTGTGATTTCAAGGATTAACTGAGATGATTTTGATGTGTGTACGTCAGCAGTAAGTGTGTGTTGCACGTGTTACACGCCAGACCCCATGCCAAGAACTTTATAGGCATGAACTCATGTACTCTTCTCAGAACCCTACATATGGAAAAGCTTAGAATGGAGTTTGGTATATGATAAATTGTTACAAGGTCACAATTGTGACATGGAGGAGCTATGGCTTTCCCTCCAGTCTGTGTACCTCTGAAGCCTGAGCTGGCATCACTATGGGGTCCTGCTGGTCTGAGTGGAGACTAGGGGGGGTCTCAGGGACATGCATAGGGGGAAGGGGGTGCTGCAGGGAACAAGGGCCAGGAGCATTGCAGGGATTTTTCAGGAAGGGGTGGAAGTGAGATTGGAGGGGACTAAGGAGAATGTGGAAAGAGTGAGTGCAGATGATTCTAGAAGCAGGCCTGGAGGGAAGGACAGAGATGGGCAGTGGTGCTATCCTGGGAAGCAGTGGCATCCCTGACTATTCATCGCACAGTACTGAGTGCCCACTCCGCTCCGGGCTTGAGCTGAGCCAGTGTGGTGTGTTCTGTTATGCCTGGAGCACAGACTCTGTGCTGGAGCAGCGTCTGGGAGAGAGGAAGGCCTGGCTTCCGGGTACCTGTGGGCCAGAGTGGAGCCTGTAGACCCATCCTGAAGGCAGTGGATGCCACGGAGGACCAAAAGAAGGCCAAGGCCAAGGCCAAGGCCAATTGCAGCTGGTAAAGGATGGGTTGGAGTGTGGGTTGCGGGTGCAAGACCAGGATGGAGGAGGAGGCTTGGAGATAGCTCACAAACGTCAGAGACTAAGAAAAACCCTCCAGTACCAGAACCTGCTCTCTGGACTGGTGATGTCAGATTCCAGGGCAGGTGCTGAAGTTGCCCTCTGTGATGTAATTTCCACGAGCAGGGAAGTTCCCAGGACAGAATTGCTACAATTGCTAATTCCCCGCCCTCTGCCACATGCTTTAAGGATTTTATTTCTAATTATCCCTATTTCATACACAAAGAAGCTGAGGTCCAGGAAGGTTAGTTAGGTAACATAGCTAAGAAGTGGCTAGGCCAGAATTCAAGCTGGGTTTGAACTTTTGACCCATGGTTTTTCCATGATTCAAATCTATCTGACATCATTCTCTAGGTGTCTAAAGACCTTAAAACATTTTACTGCCTCTATTTTGTTTTGTATAGGTCACATATACATTTTGTATAAAAGAATATAGGTTCAAAAATGTCTCCTCCTTTCCCTTGGCACCAGCCACCCAGCTCCCCAACCTGGATGCTAGCAGGGTTACCAGTCTCTTTGGTCCTCTTCCTGAGAGTCTGTGCATTTATAAACACATTCATACATGTGAACATGTGTTACTTTTTCAGAAAATGAAGTGTTCCACATTCTACATGCTGTCATGCACTTTGCTTTTTTCACTTCATGGTATATCTTCAAGAAATTCTCCATCCCTGCGTACAGAGATGCCTCAATTTTAAAAAGCAGTGGCAGCTGAAGTTTTCCATTGCATGCAAGGACCGTGATATACTTAATTGATGCCATATTTACAGACACTTCACCTAAAGACAGTTGACCCAACCTTCTCAACTCTAATTTTGATTTCTGCTGTGCAACTTACTGATAAATTTGTCACATGAGATCTTTCCTTACACAGTCCCTGAAGGAAGAATCCAGTTTAAAAAATATTTTTGTACTAGTCCTGGTAGCGGTTTTGGTTGCTGTTAATAAGAACCTGGAACACTACTTCACCAGTTCCATTGCCTTTCCAGTCTTTGGTCTAGGGACCCAGCAAGACTGGAGTTGGTCCCACTTTCTGGGAGAATGAGGGCAAGTAAGCATAGAAGTAGGATATCATTCTAGGTCTGCCCCGATATGCCCTGTGACCCTGAACTTTACCTTCCCTCCTCTGATCCTTGGTTTCCTCAACTGTAAAACGAGATTAGACAAGACCAAGGGTCAGCAAACTTTTCCTGTAAAGGGCCACATAGTAAATATTAACTTTGCAGGTTACATGGTGTCTGTTGCAAATACTTAGCTCTGCTGTTCAGTGTGAAAACCCGACAAGGCTGTGCATAAGTGAATGGGTGTGGCTAGATTCCAATAAAACTATTTACAAAACAGGCAGTGTATGAGATTTGGCCCTTGGGTCATAGCTGCTGAGTCGTGGGTTAAGGGCATTTCCGGCTCTTAATTTCTTTAAATATGTGAAGAGCTTTCCTACTTAGAGGAAGGAAAGGGAAAAACAGCCAACCAGCGCCCATGCTGCCTGGCACTTGCCAGTAGCTTTATGGAAGCTACTTGTAATCCTCACAGCACTACAGTCGGTGGCTTTAAGGGGATTACTCAGGGACCTTCTGTATGTTGTTCACTCCCTTCCTTTCAAGCTCCTTGGAGCCTCTTCTTCCCAAGCCTCAACTCCTGTGTTGGATTAGAAAAGGTTCTCAGGGATGCTGGCCTCCTGTGGTTGTTCTGAGAGTGGAATGAGAAAATCCCTTAGTGCAGTCCTAGCAGAGGGAACAGCGAAGTAAGGACTGGGAGCAGGAGAGCGCTGGAGCGCTGGGAGCTGAGGGAAGCAGGGAGCTGAGAGGCCAAAGGCTGGGGTGGGGAGGGGAAGGGGAGAGGAGGGGGAGGGCACAAAATGAAGCCACAGAGGCAGGGCCCTGATGCAATGCAGCGAAAGGTTTCCAAGAATCATTTTGGCTCCTGCGTGGAGAATCCAGTCCAGGCTTGTCTTTACAGAATTTCTTGTTTTACGGAATCCTCCCATTCCCTATCCTCCCCAACACATAAGGATGACCAATTCATCCATCCCTAAAAAGGGCAGATGGAAAGTGTGTTCCTTGATCAAAAGTTCGATTGTAGTGGGGGGGGGGGCAGGCAACGGGGAAGAGAAACCAGAGACATCTGGATTTGCCAACTCTGAGACTTAGCTCCATCCCCTCCCAGGCTGTGACCCTGCTCACTGGGGCAGGCGCTCTTTCTCCAAGTTCCTCATCTGCCAGAAGCCACTGCTCACCCTCTCACCGCATCTCTGGGTTGGCGTGACTACCCAGTGGGATCGTGTTTGTGAGAGCTCTCTACGAGGGAGAGATGGGAGCTAGTATCATGGCATTACTACTGTCAGTATCGTCCTCCGCTGCTGGGCCTGCTTTTCAGACCTGTGAATGTATTTAAAGGTCTGGATGACCCTCTTATCTTAATTCTCCCCGTATTAGAAGTGAATTGCCTTGGGCCTGGGCCACTGTGAGAATGGAAAATTCTTTCCATAAACAATCTCAGATTCCGTGGATTTAACTGAAGTCTTCGGACAGAAGAAGAGGACAGTGGGGCTGGATTGGGGGTGGGAGGGAAGGTGATTTTTTGCCCCTAGGTGAGTCTGGGAAAGTCCACTCAGGTAGATCACAATGGAGCTTTGCATCTGCAGGGCTTCTGGAATGTTCCAGGCTTTGGGGGAGACAGCTCTGGGTTCGAGTTTTGGATTTAGGTCTTACCAACCGTGGGATCTAAATCATAACAACAAATGTAAATAAGAAATAAGAGGCTTAGTTCCTCTGTTGAAAATAAGGGAAGAGATTTCTTTCCCTTCCTTTTTCCTAGAGTGTTTAGGTTAGGAAACTTGTAAGTACTTTCACCTCACTTTGAAATGTACGTAACTCCTTCTGAAGATCAGATAGGTCTTTTCTTCCCCACCTGACATGAGAACTGGTTTGTCTGAAATGTGATCCTCAAGACAGATAATGCCCCCATCTCCCAGTTTCTGTGGGAAGGTAGGTGCCTAATTTAGGTGGGCACCTTGCTCTAAGTTGCAAAACTGCTTTCTATCATAAAGAAATGAGAAATTGATTTTTTCCTCTGTGAAAGCCAACAAAACTAACACAGATGGTCACATCAATTACAAGGTGAAGTTTGTATGAACTCCGTGAGACAAACGGTGTTGTCCAGTCCTCTTACCACAAATGTGTAGCTCCCCCACATCCCCGACATGTAAACTGCCCCTGTACATGCTTTATTAGTGCTGTCAGAGTACTGATACTAGTATCCTTTTTGGGTAGGGGTCAGGCTCAGGAAAATGAAGCCACATGCATATTTTCACATGGCCAGAGGTTACTGAGCTGGGGATCAAACTCAAGTGTCTCAGATGCCCTGGTTTTTCCTCCTTGAATCCCATCTTCTTCTGTCTCCTCTGAGCTGGTTATTCTCTGTGAGCCCCTCCAGATCCACTCTTCACCCTTTTTGACTTTGCCCTGTGCCCTGTGAGGCTGACCTCTGGACACACTTGCTCTCCATTTGCCTCTGGCCAATGCGATGAGAGGCTGGTTGCAGAGAGTGGTCAGAGTTTTCCCTCCCCACTTTCTGTTCCCTCCCTGCTGTTTTGGCAGATGGCCTTCCTCAACTCAGCGCTCAGCTCCTCCAGGCAGGCCCTCTGTTTGCCTCTTCAGGCCAAAGGGTGGTGGCCAGCTTCAAACCTTTGCTTGCCCCAGATGCTTCCAGCCCTGCAGTTCCCATTAATCTGTTTGTATGTTAGCAAGTCAACCTTTCTTTGAATCCCTTTTAAACTCTTTAAACATTCTTCTTTAAATTTCTGCTTTGAATGGGTCAGGTGTCTCTTTTCAGGACTCCCATTTCTGCATGTGCCCCAGCCTTACCCATGTTTTCCTCCTTCTTCTGATACACCAAGAAGTTACACAGCCTGGCCAAACCACAGCTCCAAAAGTCCCCACATGTCCACTCTCCAGGGAGACTGGTTTAACTACGACAGCCCCGCTTTAAAGCCTTTCATCTCTCAAGTGCTCACAGTAGGGCAAGCATGCATCTCCTTCCCTCATGGGGCTTCCTGTCCAGTGCTAGGTCATGCCTCAAACTCTCTTCCTGATTTGGTGAATCACTGACCCCCGCTGGGCTGTGGATTCCAGCTGCTGGGCTTGTAGATCAACACGACATGGGCAATCTCAGACACTGTTTTGGGTAAAAGGAGTTATCTCCCATCAGAACCTAGGAGAGCTCAGGTTACTGGAGCCACTTAATGCCTCATTCAAGAATAACCATCTCTTTCTGGCGAAAGAAGGCTGACTAGACACTGCAGTTTGACTTTGTAGGAGCCAGCCCCATGGTGGTCTAGGGGTCGCAGCCTAAAGCTCCTGCCCTCCCACTCTCCTCTAACATGAAGAGCATTTCTGGTTATCTGAGTATTTCTACATTTTCTGAATGATGGCATGTGGCCATGGATGCTGTTGTCTGAATGAATCTTGGTCTGTTTGCTGACGCTGGTGGTTGGTGAGAGTTACACATTAACCATGGCTTGCTTACGGTGTCTTTGCTTTGAGGTCAGCCAGCATTGCTTAGAAATTTTTCCAGCGAAACCAATTGAGAAGCCCGTTTTCTTCTCTGGAATTTAATACTTTGGACTGAAGTTAAATCAGTTATCATAGATTATGCAAGTGAGTTTTTTCAAAGGGTGTCACTTGAATGCGCATTTCTCAGGGTCTATAGTTTTTTAAGTTCCTAGTCTAGAATTATGTTTTCCCCCTGTTGCCCATAAGCACCTTCCCACCGTTGCACTGTTGTCTTCCCTAGACCCTATATTCTTTTTTGACTAAGCCCCCAGCAAGACCAGAGAGATTGACAATCAGGTAGGAGGTTCTTTCTTGAGCTTGAAAAAAAATTTTCAGAACCCAAGAAAGGAGGTTGATTAAGTAAATTATAGCACATGCATATACAGGAATATAATACAACCGTCTGTATCATCATGCTGCTGTGAATTTACTAACAATAAATAAAATCATAATATTGGACTAAAAATAATCCCATTTTATTGAAAATATGGAATTATATACCTCAAAATGTTAACAGTAGTCACCTCTATGCAGTTATGGGTAATAATAATTCTCTTCTTTTTGTTAATTGTGTTTTTTACCTTTTTTCAATGACCATGTGTTAATTTTGTAATCAAAGAGTTCTCTTTTTAAAGAAAAGGGATGCTCCCAGATTATCAGAACACTATGATTATAATTATCTAAAATATGTGGCTTGAGCTTGTTCCCATATAAACATAAAAAGGCACAATTCATCCCCTGGAAATATTGAGAATAAAAACCAAATCGGACCTCTCCACCCCTCACATTCTACACTTCCTTTGCAGATGAATCAAGGTGCACCGTCCAAAGCTGTAATAGCAGCCAGGTGGCTGCAGAGTTCTGCTGATCTCCCAGGTCACTGCGGAGTCTTGCTTACCTGGAACACACAAGCCTCTCCTTGGGCCCGGAGCTGGCCAACGAGCAGGTAGGTGGTGAGTCCTGCCAGGATGGGGAGTGATACCAGGCAGCAGGTGAGAGCCCAGCGTGCACTGCTGCTCCTGGATGCTGACCCAGCTCTGGCCTTGGGCCTGCAGCCGCTGTCCTCAGGCAGCATTTCCACGCTGGCTGATTCCCCAAAGCCCAGCCCCAGATCCTCTGCCATGCTCCTGCTGGTCCTGGAGTTGCCTGTGACTCCTCCTGGCCAGAGAGACCCCCCCATTAAATAGAAGCCCAGCTCTCACAGTGGGTGAATTAATCACTGCCTGCTCCTCCCCATCTCCCCTTTTCACAGCATGCTGTTCCCCGCCCTACTAGGGAATGCACCGCCTACAACAGAAACCAAGTTTGGTTTAAGGGGGGGAAAAAAAAAGAGAAGAAGAAGAAGAAGAAGAAAGCTTTCCCAAGCATATTTATATACAGTGTGCTCATGTGCTCTTTCCTTCGTTTACAGAAGGAAGTTAGGAAAGTCCCTGGAGGAGGAGAAAAAGAATTCATCAAGTTAGTGGGTGGGGCAAATGGAAATATACCTGCTCCCAGCACTGGAGGCCTGCCAGCTGTGCCAGTCTGGGGACTGTGCTTCCTCTGGAAGTGAAAGTGAGGATGGAGAGGCGTGTGGTGTGGTTTGCAGACTGGGAGGTGGCAATCATGTTTGCATCACCACTTTGCAAAGTGTGCCGTGCCCTCTGTCTTTTTGAATCTCCTAGGAGCTCATTCCTATTGCATAGATGAGAATACTGATGTTCTGGAAGGTGAAGACACTTGCCCTAGGTCAGCCAGGGATTAAGATGGAGGAGCTAGAAAGAAGATCTAGTTCTTTTAAATCATGGTTTGGGGTTCTTGTCTCTACCACTACGTTGCCTGTGAAAGGAAAGTGTATTTCTAGCCTGTGTTGACCAACTATCTGTGAAGGAAAGACATTGACTTCTACTCTCTGATGAGTCCAAAGCTGACTGAGCCCAAGCTGGGTGTGCACGGCAGCCACAACATGTAATAAAGGCTAACAGTGATTAAACGCTGCTTTGTGCCAGTCACTCTTCTGAGTGAGTTAAATGTATCTATGAAATTATTCCATCCTGAGATAACCTTTTGATGTAGTAATGTTGTTATTCCCACTTGACAGATGAGGAAATTGAAGCATAGAGAGTGTGCAGTAAAGCCAGGGTTGGGACTGGGGCACGCTGGTTCCAGAGGCTCCTAACTATTACGCTGCACTGCATGTGATGCTGTACAGTGCACGTACACAGACACCCACACCCACTGCAGATCATCCCTTCCAGTTAGGGGTTGGGGCGGCTTCCTGGAGAAAAAGGTGGTGTTGGAACTAGGCTGTGAAGCTTAGGGAGGTTGATATTGGAGAAGAGTAGAGGACCCTGCAAAAAGATGGACTGCAGAAAGAGGAAAGCTTAAGGATGTCCTGTGGCATGTGGTGGAAACTACTCTGACTAGTGTCTCCATTCAGTTGCTACTTCTGCTTATATCCCAGCCTAAACACTTCAGACTACTTGGAAAAGCCTTTCATGACTTGGTCCCTGGCCACTATCAACCCTCCTCAAGTGTCCAGGTCTTCTCACACCACTTTCCCAAGCTGCAGCTCCCCCAAATGCACGTATGGACTAGTGGCATTGTTGTCCATGCTGTTCCCCCCACTGGTCCTTTCCTTTCATATCACCAAGCTCCCCGATTTCTAACTTCATGTAGATATCTTTTTGCATCTCCCTGCCTCCAGGATTAGGGGTGAGATGCTCATCTATGTTCTGATAGCCTCCCCTTCTTTCCCTTTCATTGAATACTTCATACTATGATGTGACTGACTATTTTTTCCCATCACTCTCATTCAGATCTAAGAGGGCAGGTACTAGGTCATATCTCTTCCCTGTGGCTGTAGCTCCTAACATAGTAACTGTCATGTAATAGACTCTTAACCAACACCTACTGAAATAAGCATCTAACATATTTTGAAAGAATCCAAGCAAAGGATGATTTTTTATGTTCCTGGGTTACCCATTCTTGGTTTAACAAATCTAATAAGAAACTTTCCCTTAAGACTAACCTAAAACTTTGCTGTTGTAAGTTTTAAGCACATAATCATACTTAATATCAAATTATCTTAAAGAGATTTACAAATGTTTTCTTACCCTTGTATTTCTTATTTAGAAAATTAGTGTGCTTGATCAAATCAGTGTCTTAAAAGTAGTAAATGTAGGGGTTGGGAAGGTATAGCTCAGTGGCAGAGTGTGTGCTTAGCATGCACGAGGGCCTGGGTTCAAGCCCCAGTACCTTCTCTAAAAATCAATCAATCAATCAAACTACCCTCTTCTTTCTCCAAAAAAAAAAAAAAAAAAAAACTCTAAAAAAAAAAAGGAGTAAATGTATAGTTTCAAATGAAGAGGTACGAATTATCATCTACAATATAAGAAGGCTTCAAAAGATGGTGATTACTAAAAACACCAGACTGGGGATTGGAGACCTGGGTTTTAGTGCCTCTGTTGTGTGACCTTGAGGACTCTAGCAGACTCTCCTCATTCTAACTTACCTGGCTATCTGCAAAACATAGTAACTAAGCTTGTTATACTGCTGTTTAAAGTATGGGTCAGTGGATTCTGAATTTGTGCCTGGGGAATGTCCTATGGGAAGAGGATTAGAGTTTTTGGGCACAGACCTATAGACATCTATTTGAGATAACTATAGATGTAGATTTACATATAGTTGTAAGAAAAAAATACAGAGAGATTCTACATGCCTCTTACTCAGATTTCCCCCAAGGCAACATCTTGCGTCAGTATGTCATACCACGACCAGGAAATTGACACTGACATTGATATTCAGATCCTACCAGCTTTATATGCACTTATTTGTGTATATGTATTTAGTTCTGTGATATTTCTCACATGAGTACATTCATGTGACCATCGTTACAGTCAAGATGCAGAAAAGCTCCATCACAGAGATCCCTCATGCTACATTTCATAGTCACAGCTGCCAGCCTTCCTGTCCTCCTCCCTTCACCTCTGGCAAACACTAATCTGCTTTCCAGCTCAGTAATTATGTTATTTGATAAATGTTATCTAAATGAATCATGCATCCTGTATATTTTTGCAGTTGGCTTTTTTTTTTCTACTTAGCATCATTTCCTTGAGGTCCATCCAAATTATTGCATCATTAATACTTCATTTCTTTTAATTGCTGTATGGCATTCCATGATATGAATCGACCACAGTTTATTTAACCCACTACCCATTGATAGCCATTTGGGTTATTTCCAGTTTAGAGTTACTGTGAATAAAGCTGCTATGGATACTGGTGTACAGGTTTTTGTGTGAACAGGTTTTCATTTCTTTGGTGTAAATGCCCAAGAGTGAAATTGCTAGGTCATATAGTTGGCATATGTTCAGTTTATAGGTATCTGCCGGCTGCTTTCCAGAGTGGTTTTCTCATTTTACTTCCCTCCAGCTGTATGTGAAAGATCCAACAGTCTCTCTGCATCCTCTCTCTAGAATATGGTGTTATTCCTATTTTTTATTGTAGCCATTTTGTTAAGTATGTAATGGTATCTCATTGTGGTTTTAATTTACATTTCCCTAATGGCTAATGATGTTGAACATCTTTTCATGCACTTATTTGTCATCTGGATAACCTCTCTGGAGATTCAGACATTTTGGTTGCTACAAGGTACTCCTTCCTTCCTTTTTGATTCTCAGTGGATCTAAGGCAGAAGAGTCTAAATAGCTTACAGACAAATGACGAGTTGTTGCACATGGGTACTTACTACTGGGTGCAAGATATTGTTCTAGGTGGTAGGATAAAGCAGTGAAGAGAACAGACAAAAACCCCTGCTTTTATTAAGTTTATATTCTAGTGGGGGGAGATGGCCAGAAGACAAAATAAATAATTTAAATTTATAGTATGGTTGATGGCCTTGGTGCTTTAGGGAAAAATTAAAAACAGAAAGAGCTAGCTTATTTTAGTTGCAATTCAAAATAGGGTGGTCAGGAAAGGCAACTTTTCCTGAGAGTAGATATTTGAATGAAGACCTAGTGTGAGGGGAAGCCTGTGGGTGTCTGGTAGACTGCTCCTGACCTTGAAGCAGGTGTGTTCAAAGAGCATCAGGGTGCCCAGGATGGCTGGAGTGGTGGTGAGGAGAACAGAGGCTATGAGGCCAGAGCAGTGTCAGAGGAGGCTGAGCGCACAGGGCATCTAAGGTGGGACTTGGGCAAGACTTGGCTTCTCCTTCAGTGAGGTGGAGACTCTTTGGAATATGTAGGGCAGAAGGTTGGCTAGTTCTGATTTCACTTCAAAAGGAACATCCTGGCTGCTATGCTGAAGGGAGAAGGGTGGAATCAGGGAGACAAGTTTGGAAACTGCTGCAGTAACCAAGGTGAGGCATGATGGTGGATTGGGTAGGGTGGTGGCAGGGAGGGTCACAAGCAATGGCAGATTCTGGGTATATTTTGAGATAGAATAGACATACTTTCTTATCGAGCCAGATGTGGGGTGAGAGAGAAAGAGAAAAGTCTGGGTCTAAGTTCTTAATTGGAGCATCAGAAGGATGGAGATGCCCTTAAAGGAGACAAGAAAGACTGTGGGAGGAAGCTTGAGATCTTGGATCAAGACATGCACCATTTAAGGTGATTTTAGACACCAAGTGGAGATAGCATAAAGAGGAGGCAGTCAGATGACAAGTCTGGGGTCCTGGGGAGAGGCCTGGATGGAGATACTAATTTGAGAGTCATTCTTGGTGCAGCACTTATGACATAGTTAGTGCCCCAGAGTGGAGGCTCCTCTTTTGATTACAGGTCCTCAAGTCCTTGATGCAAAGTCCTTGGGACCAGGTGTTAGAAAAGCATTACATTGAACTCTATGAAATTGCCAGTATCTGACCATTCTTGATGTACAATAATTTTATATGGTTCATCCTAGTAATACATTCCACATGCCTTACATTATGTAACACTCTCAGTGGGGTCTAGGACAGCGCTCTGTAATCAAACACAGAAATATTTCTGTAAGTGTACTCACACTAAGTAGGAATCATCTACACACCAATACACACACACTCGCCCTTTCCAGTCAGCTTCTGCTGCCAAAATACATCATATGAATCTCACATTTGCTCCTCACATTTTTAGAGCTTTTTCTCACATTTTTGGACTTTGGATTGTGGGCCTGTATTATGATCATTGCTGTTGTGACTGTCATTTTACTATTCTTTGTGGCATCCAGACAGTTGAATGAGTGGATGGTCCTGAAAGGCGTATTCCAGCTCAATGTTAAGCCCATGACAGTGCTATTCATTGGTAAATCATGCAGCTTCCAAAGGTGGGAGCTCTGTCCCATGAGTAAATACAAGACCTGAATAACCAGTTATTGGGGGATATTTTAGGAGAGAGTCAATGATAAGAGAGATGATTGGAGTTGATGTCTTTTACGGCTGTTGATCTCACTGAGACAGGATGACTCTAAATCATTTCTACTCTGCAGGCCTCATTCTCTGCGTCTGTAAAATGGGGACAAGGAACTGAACTTTGTGATTTCTGAGGGTGCTTTTGGCCTTAATGTTTTCAGGGTCTCTCTGCTTCTCTGTGTCTTCTCTTTGCCCACTGGTTGTCCCCTCCCCTCCATCTCTACATCCTTGTTTGCTGAGTAACTCTTTTCCCACACTGTATCATGGCAATTTCTCCATGATATGCAGCCAGAGATTAGCATGGGCAGCTGGGATGGGGAGGCAGAGGTTTTCCTGTTGATTCCCAAATTGGGAAAAACAGTCATTTGCAGCAATTACTTCTTGACGTCTAAGTGTGTTTTGGCTTGTGCAACAGCCACAGGCTTCCTGGGAGATTGCTAATCCAGGGCACAGCTCCTCTTTCCTGGAATGGTGTTGATAGTTGCAGGGCCTCCCTTTTCCAGTTCTCTTGAGAAATGAGTTATATGATGAAACAGTTTTTCTTTCTTAAAAAAATTTATTTATTTTTATTTAAGTATAGTTGACGTGCAATATTATATTTTGCAGGTGTACAATATAGTGATTCACAATTTTTAAAGGTTATACTCCATTTATAGTCATTACAAAATATTTGTTTTATTCCCTGTGCTGTACAATATATTCTTGTAGCTCATTTTACACATAGTAGTTTATACCTCTTAATACATCATTCCTAAATTGCCCCCTTTCCCCTTTCCTCTCCTCACTGGTAACCACTAGTTTGTTCTCTATATTTGTGAGTCTGTTTCTTTTTTTTTATATTTAATTGTTTGTTGTATTTTTTAGATTCCACATATAAGTGAGCTCATACAGTATTTGTCTTTCTCTGCCTGACTTATTTCATTTAGCGTTAATACTCTCCAAGTCCATCCATGTTGTTACAGATGGCAAAATTTCATTCTTTTTAATGGTTGAGTAGTATTCCTTCCTTCTTTCCTTTCTTCCTTCCTTTCTTTCTTTTTTTTTTTTTAACATTTTTTATTGATTTATAATCATTTTACAATGTTGTGTCAAATTCCAGTGTTCAGCACAATTTTTCAGTCATTCATGGACATACACACACTCATTGTCACATTTTTTTCTCTGTGAGTTATCATAACATTTTGTGTATATTTCCCTGTGCTATACAGTGTAATCTTGTTTATCTATTCTACAATTTTGAAATCCCAGTCTATCCCTTTCCACCCTCCACCCCCCTGGTAACCACAAGTCTGTATTCTCTGTCTGTGAGTCTATTTCTGTCCTGTATTTATGCTTTGTTTTTGTTTGTTTGTTTGTTTGTTTTTGTTTTTGTTTTTTAGATTCCACTTATGAGCGATCTCATATGGTATTTTTCTTTCTCTTCCTGGCTTACTTCACTTAGAATGACATTCTCCAGGAGCATCCATGTTGCTGTAAATGGCATTATGTTGTCGGTTTTTATGGCTGAGTAGTATTCCATTGTATAAATATACCACTTCTTCTTTATCCAGTCACCTGTTGATGGACATTTAGGCTGTTTCCATGTTTTGGCTATTGTAAATAGGGCTGCTGTGAACATTGGGGTGCAGGTGTCATCCTGAAGTAGATTTCCTTCTGGATACAAGCCCAGGAGTGGGATTCCTGGGTCATATGGTAAGTCTATTCCTAGTCTTTTGAGGAATCTCCACACTGTTTTCCATAGTGGCTGCACCAAACTGCATTCCTACCAGCAGTGCAGGAGGGTTCTCCTTTCTCCACAGCCTCTCCAGCATTTGTCATTTGTGAATTTTTGAATGATGGACATTCTGACTGGTGTGAGGTGATATTCATCATAGTTTTGATTTGCATTTCTCTGATAATTAGTGATACTGAGCATTTTTTCATGTGCCTGTTGATCATTTGTATTTTTTCCTTGGACAATTGCTTGTTTAGGTCTTCTGCCCATTTTTGGATTGGGTCATTTGTTTTTTTCTTATTAAGTCATATGAGCTGCTTATATATTCTGGAGATCAAGCCTTTGTTGGTTTCATTGTTTGCAAAAATCTTCTCCCATTCCATAGGCTGTCGTTTTGTTTTACTTACGGTTTCCTTTGCTGTTCAGAAGCTTGTAAGTTTAATTGGGTCCCATTTGTTTATTCTTGCTTTTATTTCTATTGCTTGGGTGGACTGCCCTAGGAGAAGATTTTTGAGATGTATGTGAGATAATGTTTTGCCTATATTTTCTTCTAGGGGGTTTATTGTGTCTTGTCTTATGTTTAAGTCTTTGATTCATTTTGAGTTGTTTTTTGTGTATGGTGTAAGGCAGTGTTCTAGCGTCACTGCTTTACATGCTGCTGTCCAGTTTTCCCAACACCATTTGCTGAAGAGACTGTCTTTATTCCACTGTATATTCTTGCCTCCATTGTCGAAGATTAGTTGACCAAAAGTTTGTGGGTTCATTTCTGGGCTCTCTATTCTGTTCCATTGGTCCATATGACTGTTTTTGTATCAATACCATGCTGTCTTGATGGCTGTAGCTCTGTAGTATTGTCTGAAGTCTGGGAGAGTTACTCCTCCAGCCTCTTTCTTTTTCTTCAGTAATGCTTTGGCAATTCTAGGTCTTTTGTGGTTCCATATAAATTTTATTATGATTTATTCTACTTCTGTGAAATATGTCCTGGGTAATTTGATAGGGATTGCATTAAATCTGTAGATTGCCTTGGGCAGTGTGACCATTTTAACAATATGGATTCTTCCAATCAAGGAGCATGGGATGTCTTTCCATTTTTTTAAGTCTTCAAAAGCTTCCCACTAAAATCTGGGACAAGACAAGGTTGCCCATTATCACCACTCCTATTCAACATAGTCTTGGAAGTCCTAGCAACAACAATCAGGCAAGAGAGAAATAAAAGGGATCCAAACTGGAAAAGAAGAGGTAAAAGTGTCACTATATGCTGATGACATGATACTATATATAGAAAACCCTAAAAGGTCCACACAAAAACTACTAGAACTAATTGAAGAATTCAGCAAGGTAGCAGGTTACAAGATTAATATTCAAAAATCATTTGCATTTCTTTACACTAACGATGAATCAACAAAAAAAGAAAGTAAAGAAACAATCCCCTTTAAAATAGCACCCAAAGTAATAAAATAACTAGGAATAAATCTAACCAAGGAGGTGAAAGACTTATACACAGAAAACTATAAACCATTGATGAAGGAAATCATTGTGGTTTTGATTTGCATTTCCCTGATGATTATCTATGCTGAGCATCTTTTCATGTGCCTCTTGGGCATCTGCATGTCCTCTTTGGAGAAATGTTTATTCAGATCTTCCGCCCATTTTTCAATTGGGTTCTTTGTTTTTTTGATGTTGAATTGTATGAGCTGTTTATATATTTTGGATATTAACCCCTTATTGGTTATATCATATGCAAGTGTTTTCTCCCACTCAGTAGGTTGTCTTTTAGTTTTGTCCATGGTTTTTTTTTTGCTGTGCAAAAGCTTTTAGGTTTTATTAGGTCTCATTTGTTTTTTTTTTTATTTTATTTCCGCTTTTATTTCCTTTACTTAGGAGACAGATCTAAAAAATATTGCTACAATTTATGTAAAAGAGGTGTTCTGCTTATGTTTTCCTCTAAGAATTTAATGGTTTCTCGTTACACAGCCTAACATTTAGATGTTTTTGCCCTTTAGATTTATCAAAATTCTGAAGCAGTTTAGAGTCCAAGAGAAAGTCTCGTACATGTTCAACAGGAGGTATATACAGGACCTTTGTCATAGCAGTCATCATGGTAGCAAAAAGGTGGAAGCACACCAGATCCTATCACCAGGAAAGGTGGTGAGAAAAGCATGGTAAAACCACCCAGTGGGGCATTGTACAGTCATCCAAGTGAAACAACAACACACCATGCCTTGATACGGATGAATCTTAGCAAAATGATAGAAAGTGAAAAAGTAAATTCCCAAAGGTTGTATACAGCAAGGTTATATAAAATGAAAAATAATGCATGTGCGTGTGCACACACACAGACACAAATACATACAGATACAACTAATTATAAAGGAGAGTAAAGCAATGATGAACACTGGACTCAGGATGATGGATACCCTGAGCTGGAGCAGTTAATGGGTGGCTGCAAGAGGTTTCATATAGTGTCATATGATATCCCTCAAGGTTCTGGTGGATTTTCATTTTACTTTTACATCATGGGTTAATTGGTATTTACATGTTATAGCTAACTAATTGACTGACTAAATAAAATGCAGTCCAAGCATAGACCATGATGACAGTGTGACATGATCCAGGGATTATGATGATTCCAATTTTGTCTTTCTGCAGTCCACTGTTTGGTGGGGTCCAGGAAAACTCAGAGAGGAGGGAGCGGTTTGGTCTGGCCTTTGGAGTGGCTTTCAAGGAGGGAGATGGAGGGGGGAGAATGGTGAGGGGTGGTGGTAATGGTAGGGTGGGGATATACAAAGTAAATAACAACCAGAACTGCATGCCTGCTGACCCATCAGTGTAGCCTCTGGTAGTAAATAGTATTGCTGTCCAGGTGTCTACCAAGTGTAGATCATCCAGGAAGACAAGGAGGGGCTTGAGGTTCGGGTGGTGAAGAGGTAGAACAAGAATAAATGTTTCAGCATCACCATCTTTATTCCAGCTCGCATCAGGACACTTCTATACATCATCTTCCTTGATTCTCACACAACCTGGGCAGGTAGGCACTATGACTCCAATTTTTAAGAGTAGGAAAAAGACTATGGAGGGATGATGCAACTTGCTCAGAATTACCCAAAAAAGAGAGTAGAGCTGGAGCTGAAGTTGAGCCAGATGCCCAAATTCCTAGCCTGTGCTCTATGCCCTCTACCATCCTGTCAGGCTGACAAGTGTAGAGGGTGTGGCCAGTGGAGGTCAGGGTGAGAGCCAAGGCATAAAGTGGGAGCCTTTAGACATATGTGAGGACTGTGTGGTGGAGGAGCAGGAATGAGGCTGCAGAAGAGCGCTGGGCAGCTCCTTAGGCTGGGTGGGTGTCCGTGGCCAGGGACATTCTATTTAGAGTCTGTAAACCTCCACCCTTCCTCCCCAAGAAAGTCCACAGTGGCCACACCCTTGTCATGGGCTTTCTGGGGAATGTTTCTGGAACTGGACAGAGCTCAGGCAGGGAAGGAGGGCAAGGCACTGCCCTGGAACCAGGGCCAGAGATGACTTTGGAGTTTAGAAGGGAGAGGTTGAGCACAAGGTTTTGGCCTTTGGGGCTGGAGATGAGTAATGTCTGGTTAGGGGAGGAGCTACACTTTAGGAATGAAAAGGAAGTGATTACAAAAAGAATCAGAAACAGAAGATGTGGCTGAACAAGTAAATGGTTTTAGTCCCAGTTCTGGTGAGAGAGAAGTGCAAGGACTGGTTTCATGGGATTCATCAAACACATCTGAGTGGTATATTGATGGAGGCAATGTATGTAGGGGGAGAGATAGAGCGAAGTCTGGGAGAGAGGAGAAAAAGATGTACAGAAACAGAGAGACTGAGGTGGAGGCAGAAATACACAAAGGTAAAACAAAAACACAAAGACACATAGACACAGAGATAACCTGGAGATCCAGATGCACACAGAAACCAGAGCAGTGAGAGAGAGAATCAGAAAGGCAGAGCAATAGGAACAGAGACAAGAGAGAAAGGGGTACAATGACACAAACACCTAATGGATAGCTGTTTAATGGAGAAAAAAATGTATGAACTTCCTGAGAAGGACTATATCTGGCCTTTTGGGCCTCCCTGGGAGGATGGGTTCTTTGGCTTAGCTGAAGTGTTGGACAGCCCTAAATCTGTTCTTTCCTCACTGACAGGTGGAAATTCCGGGGTTAAAAGCCACCTACAATACAGACTTTCCCTGTAATCACAGCATCTCAGCCCCAGAAGAGGCTTTAGTGGCATCTCCCATTCTCCCATCTCAAACCTCTGCTTACACCCCTGTGGTGAACTCCGAAGACCAATCACTTAGTACTAATTCTCAGAACATTCTTCCCAGGTTGGGAGCATCACATCAACAAATCTGGTGCTGTTTTTCCACTTGGCTTTTCAGGTTGTTGATGACAATGACTCTGGTCCCATATAGTCTCTTTTCCCCAGGACCATCATCTGTAGTTCCGTTGCTGGTGTTATCAGTCAGACAGGCTAAGTTATGCTGTAGTAACAAACAATCCCAATATCTCAGGGGCTCTCGGGAACAAAGGTTTCTTTCTTGTATTAAACAATATTCTGTTAAAGAAAAATTATCCATGATGCTTGTTACAAAATGGTAAGATAGACTTTATTTGAGAAGGGGTATTGTGATGAGTGTGGAGACCACCACAATAGGGCCTTGCAGAGATTGGACTCAGCTCCAAATACAGCATGCGCAAGTGGAAATTCATAGCTAAGGAGAAGGATTGGGGATCAGTGGATGGAAAATCGCTAAGAGGAAATACCCAGAGTAAGGGGGATTCCAGCTAACAGGATCTAACAGGATTCTTACTGAAGGTGGTCCAGGGTGATCATACGTCACCTGGCGGGTGCTGGAGGATGAAAACCTGATCAAATATAGAGAGTGATCAGATACGGAGGATGGAGGATCCTGGCTCAACTGATTTGCAAGTGTTCTTGCTAAAACTGGCTAATGCAAAGATGAACAAACACTGACACTCAAAAGTATGAGTCTGCTTGAGAAGAGAGTTCAGAATAGAGTTGGCCAAGGAGAGAATCTCTGTCACCTGCTCACACTGTTTATGTTCACTGTGGGCCAGAACAACTGCTCCAACTCATATTCAATCCAGGAGCCAGGCGGATCAAGTGGGCTCTATCTAAAGGAGGGTGGGGTCATCCTCCAAGGAAGCAGCGCTGGGCGGGGAGAACCAAAAGAACATGCGCTTTGTGGTCTACGCCGTGACGCAGCACGCGGACGCCGTCCAGACCGTCTCCGCCGGTCCCCACACCCTGCGCTGCCACTCTCCGCGCGTTGACCGCCAGCCGGGGGTGTGGTGGAGCCCATCTACCTCGTGGAGACCCGCTGCCCGCAAGTGCTTGGTGGCATCTAGCGGGTCCTGAACAGGAAGGGGCCACATCCCAGGGGACTCCCAGGTGGCCCTTTGGCTTCGCCACTGACTGAGGGCCCCCACCGGCGGCCAGGCCTTCCCCCGTTGCCTCTCTGACCACTGGCCCGCCCTGCCCGCAGACCCCTCTGGACTGAGGAGGGTAGGCCGCCTCCCGCAGCCCCGCCGTCTGGGCCGGACTCGAAGCAGCGCCGCGTCCGCCCGCACCAGCCCTCACCTTCTCCTCACGACACCTCGCCAGACTGTCCAGACTCGCGGGTGCTCTTTCCAGGTATGTTTCCGGGATTTCAGAGGCAACAGAAATGCCCTCGCAGCAGGTACTTACTTGACCCATGGAGGTGGAGGAAGGGATGGGACATCCAATCCTTTTTGTGTTTCATTCTTGCAGAGGGAAACTCAAATCTCCGCCATACCTCTCCCCCACCCCAATTAAAAAAATGCATTAAGGGTTTAAAACAACACCATACAACACAAAAATAAAACCGGTTGTATTGGTTGAAGAAAAAGAGAACATGAGGCTCCCTACCCTGGTCCTCAAAGCTTCTACCGGAAATGACGCAGATCACCTTCCACCGCGCTGCATCAGCCAGAGCCTTCTGTCAGTGCAGCGGGGAGGAAAATTCTGCACTCAGGAAGGGGCAGCGAATATTTGTGAACAGGAATGCCGTTTACCACAGTCGCTTCTCCCACAGTACAGTTTAAAGCTCTCCAAGCTAGTCCCTTGTTTAGGGTGCTCCCGAGTTTATTAATGTTCCTCTTGATATTTGGGAGCCAGTATTGGACAAGGGTCCAGTATTGCAGGGAGGTGATGCCCCTAGGGCACTAGGTGATCTTACCCATGAGTGGTCTTCTTTCATCTTACAGTTACACCATATAGAATATGTGTCCCCCAAGTTTACCGTGACAGGAGAGAGAGAGGAAGAACACCTTTTTTTTTTTTTAGCCATTAAAAGAAAAAAAGTATAGTCAGTTTACAATGTTTTGTCAATTTCTGGTGTACAGCATAATGTTTCAGCCATACATATACATTTTCATTTTCATATTCTTTTTCATTATAGGTTACTACAAGATACTGACCATAGTTCCCTGTGCTATAGAGTATAAAATTGTTGTTTATCTATTTTATATGTAGTAGTTAATAGCTGCAAATTTCGAATTCCCAATTTCTCCCTTCCCAACTGCTTTCCCCCTGGTAGCCATGAGTTTGTTTTCTATGTCTGTGAGTCTGTTTCCATTTTGTAATAAGTTCATTTGTGTCTTTTTTTTTTTAAGATTACATGTATAAGTGATATCATCTGGTATTTTTCTTTCTCCTCCTGGCTTACTTCACTTAGAATGCCAATCTCCAGGTCCATCTATGTTGCTGTAAATGGCATTATTTTATTCTTTTTTATGGATGAGTAGTATTTCATTGTGTGTGTGTGTGTGTGGGGGTCTTCTCTGTTCATCTGTCAATGTACAATTAGGTTGCTTCCATGTCTTGGCTGTTGTAAATACTGCTGCTGTGAACATTGGGGTGCATGTATCTTTTCAAATTAGAGTTTCCTCCAGATATATGCTCAGCAGTGGGATTGCTGATCCATATGGTAAGTCTATTTTTAGTTTTTTAAGGAACCTCCATACTGTTTTCCATAATGGCTGCACCAAACTACATTCCCACCAACAGCGTAGGAGGGTTCCCTTTTCTCCACACCCTCTCCAGCATTTATCATTTGTGGACTTTTTAATGATGGCCATTTCTGACTGGTGTGAAGTGATATCTCATTGTAGTTTTGATTTGCATTTCTCTGATAATTAGTGATATTGAGCATTTTTTCATATGCCTATTGCCCATTTGTATGTCTTCATTGGAGAATTGATTGTTTGGGTCTTCTGCCTATTTTTGGATTCGGTTGTTTGTTTGTTTGTTTGTTATTAAGTTGTATGAGCTATTTGTATATTCTGGAGATTAAGCCCTTGTCAGTCGCATTGTTTGCAAATGTTTTCTCCCAGTTCACAGGTTGTCTTTTTGTTTTGTTTATAGTTTCCCTTGCTGTGCAAAAGCTTATATGTTTAATTAGGTCCCATTTGTTTATTTTTGCTTTTGTTTCTATTACCTGGGTAGACTGCCCTAGAAGAGCATTGCTAAGATTTATGTCAGAGAATGTTTTGCCTATGGTTTCTTTTAGGAAGTTTATAGTGTCTTGTGTTATGTTTAAGTCTTTAAGCCATTTTGAGTTTATTTTTGTGTACGGTGTGAGAGAGTGTTCTAAATTCACTGATTTACATGGGGCTGTCTAGCTTTCCCAACACCACTTGCTGAAAAGACTGTCTTTTCTTCATTGTATATTCTCATCTTCTTTGTCGAAGACTAATTGACCGTAAGTGTGTAGGTTTATTTCTGGGCTCTTTGTTCTGTTCTATTGATCCTTATGTCTGTTTTTGTGCTGATACCATGCTGTTTTGATTACTGTAGCTCTGTAGTGTTGTCTAAAGTCTGGTAGGTTTATCCTTCCCACTTTATTCTTTTTCTTCAGTATTGCTTTGGCAAGTCTGGGTTTTTTGTGATTCTATATAAATTTTAGGATTGTTTATTTTTGTTCTGTGAAAAATGTCCTGGGTAATTTAATGGGATCACATTAAATCTGTAGATTGCTTTGGTTAGTATGGTCACTTTAACAATATTAATTCTTTCAATCCAAGAGCATGGAATATCTTTCCATTTCTTTAAATCACCTTTAATTTCCTTAATCAATGTTTTATAATTCTCTTTGTATAAGTCTCTCACCTTCTTGGCCAGGTTTATTCCTAAATATTTTATTTTTTTGGATGTGATTTTAAAAGGGGTTGTTTCTTTACTTTCCTTTTCTGATATTTCATTATTAGTGTAAAGAAATGCAACTGATTTCTGTATATTAATCTTGTATCCTGCTACCTTCCTGAATTAGTTTATCAGATCTAGTAGTTTTTGTGTGGCACCTTTGGGATTTTCTATATATAGTATCATGTCATTCACATATAGTGATAGTTTTACCTCTTCTCTTTCAATTTGGATCCCTTTTATTTCTTTTTATTGTCCAATTTCTATGGCTAGGATTTCCAATACTATGTTGAATAGAGGTGGTGAGAGTGGGCATCTTTGTCTTGTTCCATATTTTAGTGGGAAGGCTTTAAACTTTTCACCATTGAGTTTTATGTTGGCTGTGGTTTGTCATAAATAGCTTTTATTATGTTGAGATATGTTCCCTCCATACCCACTTTGGTAAGAGTTTTTATCATAAATGGATGTTGAATTTTATCAAATGCTTTTTCTGCATCTATTGAGATGATCATGTGATTTTTGTCCTTTTTTTGTTGTTTTTGATGTGGTGTATCCCATTTATTTGCATACGTTGAACCACCCTTGTGTCCCTGGGATGAATCCAACTTGATTGTAGTGTACAATCTTTTTTATGTATTGTTGAATTCTGTTTGCTAATATTTTGTTGATAATTTTTGCATCTATATTCATTAGTGAAATTGGCCTGTAATTTTGGAAGCACAGCTTTAATTTGATCTCTCTACCTAGGTTTTACTAGGCTTTATTATTCAACGCTTTTAAAAAATCTCATCTGTTATTGCTTGGGGTCTAGAAGCAATTGACTCTTCTGTAGCTCCAAGATGGAAAAGGGCATCCTATCTTCATTGGACTTTGAATGAATGAAAAATAAACCTTTATTGTTTTAATCCACTGAAATTTTAGTTTTTACCTGTTTTGACAGCTACTGTTAATTATTTTAATGCACAAATTGATGTAAGAAGTGGAGTGCTGCATTACAAAAACATAAAAGATATGATGTTATCTTAGTGATTGGGGACAGGTAATGGGAAACTGAACTGGGGACTGGAAATACGGAGGTAAGAGCATTTAGTGGCAAGGTGTTTGTAAATTGTTGCCAGTGATGACTTGAAAATGCAGATCCTGTGCTTACTGAACTTGTCGTTCTAGGGAAGAGGGAGAAAAATAGAATGATGGTAGCTTGGCTGCGTTTGGCAAGGTATTACAAGCATGAGATGAGCCCAGGAAATTATTAGGTTTATTGCAAACAGAAATTAAGAAGAATAGAGAGTCCAGAAATTTGAGGCCTTGAAGTTGGAATAGTATACTGCTTTAGAAACCACACAATAAAGAGATGAGGTTCAGTAAGAATTTAAGTGGCAAAGGCCCAGCAAAACCTCTCAGTTGGAAAAATGACTCAGGGCATAGATCAAATACAAAGGGCAGACTTCCCATTGATTTTTCCATATAGTCTTAAGGTAGCTGCCATTAATTTAAGAAAGAGAGAAGCAAGGGAATAAGAAAGCAAGGAAAAGGACAGATTTGAGAACTGTATCTTAAAAGGAACTTTGGCTGTGGTCAGTGGAAATAGGTCAGAAATCTATTGTATTACTGAGTGAAATGCAATGCCAAAGAAACCATGATTCTGGTCTAGAAAATCTTTGAAGCTTGAAACAACCCTTGGGATGCCAACCTTCCATGAACAGCAAGTAGACTAAGAAAAATACACAGCATCCAAGGAGGGCATAATCCCTAATACTCACTTCCTAAGTGTCCAAGGAAGGTCATGGATCCCCAAAAGTGGACCCTGGTGTCTTGGGAATGATGGACAGGCATTTGCTGCTCTGTGAGGACACTTATTACTCCTCACCCAGAGCAGGATCCTTCTTGAAGTCAGCCCAGCAGGGTGGTAGAACTGCTCCAGATCTATGACTCTTGTATGTTTCCCATTCTTCCCAAGCAGGCCTGTTGATTGTGGTTATCCTGCTCCTCTTCCTTCATTTTATTTTGGATGTGTGGTATGTGTGTTGGGGGATAGGGATAGCTGGAATAGAGGGATATATAATTTGTCTTTTTATCATATGTGTAGTTATGTAAGGTAGTGTTTCTCAACTGGGCAACATTTGGCAATACCTGGAGGCAGTTTTGATTGTCTCAGCTGGGGGAAGGGAGCTATTGACATTTAGTGAATGGAGGCCAGGGATGCTGCTAAACATCCTACAGTGCACAGGACAGCCCCCTCCCCCAACAAGGAATTGTCCAGTCTAAATGTTAGTATTAGGTCTAGGGAATAAACCCTGGTCTAGGGAATAAAAGTTGTAGAATTCTGACCTAATAGCAAGATTGTGGGACATCACCTGCAAATCAGAAAGCCTGAAGTGGAGTTGGTGCTCATTCTTTCATTCAACACTTAACTGAGTGCCTGCAGAGTGGAGGGGTTGGAGGGGGTGGTTGAGGGGTGGGTTGGTTGTCAGGCATTAATGCTAGTTGCCGAAATAGACAACCTCCCAAAATCTCAATATCTTAAACAATAAAAGTTTTTTTTTTTACTTCATGTTAAGGAAAATCTGTTTTCCTCCTGAATAACTTTATGGGCATTGTGAGCCTGGTAATGGATTGATTTTCCTCATTGGCTTAGCTACTAAGAAGCTCATTATAACAACTGTTCCTTGCTGTTTACTGATGTTTCCTGGCTTATCTTCCTATTTGACTCTTATTTCCCCATGACTTTGATTTTTTTCTACCTTACCTACCCCTACCCCCAATATTGCATGTATTTTTGTTTGTTGTCTCAGAGTACCAAAATACCCTTGAGATTGAAGTGAGCTATAGAGTAAATGAATGAATCAAAAACATTCTTGCTGGAAGATGGCTGCTATTAAAGGGAAATTGGGGAAATAGTAAGTATCCCTTTCCTTCTTTAAAAAAGAAAGTAGAGCTTTGAGTCCTGGCTTGAAAATTTACAGAATTGAAACTGTTGCTTAGGCTTGGGATCTGCAAATAGTTTTTCTTTTTCATTCTGCAGTTTTACGTACCCCTTTTAAGTTGCTATTTTAACAATCCAGAGTCTCATTTGCTTTAGCTGGCAGAGGAAGGAGATAAGAAAACCTTTTCTCCAAGGTCTTTTGGGGAATCACTTCATGCAAATATCTTTGTCTCAGAAGGAAACTGTCCCGAGGTTAAGTCTCTGCCCACTCCTGAGAAAGCAGCATTCAGAGTTGGTGTTTTTCCTTTTGCTTTTCTGTTTCCAAATATGAAAAAGTCAGGGAGTCAGGAGACCAGTCACAACCTTGCTGTTTCTGATCTCGGGAAAAACGAGTGGGCTGAGAACCCACCCACATCCATGGGTCTCGTCTGTGTACCAAAAGAGTGGGGCAACCCAGTGAAATGTGCTTTCTGATAATTTTGGTTGAGTGGAATTTTTGTGACACCCAAACCATGTATTCAAAAGAAGCTAGCTCTGCTCTTATAAACATAAGAAATGTTGGGTTTGGAGGCTCAGGGAGGGATATCTCACTGATGACGGTTTTGAGAGGGTCAGTGTGAACCTGGGAGCCCCACTGCCTGGCTTCCAGTCCCTGCTGCATCCCTAACTTGGGCAAATTGTGTTGCCTTCTTAGGCTTCAGTGTTTTCATCAGCCACAATAGGATGACAGCAACAGAACCACGTGTAATGAAGCGTACATGCCATATTGCTCATAAAATGCTGGGCGCATTATGCAACCCACATTCCTGATTGCATCACTTAATTGGACAGGGCACTGCTGGATTGGGGTGTGAACACCAGAAGGACTCACTGAGCTAGGATGCCCTTATCCAGGGCCCCCTGGACTATCCTTTCTCCTCTTCAAAGACGTCAGAAAAGAATTGCTCCAGCCGCTCTCCCCAAATGAGGTGAGAAGAAAGGTATAGAAACGTCATCATGCAAAGCTTCCAGATGTCCAGCTCTTAAAATCTGTAGTGTCCTGTTCCTCTTTATCCAATCCTTCCTTGGGACATGAGTCCCTTTCCCTTTCTGATTTCCATTTTCTCTTCCGTGAAATGAATGGATTAGGTTAGATCATCTCTAACCTAATGTACTTCATCTCATCCCAGTTTAGATATTTTGTGTTAAATTAAAGCAGGATTTCCCAACCTTGGGATCATTGACATCATAGGGCAGATAGTTCTTTGTTGTTCTGTGTATTTTAGGATGTTTAGCAGCAGCCCTGGTCTCCACCCACAAGTGCCAGTAGCACCTCTCTCCCAAGTTGTGACAACCCAAAGTGCTACCAGACATTGTAAAATGTCATGGGGTTGGGGGAACAAAATTGCCCTGGTTTTGAACCATTGACTTAAGAGTACTTAAACGTAATAATGCTTATCACCTCTATTGAGTACTTCTTTATGCCAACCACAATGCTGAGATTTCCATGCCGGAATCTTACTTAGTCCTCACAATACCCTTGTGAAGTAGGTATTAATAGCTTCTGCTTTGCAAATGAGGGTGTTGAGCTAATAAATGATGAAGCTGGGATTTGAACCCACGTTTTCCCAACATCAGAGCCAGTAATGCTTGACCACTTTAAAAGTTTAGAAATAGAAGTGTAGTCTTTTGAAAAGTAAGGCAATACGGTTTATGTAGTAAGAACACGGAATTTGGAAACAGACAGACCTTATTTAGAATATTAATTCCAAGCTCATGAGCTGATAACCATTTCCTCACTGAGCTGCTTTTCTTCCATTGTTAAATTAAGAGTAATATCAGCCTTGTAGTTTGTTGAAGGATAAAATATGGCAGAGACATCTGGCATGCCAGGCCCTTCTCCAGCTAAATGATATACTCACCAACAATGAGCAGTTGCTTTCATTCCTTCCCCGCAGCCCTGGTGTGGTGTCAGAGGTGGATGAAAACCTCATGCCGTGGTGTATCACCTCATTCCTGGTCCCACCCTCTCTTGCGTGTCTAGACTTTTCTTCTGAGCTCCAAACCAGCATAGACAGTGATCTTCATATTCAGTACAACCAGAACTGAAATAGTCATGCTACCCCTAATTTACTTCTCCATGTGTCCCATTTCTCAGTGACCCTAGTCACCTAAGCCAGGACTCTGGGAGCTGTTCTTGACCTTTCCCAACTCCTTACTCCCCATAGCCAAGCAGTAAGTGGGCACTGTTCACTGTCCTTGCTGAGACCTGCCTGCATTTATCTGCATCTCGTCCTCTCTGCCTTTCTCCCAGCCAGGTCACCGCACCTCACACCTGGGTGCTGAAAGTGCCTTCAAGGCAGTCTCACTCCCTCTACACTTGCCCTCACAATCCACCCCGAAAGTGCCGCTGGATTAATCTTTCTCTGCTGTGCGTCTGACCAAGTGACCAGCCTCCTTATTCTCAGGATAAAGCCCAGTTCCTTATCTGGCACTGGAGCTCATCTCATTCCGCCTCCATCTTCTCTTCATCTTCATCTCTGGCCTCTCTCCCTTTCTTTTTCTGTTTCAGCCTTACGGAAGCACTCACAATTTATTGAAGGTGCCATGCCCTCCCTTCTCTTCAGCCATCCGAGTATGTTCATGTCTAGAAGAGAACACTTCTCTGCTACCTCTGCTCTGGCCTGGACAACTCCATCCAGCCTCAGCTTAGAGCTCATGTTCCCTTGGGAGCCTTCTCTAATCCTGAACTCTGCTCAAGCATCTCCTTGGGCTTCCCCACTAAGGCAGCAACTATGCTGTGCTGTCGCCCTCTGTAGACAGGTTTGTCTCCCCTACTAGACTGTGATTTTTCTGGGTGGCCAGTGTGCCTTTTTCAGTAATCCCCAGTGTCCAGCTCAGGCTTTGTTATAGTAAGTGTTTGTAGCATAAATGAATGATAACTCAGTGTTGCAAAAGTTAAAGAGTGTCTGTCAGAAGGAGGGAGGAAACTGAGGTAGTGAGTTAATTGAAACTGGAAAATAGAAACTGGTCCTGAAACTAGCTCAGAGACCCCTCTTTTCATCTTGATGTCTCCGGGAATTCAACAGGAAGATTATCCTATTCCAGAAAAATGTGACTCAAGGTTAACTGTATCTTTGACATTAAGATAGATAAGAAACCATCTGCATACCTGACAAGGAGCTTATTTTCTTTTTTGTGGAATAAATGTCAGATGGAGAGGAACAAAGAACCAGGAGCTGTATGACCAAGGATTCACCTTTAGCTTAGCTGTTGGGGAATTTATGAATGAGTCTTTCTGATGATGTAACTTGAAAAACTAGGTGAGTTTTGGTATGCTTTAGGGCAGGATTTCTCAATATTATTGTCATTTTGTGCCAGATAATTCTTTGTTGTGGGGGCTACCCTGTGCATTGTAGGATATTTTGCAGCATCCCTGGCTTCTACTCACTAGAAGGCAGTAGTCCTTTGTGGCATTGTAACAACCAAAAATGTCTCCAGACATTGCCAGATGTCCCTTGTGGAGACAAAATTGGCCCTGGTTGAGAACCCCAGCCCCAGAGGAATTAGAATTGGAATCCATCTGATGGAGCCAAGGGAGCAGTGGATGAGAGATGGGTTTAAAGTTCATGCCAACTTTGCCATTTATAGAAGTTGTTTTTTGTAAGTTCCATGTGAATTCAGGATTAGGATGTTTGACTTGGGGAATCAGCTTCACTTCTGTGGATTACAGCCTCCTCGTCTGAAGTAATAGAATAATGCAAGTCCAGAATGTTTTGGATCCTTCCAAGTTCAGTTTTGGTCTTAGGAGTGATTAGGGAGATGGAGTGAGCTCAGAACTGGGGACAAGGATCAGTGGCCTGGCAGCTACAGTCAGCCGATGAGGTTCAGGTCTCTGCTTGCTTAGGATGGCCTGTCTCCACAGGCCAACTCAGCTCTCTCCCGGGAGCTTCCCCAGATGCCACAGGAAGGACTGTCTCATTCAGTCACTTCCTGCCTCAGTCACTTCCTGCCTGTGCTCCCTCTCCAGCAGCTAAGACTGTCAGAGCTGGAAAGTGCTTAGAAACATGTGGTCTGAGCCCTTTATTAGAGAGAGGGAAACAGACTCAGAAGAGGGAAGAGACTTAGCTGAGGTCACACAGTGGGTTAGAGTAAGACCTCTTATTGATCAAGTTTGTTTGTTTGTTTGTTTGTTTGTTTGTTTCTTTCTTTCTTTCTTAAACTACTTTGTTGAGTTATGATTGACATGTAAAAAGGTGTACATATTTAATGTATATAGCTCAGTGGGTTTGGGGATAAAGTATACACCTGTGAAACCATCACCACCATCAAGGCTGTAGGCACATCTATCACCTCCCAAGGTTTCCTCCTGCCCCTTTTCTTTTTATTATTAATGTTTTTTTTTTTGTGGTGGAAGTCTTTATTTCATTGAAACGTACATGCCTTTGGTTTCACACTTCCTATATCCTGATTTCTGCTTGGTGATAGCCGTCTAATGTAAACATAGGTCCATAACACTTCAGCAAGAAATAATGTATTTTCTTTACCTCCAAGAGAAACATTTGGCTTTTAATTGAGCTTTAGCCCAATGAAATGAAACTAATAGTAGGAGTTTGAGGCACTGGGCTGGATTTAGAAAGACTTTTGGAACAGTTAGAGCCTTTTGGGAAATTCCCCTTCTTTGGAGGTCATTCTAGTCTACTGTTGTATATAGAGTTGCACACTGGGGTTGTTTCCCATCATGTGATTTAGAGGAAAGAACCTGGGCTTTGGACATAGGTGCAAATTCCAGCTCCACCTCTTCATAGCTGTGTGAATTTACCATGAGGATAACACCATTTTTGAATGGTACATGTGGGCTGCTTATGTTACGTATATTATCTTATTAATTCTTACGACAGCTGTGAGAAGAATGTTTCACAGTTTGTGGGTGACAGAACTGAGTCTTGGAGATTTTAAGATACAAAGTTACATTGACTAACAAAGTTAGAAGTCGTGGAGTGAGGAATTTAACCTAAGGCAATCAGGTTCCAGATTATAAATGACCAAACAGATTAAAAAAAATGATTAGCAATAACCACTTCCTGGAACTTCAGTTTCTTAATATGCTAAATTGGGATGATAATACCTCCTCAGAAGTATTGCTGGGAGGATTGAATGAAATAATGCCTTGGTAGCGCCTGATGCCCATGAATGTTTGACAGATGAGTAGTCTTCTCTTTAGCTCATGTCACTTTTTTTTTTAAAATAGACTTTATTCTTTTAGAGCAGTTTCAGGTTCACAACAGAACTGAGTAGAAAACACAGAGTTCACACATAGCCCTCCCTACCCGCACGTATATACTCCCCTACCCTCAACATCCCTCATCAGTGTGGCATATTTGGTACAATCGATGAACCAACATGGGCACATTATTATCAACCAAAGTCCATAGTTTACATTAGGGTTCACTCTAGATGTTGTACATTCTGTGAGTTTTGACAAATGCATAATGACATGTAGCCCCCACTATAGTATCATACAGAATAATTTCATTGCCCTAAAAATCCCTTGTGCTCCATCTATTCATTCCTCCCTCCCTCTCCCCAAACCCCTGGAAACCATGATCTTTTTATTGTTTTTGTAGCTGTGCCTTTTCCAGAATGTCATTTGGTTGGAATCATACAGTTTGTAGCCTTTTCAGATTGGTTTCTTTCATTTACTAATATGTCCTTTAAGTTTCTTCCATGTCTTTCATGGCTTAATAGATCTTTTTTTTTTTTACTGCACATACATTTTTTAATTTACAGTATGTGTACTGTTCATTGTTTCTAAGAATTTTTAGAGCTTTAGCTTTTTAAACTTACATAGTTATCAAAGGAATAAAGCCAACCACAAAATAAGAATTAATTCAAAAAGATACATACGCCTTGCTATTAACAGCAACATTATAATTGCCAAGATACAGAAGCATCCTAAGTGCATATCAATAGTTGAATAGATAATGAGGATGCAGCATATATGTGTGTGTGTGTGTGTGTGTGTGTGTATAATGGTATATATATATATAAATGGAATACAACTCACCCATAAAAAAGGAGGATATTTTGCTATTTGCGGCCCTTTGTTCACTTTTTTTTTTACTTCAAAACCCAGAATTTTATAACTGGCAGAGACATTTCCATTACATCAAAAACAACAAAATACCTAGAAATAAACTTAACTAAGGAGGTTACCTATACTCCAAAAACTGAAATGACACAAAGAAATGGAAAAATTTCTTGTGCTCTTGGATTGGAATAATCAAGACTATCAAAATGGCCACACTACCCAAAGCAATCCACAGATCCAATGCAACCCCCATCAAAATACTCAAGACATTTCTCACAGAACTAGAACAAACAATTCTAAAATTTATAAGGAACAACGAAAGACCCCAAACAGCCAAAGCAATCTTTTGTAGGTGTCTCTTTTTTTTTCTCTTTCTTCTTTTTGTTCTTTTTTCTTATGATTTGATGACTAGAAAGGTTCCTTTAACATTTGTTGTAAAGCTGGTTTGGTGGTGCTGAAATCTTTTAGCTTTTGTTTATCTATGAAGCTTTTGATTTTTCCATCAAGTCTGAAGGAGAGCCTTGCCTTGCTAGATATTCTTGGTTGTAAGTTTTCCCCTTTCTTCACTTTAAATATATCATGCCACTCCCTTCTGGCCTGTAGACTTTCTGCTGAAAAATCAGCTGATAACCTTTTGGGAGTTCCCTTGTATGTTATTTGTTGCTTTTCTCTTGCTAATTTTAATGTTTTCTCCCTATCCTTAATTGTTGTCAATTTGATGACTGTGTGCCTTAGTGTGTTCCTATTTGGTACTCTCTGCACTTCCTGGATTTGGTTGACTGTTTCCTTTCCCAAGTTGGGGAAGTTTTCAGTGATTATCTCCCCCCAGATTTTCTCAGGTCCTTTCTCTCTCTCTTCTCTTTCTGGGACCCCTATAATGTGAATATTAGTACGCGTCATATAGTCTCAGAATTCTCTTAAACTATCCTCATTTCTTTTCATTCTTTTTTCTGTTCTGAAGTAGTGATTCCCACTCATCTGTCTTCAGGTTTACTGATCCATTCTTCTGCCTCATTTAATCTGTTCTTGGTTCCTTCTAGTGTATTGTTCATTTCAGTGATTTTATTCTTCAACTCTGGGTGTTCTTTATATTTTCCAACTCTTTGCTAAAAACTTTGCTCTGTGCATCTATACTCCTCTTGAGATCTCTGAATATCTTGGCCATCATTACTTTAAACTCTTTCTCAGAAAAATTGCCTATTTCCTCATCTCTTATTTCTTCTGGGATTTTATCTTGTGCCTTGGCCTGGGAGATATTCCTTTGCTGCCTCATATCATCTATCTTTTTGTGTTTGTGGATTCCTTCCACAGGCTTTGGGATTATTGTTTTCTTATTTCTAGTATCTGCCCCTGGTGGATGAGGCTGGATTAGAGGCTTATGCAGGTTTCCTGGCAGGAGGAGCCCGTGCCTGCCCACTGCTGGGTGAAGCGTGGTCCTGAACCTCTTGTGGGTAGGGCTGTGTCTAGAGACTTTGTGGCTTAGGAAGTCTGATTGATGGGTGTGGCTGTGTTCCCACCCTGTATGTTGTTTGCCCTGAGGCTTCCCTACAGGCTGTTGGATGGGGCTAGGTCTTGGTTCTAATGATCCAGTCAAGATTTCAGCCTCCAGGAAAGCTCATATAGATTAACACTCCCCGGAATGTCTGCCACTAGCTTTTATGTCCCCTGGGTGAGCTGCAGCCATTCCCCAGGTCCCCAGGAGACCCTCCAAGTCCAGCAGGCAGGTCTGGCCCAGGGTCCTATGAAGTCACTGCCTCTGTCCTTGGACCTGCTGCATGTGAGTTTCTATGTACGCTTCCCAAATGAATGGAGTCTCCGTTTCCCCTAGTCCCTTGAGGCTTCCAGAGCCAAGCCCCCCTGGCCTTCAAAACCAAATGTCCTGGGGTCTCCTTCTCTTCCCAGTGCTAAGACCCGAGCTGGGGAGCCTGATGTGGGGCTTAGAACTCTGACTCCAGTGAAAGGGCCTCTGGGACTTAACAAATCTTCAGCTTGTGGGTCACCCACGTGAGGGGTATGGGGCCCAATTATATCGCGAGCATGCCCGTCCTGCCATCCTGCTGTGGTTCCCTCTTTATGTTTCCAGTTGCAAAAGATATTTTTTGCTAGATTCCAGTGTTTTTTTGATGGATGTTTAGCATTGAGTTGTGACTTCATTGTAGTTGTGAGGAGAGGCAAGCTCGTGATCCTACCACTCTGCCATTTTGACCCTCAGTCCCTTGAGAATGGAAAAGAACCTTAAAAACTGGTGCTGAGAGACCCTAAAGGCATCTGTACTTTTTTTTATAACCAACTGTGCAACCTGGGGCAAGTGCCCTACCCTCTCTGGATTGTTGATTGGTCTGTAAAATGAAGTGGATGAAATGAGTGGATGTGAAGAGGATTAATTCAATAATGGATATGAAAGTATTTGGGGAAAGGTACTTTACTTTCATCATTTTCCTTTCTTTAAAATCTCTCTATGATAAAATCTCCAGATACGTTTGTTTTTGGACTGCAGTAGACAATCAACTTTACACCAGGATGGATTGTGAAGACATTGCCAGATGGTTTATTATGGTGGGTTATAACGAGATCAAATATGTGTAAGTGGCAAAGACTGAGGTGTCTTTTAGTGGTTTGTGCTGGGGGTAGTATTGTGTGCCTCCCCGATGGATTATGCTCTGAGTAGCATCCAGGAACCACTGAGGTAGGTGAAGAGGCAGAGAGAGCAGCACCGATGCTTGGCGCACTGCTTGGGAAGAGCACATCAGTAAAACTTAAGTTGGAAACTTAGTGTTGTTCACATCAGATTCATGTCCACAAATAGTGGAAAGAAAAATGAGGAAAGGTGAAAAATACTAAGGCTGAGAGATTGAGAGAAACAAGTGAAGAAATTAGTTTATCAAGAGCTGATTCACCATTGACCTCTTCTAGTTGTGTGACCTTGGACAAGCCATTTCTAGAAGAACAAAGCGTTGTTTCAGGCCCTCTGGGAGATGGAGATGAGTATAGCTCAGTCTTATCCCTCAAAGCTCTGGGAGATGCAGACAGCTAAGACAAAGATGCCGTTGAGAGGGATGATTGCTGAGCAGGAGGATGTACAAGATTCTGTGGGAATGCAAAAGGGAGAGGGGATTGAACTGCCTGAGTGGTTCTGGGAAGATACTAGACAGGAAGTGTTTTTTGAAATAGGCATTAAGGGAAGAAGCTACTTTTACCAAGTGGAGTAGGAGTGATGGTGGGCCAGGTGGCCCTATTCTCACAGGAGAGAATAACTTGCATGAAAGATGAAGGCAAGAGGTGGCATGGTGTCTTTGGGCAATCAGTTAAGATTGGGCACGGCTCCAGCATAGGCCACATGGGAGAAGAAAGCAGGGAAGAAGGGAGGGCACAGATCAAAAAAATCCAGTAAACCAGGCTCATTGGGACTTTTGTTCCTGTGGACAGTGATAAGCTATGGAAAAATTGTAGGCAGAGGAGGAATGTGGTCACATTTGCACTTCAAAACAGTCATTCCAGTACTGGGCAGAGGATGAGTTGGAGTGAGAGAGGCTGGCAGGGGGGCCACCAGTAGAAGCCTGAGGCACTTGTCCAGGTGAGAGATAATTAAGGCAGGGGCCAGGAAGATGGGACAGGGGCCTCAGATTCCCCATCTACAAAGTGAAATAAAATTAAATATTTCTGAACCCAAGTTTCAATGATGGCCTCAAAGACTAAAAGTGTAACCATGGCTGGGATTGGAGATACCTTCGGAAATGAATGTCCTCTGGAGGAATGCCATTTTGTAGACTCCCTATAATTCTCTTGGCTGGGTGTATTTGAGGGAGGGAGTGTTCCAGTTTTCATAACAGCCCTGCTAAAGGGTGAAGAAACTATGCTGAGAAACTTGAAGGATGGGATCTGAGGCTGGGTATATTTAAATGATTATAAGAGAGTCTAAGGTTTGGGAGAACCTTGAGAAGCCAACCTGTTGGATGCTCTCAGCACCTCTTGAGCATACTCACTGAAGACATTGCCCAGTCTCTTCTTGGTCCTTCCTGTAATAAGAAGGCATTCACCTCCTGAATTGCCTGTTCCATCGCTGAAAAGTCTTAGCACTGAACATCAACCCATCTGTCCCATTTTTACCTCACCTTGGCCAGAGAATGGAGTGTTTTTGAAAGAGACTGTCTTAAGAATCCTTGCACAAAAATGCCTGATTAATGAAGGCATTACAAAAGCAAGCCATTGCCTTGATTGAAATTAATTTTCATTTTTTCTCATTTGAGGCCCTGCAGTATTTCAAGCTTTATGTCAGACAGAGACAGAAACATCATTGAACTCAAGAAGGATTTTGTCAAAATAGAACTCTGGGTATCAGATTTTAATGCCAACTGTAGTTAAGATGGTTCTGTCCATGCTGACAAGTACTTGTGGGGCAGGAAGGCCATATGGTACAGGCTAAGAAAGCCAGAATCCCTTCTTGGTGTTAGGGATCGCCTAGTCCTAGGATGAACATGGGAACTGTTAAGAAATAAGGAAGAAGCTGCTGCAGTGAGTGTGAATAGAGGGTTGGAGAAACATTGAGGCAGTGACTCCAAATGCAGTGGGCTGCTCTCTGCCCTCTCTCACCCCTGCTTCCCTTATCTGCCTCCTACTCCAAACCTCTTCTTCCTGGTTTCTTCTACTGTCCTCTTTCTAAATTGGCTACCTTCTTCCTCCTTCCTTTCCCACCCAGCTCTTTCTCACTCCAGGTTTCTGTCTCATTCCCCACATAGAAGCAATGAGTTACATTTTTATGATGCTTTGCAGTTCAGAGTTAGTTGGAATACATCATCGCATCAACCTCACAACCACACTTACAGGTAGGTGCTGTCCCCATTCTGCAGATGATGAAAATGAGGCTAAGAGAGATGAAGTCACTTGCCTAAAGACACATAGCCACATGGCAGCAGAGGCAGGTGATGACTCATGCTCTTTTTTCTGAACATCACTCCATCACTCCAACTATGCAGATTAAGTTTCTGGTATTCCAGTGTGCTGACTTATGCTGGATTTTCCCTGAACATAGGGAACCGAATAATCGCCTTGTGTAAGGACCCCAAAAGATGACCACTTTCTTCTGGAGGGATTTTTAGAGGAGGTCAAAGGAGAATTTGTCTCCCTAAAAGTTGTCTTGAATTCTGGGAAAGTCTTGTTGGTCATTGGAATCTTTTAATGCCCATGCCCACTTCATTTGCCCAAATTCCATTCTGCTGATACTGACACTGTTAGCAGAAGTAGGCTAGAATCAGCTTTGTGCTGGAACCAATTCATACTGGCCTGTTTGTTATATTTTGGGGAATTTTGCAAGCTGGTTGTGAAACACAGCCATTATTGAAAATTTATAATATAAAGTTTTAATCAAATCAATTATAATGAAAATGAGGGTAAGGAATATTCAAGACATCGCTTCTTAGTTATTTCACTGTATTTTGCTATTATTATAATTATTCTTGAGGTTACTTACATCTGTTGTATCTGAATGATGAAAATATGATACAACATTAAGTATTACTCATCTCTTACCAACCCTATGTTCCATGACATCACATTGGCATCTTGAAATTGGCTGTAGGGGAATATTTACACTATGGAAACTGGCAAAAGCTACATATCAAGGCCCTTTTTCTTCCTTAGAAAACCAGTTATTAAACATTTATCAGCCCAGCACCGGCTAAGATAGGTAAAGGTTTGTAGTGATTGGGCCTGTAGAATCCTGATTGCCCACCTTGGTCTTCCTCTCTGCCAGCAGAGACCTAGGCAGAAGGGATAATGGTGTCTAGAGAGGAATGGAGATAATAGACATTGGGAGGTTACTCACTGTTTGCCCTCCCTTCCTCCCCCTTGGCGGTGATAACACCAGCAGTGGTATATGACAGCTAATGCTTGCTATGGGACAGGTACTGTGTTAGCCTCATGACATGCCCTTTTCTGTTTAATTCCCATGAAGGTCATATGAGGTAAATATTACTGTTCCATTTTACAGATGGAAACCTGAAAGCTCAGGGAGGTGGAATGACTTGCCCAAATTTACCTAGAGAAGTGGTAGATCCAGGCTTTGAGGCCAGTTCTTTCTGATCCCAAATTAGTGGTTGTTCTGAAAGGCTGATGGGGAGGAGAAGTCATTGAAATTCTATGGTCCACCCTGTACTTCTGTTCTCACCTTGAGAAGCTCTTTGGTTGCTCTGGATCAATGACATGTCAGGTGTCTTCAATTAAAATTAATCACAAATTTCAAATAGAAGTCAAATTTGAGGCATCTCTTCATTTATCCAAACAATTTTTGAGTGCATGTTGTGTGCCAGGCACTATCTTAGGCTCTTGGGATCCAGCAGTGCACAAGACAGACAAGATCCCTGCTTTTGAGGAGCTTATGGATGAGCAAGGAATTGACTTTAGGCCTGGTGACACACAGATTTGGCACCTTCCCAGGATATCCCCAGAGCTTACTCTGAGGTTATGTTCAGAAAACTGGGTGACAATCATGTGCTCTCTGGCAGTCACCAGCCTTGCCCTGGTCTGGCAATATCCGCCTTTGAGGTTAGCAAAACTCCCTTTCTCTCCCCTCTTTCAAAACAAGCTTGGTCTCCAATTGTCAAATTCACTACTGCTGCAGAGAAGGAAAAGTGGCCCTGGATACTGTCCACAGATTCTTTCCCCTTCCGGGGTGAGGGGACTGAAGAGAGGTGTGTACATGGTTTCCTCAAATTGTGGTTTCCTGTTTGGGTTTGTGGTTTTAATCCCTATTTTTGGCAGTCACTTCAACTATAGGCCAGCCAATCATGTGAGTTCCTTACCCTCATGGGATAGATTCTGATGTTAGAGGGGAGGTGTCTGATTTATCATTATTTCATCCTTCTTTTGGGAGAGTGGAGGCAAAGCTAGTTGTTGGGAGGCTTGCTTGCTTGCTTGCTTGCTTGCTTTCTGTCTTTCTTTCTTTTCTTTTTCTTTCCTTCTTTAAGGGCAAGGTCAAGCCATTCTAGAATGCTTGACTGCAGCCACATTCAGGTTGCTAATAGGGATATTTCCTGGAGCCTATATTTTGGCTGAGAAATAAACAGTAGAACTCTTTTGGCAACTCTTGATCTATGTGATGTTGATTTCCTTAGGCTAGCTGGAGTTATTTTCCCTGTCGTAATGGTGGTAGAAACATCTTGAAAAGCCTAGAAACCTGCGGAGGAAAGTCCCTCAGGAAGCTCGATTGTCGAACGTGTCAGACCACAGCCTCATTCAGCTGTAATTGGTTTCTCAGTTATTAGAAGATTCGGGTTTTCCATGGCTGCCTTCTCTTCCCCTCTTGGCATTTGTAGAGAGAGGTGAATATTGATTCTTCTTGAAAAGTGTACCCAGAAGATGGCATTCATCCCAGTGGAATGATGAGAGTGGCACGCTGGCACTAGGAAATGTCAGTCTGGAGTCTAAAAATGAAAGAGAGGAAAGCACCCTGCAGAGTTGGTGAGGTGTGAGCCTGGGGAGTCCCGACCTAGCAGGGAGGGGCTGTAGAAGCAGGTGTGGTCTGAGCCAAACTGGTCTTCCTCCTCAGGCTACCTTCCTCTCCCTTCCATCTAGGACACAGCTGAATTCTTTTTGATAGACACCCCCACCCCCACCCCAACAGGGTGTCCTGTATTTGTAATCCAGGCATTGGGGTTGTTCCCCAAGCTGGAATCTCACCACACGGAGAGGGGCAGTGTTTCAGTCCTCCAAAGTTCTTCATCATTTCATTGCTTTTGACTGTATCCACCCCTTCTCCTTTGAAATCCCTGCCCATACAGCTTCCAACTCTTCCCCATCAGGGACCGTTTTATTATTCTACAACTCTGCTGTACAAAAAAACTTTATGTTTTAAAAGATGTTTTCTACTAGTAATTTATTTCCCTAGTTGGTGTGAATCAAAGACCTAAGAAGGGATGATTAGGGCTTCCGAACTGCTTGAGATAATCAAATCACAGTAAGTTCATTTGCTTAATAACTGCAAGACCTTGGATATCTCATTTTGCATAAGCTGCTCTTGTTTAGGCGGATATAGTGAAAACATAATGATATATACCTCAGAGAGTTAAGTTGTTGAGTTAAAAGACAGTGGATATAAAATGCTCAGCATTGAACCTGAACTTGCTGTGGTCTCTCTGATTTTCTTATGCGTGATGGATCAGAAGAGCAGTATTCAAGAAAAACCTACTCTGTGCCCAACCCTGAGCTTGGCTTTGGAGATGCAATGATAAGCGTCCTGTTCACAGTCTCTCTGTTCTCTTGAAGCTTTGAGTTGAGCAGGAAAGAAAATCAAACCAGAACAAAGCGAGTGGGTAGGAGAGCCTGCCTCATTGACTTCACGGGTTCAGGTGTCCCACCTTGAACAGAGAATTCTGTTTCTATCATCTTAACTCTTGCTTCAGTGGAAGCCTTTCCAAAGTCTCTTTTTCTTTCTTTTTTTTTTTAACTTTTTTTTTTATTGAGTTATAGTCATTTTACAATGTTGTGTCAAATTCCAGTGTAGAGCACAATTTTTCAGTTATACATGAACATATGTACATTCATTGTCACATGTTTTTTTTCACTGTGAGCTACCACAGGATCTAGTATATATTTCCCTGTGCTATACAGTATAATCTTGTTTATCTATTCTGCATATGCCTGTCACTATTTACAAATTTTGAAATCCCAGTCTGTCCCTTCCCACCCCCTGCCCCCTTGGCAACCACAAGTTTGTATTCTATGTCTGTGAGTCTGTTTCTGTTTTGTATTTATGTTCATTTTTTTTTTTTTTTTTTAGATTCCACATAAGAGCGATCTCATATGGTATTTTTCTTTCTCTTCCTGGCTTACTTCACTTAGAATGACATTTCTCCAGGGACATCCATGTTGCTGCAAATGGTGTTATGTTGTCATTGTTTATGGCTGAATAGTATTCGGTTGTATAAATATACCACATCTTCTTTATCCAGTCATCTATTGATGGACATTTAGGCTGTTTCCATGTCTTGGCTATTGTCAATAGGGCTGCTATGAACATTGGGGTGCAGGTGTCTTTTTGAAGTAGGGTTCCTTCTGGATATATGCCAGGGGCACGATTACTGGGTCATGTGGTAAGTCTATCCCTAGTCTTTTGAGGAATCTCCATACTGTTTTCCACAGTGGCTGCACCAAACTGCATTCCCACCAACCATGTAGGAGGGTTCCCTTTTCTCCACAGCCTCTCTAGCATTTGTTATTCATGGACTTTTGAATGATGGCCATTCTGACTGGTGTGAGGTGATACTCATTGTAGTTTTGATTTGCATTTCTCTGATAATTAGTGATACTGAGCATTTTTTTTTTTACGTGCCTATTGATCATTTGTATTTCTTTCTTGGAGAATTGCTTGTTTAGGTCTTCTGCCCATTTTTGGATTGGGTCGTTTGTTTTTTTCTTACTAAGTCGTATGAGCTGCTTATATATTCTGGAGATCAAGCCTTTGTTGGTTTCATCATTTGCAAAAATTTTCTCCCATCCGTAGGCTGTCGTTTTGTTTTACTTATGGTTTCCTTTGCTGTTCAGAAGCTTGTAAGTTCATTAGGTCCCATTTGTTTATTCTTGCTTTTATTTCTATTGCTTGGATAGACTGCCCTAGGAGAACATTTTTGAGATGTATGTCAGATGTTTTGCCTATATTTTCTTCTAGGAGATTTATTGTATCTTGTCTCTTTTTCTCACTGTGAGTTACCTCCTGAGAGTTTCATGTTTTCAAAACTTTCTAGTGAACACTTCCTTGGTTATACCACCATAATTTTAAACTCACTGTGTCTAGAAGCAGTCCTTTTCTTCTCTCTGTGCTAACATTCCTTCTGAATAGCTCTGAAGTTTCCTTGATCAGCTAGGCCACCTGGGTCATCTTAATGCTTTTATCCTTTTTTTCCCTCTGTCCTGACATTCCTGCTGATTAGCTGGGCTGAGTATCTAAGTCATCCTTAGTCTTGCCCCTGCCTTGTCTCATCTGTCCTTTTTATCCCCAAATCTTGCAGGATTCAAAGCCATTATCCCAACATCCGTGTATATTACAATTATCTCTCTGCCTCTAATCCTTCATGCATACTCACCTCTAATAGATTAATTTTCCCCAAACATAGCTTCATAATTTGACATGACAGCCACCATTTATTGAGCACCTATTTTATGCCAGGTTCCATTCTAAGTATTTTATATTCATTGTGTTTTAAAATCTACTCAGCAACTCTTTGAGGTATATATTGTTGTATTCACCTACATAACAGAAGCTTATGGGAAGTGAGGTGTCCAAGATCTTACAGTTATTGAGTGACTAGATTTGAATGTAGTGTTTTCTCTGATTCCAAAAGCCATGTTATGTTAAATAACCTGTGAATTTAAAACGAAACTGTCTGTTGTCAGCTAAAAAATATTCAGTGGCTCCCCATTGCCTAAAAAGTAATGTCCAAATACTTGGTCAAGTTCTCTTGTTGCACATTCTCTTTCACCATTTTCCTGGTGTAAACTTGCTGCTTGGGCCAGTCCAGGATCCTGAAATCCCCTTCAGTACTTGGTTCATTCCAGCCTTTCCATTTTTGGTCATGCTGATAGCTATCTGAAAAGTCAAGAGACTAATAAAGGAACCTGATTTAAGCACTTTTTAGAGAGCAAGAGAAATTACTCAACTCTACTTGAATTAGAACAAGAAAAAACTAAATTTAGTGAAAATGACAAATGTTATGAAATTAATTTGCGTCCCATGCCACTGACTTGTGGCAACATGAGATCAGTCTTACTTTTGATGTTCATAAGCTAGTAAGACACTTGATGAGTTCTGTGAATGAGTGAGTGAATGAATTTCAGAGTGGTGAATGAGAAAGCAAAAGGGCAAGAAAAGAAAGATGGAGATCTTTGTATTTGGGGAGAGGGAATCATGTAGGTGGGTTTTATTTACAACGGTGAGGGCTTTACAGTTTAAGCAAAAATACAGAATTCATATGTTATATTCATTGTAAAAGTTTACGTTAGAACTTGTGATACCAAAAATACATTGAAATACATTTGTGCATAGGATGAAACAGACTTTATAAAAAGTATTACTCTGTATGCCCAAATATAAGGCAAGGTCTTTACCTACCCCATTTCCTGATCACCCCTGAGAAAAGGGAGTTTCATCATATTCCAGACTTGTGGATTGTCTCAGCTTATGGGATGCTTTCACAGTGTATTTTTTTTCCCATCATCAGTATAATGGAAGGAGACAATTAGCCTGAAGTGATCTCAAACAATGTAAGTTTTAGGTGTTTACACAATATGACCTAATGTAGTCATTTAGAATGATAGGCAAAGGAGTCTAACCCAGACTCAATAATTTTTCTTATGGCTCTACCTTCCCAAATGTAAGTGGCGGGTGAAGGTAAATAGATGGCTTCATAAAACAATGAATTAAAGTAGTTATGCTTTGAATAGCAAAAATATACACCAGAAGACAGATAAAAACAAAATCTTCCAGTATTCTGAAAGTGGGTACTTGCTGCTTGGGATTACATTTGATGTGTTAATATGATTGTGGATAGTCCTGAAGCAGAAGTATAACTGATATACTCTGAAAAACTGAGTTAAATGACTGAAAAAGTGGCTTCAGTGATGACAAAGACAATGATATTGAAGATACATAAAGACTTTGCATCAAGTTATTGCAACATACATGAGAGTGGGAGAAAGCAGTGTATTTCCACATTAATATAATTTTATATACTAGGTTATCTTAGTTGTATTTGTATAACAATATTAAATATTATAAGTAGAAATAAGACTATTTCTTGTGTATCCCTAAAAGCTTATATATTTGGGTTGGTCAAAAGTCTTTTTTTATTGATACTTTGTCAGTGAAAGTGAGGCCCCTTCCTAAATACGGGGTTGCTTTATATTTTGGCATATATGACACTCATGGAGCTCCCCAGGAAGCATGGTTTTTGGTTATTGGCACAAGTTAAATGTGGTATAATCAGCGCCTTCTTAAATCTTGACTGCACTCATCTGTGATGTATAACTATAGTTGGAATTAAGGCCAAAAATTCTGCATGAATCTGAGGCCTTCCATGAATCTGAGGTCCTTCATGTTGGGACCTTTGATGTGATATTCTGAGAGAAAAGAAACCATAGGAGAGGCTTAAGTGAGGCGATCACAGTTGGTCTTCAACTATTTAAAGTTCTGGATCATTCATTTCCTCCCAGGCTTCAAATATCCAAGAAACCCTCCTTCTCATACCATGTATCTAGGAATCCAGCTTCTTAGTCCTGCCTCCCTCTGTCCCAGCCTTTCTCAGCCAGGAGCGGCATCTGTGCCATGAACACAGAAACTATTTGAGCAATAATTTTCCCATTTCTTTCAAAGGTGGTTCATAATTAGTACCATTCTGGGTGCATAGAAGAGAAGTTAATCGATTATGTATAACGGATACCTTAGCGCCGCTATTCTATCTCTCAGGGTTTCTTTCTTTCCCAAGATTTCTATGTATGAAGACCCATCTCCTCAGTAGATGAGAGAAACTATTGATGCAGCACTTACTATGGGCTAGGATCGTGTGAGACATTTTGCATACATCTCATTTACTCTTTCCAACAAGGCTATGACCTGGGTACTGTTGTTTACATTTTGTGGCTAAGGAGACTGGAGCTCAGAGAAGTGAATTGCTTGGTGATGGTGACAGTTAGAGAGCCAGAATTTGATCCCAGGTCATCTGGACTCCAAAGACCTTGTTTTTAACTATTGCCCTTGCCTATAGCCCAGTATGAATTAGATTTCTTCCCTTTAGATGATGAAAAATTTAGTAAGGCTAAGGTGTATATAAATCATAAGCAAACTCGCAGTCTATTGCGTGCCTTTCTCATATCTCTTACCTGAGTTCATTCTTACCTGAGTCTGTCTAGATGTCTCCTGAAAATTTGACTTAAATTGATACTTATGGGTACCTACCATAAGCAGGGTGCTGTGCTGGGTAATAGTGTAAAAGGAGAATTAGAAATTAGCCCCAGAATTCCTCCTAGGGAAAGTACTTTATTTAATAAGTATCACCTGGGGTTGTGAGTGAGCTTTCCCCAAGCAGCCTGGTTAGAAATAGGGAAAAAGAAGGGGCCAAAGGAGTTAGTGCAAGAAATCAGCAGAAATTTGGGCATGGGGGGTGAGGAGAGAAGAGAGGCTGATGCTGACAGAGAAGCAGCTGAGGAAGTTTCTGAAGACTGGGATTGTCTACCATAGAATTTTAACATGCTTGGGCTGTTGTAATGTAACACCATCTTCACTCCTGTGATCTCTGTAAACCTCTTATAGGGTCTTCCTGTACGTATCAAGGTCCTGTGAGTTCATGGACTGCAAATAAGGAAATGAATCAAACTCAGGTCTGCATCAACCTTTCAGGAAGAGAGTGCATATTAGCAAGCAGGACAAGGTACAAATGAACTGGTTCAGTTGGTAGAATCTGGAACTCAGAGGGTTCACGAAAATGTCAGTTCCCTAGGAATTGTCAGAAAACTTGAGGAGGTCCCTGAGCTTTCCTCAAGATGAGTGGCAGGGATTCAATACAATCTCATCTAGATCTTAAGAGGCCTAGCACCTGTAGCTCTGAGTCTGATATATGAATTACTCGGAGAACAACAAGGTACAGACCCTGTCCTCAGGGAACTTACAGTCTAGAGGGAAAGGCAGTTACGTACAGGTCCTTTGAAAATCCTGTCCCAAGCTCTAGAGGAAGAGAACAGTACTGAGTCTGTGAGTTCAAAGGAGGGTGCAAGGATGGGCTGTGCTAGGGCCAGCAAGGTTTCTTAGAGGAGATGGCAGAGCCCTAAAGGAGCATTAGAAATCATTCTAGGTGAGGAAGAGTGGAAAGAGCCTTCTGGATAGACAGACAAGTGTGAGAATACGACCACTGCTGCTCCTCCCACAGCTGCTACCTGACCCTTACTGAGTATACACTGTAGATACCAGATGCTGTTCTTTGCAGTTTAGACCTACAAACTTATTTGAACCACACAACCTTACGAGATACATACTATATTGTCACTGCTTTGCACATGAAAGAGCTGATCAGGTGACTTTCCCAGGGTCACACAGCCAAGCAAGTAGTGGTGAATTGCACCGAGTCTGACACCAGAGCCTGATAAGCTTAATTACTATTTAAGAGTGGCTCCTCATACTGTAGGGAAATTTAGGGAGCTTAGTATTACTGAGTATAAGGATAAATGCTAGAAGTGGTCAGAGATGAAGCTAGAGTTGGTAATCAAAGGCTTGGTCATGGGGTCCTTTTGTTCTTTTCTTCCAGGGGAAGGGGCTCCTGGAATTTTCTCTCTCATCTCTCTTTTCTACCAAGAAATCTCTTTCCAGTTGAGATGGACCAACTTGGTGTTACATCAGTTGTGTATTGTCTCAAAAATGCTATGTAACAGTACAGACAGAATATTTAGTTCAGGAGTCAGTTGGGTTCAGATGCTCTGGATAAGACTTGATCTTGGCTGGGTTTGCTCATGCATTTGTGGACAGCTATGAGTCAGTTAGGTAGCTCTGCTGATCTTGGATGAGCTTGCTCATAGGTCTAGGAGTAGGCTCACTATTGGCTGATCTAGGCTGGAGTGCCTCTGCTCAGCTCCACATGACTTTCATCCTCTAGCAGTCCAGCTCAGGCCAGGTCACATGGCAGTGGCAGAAGTGAATGAAGCAAGCTGAAATGCTCAAGCCCCTTTTCAAGTCTCTGATTACATCCTATTAGTCAAAGCATGTCACTAGGCCAGCCAAGACCTGAGGAGTGGAGAAATAAACTGAGATGCACATGACAAAGGGCATGATATATGAACACGAGAAGAATTGGATCATTAATCCAGTCAGTCTACCATATACACTCACCTGTTTTGAGCCTATTGCTACAAGCCACTTACATGATCACTTGGAGGAGCTGTTTGGCTGCTGTGCTTATTAAAGCAAGGAAAGGAAAAGAATAGTGGAGAGAAGAAAAACAGGACAGTGTTCGTTTTGGAGTGGGGAGAAAGAAAGACCTATTATTAAAAAAGTTACGATTCTGCATTGAGTTCTTTTTAAAAAAACTTTTATTTTAGAAATTTTAGAATGGTTTTAGATTTGCAGAAAAATTACAAAGATGGTACAGAAGGTGCCCAGATAACCTGTGATCAATTCCTCCCTATTCTTAACATCTTATATTAGTATGGTACACTTGCCATAATTAATGAACCCATATTGGTGCGGTATGATTAACTAAAGTTCGTATTTTATACGGATTTCCTCAGTTGTTACCTAATATTCTTTTTCTGTTTCTGGATCCTATCCAGGGTGTCACATTATATTTAGTCATCATGTCTCCTTGGGCTCCTCTAGGCTGTGACAGTTTTTCAGACTTTTCTTGTTTTTAATGACCTTGGCAATTTTGAGGTGAATTGGTCAGGTGTTTTGTAGAATACCCCTTATTCAGAGTTTGATGTTTTTCTCATGATTAGTCTAGAGTTATGGGTTTTGGGGAGGAATACCACAGAAGGAAAGTGTTATTTTCACCCATCATATCAAGGGTCCATGCTATCAACATGACTTACTACTGTTGATATTAATCTGCATTTAATTTTAAAAATGAATGTTATATATAACAATTTATTTTTAATCACATAAACTATATGAAGAACAAACTTAAAATTTTTTAATTCCAAGAGAATTTATGCCATTTTAACTAACATTTGGATTAAGTATGACAAGATGAGTGAGATCTTAACTCAATGGTTTAACTATTACAAGTGTGATAAATAAGTTTAATTTCTCATAACAAACATAAGGTGAGTAAATAGAATTTCCCAAAGCAAATGAAGGAAGCATTTTAATGTCAGAGTAAAGAGTATATCACTATGAACCACTGCAGTTCAAGGAGTATCTCATATGAGAGTTTCCTGGAAATAAACAACTCCTTTCCATTCATAACTGGATATAGGATCAGAGCTTTAATTTTCAGAAAGATCTTTCTTTCTTTTCCTTGATGAATACTTTTTGCCTCCACCCACTCAGATTTCTTCTAGTCTTCGGAAAGATGATGTTGTCTACCCTAGAGGGTTTTATTCTCAAAAAAACTCCTAGCAAAAATTTATTTTTATTCCTTTAGGATTCTTCATTTACTGCCATAAAGGCATGAGACCTTTGGTTTCAATAACAATATCAACCAAAGTGGAAACAAGCTATTGGAACACATAATTCTCTATTTCCAAAGTCTAGGGGGCACAAACAGGAAGAAATTAGGCAGAGTGAGCATTCACTGATTCAGCTAGTATTTATTGACACCCGTATGGGCCTGGCTCTCACCCAGAGGGCAATGAGACAGTCACTGCCCTGAAGGAGTTCAGCTGTGATGTGGAAACAATGACAAACCAGTGTGAAAAGTGTGATATGAAAGGAGTTCCATGTGTGGGGCTTCAAAGCAGAGGTACTGCCTTCTGGGAAGCGGGGCTGAGGGCACAGTTCAGGGAGGGTTTCTCGGAGTCCTTGACTTCCAGAATACCTGAAGGAGAAGTAGGATTAGGGGAAAGAGGCATTTATGTGCGTGCATGTGAGCGTGTATGTATGTATATTTGTGTATGTGTGTGTCTGCACTCGTGTGTGTATGTGAATAAAGACTTTTTACTTGGAGGGAAAATCATGTCTATAAAATCTAGAGATAAGCATGGTTATGGCATGATCAGAGAAGGGCAGGAATACCTCTATGTTTAATCTGAAGAGTTTGATTTAGGAGGGTTCCTTGAATGTCTTAAATGAAGGATGGGAGGCAGCAAGCCAAAGCAGGGGGTGGGAGGGCAGGACTCTGAGTTGGGACCATGGCCTCAACAAAGTGACAAAATGCCTGGTACCCTCAGGAAACTACAGAGAGCTCAGCCAGACCAGACCAAGATTGCAGGGAGGAGGGCACAGAGACAGGGGAGGTGGGGAGGTGATGAGAATCTCAGGTCTGCCACTCAGTAGCCTTGAGAGCTTGAATGAGTCAGTTGACATCTCTAGCCTCAGTTTTTTCATCTTAAGGTGGGGTTAACGACAAAAACAACTACAACCACCACCGCCACCACAACAGACCCTGCTCTATAGCATTGTTGTGATGATTAAATGAGATAAGCCTGCAGACATGTAGCACAGTGCTTGGCATGTAGCAAGAGCCCAGAAAGGGGCCGATTTGATTATCATGCACTGACTTTGAATTGTCAATGCACTGATTAGTAACCACTGTTTGCAGCTGGAGGTTTCTGAAGTTCTTCAACTTTCGCCAGAGTGCTCGTTGGAGAAAGCCTTGGCTGGGCAGAGGGCCTGGCACATTACTGGCAGTCAGAGGCGAGGCATAGAGGTGAAGGGAGATTATTCTTCGGGTTTCAACCACAAGGATGGACCCCAGCCCTGCCCAGGCTCAAGTGAAATAGAGTGGAAGGCTACACAGGAGTCTGACTCCCACTGGGAGGTGTTCCTCACACTGGACTGAAAGATTTCAGACAGACATGTGTCCTTGAAGGCTACTCTCGGTTTTTGTTCCAATTTTAATCCCCTCTCCTCCATTTTTTCCCCTGAAATAAAAGTGGGCATGTTGAGGGTGAGGGTGGTAGGAAGGAGTATCATGCAGTATTTTTTCGTTGAGTGAAGTACTGTTCTGCCAAAAATTCTACTGTGATTTTCATCTTTCCAGTTGACTGGCAGACTCTGGGTGTGTAGAATATTTAACAAGATGGAAATCTTTATGCCTTAAATCTTTACAAGAGAGAAGGAAACTGGAGAGGGAACCTGCCTGTAATGGACTGAATGTTTGTTTGTGTCCCTCCAAAATTCATGTGCTGAATCCTAACCCCAGAGGTGGTAGTATTAGGAGGTGAGGCATTTGGGAGGTGATTAGGTCATGAGGGTAGAGGAACCCTTATAAAACGGACCCTAGAGAGCTCGTGCCCTCTTTCTGCTGTGGGAGGATACAGTAATTCTACAACCCAAAAGATGATTCTCACCAGAAGCTGGCACCCTGATCTTGGATGTCCAGTGGCTGCAGGTGTGTGAAATAGGTGGCTGCTGCTTATAAGCCACCCAGGCTGCGGTCCTTTGTTACAGCAGCCCAGGCCGCCTTGCGCATAGCCAGTACCTGCTTAGCTTCAGACCACCGAGGCCCTCTTCTCTGAAGGTGTTTGGGGCCATTGGCTCAGGGCATTAGGGTTAGACCACTAGGTCCAGAGCTGATAATACCATCCTGTTCACAAACATGAACAGAAAAGCAGGGACTCTGTAAAGCTTCATTACTTCTAATTATAAATTAGGAAAAATGCCAAACCAGCTCTTGATCAAACCAGCTTTTCTAGCTGTTCCTCTACAGCCATCTTGCTTCTGGATATTTATCGAAAAAAATGAAAACACTAGTCTGAAAAGATCTATGTGCCCTCCTTGCTCATTGTGGCATTATTTATAATAGTCAAGATATGGAAACAGTGGATGACTGGATAAAGAAAACGTGATATATATATCCCATTCACAATGCGGTGTTATTCAGCCATACAAAAGAATGAAATCTTGCCATTTATGACATGAGTAGACCTCAAGGACATTGTACCAAATGAAGTAAGTCAGACAGAAAGACAAATACTGTATGATCTCTTATATGTATATATAAAACCAGTCTTATAAATATGGAGAACAGGTAGGTGGTTGTCAGAAGTAGAGGGGGTTGGAGGGTGAGAGAAATGGGTAAATTGTCTTTATTTAAATAAATTAAATAACAAATAAAAATAAAGGGAAAAAGAAAAAAAGAAAAATGCGAAGTCAGCTCCTGACCAGCTTTCTCTAGCTTTTCCTTTATAGCCGTCCCTCTCTCTGGCCATGTCAGTTTACATGTGCCTGCATTTTCATGCTTCGTTGTTTTTGCCCGAGCTGTGCCCTCCATCTGCACTGCCCTTTGCCACGTGCTCTTCTCTGTCAGGTTAGCTCCTACGCTGATTGTATGTCATAATTAAGCTCAGGCAAGGCTCTTCTCTGCAAAAGTCTTCCAGTGTGTTCACCTTCCCCCGCCTGGTGGATGACTTTCTCTGACTCAGCCTCCCTCTATTGTCTTGAGTTCCCAAATTAGCATTAAATTGGAAGCTCAATGAGGACAGAGATCTTATTGGACTGATGTCTGTAATTCAAATCATTACCATGAGAGTATAAAGTTTGAAAGAAAAAAAATAAATGAATTAGTAAAAAAGAAAATAAGTAGGCTGAGAAGACCCACCAGAATAATTTTTTCTTAGTTTTTAAGATTACTTTAAAGACAGTGTTTCTGATAGATTTTCATTCTTTATAATAGCTTAGTAAAAGTTGCATTAAAAAGTTTACTGTCTAAAAAATGATTTCAAAAGTAATTTTTATTGTAAATAAAGTACATCCTCCTATAATTTTGCCACTTAGAATATTTTGATACATACCTTTACATTTGATCAAACAAGTGTGTATATAATTTTAAATACTACATAAACCTCCCTTTAATCACTTTCTATATCATGAAAATCTTTCTTGCTGTTCAATATTTTGTTGTAATAGCTGCATGATATTCTACTAAGGATGAATCAAATTTTATTTAGTGATTTACCTGGAAGTAGGCGTTTTAGATGGTTTCTTTTTCTTTGTTTGCTACCATGACTACTGCCATATGAACATTTTTGCAACTAAGTATCTGTGCATATTTATGTTTTTCTTTCCTGCTTTAGAATACATTCTCAGGAATATAAAATAATGGAGTCAAAAAGTATGAGTATAATTTTTAAGACTTTTGACACATATTGTCTTTTTGCAGTTGAGGAAGTTAATACCATTTATACTACCATTGAAGCGACCCCTTGCCAGCACTGGGCACTGCCATTACTTTTAATATTTGGCGATTACATGAGTAGAAAATGGTATCTTACTTGAAGATGCATTTCTTTGATGATTGATGAGGTTCAGCATCTTATTTGTTGATTGATCATTTGTTTTTCTTCTTTCCTGAATTACCTCTTAATGATCTTCATCCATTTTCCAACTACTGGATTCATCTTCTTTTGTTTCTTCTAGTACCAGTGATAATACTGGTATTAAATTGAGGCCCACCATTTGATAAATGTCTTGCATTAACTATCTCATTTAATTCTCACAGTAATTCTGTGAGGAGGTAAGAGATTTTTTTTTCCCGTGACGCCAAATGTGTGATTTTTTTCCAGTACTACTTTTCTAACTCTGACACCAACTGTATGTCAATTATGATACTAACTACCCAGAGTTAGCATCAGACTCATAGGTTTAAGGGCTCCGTCCCACAAGACTGCCTTTAGTTCAGACACTAGCTACAAGTATCAGGTCAGTGATAGACTTGGCTATAAATTGAGGGTTCCCACAACCCTCTTCTCAGGTTTGATGGTTTACTAGAATGGCTCACAGAACTCAGGAGAGCACTTTACTAATTGTTACTAGCTTGTTATAAAGGATATAAGTGAACAGCCAGATGAAAAGGTGCATAGAGTGAGGTCCAGAGTGCAGGAGCACTCCTGTGGAGTTGGGATGTTTACCATCCCAACACTTTGATGTGTTTATCAACTGAGAATCTCTGTTGTTTAGGACTTTTCATTGGCTTGATTGATTAAATCATTGGCCACTGATGATTAGCTCAATCTCCATTCCCTCTCCTCTTTGAATATTGGGGGATGGGGCTGAAAGTTCCTAACTCTAATCAAGTGTTGATCTTTCTAATGACCATCTTCCATCCTGAAACATCTAGGAGCCCAGCAAGAGTCATCTCATTAGGACAAAAGATGCTTCTGTTACCCTTATCACTCAGGAAATTCTAAGGTTGTTAGAAGCTCTATACCAGGAATTGGGGACAAAGATCAAATGTTTTATTTATTATAGTACAAGAGGGTATTATCCTCATTTTGCAGAGAAGGAAACTGAGGCAAAGAGAGACCATGGCCCAAGTCATACATTTGGCAACAGGGAGCCCTGGAGTTGACTCTGTCTCCAAAGCCCATTTCTGAACAAAAGGCTATGTGGCATTATTAATACTTATTAGTTCATTTATTAAGTATAGCAGTCTATGTCTGTGGTAGTTGTTGAAAATACATTTTCTCTTTTTAGTATATTATTTGTCTTTAATTTTTTGACTATGGAAATTTAATTTTTTTCATTATTATTTTATTTTTTGAAAAACTAATCTACAGACATAAAAGCAGCACAATGACAAGTTAGTCACTTCCCCACTCTTGGCCCCCAGCCTTCAGTTTTCTACTCCAGAATTAAAAAAAGGAATTTACAGCTGAATCTGTTCATTTTTACTTTAGTGGCTTGTACCTTGAGTACTGCATTTAAAAAGCAGATCACTACTACAAGATGTTATGAGTATTCATTTATATTTTTCTTACAGCTTTTATAGTTTTTTAAGATCTAATTTTTAAACCCCATGGACTTTATTTTGACTTAAGGCATAAAATAAAGTTCTATCTTTTTTTCTCTGTTGTTAACTTACATTTGAATTTTAAAGTTGGAGGGAAGACAGTATATTTCATGTCTAACTGCAGACTCCAAGGGAATTAATTATGCAATAATAAAAAGAAAAGATGCCTCATCTGGAGGGAATGCTGAAGATGTCATAAGAAAGGGCTGCTTCTGTGAGAGAAAGTGAATGCACTCATGATCTCACCAGTGGAATCCACAACTTTTAACAGAACTGGTTTAAATGAACTTATGTGATAAAAGAGGAACCCACAGGACCACTCCCAGAAAACTCTCCCGTTTGGATTTCTGCCACCGTGTTCTGCTGCAAACCCCCAGGGAAGAATGAAGGCAGGCTTCTGTGCATCTCAAGTTTGGGGACTTTCTCAGTTTTCCTGGGTGGAGATCTATCCCCTCTCAGGGTTATTGTAATTGAGGCCTTTGGCAGATAACCAATCCTGGGACCCATGATGGAGATCTTCACTCTGTAATCTTATCTGACTCAGCCAATGCCAAATTGAGCTAGGACCTTGGGAGCAGTGATTGGGGGAAAATTGGTAAATTAGAGAGTGGCTGGTCTGGGGAGGTCACAAAACCTGTTCTAGTTCCATTTTCTTACTGAATCTGAACATGCTCAAATTCTACAGAATCTCTAAGATCCTTTCCAACTTGAGGTTTATGATCTTTCTGGGCACTTCCCATTGCCATCCCTGTAGGCCTCAGGCATTCATTCATTCATTCATTCATGCAGTGAGTGTTTATCAAGTACCTGCTGTAGAGATAGAAGTTCTCACAGCTAGCTCAGATGGAAGCTCTTAAAGAAAATAAAAGTGGCTTAAATAGTAAGACAAAAAGAGCTTACATAACGCAATGTTCTAAGCTAGGAAGACTTCAACATAGGCTAATTCAGCTACTGAATGACATCAAATACTAGGTTCTTCTGCCTTTTGTAAAATAGGAAGGGGTGAGGCTTGAAGCCCCTTCAGGACCTCTGAGGATTTCAGGGCTGTTTGCCGCAGGCCACTGTCGCATCAGATGAAGGCTAATGAATCCCCTCATTTTCCCAGTATAGCTGCAGCAGCTCATTGTATCCTCATGCATTTGGGGCAAACAGAGTGGGTACTGAAACGTGAGCTTTCTAAGAACTAAGAAACTTTTCCTAAAGTCTTTCTCATCTTTCTCGTTGTATTCCTGTCAAATATAATTAGCTGGAATTGGAACATATGTCCCTTCCCAAGCGAATCACTAATAAAGAGAGTGGAACGACCAGTTTTGGTTTCTACTAATTAAAGTTCTTTCCTACTGGGATGGGGCTGGGCTGGGACCTAGAAAAATAAAGCCAGCTGGTAGAGCCTAGAAACCTGAACAAACCCAGAGCTCTGCTGACAAGGAAGGGTGCTGCTGGTTAGGCAACCGACATGTCCGCCTCACCAATTTTTATATTTTTTGCCAATCTTAGAGGCAAAAAGTACTGTTGCATACTTTTATTTGTTTCAGTTAGACGTTTTGTCCCTAGTTTTTGGCCATTTTTATCTGTTGTTTTATAATTTGCCTGTTCATATCCATGGCCTGTTTTCCCATTGGTACATTCATTTTCCTTATTGATTTGTAAGAGTTCTTTGCTTAACATTTTTCTAGTGGAATTATTATTTTCTTCCCTATTCCTTTACTCTGAATCAGATAATCCTAAATTCTTTCTTTTCCTCGGTCCCATATACTTCCAGATTTACCGTCTTAGGGTTGTTTCAAAAATTCTTTCTTTTATAACACACACAACCCTGGCCTAGCATGGAATAGTTTCCCGCCAACATCAAGTTAGTCTGCAGTCTTCTGTATTCTTGTTTTAGAATAAATGTCACATCCTTTTTTCCTCTTCTCATTACAAATGCCCCACACACTTCTTCCTTTGGACTGTTGCCCTGGCCTCATAATTGTTTATCTCTCCACTAGTGCCTTCCTTTTTATTCATCCTGCAGTGTATCAGTGAGAAAACACCAGGGTGTGGATGACACAGCTTTACAGCCATTGTTGCTAAGGCTGACCTTTTGCTTGTTCAATCAAGTCTAGATTTCTTAGCCTAGCATGTAAGAACTGCTCCATTCAATTCCAAAGAACCTTTTTCACTGTTGCCTTATGCTCTTATTATATCAGTCTACCATGACTAATTCTGTTTTCTACCAGAGCCATTTCCCTTCGTCACGTCCTTCTGGTGAAATCTCACCCATTTTCAACACCCATTTCAAGAGCAACCACCTTGTCAAAGTCTTCCCAGATTCTTCAAGTCAGAATGACCTTCTCTTTCCTCTTTCATAAGCATTTTTCCTGTTTGTGTTTGAGTATTTAGGACATTTTGCCTGTATCACTGTCCCATATTTGTGGAGCTCTCCATAGTCTAAAACTCTGATCTAAGCTCGAGTCCTGGAGTTTATGTGTAGTGACGTTCAATGTGGGCTTGCTGAATCTGTTAGTGCTCAGTGAATGCTTGACATTAACAATTCCTCTGGATGTGCAATTAACTCAGGAGTCAACTTAAATTTAGTGGCCATTTAGTACTTGCTGGAGCAAGGCTGATTACCACTACATGCACCAACACTTTTGGAGAGGAGGTATTTTCCACAGTCTGTTTGTAGTATGGATTTTCAAGCCTCATTTTTGATTTGTTAGCAGATGACTCCATAGTGGTCCCTCAGTCAATGGATCCTTTTAGTGTGAGGATATTTTAAGTGAGTTCAGCCTTAAAATTCCTACTCCAAACAAATCTTCATAAGTCATGCTCATTTGTGGGGAATGGGGTCAATTGTAGAAATTTACTTTTCTAGTTCTTTTTAAGAAACTTTAAAAGATATATAATAGCCAGTAGTTATTGACAGTTTGATGCATGTCATGCACTATTTTAAGTACATATGTAAGTTAATTTAATTCTCATAACACTTCTAAGAGATAGGTACAATGATCATTTTCATCATAGATATGGGAAACTAAAGCAAGCCACACACAGTGAATAAGTGAAGGAACCAGGATTTAAATTGAGACAGTTGGATTTCTGAACTTACACCCTGAAGTGAACTCTGAGCTATATTTTTACTACCACCAAGGAGATAAGTCAGTTCCAAGCCATTCAATCAATATAAATTACGTTTTCAGCAACCTTAAGTTTTAAGGGACAGAAGGACAAAAAGGAGAAGAGTTAGATGGTAGAAATTTTTGGCTAAATCTACAGTTATGAGAATTAAAAACTGTATTCACTTACCGTCTTACACGACTCTTGATTTTCTTGCTAGAACACCTGATGCTCTGGAAGGCACAAAGATGCAGAAAGATGATAAGATATAACTTAGAAGGAACATTACAGAATTTACAGTTTCGTGCTGCTATGCTGAGCATTCTGTGTCACGAAGGTAAGCTTTTTTTGGTGGATTTTAACATCTATGATAATCATTTAATGAGAATGGGCATTCGGATTTTTCTGCTATTGACATTATGATGTCATATTCTAGTAGGGTAAGACCTTATGTCTATTTTAAAGCAGAAAAATAAATCCTTTGATTAGTTTTCCCTACTGTGTGTAGAACTTGCATTATGAAATGTGTGGCATAATGGTTCTCAGAGTGTGGTCTGGGAACCCCTAGGGGGTCCTTAAGACCCCTTCAGGAAGTCCATAAGGCAAAGGCTATTTTAATAGAGGTACTAGGATGCTATTGGGCTTCTTCACTTGCATTCTCTCAGGAGCACACAGTGGAGTTTTCCAGAGGCAGTAAGTTGAATGCAGATGCAGACCTGAGAATCAGTTGACTTTTATTAAGCCAAACTTTAAAGAGATTTGCAAAATGTAAAACATTGCCACTTTTCTCATTAAATTATTTTTGTTTTGGAAAAATACTTATTTTTCATAAAAATATGTTGTTCGTGTTAACCCATTAATATGTAATGGGTTTATTACTATCATTTAAAAATAAATACTCTCAAATAATCAGTTTTAACTTGTAATCCATTCCATATTGATAGGTATAACTCATGTAAACAAAAGCTCTTTAAGATCTTCTCTGAATTTAAAAGTGTAGAGGACCAAAAAGTGTGAGAACAGCTGATACAGAGAGACTGGAACATATCCAAGTCCTAGCGTCTAAGATCATGATTTCAACTCTGTGTATGTGCTGAAATATTTATAGCTTGGAATATATTCACTTAATTATTCACGTATTCAGTGGATATTTATTGAACACTTGCTGTGTGCCAGGTTCTGGGTGAAGCATTGGGGGTACAAAGGGAGCAAAACAGCCAGCTTTCATTCATTCATGCAGCTTTCCCTTTATCAGCTATACCCAGGGTCTACTCTAGTCTTAGTAGAGGCTTCCAAAGGGTTTATAATCTAGAGAGGCAAGACACCTGTGTGGAATCCTTTAAGCAAATCAGTTGCAATGTCATCATTAGCAGTTCTCATGATGTTAGAAGCTCAGAAAAAGGAGAAATAAGCATGGGCTGGTATGATAAGGGATTCTGGAACTGGTCTTAAACCCAGAAGGACAGGCAGGCTTAAGAGAGGCTCAATTGAGAGGAAGGGGCCAGGCTGGCTGGTGGGTGAGATGAGCAGGCTTGTGAAGGTGAGATCATTGCTCACTGTTGGGATGTAGGGAAGGGAAGGGGCCTGCCTAATGGAAGAGTCTTATGGAGGGGAACTCCTGGTCCAAGACTGGGGTTTTTTTTATGTAGTTGATGGAAACCTCCTATGTCTTCTAAGCTGCTGATCATCATTTTTTCTCTCTTGAGAATCATTACAAGTCTATGCCATCATTCAGTATTTCCCAGACTTGCCAGATGCTGAAGTTTCCCACATAACACGAATTATCTGGAAGTACTTGTTAAAGACACAAGTTCCAGGGCTCCATCCAAGATGTACTGATCTGGGGAGGGGCCTAGGGTTCTGCATCTTTATTAGGCATACTAGGGGATTTTCTTTTTAATAATTATATGCAAGTTTGAGAAATATAACTCAACCCATTACCAATGGTTCCATCTCTGATGAAGCACACTGATGAGAAACTTAAAAAAATAAAAAAAACCACTGTGACCTAATTAATAATAACAGCAAAATGATAAAAACAAAGATAAACTAACAATAATTAGAATTAAATTAGGAGAGTTTTTGGTCCATACTTACTACTTCAGTTGCACCATTTTTTCCATAGCCCAAGAATCAGCTAGGAAAATAACATCTGGCTCCATTAACAGTGTTTTGCTAGTTTCAAGATGCCAAGAACACAACATTGCAAACTTAGGGGTGTGTTTATTGGTGGAGTGGAGGTGGAAGAGTGACATGGCTTGCTTTGGAGAAAAAGGTAACATTTGTGATTGCTTTGGGCTGTCACTGTTTGCTCAGATCACAGCCAAAGTTGAGGGCATCCCATTGAGGCTACATGGGAAATAATTCTCTTATCTCTGCTTAACTGGAAACTTTGGGAGGAAGCAGAGAAACAAAATCACACGAGGGCTCTCATTATTCCTGAGAACTTCCTAAGTAAATGCGAAGTATGTGATGTTTGATTCCACAGGAAAATCAATTTCGTTTTACTGAGAAGGTGTTGGTGTTTTTCCACTTGTGAAACCATGGACTCCACGTCTTGGAGGCTCACAGGGCCAGAAAATCTGTGAGAGGCATTTGGCTTTACTGCTTACTCTCTCTGCTCTTCCTCACACAACCACTCCCAGAGGGAACTTGGAGCTGCCTCTGGCACTGGCTTGCTGTGTGACCTTGGGCAAGCCCCTTGCGCTTTTTGGGCCTCAGCTTCCCTATTTGTTTGAAAAAAGGCGTGCTTTTAATTTGTTGTATTGAACTACTTGCTAATAATCTAATACCTCAATTCGGTTTCTCCTGAGAGCAAAGCCTAAGGCAAGGATTTCGGTGAGAAGTTTATTTGGGAGGTGACCCCAGGAAGTAGAAAGGAAGGAAGGGAGAAAAACCAGTAAAGACTATGTCAGTGAACTGGTCACTGTTGTGGGCAGCTGGAGCTCAGTCCCTAAGGGACCCTCTTTCAATCCACGTAGTTCAGTGGTTCTTAACTGAGTGATTTTTCTCTCTCAGTGGCGTTTTGCAGTGTTTAGAGATGGTTACGGTTGTCACAACTGGGAAGTGCTACTGGCATCCAGGATGCTGCTAAACATCCTGCAACACACAGGACAGCCCCTCACAACAAATCATTTTTCAACCCAAAATATCAGTGGTGCTAATGTTGAGAAACCTGCCTCAGAATTGTCCCTTCTATGGATGATAAGCCTAGAGCATCTATCCATCAACTCTCACCCTCTCTGGGTAAGCATTGCCTCTGGGAGTGTGAATGGATTCAGACCAGCAGGCTGCGCTTGAATTAGGGCTGAGCAGCCTTCAGTGGGTTTGGGAAAAACCCTGAAGCGAAAAAGCAGAGAGACACACATAGGTGGGGCACAGGCCATGTGCAAGAAATAGCCTGATGTGTGCGGAAGTCAGGCCAAGGTCGAGGGGTTGTGGCTAAGTGTAATTTTCCTAGCTGAGCAATGATTCTGGGCTGTGAAGAGTATGGTACAATTGAAAATAAAATTATAAACCCCAAACTTCCGTAAATTAATTTGACTGTGAAAATGGTTAAAGGCTGCAAATCCAGTATAGTACAAAGCTGCTATGTGGTGAAATGGTTAAAAACATGGTATCTGGGCCAAGACTAGCTGCCTTAAAATTCTGCTTCCAACACTTTTTAGCATTGTGACCTTTGGTAAATTAATTAATTTCTCTGGTTCTCAGCTTTCTCACCTAGAAAATAGAGTTAATAATGGTTGCCACCTCATAAAGTTGCTCTGAGGGTTAAATTTTATTTGTATATGTATGTGTATGTATATATATCTATATATTAATGTAACATATATATTTAATGCAACATACATAAACTACTTAATGTAACATATTAACAGTACTTGGCATTTGGTGAGCTGACTGACTGGTTGACTGTTATCATCATCCCGGGGCTTGGGTTCTGGGCTTGGGAAAATGCAGCATTAATCTAGTTTGGCATAATTGTACCCATTTTGCAGATGATTAAACAGATTCAGCAAGGTTAAGTGACTTTTTCAAGAACTTAAAACAAAATAGCAGATGTATGATTGGAATTGTGGCTCTAGTGCCCACACTGTCTCCAGTTCATCACAGTGGTTTCATAAAATATTCAGTTGCATCGTTTAGAGCCAGCGGCTTATTGGATAGGAATCGGAGGTGAGAAAATTGAAAAGTCCAAACCATTGATTCACTTTGAATTGATTGGCATCCTTTAGTTTACTTTTAGGAACTTCTTTTTTAAAACAAGGAAACAAAAATAGGTCATTGTTTAAGGCCCCTTTTGGAAGGTAACAGTGAAAGGTGCTTTGGGCAGATCAGTTTTCATGGTGTGTGATGGATATTACTGGTGCTTGCCAGAAAAGACCTCCCATCATAGTACAGCATGCAGTCCCATATATGGGGTACTCCTGACATGTGTCCCATTTAGAATTCCCTGGAGTTTGGGTTGTCTGTCCAAATACTGCTTTAATACTGACTTCACATTTGGACACTTTGTAGCTAAAATTTCATTAACTGAAAAGTAAACTTCCCCAGAATTTATTCCCTATTTTATTTTAAGAGAAAGGGAGAACTCATTTTTTTAAAAAAATCTAGAATTAATCAGTTTCTTGGAGCGGTCTGGTCAGTTGAATTCATCTCAATATGTACGTTTCAGGCTCCCGCTATGTGCCAGAACCTGGGACAGAGTTGTACACAAGACAGAACACTAACCCTAGAAGAAGCCACATAGACTCTGTTAGTGTGTTATTTTTCCAGTTGTAAGGACTCTTTTTTTTTTTTTTTCCAGTTGTAAGAGCTATTTTTCCAGTTGTAAGGGTCTCTACCCTCCCAGCTCAACTCAGGAAATACTCAATGTTAGGAAACTACTTGAATAGACAACCCCAATTTCAGGGAACTCAGGAGCTCCCTCAGCCTGCTGTAAGGATACATGTAGAAAAAAAGGAAGACTAGAATCCCGGTCACACAGATAGATCCCTAAAAGACTGGCTCATCATGGGAGCACTGGAAGGCTCACGGCACTCCCGGAGCACTGCCTGACTACTGCTACTGTCTCAGCTACCACTAACACGTTTCTCTTTAATGACAGTCATGCCTGTTAAGGGTCAGGCACTGTGCCACTCTCCAGTTCTGATCATTTGTCCCTTTTTCATATTGTCTTCTACTTCTTGGCTATTACTCTGCCTTCCTTTACATGTGTGCTTTGGCTTCTGGCTCTTTAATAATTTCTCAGCTTGCTGTGCCTGGATTACAAATGTTACAGAATATCCGATTGGCCCACTTCGTTGACTCATTTAACCAGTATTTATGGTCCTCCTGTTATATGCCAATGTTGAACTAGGTTCTGGGGATTTCAAATTTAATGAGAGTGGTGAGTCCTAAAGTGTGTGTGAGTGTGTTAGAAAGAGAGAGAGAGGATGTGTGAGTGAGCTAGACCAGTACACTAACATGATCCAGTTTTCACTTTAAGAAGATCATTTTTCATGAATGGAGAATGCATGAGGGATGCGGAGGAGGGAGCAAGAAAGTGATGAGAGCAGGAGGAGCCTATTCTGGTAATCCAGGTGAGGATGATAGTTTGGATCACAGTGCTGATAGTAGAAATGAAGAAAAGAGGAAAAATATGAGAGTTTATTATTGGTTGCTTGGATTTTGGATATTAGTGAAAGGGTGATTTCTGGTTTGAGCAGTCGAGTTGATGGGGTGACAATTTTTGAGGGGGTTAGAGAATGGGAGGCAGGGAGGGGAACAGAAGATGTTAAAATTAAAAGTTTGGGACAGTTTTTTTTCTTTTTCATCTTTTTTAAATTAAGGTATATTTGATTTACAATGTTGTGTTAGTTTCAGGTGTACAGCAAAGTGATTCAGTTATACATACACATATATATAAAGTTTTGGATATTTTAAACTTGAAATAACAGGGGAAATTAATTTGAGTTTGGAAGAGTGGATCTCAGAGGAGCTGTCTAGAGTGGAGATAAAATTTGGTAGTTCTAGCATATAGATGGCACTTACAGCCATGGTTATGAAAGAGATAATGGAAGGAAAGACCATAGAGGGAGACCAGAAAGATCCTCCAAAGAACCCTAAGTTTGGAGGTGAGGAGGAGCCATCTAGGTGATGGACTGAGACTGAGGAGGATGTCCCAGTGCAGTGAGAGAAAAAAACCAGGTGATTGTGATGTTATGGAAGCTGAGAGAGAAGCATGTGTCAGGGAAGAAGTATTCAACTGTGACAAATACTGAGAGATTGAGAAAGATGAGGACAAAATGAGTCCATTGGATTTAGAAACATGGAGGTTATTGATTGATTATCTCAACAAGAGCAGTTTCTGTTGAGTGGTGGGGGTTGGAAGGCAGAGTAGAGAGTATTGAGAATAAAAGTTTGAAGCAAAATTTCCCATTTGTCCCACACTTAGTCTTATCCTGCTGTCCCTACCATAGTAGCAAGCAGTGTCATGAATTTTGTGTGTATCCTTTTGATTCATTTGAAATACACATATAGAGATAAATATCCAGTACTTTCTCTGCATTTAAAAAATTTCTAGAAAAATACAGTAAGTTGAAAAGCAGTTAAGAGGAAGCAAGAATTTGGAAGTATTGTGTGTCCATAACTCTAGGCAAGTTTGGCTACGAGTGGGGGATAGAGGATGGTGCGGAGGGGTCAAGACTTGCCTTTTTAATAAGAGCAGATACTTGAGCATGTTTGCCAGTTGGTAGAGAGGGAGACCAACGATATTCCAGAAGGGGCATAACTAGGGAGTGAAGTCTTTCAGAAGGCAAGGATGGATCCATGGGATGGAATTCAAAGCCCAAGAGGAGGGTTGGCCTTTGTTAGGCCCAAGGACACTTCCTCTATCATGGTAGGTTAAAACAAGGAGAACATGAGTACAAATACCCAAGGCTTGAGCATGGGTGGTGAGAAGCTGAAGGAGTAGTTTGCTTCTGGTGACTTGTGTTTTTCTCAACTTAGTATGAGGCAGGGTCATCAGCTGACACTGTGGGTGGAGGAGAAGATGTGGGAGGCATAAGGAGAGAGGTTATTCACCTCTACAAGTGAGGAGGTGAGCCTGGGAGAGAAAGATGTTTAGTTCCCTAGGGAGATGTGAGAACCCATTGGTACTTGGGACTGTTACATTCACGTGACCCCATCAGCTCAGTTGTGTGTGCATGTGATTGTTTTTTCCAGCAACATACAGCTGCTTGCAGCCAGCCTCAGATGGAGGGGGCTGTGTGTGAGGAAGTTGAGGCTATTTCCTAGGAAGTAATTAAAATGAAGCTCATGAAATCATGGATGGGCAGGAAGGAAGTCAAAGGAGATTAAGGGATGATGAAAAAATGGTAGAGATGGAAGCATAAGGTCAAAGAATTGTGGTAGTAGGGTTGGTTAGAGCTGTTCTGGAACATGTGATTTGGAGTGATGGGAGGTGGTGGTCAGAATAGGGGTGTTTAAGTTGATATTTCACAAATAATATATTGTTTTGTTGGAGGAGAGATCCAGGATGTAACCGTGAGAGTGGGTAGCTAATAGAATGGAGGACAAGGTGAAGGACCTGAGAGACCAGGGCACTGGATGTTTCATTGTGTGGATGTTGAGCCCAGTGAGAATGATACAGAAGTTGGGGTGAAGAGGAAAACTGAGCCAGGAGCTCAGGTCTTTAAGGATTAATGGAGTGGTCAGGAGATTAGTACATACAGCAACAAGGGGGAGGTGTGAGTTCACAAGAGCCTGAGTGTTTTATTCTTACATGAGGAAAGGTGTGGGAGAAGAAATGGGGAACAAGGAGGACACCTACCCCATTTCAAGACTGCTGGTGTGGGCTGTGGGAGAACGAAGCGCCTCCACGTGGGAGGCCACAGGAGGAATTGTGTCTCAGAACAGCCAGATTACAACTAAAGCAAAAAGGTTAAAAGGCTATTCGCCAAGAAAAGTTGATAATTTATTGAAGTTTGCTGACCCCAGAGTAGGATTTTCAGAGGGTTACAGTGGAAGGGTTTGTTAAGGAGGGACTGAGTTAGATTAGGAGGTGTGCAAAGCAGCATGGAGGTCTGCGCCCACTTGCTCCCTGTCGTCCCTGCAGAGCCAAGTTTGTACTCCAGACTAATTCATAAGTAACTGACCATTCTGTAGGCTTGACCAGGTGCAACCTATCCCTGGTCAAATCCCCTAAAGTCAGATGGTTGTCACTTGGGTACAGAATGTGGCTTCCTATGCTTAAGCTACCTAGAACTGTTTCCCTCAGCAAAGGCTGGTAGGATAGGTTAGGTACTCTTGAGGCAGTAAATTCCTGTACAAAACCTTAAATAATCCCAGCCTCTTTTCAGAACAGCTGTCATCTTGATAGCATGGTCAATAGCTGATGTTTAAACCTGCTTAGTTAATATGACAATATTTCTAAAGTCTAGCTCATATTAGTGTTGGCAGTTTCCAGCATAGATACGTGATTAAGTTATTTTTAAATGCCAAATAAAGTGTCAATGAGATGTCATCTAATCCCCCTTAGATTAGCAAAAAGAATAAAAATCGGTAGTACTCATAGCTGGTGAAAGCATGGAAGGAAGGTGGGCACTACTACACACTATTGGGTGGATAGCGAACTGGTTCAGAATTTATGGGTGTACTTTATGATATCTGTTAAAATCTTAAGTATTCATATCCACTGACATTAAATTTACTTCCAGGAGTCTAACCTATAAAAATTTCCCACTGTATCTTAGTCACATAAAGATGTATTTTTCAGGAATGTTGATTGTAGTACTGTTGAAATAACAAAAAACTTAAATGTTTGTTCATCCATGGAGAGGAAAATGGTTTGAAAATTAACTCTTTACAAAGAAGTATTAGACAGTAATTTAAAAGAATGAAGAACAACAACCAAGAGATCTGTCAGCATTGACATAAGAGGATGTTTTTGCTGTATTATTAAGGAAAAAAGTAAATTGCAGATACATATGTATCATTATTGCACTTTTTGTAGAAGAAAGTGTATATGTATTGTATGTGTTTCACCAATTTTAAGGCTTAACATTTTTCATATTTTCATGTCTCTGAAATCAAGATGTGCCTTACAGTGTGTGGTGTGTTACAGTAGAATTCACAGTAGTATTTTTTTCTCTCTTTCTTGGCACAGAAATTAGTGGTGCATTTTACAATTGACAGAGACCTAAGCATGATGAAATATGGTAAATAAATAGACAAGTAGAGAGTAGGAAAGAAAGATAAAAAGGTATGAGCATAGGAAAAAAGATACCCATCAAATAGTTATTTGAAGTTACCTTTAGGGGGATTTAAATGACAGTGTGTGGGTGTTTTCCTTCTTCTTTCAAATATTTCTAAATTTATTTAAAATTTTCAAATGAGATAAAAATGTCCAAATCTTAAGTAAACAGTTTGATGAGTTTTCATGCATATATATAACCTGTATAATCATCACTCAGAACAGCTTTAGAATATTTCCATCACTCCAGAAGTTTCCTTCATATCCAGTCACCCACTAACGTAAGCCCTGTTTTGACTTCTATCAACAGATTAGTTTGCCCATTCTGAACATTATATAAATACAACGATATATGAATGTATCCATTCATCAAATGCAATGAAATGGAATGTACTCTTTTGTAAATCTGTCTTCTTTTGCTTAATAAACTGTGTTTGAGATTCATTCATATTATTGTATGTGGCAGTAGCTTTTTTAATCCCCCATTTTTGCTGCCTAAGTACTCTGTATGAATATACCACTATTTATCCATTTTTCTGTTGAGTGACATTTGAATTCTTTTAATTTGGGACTATTGTGAATAAAGGTGCTACATTCTTCTACCTGTCATTTTGTGGACATACGACCTCAGTTCCCTTAAGTTTATGCCTAGGAGTAGAATGGTTGAGTTACATACAGGGCAAACATATGCTTAGCTTCAGTAGGTATTACCAGTTTTCTAAAGTCTACCATTTTCACTTCTCTCAGCAATTTATGAGATTTCTAGTTGCTTCAAATTCTCACTCATATTTGATATTGTCAGTCATCCTAATGTTAGCAATTCTGATGCATGTAATATCTCATTGTGGCTTTAATTTCCATATCCCTGACTACTAATGATACCAAATGCCTTTTCATATCCTTATTGGCCATTTGGATATTCTTTTCTGAAGTCCTGTTCAATTCTTTTGTCCACTTAAAAATTAGATTGGTTTGTCTTTTCAATTTATGGGAGTTTCTGTACATTGTAGATGTGAATTCTTTGTCATATATATATGTAGCAAACATCTTCCCAAATATCTCTGGCATTTCTATTCACTTTCATAATGGTGTCTTTTGATGAACAGAAGTTCATAGTTTAAATGAATACCAATACCACAGCTTTTATGGTTGTGTCTTTCATATCGTATGGAAGCCATTTTTGCCTACCTCAAGATCGTGAAGGTATTCTTCTGTATTTTATTCCAGAAGTTTAATGCTTTATTATTTACATGTAGGTCCATGGTCCATCTCAAATAGATTTTTATGTATGGTGCAAGATAGGGGGTAAAAATTCATTTTTAATACTATTGTTTCAGCATCATTTATTAAAAAGAACCATTGTTTCTCCACTGAGCCTTTTGTCACAATTCAAATGATCGTGTATGTGGCTGTACGGTTAGACCCTACTGCTTTGATTATCTTAACTTTATAGTGAATTGAAATCTGATATTGTTAAGTCTTGCAGTGTGTTCATTTTCTTTAAGGCTGTCTTATTTATTCTAGGTTTTTTGCATTTCCAAATAGATTTCACAGTCAGTTTGCCAATTTTGCCATATAAAATATCTACAGGGATTTTAATGAGGATAAAATTTATTCTTATAGGTCAATTTTGGGGAAAAATTACATCATAATATATTGAGTCTTCCAATTCAGATACCTGAAATATCTCTCCATTTAACTCTTTGATTTCTCTTAGCAATGTTTTATACTTTTCAGTGCAGAGGTCTTGTACATCTTTCATTAGATTTAGTCCTAGATATTTGATATTTTGGGTTACTACTTATTGTACATAGTATATTTTTCTGAATTTTGTTTTCTAATTGTTAATAGTATGTAGAAATATATTGATTTTTATATGTCGACTTTGTATCCAGAAACCTTGCTAAGTTTGTAGACTGTTTACAGTCTTATAATTAAAATATTTGTATCATCTATTAATAAAGACAGTTTCACTTCTTTTCTGAGCTTTGCACAATTTACTTCTTTTGCTTCCCTTATTGCTTTGGCTTGGACTGCCAGTACAGTGTTGCATGAAAGTACCAGTAATGGACATACTTGTCTTGTTCCCTACCAGTGGGCAAATGTAAATGTTCAGTGCTTCACCACTGAGCATGATTTTAATTGTAGGCTTTTATAAATATAATTCTTTTGTTTCTTAGTGTGAAATATTCAAAATAATGATGAGTGTTAGTGAGGAATACTTCTCTTTTCCAGATGTTTCTTTCACATGCAGGAAGTTCAGTTTGGATAGCATCATGTCTCTTTTTGCTCTTCGGTTCATTCTGCCATGGGGTAGTGGCATGGGCTTATCTGCTTGGTAAATCTGAGATGAATACAGTGGGACTGTTTCTCTCAACTGCTCCTTTATTTTCCTCTTGGTGGACCCATGTTCTTGTCCAGGATTCAGGAATGCTACAACAGTCAGTTCCCTCTAGATGAGGAATTTAGCTGGAAGGGCTGGTGTATTTGGCTTTCAAGTCAAGACACATCATCCAACTTAGCCTTTTACAATCACAGAGTTGAAACTTTTATTTCCCATCTATCTTAATTTTTGTTTTAATTTTCAGTCTGTTTCAGAGCCTGAGTGCAGAAAGGAGGGGCTTACTATTTGTTGTCCCCTCCTAACCCTGAAACTTCAACAGTGGTATCAAGGAATACATACACTTTTTTGTTGCATTATTTTTAGATAAAACAAGTTTGTCACAAATATATTTTTTTAATATATAAATCCTTAAGAAATTTTTTTAAAGATCTTATTTATTAATTTTTTTGTTGTGGGGGAGGTAGTTTATTTTTCTAATGGAGGTACCCAGGACCTCATGCATACTGGCATACACTCTACCACTAAGCTATACCCTCCCCCCAACAAAGAATTTTAAAGATATATGAAGCTAAGATATCTTCAAGGTATGATTTTCATGAACCACTTGAGCACCCTTCTTTATTCTGCTTATCCTGGCCCTTTTGCCATTCCCCTTTCCTTCTCTCCACTGTCCTGTTGCACCCTAGCCAGGTTTCATCCCCTTCCCTCCTTGAAGGCTCTGCTGGCCTCTCTCTCAGCACCACCACATCTGCTCAGCTGATTTGTCCTATGGATCTCCTACTTCCCTAATGGGTCAAGACTGAGAGGCCCTGCCAAGTCAAATTCCTTATCACAGAAGCTCCACCCCTTCGTTAGACCTTCCTACAATAGGCTCTGAAGTCAATTAACCTCTCAGGGCCTCATTTCCATATCTTTTAAGTTGGAGATAGTAAATAGGACCAACCTCATAGGATACCTGTGAAGATTAAAGAGTTATTTGGATGTAAAAGCACTTAGATTAATGTCTGGCTCAGTGTGCTCTCATTTACATGTTAGCTACTATTGTTAGCTGATACGATCACATTTGTTGGGCTTTTTAATGTATCATATTAAATATCATATATTTTCTACTTTTATCAAGATATTTTGGGTATGTATAACTTATTTTCCAAATTAGTTTTTAAGCTGTATAAAAGCACATCTGAGTCTTGTACTTGCATTTCTTTTGTGCTAGTTAAATTTACTGTCTGTAATAGAACAGCAAAATGATAATATTGGAATATCCGTATTTTTTTTCCACCTGTATTTCTCAAATACCATTAGCCTGATCCTTTTTGAAGTGGTGATATTTTGGGGATAATGGATAACTCTATTATGTGGAGATTTTACTTCTTTAAATATTCAAAGAAAGAGATGAAGAAAGCTTCTGTCAAGAAATAGAATAAAAACTAATTTGGTTCCTGAAAATCTGGGTTAGAGTCCTGGTTTTTTCATTTAGTATTTATTAGCTAGGTGATTTTCATCTTTGATTCTCAGTAAAATAGGGACAGTAAGGCCTCTTTTTTAATGCAGCCTTTAGCTTTCTTCTGTATTTTTAATATTCAGATTAAAAATAGCAAGAAATCTTATTTACTGAAAAAAAGTACTACTTAAAAATAGCTAGACTACCAGAATACTGTAAATCTGTACCACGACCACTAGTACGCATGCGTGTGTTACGTATGACATGTTGAGTTAACAATTCCAGAAAAGATTATAGACCAATGTTTACCAAAGAAGATTCCCTGGAGGTGCTAATAGATGCTCCTGGGTTGGGGAGAGGGTTAGAATAAATGAAAAACTTGCAGAACTTCAACATCCACAAAATGATAATCAGTTGCTTTGCATGAGGCATAGTTTGCACTTTTATGGACAAGAACTATTTGCATTACTGTCACATTTTTACAACTTTCAGGGTTGTAAAAACTATCAGAGACCACAAAAGCTTGAAATAATTCGAATTTATGAGCTAGTCAGTAATTTCACTAAATTTTAGTCTTTCACAATCTTTCACTGTTTTCTCAAATAGAATGCTATTCTTGCTAATCTTGTATTTAAAAGGAGCGTTGAATTAAATATTTTAAAAATGTGTAAATATAGAGTTCATTGACTGAGTATTTGGATAGAATATTTTCAGTTTAAAAGAGATTTGAACTAAAAAGAAAAAAATTCAATGTAGGAAGTTTTTTTTTAAAAGGTGATTTCATATTCTATTCAAGTTAATAAATATTTCATGAGTAACTACCATGTGATTCAAAGAGGAATAATAATGATATCTTGTCTTTATTGGGTGCCAATAATCTGCTACTCACAGTGTTGGGTTTGGCCCCATGTTTGAATAGGACCTCATGTCTGATAGTATATTTCTGGAAGTCTGGATAATTCAGTCCAGAAAATAGCCATAAAAGGGTTTTCATAATTCACATAAAATTCACTTAAAGTCCCCTTTACTGGTATAAATGGAAGATATGTTTTCGTGCCCCTTCAGTCACCATCTAGTCTCTGTATCCAGACTCCCCTGGGTAGCTGATTGAAGAAAAATATACAAATCTAAGAACAAATCATAATTTTCTTGGAGCAGTGCATTCTGAATTCCCATTTTAGAAAGAGATATTCATTAAAAACCTTTTAATTATTGTAAAGAAGTTCAAATCCTCACATCTCAAACCTCTTTTATTTAAAACAAGATCTTTGCTGTGTTTTTACATAACTAAAAATCCATTAATGTGTTTTTCCCAAAACAAAAAACTCTGTCCTCAAAGGTTAATTCAGGCTTCTCACTTAGAACGCTCCTGGCAGCCTTCTATCTAACTCAAGTCATCAAGATTTAATCATAATAAAAAATAAATACAATACAAGAGATGTGTTTGAGTGTGAGGCACTGTATTGCCACTGGATTGAGTTGGGCCAATTATAAGGGTGTGTAGGACTTTCACAGAACCCCAAGCTAAGGGGTCCAAGTTGTGATTTTAAAATTATTCTGTTTTATTCATGGTTCTGTGTCTTCTTACTAGAAGCTATTCCTTCTCATTGTTTTTGGTGGATTTGCCTCTGAAGTCTTCTTCTTTGAGTTTGTTACTTGTATTGTTAGAATAGATGCTGCCGTGGTCAAAGCCCATGCCCTGGCCCATAGTACCTGTCACTCAGGATTCACAGACGTATTTTATACGCGATTCCAACATAATGGATACTTTCTTCTCACAGTTAACAATATTGAGAAATTCAGATAGAGCCAGTGGCCTGATGGTTCTCTTTGTGGGTGAATTTAGGATATATATATGTGGTATGTAAATATGTACATCTGAACATGTATGAAGTCACCAGTACTATATAGCAGATTCGGCAAGTATTTTCTATAAAGGCCCAAACAGTAACTGTTTCAGGCTTAGCAGGCCATAGGGTCTCTCTTGCTTCCTGTTGTGACTACACAAAGCAGCCATAGACTGTGTGTAAAAGAAAGGACACACAGTAAAAAAAAAGAAAGTTTTACTGTGTTCCAGTAAAACTTCACTTACAAAACATGTATATACCGTACATATGTATAGCTCAGGGAACTAAATTCAATACCTTGTAATAGCCTATAATGAAAAAGAACATGAAAAGGAATATATATATATACAAAACTGAATCACTATACTGTAAACCAGAAATTAACACAACACTGTAAACCGACTATACTTCAGTTTAAAAAAGCAATTACCCCAAGGCTGTCATTTGCTGACCCCAGAATACAGTCTAGTTTAGAGAAGTGATCAGAATCCTGGGGGCTCCCAGGTCTGCATGAGTGCACAGTTTAGTTCCCTGAAAGAGTGGTTTTATAAACTCTAAAATATTATGCAGCCATCTAAGGTGGTTTTCACCACCTTTCATTTATTCAACAAGAATCTATCAAATGCCCATCGAGAACTATCCTAGAACAAGATGGTAGTGGATAAGGATGAATCACACGGACTTTGGGGGGAGTACCAATATCAGACTGTTATGTGATTGTCAGGTTGGGGTCATAGGGTAAGATGACAGCCTGGTAGGTGGGGGTGGGGTTTTCCCCTGAAGGGAATGGATGTTCACATAGTTATTTATTTTGGGACGTGGTTAATTCTGGGCAGGAAATGAGTTGGCACTTTGGCTTGGGATGGTCACACTTCTTTCTCTCTGGGGCCAGGGAGAGTTGGGTCAGGATTCTCAGTCATGAAAGGGCCTGGGTAATTCTGGTAGTGGAGAGTAAGGTATTGCCTGTCTTTTTGGATTTAGGCCTAGAGTGATTGGTATCTTCAGGTTCATAATTTTCCACTTAGCAATGACAGTGACCAAGAGGAGAAGCAGCCAGCATTTCTGGAGCAGCCAGAATGAAGCATGAAGGCTCAGGGATGTAGAATCACTGGTCTCAAGGTAGCAGTGTCCCTTCCAGAGTCCACAATAGGGTATGAGTGGTGGGGAATCATACCAAAATAATTTGGAAGCAAGAACCACTTTGACACTGGCAGGAAAAGTATACTCTGTTTAAGCAGTGTTCTTATTAAGAAGTCTAGCAAGGGAAGCAAACACGTAATCATACAGTTATGGTACAGGGAGATAAGACTTTTGATGGAGGTGAGAATATCAAGGCCCAGGTTGGAATGCCTGACTTAGCCTGGGAATGGTTCTTGAGAAATAATGTTTGAGTTGAGATTTTATGAATGAGGTCAGCTAACCTAGCTGAGAAGGGAGGGCAAGAACCTTGTAGACAAAGGAGTCACAAATACAGAGCAGTGTAGTGTTTTTAGGGATGTGGCTCCGCAGTCAGACTTTGAGCATTGACATCCTGGCTCCTGGCCTGCTTAAACTTGGACTTGCTGATGCATTTCTTCGAGCCTCAGTTTTCTCATCTGTAACATGGGAATGGCAATCTCTCTTTCATAAGGTGTTGTGAGAATGCAATAGACTACAGTACTTGAAGGCTTCAATATGATGCCTGGAACCTGGTGAGTAAGCTCTCAGTAAGTGTTACCAATAACATCTATTCATATAATATAAAACTGTGTAAATAAACACATAGTTATTGAAGGAGAAGCATGGAGAGATCAGCTCAACTGAGGCTGTGTATTCGAGTGTAAGAGTGTAACTTTGGCAGTGGGAATTAAGCCTCCTTAAGCATTTTCTTGCTTTTTCCTCATCGTAATGTGGCAATCCCATGATGGGTTGTGGCCTTTCTTACCTTGACTACTTCTGTGCCTGCGTGCATCAGGCCAGCCAATAAAATGAAACTAGTAGTGAGAGTGGAAGGTGAAGTCAGAAAGTCATGACAGTTATGCCATCTGTGCCCCCAGCAAAGGGAATGAAATGGATGAAACACTTCAGCTGGTTTTCCCTTGGCACCTTCCAGTGGTGAAGGCGGATCAGACTTCAACGCAGCATGTTCCTAGCTAGCTGCACTGATATCCTCACCCATTAATTCCCTGTCCTGCTGCAAGTGAAATCTCCATTTTCTGTGTGCTGACTTTGTGCCAGACACTGATCTAGGTGCTGGGGTCAAGAGGAGAGTTCTTGCCTTCTGAATGTACCGCTCTAAGTGGGAAAAAGACACGCAGATACCGACACCTGCCATGAGGGAGACACAGGGGCGGGGCCTCCGTGCTCCACCTCCACATTTTCAATTGGCTGATCTAGGCCAGTTTTCTCTAAAGTATAAAGCATCCCCTGAGTGTTTGTATCACGGATGCCTTTATTGGTCCAGGGGTTAGTTTTCCTGGACACAGATAGGAGTGGCTTTCGTGAATTTGGGGAACCTTCATTCCTCTCAAACATGCCATTGTCTTTTTCCCCTGCTCCTCCCAGAACAGTCAAACTCCTTTGTGGATACGGAATATAATAAAGTTACCTCACATTTGTGTACTTTTCAAGCTGACTGTATGTTTGTTCTCCCACAGCTTTGAGAAGGATTATGCTTCTCATTTTACAGCTGAGGAAATTTAAGTTTACAGAGTGTTTGTGACTCATCAAGATGCTAATATTACTAACTACCTGAGCTAGGATTCAAACTCAGGTTTCCAAACTGTCCTTTCCCATCTGCAGCCCTCAGACTTGTTTTCTGTCTTCCTTGGCCACAGGGAAAGTACATAACCCTCTTTGTACTGTATCCAGAAGTTTCAGCATATTGGCCAGAACTTTGTCCCGGGTCCTGCCTAAGATTCCCAAGGGAGAGAGCTGAACTAGAAACAAATTTTAAAAACTCAGTGATGATAATTACAAATGAATGCCATCATGGTGACTTAATGATGCTTTTGGCATATCCAGACCCCACATATTTGCATAAGCAGCAGAAGGGAAGAGAGACTCCATTTCCCAAAGTCAGCCTAGGGGGAACAGGGAGGCATAATGGATTCAGAGTAATCTTCTCCACTTACCAGGGAAAGTCATGGAAACCAGTGTTTCTCAAACTGTTAGGTGCCTGTGAATCTCTCTTGGATCTTATTAAAATGCAGGTTCTGTTTTAGTAGGTCTGGGTGGGTGTGAAATTCTGCATTTTTAACAAGCTATCTGATGATACCAGGGATGCTGGTCCAGGGCACAATATGGATAGCGAGGATTTAAACCACTGACTTTTAAACTTGGCTTTAAGTTCAGGATCGCAGTCCTAATGCCTGGGTCCTAACCCCAGAGGTCCTAATTTAATTGGTCTGGGATGTGGTCTAGGCATGAAGATTTTAAAAAGTCTTTCAGTTGTTTCTAAAGTACATTAAATTTTGATTTAAACTCTCTAGGGTGACTATCTCCACCTACAAATGATCCTAATAGCACATAGCTATCTTATAGGGGCAGAAAGAAATGGGTTATATAGTGAGTATTATACCTAGATTATATAAAATATTCAGTAAAGTGAGGGTTTGCCTTTTTCCCTTCTAAATTCTCTAATGGCACAGGTGGATCTGTTTTCTGAAAATTTCACCTTTGTTTAATCAATGTTCTTACTCTCCTGAGTGCTGAAAAATATTTCTAAGAAAAATAAGTGCCTTTCAATTTACATTTCCATATTTGGTAAAGAGTTTTTATTTCTTTTTTTAGATAGCTTATTTGATACCTTTTCCCTAGACAGGGCCTGTTTTAGAGAGCTTTTCTTTAATTATTTATTTAGGAAATACAGCTATTAAGCTGTCTGTTTTGTCCCAGTAACTGTGTTGAGTTGTAAGGATCCAGTGCTGAATAAGATTAATAGGGTTCAAGGAGTTTGGATGTTAGAAAGGAGCTATAGAAGAATCAGAGGTGGACAGTAAAGTATAGAAGAACCAGGGGTGGCACTTAAGGATGAAGCAAATGTGGGAAAAGACAGCAGGGAGTTAGGTGTGGCCAGAAGTGACAGAAAGACTTTGTTGAGGAGATCAGAACAATGATGGGAGTTAACCAGGCAAAAGAGAGCGAAATGGGTATTTCATGCAGAAAGAAGAACAAGTGCAAACACCTGCTGGCAAAGCTGAGCACAGAAGATTTGAGGAATTGGGTGAAGTTCAATGTCATTTAAGCATAGAGCATGGGAGGTGAGAGATGGGTATGAAGGCATGAAGCTGAAGAGAAAGGCAGGATCTAGAGGGAGAGACCTTGGTTTGGAGACCTTGGATTTTAGGAAGGCTGGATTTGGAGTGATTGGAGCATAAAAGGTGGATGTTCATGAACCAGGGCTTGAATCCCAGCTCTCCCATGTGCTGGCTGTGTGATATTGGCCACACCACTCAATGTCTCAGAGTCTCAGTGTCCTTGTTGCCTGCAACCTGCCTGCCTCATCGGGCTGACTGAGGATTAAATGAGCGAGTACTTGACAAGTGCATGTTTGGTAACTGATCATTATTACTTTCAATTTCAAGAACAATGAAAAGTTGTTATTCTAGTCTGGAGATGTGATTTGTAAGGAGTAAGACAGGAGACAAGGATGTGAGTTAGGAAGTAATGGGAATGGTGCACATGAAATGATGGTGGCTGGGACTAGAGAACTGGATAAATTGGACAAATGTGGATTGGATGGGAAGTAGGCAAGAAGGGGCATGAAAGTCTCAGATAGCCCCTGAGATTTAGAACATGGGAGTAGTGACAAGTTTGGGGTGCATGTCATGAGGTCAGTTTTGTACATGTTGAGATTGTATCCATCAGGGATCAGTTAGAGGGAGCAGACTTCACTCCAGCTTGCTCAGCAGGAAGGCATTTATTCCCAGGGTATTAAATGGCTTATAAGATGTCAAGAGGGCTGAGGAAACAATCCAGGTTGAACTCTCAGGAGCAACGTCTTACGCCACTCCTAGGAACTGATCCGCTATGGTAGCTGCTGTCTCTTCAACAGTCTTGCAATCAGGAAGCTACCTCCTCTACAGCTACAACACCACTGTTTTGAACAGGAAACTGCCCCAATCAGGAAGCCGCTACTGCCCAGTTCTAGAACCAGCGTGAATCTGCAACAGACCACGTCAGCAGAACGATGCTGCTCTCCCTACACTCAGGCTTGCCACACCTACTAAGCTGGTGTCTGAGCACTGGAACCTCTGCAAATGCAGCTCCAGGAAAACCACGTGCCTCCACAGCTGTGCTTGCAGGGTGACTGGACTAACATTCCAGAATCTTGTCCATCTCAGACCAAGGTATTCTAAAGCCCAAGCTGCGAGGGAATAAGGAAAGTATATTTTTAGCTTTCCCACTTCCAGAGCAGGGAAAAGCACGCTAGAACAGTATTTTGCAAACTGTAGGTTGTGACTCACGAGAGCATCGTAAAATCACAAGTTTTTTTGCTCAGTCACAAGTAATAGGGGTAAGTATTACTTAATGAAATGTTTGTCTTAGGTGTGTGTGTTTGTGTGTATGCAACCTTGTTTGCAAAGTAAAGCATTTCTTCCTCTGGGTAATGGTGAAACAAAACAAAACAAAACAGAACAAAAACCCCCAAAACTTGGAAGCCACTACACTAGACATTGAGTCTGTCCAGTCTTCCACTCTAATGGGTAGAGTGCAATAGCTATTGAATATATGGGGTTGGATTTTATGAGAAGAATCAAACTGAGGATAGAGATTATGCAGTCATTGGCAAGAAGATGAAGGCAACGGGGTTGATTAAGTCACCCAGAGAGACAACATGGAGTGCAAAGAGAAAAGGGAACACACCTCAAGGAACACAGACATTTGGTCTTGGGGGAGAAGAAGTCATCTCCTGCGGGTGTGCTTGTCCTTCTTGCACACGGGGATTTTTCGTTTTCTCTCCAAGAAGAGAACTGGATCCAGGGAAGCCCTGGGTGCTTTGGAAAGGTGTATTTCAAACACAGGCCAACTAGAGCTGATTTTGCAACAGCCACGCACACACTGTGCTGGGTCATAGGCCGGCACCTGGCCTGGGCAGGAAGAACTCTCTAGATTCCAAGGCTGCAGCTTATGAGGAGAAGTCTGAACCTTCACTGGTCAAGGCTGACTCAGTAGCTTTAGGGTACTATTTCTAATTTTCAAAGAGAACTTTTGCTGTATTGAAAAATGGCAACAAGTGGTGGGAACTGTTACAGGAAGATGTCCTTATTGCAACAAAATTGGGAGGCAAACTACATGTTCATCCATAGGAGAATGAGAAAAATGTGGTGTATTCAAACAATGAAATAGTATATAGCAGTTAAATGAATGAGCTATATTGTCGTGTGTCAACCTGGATAAATCTCAAAAACTTAACATTATGTGAAAAATTTCAAGCCACAAAATGTTATTTAAAATATGATATCATTTATTGAAAAATTTAAAACTGCACAAAATTGTACCATATATTCTTATGGGTAAACAAATATAAAAATTATGTAAGTGAAGGAGACATGCAAACTTCCAGGCAGTAGTTACCTCTGGGGAAGGCATAGGGAAATGGATGGAGGGGTGAGACTTTATCTGTATTGTTACATTTTTTTAAAAGAAGCAGAAGCAAATATAGCAAAACAGTAATAGTTATTAAATACACTGGTAAGGCATGGGAAAAATATTACTTTCTGTTCTTTTTAAAATTAAAAATAAATACAAGCATACATAAGTTTTACAATATCCAAAGCAAGAACAGACTTCCTTCTTTGACCCTAGGTTAAATATATGATCTGTAAAACAATTATTAGGGAAAAGCATATACACACACTCATACATATATGTGTATGTATATAATATACACATGTGTACACTCTTATATACACATACTTATATACACATACCTACTTATACACACATATACATACACACATATATGCATAGCCTCAAATTAAAACATGCTTTTAATTTTTTTATTGTAAAATATCATCCTTATATTTCTTCAGTTTCTGAGAGAGAGAACTTTTACATCATGGGATACTTTTACTACCTTTTTCTGTGATTTGAGCATGTACAGAATTTATAGACACATTAAAATGATCCTGGATTGATTTGAGAGGGGCTAGGAGAAACAGAGGAATCCCTGAATGCTGGGAACTGCTCCAGGGCAGGGCAGGAAAGATGTGACCTGAGGAGTTATACAAAGGCTGTTGGCGGAGACCAGTAGGACCTAGTGGGAGATAACGGAGTCAGGAGGCTGGGCTCAAATCCCAGCTCAGCTACCAACCACATATGGGACTCTGCCCCAAACTGGGCTTCCGTTCAAACGCTAGCTTAGCTGATCTCTCAGGATCTTTCCACAGATGACACTGACTGACTTCTGTTAACTTACAGGCTTTGTCTCCCAGTGCCAGAATAATCAGTGGAATTCCAGGGATTCTGAAAGCCTCCCTTGTGTGGTAAATTCTGCCCAGTTTCCCTCAGTACTTCCTCCCTTTGGTGCCCATTCATATCAGCCCTGCTAGGGGTGCTGGGTCCTTCTCTGAGCCAACCTTTTTGTGACAGGGAGCGATTCTGAGAAGTTGGATAAGGGAGTTACAGGAGACATCAGTGTGTGATGGAGAAACTGGGTGAAGGAAAAGTTGTCAAATGTGGATGAAGAAAGTCCTGTGAATTTTCACAAAGGCAGGAGTACATTTACACTGACTTGTTAGATTTTTTATTTTAATTTTTATTTATTTTTTGGAGGGTATGGGCAATTAGGTTTATTTATTTATTTTTAGAGGAGGTAGTGAGGATTGAACCCAGGACCTCATGCATACTAAGCATGTGCTCTATCACTTGAGCTATACCTTCCTTCCTGACTTGTTATTTTTCATCAACTCATTCATCACCTTCCTCTACAAATTCTACCAGTGTACTGTGTGTGTGTGTATTTTGGGGGTGGAAGTTTGTGAACTCCAGGTGAGTTTTTACCGAAGAGGCATGTTTTCAGTAGTCTGGGTCCCCAGTTAGCAAAATGATTTGTTTTACTTGCATAGATGGTATCATTTGCACACAACATTCCCAAGAGGTAGGTGACCCTCAGAGAGTGACAGAATTTCATCTCAAACTTTCTAGGATGTCCACTCCTATGTATTATAAGTTGAGTTATTGATTATTGTCTTGTACTTTTTTTGTTTTGCTACTGGATTCCTTTACATTATGTGCTTCCTGTGTATTCAGATGTTGGCTTTCAAAGCATTGCTTGACAGATGCTAAGATTAAGAACTCTTTGTGATGTAAAAATAAGGTACCTACCTCAGCTCGGAGAAGGGTTGGTGATAAATGAAAATGAAAACTTTCTCAAGTTAGAGTATGAGATGGTAGAAAATTTGCTTAGTTTACACATGTTTAGGTTGCAGATACCTTTTCAAGAGTGCATTAGTTGGTTTAAGCAAGATTTCATTTATCCTACAGAGTTAGGGTATAAATACCAGAAACTCTCTTGTAGCTTTGGGTTCTCAAAACCTCTCTATTTTTACCACCTATCACTTGGCTTGCTGAATTCAACACCTTTCCCAATGCTTACTCTTCCCAAAGAATCTACTCACAGAAACATGTTAAAGAGAAATGTAGACTTCACTGAATATTTCATAGTGGAGACCTAGGAGGGGTCAACATAGCACCCTGCTCAGTAAATGCCTTAAATCTCTCCCTTAGCCACTTTTGTTCTCCAAGCCCCTCTCATCCATACCAGCACTGCTGGGTTTTTTCCCCTTCTTTTAAATATTTTCTAGTCTTTCTCTGACAAACTTTCCTGAATTCTTAACTCCTTTCTTTTCTATCCTTCAATTTGAGAAAAATGCAAAATTTTGCTCCATTCTTTTGCATAACAGGTGAGGGTCCCTGTACTTCTGATGCATAACCTCAGGGGTTTATACTTCAAGTCAGTGGTCCTTCTCTCAAACAAACAAGGTGCTCCTTCGAAGCCGACAATGGACAAATGTAAACGTTGATTGAAATGTCATGGCCTCCTAAATCAGAAGGGGACGTGGCCTCAGAAGTCCTTTTCACCATTTTCAGAGTCATCGTTGTCTATCAACAATGTTGTGGGGCCTTAGAAATCCTCCTCAGAAATAGGTTCCTGAGAGATGGTTGAAGCAGAGAACAGAAAGCGATCACGTGGGGGATGGCAGCGGCTGTCCTCTGACTCGATGACTGGTCACCTTGACCCCTGCATGCTGACTGAGTGCCTGCTGAACTCACGGCGCTTTCCTGACAGGAAACAAAAGCTGTCTGTGGTTGACTTACTGTCAGTCTTAACTGAGGTGGAGTCATGCCTAGTCGATGGTTTTCCAAATACCCAGAAGGTATCAGATGTTCAGTTTTACACATTTGAGATCCTACAGTTCGTACTATTTGGCAAGGTGCCCTGAATCTTGTCCCCAAATCCTGATTGTGTCAAGGTGACGTGCAGCCAGAACTACAAGTACTGTCAGTTTTATGCCAGTGTGCAGGGCCTTTGGCTGGGGGCTTTGAGAACACTGCCTGGAATCTTAGTTCACAAGTCTGTGATGAGAGAACCTGGTCTCTACAGACGGAAGAGATTTTGGAGATATTCAAACCTAGCCCCTTGATTTTTCAGACATGGATCCTGAGTTCCAGGGAGGGGAAGGACTAGCTCTAGGTCATACAGTGAGCTAATGGTTGGGCTAGGGCCTAAATCCATCCCTTTTGATTCCTGTGTGGGTCTCTGTCCACCACACCACACTGCTTCCCTGCCTTCTTTCTGCAAGATACTTCACTCAAAACCCCCTTTTCTTTTCTTTCTTTCCTTTTTTTTTTTTTTTTTTTTTTAACCCTGGAGCTGTATCTTCCCAAGAGACAGAAAGAGAAGTGTGCTATTTAATTCCCTTCGTGGTTTTAGTCTTGGTTAAAGTTTTCTTTTTTTCCCCCCAAGTGCCTGGATGGATGAAGTGCTGTATGACAGAGAGTTCCTTTCTTCTTAAAAGCCAGAAGAAACAGTTCAGTCTGAACTACTGTATAGGAAGATGGAAAACACATTCTCAAGAGGAAAGGTATTTGTATCCACATACTGAAATTTATCCACCTTGACCGATATGGTGGTGTTGACCTGGAGGTGCTCCAGCAAGAACTGAGAGAGATTCTGGTATATGTTTTTAGTTTGCGCTCCAGACTCACACACTGTCACCAGTGTCTGCTTTTTGACATCTTTGTTGATGAGAAGCTCCAACTTCAGGTCGACAGAATGTTCTGGGCATTTCACAAGAAACTGCAGTTGGCAAATGATGAAGTACCAACCTGGGAACTGGACCACTAGATTCCCATCCTGATACCGGACTCCATGGATAATGCCATCTTTGTTCCAAGACAACTTGGTTTTGTTTATATGCTTTGACACTGGAAAGAGAAGGACAAAAGAACCCCAGAATTATTAGGCAAATTTCAGATGCAGATTGGAAAGTTTGAAGTCTTTATTTAAGGTTCCCTATTCAAGACCAGTGTTTTCTGTATATTGCCTTGCTGTTTCAGCCATCTGGAATATCTTCCGCGTTACTCCTAGGTGCTGCTTAATGAGTCAAGGCACAGGTGCAAAACCACCCCTCTTCCTCTTCTGTAATGCATAAAGCTGGAGGGTCAGAACACACGTGGCATTAGACCTCTGCCTCCTACACAATTGTTTTCCACTTAACTATTACATTATTCTGTTATTGTTCTAATTATTATTTTTCACTTTTTAGACTATAAGGTCCTAGACTGTATTCTCCATAAATTCGGACTGTCAGGCTCATTTATTCAGTCAATCAATGAATGTTTGGTCAATGGGAGACCACTATTTGGTAGGCATTGCACAGAGTATCAGAGATAAAGCATTCAATTTTGTTCAATTAGTAACCAGTTTAGGCATCAAGAGGTCCAGGAGAATCTGTTTTTAACTGTCACACAAACATGTGTCCTTTAATTGTTCATCGTCTGAATGTTTAAATGTCTTCCTCTCTTAAAAAGGATGGCCAAATATAGTTGTGTAGACCCTTCAAGTGCACATTAAAGGACTCTTCCTAGCTGAGATACATAGAAAAATAGAGAATTAGCAGACTCTCTAAGCTGACATGTTGGTGTCTGAAGCCAAATCTCTGAGTCTTAACAAGTGAAAATCAGCACTGATTGGTAAGGGTGCCTTCAGGACTGGGAAGCTGTCATGTTCATTTTAATTGCTTCCCTTTAAACCTCATTGTGATTCAGTTGAAGAATAAGAACTCATCTAACTGCAAAACTGAAGTTTTAGAATGAGCAGAGTGGCTATTTCAGAGGATGTTGGCCATCTCCTCTGCACCTCATCTTCCCCAGTGTAAATGCCTCCTATTATTTCATTTATAAGAGGCCTCTTCCCTGAGGCATGCTGCAATATGCAAATAGGCCCATGCCAACATGCTCATTAAGCTGTCAATCTGGGCACAAGGCAATTTTGTGGTTCCCTTGTGAATAACTTGATAGAGGCAGAGATTAAGAGCCTGCTTCCCTTGCATGAGGAAGAGTACTGTATACTTGGCCCGCAACCTGAAGACAGGTGAGTGAAGAGGGACGGTGGGGTGGGACACAGATGCCTTCAGAGGCCAAGGAGGCAAACGTAAAGGAGGGAATGAGGCTGAAGGAGCAGGAGCTTTGAGCTTTAGAGAGTACTGTTCTCCCCGCCCCCCTGCCCCCAAGGCATTTATATCCAAATTGTAAAAAAATACCATGCAGGCTAAACAGAAGACATCTGCAGGTCACATCTTGCCATGGGCTTCTACTTGTGAACTCTGGCTTAGACATTTCAGAAAGGCCACAGGAAGTGGTCTCATCTGGTTGGGATTCCTGCATTTGGTTACTGACCTTGGAGGTAGGCCCATGACTTCTTGAATGGAGCCCTTTCCAGGATACATAAGATGTCCTCTGAGCAGTTCCCTAAAAATAAGGAGATTATACATTAACTATCTTTCTCTACTCTGGAAACTGGAGACACCAGATCTTTTTCCATGATCCTTTGATGAGACAATGACTATTCTGTTTCCATTTTGAGGGCAAAAGGAAAACCTGTTTATTTCTCATTTTGCAATAGAGTACCTTAGGATTTAAAAAAAAAAAACTTGATTGCTTCCACTTGGGCTTTTACAAAAGACTGGAAGTTGGGGGAAGGAAACAAACATGGCCTGAGTTCCTATAGGTACCAGGTGCCATTCTTGTCACCGTATGTATCTCACTTCACTTGATCTTTGCAACAACTCCATGAGAGAGGTATAACTAATTTGCTTTGAGAGATGGAAAAAGGCCTGGGGACCAGACAGATGAAGTACATTGTCCTCTGTCACTCAGCCAGGCAGTGGTAGTAAGAACACTAACACTGGTAGTAATGATTGCCATCCTTCCTTTAAGGGTGCACCAAATCCTGGTCTGTGTACCTTTACATATTTCAGCTGATGTAATTCTCAGAATAACTCTGCAAGGCTAATCTTATGCCTAGACATGGTCAGTGATGCAGAGTCATGCAAGTTGATGGAAACCCTGAGATTCACCCCCATGTCTATCTGATTCCAGAGACCATGTTTCCTTCTCAAGGCTGCTTTTCTAGACAGAGGATATAAACACATCCTAGTGCTCAATTTGAAGAGGATATAGGATTAAAGAGATCTAAGCAGGGAGCCTGATATCTAAAGCTTCCTTGGCAGGGGAAAAGGACAATGTTTATGTCATCATGGTATTTAAGAAATAAAAATATTTGTAATATATTCACTGATGATGGCAGCTTAGCTTCTTATTATAGTAACTATTTTGTATGCAGAGAACAAAGTTATAAATTTCCTGCAGTGACTCATGAGTTCAACTACTAGGCAATTTTTTTTTTCCTCTTTGGGCCTTGGTTTCTCTATCTGTACAACTGACATTCACATCTTTTTGGTGGTGTCACCAGAGATGACCATTCATGCCACCCATCAGAGGATAGGCAGCCATAGGCCCATTCAGAGAAAGCAGCCACATCCTAGTGTGGTTGCTCACTGGATCTTCGAGTAGCATCTGCTGAGTTCACAATCTTCTTCGTTGCCCTCTCTGTCCAAGCCTGAGAAAATATCCCTCCTGGCCTTCCTTACAGTGGGACGTGGCCTAGGAGTGGTTGAAAGTTAAGTGAAGAGTTCCCTCTGCTGTCTGAACAAGCTCACTGCTACTGGTACCCCCAGCAGAAGCAGGGGGCAGTTTTTATCCTTATCTGCCCTCCAGGCATAAAGAGGTTCTGGTCCAGATGTCTCTTGAGTGAGGAGGGCTGGTAGGCCAGCTTCCATTCTTCTCATCCCATCTCTCACTTACCCTCTAACTAGTGTTCTTGTCCTGCCTGTTTCAGCCTGCAGCCCACACTCTTGGGTGTGTTTAGTCACAACAGTGAGGGCTGCTCATTCTTGAATGCGCTGTGACTACTGGTAGAGGGTCCCCGGCCCTGCCTCCTCTTTGGGGATGTGGAACTTCAAGTCGGAAGAAATCGCAGAGAGGCATGTCTGGCTGCATCTCTCTGCATCTCTTCTCTGCTTGGAACCCCTTTCTGACACTGCTGTCCCTGCAGGATTAGAACAAGCTCCACCACGTGGCATTCATGTTCCCTTGTGTTCTCATCCCTACTGAACGCTGCGGTTTCATCTGTCACCTCCCCTATTTCCCCTGCACTCTCTGTACCAATAGTGATAGTAGTAGTAGTAGTGATAGAAATAATAAGAACAACAACAACAACAATAATAATAATACCTAATACGTATTGACTCATGGCTGTTTTCTAGGTATTCTGCTAAGCATGTTACATGCATTATTTTACTTAATTCTCACTAATCACTCCATGAGAAACGTACTATAAGGACATCTCTCTTGTACATAGGAAACCGAGGCTTTAAAAAGTTAAATGTTTTGTTCCCATTGGCACAGCTAGTCACTGGTGGAGTAGAGGTTCAAACCCAGGCTATCTGATTCTAACGCCCAAGTGGAATTTGGATCACTTAACTGGAGCTTGGAGGCATGGAGTGCCTGCAAACACACCATATTGGTTTTCCCATTCCACCTGGAATCCTCCCCTTCACTGGGAAGTGATTCCTTGCTTTAAACGTAGCCTGGCAGTCATCTCCTCCATGAAACTTTCTTTGACCCTTCCCTCTGTTTGTCTGTTTGCCTCTTCCTTTAGACCATGAACCCTCAGGGCAGAGACTACTGTTTACGTATTTCCATTGCTAACCCAGAAAATGCTCTGTAAACGTTTGTTGAATTGAATCATCTAGTCTATCTCTTACTTCCCTCTGTGGGTGTCAAGTAAGTTCTTATGGCTTGAGTAGGATAAATGCAGGTGCTTGGCTTGCCTTTCCCTTCTGGGCTGGAATAACACCTGGCCTTATTCTCCCATTGGTTCTACAGGTTAGGTTAGATTACTCAGGAAGTAAGACTCGTGCCCTGGGCTGAGGCCAGCATGTCACAGCAAGAACAAGCTCTGCTCCTTGGCTGGAGACCCCCTCACACCGTGCCACTTGTGATGGCATCTGTCAGGTGAGCATCTGTAAACAGGTGGCTATAGAAGTACAAGCCTGGGCTTGCCTCTCACACATGCAGGTTTTTTTTCTTTCCTCTTTGGTCTTTGCATGTTTGCTGGGTTGACCTCAGTTGTAATTCTGAGAAACCCAAGGATGGAAAAAAACAACAACTTATTTTGAAGCATTTGCATTTCCTGAAGTCAAATGCCATGGCGTATCGGCGTATCTTATTTTTTCTTAAAGAGTCTTTCAGATGGTTTCAAGAGAAAGGAAAAACACAGGCCACTCTCTTGAAGAATGACATTACTAGAGCTGGCTAAGGGAAGTGCTGGCTAAGGGAAGGGGGCTGGGAACCAGGACACTGGAGGAGCTCTTGGGGGAACCAGGCTGCTGAATTTGGAGGGAATCCTAGGAGAAGGCGCACCACTGGCCTTTAGCATCTGACAAGGCTGTCAGCAGGAAGACAGGGAGCCTGCTCTGTGGGGCCCGAACACTAAGGCTCCATGGAAATTTAAGGAGGTGATGCACTCAGCTAACAGTTAGCATTATTCTTGTCCCCATTTCTCAGATAAGTCAATGGGAATGCTTTCACTAAGGACACACAAATCACACTCCAAGTCACAGTGCTGGCAGCTCAAATATTTGACCAGTTAGTGTTGGTCAAAGATGCATTGGGGTGTTTTGAGGGTCATGAGGCCCTTGTCAAGACCTAGATAAATATTTCTTGGGTCATCAGCCATGTGACTTGAGTCTCCTCATCACCCGGTGAATCCATGAGATGAGTTTCTTTTTTGATTATGTGACAGGAATAAGTAATTTATAAATAGGTGGTGCTACATGCAACTGGAATCCTGTAGTATCCCTAGAATTTTGAATGTTTGGAGCATAAGGAGCAAAATGCACTCCTGTTTCATTCATTTCCCAGCTGAATGTGATGTTTAGAGGGGTTTTGTTTGGAGAGCTAAACACTGGGGTGGAGAGGTGAGAACAATCTGTAAGTCATGGCAGATTAGATGACCTGAGATTTGGAATCTAGGAATTTCCCTGCTCTGGGCTCTCATGTCCCTAGTAGATGAAGAGCAGTGTGGATTTGATGATCTAGAAGGGCCCTTTTAGCTGATTCCAGCTGGCTGTCTAGACTCAGCTGCACACTGCCAGGCCTGCTGCAGGGGCAGAAATTCAGTCCCAGCTCCAACTGTCTTTGTGGGTGTTTTGCTTTACCCCAGCTAAGAGTCTGTCTTCACACATTAAGATTTCCAGATACCTGCAGTAGTAGAACAGAGCATTTTAGGTCTGGGGACAATCTAAGTTATGAACAGCCTGGTTCTGTAAGGATTTTCATGGTTTCTAGAAATGGAAGTTCCCTGAGAAGTCATCTGGCCAGGCTTAGTAACTACATAACACATGTGCTCCCCATTGTTACCCCCATGACAGTCTTGTCCTATGAGTTAGTGACAAAGGCAGGGCCAGATCCCAGGAGTCCTTGCTCCTTTGGGACATTCCGTCTTTTAGACAACTCAAGTCCTTGTGAATTCTTCTGAGGACCAAAGCCTTCAGATGGATGAGATATGTTAGCTGTTTTCCCAAGCTTTGGTCTCCTCTAGAGGGATCATGGAACTTCCTTGGGCTTTATTTGGAAGCCTGGAGAGAAATATGTGCCAGTGAAACCCTCTTGGCCAGATGCACAGAAGACAGAGATAGTGAGAGAGAGAGATGTTGCTTAAGGTGGTTTAAATGGTCATGATCTAGAGGTCAGTATAATGGTAACCTGAAGACTGGAACCCATCTTGAGATCTCAATAGTAGTCCTGAAATGGCCATTAGATGCCAAGTTAATCAAGACCCTAGATTTATGAGCAGGAGACTGAACCCAAAGGGACTGAGGCTCTGGTTCAAGGCCCACAGTAGATTAGTAGTAGAGCTGGGTTCAGAGCACGGGTTTCCTGACTCCTAGTCCAGGGCTCTGTCCCATGATTTTTAGTCTTCCTATGGAGCAGGGAAGGTTAAATGTAGAAAGAAGTAGGTTTGCAGCCACCATACATGCTGGACTGAAAACTGAAGAGACAGCTGAAGGTGCTGGGAAAATAAGCACTGATGAGCCTTCTGGGCTCCCTCTTCCTGGAAGAATGCTAGCAGGTGACTTCAGGCCCATGAGCTGAACCCTGACAAGTCATAATTCAGGGACAGTCACGCATTCATTAAGATGCAGCAGTGCCCAAGGTGGCAAAACAAACCACCCTACCATTCTGGCCAGAAGGTATGTGGTCTGAGTGCCAGGCACCTTCCCGCTTGGTATGAGTACCAGACAGACACAGTGCACCTCAAAGAGAGCACCTGGGTTCTGGTCAAGACTTTTAGCTTCAGACCTGTCACTTCCCCTTACTGACCTTCAGTTACTGCATCTGTAAAGTAGGGTTGGTAACAGTCAACCCAAATGTATGGATGTTGTGAAGATGCAATGAGATTATGGATGTCAACTGGCCAGAACAGCAAGTGGCTTAGAGGAGACACTCAGAAAATGGTAGCTCCTTCCTCCTCTATTCCTCTTTTCCTAGTTTTTACAGTGGCACAGCTTAGCAGTGCTGCTTAGCAGAGTGATTTGGCTGGTGAAATGCTCATTAAACCAAAGCTCGTGGCATTATCTGATGGATTGGGGTTTCTCAATTATGTACAGAAGTGTTTGAGGCCATCTGATGCTCCCAGAAAGTGTGCAGAATCCTCCTTCCATCTGTTGAAAGTATGTTAATCCTTCCAAGAAGGCGAGGAATTATCCTAATGACTGCATTTACTGCGTCCAGGCTTCTTAGTTCCATCCCTCTGGTGGAATATCTAGGAAGAGTCTCGACAGTGACATCTAGGGGAGAGTCTCTCCGTTATCTAGTAGAATTTGGAATCAAAATGAGTCCTTAACCTATGGATCATTTCAGCTGGCTTCAGTCTGACGTTTCCTTAATGCCACCAGGCCAACTAGTGATGGAGAAACTCCAGGATGGGCTAATTGTTAAACAAAGGACAACTAGGTGACCCTAGATTTATAAACAGCATATGGGGACTACCCATCCTGGCATGCTCTGTGTTAAGCACATAGAAAGTCATCAGTAAATACAAATTGAGATCAAGTTGAAATTCATTTGAGTCACTTGAAGGTTACTTAGGATTTTGTGGTCTTTTCAATCCTGACCTGCTGTAGTATATGAGATAAAACCTTTTGACTCTATGGGTATTTCCTCAGAATTCACTTATACTAAATGCAGATTGAATTGGTATTACTGGAAGTATTTAAGAAGCATCTTCTAAAGTCTTTCATTTAAAAGGCAAGGAGGGTCTGGAGTCATATGGTGATATCTGCTCACATTTTAAACAACTTTTAAGAAACAGCTTCTAGCTATTCTAGGTGCAGAATTATGCCAGCACACTTAGACAGGTAGGCTTGGGATCCAACAGGCTTGGGTTCAGATTCTTCCTCTGCTACTGACTACATCATGTGGCTTTACACAAATTACTCGGCCTCTTTGAGTTCTCCCCAAAGTGAAGATAATTATACCCTCCTTTGAAGAGTTGGGAGGATTAAATGAGATAATGCATAACAATGAGCCTGGTGTCCACCACCCAGCGTATGCTCAGTAATGATTGGCTCCCATTCCCTGGCCCAGGGCTTGCACTGCTGGGCTTGTGGAAATTTAAGCCAACACATGTGGTACCCAGAGAGCTTGGATGAAATATATAGTGAAGCCAGTTTGAGGAATAGACTTTCTTTCCCTCCCTTTCTCGTCCTCTCTCTGTCCTTCCCTCCCTACCCCACCTCTGTTTCTTTTTTTTTTTTTCTCCCTTCCTCAATGTATTTGAAAGATGGGCATTTTTTTTTCTGAATTTAGAGACTTGTGATTTGTATGTGCTAAATTCAAGTACAGATTTTAATGTTTCTCACTGATCTGAATATTGTTTTCCTTTTCCTCTCCTTTCATCTCCTCCTGTCTCCCCTCCCCTCCCATCGTCTTCTCCCTCTCCTCTCCTCTCCTCTCCTCTCCTCTCCTCTCCTCTCCTCTCCTCTCCTCTCCTCTCCTCTCCTCTCCTCTCCTGCATCTCCGCTCTCCTCCTGGTGAGAGGGGTGGGGATTAGGCATAGATGGCTTTAGCACTCTGGACGGCCTCTCCACGACCCTCTTCCACCTTATTCCGAGTGGCCTATTTTCTAGTTTATTTCTTGTAGGGAGATTCCTGATTATTGTTAGCTCTGCTTTAAGAAAAACACAATATAAGGATGAGTTTTGAGTGAGTGGGTTTAAAGTAAATGGAGAAGCAAATAATCTCTTTGAGGCCTGTGACTATCTGAAAAGCAATTACCCGCGAACAGGAGTACCCCTACTTGCTGTGGGAAGAAAAAGGCTACAATAACTGGTGGACTGGGCAATCCAGACCCAGCTCAGTTCATCTGATAGAAGTGGGTCTCTGTTTGCTATTTTCAGTCTTTCCAGGGGAGGAGGCTGTTGCTTCTTTACCAGCCTCTTCTGCTGCCAGTGTGGCGTCCTGGTGGGGCTGCAACTATCTGGGTCACAGCTGTGTGATACCAGGGATAGTGAGGGGTTGGTGAGTAGCCAGATCCTTGGTTTAGTCTCATTGCTTTCAGTGGGCAGCTTTTATTGTTTCTTTGGGGGTGGGTTTGCTAGTTACAGTAAGAGAGCCAACCGTACTTGATCTCTTTGAATGCCCACGTTTTCTTTTTAGCAGGAGGAGTGGGAAGGAGAGTAGCTTGCCAAGCCGTGCAAAAATCGTGAGTTGTTAGAATGGTAAAATGGTCAAAGAATCCCAAGATGTTTCTTTGATTCTTAGAAAGTTATCCTTAGAGCAAAATCCGTGCCAGATCAGGTCAGTGGTCTTGCCCCCCTCATTCCTGTTATTTTTAAAAACAGGAAACTCCAGTCCCTGCGAGTTCAAGCCCCAGGACTGGAATGTAGGTATTCCAAAGTTCAACCCAGGTCTCTGCCTTTTGTACCTCGCCTGCACCTGGAGACTGAATTCAGGTGAGGATGGGAAATGCGCAGAAGGGGTTCAGGACCCCTTCACGTAGTCCATCCACTGTTTCCCCTTCCTCAGGGCTTCCAGGAAACTGTAGATATTAGGGGCCACGTGACAGTCACAGGAAAAACAAACTCTGATAACTGGGTAGCTTTGGGGAGGAAGGAATCACCCAGGTCCCGTAACTCCCCAGCTGCAAGGCTGATGCTTGAATTTGGCCTGTAGATCCCCTGCTGTGGGCTGTTGATGCTCTGCATCACTCCACCTTTCATGCAAACCCACGTGTGTGGTTGCCCTAGTGGCCCTCTCTGTCCCCAAGCTCAACAACAGAGTGCATACTTCAGTGACAACAGCTGCAGGAGCGGGTGTTGAGGAAGCGATAAAAAGCCTTGGAAGGATTCGTAACCCTGGGGAACTGGTAGTTGCACTGGAACGAAGCACAGCCATGTTTTCCTCAGCACCTGACTATGTACAAGCCTGGTTAAGCAGAAGGGCTCCAAGGCAGGCCAGCCTGGGCTTTGAGGTCTTGCCCCACTCCTTGCTAGCTGTGCAATCTTAAGCAAGTTGGTAAACCTCTCTGTGCTCCTGTTTCCCTACTTACAAAATAGGGCTAATGACTATCTTCGGGGCTTGTTATGAGATCTTACAAGTGAATCATGAAGCACTCAGCCCAGTGCTTAGCACAGAGTAAATGCCCCCTTCGATGGTCGTTACTTTCACTCCACCAGATCCTCACATATATGTAGTAAAGGAATGAAATAAAAACTGATTCAAAAGTTGTGTACAGAATTCCTCTAGTGCAGGTGAGAACTGACATTTGGTTGTTGGGATTTTGGGAAGGCCTGGGGCTGAGGCCAAGGTGACCAAAATTGTTCTGCAATAAAGTCAGTAGAATTTTCTGCATAGTTTGTGAGGGGAAGTGATGGGGGGGGTGAAAACGGGGAGAAGAAGGACAGGAAAACAGGTCAGAGGGAGAGTGAATCCATATGCATGGTGAAGGGCTGAACCCCAGGGAGGAGTGTGGGCCCTCGAGAAGTCCGCAGGGAGTGGAGTGTAGAGGCCGCACAAGCACAGAGGGGTCTGAGACTCAATTCTGCATCATCCTCTGTGATGGAAGGCATCGCCCTACCAGCTTCTCCACTTACCCTAAATCCTGCTCTCAGCCTTGCTGTATGCAAATGCCAGGTGCTTCTGGAGCTCTGGGGAAATCGGGTAAAGGGGCCTGTATTCTGGGGTTTGGGCAAATAAGCCACATACACAAGCACACATGAGATTCAAAATGTGGCTGAGGCAGAAAGTCAGAACAAGGAGCGGTGGGAAGCAGCACAAGCTTTCCTCTCCCCACAGCCCTTCCTGAGTCCAGGAAACAGGCTCTGCCAGGTAGCAGACGGGGTCATGTTGGTTGTCTGTTTCACCCTCTTAGTGGCTCTGGGAGTCCTCAGTGAGTCTGTTAAAGCAGAGGAGAAGGGTGTGGGAAAAGGTTCTCCTCCCAGTGTCCTTTCTGGCCCGCAGTCCCAGCTGAGCCCCTGGATGGGCCGCTGAGTCCTAAGCACAGTGGAGTGGGTGTGAGGTGACAGTCTGCTGGTGACAAGTCTTCTGGCCAGGAATGAGAACCCTGTGTTGGACTCGGATATCATTTCACTACAAAAAAGGCTTGATTGTCTGTGGTTTCCCTGCAGCTAAGTGTCATCCTGTGTTACGTTACTTTAGCGTGTGTTTACGCAGCCCGGCTTCCGAGGCTCTGGGTTGCTACCAGCTTCCTGCTGATAGTGGACAATTTCCATCAGCTGGCAGAGGGCTCCCTGGGAAGTGTCTGGCTTCTGCCTGTGTCCATCCCAGTGACAAACCACATGCTGCCCCCTGGAGCTTCTTCCATGGAGTTTCTGGAAATGATTTCCCCTCTGCCTGTGAAGTCTTGCAACGGCTTTTCAAAAGGGGCAGGTTGCTACTTGTGCCTGTTTTAAGAGGGGTTTGTTACGGGAGGAGGCTGTGGCTGCAGACTTCCTCAGGATTATTAAGAATCATGTTTTAGACTTTTTTCTTCTATATTTACATATTGAATGAGAGGTTAGAGTATCATAAAAGCATCAAAGCTGGAAAGACCTTTAGTTCATTTAGTACATTGCTGTTATGTTACAGATGGGGCGCAGAGTGGAGGGAAGACTTGCCCAGAGAAGCACAGCCTGCTGGTGTGAAGGTCAGTTCTGGAGCCCGGGTCTTGCTCCAAGGCACTACTCTTTCCACCTCACCCCACTACTGTGCCTGCAGTTTGCCAAGATAAGAGAAGCAGAGACTTGCATTAAAAGCAGGAGAGAGCCAGGGAACACATACGGCAGGTCGCTGACATTTCATGGCTGAAGCATATTATGTAGGGGCTAGAGAGGAGCCCTGGATTCTGATCCCTGCTCTGCCATCAACTCCCTAGGTGACCTTAGGCAAGTCACCTTGATTCCTTGGGCCTCAGCTCGTCATCTGCAAAATGGCAGTATTAATCCCTATGTTGCCCTCTTACAGGATGGAGGCTAAGATCAACCCAAGGGAGGTGTGGGAAGGTCTTTAACAAAAGTTTCATTGCTCTTGTGAGAATTATTAGCACTTTTTAATCTGATTGCAAAAACACTAAATTGTGAACTGAGGTTGGTTTTAGATTCATTTGTGTCCTGAGATTCACAGTGATTGCCATATAAGAAGTGATCTGATAAGTTATCTAGTCCATGACTTCCAAAATTTTGGATTTTACGGACCAAAATGATCTATTCCAAGATGTAAACTCAGTGATCTTATAGAATGGGCAGCTTATTATTTTGCCTATTGTGACCATTAAAACAATAAAAAATAACTGATAAGAAGCAAACCAACTTAATTCCCATTTATATCAGCTTCATGTTGTAAAAGGAAGGACATTTTAATACCAAAAAATACCCGTTTAGGAAAGGACACACTCTGAGAGGGAAGTCTCGTTGGCTACAGGCAAAGGGGGTTACTAGTTAGAGCCCCTGTGGTTGGCAGCCTGCAGATGGAAGTGCCGAAACTGAGACCCAGAATGGCTGAGGCTGTGTCGCCTAATCAAAATTCCCCTTGTCACTGAGATCATGTTCTTCTTAAAGATCACCTCCCCCTCTTGAGAAATGAAGTTCTGGTCCAAACTTGGACAGTCTGGATGGATGTTGAGTGGTGGGAGTGGGGAAGGGAAAATGACATTCCCTCACTGTATTTGGCTTTTTGCAAGGCTCTGTGTTCTGATTCCAAAGCCTGTACTGTTTCCATGATAGGGGTCAGCAAGCCCTGGTGAGATCCAAGCTACCACCTCCTTCTGTGAGTGAGGTTTCACAGGCCTGCAGTCATGCCTGCTGATTTGCATGGAGTCTATGGCTGCTTCTGCACTACAGCAGCAGAGTGGACTTGTTGCAGCGGGGACCTCGTGGCCTGCAAAGCCTAAAATGTTTACTACCTGGCCCTTTACAGAAAAATCTTGCTTACCTTTGCATTATGCCATGCTCTTTTTTACCTTAATGAGGCATTATGGGAATCAAGGTCACGTGCTGAGTAATTGCAGCCGAAGTTAAGCTATTGTTGACAAAGCTGTAATTATTAGTCTGCCTTGAAAGATAAAGAATGCTGCTCTGTTTGGGGGATTTCCCCCTTACATTCTAAGTCTCTGGGTGACAGAGAGCAGAAGCATGGCTAAGGGTATCCTAAAGGAAACTCCAGGTGTGATTGCTGGATTGGTGTGAGGAGCTGTGTCCGGATACTTGTGTCCTTCCTCTGGTCCCAAGGATGCCCTGATGTCTCTTCCTAGGTGGCTATAATGATGTGCCCTTTCTCTTTTACTTTTTTTTTTTTCTGTCTGAGCTGTCTGGTACCCAGCTGTACTTGCTGTCTAGATTCTAAATGTTATAGGACAGAGATGGGGTTAATGTTTTGGGGTTGAAAGAACAGCGGATTAGAGATGAGGACATATGGTTTCTAACTGAGGACATCTGGGTTCCAAATTTGACTCCATATGACCCTGAACAAGACATTTCACTTGGTCTTACTTTTCCTCTTCTGTGCAATAAAATCATTCATCAGAGAATCTCAAAGTTCTTCATTTTCCGTGTTCACCTAACTGCATATCACCGCTCTGGGGCTAGTAGAGACAATGCATTAATTAGTGACTTCAGTGATAGGAAATATGAGGAGTGAGGAGGACTGTTTCACAAGCTCTCGACTTCATTGTGCATTTTGGCTGTTATCAGTTATTTAATGATTACTATGTGCTGGTCACCATGCCAAACAATTTACAGAAGAGATCTGATAGACTTCTCCAGTACCTTCATGAGGTGGGTGTTACTAGTCCCATTTCACAGATGAGGAACTGAGTTTCTCAAATGGGGTGTAGAGCAAAGATTCATACCCACATTTGCCTGACTCCAGATTTTAAGCTCTTAACACAATGCTGCTTTGTGTTTCTGTCTGTGTCCGCATGACAGCCTATGCCAGAGGTAGGGTTTTCATTAGTGGGAGAGTTGAGGGTCGGTGGGAGAACTTGTGGGGACAAGAGTGCAGCTCAGAGACTGCTCAGGTGAATGGAGACGCATCAGCTTCCACCCACTCTTCTGTTGGACACTCAAGATGTTTCTGGTTGTAAATCAGCTATAATGTGATATGTATGGATAATTCCCTGCACAGTTACTTCTGATTTCGAGGACTTACCTCCTTTAAGGTGGAATTTGCCCGGTGGGTTGGGAATGGAGTCCTGAAAGAGAAGAAATAGAAAAACAAAAACAAAAACAAAAACCAATGTGAGGATGTCATCAGATTGGAACAGCTAGTCTTCCCACTCCACCACCCCCATTTTGGTCGGCATCAAAGTATTGTACAATTTAGAATTTGTGTTACACCTGACTCTTAGATTTAAAAAAAATTTATTCACTGTCTTAGTTTACAGTAGGCTTTCTCATCCATTTGCTTTACAACCTGCTTATCAGGAACACAATTGGAGGATTACTGTCCACATTTCACAGGTGAGGAGCCAGGGCTAAGAGAGGTAATAAAGAGTTTATAGTAGCTCAAGGACCAGAATCTGCAACTCTTAACTTTCAGTCCAGTGCTTTTCTTTTCACCTCCATGTGTTATTTTTCCCCTGCCTTGGTCAACATAAGAGCAATCAAATATAGTGTATAAATATATGTGGTTTTTTTTTTCTATATTTGATTCATCAGACAGTGAAAGCATGTTGTAAGCATACCTGGGAAGGTACATTTCTGTCTCTCTTGTGGTTGGAAATTCTGAATTAATAGAATAATTACATACCAAGCATTGTGAAGACACCATAAATAATTAAATTGGGTCCCTGCCCTCATGATTTATTACAAGTTTATATTTGACTGTAATACCTAAATATGTATAATATATAATATAAATAAGCATAAATGTATATTATTTACTTCTATAGTCACATTATCTTTTATGTTATTTATTCTGTAATAAGCATAAATAGATACTTAAATATTTACACCGATAATAATAAGTTCTTCAGAGACTAACTTCCCCACCCCTAGTCTCACTCTCCCTTCTCCCCACCTCAGCCATGGAGACATCCCTCAGGTGTCCTGCCAATAAGGAATGAGTATCTTATTCATCTTTTGACCTGTCTAGGTTGAAGTGTCTTGTAGTGCATTAATAAATACCTAGAGAGATGTGAGTGTTTCCATGGATGAAAGCAACTTCCCAGCCTCTACCGGAGCATGCAGTTAGCAGCTGCCCACATCGTATTCTCTTAGTGTTCTGTATGAACACCTAGGACCACCTGGAGTTCCCTTTTAGTCTCTCGTTGCTCTGAGTGCTTTGTCCTTTGCCTCCCGCTGCTGATCAATGGCTGTTTTCTTCAGCCCAAGTGAGTGGTAGTGGTTGGGGGTCTCCCGAGACAGAGCACTGATCTGGAGATGGTGGAAGTCAGTATAAATTTGGGGGCTTATGCTTATCAAGGGAAAGGAAGTGAACTTCGCTTGGAAAGTCCTTCCCTCTTTGCTCTAGTGTTCTATGATTTTGCTTTAGTTGAAAGCTCTTAACCTAATTAACTATGCTGAATATTTGTGGTCTCTCAGCTTACGCATGCAGTTTAAAGGAAAACCTGACGTCACAAAATTCCCCTCCAGGTTGCCTCTGTGAGACAACAAACAGCATTTCACGATTTAATAAACACCTAGTTTACTGCCAAGCAGGTCCATGGGTTAGTGTGATGTGTAAATGCATGAAGAAAAACATCGATGTTTAAACGTGGCACTGAGACTGTTGAATCTGTCAGATCCCCAGGAACATACCCAGGACAGTGAGAGAATGCTAGAACAGCAAAACCGATGGGTCGTCCCAGTAGCCACTGGCAGCTGGGAACTGCCAGAGAGTCATACATTTCAGCACATGTTAAACAAGCACCTGGTGTGTGCCAGGCATTATGTTAGTCATATGTGTGGATTTTATGGCTCAATCATTAAAGCATAGATTTAAAATACACAGATACATATAGAATTGCAAGTTATGGCAAGAGCTATGAGGGAAAAGAGGCAGAGTGTTTAGAGATATTACTTCTTGAACTTTAACATGTGTACCAATCACTTAGGGAGCTTGTTAAATTGCAAAGTCTGACTTAGCAGGTGTGGGTGGAGCCTGGGAGTCTGTTTCTGACAAGCTCCTAGGTGATGCTAGTGCTCCTGGCTCACAGAACACACTTTGAGTTGTGAGGTTTTAAGACATAGTATCTGGGAGGAGGATCTAATTTACATGGGGGTTGGAGTTGGGAGTGTCTGTCATTTGAGGACTTTCTGGTTTCCTAGCTTCAGACAGGAAGAAGTTAAAAACAAAGCATCTTGGTACAGGAAAGAATTCTGTTGCTTAACCCTTCACTCAAGGCCCATGGCATCCAAGTGTGATTATCCCTATCATGAAGAGCTCTTAGGACAAGGTCTCCATAGCTTCCCTTGGCTACACATGGTAGACAGAATCAAAGATTCAGGGCCAGACAGGAACCTAGACATCAACAACTTTAGTCCATCAAGCTAATTTTACAGACGGGGAGATTGAGACAAGCTCATGAGTCAGTGGCAGATCCTGGACTGAAATTCTCTAGTGCTCTTTCTACTGCGAAGGAGAAATGCTGTCTTCAGAAGCCAAGGATAGAAAAGCTCATTCTTCCCTATCTCTTCTCCTATTTAGCAGTCCTTGCATTTGGAGGTGGAGGAGTATAAAGAGATGATAACTTAAAATTTGCTGAGGACTGTTTATGCCCTAGGCACTATACTAAATGCTATCCATCATCTCCTCCTTGGCAAGGTACCTCTCAGTCCTAGAATTCTCTCCCAAATCTTGCCTGGGGATTTGGGTCCTGGCTGGGGTAATGTGAACCACCTTGCTTAGCAACTTGGCTTTGAGGTAAATAGCACATAGACTAGACACAGACACAAGCAAACGGACCCTCCCAGGTTGTCACTCTCAGCTTCTTTGAGTAGTTCAGGAAACTCCATCTCCATGATTAGCAACCAGCTACATTTCCTTAAGTGTATTTCTGTCTTTTTTTTTTTTTTTCAGACTCTGGGTGTCTGATGGGGATCCCCAACAATGTTTCTGTGTATTGGGAGAGGAATTGTCACGTTTAACCTGCTTATCCCCGGGTAAGATGACATGATCCCAATCATATTCTCTGCCTAGGACTCTGTTTTCCCACTTCCTTTAATCACTGTGATTATTGAGTTAATAATCCTTTCCTCCACTGGGTTGCTGTGGATATGGACATCATAATTGTATACATAAAGTGTTAGCAAGTACTTGAAAACATTGGCTATTTTGGTTACCCACTTGATCCTAATGTGGAGCTTAATTTGCCTCAATACCTTGAAAGGCTTACTTGTTTTCACAGAGCAATGCTGTACAGAGGAATCAGCTCCCAAATTTGCTTTGACAAAAAATGCCCTGTTTGATTGAAAATGGCCAAAAGGCAACTAATGTTTGGAATATGCCAGGCAGATTCTATATCTCCTTCCTTGCTGGCCTCACAGTTGGCCTTGTAAGGCGGGCCATGAGATCTTTGCCAGGAATCCCTCTCTTACTGTCAAGCTAACAGGATTAAGCACTTAATGAGGGTGCTTAATCCTCTGGGGCTAAATCTTATACTTTATATGCATTATCTTACTTCATCTTTACCTTAAGAGTTAATGATTGACTAATACTTAGAGAAGTGACTTAATGATTATAGAAGGTCCCACAGATGGTGAATAGCAGGGAAAGGATTCAAACTCCGATATGTTGACTTGGAAGGCAGTGCCCTTCAATGTCAAGCCATGTAGAGCAGGATGAACCCAGGGCAGAAAATTCTCCTGAAACTCCATGTGGAAGTGGATGGAGGTCATAGAAAATCTCCAGGAGGAAGACTATTTTCATTGGCAGCCTTCCTTTCAGTAGAGTTAGTGAAAGTGGTAATTAGAATAGGGTGGCTTAAAGCAGTGCTTCTCCCATAGGGAATCTTGCTAAAATGCCAAGTCTGATTCAGCAGGTCTGGGATGGGGTCTTAGGTTTTGCATTTCTAATGAGCCTCCAGATTACACCAGTGCTGATGGGCCAGGGACTACACTTTGAATAACAAGGGCTTAAAGACTACTCAACTGGCAATCAGAGTACTTGAGGTCTTCCTTCCCCAAGGAATGGAAACAGCTAATGGAGGCTGAGTATGGAGCTGGCCTCATGTATGAATTTAGGAAATCTTCCTAGTCTATTGTTAGGGGTGGCAGCCTATCCTCTCTTCCTCTGTCAGTGCTTCTTGCCACCTAGTCCTAAGTCCTGCTGCTCCTCTGTGCAGTCTGGACTGACCTCTGTTCTGTCCCTGCCATGCCTCTCCTCTCACCTGGGGTTGTCTTCTTCTGGGCTATACCTCTCCTCACTCTTTTGCCTCACCTGGAATGAATGCCGGCACCATCTCCACCTGTGCCACCATCTTTCCAATGAAGAGCTCTTCTCCATTAAAGAATAAATGCTGCAGCTGCAGCTAATAAATGCAGCTAATAAATGTAGAAGGAATGATAGAATTAAGCAATGATTCTTCAACCCTCTGTGTATTAGCTGATGCAGACGAGGGTCATCAAAGAATGCCAAAGCCGCTCAGTGAAGGATATTCGTATGTCTTCAAAGTATCACCCCATAGATTAAATTTTAATAAGAAAGAAAAAAAGTGTTTTACCGAAGAGATAGTGGTCACCAACTTAATCAAGTGACCAAACATCATAGCCAGTAATGGGACAACCTGACATACTTCTAGAATGCTCCAATAAGAAGTATTTACCACTGTCTCTGTACTTTTCTTGCCAAAAGTGCTTCATCTGAATATATAATCATGAGTGAACACTAAGACAAATCCAAAAATGTGAACTATTCTACACCAGAACTGGCCTGGACCTTTAGAAAAAAGTCAATGAAAAGCAAACAACAAAGAGCAGAGGAGATTGTTAGATCATTGCTTCTCAGACTTTCATGTGCTTATAGATCACCTGGAGACCTTTTTGAAAATACTGATTTTGATTCAGTAGGTTTAGAGTGGGGCCTGAGATTCTGCATTTCTAACAAGCTTCTAGGACCACCTTTTATTTAGTAACATTCTAGGTTAAAACTGAAAAAAACCAAATGTGATATGTGACCTGAGAGTAGATTCTGGGTCTACAAACAAAACAAGGCACAACAGCTATGGAAGATGTTTTTGAACAAGTGGGGGAAATTAAAATATAGGCTGTATATATTGCTGCATTAACATGAACACTCTTGGTGATGAGAATGGCCCTGCAGTAAGTAGGAGATGGATGCTAGAATACATGCAAGCCAATGGTCACGCTGTGTGCAACTCTCATGTGTACAGAAAGAACACAAATATGGCAAAATATTAATGCTTAATGAGTTTAGGTGAATTAAGTGAATGAGTGTTTACCATTCTATTTTTTTTTAGGTTTGAAAATTTTCAAAATAAAACTTTGAGTATAAGACATGATTCTTCTGATTCTTGAAGGAGGCTCAGCTTACCTTCTAGCTCTTCTGCAAACCCCTCCCTCATCCCAAGCAGAAATTGTCTTCCTCTCCTCTGGTCTATGGCATTCTGTGCTATTCTACCTTGAACTCAAGTTCTTGAGTGTTTGGGCCTCATCTCTTCAATTTAGAGATGCTCAGAAAACAGAGGTCCTGCCTTATCCACATGGATCCTTCTGTCACAGTCCAGTTTAAGGTGTGCCCCTGAGAAGATTTTGAGTGGACTTTTTTGAATTGATAATTTTGAATATATTGGAGAGAGTAACTTGGGTAGAGGGGAAGTATCACAGGGCATTTCGATTCACTCCTGTACTTTATCTGGGTTGAAAGCAAACCACAAAACCATACCACTCCTATCACCAATCACTACCCCTAAACTCCACTCTTAATGGGGAGGTAGAGTGGTATTGTCCAGATAAATTTTTTGAAAAAAGGAATTTTCTTTGCTTATAAAGGGAAGGAAGGCAGCTACTTTCTCTTCTTTCTAGAAAGGGTCTCCTTGAAAATCTAATGAGCCCTTGTTCTAACCTTTTGGAATGTAAATGGATCTCTTCAGGGACTGGATAAGTCCAGTCACCTGGTTCTTTGTTATGTCTCTAGATTGAAGCTCTAAAGACCCTTGAACTGTAAACACTTCTGGTGTCAACCTTACAGCCTATCTCTTTATATAACCCTTTTCTCTGGAGGAGATATGAGAAATTTTATTGTTTTTCTTTTTGCTTAGCTGTAAATTGCATGAAATTTCATCCTGACATATATGCATGCTCTCTGTTGTGCTTACTCAGAAATCAATTTTCTTTCTTTCCATATTAAAGTGAAGACCTGTTGTTGGTAGGACTTTTACTTCCTCAAGAATAGTGTTTTGGTGCAGTCTCTTTGGAAGCTGATTGACATTATTTACTGAAGTGAAAAATATACATTCTATTCCCACCACTAGGACTTTATCCCACAGATATACTTGCATACCTGCACAACGGGCAAAACTTCTTGAGAGAAATATGTGTTCTTCACTAGGCACAAATGAAATATGAAGTACAATAAAATACTATGTGACTCTTCAAAAGAATGGGATGGACTTCCATGTATTGGCATGGAAGGATCCTCAAGATAAACTGTCAAGTCAATAAAGCAAGATGCAAATTTGTGAGTTTACTATAACGACGTGTGTACTGTATATTTGTAGATGCATCGATTTTTTCTTTAAAAGACATTTTTTTAAAGGACATCTGTTAATGGTCATCATCTCAGGGAAGAGGGATTAGTAGGTGGTGAGTATGAGAGATTTCTACTTTTTCTTTTCCCTTGTTTACTGTTTGCTTTTCTTAAACCATGTAAATATAAAATTTTAAATAAATATTATATTATAAATAAATATAATCTAAATAAAATACAGACATCATAGATACTTAAGACATCAGTAGGCAATAAGTTCCCATGAGAGTGGGGATTTTGTTGGCTTTGATCAAGGCTCTATACCCACTGTTTAGAACAATGTCCTGCACACAATAGATCCTCAAAAATTATTTGTAATTGAAATGTAAGTTCCTTCTTTGTCTCTCCCAAGGAATTTGAGTTTGGGGTTATTTGGTCTTCAGGCCAAATCTCAAGGCAAACTTTGTTGATTTTCCTACAGATCCTACACTTCTCTTTTCCATCACTTTGCTCACACCATGCCATTGGCCAGGAATGCTTTCTCCTCTGATTTCCCTTCACCTGTTTGAAATTGTACACATTTCTCAAGCCAAACTGAAATTACAATCTCCAGTGAAGTTTTTCTTAGTTTTTCTTAGCCCTGTGTGCCTACCTTCTATCACTTGTTATATGTTATTACTTAATCTTGTTTTTAAATTTTGTCTGTACATGTGCCTTTTTATTTAGAACTGAGACTTCTTAGGCCAACAGAACCCTTCTCATGGTTCTCACCCCTGCCCCCATCCACCCTCACAAATAGAGTGCAATGTGGCCATCACTGTATTCCATTTTTAATTATTAGGATGTGAATTTAAGTTCCTTGGGGATCTCACATTGATTTCTTTACCAGAAGTCCTATTAGAGTTTCTTCATTTCTCCAAATTTTACCTGTCCCAAAGCCAGCCTGCAGTCCCTCTTCCTACAGGAAGCCTTTCCTGATAACTCAAGTTCAAAGGGATAACTCTTTTTAGCTCTTAAAACAGTTAATAGCCGAACAAATGATTGGAAATAATATGTGTAAAATGCTTAAATTTTAATGTCGCAATGCCTTTAAGCAAGTAACTGATATTTCACAGTACACCCAACACTACAATCAGGTTGTGAAGTGAATCTTTTCATATCCCACCATGAGGCTAACTCTAGGAAATGGATGCCAAGAAGATAAAGCTCCCAAGAGAAGAGCAGGAAAAAAGTTTCTTAGGGCTTTTGTGGCTGTCTGTATTGTCAAAGGGAACAGTGTCCTCATTTAAGAGTCAGGCAGTCTTGATTCTACCACTTTCTCTGTACAATTTAGGTCAAGCATTGTCCCCTTTCTGTTCCTCATTTTCCACATTTACAAAAATGAGGCAGAAAGATCCACTCCAGTTTCTTCATGGAAAGAATCAATTTAACCAAAAGTGGGATTTGAGTAAGGTCCATTCTGGAGCTCTCTAGCTTTGTATATCACTGCCACACCCTATACCATCATCCATCTCTCTCCACTTTTCATCCTCCTTTCTTCCCTCTCTCCCTCTCTCCCTCTCTCTCTCTCTCTCTTTCTTTTCTTTCTTTCTTTCTTTCTTTCTTTCTTTCTTTCTTTCTTTCTTTCTTTCTTTCTTTCTTTCTTTCTTTCTTTCTTTCTTTCTTTCTTTCTTTTCTCTCATAGCAGTTCTAGCTGCAACCTTTAACAAAAGAACTTTTCAAAGGTCACTTTAATTTCTTTGCTGTTGCTATAAAATGATACACCTCTGGTTTACTTCAGATTAGAATTACGCAAATTATAGAACCTCTACAAAAAAAAAAAAGGGGGCCCTCAAGAGTATTATTTGAAGTAAACATAGATGAACTCATTAAATGATGAGTTTCATAAATTCTCCAATCTAAATTAAATGCTGGCAATTCTGTTTTCTTTCAGCTTTATGGAGCTACGAGCCTGAAAGTTTCATTTAAATTTCAGAGCTTGATGACACCTGAGAAACAGATACCAAAACCCTTTAAAGCCTGGTTCTTTTCATTAATCAGTGAATTCAGGAGTATTCAACCTAAGACAACTGAAAGAAACCAGAACAAGTTCTGCAGGATTGTAATACCAAGAAAAATGGGATCTTTGAAGGAATAAACAGAAATGTACTTACTTTCGCAGGTAGGGGGTAAAGTTCTTAAACTATAAAAATTACTTCATTAAAAAAATTCATGAGCAATATATATTTTCAGTACAGTATTTTCTATAAAATATATATTGGTGGATTCTCTGTAAACACCAATTTCCTAAAATATGAGGAAGCTCCCTCCTTCATGTCTTCTGTTTTCACAACAAATCTTACCATTTACTTCAAAAAAACATAAATTTCCTAAGACAGTTTGACTCTACAGTATGTACCCATAATTGCTTGTAGTTTTAGAATTCTTAGCAGACTCAGAGAGAACAGGTGTGAAAAACATTTCTATGTTCTGCTTCTGTGCTCTATGTTTTTGTGACACCCTAAGCTCTTCAAAGCAGGGGCTTGGGAGGAAGCTTTCAGTTTGTCTTGTGAGCTTTAACACTGAAATGCCCAAGCTCTAAGGAGCCTGGTCTTCTTCCCTTACAGAGTTTGGCTTCTGAACCTTAACTCCTGGTTAAAAAAGCTCTTAGCATTGGATGAGGCCTCCAAAATCTCAGAAGCATTTGGGCTGAAAATATAGACCCCGGGAATCTGGTCTGAAGGCATTGAAGACATGATACCAACTTAGGCAAGTGTGTCATCAAGTTTCCTTATTGCTTTCCTCCTTGATACAGGTCTCTGGCTCAGCAACATTTAAATCTTAATTTCTCAACGTTAATAGCTCCTTTCCCTTCTTTTGGCCCATATGAGTCTGGAAAGTTTGGAGATGATGGCTCAACAAATTTTTCTTTCAAAAAGCCGAATTATTTGCGAGGGTTAATTCCCATTTCTTTGCTCCCTTTCTCTACCTGGTATATGTCCATTTTTAGCGTATTCCCAAGTCTCTCTCGAGAAAGCGGAACATAAATCAGAAAGGAAAGGTGAGGAAGAGAAGTCCACTTACCGTCTTCTGAACTACCAGCACCATAATGGTTGCCACAGCGAAGACGAGACACAGAGCCAGCAAGGCTGTGGTGAAATAGAAATAACCACGGCCAGTGCTTCCCAAGTGGTTGGTGACCGAGCCGGCCGGCACGTGCATGGCTGCGCCTCGAGAAAGGGCCAGCGGGTTGAGTGCTTGCTGTAGCCCTGGGTCCATTTATATAGTCTTCCTCGCATCACACCTTATCTCTCTTCATCTGATTCGGTTCTGGGCCCATCTCTGTTCCAAGAAGGATTCTCCCCTGAATCCTGGATCATGTGACTTGGAAAAAAACCTTCACCGGCTGCCTCACGAAGAAACTCTTCTCTGGGGGCGTGAGGCGAAAGGCGGCAGCAAGGGTGGGGGAGAGGCTCATTTTTCATCGCCAGGGATTAATTTGAGTGAAGAGAAACTGTAGCTACAGAGAAGGTGGCTGATGTCAGAGGGCGAGTAGGAAAATGACGGTTTCCCTACTCTGGTGTGTGTGTGTGTCTGTGTGTGTGTGTGTGTGTGCGCGCACACAAAGTGACTTCTCTTTCAGTCAGACTTAGCCACAAAACGCCTTCCTGCTTGAGAAGCTGAACATTCTCTTAAGTGAGGCCTGTGGCTTAGAAATCCTGACCTGAAAATATCTCTTTGCTGGGCCTTGGGGGGACTGGATTCCTTGAACTATGTTAGAATCACTCGAAAGGGTTGATAATATTGGCTCCTGCTGAGAACTGGAAATGCTACCAGGTATCTGGGAAGGAAGGACCCACAAATGTGGAGTTTTATCCAGAGGGGGACAAGCTCATGGCAGTATGAAATTTGGGGACAGGTTCAAAGATACTGTGTGAAAGCAGGAATCTGGAAACACTGATATTTTGAACAAAAATTCCTGCAGAATATATTGGGACCTGTTAAATTTGCAGATAAACTTGTGTCTGCCATAAAACTCAGAAAAAGGGGAAGGAATTGGCAGTGAGGGTGGGGGTAGGGAAGTAGTATGGTACAGAATGTGTGGGGGGTGTTCTGTGTGGTGTGTGCGTGTGCTGCCTGTGGGTGGTGGGTGTGTGGTATGCCTTCACCACGCGTGGTGCATGTTGTGTGTGTGTGTGTGCACGCGACTACTACAGTTGAACCTCTCCTATCTCAGGCATAGTGCTAGGACATGTATACAATGCCTCACTTCACCCTCACCTTTGCCCTCTGAGGCAGGTAATATTTATTTTTTTTAGATAGGAAAATTGAGGATCAGAGAAGATGAAAACTGTCTCAATCAAAGTCACACATTTGATCAATGAGATAACTTGGGTGCTTAGCTGTACCTGGCTGGACCCCAAGCCCACGCTAACTCATTCAACTGTCATTGCACTTGATGGCTGAAAACCTGAGTTCCTGTCTCAGCCCTACTCCTAGTGGTCTTGTGCTCTAGTATAAATCCTTATGCTGCCCCTCTCTTAGGTCCTTGTACAAATCCTTGTGCTCCTCTCTTTTCCCCATTGGCATTGACAGCCACTGTGAAGATCAAATGAGACAGTGATGTGAGAGAACTTCATGAATGGGAATAGACTTGGCAGGTGGTGTTGGACCATTCTAGTCAAACATTCCAAATAGTCTGGAATTTAGGTAGAATAGATGGATTCTCTATGGGGCAGAGCTGGTCACATCTATGGTTGTTAATGATATTCACTTCAAAATACCATTTAAAAATTGTGTCACTACATAACCAGTGCCTCCAGATGTAGCTCTTTGAAAACTTTACTTGGTAGTACCCAATTCTTTGTAGCACCCCTCCCCTTTCTGCTCACTTTTTGGCTGCCATATATCTCTGAGAGCCAGCAGAAATCCCAGATCCTCCCAGGGAAGTGTCCTGTGTCCAAAACCAAGCTTGGATAATTACCACTACCACCCTTGCAGAGCTCCCAAGCTGCTGAGCATCACCTGAGTTGGGTCATTCTAGGAATTGGTCTGGATATTCCTTTCCAGTGAATCTGTAAAATCATAGATTTCTGGAGATCAAAGAGCCATCAAAAGGTAAGTTGTTTTCTTGGGCTAAATAGAGTGGTATGAAGTGTACCCATTTTATAGTCAAGGAAGCTGAAGCCCCCTTGATCCCAAGTTGGGCTTAGTTGTAGAAGAAGTGGGGGCACACATTTATTTGATCTGTTACTGAGGTGGGAATTAAGCAAGCCAGCATTTTGGGGGGTATGCACTTGGCTGATCTGGGAAGAAGACTGTGTCCTGTGATGGGCATGGGCAGTGAGTGGGTAGCAGGGGGCTCTATAATCTGCCCAGAGCTGCTGAGAACAAGCTGTTTCCTCGGCCTCTCTCTGTAGTCTCTTTGATGAAAGTGGAAAACTTCTGATTGTTGAATGGAAGCTGTGGGTGTTGAAAAATAAAAAGGCTTTGCTTGAAGTGCAAGTCTTCCTGAAGGCCCATGGGGCTCAGAAGGGCAGTGGAAAAAAATGTTTGTCTTACAGTTACACGTTTTGCATAAAGTACAGTGTCCTAGGAGGGAAGGCTGACAAGGGGGAAAATCACCCTTTGTTTTTGCTCAGAACCTTCTGAGCAGTTGAGACTTTCAGATCAGTTTGCTTCCCTGGCTACTTGTGGGCCCAGTGTCACTCCTCTCCCTGTGGTACCCCTCCACTCATGAGCCATCAGTGTTCCCTAATTCTCACCCTCACTGATCTAAACTCCTCTGCTGTCAGCTGTGTCAGAAGCCAGCCCGGCCCACCTCGTGGTCCCATCCTTTGTGCTAACTGGCTTCTTTCTCCTCTCTATTCAGCTTTTACAGAGTTTCTTGTTGAGTGATTTTCAAATCCTTTCTGGAAGCAAAACTGTACGGTGAGTGTAAATGTGCAAGAAAGTGGAGCTCTTGGGCGGAAGCAGAGGCAGGATGAGTAGAAGGGCTGAGCCCAGATTGCTCATTTACCATTTAGTGCCCTGGGGTCTCTCCATGATGCAACAGAATTTGTGACGTAGCTCAAAACCCTCAATCCTCAAATTAGGAAACTGAGGCAAAGAAATGGAAATGACTTGAGGGAGTTTTTAGGGGGGAGGATAGAGACATGCTTTGAAGTCCCTGCGCATTCTCATCCCCTCTCTGCCAATATTCAAGGCACACTCAGGCTTCTTGCCATGTTCTCCTCACTCTTCCACTGCGTCAGGTCCTTTCTGTCCCTCAGGGCCCCTGCCAGCCTAGCTCAGTCCCCTAGGAAAGCCTGCCCAGACCTCTCAAGTCCACCAATATCCTCACTTCAGAGCCCTCTGTCTTCATGCCACCTAAGACTGCATCTCATTATCTACTTGTCTTGACATCTGTCAAGTGTGTGAACACATGTGAATTTTGCCTTTCCCTTAAGACTTCCCTGAGGGCAGTCTGCACTTTTCCAGCCTTCTTCTGATTCCTTGCACCTCACCCTGCATTACTTGGCTCTAGGCGTATGTATGTTCAAACTGTAGTCAATGATCGTGTTGATTTTATGTTTATGGAAAGAGAAAGTTTTAGAAGTTTGGCTCATACAAAGGAATTGTGTGATAGCATATTTATCTCTCACTTCTCAGTGGTCCTCCCTTTCCCTGTCCTCCAGATGGCTCATCCATTGGCTTTTCTGTTCCAGCATGGCTCCTTGAGAGTCACCACCAGCCTCCTTTCAGCCTGTAATTAGTTGCTGAAGTGTGGCTGCAGCACCTGAGATTCAGTGGGCAAACAGAACCAATCTCTCATCCCTTTAAGAAGGAACCCCATTTTGAAAAAATGGAAAGGAACCAGCTGTAGGACACCGGTCCCCTGCCATTGCTTCCCCATGTGTGGGACTATCATGTAGGCCCACTAATGGTTCCCAAAGTGTGGTCCTTGGACCAGCAGTAGCAGAACTTGTTGGCACTGCAAATTCTCCACCCAAGACCTACTGAATCAGAAACTCATCCTGAGGTCTAGTAATCTGTGTTTTAACAAGCACCCTGGGGAATTCTGATTCCTGAAACCATTTGGAAATATTGATTTAGGGAAATAACCTGTCAGTATTCCAGAAAGAACCTATGAGGGATCATCTGGTCCAGACTCTGGCCTTTGGGCAGGTGAAATCCTACCCCCATCGTGCAGATGAGAAAACTGAGGCTCATAAAGAGGGGAATGTTGGCATGAAGACTCCTTTTTCCTATCCCTTGATTGAGCCCTCTTTCTAACCTCAAATATGGGTATATAACCTCAAATATGGGTATATAACCTCAAATATAGGCTGCAAAAATACTATTGCTTGTGCAGATGGAGATATAATTGTTACATTTACCCAAAGTTCTTTTGTGATCAGTGTATGTGGTAGAAATAAATATTTAAAAACTATTGGTCTGTGTGAGAGGACCTACTCCCCAGGGTATTTTCAAGCAATAAAACATGCAATGAAACTGCCTGCTGAGGGAGGAGGGTCCTGTCCTGTTAACTGTAGAGGCCTCTGTTTTATTAAGGCAGACTAATGGGGATAAATTGGAGTTGGCCAGAGTGACACTTCCTTGAGAGGATCCAGTGATAACAGATATAGTGGGGGAAGATTTAGGGCCGGGTCAGCAAACTGTGGTCACCAGCCAAATCCAACCCACCACCTGTTTTTATAAATACGGATTTATTGAAACATTCGTTTATGCACTGTCTGTGGCTGTGCTTGCATTGCAGTGGCAGAGTTAAGTAGTTTCAACAGAGACTTGGCCCATAAAGTCTAAAATATTACTATCTAGTCCTTTACTGGAAAAATTTGTTGATCCCTAGTTTAGTGTATTTAAATAAACTCAAGGCAGAATAACCAAAGACTGGATCTGGAGAAAAGAACAGAAATGTGTTTCCTAAGACTCCTCTATAAAAATCTTCACTGTGTTTACATTACTAAGTCATGCTTTCATGGGAACTGAGAGCGAGGTGTGACAGAAGACACCTGGGAAATAAATAGATAGATATACCTTCAGTATTGGATATGTGTGTGTTTATAAATAATATGCAATATACATATATGTATATACATGATTACACACACATACTATTCCTGCCTACTTTAAAAAGGTTTTGAGTATGAAGATTCTTCAAAAAACTAAAAATAGACTTACCATATGATCCAGCAATCCCACTTCTGGGTATATATCTGGAAGGAAGTTTAATGCGAAAGGATACGTGCACCGCAATGTTCATAGCAGCACTATATACAATAGGCAAGACATGGAAGTAACCTAAATGTCCATCGATAGATGACTGGCTAAAGAAGTTGTGGTATATTTATACAGTGGAATACTACTCTGCCATAAAAAGAATAAAATTATGCCATTTGCAGCAACATGGATGGACCTAGAGATCGTCATTCTAAGTGAAGTAAGCCAGAAAGAGAAAGAAAAATACCATATGATATCACTCATCTGTAGAATCTGAAAAAAAAAGGACACTGTGAAGTCATCTACAAAACAGAAACACACTTTCAGACTTAGTAAACAATCTTATGGTTACTGGGGAAAGGGGGTGGGAGGGGATAAATTTGGGAGTTTGGTATTTACAAATGTTAGCCACTATATATAAAAATAGATTTAAAAAAGTTTCTTTGTATAGCATAGGGAACTATGCTCAATATCTTGTAATAACCTTTAATGGAAAAAATACGAGAACTAATATATGTGTGTATATGCAAGAGTGGGACATTGTGCTTTCCACCAGAAATTGAAACGTTGTAATTGACTGTACTTCAATAAAAAATGTTTTGAGGCAACTTAGAATAAATGCACAGATATTTAAGAACTGAAGCCATTAAAACAAGGCAAGAAGTGGGAGTCAAGGTATCAAGGTAGAGTGTAAAGTGAATGGATTAAGGAACCCTGCCTGATGCCAGCTTCAGCCACTGAGCACAACATATATAATCCTGAGCTTCCTGGTAACCAGGGCAAAGAAGAAAACACATTGGGTTGGATAACTGATCGTAAAAAGCAGCTGAGTTCAAAAGGAGAAACGGACCCTTTGTTGCTTATACAGGTGCTTTGAAATATAGACAGTCTCTGACTAAACAATAGTTTGACTTAAAATTTTCGAACCTGACGATGATGCAGAGGAGTTAAAATTCAGTAGAACTTCAAGTTTTGAATTTTGATCTTTTCCCTAGCGAGTGACATGTGGTATGATGCTCCTTCCTGATGCTGGACAGCGGCAGCGAGCCGCAGCTCCCAGGGAGGCACAAGATCACAAGGGGGAAATAGCCATTCTGTACCCATACAGCCATTCTGTTTTTCACTTTCGGTATAGTTTTCAATAAATTACACAAGATGTTCAGCATTTATTATAAAATAGACTTTGTGTTAGATGATTTTACCCAACTGTAGGCTAATGTAAGTGTTTTGAGCATGTTAAAGGTAGGCTAGGCTAACCTATGCTGTTCGATAGGTTAATTGTATTAAATATATTTTTGTCTTTCAAACTTTCAATTTACAATGGGTTTATCAGGACAGAATTCCACCCTACATTGAGGAAAATCTGTATAACATATTCTGAAAGGGCAAATGATTGTAATCTATAAATTTAAAGTATGACATTGCAATGAAAAAGGATAAGAGCCATTTTAACAAGTGAAAATACTGTATTATTTGAAAAAAAAGTATTGTTTTATGATTTTTCAGTGAAGCAGAACTAATTATAAGTAAATACTCGTAAAGTGAGAGGTTCCAGAAAAAAAGAACATCGCTTTCCCAGCTTCTAGGGTCTTCCAGGAGAAGTGAAGGACTAGAAAACCCTGTAGGGCTTCCCATAGCATACTTCTACCTCCAATCAATAATGATGATAGTAATAATAATTATTTTATGATTACAACCACCACCTACATTTAATGAGCTCATGTTGTGTGCCATGCATATTATGTTGATAATCTCACCAATTTTGACAGTTATCCCGTGAGTACTGTTATTCCCATTTGGCTAAGATAAGGAAACTTAAGCTTGGAGCTGCCAAATGGCTTTTCCGAGATTTTACTGGCAGTCAGTGATGGAGCTTGCATTCCAACACAAGTCTGTATGCTGGCAGAGCAAGTTGCTGTAACCACTATGCGATTGTATTACCTGTACTCTAGTTGCCTAGGGCTCTTTCCCCCCAGTATACTGTAGTCACCTTGAGAACATAGCATGTCCCAGGAGGAAATTACTTCCACGTGTCCACACCGAGCAGGCTCCCAATAATTGTTTAAACTACACGTCTACCTAACAAATCCATTTCATTTTTAATTTTTATTTATTTTTATCTTTTTTTTTTATTGTGGTTGATTTACAATGTTGTGTTAGTATCTGGTATATAGCATATTGATTCAGCTATATATATATATATATATATATATACATACACACACACACACATATACATACATATATATACATTCATTTTCATATTCTTTTTCATTATAAGTTATTACAAGCTACTGAATATAGTTCCCTGTGCTATACAGTAGGACCTTGTTGTTTATCTATTTTATGTATAGTAGTTTGTATCTGCTGATTCCAAACTCCTAATTTATACCTCCCCTCTTTCCCTTTGGTAACCATAAGTCTGTTTGCTATGTCTGTGAGTTTCTGTTTTGTACATAAGTTCATTTGTATCATTTTTTAGATTCCACATATAAGTGATATCATATGATACTTGTCTTTTGCTGTCTGACTTACTGCACTTAGTATGATAATCTCTGTCCATCCGTGTTGCTGCAAATGGCATTATTTCATTCTTTTTCATGGCTGAGTTATACTTCATCATATATATATGTGTGTGTGTATATATATATATATATATACCACATTGTCTTTGTCCAGTCATCTGTTGATGGACATTTAAGTTGCTTCCATGTCTTGGCTATTGTAAATGTGCTGCTATGAACATTGGGGTGCAGGTGTCTTTTTGAATTGGAGTTTTCTTGGGATATATGCCCAGGAGTGAGATTGCTGGATCAAATGGTAGGCCTATTTTTAGCTTTTGAAGGAATCTCCATACTGTTTTCCATAGTGGCTACACCAATTACATTCCCACCAGCAGTGTAGGAGGTTCCCTTTTCTCCATACCCTTGCAAGCATCTGTTGTCTGTGGACTTTTTAATGATGGCCATTCTGACCATTGTGAAGTGATACCTCATTGTAGTACAAATCCACTTAAAATGTATAATATTGATACGTAATATTGAGGAAAACACCACTTAAAATTTTTTATAAATGAAGTCTAAACATGAGCCTGTGCTGGAACAGAGATTCCAGGCTTGGTCCCTGACCCCTTCCCTCTTGCTGCCTTCCATCGTCCAGATTCCTGTCTTTCTCCCTACCCAAGTCCTTGCCTCTAAGTGTGTGCGTTACACACGTCTAGAAATAGAAGCAGAGAGAAACTCTGACATATAGATGTCTAAGGACATTGGAACATACTTGGTGAATGAAGAATTAGATGAACAACTGTTACTTGGAGAAAAGGAGAAAGAAAGTGTGGAGAGGGAGAAACAAAAATTTCAAAACTTTTCAGAAATTCAGGATCTGTTCTGTTTTAAAGAGAAGAGTGGCTCATTTCTGAGTTATTCGAACTTTTTTTCATGTAAAGTCTAACCTCTATTCTGATTGTGCTGCATTTATGGACTTCACTGAGGGTGGAGGTTGACACTGAATGATGTCCTTAAGTGTTGTTTCCTGATGTGAGTGAAATCAGGAAGTGAACTTTTCTCTTTAAAGTGGGCTAACTTTTTTTTTTTTTTTCAATTTCTACGAAATCTGAAGCTCAGTGGGTCTTGGTTTTGAAGTAAAAATCGATTTATCCCTGGAGTAAACTATTCAAAGTGAACATTTGAATTTGAATGCTTTAGCTATACAATACTGCATATTTTCAGTTGTGAAGGGCCAAGCAAAGGAGAAAACATGTGAACCACAACAGAATGCACCAATTCATTTTTCATGGCTGTTATTTTTACTGAGAAAGAGAACAAAGAAGTCTCAACCTAACCTTGCCTTTTTTTTTTTTTTGAAGTATAGTTGACTTATAATGTTTTGTTAGTTTCTGGTGTGCATCATGGTGATTCAGTCATACATATATATATACTAATAATCTTTTTATCATAGGTTATTACAAGATATTGAATATAGTTCCCTGTGCTATACAGTAGGACCTTGTTGTTTATCTATTCTGTATACAGTAGTGTGTATCTGCTAATCCCAAACTCCTAGTTTATCCTTCCCCTACCTTTCCCCTTTGGTAGCCATAGTTTGTTTTCTATGTCTGTGAGTCTTTTTCTGTTTTGTAAGTAAGTTCATTTGTGTCACGTTTTAGATTCCGCATATAAGTGATATCGTATGATAATTGTCTTTCACTGTCTGACTTACTGCACTTAGTACGATAATCTCTATGTCCATCCATGTTGCTGCAAATGGCATTATTTCATTCTGTTTTTATGGCTGAATAACATTCCTTTGTATATATGTACACTGTGTCTTCTTTATCCAGTCATCTGTTGGTGGACATTTTAAGTTGCTTCTGTGTGTTGGCTATTGTAAATAGTGTCGCCATGAACATTGGGGTGCATGTATCTTTTTGAATTGGAGTTTTCTCTGGATATATGCCCAGGAGTGGGATTGCTGGATCATAAATTGTAACTCTATTCTTAGTTTTAGTTTTTTAAGGAATCTCCATACTTTTCCATAGTGGTGGCACCAAATTAACCTAGTCTTCTTAACATTAGACTTTCAGCTGTGCAAAGAAAGGGATTACTGACAGACTGAAGATGCTGAAATTTGAGCATCTGCAGAGGGGCTAATCAAGGAAGGGGAACACAATAGGCACGAAAAAATGGGTAGTGGGGCACCTCTCTGGGAAATGCATCCGCAGTGAAGCTACGAGGGAGTGTGGGTGTTTAGAGAAGAGTTCAGAGAAGTGTGCTGGAAACACAGACTTGACTTCAAATCCCCCCCCCTTTGTTTCTCCTCAGAACAAACATTTGTTGAGCATTCACAGTAAGATGCTTGTAACCTTTGAAAGGGAGTCTGCTTAGTCACCCCAAGTCTCGGTTGTTTTCATTAGTAATACGACAACAACCATTTTCACTATAGGGTGGTTAAAAGATTGATATTGTGTTTAAAACACCTTAGAACACCTCCTGATACACAGTGGGCACTTTGTTTACATTTGTTAAAAAGATATGAACCTTTCTTCTGTTGACTTGACGTGTTAGACACTAATCTAGCTAAATAAACCACTGGATATCCAGGCAACAAAACTTTTCCTCCATCATCTCCAGGCAAATCCCCAAAGACGTTTATTCTCCCTTTCTTTTCTCCCTCTTTCTCTCCTCCCAAGTTCTTTCCCTCTTTCTTGCCTCATTTGACCTTATGCACTCCTTTGTTTTAACTTCCGAACTGCAATTTTACTAAGTATATTTATTTATTTATTTTTTATGTTACGTATTCTTTGTCCCAAATTGTATATAATGAATATGTATTTCTTTTTTGTACAGAAGATACTGGAAACAACCCATAATCCATATCCATAGAGGAGACCACACATAATACTTGGGATCATACCAATGTATGTTATACTGTTGTTTTCTTTTTAAATCTATAGGTCATAGAATATCTATTATTTTGTTTTCTGAATACCATGTACTATTTTTCATTACATCTTTCAAGGGAATATGGAATATATAAGAAATAAAATTAAATTCCTGCCTCTGAAACCAGCCCACAGAGTGGTTGACATACACTTTGTGCCCTTTTCTTCTTGATATGTGAAGTTGCTTTCTGACAAATAACTGGGCCAACTGAAAATCTTCTGTGGGAACTGAGAATAAATAAGGTATCAGTACCAGGGCCTCATCTGCCAGTTTGGCAAAACCTTGGAAGATGATTCCCTCACACTTAGAGGACTAGAACCCAGATGTGGCTTGGCAAGGTGCTCTCTGCAGTGAGCTCCTCCCATGAGGTCCTGTGAATGCCCCTGGGAGTATCCAGGCTGATCAAAACTGGCCCAGTTCTCCCAGACTTCATGGGACCATTGGAAATCTCACCCCAGAGGCCACACGGCTTTGCCTTTCTTTCCTCTTTTTCTTGCTTTGATGTGACAGAGCTTGATAATAAGCATTTTGGGGGAGAGGAAATAAAGCCTAAAAGTTAATACATTTTTTAACATTTTTTTATTGAGTTATAGTCAATTTACAATGTTGTGTCAATTTCCAGTGTAGAGCACAATTTTTCAGTTATGCATGAATATACATACATTCATTGTCAAATTCTTTTTCGCTGTGAGTTACCACAAGATCTTGTATGTTTCCCTGTGCTACACAGTATAATCTTATCTATCTATTCTACATATGCCTGTCAGCATCTACAAATTTTGAACTCCCAGTCTGTCCCTTCCCACCCTCTTCTCCCCAGCAACCACAAGTTTGTACCCTATGTCTATGGGTCTGCTTCTGTTTCTGTTTTGTATTTATGTTCTTTTTTTTTTAGATTCCACATATGAGCAATCTCATATGGTATTTTTCTTTCTCTTTCTGGCTTACTTCACTTAGAATGACATTCTCCAGGAGCATCCATGTTGCTGCAAATGGCGTTATGTTGTCATTTTTTATGGCTGAATAGTATTCCATTGTATAAAAGTTAATACATTTTAAAACATTGTGGAAGTTGTAGCCCCTGCTGCATTGGGATTGAATGCTAACTGATTAATTGTAGGTGAAAATAAAAGAACCTCATCTCTCTTACAGAGTCCTCTGGAGAACATCATAATGTTGTGATTAAAGAATTACAAATAAAAAGTGGAAACAACAAGGGGAAAATATGCACGGATATTGATCTGATCCGGGAATGACTAAGAGCTTCTTAAGAGTGGCAGAAATTGGCCAGTGTCCACAGTTATGCCCATTCTGTGTAACCACGGGTTCTGGTCTGGGGTTCATCATCTATACCACTGCCTTTCAAACTTTAATTAAGCATAGGAGTTGCCTGGGGATCTATAAAATTGTCGATTCTAATTCAGTAGGTCTGAGGTGGGGCTAACTGTATTTCTAACAAGTCCTGGGTAATGCTGATGCTATCTCTCCAAGGGCCATACTCTGAATAGCGAGGATAGATAACCAAACCTACACAACCACAGAGATCTCCTTCACCTCGAACACAACAGAAGAAACACCGCATATCAAGAGGCAGCATTAAGTGTACCTCTTCACTGGGAATCTTCATGACAGTTTAAGAGCTGTTTTCCCCCTTCCCTCAACAACACAGGTGCTGTCCTTGTAATGAGACTACAGAGTTGGGTATAGGGGCCATTCTGGTTTAAAAGCCTCAGGTTCCATTGGAACCAATATCTGTTCTCACAGCTTCCAGGTCCCACACTGTGAGAAGCTCAAATCTATGGCTTTCCGCTGGGTATTCATAGTTCTTTCACAGTTGCCCAGTTTATCGATCAGCAGTTGTTTTTCCCATTTGCAGTGCCTTTCCACCTTTGTCAGGAGGCAGTGCTTTGAGATTAACAAATAGTCGCATTCCCATGGAAGAAGGGAATGCATTTTTTAAAACCTTTACTCATATTCCTAATTTGCTTTTGTATCTGAGAACACAAGATCACCATGAATTCTATAACAATCTAGTCCCCTTGCAGGGAGGGTAGAGCTCTGCGGCTAGTTTGAAACACTGAAATATGATGAGAAGGTACGAGCTGACGTATTTCTCTTGAGTTCCTTCTTAGCTACTGAGCTGGATGTGGAGAATCTGATAAAGGACTGTAGGGAAGATGTGTGGGGGATGGTGGAGTCTCAAGGGGAAAGGAGAATAATAGTGTGAACAGAGGGATGTCTGGAAAGAGTTGCTATATGTTGTGTGAGATATAACTAGTTTTCCCTGTAATTTATTATTTAAACCATGATGCCTAAGAGGCAAAGGTGACTCTTGTATTAGTAATTACACTAGGACAATAAATCTAAATGTACACTGTCCTAGCCATATGGTCACTCTTTCGATATAATCCATTTTGTTATCACCCAACAAATTCTTCAGTAAAACAATGTGATTTACCACTGCTTTTAGAGCTGTGTGTATGTGTGGGAGAGAGGGCTATAGTGAAGTACTGAGTGAAGTTTCCAGGTCATATGCAAAATCAAGGATCATCACCATAGTGATCTATTCATGTCTGAGTAACATGGATGAGAAAATTCAGAGCTAGACAGGTGAATTTCCAATGTTACCTCATAAGCTGATGATAGAATCAGGCCTCGAACTCTAGGTTTCTTCATTTCTTTTTCTAGTGTTCTACTCTGCCTCTTTGTACGAGTCAGGATACTACTAGGATATGCAGCAGTAACAAGTTAGCCCTGAGCTATCAGACACTTAATAAAATTCAAATTTATTTCTCACTTCTGTGAAGTCTAGTGGGCGACAGCTAACCCTTGTGGCCTCCCAGGTGACCATGGAGAGAAAAGACACAGTATTAGACGATGGCACATGGACTATTTATGGGTCAGGCCTAGAAGTGGCTTAGGTCATTACTTCCTGCAAATCTCTTGGCCAGAATTCAGTCATAGGACCCCAATCTAAGTACAGAAGAGGCTGAGAAATGCAGTCTTTCTGAATATACAGGAAGAAAAGTGTGATGAACATAAAGCGTTTTCTTGCACACACTCTCAGAACTGTGCTTTAACAGTTTGTTTTAACAATTGTATAGGAAACTGTATGAATAGGACCAAGGGCTTCATGAATACAGCAGAGAATCCGCCACCTCCACTCCTGCCCTCCAGAGGAGAACATATTAGTCTGCTCTGGCTGCTGTAACAAAACACCGTAGGCTAGGTGGCTTAAACAATTATTTCTTACAACTCTTGGGAAGTCAAAGATCAGGATGCCACCAAGGCTGGGCTCTGATGAGAGCACCTTCCCTGTATTGCAGATGACTGCCTTCTTGCTGTGCCTCACGTGATAGGGAGAAAGAGAACGAGCTCTCTGCTTCTTATAAGAGCACTAATCCCATCATGAGTACCTACCACCATCTAAATCTAAATACCTCCAGAGGCCCCATCTCCAAATATCATCACATTGAGGGTTAGGACTTCAACATATGAATTTTGGGAGGACACACACATTCTGTCCATAATGGAGACCTTCTGACATTCTCTGCCAAGACCCAGGACATGAAGGGCAAGACTACATGTTGTCCTCGGATTTTCAAGGGTTGATGCCCTAACCCCCTCATTGTTCAAGGATCAACCTTTCTTGAATCATAACTAATTAGTATAATTAGTGCTATGAAGGAAAGATCCCCAGTCATGTGAATGGACATCACTGGGGCATTCAGTCTCCTTTGGGGGGACATAAAATCTTCCTGGGGCAAGTAATATTTGACTAGAGATTAGAAGGGTAATTTGGAAATAACGATGATGATAACACTTACTGAGATCTTACTATTTGCCAAGCGCTGTTTTACATGCTTTACATGTATGATCTCAGTTATCTTATTATCTCAATTACTCCTCACAACTACTTTGTGACCTAGGTATTAATATTAGCCCATTTTTATAGAACCAGTTGGAGAAAAGAGGGGTGCATCTTCCAGGAAAAGGGAGCCTCAAATACAAGAGTCCTGTGGTTGGAAGGAACAAGGCACATGACTCATTTGAGGAACTGAAAGAAAGATGAAGTGTTTGGAATCATGTTGTCCAGAATGTTACAGGGAAAAAGGCTTCCCTCCTTCTCATCAAAGCATGAATGTGTTGAGAGACAGAGGGGAGAAGCAAAGAAGCAAACATGGACATTTGTATTTGGGTATGAGATTCAGCTGTCAGTGAAATACACTTACCAGGTTGTAGGTAGAACCAGACTTTTGTCTGTTTCTTCATAATGTGACCAGAAAAGCCCAGAGAAATCTAGACTTTTGGAAGATGAAGAAAACCCCAAGACCAGAAGGAGGAAATTTGGGGTTTACTAGCACTTTCTTTCTTCTGGAGCTATCAAGTTGGGTATGGGAGGTACTGAGATTTTACTGAGGAGAAAGAGTTCAAGGAGGAGTACTTCCACTTGTCCTTATTTCAGCCTGCAGTGTGAATTGGGGATGGTAACAATTTTGTATAATACAGTGATAGCTTATCTAGTCCGGCTCAGACTGTTTTCACAGCAAGTTAATAGGAAGGACATTTTTTTTCTTTTCTTCTTAGAAAATGCTCAGCTCTTTTTGAAGTTAGAGTGATTTTCTATGCTAGGCAGCATTTTGTTTTCATTGAATTGACTTTGATGTGAAATTTCCTGGCATTTCTTAATTCTGTAGAGGAGGTGTCTGCCTTTGAAACTGAGATGTGTACGTGCATAATTATATGTGCTGCTGTGTCTCTGACTGATGCATGTGTTCACACATCAACTAGAAAGTGTTTATTCAGCACCTCCTATACTTGGGAATGCTGCAATAAGCACGTGGAATTTACATGGCCATGAAATTTACCATCTGAAAGTGCGTATAGACATTCAGCAAAAAGATACAAAAGTGAAAATTTTGTTGAATGCTAGGAAGAAAAAGAAACAGATTGCTATCAGGCAGAATAACTGGAAGGTCTGCGTGAGAATGGTTGGTATGCTGGATAGCTTGTTAACCCTGTCATCCTTCTTCCCACCCTTTTCCTTTCTTCCTGGGAGGCTGGCCTGCATGGACTGCCCTAAAGGGCTCCTCTGCTTCCGTTTGGGGATTGGCCTTCGGGATGTTGGGAGAAGAATGAGGCTGGGGTTTTACTTCCCTAGTTCATTCTTTACCACATCTCCCTGCTTAGTTGTGACCCTCTAGTGATGGCCACCAATACTTTGAGGTCGGCTTCTTCTTACACCTGTTCTCTGCAGGTTCTGGTACATGTTCCCACTGCCCCTTCCTGCTTCAGGTCTGGATGAGGTAATGGATCCCTGCTGTTGCTGGCCATGGGGTGCTGTGTTATCTCCTGTTGGTGTCCTGAAACCGTGCTCATACCTTTGTATATAGCCCCTTTATTATCATTTGACCCTACTTGGTATGTGACACCTGTTTCCTGCCAGGGCCCTGACTGATAGATATCTAAGAGGGTCTTTTTGAGGATGTGGGTTTTAAGTTGAAACCTGAAATGTCAGAAATTGACCAGGAAATTAATGGGAGGAAGTGGGTTTTAGGCAGAGGGAAGAGCATGTATGAAGTCTCTCAAGGCCAGAAAGAATTTTATGTGTTTAAGGGACATATAGGGGAGAGACGTATCTGTAAATATAAAGGACAGGTAGTGCCAGATGAGGCTGCAGAAGTGAACAGGGACAGCCACCCTTGGCTTTACAGCTGCTGTTAGAGAGTTTGGATTTCATCTGAGTGCAGTGGAAGTCATCAAAGGAGTTTAGGCAGGAGGGTGTCATGATCAGATTTGATCTATTTATCTATTTGTTTGCTTAAGGCCATAAGCTGACACTTGTTATATGCCAGGACCTGTACAGAGTATGGGGAAGAGGGGCGCGGATATAGAGGCATACAAGGCATAGCCCTTCCATCAAGTAGCCTACTGGAAGAGTTAGGATGTTGGGAACATAGAATGCTAATATAAGATGTGATTTAAGTAGTGTAAGAGGGAGCACCAATGAGATCGCTTTCAGTGGAGATGAATAGGGAAGACTTCCTAGAGATGGAGCATTTGAGTGGGGCTTTAAAGGATAGATAGATCTTAGATATTGATGATGGAGAGGCATTCCAGGGAAAGAGAACTATATTAGGCAGCATTATTCAAAGTAGCTGGTCTGTGTACCAAGGACATAAGAAACTTGTGTCTGAATATAAATCAATACATTGCTTTGTTCATCAAGAGAGTTTTGCAGTGGGCCATCTGGCATTTATAGGTAGAGATGGAGGAGTAGAGAGAGAAAGAAGTTTGGTAAAGTGGAATGCAGCCAGATCACAGAAGGATGCAGGGTGAGGAGCTGGGGTTTTAGGCTATGGGCAGTGAAGTTGTGGGACACTGACATTTTTGAGAAAAATGTCAAATTTGGAGCTGTGTTTAGAAACATAACCTAGCAGGACAAGGCTGATAGCTCCAAGGGGGAAAGTGTGAGGCAGTGATCAGAAAATCACTGTGGAAGGCACTGTGGAGATTCAGTTCTCTCTCTTGTGGTTTTATTAATTTAACAGGAATTATTTATCTTTGAAATGATGGCTGTGGTCTAAAATGTGCTGTTACTTGCTCCCTTTCCAGACTAATTTTTGATATGTTGGAATAAAGCCAAGAGCCTTCAGTGAAATAAACCAGAGTCTTGAGAGCAAAGTGAATTGCAGTCTGCTCATTTCTAGCTTGTGGATTTGGTGGGGAGGAGGAAGGCATAGCTATCAGTTCTGTAACCTGTGTGAACTTGGGCTCATTACAGAATTTTAGTAGGCCCATCACTTTCTGAGCAACGTCAAAGAATTGTGCAGAGAAACTTCGTGAATTATCAGCACACTGTTTGTTTGTAGATAAAAGAGAGAAATCATTTTAATTAACAAAGTTCCCAAATAGGATTTATAGAAGAGAAATAAGAGAGGGAGAGGAAAACAAAAACAGAAAAACGACAGGCAGTCTAGGAAAAGTGAATCTCAGGTGCACATTTCCTGGGTAAACTGCTTAGTTGGCACCAAGCACATATCCTTGAGGAGCCTGGCCTGGGGTGTTAAAACCATTCCAGTTGTTTATGGCTTGTCTGGAAAACCTGGAGAGTTTAGCTGTGGAACATACATGACAGACTGGGTGACTATAACTTTGGAGTGCCTTGGAGTGCTTCTGGGCAGAGGGAATAGCATTTAGGAGAAGCCCTGAAGCTGGGAGGAGTCTGGCATCATTGAGGATCTGGAAGATGGCTCTTGTGGCTGGAGAAAGTGAGGAGAAGGGAAGCTGTAGCTTCTACATAGAAGCTTCTCTGTGAGTCTTGGAATCAACTGGCTGTGCCAACATCAGGGTTTTGCTGCATCCTCATTACTGTGGTCCACATCATCACAGCTGCCATTTTTGGAGTTCTCACTATGTTTCAGGATCGATGATTGGTACTTTACATGCTTTATCCTATAGGAACTTCCCCCAAACCCTGGGACACTGGCATTCTCATCCCCATTTTACCAATGAAGATACTGAGGTTAACAGAATCCTGTGACTTGCCTGGGTCATACAGTTAGTAAGTGGCAGAAAGGAGTTGGAAGCCAGTTCATCTTGATGCACAACCTCAGTCCTTACACCAAACATGTTGTTTCTTGCTGTGATTCCTCTTCTTCCTCCTCAACTCCAGCACTCAGCAAAGTGCAAATCCATTATTTGCTCAGCTGATTATTACTATGATTGTTGTTTTGCTCAGCCGATGCCAGGTTTAGGGCATTGCTTTCCCCCCAAAATTGTCACTAAAATAAGATACCCTGCTTCCTTAAACAGCAATCCATACTCTATAGACAGATGAAATAAAACTGAGATAAGCTATTGAATGAATGATGGATCCAAATAAATTGCCCACAAATGACTATTTAAGAACAGGTTGAACAACTTATTAAGGTAAGTAGGCACTTCGAGTGACATCACTTTGGCCATTTGTTGTCTACCAACAGTCCTGTAGACCCTGAGTCATGGCTGAATCACCTGACTGTTTAAAAAACAAATTCACCTATGTCCTTACTAACAGACACTTTCCTATATGTAATAGGATGTAAACATATCTTTTCCTTGCTTGGTTGGGAAGATTAAGTGAAACCTCTCATGTGAAAACACGAATGTTTAAATAAATAAATATATTTTGCTTTTTTAATTTTAATTAAGCTAGCGATTCTCAAAATGTGGTCCAGGGAGTACTTAGGATCTCTGGAACCCTTTTACGGTGCCCGTGAGGTCAAAGCTATTTTCACAATACCAAGACGTTTTGGCCTTTTCCTAGCTCATTCTCTTATCAGTGTTAAGTGGAGTTTTCCAGAGGCTGCATGATGTGTTTTATCTACAGATAACCTGGATTAAGAAACAGATGTGAGAATCCAGCCGTCTTATGTTGATTCAGATAGGAAAGAGATTTCCAAAAATGCAAAACCAATGCCACTCTTCTTAGTACTTTTAAAAAATAGTGTAGTTTAAAAAAAATTAAAATGCCATTTATATTAACATGCAATGAGTTTATTATTGGTATTTTAAAATAAATTAATAAGTAAAGATTCTTAAAGTTTATCAGTTTTTATTTCTTGGAATGTTTATAGATAAACCCATACAAACGCAAGCCTTGGAGTCTGATTTTTAGAAGGCTAAGAAGTTCTGAGACCAAACAATTGAGAACCATTGACTAAATTAATGTTTAGCACACATTATCAGTTAAGTGCTGCCTTATCTCAGTACAATAAAGATAATTTGTAATTAATCTTTAGTAAGACCTATAAGAAAATGCCTGCAGCAGTAATGTAGAGGCTTCCTGATTCTTCTAAAGGAAGCAAGAGTTAATATGCAGAGAATAAGTGCTGTTTCACAAAAATAATTAAATCTGGGTACATGGTAACCCAAGGGCGTGAATTGTAAAATGTAATTAGAACAAGTTTTCCCAAATATTAATCACAAGTCCTTTTTTTTTAAAACATTTTTTATTGAGTTATCGTCATTTCACAGTGTTGTGTCAATTTCCAGTCACAAGCCCTTTAATAGAGGGAAAATCTTCTATTAATGGGGGGGGGGGAAGGAAATTCACCTTCTTGAAATTTCATAATCTCAGGCTCCTGCCCACAGATGTGTAGTAATTTTGTTTTGTTTTGTTTTTCCTGGAGAGTTTTCAAGGGAGGACCTCACAAATAAAAAGTGGTATAATCTGCATTATGACCCTGGTTCTTCCATCAGCTTGTTTCCTGATGTTGGGGAAAATAGTTTCTTTTCCTGGAGTCCATTTTCTTCATAAAAGTCAGGAGAAAGCTTCTATTGGGTCCTTCCTTGGAAGATCCAAATTTGTTTTGAGACATCTGGGGAAGAATTATGAGAGGGTAAAGAATAGGGCACTTAGGAAGTCAGTCAAGTGATGGCAAAGACCAGGACTTTGGATTTGCTTAAAGAGAGGGAAGTGGGAGCCTGAGAAGAGATTGGAGGGAATCCTGCATGCAGAATTCCAGGAGGGACTAAGAGGATGGAGTAGGCAGGTGTGGGAGCAAGAGTTTACTTGAGAAAGGCCACTTGCAAAGCCAGCAGGGACATTGGGAAGTCCCCTCACTTTATGGATGAGTCTGACACATCATCTTGAAGGAAACAGATAAAATCTGGCTCAACTCTCTGACTGCACTGTAACTTCTTCTATTAGGTTGTGGATTTGAGTCTGTTTTTTATGCAAAAATCATGAAAAGAAGAAATGTGCCCCAAACGTTGGTCTCAGTTTTGCAACATGTTCTTATGACTCCATTGATGTTGTCATCAGCCAGTGATTCAGCAGTCCCTTTGGGATGCTTCATGGTGGCATCATGTTTTTTTTCTTGCTATCTTTGCTAGTGTGTTCCTGAACACTTCTATATCCACATCTTACCCTCAGCCAGTCCTATCCACTTCAGGTTCATTAAATCATCATGCTTGATATCACCCCTGGGTCTTTGCACATGCTACTCCTTTGTCTGGGAATCCCCTTCCCCTAAACTGGTTGGCTAGATAACTTACGAGTTCTCTATTTAAATGTCATCTCCTTAGAACCAACTTTTCTGAAGACTAACGTAAATATATAGTTTATCCATTTCCATTTTTCTTTACCATGGCATCTTGTTTTGTGGCTTCTTAATGCCTACTATCTTGTGTAATTTTTGAGATTGTGTGTTTTTGAAAATTAATTGCCACTTTATCAAATAACATGTATATACAGTTTTAAAAAACAGTGTTGAGAGGTTTATAATGAAAATAGCAATGCCCTTTTACTAATCCCTACCTCATTTGGTCCTGCTTACCGGACAAATCACTTTTTAACTCTTGTACCTATTTCTTATGGCATGTGTGTCTGTATTTCTAGCAAAAACACTTATATTGTTATCTATTGATTCAGTGTCCAACTCCTGTTGACTTCCTGCTATAGTAGATGAAAATTTAGACCTTTTATACATTTCTTCATTTCTTCCCTCCTCTTCCCTTGATATTTGTATCATAATTTTTTGATAACTGAGAATTAGTGTATATGTTTTTATGATCATGCAAATATTGTTCACTGCAGAGTTCAAGTAGTTTCCTATGATCATTTATTTTCTTGTACAACTTTGTATTTCCTGAGTTAACAGTTGCCTCTTTACCCCCATTTGGTGTGACTTTTTTCCCTTACATTTGTTCTTTTTCACCCAGTCCATCAAATCGGTAGGTTTTTTTTCCCTTTTAAATCAAGGATTGACAAAACTCTTTGTGTAAAGGATCCTATAGTAAAAATTTTACACTTTTCAGTCTAGATGGTCTCTAGTCGCAATTGCTCAACTCAGCTGTTACAGAGGAAACAGTCATGGGCAATAGTAGTCAAGCTGCGGGCAGTATGTAAGTGAATGAGCATGGCTGTGTGCCCGTAAAGCTTTATTTACAAAAGTAAGCAGGCAGGGAGAATTTGGTCCATGAGCTGGAGTTTGCAAACCCCTGTTCTAATTGGTAAACTATATCAGATATTAATGTGTGTCATTTTTTGTTTTCTAGCAGCCCTTGTCCTGGAGCCCTCCACCCTGTGCTGACTGGACAGCTTGTTCTCTTTGTGCCCTGCCCTACTGGCATCCTGGAAATTCCCTTCATTGCTTTCCTGTTTTGGACCCCTTATTTCCTGGGTGTCTGCATCTTCCTCTTTCTTATTTTATTCCTTTGCTTAGCTGGAGGGTGTTCTGAAGTAACTTCCTAAAAAAGAGGGTGTGCATGGGAGGTGACTTTTCTGAGCCTTCGTATGTCTGAAAAAGTCTATATCTTTCCCCTATGTTTGTTGATACTATAAGCAAAGAAATGGATTCTAGATTATTTCCTCAGAACTTGGAAGGTTTTCTCCATTTCTTTTCCCACTTCTAGCATGTCTGGTAGAACCCTGACTTCTCTTCTGATTCCTGTTTGTTTGTATGCAATCCTCTTCTCTCTCCCTACCCCTCACCTGGAGCTTTTAGGATAATCTTTTTATCCATGGAGTTCTGGAATGTCACAGTGGTGTGCCCTGTCATGATCATCTTCAGCCTCATGCCTCATCTCTGTTCTGCTCTGTGCCTTATGTACATGAGTCTGGAGCTTCTTTAAACAACTTCTCCAGACACTAGCTCTCCTGTCTTCTGCCTGTAGGGTGGCTGTCAGGCTCTGAGGGGCCAAGAGGGAACCTAAGAGCTTAGTCCTCTCTGTGTCCAGATGAGCAGCCTCGTGCTTCTGCAGAATAGCAGGTCTCTGAGAGCCTTGCCTTGCAGGTGGTCTCGTAGGGTGTGTGGCTGATCTTGTTCAGTATATGCCTCTCCACATCCTTAAGGTTGAAATTTTCTCCACTCTGCTTCATTGATCATTGCTCATCTATTTATATCCTGTCTTCCAAAGTTTCATTATAATTTGTTGTTCAATTATACTGTAAACAGTTTATTGTTGTTGTTGCTGTTCATCTCATTGGAGGAAGGAAACAACATAAATGCTGTGGTCAGTCGTCGTGTTTAACCAGGAGTTCAGGTTGTCATGATACGTGTGTTTACGTGTCTAAAGTCTGTCTGTTGTACTATGGAGAGGCTGAGTCTGATTATTCACCTCCTGTTTCTCTAATACTTGGCTCAACATGGGTATTCCCCCGGTATTTGTTGAATGGGATGAATGCATGTTGAATGAAATGGTTTGATGGGAGCAGAGGCCTTAGGTGAGGAGCCCTGGGAGATGAAGCTGGGAGAAGCTGAGCCCATATGTGAAGAACCTTGAGCTCCAGGACAAGGAGTGTATGTACCCTTCTCCCAGTTGGAAGGCTGTTGATGGTTTTTCAGTGATGGTGGAGATGGTGGTGGAAGGGTATTTTGTTCAAGGTGATTACAAAAAGAATTTTTCTAGCTTTGGAATAGAGGCTAGTTTTCAAAGAATACATATGTAAGGGAATAAAATGTCATGAACTGACCAGAACCTATGAGGAAGGAAGAATTGGCCTGTAGAGAGCTATGGAAGAAGAATCAATAGGGTTTGTGTCCTAATTCAATATAGGAAGTTAAACATGGATCTCAGTGACTGGTGGTTCCATTATCAGAGAGAAAGAACAGTACAGAGGATATGGGGAATGTCATTTTTGAGGCGGGGAAGGAACTTCCAAGTGAAAATGTTTAGCAGGCAGTTGGCTATGTTAGAAGTAGGGACTAGAAGCATAGATGAGGGAGTTAGTCTCACAGAGAAGTCAAAGAAGAAAATGACACAAAGAAAGATTGTTACTTGCTGAAAGGCTCATAGATGGCAAGATAGACCCAGAATTTGAATTCAGATCTGTCTAAATCGATAGCCCATGTTCAACCACAATAGTGTATTAACTCTAAAACTTTGTCAAGACGTAGCCCAGAGAAGTAGAGGCTTAGGATTGGCCTTGGGAAAGAGTCACGTTTAATGGGACATGTGACTTCTTAAGAATGGAGGTGTAAAATGCAATAGAAAGCTAATTAGGTGCGTGAGAAGAATGCTGATGCTATAAGATTCCCCAGAGTCTGGACTGAGGGCAGGCCCGGCAGCCTCCCTCAACAGGCCAACTTGCCCTTTACCAGAGCTGAGGTCTCCCACAGACCCCACCAGGTTTCACTCTGATGACTTCCTCGGGAACATCAATTGCACTTTCTTTTCTTACACTTTCCACCTTGCCTGCTGCTATGGTTCAAGCCAGAGAAAACTATAGCCAAGTAGCAATTCTCAGAACCCAAGCGGGGCTAACATCCTGCCTGGTTTCCTCCTCTCTCTTGCTCAGCCCAGAGCAGCTTGAGAGGATCACAAGGAGGTGGTATTTAGAGATTTTCAGAAGCGCCACATGCGGGGAAGGACTCTTGGGCTCCTCTCTGCTGGCCCCCTCCCTGTAGCGTGGCTTTGGGTTCATGGCATGGACTGAGGGAGGAAGAGGAAGCCGACTCATGAGAGTGGGGGCGTGGGGAGTGTAGGTTGTGAAACAATATGAGAAACCTCCAGAGCCAGCAAAGAAAGTTTTGTTTCTGGAATTTCGAGTTCAGACTTTTTTCACAGTCAACATTTCTGTGACTAGAAGGGGAGATAAAAATCTATGTCATTCCATCGGTTTTCACCTTTGTTTTAAATGATCAGATTTTAAACAGAAATTATTATCAGTCTGGTATTGTTTCCTTTTCTAAAATGTGGTTTAATTTTGTAAAGAGCCGAGTAAGACGGCAGAGCTGAATCATAGGAAGCGTCAGCATGCAGTCTCTACACCCGCGATTACAAAATCATGGCCAAGTAACCTTGGTGTTCTCCTTGAAAAAGTGTTCCTTAATCCTTTTCGTTTTTAGCTAGGGGAATTTCCTCTTCCTTTCTCCTACCAACATGGCCTCTTTGGTTTCATGTGAGAAAATGTTTAATCAGCTGAAAAAGTGTGGGTCTTGAATTTGAATCTTATCTCCTCCTCTTCCTTACTGGGTAGTATTGGGACAGTCACTTAAACTTTCTGAGCCTCAGTTGTCTCCCTATAAATGTAAATAAGCAGATGGAAGATATATGATTGTTAATATATATTTATATTATGTGATTAATTATTATATATTTATGATTAATGCATTGCTGGATACTTAGTAGGTGCTAAAATTGTGTTAATTGCTACCATTGAACAAAGTTGGGTAATCTTTTCCTTATTGATAATCACTGACTCACCAAAAAAAAAAAAAAAAAAAGAAAAAATCAATTTACTTTATGCTGTTAATTCAAGGGAGAGAATTGTGGGTATTTTTGTTTTGGATCTTATTTTTAGACATTACAAAAATGTTCCATCTACTGTATTTTGAAATTAAGAATGGGGAACATTATTTATATCTGAATCATATATTACAACAAATGAAAATATTACATGTATGATTTTAGGTCTATATTATAAGCATTTAAAAGAAGGAGAGGGAGGGAGGGGAGAGAGAGAGAGAGAAAGAGGAGAAGAGGATGAAAGAAAGGGGGAAAGAGCGGAGATGGGACACATGCAAAATTGGCAGAGTTGTAGAAGAAATAGCAAGGGACTGGACTTAAGCACCAGTGTTTTTAGATGATTAGCTTTGGGTTTTCCCTAATTAATACTTGTCCTAATCCATACTAAAGTCATTGCTGCTGTCACTTCCCTTTGAAACTCATTCATCCATCTATCCATCCATCCATCTGTCCATCCATCCATCTATCCATTCATTCTTTATTTTTTGAATCAACAGCTATGAAATACTATGTGTTTAGCCCTGCCCTAGGTCCTCATGATGCAAGAGATCAAGCCAACCTTGTTTTCTAAGAGCTCACAGTTTTGTGGGAGAGAGAGACAGGTAAACAAACAGCAGCAGAATAAAATAAGTGACTGACTCAGATGTGGCATAGTGGGAAAGGCTTCTTAGATGAGCTAATCCTATAGGCTCTAGAAGAGAATGCAGTAATTTGTTAAGCAGATAAGATTTTTTGGTGGTGGGGGAGATCAGGAATGTGTTCTGGGCAAAGTAAAACTCTGAATAGCTTTTGGAGTGACCTAATTCTGTCTGAACTGGGAACTTATTTATTTAAAACATAGCTCTGTTTGGTCATGGAACCAGTGTGGCAGATGGTTAAGATCATGGATGCTGCAGGCAGATAGATATGGGTTTAATCCTGATTTACTAGCTTTGTGGTCAAGATGTTCATCCTTTCTGAGCCCTAGGTTCTTGGTATTTAAAAGGAGGGTAAAACTCAAGAATGTTTTAAACTTTAAGTGAATTGACATAATATATCCAAAAGCTTTGTACATTGTTGGGCACATAGTAGATCCTCAAACTGAAACCATTATTTTCATTTCAATGTATTGGATCTTTGGTATATTAGAATCTTAGTGGCATTCTGAGCAAGTTGAGTCAGGGACGAGAAGCTGTGCCCCTATGACAGAAAATAGATTATCTCCTCTTGAAACTTCTCAGAAACTTTTCTGAATCATAATAACTCAGTTATCAATGTCAATTTTTTTTCTTTGAGGTGCATCTCCTTCTGTATTTTCTAAGGCTGAAATGAAACCAAACCAAGGGTAAGAGATTCACTATCTTGGTTGTAGATTACCTTGGTGGAAAGTCTTAAACCATTAGCTTCTGAGAGCTGAGCTCTTCAGGAGGCTATCAGCCACACCTTTAGCACAAAACTCTTTTCCAGCCTGTAATTATGAGTAGCACCAAGGGCACCAGATGGAGAGGATGCTGTCAGCTCTCTTAGGATGGACACTCATGTATAGGATATAGAGAGAGCAAGTAAAACCACAAGACTAAAGCATGAATGGAGGGGAATCATTTTCAACAGCAACCCACTGAAATTTAGCTGTCTCTTCCATGGGAGTACTGTTAATTACTGGAGGGTTGGAGTGTATTTGATGTCAACCGAGTGACTCTCCAGTTTCTAACAGCTCTTCCCCAGGTAACACAATAGACTGCAGCACAGTGGTCACGTTTATTCTCGATCTCCCTGTGCCCTTGGCCATCGCTGATCCTGGAGCAGTGGTTCTTAAGTGTGAGTCTGCATCAGAATCTCCTTATTAAACACACGGATTGCTGGGGCCCAGCCCCAGAGTTTCTGGTCCAGGAGGTGTAGGGTGGGCTTGAGAATTTGCCTTTCAGAAAGTTCCCAGGCATGCTGATGCTGCTGGTCTGGGAGCACACGTTGAAAACTGCTGATCTATGGAGTAGCTAGTTCTCTTCTTTCCAGTGCACCCGTCTCCCCTCAGCCTTCTTTGTGTGTTTGCTGGGCATAGTTTCTTTTACTCACAAATAAAACAAGTTTAATGAATACTGGAGGAGGGATTATCTTTATCCTGGAGAAGAGAGGAGTCAAAGTGTAAGGGGGAAATCAAGGTGTTCTCTAATATCTGAAGATCTGTTGTGTCAAAACAAGAATAAAAGGTGAATCTTACCATGCTGTCCATTTTGCCTTAAACTAAGTAAGACATTTTAAACCATTTAAATTGTTTGAAAATGGGTAGCTTTTAGTTAAAGAAGATAAATTGAACAGCCTCTTTTATCCCTGTTCTCTCCTGAAACATCAGAAAATGATAATGCCTAAACTTTCAGCATAAATCCAATGACAAAAAGAAGGGAAGAAGGGAAGATAAGGATACTGAAAGCTGGGAAGCAGATGGACAACTGGTTCAATTGGCATTAGCAGACCTGAGAGGTCTGATTTGTAAGCTGGCAAAAGCAGAAGAGCAAAGAGATTTATACCCTAGAGCCCCAGGAAGGTTCTGGATTTTGGAACTTCTAAACAGGGTGAAGTTGGGCCTTACAAGAGGAGGACTGGTTGAAAATCTAATGCAAAGGAACCTACAGGTTGTCCCAGCCAACCACATCAGATGATGTCTTCCCCTATGCTTTGGTATATGGCTGGGGGTTTACTCTTGAAGAGAAACAATCAGAAGGGCTCTGGACTAGTGGATACCAGGTACAGATGGAAGAAGGATTACCTTACAGAAAATGAGTGGAGGGGGGATTAAGTGAAAGTCAGCATCTGGAACCTTTATACTCCAGTCTTCTTCCCATACTGAGCTCCCAGAGTCTTGACCTTCATGTGTGTGCCTTCCACATAGTAGTACTGAGATTTTAAAGGTACGCAGTAACTGGGAGTTGTTATATAAAAAGATTGGGAAAGGAAGGAGGGAGTTTGTGGTGCAGGGGAGTCCTGCTGAGGGTGTCCAAACTGAGTGTAAGTCAACAATATTTACTAAGCAGCTACTTTGCACAAGATAGTAAGCTGTAAGCTCAGATGATTCAATACTGAGTAAGATTCAGTGTGCCCATCCCTCAGTGAACCAGACAGGACAGTTGGGGGAAGAAACAGCATGTATAAAAGCAGGACAATAGTGAAACAGCATGCTGAGCTTGCGGAACTACAAACAATTCAGTGTTGTTGGCATGGAAATTGTAGACACACTGGGAATGTGGGAGGCAGAGAGGCCAAAATGATGCTGTTGTGAGTATGTCCCTCTCTTTGCACTATTTCTTTCAAAATGCATGTAATTTTACATGCTTGTATTTTGAATCTACGTAAGTATATCCATTCTGTTTTTCCCTTTATTTCCATCAAGAGCAATGTTATTAAGCTCCACCTGTGTTGCTGCGATAATAATTTAAGCCATTCCTCTGAACTCCTGTCCAGTATTTCATGGTATTTTATGGTGTGTATCTACCTATTTGTATCTACTTATTCTCCCACGAGTGGACATCGAAATTATTTTCCATCTCCTCCTCCCACTTGCTCCAAAGAAGAGATACAGCAACAGGCATCCCCAGGCATGTCCTCTGATTAACCTGTTTGAGAATTTCTTGTGTTTTGTACCCTGGAGGGAGATTGCTGGGTATGTGTGTGTGTAATGGGAGTAAGTATGGATAGTTTGCCCTCCAGGATGTCCCACCACTGGGACGTGTTGACCATTACATTCCCACATCCTTGCTAATCCAGTTTTGTGGGGCTTTTGGTTTGTTTATCTTTTCACCTACAAAAGTTTTCTTGTGCCTCTTTGGGTTATTATTATCATTATTATTATTTTTGTAAGAACACTTAACGTGGGATTTACCCTCCTCACACATTTTTAATTATTCAATACTGTATTGTTAACTATAGACATTATGTTGTATAGCAGATGTCTAGAATTTATCTTGCACAACTGAAGCTTCATCCTCATTGGACAGCTCCCCATTTTTCCCTCCCCCTAACCCGTGGCAACTATCATTCTATTCTCTGCTTCTATGAGTTTGACTATTTTAGATACCTCATGTTAGTAGAATCAGACAGTATTTCTCCTTCTGTGACTGGTTTATTTCCCCTAGCAGAATGTCCTCTAGGTTCATCCATGGTGTCATATATAGTAGGATTTCCTTCCTTCTAAGGCTGAATAATGTTCCATAGTGTGTATACTGGCATATCTATCTATTCATGTGTCAGTGGACATTTAGGATGTTTCTGTATCTTAGTTATTGTGGATAATGTTGCATTGAACTTGGGAGTGCAGATATTTCTTTGAGATCCTGACTTCAGTTCTTTTGAATATACACCCAGAAGTGGGATTCCTGGATCATATGGTAGTTCTATTTTTAATTTTTTGAGGAAACTCCATCTTGTTTTCCATAGCGGCTGCACCATTTTGCATTCTCACCAACAATGTACAGGTTTCCAATTTCTCCACACCATCACCAACAAAGTTTTTTTAAACACAGGTTTATAGTTTTTGCTAGTGCAAAATGTTTATAATTTTTCCTAGGTCCAAAATGTCACTTGCATTTTTCTAATTGCTGATAATTTTGACTATCTCTTTATAAGTTTGTTAGCTTTCAAGGGTTCCTCTGCTGTAAATGTATTGTTTGTATCCTGTCACCATATTTCTGCTGGGGCGGCTGTCTGTTTCTTGTTGATCTGCATGATTTTCTAATGTATTCTAGATCTGAATCTCTTGGTGGCTGCTTATTTGAGAGCTGAGGAAGGTCCTTCAATGGCAAGTCCTGTCTCAAGATGTGGCCATAAAGTCTCAGAAAACAGAAAAATGACTTTGAGATAGAATAAACTGGCAGTGACCTTCTGTGTGACATATACTTGCTTATGACCCCAAGGATCACTGGAGTTATTTAGTCATTAAATCTCGTCATATCTGACTTCATTCACAAACTTCCCCCTTCATTGCTTCCTTTACCAGCTTAATCTTCAGTGATAGGCACAACATATTACTGTCATTGCCCTATTACTTTTATTATAGAGATGAAAAATGTTTTGCTGCTGAAAAATTATGAAGTACTCAAACTGATAACAAAATTATTGAAAAACACCCACAACTCTGCCACCTAGAAATGACTACAGTTAATCTTTTAGGATGTGTTCCAATCTCTGGAAGGGGACGATTGAGAAGATGGAAGCATCATTTTGACAAATGGGCCTCCCCTTCCACTGCAGGGCCCTACATTCATCTCTCCTGTAGACCTTTCTACATTTTACTGTAGTTATTTGTTCAGGGATTATTAGAACAGGAGTCAGCTGACTGACGTTTTAGTTCCATCTTGGATTTGCCAAAGCTTCCCTTTTTAAGGAGACCTTGAAAACCACGTGAGGGGGTTTAGACTTTCTTCTGTAAGTAACTGGGAACCATTGAAGGGTTTGAAGTGGTGAATCATCCAAAATGGTTTTGATAGAAGATGTTCTTCCTGGAAGCAAGGGTACATGAATGTAAATGAATTGAAATTACACTTATCCAAGTACCAGGTATTGTGCTAAAGGTACTCCTTTTAGTCCTATATAGTGTAGAGATGATTACCCCTAAGTTACAGGTAAGAAATCTGAAATTCAGTGGAGTTAAGCTGTGTGCTCAAGGACACACAGCTAGTGTTGGAGTAGGGTGTTAAATCAGGCACATTCAACTAAGTGGTTTCTTTCCAGGCACAGACTGGTTTGAAAGATATTTCAGCAGTCTGGGTGGGATCAATTCCCATTTAACAGTGATAAGTTCAAGTGCCTTGCAAGCTGCAGTCTTATAGCAGCAGCTTTGTTAGTTGCTGGCTGTCCCCAGGGGTTTTTCTCTGTGACTCATACAGCAGGGGAATCCTGAGGAAAGCTCAACTTTTACTTCTTGAATTTCAGAGTCCTGACAAACTCTGTAGTGATTGCAGATAGAGATCTGAGTCCTGGCCAACAAAAAGATTGAAGGAGGGATCTTGGGTAAGTCCCTTCTCTCTGGACCTCAGTTTCTTAACCACAAAGGATTAAATGATCTTGAAGTTTGTTTGTTTGTTTTTTTTTTTTTTTTCATTCTAACACTCAAGGATCTCTTGTGGTGCATAATGTGGTGCTGAGTTCTCAGTGGAGCTTTACTGGTGATTCATAGGAATTAAACCAGCAAAATATAATTACACACAAAACTGGTTGAAAATAGGCTGTAGGCAGGCTATAAAAGATACATGTTCTTAGTTACTCAGCTTTTATTTATATTCGCTGGACTGTGAGACTCACATGGGAGGGACTGTGTGTCTTCATTCTACAGCTTAAAGTCTGTCACTAGTGCCTTACATATAGGTGGCCAGGCAGTTTTGCTGCAGGAAAGAATGAGCAATGCAGATAAGGCTCCTTGTCCTCTAATATCTGCCTTGTTCCCTTCCTGAATAATGCAGCACCTGAAAGTTACCTGGAAATAGCCCAGGTACAAAACCTCACTTCCCAGATTTCCTTGTAGTTAGACATGACCGTGTTATTAAATTCTGACCAATGGGATGTAAATGGAACTAGTGTTGACATTTTTTCAGGAAATATTCTTAAAGGGAAGGGCATGATTTTTCTACTTCCTGTTTCTCCTTCTGGCTGGCCAAGATAAAATAGATAAATAGGTAAGATATTTGGAGCTTGGATCACAAACTGGAAGCCACATGTTGAGAATAGCAAAGCAATAAGAAGGATGGTGTCTGGGTATCTAATGATACTCAAGCCTTTAGATAAACCTTGAATTGCCTTTGTTAACATGAGAGAGAAATAGATTTCTAATTTGCTAAAATATTACTGTTACTGATTTACTATATGTTGCCGTGGAACCAAATACAAGGGAACATTTTCCCCCAAAAAAGCACATGATCTTCATAATTTTTCTTTTAAAGAATAGCTGATAAAAATATTTTGAGTTTGGTTGCCATAAACTTCACAATCACATCTGGCAGATCTGATTTGGAGGATGGCCACAGGGTGCCTACTCAGTTGGCCAATAGTTTAGTTTTATCAGGGCCAGTAATTTCTGTATAAATACATACAAGTTTTGCCAGGGCGATAACATGAATATTAACACTAAGTTCTTAAACTAATCCTTTTATTTTCACCAAAAATGTTCACTTCTGTTCTTTACATGAGATCGTTACTATAAAACCAATCTACTTCTGCAAAGGAAGTAGAGAAAAAAAAAAAAAAAACGGCTAGACAGTTGTTCCAAACTACTTATTTTATAGGATATATTTTTTGCCACTGACACATTTGTCATATATTAAATTTGTATACACACATAAACAAATAACAAGAAGGTAAATTTACCCAATTATATTATTAACTATATTGAACAGAAATGGTAAACATTCCCATTAAAAGGCAGAAGTTAAACAGCCTGGTTAAAAATGCAAGACCAACTATGTGCTGTCTATAAGGAAATCATTTTAAACACAGATAGGTTAGAATTCAAAATATTGAAAAAAGATATAATATGCACATATAATCATAAAAAAGAAGAACTGGCTATATTAGTAACCCACAAAGAAGAATTCAAAATAAAGAGTATTATCAGGACTAAAGAGGGCTGTTTTATAGGGATATGAGGGTAATTCATAGAGAAGACATAATCCTAAACTGTACCCAATTAACAGAGCTTTAAAATATATGACTCAAAAATGGGCACAATTGAAAGACAAATTAGACAAATTCACAATTATGTTTGGAGACTTCAACATTGCTCTTCTTATAACTGATGGAAAATCAGACAGAAAATCACTAAAGATATAGAAGAATTGAAAAACATCAACCAAATTGACCTAAATGACATTTATAGAACACTCTACCCAAACAGCAGAATTTAAGAGCTCATGGAACGTTCACCAAGACAGACTTGACTGTATGCTGAACCATGAAACAACTCTCAATAAATGTAAAGGGACTGAAAGCATGCAGAGTACGTTATTCGACAAAAGCAGAACTGAGAAATCAGTAACAAAATGGTAATTCCTGAATATTCAGAAATTAAACAACACACTTCTAAATGATCCATGAGTCCAAAAAGATAATACTAAGTAAACTAGAAAACATTTGAACTGGAACGGAGGGGCAAGTTTTACTTTTAAATACTTAACATTAGAAAATCAAGAGGATTAAAAATGAATGATCTAATCTTTTACCTGTAAGTATTGTGTTGGCTGCTTCTCACAAATTTTTATAAGTTGTGTTCATTGTCATTCCTATTCAAAATGTTTTCTAGTTTCCTTCGTATTGTCAAAACAGTATTGTATGCTGTGGGGAATGCCAGAGATCAGTGCCACCTTTAAGACTTAACGGACATAAGGTTGGTGGTCCTCATCATATCTCTGTTAATTCATCAGTGTGGCCCCTGCAAAAGTCAGATGGTTCATGGAGGATGATAGAGTCTACTGCAGACTCAACTTAGATGGAACCCTAATTGCAGCTGTTAGGCAAGACATGGTATCTTTAGTAGGGTAATTAACAGCATCTCAGATACATGGCATGTGGCCAGCTTGTGTGACAAATGTGTTCTTTCCATCCCTATCAGAAAAGAGAGTGAGAAAGTTTGTATTCACTTAGAACATACAACAGTATACATTAGTCATGCCCCAGGGCTGTGTTAACTCTCTTTCTCTCCGTAATAGTGTATTCTGGAGAAACCTGAACTGTCTGAACATCAGGAAGAATGCCACACTTAGAGTCCTGATGTCATGATAATTGGACCATATAAACAAGAACTGTCAGGTACATTAGAGGCATTGAAGAGACTCTTACACTCTTACCAGGGGTAGGAGATAAACCCTGTGAAGTTTCACTTTGACAGGTGATTCATTTGACAGGCCAAGGCACGTAAGCCGGGTGTGGCTTTGCCTTTCTTGCCTGCTGGACCTCACCTGGTATCACTGTCTGGGAGCTTAAACACTGTACCGTTCACTGCCACAGGATCCCACATAACACTGTGTCAGGCAAGGGGACCCCTTATATAGTTACGAGGCATTGGAAACTCACTTACTATACCATGTTCTACCCCATCCAGAAACGGCCAGCCTAATAGAGTGATGGAATGGCTTGTTGAAGACAAGCTGAGGCACCAGTGTGAGAAAGATGTGTTACCTTCCAGGACGCAGTGTATACTCTTAAGTCAATGATCTTCATATGTCACTGTGTCCTCAAAAGGTACAATTTGTGAACTGGTAATCAAGGGGGTAGCAGTAGGAGTATCTTCATTAGGAGAATTTATCGTATCCCTGAATTCTGAGTGTTTGTGGGTCTAGTTTCCGAAAGGGATTACTTTCAAGGGAACACAGAGAGAGACCCATTGAAATACAGGTTATAACTGTTTCCAGGACACTTTGGGTTCTTTGTCCCAAGGGACCATCATGCAAGAAGAGGAGTCACCATCCTGATCAGGGTAATTATTTCTGAGGAGAAGTTGTTTGATAATGGGAAGAAGAAATGTTGAGTCTCCCAGTGATCCACTCTGATACTCTCTTGGTGTTCTTCTGCTCCATCCTGATAGTAAGTGGACAGATACAGCAGTCACAGTTTAAGAAGGGCAGGTGACTGTGGCCTCAGACCCTTCCAAGATGAATGGGTCAGGCCATCAGGTAAACCTAGACCAGCAGAGGTTCTAGCTGACAGTGAGGGGAAATCTCAGATGCGTGGTAGAGCAGGGAATGATGAGTATGACTTAAACGCAAAGACAGATTGCAGTGTGGTAGGGGCGGTAGTTTCCCTGTAAACCTTTCAGAATCCTGAAGGAATGTTTCCAGAACTTACATAAACAAGTGGATCTAGGCAGCACAGGCAGTAGACTCTAGAGGATGCTGTGGTACGCTGCCCTGGTGATTGTGGAGGCACCATCATAACCCTGGAAAGAGAAATGACACATAACATTGTTTGTACCATTGCTGATTTGGATCTGTGTTACATTAGCCAAGCCCAGTCCATCTAGTGCAGTCATAAAGCAGGGCATACCATTGCCATCTTGGAACACTAGGACTGTGTGGGGGTTCAGGCTGTGAGGGTATAGCTTCACCACTATTAGTGAAGCTCTGTCCAGAAGAGCCATAATTTCTCCTCTATCTCCCCAGTGACATGTCTCAGCAGATGCATTCCTGTGGTGCAGGGCTCACCCCATAATTTTTGCGTAGTGCTTTGGCAGATAAAACTCATTGTGGAGAAGATGGAAAAGAGCTCACAAAGATTTTTTCTTGAAGGTTTCAGATTTCAGTTTGAAAATGATTAGTCTCTCTCTCTCTCTTTTTTTTTTTTTTTTTTTTTTGCTTTTTGAGAAAGTTTAAAATAACATCTCAGTCAATAAATCCAGAATTCAATTGCTTTGTTGCTTTGTGAGTATGTGACTCACTGAAATAATTTCATATCATGAAATACCTCTTTGGAAATTTACAGCTTTTTATTATCCCTCTGGTGAAAAGGAGGGAAATGGGTAAGATAGTTCATAAAGAAATTCCAGGGAATGCCTCTAAGTCCTCACCAGTCCTTCTGGGGCCCTGGGTGCAAGGAAAATCATTATTTGATTAAGTCATGTCAAGTCAGAGTCAAATTGTTTACTTATAAAATGGGACACATATACTTACTCAGGGCAAAAATTATCTTCTCCAGTCATGCAGAGGAGTTGAGTGAATTGACAAAGATTACACAGGTAGTATGTGACATAAATGCACCTTGAACAGAAGTCCCTTAAGACAAAGTCTGGTGCTCTGTCTCATATCCATTCAAGGAGGCTGCCTACAGCTGAGAGAAGCCAGAGTAGCTTGCTGTGAAGTCGTTTGAACAGAGTGAAGGGTGGTTGAATGAATCACTGTGCTGTACACCAGAAACTAACACAACATTGTAAATCATCTAAACTTCACTTAAAAAAAAAAAAGGCAGACTTGAGATGATGCTGGGCTTAGGAAGAGCTTCAGAGCAGAGCTTGAGATGGTCCAGGGTTTGACTTTGAAAATCAAGGGCTGTAACCTTTGAGTATGAACCAAATAAGAACTGGAGAAGTGCTTGAAAAGGGTTCATGTCCTTCAGGCAAGCAATTCCCTTCTTGGGATTCATCTGAAGGAGAGTTTAATGGATATGAACACATGTATCCACAAGAATAGCCGTAGCAGAATTGCTTGGCAGAATAGCGATGTAGTAGAAATGGCCTAAATGTCCAAACATAGGGAAACTTAAAAATAAAGCATGGCACAGTCATATAATGGAATATTGTGTTTCCAATAAAAATGATGATGGGATGGTCTTAATATTTGGCTCATGGACCCTTTTGAGTCTCCAAGAACCATAGAGCTTCTCCCCAGAAGAAGCCATATATGAACATACCAATTAATTTCAACTCGCAATTTTAGAAATCTTCTCAATTTTCCTAAAGTCAGTCCATGGGGCACTATGTTAAGAATCCCTATGTTAAATTGTGCTCTACACTGGAATTTGACACAACATTGTATAATGACTATAACTCAATTAAAAAATGTTAAAAAAAAAAAAAAAAAGAATCCCTATGTTAGATGTGTTTTTAATGACCTGGAAAGGTGTTTGTTTATGCACAGCATAATTATTGTATAAAGCAGTTTGCAAAATGGCGTATGTGAATTTTAAAAGAAAAATGTAAATATCCTAAGTATGCAGAAAAAATCTGAAAGTTTACAGTTGTGCAAGTAGAGTGCACAGGACAGAGCTCAGAACTGTGAGGACTCTGGAGGAGGCCAGGTATGTAGCAAGTGTGCCCAAGGGCCCCATCTTCTGTTGAGGTAGGCCTCGGGGCCTGACCCTGCCTGATCTGAGGGGACCTGCCCCTACTCTTATAGGAGAGCAACAGTTCTGAGTATTTGCATGAGAACTGTCACTTCTTCCATGTGCCAGTTCTTGAGAACCTACAGGGTTCTCCTGGAAGTATGACACTGAGTCCCAGTTATCAGAGTGACCTTGGGAAATGGGAGAGTATGCAAGGGAGGGGACAAGGATGGAGAGGGAGCCAGGGTCTATGCAAAGGAAGGATTAGTGAAAGATCCTAGGAGTCTCATCAGGAGAAGAGATGATTAAGGATGAGCAAAGTCATTGTCTTCACTCATTTGAAGGCTGTCATGGAGAAGAAGGCACAGTTTTTGTGCAGTAGTTCAAACCAATGTATATTATGCACATGGCCTTAGCCTTATGCCAAGAGCTGGAGAAACAGATGATTAAGTTCCTCCTACGTGGTAGGGGAAGGGAGAGAGTTTAACAAAACATTCCAGTATGGTCTGCAATGTGCTGTATAATAAAGGTATGTAGGGGAGCGCCTGGAACACAAAGGAGCAACTGAACTACTCTACCTGGGGAAGTTGCAGTGGATTTTAAGGATTGACAGAACTTTTCCAGGCTTAGAAACCTGACAGAGAATTCCAGGCAGAAAAAAATAAAATATACAAAGGCCAAAGGCCCACAAAATAGACTGTATAGAGGAGAGAGGAAGGAGGGAAGGAGGGAAGAAGGAGTAAAGAATCTCAAATTTTCCACTAAAACATATGAACCTATACTATGAGAGCCACAGAAAGTATCACCCGGCCCTCATCCTGTGATGGAACTAGGTCCAGTGATGGCAGGTTCAGTGGGTCAGTAGTGCCTTGGGAAGGAATGACTCTCCATCAGGCAGAGGCTGGTTATCCCCTTTTTGGAAGTAGATAAAGAGAGACAACTACTGGATGGGCCATTTGACAGGACTTTCTGATCCCTTCCACCCCAAGAATGTTCCTGGCCCAGCTTTTCAGGGAGATATATTTGTGTATCTCCTTCTGTGAAAGAAATGACTTGGAGTTACTATATATTTTTGCTTCCTAACTTAGTAAACTTTTTATTATCTTAATAGCTGGTACCAGAATTCACCAATGAAGGAATCGTTCCTGTTTGGAAAGCTCACATGTCAAGTCACTCTGAGTGGCAGGTAAGACCCCAAGTGAGTGGTAAGAGCTGAAGCAAAAGGAAAACTGGCTAAGCTGTTCAATTTGGGAACATAAGAGGGATTTAGAGATGTGTTTGTATCTCTGTGTCAGTGAGGAAGAGGAGCAATCCAGGGCTGGTAAGGGAGTGAGGGGAGGAGGGACCAGAGAGATGGTCTATGAGGACTCCGTGAGGTAAAGCCAGAGCCATCATATGCACGTTGTGAAGGTTTCCATTGCACGAGTTGACTGGCTGACGGGGCAGATTGGGACTGCAAGGAAACCAGTACTTCGCTCTCCAAGTCCCTTGGTCTGTGAGCACATGGAGGGGGTGCGCCTATGGCCTAGAGGTGACCCTGGGAAAAACATTCCATGGGAATTCCCCTGTGGCAGGTTGGTCAAAGGAGAGTTTCACCAAGGAGATCTCTAATGTTCAATTTGAAGTTGTTGGTATGTAACCCCTTTCCTATCACCTATGCAAATCTTCGAGTAAGTATATTATACTTACCAGCTCTTTGTGCAAGGTGACTCACATGTGTGTGAATGTGTGTGTGGAAATTGAAGAAGGCTTAGATTTCTTGTCTGGTTTGTAGCAATGTGGAATAAACAGCACTTCCAGAATCAGGAACCCAGTTTTGGAGGCATCAGAATGCAATCCCTCCCTGGAAATCTGCAGAAATCTTACAGATTTTTGCTTTTCCATGGAGCATGGACTTAATGATTTGAGCCAACTTTATCTGGATTTTAAAGGGCAGGAGGGAGCAAGTGACATCAGGATTGTAGTTTACTGTTTTGGTGCCTCCAGCAAGATGTCTTTGATACGTTTATTTTGTGCTATTGCATCGTGGGTAGCTTATACAAATCACTGAGGTTTTTAAGGAATAGTTAAAAACACCAATTATATGAGCAAATGCAGATTCTTATCTCCAGGATCCAAAGGAGAATAGTTCATTTATTCAATGTGTCTTCTGGAATGTATTTTTATAGGCTGTAATTGGTTGAGCCAGCTGAGTGCAATGTATGGGTAGTAAGGGTAAGCAGTTAGATGTCCTGAGTTCAAGACCCAGCTCTCATTCTACATTGCTGTGTGAATTTGGGTACCTTCTAGCTTTCTCTGATATATAATTGTCCCATAATATTGGAGTGTTAGACAAAAATGGTGTTCAGCATCTGTATTAATTAAGATAATTAGTTGTATGAAACTTTTTTTGTAGTTGTTGTTCATTTCTCCCTTCAGCTCTATCAATGTTTGCCTTGTGTTTTTAGGTACTCTAATGTTGATTGTCCTGGACTGAATCTTCTTTCATTTTATAATGTCCTTCTCTGTCTCTTCTGATAGATTTTGACATACATTCTATTTTTCCTAATATAAGTAATGTCACTCCTGCTCTCTTTTATTTGTTATATTATTTTCCATTCAGCCACTTTATTAATTTGATTAAGGAGTTCAGTTTATATGCTTTTTTATGTATCTTTTCTTTGTGATTACCATGAGGCTTACATAAGGATCTTATAATTGTAACAATCTATATACTCTTCATCATTTAACTTTTATACTAAAATTAAAAGGAGTCTACACACTGATGCTGCAATATTCTGTACTTGTCTGTATATTTACCTTTATCAGTGAATTTTATGATTTCATACTATGCTTTCTTTTTGCTGTTTATCAACTTTAAACACTCCCTTTAGTATTTCGTTAAAGCAGTTCTAGTGGTAATGAACTCCCTCAGCTTTTGTTCATCTAAAAAAAGTATTTTCTTCTCTTTTATTTTTGGTGTACAGCTTTGTCAGGTATAGCATTCTTGTTTCATAGTTTTTTGTTTTTTTTTTTTGTATTACTTTGAATATACTATTTCAATCTCTTCTGGCCTACAAGGTTTCTGCTAAGAAATGTACTGATCATCTTTTCTTTTTAACATTTTTTTATTGAGTTATAATCATTTTACAATGTTGTGTCAAATTCCAGTGAAGAGCACAATTGTTCAGTTATACATGAACATATATATTTTCATTGTCACATTTTTTTCCCTGTGAGTTTCCATAAGATCTTGTATATATTTCCCTGTGCTATGCAATATAATCTTGTTTATCTATTCTACATTTTGAAATCCCAATCTGTCCTTTCCAAACTTTTTTTTTAATTAAGCTTTTTCGGGAGGATTAGGTTTGTTTGTTTTATTTTATTTTATTTTATTTTATTTTATATTTTTATTTTTATTTTTTTAAATGAAAGTACTGGGGATTGAACCCAGGACCTTGTGCATGCTAAGCACGTGCTCTGCCACTGAGCTATATCCTCCCCTCTTTATGAAACATTGACTTAAATAGGACAGAAATATCCTTTTTCCTCATGTGGAGGTCTCAAGATAGGATATAGGTGTTGCTACTCCAAGAAATTCTGAAGGACCCAGGATTGTTTCGTCTTTCCAGAAAGCAGGAAAGCATGAAGAGCCAAGAGGATACCACCCCTAATGATTAAATATACACCCCGGAAGCTGCACGTGACATTTTGCCTCAAATCCCATTGGTTAAACTGTGTCAAGTGGCCACGCCTAGTGAAGTGTGGAGTATAGTTTTTATTCTTAGTGGCTACAGTGCCAGCTAAGAACTAGAGTTCCATTGCTCTGATTGAGGAGTAGGTATTCCAGAATGATCAGAAGTCTCTGCCGTGGATTCCTTCTAGACCTAACAGTCTAGGATTCTGGATGTTACCTACAATTTGGATGATCAGATATCAAAGCAGCCTCCAACTTTAAGGCCCTCTTCACTGCATGACAGTCAAGGTGCCTTGATCAGCAAGTCACCTAGACCAGGGATGTCCCATAGGAACATAAAAGGAACCACATAGAAATTTAAAAATTTCTAATAGTCACAATGGAGAAAGCAAAAGAAAACAGGAGAAATTAATGTTAATAATATATTTTATTTAAGCCCATCATGTAATCACTGTAAAAAGTTATTAATAAGATATTTTACATTCCTGTATTCACACCAAGTATTTGAAATTTAATTTGTAGTTTACACTTACAGCATATCTCAGTTTGAACTAGCTGCATTTCCAGTAACTACGTGCTGGTGGCCGCCCTGTAAGACAACACAATTGTAGATTGTACCTACTAGAACAACAGAACCGTTGTATGGGCATGTTAGTTACTTTGTTATGAAGGAGCTCTGCTAATTAGTTAGTGCAGATTTAACACTGTACTCTGGTCTTCATGAATATGAAAAAGAACATTATCTTTTCCCCTGAGGTTTTCCTATGGATAAGTGACCATAGGCTATTTACTTTCTGGATCAGCCAAGGTCTAACCAGGTGTCCATACCAACTAGCCAGGTCAGGTAGAAATGGTTAGAACCTAGATCTGCCACTGACCAGCTGTGTATCAAGAATGAGATGCTTAATTCCTCTGAGTGCAAGGTCCTTACCTGTGAAATGGCACATATTGAAATATCTTTTAAAAATTTTTTTTGTCTTTTGGAAACTGGACTCAGTAGAAATAGCACTGGACTAAGAATAAAAGATTTGGATTGTAGCTTCAACTTTCCCCTGACTCTGTGATGCTAACAGTCTTGTCCTATCTCTTACTTTTCCCACTTTGAAAGTGGGGGAGGTGGTATATTTGATGTTTATTAATTTGTCTTTTTTCTTTTCTAATGAAACCACTTGGCATTAAACTAAAACTAAAATAGTCACATTCTAGAGTATGACTAGGGAGATGATTGCTTTCTCAGCTTCCAGCTATTTCCATAAAGGAGAGAAATCTGGGAGATTGAAACATCCATAGTGGTATATCTGTAAATAGACATGTTCTTTGGAAGAAGGAGTGGGAGGGGTCAGGTAGAAATATCTCTTCTAGGAGTGACTGGGCCTTTAGCGTAGAGGATGGGAAAAGTTCTTTATCATTGCTGATGAAAGTGTGTATTTGAAAGTGTATATTGAGGAATCTCTCGGGAAGCCAATTGACAAAGTGTATCAAGAGACATAAAGTATGTTCATGTAACAATTTTACGTTTAAGAATTTAAGGAGATGATCTTGTTGCCGAGTCCAAATTCGTTCTGCTCGCCACATGACAGGCCAATAAATGGGGAGACGAGGTGTTGGGGCAAGGAATAGTGACTTTATTCGGAAAGCTGGCAGACCAAGAGGATGGCAGACTAATGTCTTGGAGAATCATCCTGCTCTAGTCAGAATACAGGCTCCTTTTATACAAAAAATAAGGGAGGGGGAGGGAAAACAAGGGAAGGGACGTGGTTGATTGTTGTAATCTTGCTGCAGGCATTCTTTGTTCTTGCAGCCATCCCCGTGGGCCAGGTCATGGTGTCCCTGTAAACCTCCAACAAAACAAAGGTTATTCTCTACTACAGTCTGACGTTCACAAAGTTCTGTTTATTCAAATGTTCCTTGCTCTATTATTGACGTCACCAGAAAATTAAAAATACTCTGGCTGTAAAAAAAAAATAAGGAAATAGTCAAAAAGTTACGGTACAGGCCTATGTCAGGGTATTATCAAACCACTAAAACCCATGTTTTCAAAGAATATTAATGACGTTGGGAAGTGCTCCACTACAGTGTTGAGCCATGAAAGATCACAAACAACATGTACGATATTGTTCTAACCCTCATTTTAAGTTGAGTCTTTCCCAGAGGCTCCCCTTGTATTTCCTGTCCTTGCCTTCCTTCTAGTCCCCACTTCTCCCTTCCTTCTTCATATGTCCTGAGTGAATCTTTATTTTTTTAAAGTTCAGAGTTTCTTAACCTCAGCACTCCTGGGCTGGTTGATTCTTTGTTGCAGGCGGGGGCAAGGCTGTCCTGTACTTCGTCAGATGGTGGGCAGCAGCTCTGTCCTCTCCTCACCAGATGCCAGGGGCACTGTTCTCCCAGTTGAGATGACCAAAAATGTCTCCAGACATTGCTAAATATCGCTTTGGGAACTAAACCACCCACTCCTTCCTCCAGTTTGGTGGATGTCCAAGTTTGATGATTATTAAATTATTCTTGCCGGCGAGAGGTGGAAATTGAGGATTCTTTTTGGTTTCCCGCCCTGCCTTTCATACACACATGCACACACGTACCACTGAACACATCTTCATACCCTCACATTAACACAGATGTCAGTTCTCTGAGACAGCTCAGGCTCTGTGCACTGTGGGCTCCCACCATGGGAGCGTTCCCCCCGTGGGGGCAGGGCTTGGTGAGCATGCAGAGCAGTCTTTTCTCTCTTGGCTCATCCTCTGGTTTCCAGTGTTATGATGGAGATGCCTGCACTTTGGAGCTCAGTGATCAGGACTTGGAGCTGAGACTTCACATAGGTTTACCGTCTGTTCCAGGAAGCCTAAAGCTGTAGACCAGTAAATAACTTCATTCTTAACCTCAGGCAGCTCATAAAAGCCATTTATCCTTCTCAGGACAACTGAATGCTCACCTGGGCAAACATCAGCCTTCTTAGAAAAGTAGATTGCTCATCTGGAGAAACCTCTCACTCATCAGACAACCATTTACTCACGGACACTCCCTTCAGGATGCCAGCCTTTCTGTGTCCTCCAGTCCTAAACTATTCAGACAGAGACCTGCCTGAAACACTCAAGTCCAGACCCCCAGACCCCAGGATCCTTTAGTAATGTCACCTCTTGCCTCCCTTTTCTGAGACACACCAGAACCCTCTCGAGGTGGTGTCCTCCCCAGTGTGACCAGTAATAACTCAGCTTTGCCTGGTGGAAGGAGGTATCTTTGGGGGAACTGGCAATCCCTCAGAGCCTGACTGCTTTCAAAGAGGGGCGTAATGCAGGACCTGATGACGCTTACAGAAAGATCAGGAGGAAGTTTTGAAACAGCAGCTTTTCTGCGTCTTTGGCCACATAAAATTCCTAGTCATGGTGTATGCACACTGCACTCTATAGGTAGAAAGGAGGCGACAGGAGGATTTATGATCCTCCTGCCCAAGGAGTGTGAGTATAAGTGGAATAGAGTTAAGGTCACAAGTTTCATGAGCATTGAAAAAAGGCAAAGTTTAGAAACACACATAAACAAACACACACACACATATATATATACATTGGAATTATGGAATATTTCATTTTTAAACTTTTCTGTATTTAACATTTGTTTCTTAGTGAAGATGTCTACCTGTTCATTAAGTAATTACTGTTAGAATTTTAGATGAAATAATATAATTTTCTCCTACCATATACTGACAGCGCCAGGCTCTTGGCTTCAGAATCTACTACGGAGTTGGGAGTCTATCATTTGTAGCAAGTACTAATATGAAGTATGAATGAAAAGGATTGTGATTCCCCTTTTTTCCTCTTTGCATTTCTTTCGCAATCTCTTGGCTACTAGTAAATGCACTTAGCAGTGAGATGAGGTGGTTGAGCTGTGGGGCATATGACAGGATACAATGACCAGGCACTAAAGTAAATCATAGTGCTGAGACCCAGGCACGTGGACGGATGGATGTAGAAACTAGGATACCCTTGATCCAGTGCGTCACTGTACAGAAGACCGCTCTGGGTTTGGCTTCCACTGTACCTCTTACTAATTCTGTGACCGTGAGCAAATGCTTCACTTTTTGACTACAGTTTCTTCACCTGCAAAGGTGAGATACCTGTACCTTCCCATGAACCTCGTGAGTTTGTTTTAAAGACCAAAGGAGATAATGGTTATATACATGTTTAGAAAACAGTTTAAATACATGGTGTGAGACTACCTCTCAATTTTTCAGATGTCTCCTTGATTGCTATTGACATAGATTAAGACAATCAGCCCACACCGAATTTGAATGCCAGGGCTATTTAACTCTGTGGGATTGTTTGAGACAGAGATATAAGCATTTGGGGATCTCCACCTTATCTTACATTTGAAGCACCGTGGCCTGGCATAGCACCAGGGTCCTGGCTGGAGACCCCACCCCCACCCCCAGCTTGCAGCCTAGTTCCACCAGGGCTAGTGGGGGTGCTAGGTGTGCCCGCTGAGAGCATGCCTAGGAAGAACAGGTAGGAATGCTTGCCACAGCTGCTTACCATCCCTCGTTAGTATTTCACGCCTAGCACATAATCCACTAGTTGGATTTTACAGGGTGGAGTAAGAGGGATGAGGAGAATGAGGAAAGAACAGATGGATAAGTGCAGCATCTTCTGCATCCACTATTTTTTACTGTGTTCCCACCATCTTCTAGTAAATGCTATCTCATTTAATACCCAGGGCTGATGCTAGTATAAGGTCTGTGTGACCCAATACAAGCTTCAAGAGTTTAAGTAATTTGCCCCAAGTCACAGAGCTTATCAAAGGGAGGGCAAGAATTCACATTCAGCTGCATAAACTCCATTCTGCCTTATTCTGTTGAGCAAGGAAAGACATTTGGGATTTGTAGATTGACCCCGTGAGTGGGACTACAGCAATACTAGTTTCCTACTATAAATTTTTTATATCAACTGCAGATGGCAAGAGGGCGGAGGGCAAAAGAAGGTTCTCATTTCTTCTGAAATGAGAACTTTAATGTTTATTGATCTTAATTCTTCCACATGAGCAGAATTTATGCATAATGATGCAAAATGCTCATGTATACAAATCATCATAAAAGTGAATTACATTAATATCAGGCAGTTCCTAGAGCTAAATGCTTTCACTTCTTTCCCCCACCACTCTCCATATTTTGATCCCAAGAATGAAATAATCCAAGAATGTCATAATCCAGTGTTAACCAAATGAGATATACATGAAATTCACAAAAATAACTAAATATTCTTATATTTTTAAAGCTATTTTTGAATGAGGGGGTGAGGATGACTTTAGGAAATAATTTCCCACTTTTTTGACTTTTGAAATACAAACTGGGGAGAGTATGTGAAAACAGAATTTGATAGTTTGGGGAAAAGATTTTTCTAAAATCCCTGTGACCTGCTCAGGATATGAAAAGGGTCACACTTATTTATTACTTGTAAACCTACATGCCCACTAGAAGGAGATGTAGTATTTCCTTTTTTCAGACTCCCCCCGCTTCTGATTTTCTAGGAACCTTAGATGCTTACTCAGTTCAATGAGGGATCAGTCCTTTTCTAATGTCAAGCCTAGGGAGAAAGCTGGGTTCTGAGCACCTGCTTCTCTCTGCCACTTGGTGGCGCTGTTGTAGCTCAGTCCTGCGGAGCCCTGTAGTTGGTTTCCCTCTCTGGAATCATGTGCTTGCTGGTCCAGGTCCTTGTCCAGGCTGAAAATCTTCCTTGGTCTCCAGAGTAATTGTCCTTTTCAGTTACATCCATAAGCCTAGGCATTTTTGCCCACCTCGCTTCGCTCTGCCTGAGTGCTGCACCTGAACCAGCTTTCCCTGTGTTGGCTTGAGATGTATGTGCTAGTTTGTGTTTCCTTTTCCTAAAGGTAATTTTATTTCTGGTGTCTGTTGCCTTTTTATGAACCACTGATTGAATCTCAGTGAGCAGCAATGGAGTCCTTGTCACTTTCTCCCAGAAGACCCTATACTCCTCATGTAAACTGACCCTTCCTTCTCAGTGAGCTGCTTTGCATACTGTTGGTCTCTGGAAGTAACAGTTCTGATACAATAATACAAGATTCTGTTCTGACTCTCCTTGTGCTTCAGTATCACCTACGTTTAAGTAACTCAGGGATCCCAGAAAGCATTTTTTTTCTGAAGGATTTCTTTTTCCATATCTAAATGGAAGAATGGCTATCATAACTTTAAAATTCATCCATTCAACAGATACACTGTTTGATGTCTTGATAGGCACCTTATTGCTGATATATTACGTGACATCCTGGAAAAAAAACTTGGAGTTCGCAGTCTGAGAAAAATTGGGCTTTGAAGCCTGGCTCCCAGTCATCACTTGTGTGACTTGGTTTATTGTTGTCTCAGACCAGGATTTCTCTCCCCTTGCCTCCTGTCTCTGCCTCACTGATCCAACCTCCACGCTGCACTTCCACAGATTGATTCTAGATTGATTCGTCTAAATCACTGCTCTCTGTAATAGGCTTTAAAAAAAAAAAACCCTCTTGTATATTCCAAGTTTTCTATGTTGATCATGCATACCTTTTGTATTTTAGAAAGAAAATAAAGCAGGGAATGCATAAATAAAACATGATGGCAGACCACACAGCAGTTAGAACTAAATGGCTAACTCTATATGCATCTTCAAGGATAAATCTCCAGATCACTTTGATGAGTGAAAAAAGCATGTTGCAAATATGTTCCGAATGGTTCTATTTATGTTCAATTTCAGACATACAAAGAATAGAATAAGTTGAGATTTGAAGAATCCAGTAGATAGGTTTTTCCTTTCCCTACGAGAGTTCAAAATCATCACACTCCAGGCACCCCAGGGGGAGCTCTCTGAGTAGCTTCTGAAAGGACCCTTCATTTGGTTTGAGGTGGGGGAAAAGTGCATTCCCTTCCCCTCCTCTATGATGGGATGGGTGAAGGAAAGCAGAGCACCCTGGCAAATTCCTTTTCTAAAAAGGCCCCGGTTCTTTGATCTCTTCATCCTCTGGAAGGATGAATTGCAAGCCCTTTCCTAAAGCCTCCAGGTGAGTGATGGGGTCATGTTGGCCACCTGTCCTCAAGTCTTAACATACAATATCTATGCTTCAGGACACGGGGTATTTGATAGGTACTTATTTGTAGGTGGTCTTTAAGAGAGACTTCTGCACAAACTTCCAGGTAGTAGGAGATAATGTTGTTAACACACTTTTACATTTCATTAAAGCCCAAAGTTTTGACAAACAGACCCCAAGTGACATTCATTCAGTGTTCTTCTGTGCCCAGCCCTGTTCTGGGCACTGAGACATGAACAAGGCCAGGTTCCTGGCTTTGGGAGTTTTAGGACTGGTTGGAATTACCTTCCTAGTGAGTTTGCTGCAACTGTGCCCTGCAAAAAAGCTAAGCCTCATCACAGGGGTGACTCACTGGGATTACACTGCGTACTTCCCCACTTGGGGCCTTTGCTGTGCATGTCCCTCTGCTTGCGGTGACCTTTCTTCCTCCAGTGAACACATACTCACCCCGAAGACCAGCAGCCCTTCATTGGTGCCTGGCCCACTGCATCTCTCCCATTCTGACCCTCGATACTTCCTCTGTACACCTCTAACCCTTATCCCAGTCAGCCTGGCGTTGACTTGAGCTGTGCGTGTATCTGTCTCCGCAACTGGACTGGGGGCTCTGTGAGGACTGAGCCCTTGTGTTTTTCATTTCCGTGTTTTCTAAGATGCCTGATGCAGGGACTGCACCTGGTAGAATGGAGGACACTTAAGTGCACCTCTTCCATGAGCTGCCTCCGCTCCTTCTAGGGGGGGTGTCAGGAGGAGTGGCGGACAGATGTGGGGAAAGAGCACAGGACAAAGCATCATGAGGCCTGGATTTTCCTTCCTGCCCTCTCAGCCTCCTAGTCCATGGGTGATCTCTTGCCCTCTTCAGGCTTCAGTCTTCACTTCTCACATGGGGGCTCGTGGCTCACGGCTCTCAACGCGTGAGAATCCGTTGCTATTTGCTGCACTTCTTTCAGATCAAACCTCCCTTGCATCTCTGTCTCTGTCTGTCTCTCTCTTTCCTTCCCCCTGTCCTTCCTCTTAGGTGCGTAATAAACTGAGAGTTTACAGTAAAAGCACAGGAAGAGCTGAATGATGCGTTCTCTTCAGGAAAGTACCAGGTCCCCCAGGTAGCCAGCAACTGCTTCAGGAACCCCGAGCCTCCCTGAGCTTTGGCTCCCGAGGGCTTTCAGTGTAGACCCGGCAACCCACCTCAAGCTTTTGATGTGGCTTTGACAGGGCACATTATGCAGGCAGCACTGGTTCAGAGCTGCAGAAATGCTTGCTGCTTTCTGCCACCAACCCCAGGGATTGAACAGTGGTAGGGGACAGTTAGGGAAATTGTCAGAGAGCATGAACCTCAGTCACACCCACCTGATCCCAAGGCTTCAGGTGGGACCAGCCTCTACTCCACCAAAGCTCTTAAAGAGGGAAACAAACATACCCTTAAAATCTGTGTGCACCCTAAGGAGCCAAGTGATACTCAAAGGAAGTCCCTGGGAAGACGGTATATTGAATAGTCAGCCCCTGAATCTTTAGAAGTGTCTGTGCTCTTATAAAGAAGCAAGGAATCCCCAATGTGTTTATTCATATGTTTCTTCTTAATAGAAATAAAAGTGATGGCAGAGCCTGAAGATATGGTTCCTACTCATGGCTTTCATCCAGTGCATTCATTCTTTCATTCATTCATTCACTTACTTAACAAAAATTTGAGGACTTATGCTATACATGGCACTGTGCTGGGCACGAGGGACATAATGGTTTTGGGTAGAAGGATTAAATAGATAACAGATGTGTGAATATTGATAGGGATATAGACATGGATGTGGGTATAGATGCAGGTGTGGATATGGGTGTGGATACAGATATCAACTGGGCCCTTGCAAAGCTCAGAATCTGGTAATGGGCACAGGCATCATACAAACAGCGGCACCCATAATAGTGGTAACTGCCCAGGGGAAAAGACTGGTGAGCCACACACTACACTATGGGGGGATCCTGAGCTAGTCTGCAAGGCTTCCTGCATAGAGTCATTTGGGAGCTGAGCTCAAGTGAAAGGAGACCACCCTCCCCTAAACCCTACCACAAACACTGGCCAAACTATAACTGTAATGTGGGCTTTGGAGTCAGACTGCTTGAGTTTTTTTTCTTTATAGCTCCATTATAAAGTAAGTAGTTTTACAGAGTCATCCAGGACCCAGACTCCTTCCTTCCACCCTCCCATCTGCAGCCCTTGACTGTTGCTTTCAGTTACAGGCGGCAGGATGCCTGGCTGCTGCTCCAATAGGCATCACAGCTAGTTTCAGGTGCCAAGAAAGGAAGGACCAAATGACTAAGGGGGTATTTCCTTTCAAAGAGGTTACCCACGAGTTCCAGCCATGGGATTCTGCCTACATCTCATTGGCCAGAACTGGATCTTACCGCTACTCCTAGTTGCAAGAATGTCCGGGAGGAGGCGAGAGGATTTTAAACTGGGCACTTTGCCTCTTTGAACCAAATCAGAGGAGACTGGGTGGTAAACTAGCTGGGTCTGCCCAGGCTGTAGTCAGTATTTACTTCTTCTTGGCCGTCTGTATCTTTTCCTCACTTTGGGCAACACTAATCAGATTGTCTTTCTTTCTGGAAATGAACCTGCTTCAGTGATAGAAGTTCCTGATGTCCTGCCTTCCTGAAACCAAAAGATGGACTTCCAGAACTTGGAATCCCAAGCAAAAGAGATAAAGATGGAAAAACAGTTGGAGTATATTCATTTCAAGGTATGGTCAGAACTATTGGTTATTTCCTGCTACTTAGAACCCTGGGACTGCCCACTTTCTGGGTTTTTTTCACACTTGGTTTTTTTAGTCTTCTCTTAGATTCTGTGAACCAGACTCACAGAGCTTCTATTCTTTCTTCCTGGATGCCTTTTACTTAGTGCCTTCTCCCCCCTCCCCATCCCGCTACCTCCTCCTCCCCTCCCCTCCCTCGGCCCTCAGCACCCTGCTCTTCACTGGAAGCTCTACCTAGCAGTCAGGTGATAGGAGTTTCTGTTCCAGGCAGTTGCCCCTATGTCTGTGCCTCTTCCCAACCCCACCCTCTAGACTGCAAACTCCTAGAGGGATCTGGTTCATTTTAGGGTTTCTTAGCGCCTAGCATGGTGGTTAGCATGTGGGGTTTCTCATGTGCCTTTGCTGTGGTTGTATATAGGTGCATCAAGGTGCTGGGGACTATCACAGAACAGACAAAGCAGAAGACAAGACTCTTGTCCTTGGAGAGATTCCTGACCATGTCTCCAGACCATTTCTCAGGATCCCACCAGCTGGACAGACTTGATAAGACCTTATTCTTCAGTAAGTCCTGGTTTATGGAGCCACCCCCCACTCTGTGTCACAACACATTCTTACCACTCTCACCTCTTCCCCTTCCTCCCCCTCCTCTCCTTCCTCCTCCTTCTTTCTTGTCCTCATTACCTTTTTCTTAATCATAATCATCATTACCATCATCATCATTGTTAGCTCATATTGAATATTTACTATGTGCCAGGCCTATTCTAAGTGTTATCAAAAAGGATAAACCTCTTGCCCAAGATTAATTTCATTGCAAGGTTAGGACTCAAACTCAAGTCAGTTTGACCCCAAACCTGTGTTCTTGACCCCTTCCTCTCTCAGCCATAGAGGCTCGGGGAGGATGGAGAACTGCTCTAGCCATTCTCCACCTTAACATCCCTCCATGAACTGGACTCTGCAATGTCCACTGTGGTGCACGCGGGTGCACGCGGAGCCGTCGTCCTACAGACCCATGCTTCCCTTCATCTGCACGGAGCCGTCCCTCACACCCACCTGTCTCTACTCTGCTTCACTCATCCGAGGTTCTGGTCCTGCCACATCTTGGTGTACCAGTTATGCGCCGTGCTGATGCCTCTGCCATCCATTCTCTCCACCTGAAATGCCTCCCCTATCCACCTGTGCAAATCATATTCTTCACTTAAGACCCATGTCGAGTGTGGAGGCATGGCATCTGATTTGCCCCTCTCTCCAGACCTCAGCTCCTTCTTCTCTAAATCTCCACAGCACCTCTGTCTTCTTAGGGTCTTAAGGAAGCAGCCTGGGGTGGGGAGGAGATAGGAAACCAAGGCTTTAGAGACAGACACACTCTGTGAAATCCCTTTTCAGCCTCTCCCTAGCTTTATGAATAATTTTGGCAAGTTACTTAGCCTTTCAGAGTCTCTTAGTATCTGTAAGAAGGAGATAATAGTGACACCATTGGCTGTTATCATTTCTGTCTAGTCTGCTAGGGTACTCATGGCCCCGTAGTAACTTCCTGGCCTCCTGCTATCTGAGTCCCCCAGTGGCTGGTGGGCAGCACCCTAGACATGAATATCTGCCCCATATAGGATGGAAATTCTACCTCAGCAGCCTTGCCACTGGTTTATACTGGTAGGTCAGATAAAGGGCATTTCAGACTGTGTGGAGAAGTGGAGGATGTATGCACGTACAGAAGGAAAATAACCTCATTCTAGTTTTGGAATTGCCTCTTACTCGTCGTGTGATTCCATCAAGTCTCTGCCCATCTCTGTCTCAATTTCCGTCTGTAAAATGTGATAGTGGGACTCAGTCCCTAAGCAGCGTCCACCTGGATCAGCTCTTAGGGTCTGTAACTCTGTCTCAGGGGAGTCAGCTTGGCTTTGGATGCTCCCCGGTGTTGGGGGGTGTGAATTATTAGTGGTGGATCATCCTGCACTAGAGGAGTCCAGGATGTGTGTGTGTGAGGGTGTGTGTGTGTGTATAGGAGTCGGGGGTTTGGGACCAATCCAGGGGACTGCTAGGAGGATGTGTGACATCAGCCTAGAAAAAGCTGCTGGGAACTCAGCACCACTTGGAATTCTTGAAGACACCCCAGATGGTCTTTATGGACGACCCTAAAGTCAAGCAGTTGGCATTCACTGAGCACCGGCTGTGAGCCCATGTGACGCTGGTAGGAGCTTTACGCTTCCAGCTGTGTTTTCACATGGACGGTGGAGTTCCTCGCACACTCTGCCTTGGGGTGTAGCACCAGCGGTGGTCCAAAGAGCCTCTTTTGTTTTATTTTTAGTTTATTAGTTTTATTTTCTTCCCTGCACCCTCAGTCCCCTCTCCTGCTCTCCCCCGGCTCCGTCATAGAGATATGTGTATATTTTTTAAATGTGTAGTGTTTACAGTGAATGTGTAAGCTTTTGATTTACCTGTATGATGCCATCTTATATGTCTTACTCAGTTTCTTCTTCATTCACTCAATATTTTACTTTAAGACTCTGTCCACTTCAGTGGATGTGCTTGTAGTTGACATTTCCAACTGCTACGTAGCCTCTCGGTGTGGACCGCTTATACTTCCTGTTCTGCTAGGGATGATAAGTGTATTGCCTCCAAGTCCCAGAAGCAGTGATGCAGGTCTTGTCTGCTAGGGTACTCACTGCTTTTTTCCTAGTGCTTTTTTTTTAAATTTTATAACTTAAAAATATTTTTATTTAAAAAATCAGGAATTAGAAGATGTTTGGTAACCTTTGACTCTCTAGTGCTTTGTAAAGGCAGACACTTGGTGCTCATAGAGAGCACTTTAGGTGCTGCATAGCGTAACTGTTAGCAACATGGAGTTACAGACTGTATTGCATCACAAATGTCCTGTCGGTTTGGTGCTAGTAAGACATTGCTAGCCCTCTTTGTTCACCAAATTTACCATTTTAAATAGGTCAGGAGCAGGCTTCAGGCTAACATTTGCAGGCAGCACACTCTAGCTGAAATTTAATTACATTGGAAATCCAATTAAAATGTAATTTAATAAAATCTATTTATTTAAATGTTTCCTTCTATTTTTAATAAGCAACCTGATTTTCTACTTAAAGAAGTCACATTGCATATATAATATAATCTAAATGTTGCTGGTTATACAAACATCATTATTATATATTCCATTAAGAAAGAAAAATAATTGTACTGATTAACTATCATACACCACTGAGTATAAGAAGCATGCTGCTTTCAGGATGTTAAAATATGAACAAACATGCATCTATTTCTGTTTCCTTTACCAAATAAAGTTATTTAAGTAAAGAGGAGGGTTGATTTAATGGAAGAAAAACAGTAAATAAATGACAATTCTGGTGAGTTTGGTAGAAATGAAGGTGCTAGTACAGGAGTGACTGGAGTTTGGGAAACACGGAAGTATCTCATGTGGGTGGTCCTCAGACCATGCGCTGTAAGAGAGGGTGGTTCTTCCTGCTTGGCAGGCAGAGAGGAGAAGTGGTCTTCCCCAGGCCACAAGGCTAAGAGTAAATTTATATTCAGGCAGGTATGTCCCAAGTCCCTGCTTTCAAGCCCTCAGAGTCCATTAGACTTGTGACCTAATTCCAGCTTGGCTTCTCTCCTGCCTGTCCTTTCTGAGAGGCCTTGACGAGTGCCCAGAACATGGCCTATTTCCTTCCAATCATGAGCCCTTCAGAGCACCTGAATGCTTTCATGTTAGCAACCGCTAACACTCCCACCTGAGTATGAATTGCTGTGGTCTGGTACCTTTCTCACCATGGCTACGTTATCAACAGAGAAGGCAAATGATGATGAGTGGACATTTCTGGTACTTAGGCATCCACTAAGGGATGCATATTGAGGACAGAGACTATTCTAGTGATAGTGGTGATAGCAGTAGTAGCAGTAATGCTTTGTTAGTTATAAGTGTTATTTTCATTTTTATTTTTATTTGATCCTGGCCACCATCATGAGTAGACGTTATCTCCATTTTACAGGTGGAAAAATTTACAATGTTAATTTGTCCAAAATCACACAATTAATAATTGGTAAAACTGTAAGTAGATCTGTGAAGGCACTGCTTTTCTGTCTTTTTTTGTATATATATATTTTATTGAAGTATAGTCAGTTTACAATGTTGTATCAATTTCTGGTGTACAGCATAATGCTTCAGTCATACATGAACATACATATATTTGTTTTCATATTCCTTTTCACCGTAAGTTACTACAGTATACTGAATATAGTTACCTGTACTATACAGTATAAACCTGTTGTTTATCTATTTTATATATATGTGTGTGTGTGTGTGTGTATATATATATATATATATGTATATATATATATATATATATATATATATATATATACATATATATATATATATATATTAGTGTCTGCAAATCTCGAACTCTCAATTTATCCCTTCCCATCCCCTTTCCCCCCTGGTAACTATAAGTTTGTTTTCTATGTCTATGAGTCTATTTCTGTTTTATAAATAAGTTCATTTGTCTTTTTTTTTTTTTAGATTCCACATATAAGTGATATATGTTATTTTTCTTTCTCTTTCTGGCTTACTTCACTTAGAATGACAATCTCTATGTCCATCCATGTTGCTGCAAATGGAATTATTTTATTCTTTTTTATGGCTGAGTAGTATTCCATTGTATAAATATACCACAGCTTCTTTATCCAGTCATCTGTTGATGGACATTTAGGTTGTTTGCCTGCCTTTCTCTTTTTTTAATTAAACTTTTATTTTGAGATAATTGTAGATTCACTACTGTTAGAAATAATACAGAGAGATCTAAGAGATCTGGGTGTATTACTGGATTGATGATCACTTTCCCCCATTGGGGACATCTTGTGAAATTGTCTCACCATATCACAACAGGGTGCTGACACTGATGGAATCAAGATGCAGAGCATTTCCATGGATCTGTCCCCTGGTGCTGCCCTTTTGCAGTCACATCCACCTCCGTTTCCTACACCCCATCCCATTCCTGACTCCTGCCAACCACTCATTTGTTCTCCATTTACATACTTTTGTTACTGCAAAGATGTTACCTATATGTCATTACACAGTATGTAACATTTTGAAATTGTTGTTTTCATTCAGCTTAATTCTCTGGGGGTTCATGCGCGTCATTCAGTGTGTCAATAGTTTGTTCCTCCTACTTCTGAGAAGTGTTCCATGGTTTGTCCATTCACCTGTTGAAGGTCATCTTGGTTGTTTCCAGTTCTTAGCTATTACAAATAAGGCTTCTGTGAACAACCTTGCTCAGGTTTTTGTGTGAACATAAGTCTTCATTTCTCTGGAATAAATGCCTGAGAATGTGATTACTGGATTGTCGGGCAGTTGCGTGTTTGTTTTACGAGAAACTGCCAGACTGTTTTCTGGAGTGGCTGTACTCTTACATCTCTCACCAGCAGTGTATGAATGACCCCATTTATCTGCATCCTCATTAACATTTGGTTTTGATTAATTTTTATTTTGGCTAATGTAACAGATGTGCAGTTATATGTCACTGTAGTTTTGATTTACTTTTCCCTTATGGCTAATGGTGTTGAATGTCTTTTACGTGCTTGGCTGCCATCTGTATATCCTCCTTGTTGAAACTTTGCTGCTTTTTTTCCCCCAAGTACCCTTCCATTTTCCCCAAATATTCTTTCTTCTAAAAAATTAAAATTTGTATTGAGGTAATTGTAGATTCATATGCAATTGTTAGAAATAATACAGAAATCAATAATAATGAAATGAAGAACTCTGAAAGGGGGCAAAAGATTTGAATAGACATTTCTTTAAAGAAAATACACAAATGGCCAATAAGCACATGAAAAGATGGGCGACCTCATTAACCATCAGAGAAATACAAATTAAAACCACAATGAGATATCATTCCACACCCAGTAGGATGTTACAATTAAAAAAGAGAGAAAATGACAAGTGTTTGTGAGAAAATGGAGGAATTGGAACCTTCACACACTGCTAGTGGGAATGTAACATGGTGTAACTTTTTGGAAAACAGTCTGGCAGTTTGTAAAAAGGTTAAATGTAGAGTTAGAATATGATTTAGCAATTCCATTCCTAGGTGTACACTTAAGAGAATTGAAAACATATGTCCACACAAAAACTTGTACATGAATATTCATAGTAACATTATCCATAATAGCCAAAAAGTGGAAACAATCCAAATGCCCATCAAATGATGAATAGGTAATAAAATGTGGTATATCCATACAATGGGGTAGTGTTCATCAATAAAAAGAAATGACATATTGATACATGCTGCAATAAATGCTAAGTGAAAGAAGCCAGTCACAAAGGACCACCTATTGTATGATTTCAGTTATGTTATATGATTTCAGTTATATGAAATATCCAAATCTATAGAGACAGAAAGTAGATTAGCAGTTTCCTAGGGCTCGGGATATAGAGGGATTGGGGGAGTAATAGGTAAAAGATGCAGAGTTTCTTTTTTTGGATAATTAAAATATTCTAAAGCTGTGGTAATGAATGCACAGCTCTGAATATACTAAAAGCTATTGCATCATACACTTCACGTGAGTGAATGGTATGTTACATGAATCGTATCTCAATAAACTTTTTTTTTTTAAATAATACCAAGAGATTCTGCATACCCTTTACCCAGTTTCCCTCAATGGTAATATTTTACAAAAGTATAGTATAATAGAATATTGATACCAGGATGTTGAGATTGATACAATCCACTGTGTTATTTAGATTTCCCCAAATTTACTTGTACTCATTTTTCTGTCTCTGTCTCTGTCTCTCTCTTTCTCATTCTCTCCATCTCTGTGCACGTGTGCATTTAGTTCTATACATTTTATCACAAATGTAGATTTCTGTATCCATCATCACAGTTAAGACACCAAACAGAATATTGCCTCTTTTAAAGCTCTGTTCACCCTAGAGTCTGTCTGAGGAGGAGCTCCAAAGACTTTTAGTTTGTCCTCACTATTATTAACCAGATGAGAGCAGCTGCCCCCCTTGCCTCCAAGCACGCTTCTCCTTGCTGTCAAAGGGCAGAAGTCACAGAGGAGCATGAATTCCCACCCACACCTGGAGGGACGGGAGGTTGGGATTGCTGGCACCATTCATCTAGATTCTAGAATCACCCACACTTTTGAAAGAGTAGGAAATTTATCTTACCAAAAGGAGGAACATGATTTCTGGAAGGGGGATACGCCCCCGTGTCTCCGCTCCCGCTTTCTCCTCCCACCAATTTCGGAAGCGATCTCTCTAACTCCCAGGCCTGGTGGGTGACTTGTCAGCGCTTTCGGAGATCAGGTATCTGCTGGGTTGCCAGCAGCTAATGCTCTCAGGGAGAGGACTGGCAATGATTCATCTCTACTAATCCCTGTGTTTTCATCAACCTTGCTTCTGTGTAAGGGGACAGCCCCGGTCGCTCTTCCACATCATCATCACTTTGGTTTCTCTCAAATGTTTGCTCAGAAAAAGCCCAAGTTTGGCCCCAGTTCATTCTGGGCTTCCAGGGGAATTTCCCATCCTTCTTGAACTCCATGGGCGAAGTTGCTAGAACGTTTACTCCTTACCTGGCAAGGCAGAAGATGAAGCTGACTCTGGCACAGATTTTTCTGGGGGATCAAAGACAAACTTAGTTAGATCCCTTCATTTGGGACAAAAGATATGGGAAAAGTAGTCATTATCACTCTCTGTTTCTCAGCTATGATCCCACTGCCCCTAAATCACTGGTCCTACCACAGCTGACCACGTGCTAGTCTCAACTCTGCCCTCCACCTGGATCTTATAAACCAGCCATGACTTGGCCATCTAGCACTTCCCTGGTGTACGTCTATCCTTTACAACTCTAACTGTGGACCCTGAATGCTGACTTCATCATCTGGACCCTGCCTCTGCAAAACCTCAAACTCCAGCACTCATGATCCCAGTTAAACTTTGCATTGTGACTGGTGCTTGGTGGAGTCTCCAAAAATGAGTACTACTACTAAAGATAATAATAATATCTTGATTAGTTGAGCAACTTTGTGAGACTAATAGAAGCTCAGAGATGTGAAAAGACCTGTTCAATATCACATAGTGTAATGGCGATGAAAATTTGTAATAGCAAATTTAAACGTCTCCCCTTTAACTATGGTTTCCTTGTAGTCTCCTACCTCCTTCAAGTTCATTATCTCAGATGACAGGTACTTGTCTTCCCCTAATAAGGCCTTGAAAACAGGGCCTTTTAGAGGGAAAAAGGGCAGGTGAGCAGGCTGGAGACCCAAGGAAGAGTTGATGTTGCAGCCTGAGTCTGAAGGCAGTCTGTTAGAGAACTCCCTCTTCCTTGAGGCCTTCAAATTATTAGATGAGGCCCACATACGTTATGGATGGCAATCTACTTTACTGTAGTCTACTGATTTAAATGTTAATCTCACTTAAAAAATATCTCCACGGCAAAATCTGGACATGCTTGATCAAATATCTGGGTACCATGGCTTAGCCAAATTGACACATAAAATTAACCATCACACCAGCGTAGGCTCTTATGGAAAGAAGACAAAGAGGGAAGAAGGAGAGGGGAGCCAGACTTCAGAAATATCTAGAGGTGGCAAGGCTGAGTGAGCCAGGGAGCAGCCCAGACTTTGTCCAAAGCAGAGAGAGAGAGAGAAACACAGCAAACCTCAGGCTTCACTTGTTGCAGACTTCAGTTGCAAGCACTAGCAGGTCAGCCTGCAATTAAGTGGATCAAAGGTGTTATTTCTGACACCGACCTCCAACTGGCTTTGTGCCTCAGGGCTCCAGTGTTGCCCTTCCATCCTAAGCGTGCATAAACCACATCCAGGCATCGTCTTGAAGAGGCATTGGGGGTGGCAGGTGACCTTCATTTTAGAAATTGGACCTTATTCTCTTAGAGAAACTGAGAAGTTCTTAGAGGGTTTACTTAAATTACTGGCTCAAACTAAATATGTATTATATAAAATCTGAAGTCCACATTTTATGTACATGAGGAATTGAATTCACTAGAGAAAGCAATACATTTCAGGGTTGATGTGTGATTACATTTGTGGCCTTATTATATTAGTAAGTGGTGAATCCAGGGGTGAAAACTGGGTCTTCATTTCTTCAAAGTTTCATGCTGACTCCCAGACAGCGTCACCATGATTCACCGACAGTCTCCATGAGCCTCCTCCACCACTGACTAACTCCTGCCAGCCTTAGTTCTGCCCTCTGGCCGTGGCCTTCTGACTTCTACTCCAAGGTCAAGTTAGGCTAATGGAGGGAAGGACACTTTCATCATCCTATGTACAATGCATTGCTTTGCTTTAATTACTTTCACTTTGAGAAATTAAAAAAGTACAGACAGGTATAAAGAGTGGTATCAGACGCATTACCACCGTCCAAATTAACAAATGCTAAGGGTTTGTCATATTGTTTTTAGTTTTTCAGACATGAGTAAAACATCGCAGATGAAATCACTGTCCCCTTTGACCATTATCCCTAGACCCATTTTCTTCCTACCTTCCCCAGAAGCAGACTGGTTCATGAGTTTGCTGTATGTTCTAGTCCATTAAAAAATACCTTTATATATACGAACATACACATCCATGAAAAATACAAAGTATTTTGTGTGTGTTTTAAAATCTAATCAGATGGTACACAACTGTATGTATGTGTGTGTGTGTATATATATATATATATATATATATATATATATATAAATTTGATAACTGCACTTTTCATTCAATCTTAATGAGACTACATATTAATGATTCTAGTTACCTGTCTGCTACATTTTATTTACTCTCCTGTTGATGGGCATTATTTTTTTTTTCCTAATTTAAAAAGTTATAGCCGGATTTCAGTGGATATCTCTGTCTGGTTGTCCTCTTTTATCTGTGCTTTTCCTTTCTGTGGTTTTGCCTTCTGCAGCTTCAGACACCTGTGTTCATTGATGGGTCCAAAAAAATATTAAATGGAGAATTCTAGAAATAAACAATTGATAAGTTTTAAATTACAGGCCATTCTGCTGGAAGCTTGCGCCGTCCTGCTTCATTTCCCCTTTGTCCAGTGTATCCTACCCATTAGTCACTTAGCAGCCATCCTGGTTATCAGATCGACTTTTGTGGTGTCTCCATGCTTGTGTTCAAGTCACCCTTATTTTACTTAATAATGGCCCCACAATGAGAGCAGTGATGCTGGAGAAACATGGTATATATAGAGTTTGGTACTACCCGCGGTGTCAGGCATCCACTGGGGGTCTTGGAGTGGATCCCCCCACATAAGGGAGGACTGCTGTACGTGTTCGCTTGGACACACATGTTTGTGTCTCTGTGGTGTGCTTCTGCAAGTGGAATGCTGGCTTTCTTGTACGTGTAGGAGGTAGTTCTCACCCTAGGGGATCAGTAACCTGTGTGTGTCTGTCTTTCCACCTCGTCGCTGAATTCCTTGAGGTTGGGGGCTGTGCTTTATTCATCTCTGTATTGCCAGCGCCTGACACATAACATGGAGATAAATGAATAGATACACGAATGAATGAAATGCTCCATCCCTCCCCCTGCTTTCCCAAACCAGCTCCCTTCCTCACCCTAGCATGACGAGAGTACAGGGAAGTCCCTGCCACAGCTCACAAGGTGTTTTACTCCGATTATCTCATGTAATTACCACAACTTTCTGAGATACACCATTGTACAAGTGACAAAGCAGAGGCTTAGAAATGTGAAGTGAATTCCTGCCGTCACAGTCAGTTGGAGTAAAGGAGAGATCTGAACCCAGGTCTGTCCAGATCCAGAGCCTGCAGCCTGTCCATCCTCCCGCTGCTTCTCCAACAGTGGAATCTGCTGATGTGGGACCGATCTGGTCTTTGCCTTCATAAACAGGACATCAGCTTCTACAGCTCTCTCCACTTCAATGAGGTTTTTTTTCCCTGAGAGTCTGGGGAAATCACCTTCATTAATTATCCCACAGCTTTGACTAATTAACCTACATCCTTCTCTCTCAAGCCTTGAGTATACATATTAGGATCTTAAAATGTTAGCGGGATGCTTTTGTATCAGTGAGGCTAACCCCATAATTCCCATAATAATGGGAAAGCTTGACCAAGGAGCCGAGGAAATGTGCTCAGAGTGACACAGCGAATGAGAAGCCAAGCTCAAGACAGTACTGGGTCTCCTGTGAGTGGGTCTGGTGCCTTTTGATCTGGCCTTTGGGTTATCTGATGGGGCAGGCTCCTCTCTGACAGGGAGGAGAGCTGCGAGGTATATGGCTTTTGCTGTCTAACTGATTTCAGGGGCAATGAAGAAGGGCATGGGGGCAAGAACTGGAGGCAGGAACCAATATCACAGAAGCCAGACAACATGCATTCAGTGAAGTCCAGCTTGGTAAGGACCAGATGGAAGGATAAGTGATGCTGAGTCCGCTGGACTGAAGTCAGAGGAGAGAGCCGTCTTGACTGCATGGGACCATATTGGCCAGGGCTGGCTAACTGTGGCAGCAAACAACCCCTTAGGCTCTGTGTCAGAACGCTATACACGTTTATAGTTGCTCACACAGCCAGTGCTCCTGGTGGGTTTGATGTCTGCTCTATGGGGTTGTTTGGGGAGTCAGAGTCCTCAAGAGTCCATCTGCAGACTCTGCCCTCTTCAGTCCACAGCCTGCAAAGTCAGGGTCCAAGGTGAATAGGGAGACTGGTGAGTCGAGGCCAGTCAGGGGTAGAGATTGGGCTAGAGAGGGCATTCCTGGCTCCATGGCCCGCGGCTATTTCTGCCACACTGTCCTGTCTCTCAGCATCCCTGCTCCTGTTTGCTCCTCTTGTAAGCGGGAATCACACAGCCTACTCTGCCCATCCTCAACATTGTGATTTCAAGCCCTGAATGTGTTTTATAAATGGGCATGTGTGCCCTGCAGATATAAGCTTGGCTGTGGTTTCTTTTCTAAGCGGCAAAGAACTAAGTATCCCACTCACCCTGGCCTAGAGTTTTTTTCATTCAGGCCCTGAAAGTAGATGACAAGTGTGAGGCACGCTCCTCTTGGATGGAAAGACAGCCACAGCGTGACCGCTTTGGACCCGGTCACTGCCGCTGTGAGTCTGAGGCACAGGGAGCATCTCTCCCCAGGCGGCGCGGTGAACCCCTGCTGTGTGGGCGCTTTGCCTCTGGGCATCAGTGCCTGCCTCTCCCAGCGCCTCCCACCTGCAGCCATCAAGCTCACAGCAGCAGGGTCAGTGGTTGACCTTGAGCCTGGGCAGCAGCGCCACGGGACCCTGGCGGGGTAGTTGCTTGGCCAGAGCATGGGATTTGGAATCCAGTAAGTGGATTCAGGTCTTGGTTCTAGTGCTGAGTGGGCTCCCTTTCCTCGTCTGTTCAGTGGGGAGAATGCCTCACACGGCTGTTCTGAGAGCTAAGTGAGCTCATTATGAAAACTGCTGAGCAGACTGAGCATAGGCAGCAGTCAGGAAAGCTGCGGTTGTCTTTGTGCCATGTCCAACGTGCTAGAGATACGAGTTCTGGGCACTAGTATATGAGTTGAGTCAGAACTTTACCTTGTGGCTTCCCTGATGGCCCCATTTCGATAAGCAGACTTTTGCCTCAGTGTCCCCTCCCTGCCTGTCCCAATTCCTTCCCCGAATCTTAGAGGGCTTAGCAGAGGATCCAGTCAGGCCGGACCTCCAGCCACCTGAGGGCCTGTTGGCTGGATTCCCAGGCTGGGCTCCACCATCTTGACCCCCAGGCAGTGCAGTCTAAAACCTAAAGCTTTTCTGTGGCCCGTTCATGGTCTGGCTCATATTGACCTCAAGGACCTGATCTCATATAGCCCTCCTGATTTTCACTGTAACCGTTATGAGCTTCCACCTCAGCTCATCAGGCCGAAAGCAGAGCCTGAGGCAAGAGCTTGCAGATGATCCCAGGGTGCAGGAGTGAGGGTGTGGGCACGGTGAGACCGGGAGAAGGGAAGGACCATATGTGCTCTGGTATTCAGTTCTTGCTGTGGGTGGCTGTGGCTCCGCTCCATCCCTCAGGGGCTCCTGTGAGAAGGCATGGTAAACGAGCCTCGGAATTGTCCTGTTGCAGGAGAGGAGCCTGAACATTCATCCAGGGCTCCTGTCCCTCACTGGTTGAGGGGTCCCAGGGAGGTCCCACCTCCCACTTTGAAAATGTTCCTGGGTTAGATCTGAGTGGGCTTTCCAGGCTCTGAAGAAAGCCCTGAGGCAGAGAGGTGGAGAGGCTTAGAGGCATGTGCTTGAAGGACCGCTTGTCTGCTGCAGCTGCACTGATGGCAGAGATGATGCTGGATACAGGAAGTGTCTGCCAGAGCCATTTCATTCAGCAAGGTGCTTCCCAGTTGGGCCCTTTCGCACTGGCTGTGCTCTGGGTCCCACTGAGGGTCTAGGTTTAAATGTTACCTTCTCAAAAGGGGCTTTCCTGTCATCCTAACTGAAGGAGCCTGCCTGTGGTTGCTCCATCCCATGGTATTTTTCTTTCCATGATCCTTCTCTGACAGCCTGGCCAGTGTAACTTAAAATTTACCAGCTTGTTCATGTGTCTGAGTGACGGGATAAGTTCAAATAAGACTTGCAGCAGGCTTGGGTAGGGGTCGTTATAGAAAAATAGGGGTCAAACGTCCCTGGTCCAGGGAGTGGATGTCAAAGGAGTGCTAAAGCTTTGGCTGATGATCAGGTTTGGGTAGAAGATGTCAGAGTCAGGCACAGCAGGCAAGGGAAGGACCAGGCAGTAGGAAGTGGGGCTCAGGAGGAGACCAGAGGTCCAGTGTTATTTCTGCAGACAATGTCGGGCCGGCAGGAAGCTCTTTTGGGAATGGACAAAATGCGCTTCCTGGTCCTGCTTTGCCATTTAAAGAGCACTTTCCTGTATTTGAGTTTCTTTCCCTCAGTGTGGCCATACTGATGATGTCATTCAAGGTTGGGAAAAGTGACGACTTGTATACACATGTCAGTGAAGTTACATTTCTATCCTGTAGATTATCTCAAAACCCTGAAGACATAGGGATTCTAAGACCTGTAGAGAGTGTCTTTTTGAATCTTGGTCCACAGGAGAAGCAGCTTGCAGTGGTCCCTAGAATTCTGGAGACTCTGGGATGTGGAACAGCAGGGCACTGCCTCCCCTTGACCCTAGATTCCTGAGCCGCAGATGAGAGCAGCTGCTTCTCCACAGACCCGCTCAGCAGGACCAGCTCGCCTGAACACGGTGTGAGTCACAGACTGTGGTCAGGAGCTGGGGCTGGAAGTGTTCTTTTCACAATGACCTCACGATCCCTGTCTCAGTTCACCACACTGGGGAGAGCCTGCAGAACGGCAAGTCTGCCGTGTCAGCCGAGAAGACGTCAGGGTCCATGCCCTCACGCCGTGTGGATCTTTTTCCCTTCTGACCCAGTTACAACAGTCTCTTGGTTTTCATTGTTTCTACAGCCAGGGTCTGCAGTTCCTGAGAGTGAAACCTGAATGGTAGAGGGAAAATACACTCCTTATCGTTAAAATCAGTGTCCTAACCGTGTGGGCTGGCTCCATCACCAGCATTTGCAGTGTATTGATTATACAGTTGACTCTTGAACAACAGGAATTTGAACTGTGCGGGCCTATGTATATGTAGAAGTTTTTCAAACGTGAACTCTAGTACAGCCGGGTCCGTGGTTGACTGAATCTGCAGACGTGGAGCCTCAGACATGGAGGGCTGGCTGTAAAGTTATACCTGGATTTTTGACTGGGGGGAGGTTGGTGCCCCGACCTCTGCATTGTTCAAGGGTCACAGTCATCTTCATGGTTCCCAGATGATGAGGTTTTAGGTTAAAGTGTTCCATTTTGATCCTAACTGTGTTAAATAAAGCACCTCCTCAGAAGTGTAATTTTGAAGTTACCTAACCTTTCTATGCCTCAGTTTCCTTCTCTGTATAATGGGCATACCGGTATTACTTACCTCCCAGGATTTTTGTGATGATTACATGAGTTTCTACATGGGAAGCACTTACAACAGTGCTTGGCATCCATCCAGAGCTATTTTAAGTGTTCGATATTATTATTTTTTAGCATCATCACTCATTTAAAGATGGTTACATCTGAGGGAAAGAAATCAGGTATTGCTTTCAAACTAGGGGGCCCACACTGGGAATCTGTGTATGTTTCATATTTTAATGATCTTCTATCTTACTTTTCTACAGAAATTTTTAAAGTGGTTTATGGATTAAACAGAAGCAAAATTTAATCATTAGGATGGAAAAGAGAACAGGGACCAGTGGAAAGATCTGGAAGGAATAGATTATGCCCCAGACCTGAGCTGTGATGGCAGTGAATTTGTCTTTACTTTCCTTGCAGTTAAGGTAGTGAGGGAACATGCGGGGTGGCATATGTTTCATTCCTGATCACAGCATCCAATGTGGGTCCATTTGCAGAAGTAAACTCATTGGGGTCAGGGAGTGGGGACCAGACACAATAGAAATTTATTATATGGTTCCTTTAAGAATAAATGATTCTCTGAGTAGAGTTTACTGTGTTTATATATCCTGTTTTAATAATGGAAAAACCATAAAATGTGTGAATCTTATGTGAATCCCCTGGAAGACCTGGGGACTCTGCTTTGTGGAGCTGAAATACCAAGTTAGAAATCAGAGTGTAAACGGAAGACACATACGAATGTTAGCTGCCTCTCACAGTTAGAAGAGAGGCACTTAAATTTTAGATTGCCTTCCCTCCCTCTGCCCCAAACTCTTCTGTGGAGCAGCTACCTGAACCCAAGACACCTGAACTCACCTGTCTGCTTTCTCCTAAATTAACCTAGAGCATTCATATCAGTTCCACCTACAGATCAGCCAAGGCAAATGTTTACCGGGTGAACAAATGTTACTACGTGAAATACGGTTCTAGGGACTAGGAGGATGATACCATTTACTGGGCGCAAATCTGTGTCTCTAGGACACTCTCTAGGGCACTTTATACACATTATTGCATTTATTGCAATCATTTGGTGTAGCTATTATTATTTCTGATTTAAGATGAAAGCACTTGTGGCTCAGAGAAGTTGTGTAACTTAATGAAGGTCACACAGCTAATTCTGTAGCAGAGCCAGAGCTTGAAACCAATTGATTCTTTCATTGATTTAGGATATGTCTATCTTCCTTACCAGATGCTGCTGATACAGAGTTTGTTAAGAGATGATTCCTGTCCCCACCACACCTACTTTCTGGTTGGGGAGGCAGTTTTCTACCTCCTTCCCTAGTGGTCTTGTTATGATCGATCTTAAGCCTTAGTATTGTATGCTGTACATGAAGCCATTTAAATTCCATTTGAATGCTCTCAGTTATTTAGGTTGAGTGCAGAAGAAAGGATGAAGTGGTGTCTGAGATAGGGAGCTGAATGATAATATGATCTCTTTTTTTACACTTAAGATCTTCTTTATGGAGACTGTGACTTTGAGCAAGCCTCCTGTAACTTCCCAAGAGAAGTTTAGACAGTGAAATTTGGCCTTGAGCAATCTCTTGTAGCCAATATCCTGGCCCAGGAGGCAGTGAGAGTCTCTGGCAGTAGGTCATGGTTGGGGTTGCAGATTTCTTTTTCTGTAAGGAGCTTGCTTCGCAGAAATGAATGAAACTAGATTTTTTTAGGAGGTTCATGATGTTGCCATCTTGCAAATATGGGTCCTCCTCAGGGTGTTCCCTGGAGGAGGGGTTCTGTCTGTGCAGAGAGACAATCAACACTCTCTTTTTATTACCTCTCGTGTAAAGGGCCACCTTCTTCTTAAGAGTAATATCTGTGTTTCATGCTGTCTCAGCTGTTTCATGATAGCCCTTCCTTTTGTTGTATTTGGGGCTCCGGCTGGACACTGGAAATCTGGAGTAGAAACATTTTAGACACCTTGGATGAAACAAGTAACTGAACCAGAGGTGCAGAGTAAGTCCATTTGGGCCTGGAAGGGACACTACACCACTATTTAGTGTCTGAACTACCACGAAGCCCCAGGATCCCTCCAGTATCAGGTGCTCACTGCTTCTGTGGCTGCCTATTCTCTGGATGGCTTTGCTCGTTAGAATTTCTCTTCTTATTTGAGTGCCAGTTGTCCCCATGTAGACTTCACCATTGGACCCTAGTTCTTCCCTCTGCCTCCCAACAGATAAATCTGTTCTCTCCTTTCCATGACAGACCTTCAGAGATTTTGAGACAGAGATTACATCCCTGCTTATTATTCCATTTCCCTCTCTCTAAAGAGGTGGGGTTTCTAGTCGTCTCACTATCTTGATTGTCTAAGTATGTACCATTCTAAGAATGACAAATATGTTAAAACATCTATAAGATATACTGAAGCATCTATTAATTGAGGGCAACCCTCTTTTCAGATAAGCCTGGGTGTGACCTCACAGTCCTTCCCAATAATTTCCAGGCAACTATTATAAATGTATTTCTTAAAAAAGAAATCTTAATTGTATAGCTGCTGTGTTCACGCGCTACGCTCTGTGAATGGGCACACAGAACAGCCCATGCCCTCGTGGAGTTTGTAGCCTGCTCTGACGCTAACCCCGTGTTGCACTGAGTTGGAAGCTCTTTGCTGCCTTGAACTGGGCTTTTGGGTGGAGATAGACGCCTTTTCAGACCTGACTCTGGTGCTGCCTGAAGGGTATCCAGGTGGAATGTGGTCTTCTGTCTCCACTGAGCTGGGTCTCCTGTGCTCCTCTCTCTCAAATTCCTTTCACACTCCTGGGGTCTGCTCCACTCTCTCCTCTGCTAATTGCTTAGAAGGCCTTGATTGCGGGGAAAACACACACACACACACACACACTCTCTCTCTCTCTCTCTCTCTCTCTCTCTCTCTCTCTCTCTCTCTCTCTCTCTCTCTCTCTCTCTCTCTCTCTCTCTCTCTCCAGGCCTCATTTTGCACTGGACTAGTGGCAGTTCTGGAGAAGCTTTTGAACCCATAACTAGGTAAATCCAGTTTAGTGATGTTTCTGCCATAACTGGAAATTTGTCTCCCTTCTCTTTCTATTATTTTAGTAACCTTTTAAAGTTAATGCTTGTAAATAAAAGGCTTGAGAGATCAGATGCATTTTCCACTTCCCATCAATCTTTGAGAAGTGATGGTCCACTGTGTGCCGAGGCGGTGGGGCCTCTGTCCAGAATTGGGGGGATGCGCTCCAAGAGACAATGTGTGTGGAAGGTCTCCAGAGGAGTGATTTTATTTGGGCATATATTATGCTCTGTCTTTGAAATGACTGATATCTATGGTGTTGTTTTTTTTTTTTCTTTCCCCTTTAAATGTCCTATTGGATTTCTCCCTCCCTGGCTATGAGACAGTGTTAGCCCATAGCTTGTTCCTCCCTGGGAGAGGCTGTTGTCTGGGGCTCTTGATAGAGCAGCACCTTTCCTGTTGCTTTAAATCCTACCATTAGGTTCTGATCGGTCAAGATAATGATATGGCTGGACAGGAACTGAATCTGAGTCCATACTGACTACGTGGCCACTTTGGGAAAATCACTTTGTTTCTGAGTTTGCTTCTGTTTAAAATAATGAGCTGGGAACAAAGTCAACATTCAGTGAATTGACTAGGAAAATAAGGTGAGGCCAGTAGGGACCGTTCACCTCTCCTCCAGGTCTGGTCACATGCTCAGTCAACATGGAGTGATTGAAAAACGACAGAGCAGGCTCCATTCTAGGTGCTGGAGACGCAGCAGAGGGGAGACGCACATAAAGCCCCCCTCCTCACAAAGCTTGATTTCTCGAAAACATGGACACACTTAAGTAAACTGGTAGTGTGTCCAGTGGCAATATGTCCATGGAGAAAAGTAAAGAGTACTGGGGATGGGGGGCCGTGTGTGCATGTGTGATTGTGCACGTGAGTGTTTACGCAGTAGGTGAGGGAAAGCCTCCTTGAGGAGGTGACATTGAGAGGCCGCCTGCAGGAAGTGAGCGAGTGAGCCCTGCATGGAGTGGGGAAGGGGGAGCAGTGGGGGAGAGAGCATTCCAGGCCAAGGGTCTGCAGTGGGAGGGTGCTTGCTGGGCTTGAATAACAGTCGGGAGGCCACTGTGCCTAGAGCATCATGAGAGAGAGGTCGAAGAAGGGAAGCATCAGGGCTTCCAAGGCCACTGTCACATCGGGCTTTGCTCTAAGCCTGAGGCAAGCTTTGGAAGGAGGGCTTTGAGCAGCAGAATGAGATGACAGGACTTGGTGTTTCAGGAGATCACTCTGTACCTCTTTGGGGTATAGACTGGCTCGGGGAGGCAAGCCCTGCAGACAGAGGGCCCTTGACTTCATTTTCAGAGCTACCCACACTCCTCAGGATTATGTGGAGGGACTGTCGTCTAAAGCAGGCTTTAGAGGTTACGGGAAAGTATAACAGCAGCAACTAAAGGCAACGGGAACGCGTCCCCGTTTCTGGACCCACCTCCCTCTGCAGTGGAGTGATGCAGTGAGGAAGGAGGTCAGGAGTCTTGTCGCTGAGGGGCCAGGGGCAAGCCAAAGGAACAAGCACTGGCAGTAGGAAACGTGTGAACTCGGCCTTCGCAGGTGGCAGTAGGGGTTTAGTACACAAAGGAAAATTAGTGATGGGACATCAGTACAAGACCAGAGAAGGGGGAGGTCCTTGCCAGCTCTCTGCAGAATCTGAGTGGGGACTGGACATGTCCCCACGCGCCTGTCCTCCCCAGCCCCCCCCGCAGTGTACAAGAGGTGCTGAGCAAGAGGGTTTGTGGTTGTTGACGGGAGGTTTTGTGTAGCAAAGGGGAAGTCAAAAACAGAAGAGGCTCCTGCCACCCCCTGCCGTCTCGGGCTAGGTGTGAGCCACTCCTGGAAAGAGGGGTTTGAGTGCCATGAAATTGTTTCCTGAAAGTGTCTGTGAGCCCGGGGAGCCCTTGGCAGCACCGCATCAACGCAGCCTTACTGTGCTCTCCTAAAGCCGGGGGAGGCTGCCATCTACTGGTTGACTTCAGTATTTCACCCACATGCTCCGCTTTGGACAAAAGTCTTTGCAACGTTAGAGAGACCTGTGTTGGCATTTTCTCCAGGCCAGGCGCTGCCTGTTTTCTCTTTTAACTCATACCAAATTTTCATGAGCGTCAGTCCTCTTCATTCCCACTTTTAGGGATGCTTAGAAAAATTAAGTGACTAGACTGAGATCATTTAGTAATTGGAAAATTTGGAATTCAAGTTCAGCTCTGACTACACACACAATTACTTTAAAGCAGTTGTTATGATCACATTGGCTTTGCAGACTATAAGTGTTCAGAGGGAACTGGCAAATGGCAGGTGTTCGTGTGTGCTGAGTGGAGGAATGAATAAAGGAACAGAAGTGCAGGTGGGTGCTCCTCAAGGCTCTGCCGTCCAAGGGGTCAGCAAACCTAGGCTTTAGTACTGACTCTAACACTTCAAGCCTAGTGAACTTGGGGAAATCATCTCACTGCTCTGAAACACAGCTTCTTTACCTGTAACTGCAAATGTACTGGCTTAATGTGGGAGCTACTTATTTTGACTGTGTGTGTCTTCCTTCCATAACACATTGAAATCTATTTTCCAGTCTTGATAGGATTGGAGTGATTCTCAAGAGGACAGCTTTTCCCTGCTTCCTTTCCAAGCTCTAAATTCCTTTGCAGGGCTCTCTGGGGATGGAGGAGGATGCGGGAGTGAGCCCTCTGCTGGCAACTCATATCGAACACCAGCCCAAATCCTGGCAAGATGCACCCAGGCGAGGCTGAGGACGGGGTGGAGGGGCAGATGCCTTTCTGCTGCAGAAGTGAGCTTCCCCAAGGGCGATGCTGGCTATGTCACTGCTGGCGTAAGTGCCTTCAGCACTCTCAGCTGCGCTCAGAGGATACAAAGCCTTTGAGGCAAGGCCTGCACCAGCTTCACCCTTGGCATCCAGCCTCAGCTCCCCCCCCCCACCTCTCCCACATCATCAGAGTTCTCATTCTAGTGAGAGTAACCCCAGGGGAGCCTCCCCGAGTCTCTCACCCACCCCACCCAAATTCTGAAGCGCAGCACCCTATGGCTGTAGGACCCTGCAGTCCTCCCAGTTCCTGGAGCTAATGGGCCATGAGCCCAGCTCCCCACATCCCTAGTTAGGCTGGCTTACTTGAAATGACAGGGAAAATTCCCTGTAGGGATTGAGGGTAGCTCAGGAACAGGGGTGTAGACATAGAGCAACTCCCTGGGACCCCATGTCCTGTGGGTTTTACCTTCTAAACATCTCTCAGAGCCATATACTCTACCTCCAGGACCATACTTCTGCAAGCTCCGTCGCCTTTCACCCAGACTCCTGCAGGGACCTCTTTACAGCTCTCTCCTGTCTGTATCTTCTGGCTCAAATACAGACCGCAACAGAAAGATGGTTTAAAAAAAACAGACATGACTATAATACTCCTCTGCTTAAAATTCCTTATTAGCTTCCTACTGTGTTTAGGAAAAAGATCAAAATCCTTATTCTGGACCAAAAGAAGCTACAGAACCAGGTTGCTGTTACCACTGTAGCTTCCGTTGCTCCTGGCTTTCTTCCTGAGCAGCCTGGCAGCTCAGGGCTTATAGAAATGCTCTGCTCTCTGCCTCTCCTACATCCCTCACTGGTTAGCACCTACTTACTGTTTAAATCACGTTTCCCCTGCCCTTCCTTAGAGAAGCCTTCCTGGTCAGGTCCCTGTTAGATGTTCTCCTAGTGTCTTGTATCTGCTTCCAAAGAATGCCCTAGTTTGCAATTATACATTCGCTTGTGTGATATGAATGTGTGACTCACATTGGCATCCTCTCCCTGGCATGGAGGCTGCGTGAGGGCAGAGCCCACGGTTATTTTGTTCACTCAGTGCTGGGCACATAGGGCTTACCCAGTACTGATTTATAAGTGAAAAGGGAAGTGAGAACCCCGGGAGAAGAGAACCAGTCAGCACAGCCCACAAGGAGCGCCCCCTGGATACCCTGGAGTTGGTGAGGTGGGAAGGAGGATGGCTTGGGTGGGGCAAGCCGGTAAGAGGAGAAGGTGGGAGGGATTGTAGTCCCAAAGGATGGGGCTGTGTGGACAGATACTGTGATGGTGGTTGTGGGGAAGCGGGCCTCAGAGGCTCTTCGGTTTGCATCCCTTGCTGAAGGTTGAAACTCTCTCTGCAGGTATCCAGTGGGCAGAGCTCAAGTTATGTGCCTGTGCTCCGGCCACCATGGGGAGGAGGAAAGAATGTTCTCCCCAGTGGCTTTCATGGTGGGAGGCAGGGTCCTCACCCACTGGGAGAGTCTCCAAAACTAGAAAGGAGTTTGGATGCTGGGAAGCCATTAAATGACGAATGTCCACTACACGGGGAGAGAGGTGCTAGTAGGGGTAAGGCAGGCAGGCAGCTGTAACAGCGGTACCGAGGGCCCGGGTATCCCCCAGAGTGGGCGTGCCTGTTAGGGTCTCTGAGGGGAGTTTAAGTAGAGGGACTGTTTCCAGCGATGCGGGCAGGCCGGAAGAGGACCACGAGGGCTAGCTTGGTTCCTCAGGTCTAGTACCAGCTGATGTGCAGAGGCCTCCCCTAGGCCTGGAGGGGCAGGTGGGAGGAGCAGTTACCTGGAACCTGGAGAGAGTTGTGTGGAGACAGCCAGTTGACAGGCGCTGTGACTCTTATGAGGAAACCTCACTCAACGTGATGGCCAGCCTGCCATGGTGCTATAGGGATGGAGCTGGGAAACAAGTACCCTGACTGACTCCACCACCCCATCTGCACCCGTCTCCTCCATTCAGTGTCCACGTGCTGCCCATTTAGATACCAACTGGAAGCCAGAGGGCATCAGAGCCCACTGGTCGAATTCACACAGGGTAGCCATAAAGATACAGAGCGGGGAGAAGGGGGAGAGCCCGCGGGGGAGGGGTAAAGGGGAAACCAGACACCCTGGAAACTAATTTACAGTGGAGAGCTATGGAGTGTGTCATGGGGTTGGAAGTGGACTTGGACTTTGAGGTGGCGTAGAGTTTTGGGAGGCCTTTCAAGATGGAGGAGTGTGCTTGAACAAAGCCACAGAGCCAGCCATTGAAAGGTGTATGTGAGAAATACTGAACTCACACTTCTGACCAGAACTTGGGTAGTGTAGGCAATCGGAAACCTGCCGTGGAGGTTTTGAATGCCATGGCCTCGGGCCTTTTGCCTATCAGGTCCCCACGTGGAGGCATCTACAGTCTTCCAAACGCCATGATTTTAAGGATTCTTGTTTGATGTGGTTTCTTCACCAAGGGAATTTGATTCTTGTGTGGCTTCCAGGGGATGCCTCAGCAGCTTATTATATCTGTCTTCCTCTGGAGGGGGTAGGTTGGGGTTCAGGAAATCCTGAGTCAGCAGCCAGGAGAGGGTTAAGCCTCCCATGTAAGGCTTGGTTGTTACAGGGAGCCCGTTTGTTTGGGTTTACACAGCAAGGCGAGTGTTGCTATGGCTGGATTGCAAGCAACAAGTCTTATGATCTGGAACAGCAAATTGTGTATATAACATGACAGCATTTATTAAAGCAAGATAAACTCTGCGGCACAGAATCTGGCTGGAGCCATAGATTCCTCTGATCCTCGCTTCGGAGCCATCACATTCCATTTGAGTGAGGCCGATCAGCCCAGACATTTTCATTAAATAAGTCGATTTGTTGAAAATCCCTAAGAGAATGAACTGAGAATTGCTCCCGCTCCATCCTTGTTTTAAAAGAGAAATGTATATATAATGTGTGATTCTGACTCACAGTCACTGAGTGTAAACAGATCTGCTTTTCTGGGTGGTGAGTTCCCTCCATCACTACATGTGTTCAGGCCTGAGTGGGCAACACAGGGGGCATCGAGTAAAGTAGAAGGAGATGTTCCTAATATTCTTTTTAATTCCAAGACTTCAGGATTGTAGAGCCTGATGAAAGATCTAGGTAACTTCCCCACACCCCTCATTCTGCAATCTGTACTCTGTCACCATGACACAGTATCCTCAAGGAAGGAGAGATTTTCATCAGGAGCTTGGGGAAGAGCAAGGACACTGGGGCCAGAAGGCCTGAGTTTGAGCCCTGGTTCTGTTATTAATTGGGTAAGTAGCCACGGGCAAGTCAGTGCACTCCTGTGAACCCCAGTCCACTATCTATAAAGTGGTAGTAGTGATGGCCAACTCACGAGCACTTAGTATCTGCCAGGCACCATGCGGGGGCGCCTCATGGGGATGCTGTCATTTATTTTCCACAGAAATGCTAGGGAATTAAGAAGTGTGAGTGTCTTCACTTTACTGATGAGGAAACAGAGGCACGGAGAGGTCAGGGAGCTAAGGAATGGAGGAGCCAAGATTTGAACTCAGGCAGTCTGCCTCTGGAGGTTTTAACCCTTGTTGGATAACAGTTGTCACCTCATCCATATCATAGAATTTTTAGGAGATTGCATTAGGAAGTGGGCATAAAAACAGCTTTTAAACCATAAACTGTTAGCCCTGGAAATGTTGAGCAGAAAGCTGAATCTTAAGTTATAAGCTTTCCCCAAACTTGTTCATCTTTGTTCAGAGATGGTTTTTTCCTCTCCCAGCCTGTAGTCTCCCTTTTCCCACTTGACCAGCATCCCCCCGATCTCTCCCTTCCAACATTCCTTCCTTTGTTCAAATACACTGGTTTTGATGGAATTTAGGCTCAACAATTAAAGGAGAACCAGCAGACAAATTTAAAAGTACTTGTGCTTTTATTAAAAAAAAAAAATCAGGTACTGTCCAGATGTGTTTTGGAAAGGAAGATCTCTTTAAAAATTCTTAGTTTACAACATCATCATTATTATTATATTAATAATATTAATCATATCCTTAAAATTGAAATAGTATTGCCTTTCTGAAATGTAAAAAAAGGGACGGATTCAAGACGCACATTGAATCATTGCTAACAAAAATAATGATAATTAATTATACAGCTTTGTGTACAATACAGCTGGTTCTAAAACAAACTACCACTGTACAGCCTACCCGCTCCCATTCCCAGAGCCACCCAAGAGAAGGAAAGTCATTGTGATGCTGTCACTGGAAGATTTTTGCTGAATCAGAATAGAAGCCTGTTGGACACTGTGGTCTTTGGTGTGAAGGAAGTATCGCAGAGTGGGTGAGGCCGGTGCTGCTGCCACTGGCCCCGACGATCCATGGTCACCTTGAACTCCTGCCAAATGCCCAGGTGTGGCTTGATGGTCGGACTGGTTGCATCGATGCTTTGGTAAAACTATTTTCTTTCTCTGGGCCCTACTCCTCTGTCACCCAGTTGTCCCTGGAATTTATGCCCGTTTGCGCCTGCCTTCAAGATTTCGGAAGTTGCTGGGTCTCACCTTCATTTCAGCAAATTGGATTGAATATTCGTGGCCCTTCCAGTGGAACCAGTTAACACCCTGTGAAAAAGAGGAGATCTCTAAATTGGTTTCCATTACGCGAGGTGGTCGCTGACCGTGACTCTTCAGTTGATGGGACAAAACGAGTTCTGTTTCAGCTTGACCATTTGGTATTTCACAGGAGTCTCTTGCCTGTCTGTCTGCTGATCTGTGTAGTGAAAACTTTCAAAGGGGCTGACTGAATTGGACTTGTTTTTTTTTAACTTCAGGCAGAAGTAACCTGAGTTTGCATTGAGCTTTGATCTGAAGCAAATCAGGTCATGATTGGAGGTTACAGAGTTGAGTAGCTATATGCAGGGGGGTCTATAACTCTCAGGATTCCTACGGAGTGTATTAATTGGGGTTTGTATGGAATGGCAGGAGGAACATAGTTGGACACGAGTTTTGCAACCTGATGTATAAGGTTAAATCTTAGTACTCTTACTTTATGGGTAGATGGTCATGAATAAGTTATCAAAACATTTGAGCCCTCAGGTTCACTATTATTTTCTTAAGGTCTAATAATGCTAAACTTGAAAGGATACTGTGAAGACTAAATGAATCTGTAAAGGAGCTATCACAGCGCTGGACACATCGTAGGTGTTCAGTAAATATTACTTCCCCAGTCTCAAGTAGGGAGAAATGTCCTTGGAATTTTGGCCAAAATTTTCCTCAAGAAAAGACTATTTAAAAAAAAAAAAAAGAAGAGACAAGACTATTTATTTCTGGGCTTCCTAGTTCCATGTTTGGGTTTTTAGCAAAGTCTATGATGTTAGAACCTGTCCACTGAATCCCTCAGCCCCCTTGTCCTACTAGGGGTGGGGGTCAGCTTCAGAGGGTCCTCCTCTGAGGCCTCCACCCCGTGTGCTGAGCCCCCTTCTCTTTAAGCTTTGTGGGGCTGTGAGGGAATGTGTCCGTGGAGAAGTTAATGGCTGGTGCAATGAGGGGAAAAGTAGACGTTCTATTTAATTCTAATTTTTTTGGCATTGACTGATACTGGGCAGTCTCTGGATTTGAGAACAGCTGACTTACCTCATAGGCAAGTGTGTTTGTAATTACTCAGGCTGATCCTTGTGCTGCCCTCCTCTGTCCCTGTTCTTCCCTCTGCTAGAGGTTCAGAGCTGGAAGCAAGCCCTCCTTGTACCGAGGTGGAAATGGAAGCCAGAGAGGGAAAGCAACCTCACAGAGGCCGCACAGTGGCTGGAGCAGAGACAGAGCTGGGACCATACTCCTGTTATTGTTCTGTGGCCTCTTGTGTCATCTCCCTTTTCCAAAATTGGATGGAAAGATGGAAAAGAGGTTTCCTTTTGGCTTGTAACTTTTTTTTTTTTGGAAGGACTTTGTGTTACACCGGTGTTAGGGAGACAAGGAGAGAAAGGCAGTACAGTAATGCTCAGAGCGGAAGTGTTACGACGGAGAAGACGCAGGATGATGTGCAGAGGTGCCCTTCAGGTCTTGCCTCCTCTGTAAAACAGGCATGAAAAGCCGTGTCCTGGGCCCCTGGCAGGGCAAAGGTGGCATGCACATGGCCTAGAGAAGGCGAGCGCGCTTTGAAAAGTGTCAGAAACTATGTCAAGGTAAGGTCTACATTTAAGGTCACAGTGACCACTTGCTGGCAGTTAACTCACCGTAAACACAGGTTTGGAAATCACTGGTAACAGAGAGAAGCCGGTCGGAAACAGAAACAAAACAACCCAACAGCAGCAGAAAGAAAAACCCAACAACAATAAAGTCTAAGTGGGCAGGATGATGAGCCGCCACACCCCCCTGAGACCACCCGTCAGGATCCCTGGGGCTGCTGGCCACGGCTTGGGCCTTTGCCTTTGCATAAAGCCCCTGGGATCCCGGGTTACAGACTGAGTCAGACTCCCTGAGGCCCAGGGGTCAGGCTGGGTGGCTCTGTGTGAATACCCGTCCCTCCTTCCTGGGCTGGGGACGACCTCTGACTAAGTAGCCCACTTGACTTCATCCACTTTGAGGGCACCTGCTGGTGTAGGCAGGGCTCAGTGTAAGGTGATGGTTGAATTTGGTTTTGCTCACCTATTTCTGAAGAGGGTGGACAAAACCTGTTTCTATGATTGCAGAAATTGTGTCACAGCCTCCAGTGTGGTGCAGGGAAATGCAGGGGGAGGGGGCTGGAAGGGGGAGGCTTGACTCTGCCTCCAGCTTCACTCTGTGACCTCAGGGAAGTCATGTTTCTCTGGGCCTCAATCGTATGATTCATAAAAGGAGGGGACTTGGAATCTGTGGTCTTTGTCCTGAGATGTTTCTGGGATCCTGGAGGTGCCCCCAGGCCAGGGTGAGGAGGCAGCGCCCTGGTGGGGAGCATGACCCCCAGTTCACCCAGACAGCCTCTTCCTTCATGTTTCCTTTTGGGGTTCAGACAAAGATTTAATCTGAGGAAATCTTTCTGTGTTTGAAATTCCCTCGACCAGTGGTTCTCCTTGGGACCTTCCTGGTTAACATATGCTACATATGCTATTTCTGTGACTTTACCTGACCTGCAATGCCAGGGGGCTCTCTCCTCACTTTGAACAAACATGTTGTCTTAAACCTGAGGTCCCTGCCTCCTCGTCTCAGCCCTGCTCAGGGCCTCATGGTCTGCTCACCTGACTGTGGTTATTGTCCCCATATCTCCCCATCAGGTTGACACGGTGGCAGTTCTTGTACCAGAAAGCCCCCTTGTAGGACAGCGCACAGTTGGTGATAGCTGAGTCTGTGTCCTTGTCGAAGGTGGAGAAGGGTCTGCCGTTGTGGTAGGCCATGGAGTCACCTGGGAGAGAGAGGGTTGGACTGAGAACCAGCTGGAGCTTCCTTGTGGGCCGTGAAGGCAGTGCCAGGGTGACAACTGAACGGCCCTGGGGTGGGCCGGCCTTGAACATTGGGCTCAGACTTAGGATGAAACACGGGCCTGGATGGGACGTGTCACCCCAGACTCATTTCTGATAGAAGCAGCATAAGGTGGTAGAAAAAGGGTCCAACTTCAAGTCTTATCTCTCACTCCCTGTGACCTCACGCAAGTCAAGCTCCTGCCGAACCTCAGTTTTCCCATCTATAAAATGGAACTAGCACATTGATTTGGTCCACCTCGGAGGGCTGTTGAAACAATGACGATGAAGGTATATGCTAAACAGATAGTATGGTATGCTAACGGTCACGACTGTTGTTATCTTTATGATTGTTTTTGCATTTTCTTTCCACAAAGGAGCTCAGAGAGTAAGGTGGGAAATCTGTATTTAATAATGGTGTGCTTTCCCCCTAGTACAAGTATTTAGAGCTATGCTTATAATTAAACCTTTCAGGCATTAGATGTCACCAAATATCCTGTGTATCATACAATGATTTTTCAAAGTGTTTATGGGACCAGTTTTCCCTTATTCTTAGACAAGAAGCCTATTTGTATACAGTGCTATATGGAAATCTAGTTTGTAATTTAATGTATTGAATTTTAGGAGCATTTAAGCACCATTTTTTTTTTCTATGTCCCCTCACTCCTAACCCTGACTAATGCTGTGCATAAAAATTTCAGAGCATTGAGGCATTCTATCCTATCATTTTGGAGCAAGTCGTCAAAGGAACTTGGGTGCCTTTTTAACTGAGCAAGCTACCCAAGAGCAGTTAGATACTGATGAAATGAGATACCCTTCTGTGGAGGGGCTGTTTGTCGTCAATGCACACAGGAGAGTGCGGCTTCCAAGGGTTAGCTCAGTGAAGGGGCATATTTCGGCTCATTTTCTGTTGGAAATACAGAGAGAGATGGATGGAGGCCACATTCCTGCAGCTCAGTGCCTTTGCTTGCTGTGTAACAATATCCTTCTTGCCTGAAGCCGTTTCAACAAAAAAGGTATTTATTGCCAGGTAATAAAATGTCAGGATTCTTTGAAGAATGCAAGAATGAAAACAATTTGTGCCCCTGGGTCTCTTCACTGCCACCAGACTGATCTCTAAAGAGTTTGGTCTCTCCTTAGACTGAGCCTGGCTTTTGGCAAATCTTACTGTGGAGACTTTCCCCATTGTGGGTGGGTTCTTCCAGGGCTGAGAGACTGGGGATGTGCTATAGCATCAGTCTCTTCTGTTTTCATAAAGGTAACTGAGAGCCACCCGGACTGGGCAGGGGTGGTGTGAGGTGGTCCCACCTTTACACCTGATCCCCCCTTTGTTACCAGGAACACCGGTCTGAAGCCAAGCTTGCACCCCAGGCCCACCTTCCGCCGGCTGTTACATCTTGAGCAAATCGCCAGATTCTCTTAGCCTCAATTTCCTCATCTGTGTAATAGCAATATTTTCCTGGAATGTTTTTGTTGTTGTTTTGTTGTTTTTTGATGAGAATTAAAAGAGGGTAATGCATGTGAAATATCTGAGGACCTGAATGCATGTTGTTTCCTTATTTAGTTCTCCTTTAACGTGGAGCCAGAAAACCATACAAAGGCCATTTTAAATCAAAGAAATTTTAAAAACCTGTACTAGGTTATGTACCAGACAAGGAAAGAAGGACTGCTTGTGGGGTAGTGAGCTTCTGTCATGGAGGGTACAGGCTGAAGCTGGATGGCCACGTGGCAGGAATGTTGTAGAAGAGATTCATCCAGTCAGGTGATGGAGTGGATTGTCTGTTACTCAAAGTGCAGCTGCAGACCAGCAATGCCACCAACAGTGGCATCACCAGGGAACTTGTAAGAAATGCAGTATCTGGATTCCACCCCAGACGTACTGTGTTGGCACATTAGTAAGATTCCCCACCCGAGTCAGATGTATGTAAATAAAGTTGAGAAGCACAAAAGTAGGTGAGAATTAAGGCTCCAAGCAACTGCTTTTCTCTCAGTCTAAAACTGATATCTCAAAACAGATAAGAAAAAGATGTATTTTTTGAGCAATGGTAGCCACAAATCCACCCTGATTGTCCTAATTCCCAACCCGCTTCATGTTTCAGTGACCAAAACATCCACCCAACTTTGTACAGTTATAGTTCTGCTGGATTAGCACCTAGTAGGGATTCAGATATTTGTTGACAAATGGATGGACTGATGAAGGAAGGAATGATGACTGGGGGAAGTAGCTGGAAACACAAGAAGGTTCTGTGGTTCCGGAGGCTCTAAGTGCGGCTGCCCCTACCTGCTGTCCCGCTGTACCCCTCCACCTTCAGTTTGTAGCGAGTCCTGGCGTCTCCCACGCTGAACCGGTCGTAGACGGCATAGGCTGTCTTCCCGTGGTCCCGCAGGTCTACCCGGAGCTCATACTGCCCTTGGGCTGTGATTTTGTTCAGGTTGTCCAGCCCTGTGGATGACAGGCAAGGGTTGCCAAAGAAGTGCAGTGACCAGGGCTGTCATTTCTACTCACCCTGTAAGAACAGCGACCCTGAAGAGGTTGGCATCACACAGACCTGGGCTAGCAGCTTGGTCTGCTCCTTGCTGCTACACCACCGGGTGAGATGTATGCTGTTTCTGAGCCTTAGGAAAACTGGGTTGACATCTTTGTCCTGCCAGCCTCCTAGTGTATTGTGACAATGAAAGGAGATAAGGTGGAGAATGTTCCTTTTAAACTCTACAGCTCCTTACAGGTGAAAGGCAATGGCCAGACATTCCCTGGTCCAGGCACTGGTATGAAGGACAGTGCCCTGTGCAGATAGGTTGTTGGAAAATGTGAGTTGCATGGATGGATGGATGGATGGATGATAGCATTACAGTGTTGGCTTGAGAGATTTCAAATTGCAGCTTAACTCTTTGTTGACTAGATTCCTATGGAAAACAACGTGAACTCTCTGAGGCTCTGTTTTTCCATGTACAAGACGGGAATTTTGTGCCTTGTGAGGGCACTGTGAGGCTTAGAAGTTATGGCTATAAGGGACCTATGTCAGCACAGGACTAAAGTAGTAAAGGATACCAGTGAGGTTGCTTCTGTGTATGGTCCAGTGACGGACTTAAGGCTAGGTTTATTCTTAAAGCCTGGCTTTTGGCTCTCCTTTGATCAGGTTTTTATTTTTAATGAGCCAGAGAATTTAGTCTCTTCCATTGAGAATTTGATACTCTGTGTCGACCACCCAAGCTATTGTTTCCTCGTAATCCATTTTTCTCCCACATGTTGCTGTAGGTTAGGACAAATGACAAGGAGGGCAGAAAGGGGCATTTGGGACACAGCATACAGGCTGCATTACCAAGCCAGAATTCTTCTTTTAGGTCCCCAAACCCAGCAGCATAGGCCTTCCAGTTTCGATAGAAGTCCTCACGTCCGTTTTTGCGTCTCAGGAATACCTATAAACATAACCAATGAATCAAGTGTGCTTAAGCTGTTGAAGGAAGAGAAGACATCTTTCTGAGAGGAAGAAGCATCCACTGTGGGAGAAGCACTCATCCCCGCCTGTGTCCCGCTAATTTGCCACGTGACTCGGTGCATGTCACCTCCCCTTTCTGAGTCTCAGTGTTCTCGTCTGAAAAACAGATTTGAAAACTACCGCCCAGCTTTGGGTAGTTGTGATGTGTCAGTGTGGGTTCATCAGTTGTCACAAACGCACCACGCTGGTGCGGGATGTTGGTGTGCGGGATACCATGCTGGTGGTACCCATGATGGGCTTGCTGACCGCTGCCATTATAGATCACACAGATGTTTTAGGATCAAATAAGATAAATTACAGGAAAACAGGGAACTGTGCTTTATCCTCAGCTTCTTTCCCATGTGTTTGTTTAAGAGAGAATTCCTGTGTCTCCATGTGACAGGCACTGTCTTGCAAAACCTCATGCACATTAGTGTCAGAGGGCACGGGGAAGACCTTTGCCCCTCCTCTGCCCCCACCCCCAACTCCTGAGAGCTCTGGAGTCCGTTTCCATGATACTCACAATCCATCCGCCCCCGTCAGAGGCCATGTCACAGAAGACTTCCAGCTTCTGGGCCTTGTCGTTGTTCAGATAAATGGTGTAGAGGCCAGAGGTCGTGTCTCCATTCAGCATGGCTTGGGAGCAGTCCCTGGGGAATGGGTACAGGAGTCCAGCTGCAGGATGAGAAGAAAGAGTGACTCTCGCAGAGCAGGACTGGAGTAGGACCTTTCAACTTGCAGCTCAGGGGCTCATTGACTAGACGCCTGTGGGCAAGCAGCCCAACCTCTCTGAGGCTCTGTCCTCTCATGTGCAAGCTGAGATAAAAGCTATTTTGCAGGGGTGCAGTGAGGCTTACAGGTTATGGATATAAGGGGCCCATTTCAGTTTCTTATATTGATGGAAGCTCCAGTGATATCAGTGGGAGGAGAGCTGGGTCACTGTGAGGAGCGTGTGTCAGGCTGACCTTCATCTACCTGGAACAGCCAGGCAGCACCTGATGAAAACCCAGGTGCTGGCCAGGGTAGCAGAGTCTCCAGCACCCAGTGGGTGGCACACTGTGGGTCAGGGCACTCTGTTAGGCTGGATGCATCTCTGTCTCTTCAGAGGATTCTAAAGCCAAAGATAAGGGTTCTAGTCCTGAATTTGACACTAACTTGCCTTCAGACTCTGGAGAAGTCTTTTAATTGCTATGAGCACAAGAATGCCTGGGGAATTTCCAAGTGCAATAATGTGGTGCAAAAAATTAAAAGCTTGATAGAAATAGATGATCTTGGGGCTTAGCAGGTGGGCCAGAGAACTGATGGTCATAGAATTTCTTTTTTTCTGATCTGACCTCCTCACTGTACTTTACTTTCACCTGAGGCTGTATCATTAGCTATTTTCTTGTTTATTTCGTGGGCCTGCTCTGAGAGCATCTTTAGGGCACACTTATGTTTTGTGTCCCCAGCCCCTGGAGTAAGATCTGGCAAAGAGATCTGTGCAGAGTGTGTGCAGAGTGACTAGAGGGCAGTGTGAAGTGTAGGGGGCAGCGCTGGGTACACTTGGTGTATCCCGGGGTCAGGGCTGTCCAGAGGCCCACTCTTCCCTTCCTCAGAAAAGGATGCTTCCTTCCTCTTCTCCACCAACGGAACAACTTGCATGTCTGCCATCTGCAGGGGACATCCAGTGGCAGGGTGGAGGGATGGTTCCCTGGTCCTGGGACACCTGAGCCCAGGGCTGACTCTAATTCACAGTATAACCCTGAGCAGGTCAGTTTGTCTCTGGGAGCCTCTGTTTCCCCACCAGAAAACTGGGCGTGATAATCCTGGCCCACTGTACCAGCTTTGTGGGAGGACTGTTTGTGATTTTGATTATGAACATCCTTTGTAAATGCTGACATGCTGCAGGAGAGAGAAAATGACACAGCTTATAATGAGCCCCACAGTGGGCCACACTCTGGGCTGGTGTTCAAATACACTACAAGGACCCTCAGAGGTCTTTGTGAGGAAGGGATAGTTATTGATGTCATTATATAGATGAAGAAACTGAGGCTTGTAGAATGGCAATAACTTTCCTAAATCACTCAGAGCAGGTAGTGGAGGTAGGGACTGAACCCAGATGCTCTCACCACTGGCCCTCCTCCCCTTTCGCCATGAGGCCTGTAACCTCCTGCACTCACGGTCCTCCAGCTTTTAGGTAGAAACAGTGAATTGATTCATTTCAGAGATTTGGTGGAAACATGTAAAGTAACAGTTGGAGGAGAAGTTAAGGGTTGGTTTAGTCTCATGAAGTTTGATGTCAAAGCTTGGCTGCTTCCTGAGCCCCTTACTTGTGGTGAAGACGGTCTGGACCACCTTGCTCCTCAGGGACCCATTCAGTGCCTGAATCCTGGCCGTGTAGTGGGTTGATGGACTCAGCTCTGCCAGGCTGTAGGAGGTGGTGTCTGGACCCACGACGACTTCCTAAGAGCAGAAGGAAAATATAATAGCTTTTGGCTACACAAATCCTCAGAGTACAGACGGTGCATTCATTCATTCACCCATCCACATATTTCTTCATTCAAGAGGAATCCACTGAGCCCCACTCTGTGCCAGATTCCATGTTCACTTCTGGGATGTCAGAGATGGGGAGAGTGCAACATGAGCAAAGCTCCTGGGGCCAGAAGGGGCAGAGCAAACTCAAGTGATACGAGGAGGCAGTGCCCTCCCTCAGCCACATTTCAGTCAGGGGAGCAGTACAGGAGGTGGGCAAGGATCAGATTACCAAGGGCCAAGCTATGGAATTTGAAGTTTATCATTATAAGGAGCGGAGGTTCCTGAAGGTTTTTTGAAAAAGTGAATGGCATGAGCTTAGCCTAACCTGGTAGCAAGATGAATCACACCCAGGGCAAAAGTTTAGACTTTGAGACCAGTTAGGTCAGTGGTCCCTCGTATGGCTCATTTTCACAGCTTTCTGGGAAGCTCTACCATAAAACAGTGCCTGGGCTCTATCCCAGAGCAACTGGATCACAAGAGTCAGAAGTGGAGCCTGACCAGGGATATATTTAAGTAGCTCCCCGATGATTCTGATGCACAGTCACTTGGGGCTCTCTTGAGTCAGGAGGTAATTACAACAGCTCAGGGGCACGGATGGCATGGTGGCAGCATGAGCTGACCCCGCACATCTCTTTTCTAGAACAGGGATGTCCAGGAGAGGCAGATGTGTATGGTGGCTGCGAGCTGCTGTGTTCTGACTACGCCTGCAGATTATGACTGGCCACTGTGCTGCTGTCCAGAGGACCTGATTGGTTTCAGTTTTGCAGGAGATCCTCTTTCCTTTCAAATCCTCTTTCAAGCTTCAGGTGCCTGTGAAATCACCTTTTAGCAGATGACCTTGGTATCAGGGGCTTGGAATTCAAGCTACATTTCTAGCAAACCAAACACACCAGTGCTTTCTACAACCTGTGAACATAACCAACTGGGTTTAGGCAATAATGAGTCAGTGTGGAAGCCCCTGAAGGTTCTTCCTCGTCCTCACAACTGGGAAAGTGAAGTTATCCTGGTTTTTCCAATAGTGGAGCAGGAGGTAGGTTCAGAGGACTAAGAGACTTACACTCACTCCATAAATTGTTGGTGGCAGAGGATGGTTCTGCATCCTGTCTCCTAATATTCTGTCCAGGACTCTTTCCTCCTACACCAGGCTGATTTTCTTGAGTGAAATAGATATAGCTGGGGACTGGACATTCAGGAAAGTAAACCTTGGTGAGTGCCCATTTGATACTAGTGACGCAGTGACCTTTGTATGGCCCCCAGGTCTGGTCCTTGGGGAAGGATCAGGTACAAAGCTGGGTTCCTTGAATTACTTGGGGATACAATAACCTATCAGCTTTCTAAACTGGTGTGCAAAGTAGTTTTCTAGGCATTTAGGGTAGATGGAAATGAGACGGATGACTTCAGGTAAACAGTGAATCCTAGAATGCCTGAACAGGAAGGGCCCTTAGAAACTGGTGAGTCCAATGCACTCATTTTACAGATGTGAACACTGACACCCAAAGAAGATGAGAGGCTTGCCTCTGCTCACACAGTGAGTTAGTTCATTGTTATAACCATTCCAAGAAAGTTGTGACAGTAACTAGAAATGTTTGTCCACTTCTGGTTAAACATGGCATATTGAACAAGCCAGTTTATATGCTTCTGATACCCACTAATTTTAGGGATATAAAGTATAAACCCACGAGGATGAGGGAAATGGCAGAGGAGACAGCAGCAGGCATGTGATATCACCAGAATCTTGATCGACGGAAAGTGTGAGGTGGAGTGACAACTGAGGCAGCGAAATGGAGAAAGCCGGGAGCTAATTAACTAGTGGGTGGAGTCAGTCAGAGGCTGTTTGATGAGTGCCACAGAGCCCAGCAAGCTCAGGAATGGCATGTATACAAAAGCAAAGATTCCTTTGAAGGCCAGTGTAGGGCGTGGCTGAACAAAGATTTGTTTAAAACTTTGTGTAATAAACAAATCCCCAGCTCTGTCCATTCCCCAACAGTCTGCATGGCTGTCCTTCCTGGCCCAGATGAAGGGCTGAGGTCTCCTCTCTGGAGAGGCTGAGCCAGAGAGGAGTCTGTGGATTCAAATCCATCAGGCCCAGCTGGGGTTTGGGGGGAGGGGCTGGGGTGCTGCACTGAAAACAGAAGAAGTGAAGGTTTGTAAGAGTGGGAGCCCAGGCTCCTTCTCCAGGTAGGCTCCTGGCAGCCTACTTTGAAGAAGTTGGAGGATTCTCCAAGGAGACTGATGAGTTTGAGAGAAAAGGCTCACAGTATTGATTTTTGGGAGACCCCCAACAAAATTGCTGGGTATTTGCCCAGTCACTCTACAGCGAGCCCCATAGTGGACAAGCCCTGTCTATGCAATGAGAGCTCCCAGCCAGCCATTTCATTCTTGGCTCCAGCACAGAAGGACCAACAGACATCAGGTGGAGGTCTCCAACATGAAAGATGGAGACCCAAACCAAGCAGCAGTGAACCAGAAAAAAGACCCTGGAGGAAACGCTGTGCAGACTGTAGAATAAAATGTCAAGAACATTTATTCTTAGAGATGAAGAGAAGAAGATAGACGAAATGCAAATAATATGCTAGAAAAAAGATCAAGGTGCAGAAAATAAGTAAAAGATCTTGGAAATGTAAGGATGATGACCAGAATTACAAATTCAATAACAAGTTTAGAAGGTGAAGGTTAGAAGATTTCTTTTACTTGTGTGAAAGTCTAAAGTTAGTTCAGATTAAAAAGAAAAAGAAAAAAAGTTCATAGATAGAGAAAATAAATAACAATAGCTGTAAACAGTTGATGTCATAAGAACGTGGTGATATATAGTTCAGTATATAATGGAATGGTGCCATCTGTGAGATAATATATATGGCAAAGATGCAGAAGAAGCTTTTGGTCTTTGCTCAATAAAACATTAAAGGACAAAGCGTCCAGCTCCTAAAATCTCCTCAAATCTTGTGAGCAGTGGCTCTTGACCTTGGCTGGCTGTCAAAACTGGAGTCTGGTTAAAATGAGACAGGGAGGCTGGAGCATATGATTCAGAAGGTCTGGCATGATGTCCAATTCCTACTAAATTTTTTCCAGCTCCCCCTAGTTGCACTGGGGTAGGAGAAATAGCATCCAGATAATTCTTCCCTACTTTGAGGACCATGTAAATGTTTCACCCAGCAGTGGGGAGTTGTTTATATACTTCAACATACCTTGACTGTACCATCCACGGATTCATACACCAATAGGTAACCGGTGACAGAGGCTCGGGAGGGTCTCCATGTGAGAAGGGCACTTTCCGACTGAACGTCGGTAGCAGTCAAGTCTCTTGGAGAATCGAGGTCTGGAGAAGATAAGACATTTAATATCAAATATGTTAGCACATGTAGGACGAAAGTCCCTGACTAGGTATTAGGAGGTCTGAGTTCAAGTTCTTTCCCTACCGTTGACCTGTATACCTTGGGCAAAACCTTCCCCATCTGTAAATGAAGAGGTTGATCCACGTGATTTCTAAAGACTTACACTCTCTGTGGTTCATTTCATCCTAAGGGCCACATTTTCCTGAGCCCAATATGATCTTGATTGGTTTTGGTTGGATTTGGGGAGGAAGAGAACACAGCTGAGAACACCGTTACAGCATCATTACTTTTCTGAAGAAGAGGATGGATGAATGCTGTTGTTGGTGCTCACCTCTACTCAGAAGACATTTCCTCCATTTGTCTGATTGCTGCAATTTGTAAAAAGATCTCAATGTATAAAAACCCAATGAACATCTAGGAAAAGTTGCCTTTAAAATCTTTCTGTTAAACATATTTCCCTGCCTAGAATATGGATCATTAAATCTTGGGTTTAGGGCCAGTGGGGACTGGTTTTCCACTTAAAAAGCCTTCCTCTTAAAATCATTTCCTGGCCCGTGGGGAGAGCAGGGTCATTTCAGTTCAAAAGGAAATGGTTCTTAAGGCCTTGATTGAGTGGGCACTGGTGAATTTAGCTGATACTGACTGTCATCATATTTCAAGGATTTGACTTGAGGAACAAGAGTTGGGGAAGGTTACTGTTAAAGACAGAGGCTGTGGGTGGGCATCTTCCAGCTCTGAGTGCCCTTGTACCTGTTGTGAACTTGGTGCTGATGGTCGAGCTCTCCTGGGGCCCTTTCTCTGCAAAGATCCGCAGCGTGTATTCCGTGGCAGGCTCGAGATTGGTCAGCGCGTACTCCACAGTGTTCCCAGACACCGTGCGTGTAATTTCTGGCACTAAACAGGAAATATACACAGCAGGGCAGTTACCTCTCCCTGTCTGGGCCGTCAGAGGACTTGGCCGACAATGCACACACCTTCTTGTAACACAGAAACTCTCAGTGACCCTGCAGAAAAGCAGGTTTGATTTCTGAGATGACTCATACCCCTTTCTCTCTTCTGAGTGCTCATTTCATATACAAAGGATTTATCATGTGGAGACTGGATTTTTCCAGGCACCAAATCAGAAGGAAGGGGAACTGGGGGTTAGGAGACTTTTCCACACGGTGCTGCTAAGACAGCTTTGCAGCTGAGGCCTTGGAACCAGTTAGAAGAGAGTCAGAGTCACAGGTAACAACTCCAAGCCTCAGGTTACCCAAATTTAATCTGTCCCATTGCTTGCTCATCTCCCTTCCTTCCTTCCTTCCTTCCTTCCTTCCTTCCTTCCTTCCTTCCTTCCTTCCTCTCTCTCTCCCCCCCTCCCCCTCTCTCTATCTCTCCCTCTCTCTCTCTTTCTTTCAACTTCCTCTCATGTCCTTTTATAATTTGCCAAATGTCTAATCATTAGGCTGGGGGATCACAAAAATCAGGCAATGCAGACACACCAGAGCCTGGTTACTGCCTCTCAGTCCCACTGAGTCAGGTCCAACAGTGGACACCAAACCATGGTGCCCAGGTGTGTATGTTTACTTCCTAATTGTATGTGACCGACCATTCTGGCTTGCCAAGGACTAAGAGGTTTCCCAGGCTGTAGGACTTACAGGGCTAAAACCAGGAAAAGTCCTGGGCAAACTGGAATGAACTGGTTACTCACTCATCATCCATGACCCCTGCCCCCTACTTCTGGACTAGGGTATTTTCTATGCCTGCATCCACAATTTCCATGATTCCCATGAACTATATTCTAATTTATTTTAGGTGATACAACATCATCTTTCCTGACATCATATTTCCTGTTCACAGGGAATATTTAAAAATTGAAAAGTTGAAAGAGTAAACCCAAGCTTCCCTCTGACCCGACCACATCTTTGCTCCGTCCTCTCAGAGAGCTCTTGTAAGTGGTTGCCAGGGCTGAGTTAGGGTTTTCAGAGCCCCCAGTGCAGATTATGGTGCCCTCGCATGTTGTCACTGAAAGTAAAACAACACTGAACCATAAAATGTGAAACTCACATATACTTTGAGTTTAAAATTAGTAACATGTTTTTTCTTGTCTTGCTTATGACAAAAGTATGGATTTGTTCACTCAAAAGGAATCTCTCTTTTTTTCTTCTCTCTTATTTGTATTTAATTTTGCGTTCTGGTGGCTGTAATCTGCTGGTGCCCCAAACAAGTTTTTAATCTGCCAGTTGAGTAAATTAGCACAGATAGTGCAACGACAAGGAAATAATTACTGATTTTTTCAACCACATTTGCTCTAACTGGCCTCCTTTGTGGCATCCGAGAAACCCAGGCTCCCCAGAGCCACCTGAAATAGTCTGTTTAAGATTTTAGATTCTAGACTCCTTCTCTGTGAGAGATGAGAGCTGCTGCCCAGAGAGGGTGACTCACTCTGACGGCAGAGGGACTAGCAGGAGAGCAGGCGCAGGCGCAGGCTGGGGAAGTGTGCGGAGGCTGGAGGTGCACCGTCTGGTTTTCTTTGAATGGCCTGCTGGCCTCCCTTGATATCACCACAGTGCTGAGGCTCTTCCACTTGATGACAAGCAGAGGAACTGGGTGGGGCCTCCCTTGCCACCACCTGAACAGGCCCCTCCACACCCACCCACCCAACCCATGAGTCTGTTCTGAGGTGGCAGTCGAGAGCCACAAGGACATTGCTGGACTTTCCAACCTACCCATGCATTTTTGCCACTATGTACCAAATGTGGCAGGAAGAAGGGAGAAATGGGAAGAGTTTACAGCAGGACAGACGTTCCTCTGAGTGTGGAGGGTCTTGGACACGACCTTACCTCTCTCCCCTGTGTAGGAGATGACATAATTGTCCACGGGGGCGATGGCTGGCTGCCACATGGCCAAGGCTTCTGAGTCAGTGATGTTGGCTGTCACCAGGCCAGATGGGCTATCCAGAGCTGCAAGGGAAGATGGAGATGTGTTGGAGAGCTAGGCAGTCGGGGTAGGACATCAGACCACAGCTGCTTTGCTGTCTGTGCTGCTCCTGGACTCCTGGTGTGGGACAGTGTCAGAAGCATGGAAAGGGCGGAGTCCTGACCTTGGAGCCAGGATGACCTGGGTTTGAGTCATGACTCCTTCCCTTGCTAGCTGGGTCACCTTGGGTCTCTATTTCCTCACCTGTAAAATAGGGATAATAATTCTGTCCTGCTTTGTCTTTGGTGTTGCTTTGATTTTCCCACGACCTTATAGGTGGAAAGGTGCTATATGAACGGGAGAGGGCTGAACACGCGATCAGGACTGTCATTGTAGTTCATATCACTTTCCGCAGAGAAAGGACTTAAAAAACTGGACATGTACAGAGTAAAGGCTGCTTGCAGCTTCTCTGGCTTTGAACGATATCTCTGGTTAGGTGGCCTGTGGATAACACGGAGCCTGGCCAGTGGTCCCGGGCTCTACCTTGGCTCCTGTGTCTGCAATCTCTGTGCCCTTGTGTCACCTTCCTTCTCCAAACCTCACTTTCTCAGTTGTCAGAAGGTGGCTGCTGTGAGAACGAACTAGTCAATGTCTGTGAAATGTGCGATGGGAGCACTTAATAACTGCAGTTATTAGTAATATGCCTATTAAAGTTATTTGGAGTCTTCCATACGGTTTCCAGGTGACTTGTATCGAGAAGGGATGGATATTCACAGGGCCTTGGCCTTTTTAATTGATCTCTGCTACGACCCAACATCCCTTTCTTAGAAACCAACCTGAATATGACTAGTTCCCTCGTGCATTCACACGTATGACTCAGTTACTCCGATGACAGCCCTGGGAGGATGGAGGGCAGCTGTCATCAGCTCACTTTGCAGAGGAGGGGCCTGAGCCCCAGGGGATGAAATGACTGGCCTTAGAGTCAGGAGGGGGCAGAGTAATTTGGGAAGCCTACACCAACCACTCTAAATTCCTTCCTGTTTCATCTTGCACGTACAGAATCTGCTTTAATGAATGAGGACAATGGGGCCTCCGGAGGAAACACATCCAGCGTTTGCAGTCCGTTGCCGTGGAGAACCGTGAATGAAAGATTTCTAGAGGGGAAGCAAGGGACTGTGTGGCAGGGTGGACAGGATTCTGGGTTCAGATGGGTGGTTTTAATTGCGTGTTAGCAACCCTTTTAGACTATTAGGATATTTTTAAAGTTTCCTATGAGGCCCATTCTTTGGATCCCGTAATGGATTAGGCTGGATAATTGCTCATATATCAAAGGATAAATTGTTTAGAGACATGGCTGCCCAAAGAGAAATTTTCCACTTCACTCTCCTTCAATGCAATTCATTATTTCCTCCTCCTTACAGTGTGCTGTACAAATCAGGTCATAATAGGAAAATCATCCTTTAATTTAGAAGAACACAGAATTTGGAGTTAGACTGACCTAAGTTCAAATTTGCTTCTAGCATTTACTAGTTACATGGACTTGGCCAAAGTATGTAATTACCGCAGGTCTCAATTATTTCTTCTGTAAAATGGGAAGGATGACGGCTATGGGGATTACATGGGAAGGGCCTGAAATACAGTAGCTGCCAAATGGAGAGCAGTTACTTTGTAGCTGTAGTGACCCCTTATGTGTCTGTGTGAAGCATCTGCGAGAAAGGATCCTCGCAGTGGTCCTGGCACTATCTGGGAAGGGAAGGAGGTGGATTCATGCATTCAGTCATTTATAGTTACAGATGCTCTACGTATACAGTTTCACATGGTTCTCATAGCATCCTGCACAGGAAGCAGAATTGCACTCACTTTACAGGGAAGGAAACTAGACCCTTGAGAAATTAACTGACAGCTCATGTATCTAGATGCATGCATTGGGATTTCCATCAGGTCAATATGACTTCCCAGCTTGTGCTCTTGTTCCCACAGCACCCCAGGAAGCGGCAGCCCAGGGGGGTGGAGGATGCAGTCTAGGTCACCTAGCTCATGAGAGGCTAGAGATGGGCCAGAAATGAAGCCTCAGGTGCTCCAAATCCAGCCCACTTTCTGCTAGAGTTTCCTAAATAAAAACTTTTTTCTAGCTGCTGAATCATGAGAAATGATGCTGAAGGTGAGAAAAACACCTGTGGTAAGTGTCCCCGAGACAGGCTCGCTCTCCTCAAAACCTTTCACGGCAATGACGCTGACCAGGTACTCCGTTCCAGGTAAGAGTCTCAGCAGCCTGGTCTGAGTCTTGGTCCCATCCACAGTTACCACCGAGGGTGTGCCTGGAACACAGCAAGGCAAAGTGGGGAATGGTGAACCTCACTGAAACTCATTCACCGTTGCCCCAAGAATGGGTGTATCCGATTTGGCAATGGAACTGTATCTTTATCCAGTACCATTTTCTTGACTTCTCATTTGCTCCTGCCCTCTGGCATAAGAGAAGAGCTTTTACTTTTTGTATAATGTTTTTTCCATCCATGCGGATGCCAAAAACCAAGCCAGGAGAGGGAAAAACATGAGGTCACAATGTGCTAAAAATGGCAAGTTTCCGTTCGGTAGAGAGCTGGCATGTTATACAAATCTTATTTATCTATTTTTCCCACAAAGAATATGGGAAACTCACTGTGTAATGTATATCTGATATGTTTAACCCATCGTCTTAGCTTAGGAATATGTAGACTCCCCCCCCCTTATTAGCAAAGATTCTACTATTGAAGAAGACGGTCATGGTCAAGTCTGTACTCTTACATTTATTAAAAAGTCCAAAATTTATTATTTCTTAGAATTTGGGGGCTAATGAGGAGCTTGTGTATGAGCTGGCCAAACTCCCCACAGAGATTCTACAGCATTTCTCTGAAGAGGTTGTCAGCCATCCTCTCTGTACACACTTCCAGTAACAGGGAACTCACGACCTTCCAGAATGTCTTTAGATGGATTTGACTGTGCTCCCCTGACCCCAGTGGTGTCTGTTACAGGCCGTGTGCTCTGAAGCAGAGCTCCTGACTCTGCTAAGTCACTGCTCCCCATCCTGCGCTGAGGCAGACAGATGTTGGGACCCACAGGCAAAACCTCACGTATATCCAGGTTAACACTCATGCAGAAGGGCGTGTTCAAAGAGAAAAAAGCCACTGGATTTAGAGTCTGTCATTGTGTGAAAACATTATTGGGGAACTACTAATCGTAGAATTTTAGGATTTTGAGACTGGAAACAGTCTTCATTCATAATATGATCCTTCACAAAATAGTTTCTTCCAAACAGCTCATAGTACTTTACAAATGAAGTCTATCCAGATGATCTCAAATATAGAGAAGCATTTTTCTTTGGCCATGATGTTCGGAAGGTTGGAATTATTAGGGTCTCTTCACTTTCCCACTCAAACCCTCTAGCTCCTCTTCCTCCCCATGCACCCCCCTCCCCGGCCACATCCCCATACCTCCTGAAATGGGCACATAGGTGATCCGGAAGCGCTCCACCTGGGCAGTGGGTGCCATCCAGCTGACAGTGGCTGAGTTTTCAGTGATGTTTGAGAAAATGACTTCCTTCAGGGAGCCCATGGCTGCCAAAGAGAGAGCACAGGAGAAGCCCAGAAAAGTTAACTATCCTGTTCATCCGTGATTCTTCCAGAATTTCTTATCCATGAGAACTCAGCCCCCAGTTCGTATCTGAGCTAATTTAGGACGGAGAACGTGGTGATCTGTGGTCACGTTATGACTTGGTGGGAACAATTGTTCTTTCATTTAGGTACAGGGCCCGGGTTGTAGGGCTGCCATTTGGTTTCATTCAAGAAGAATGTTAGCACCACAGCTGACGTCTAAGGAAGTGAGGGTGAGTGAGTGGTTTCACAGCTTGGAATACATCCTCCTTTAATTTTTGATTTTTAGCATTTTTCAACCTTTGCTCTTTAGTTTCTTTTATTAAATGATACCAAGACTTGACAATTGTGCAGTTCTTTGCAATTTCTAAGGATTAACTCTCACTTGGAAACCACTGAGAACGTATGGTTGTAGTCATTTTACAGAAGGCTAAACTGAGACCCAGTTCTCCAGTGAACATTCTTGTGATATGACCTTTCTAAGTGCCAGGACTGGGAAGCAGAACTGAGCACAGCCCCAAGCACAGCCCCGATTCTGGAAATAATGTTCACATGGAAACTGGCCTCGACAAACCCATTCCCAGAACAGGATGGAGGTCCAGAGCTGGAGGAGCAACTTCAGACCCATCACCAAAGCAAACACCGCATGGACATTGGGTCTACCTGCAGGAAAAGCCATGCCCAGGGGACAGTTTCTGCTACGTAAATACCTCCCCTGCAAACCAGTTTCCTTTGGCTTTTCTCTATGTATTTTTTGGCTTAGCTTTTTGCCCTCTTCAGCTGACTATGCTTAACCATAGAATTCAGGAAGCAATTTTCAGGTCTCCAGGGAGCTCATTTCCTCATCTTTTCCCTTACAACCCACATTGATCGTTAAGTTCTGAAACCCACAGCCCACTTCAGGGAGTTTTTTCTCTCTCCATCGCTGTCTTTTTCTCTCTTCCTATGGTGTTCTCCTGTGGTCTGGTAGCCACCCCTAGACTCTGGGGCTGCCTGAGGTTTTGTCCTCTCCTTGGAAATCTTTGGAAACCGCAGGCACTCTGGAGCCTGGAAGATGTTGATTGTCCAGATACCCCTAACCCTGGGGCAGTTCCCTTCACTTCTGTGAGCCTCAGTTGCTCCATCTTTCCCCTGGGAAGAGTGGTGCCCATCCTCAGGAATGTTTTGAGGATTAGTAGAGATAATGGATGTAAAACCCCTAGCATAGAATCTGGCACTCTGGAAGAATTCAGCAAACATGCTCACCCTCTCTCTCTCTCTCTCTTTTTTCCTTTCCCATATGACTTTTTCCTCCATTCGCCACCTACAATCTGAGATAGCCCCCAGGAAATATCTAGATGAAAGCTGAGTAAAAAACCCAATGAGGTATGTAAACTCAGGCACTGGGACACTGCTACTGCCAGCCTGGTCCATTCAGGCCTTCACTGACTGTGAGCCTCACTAGGGCAGAAGATGTATGTTGTGGCCACAGCTTTCCTCTCTAGATCCTGGTTTTCCCATCTGCAAAATGGTGATATCATCTGCCCTGTCTTAGAAACCATAAGAATCAGTAGCTGCATCTGTCATTCAGTCCTGAGGGATGTGCTTGACAACAGTGACAGCAGAAAGATAGCCATGTGTAATCTGAAGAGTGGCACAGTAGTGGTGGAATTCAAGGGGCAATGGTGTTTCTGGACAACAGGCCTTCCTAGGTGTGGAAGTCTGTTATTTTAGCATGTGTCCCTTTGCCATAAATAGGGACCACAATTCTCTAGCACTACCATGGAGGTCAGTGGGAAACTGAATGTTAGCCTCACAGAGCAACTAAATCATACCTACTGAAAAGTTGAGGAGATCCAGGAGAGGTGATGCCTTTGTCTCTCTTTCCAAGTGAACTCTTTTAGTTGTCAATAAAAATTCCATTAGGGAAACATTTGGAGTTGCTCAAAAGTTTCTAGCTGGTTGAAAAGGACTTCTCTCTGTTCTTGGCATAAAACATTGCCTCCCAAAATCTGGGGTACATATCTTTAATAATGTAACCATTGACAATCATTTAAAAATTATTTTTCCTTCAACATATTTTTATCAAATACTTAATATGTGTGAATCCTGTGCTAAACTAAGGGGACAGTTACTGTAGCTGGTGTGATTTAAGAGAAAGATTTTGGAGGTACACCAACCTGGGTTTGAATTTCATTCTGGCCTTACCAGCTAAAAAGTCCCTTAGGTCTCAGTTTGCACATCTGTGAAATGGGGTTGAATGTGGCACTCACCTGGGTCTGTCTGTGTCATGTGAATCAGTGAGGTAAAGTGTGTCAGTTTTCAGCTGTATGTAGCAGGAAGCAAGTGCTTTATAATTGGTGGTTATCATCTTTATAGTTTGTGAGAGTCAGAGTCAAAGGCACTAAGCATAAAGAGCCTAGTTCATTTATTACTGGGCAGGTGTCTGTGCAGACACAATGCCATTGCAGCTCTGTGGTGTTTGGTTTCAAGTGCATCTGAACTGGACCTGAGTGGAGGGGCTGGGAGGCTGCCTGGCTTGGGAAGGTGAAGTAAGGCAGGAGTGGGGCACATTCTGGGAGCTGGAAGAAGGGGCCTTGATAGCTGTCTTGACCTTGCTGGTAAAAGGGAGTGGCAGGGGTATATGTTTGGGGGTGGCGATGGGGCCAGTTAAAGAAGCATTTCAGGGTCCTCAGTACCCTGAGGTGAGTTCTAGAAACCTCCAGAAGAGAATGACAAAGTCATCTTATTCTGTTGTTGGATTTTGAACTATTTTCTGTCTATTCTGGGGATCCTCCAGATGGTACATAGAGGCATGTTGGCATTTAACTCCCCAGAGGCAAGAGAATCTCCTGGCAACTCTGGGCTCCCCAAGAGGGACCATGGCTATTCTGAAGAAGTGGCTCAAATCATGGAGGGGAAGAGGAGCCACTGAAAAATGCAGAGATTGATAGAGGAACAAACAACTTACAACCTAAGTGTCCGTCAATAGGGAAATAGTTAAATAAGGTATATGGGATTTTTCTGAGATCTGTTAATAAGCAAGAAACACACACATACACCCCGATGGGTGGAAGAGTAGGTATGTTAACCACTGTGCCAAAAAAAAGGTCAGAAAAAAAGAACATATATTTCTGTCTAACCTTGTCTGTTTGTATAGACTATTTCCACGGTGGCTGCCTCTAGATAGAGCAACTATGTGGCAGGGACACAGTAGAATAGACACTTCATTGTATATCATTTTTTTAACTTTTGAATTTTGAACCAAGTGGGCCATTAAAAAATGAAATTTACATTAAATCACCCAAACATAATAATAGCTAATACTGTTACAATGGGCAAGGAAACTAAATACTCGACATTTCATGATCTGACATAAACCTCATGGCAGACCTTTGAGTTAATTCTTTTGGCCAGATGAGGGGACCGAGGCTCAGAGGGGAAAGGAGAGGTAAGCGGTAAGAGGGAGAGCAAGGATTAGACTCCAAGGGATCTGGCCAGAGGCTGCAGGCTTAACCACTAGGCTGCACTGCCTCTGACCAACCTCCCTGCCCCTGGGGCACTCAGGGCTGGCAGCTTGTGCTCAGGGGGTGAAAGGAGAACCTGAAACAGCTGTTACAAGGAGAAAGAGGAACAGAACATCACAGAGGAGGGTTTACAAGGAGAAAGGATGAAAAACAAAATGGAAACTCTGTGAAGCTGATGAGGTGAATTAGACATCTGCCGTGTTCAAGAGTCACCTCTCCTGTCCTCTCCAAGTACCAGAGCACAGGCATGCAGGCACACATGTGCACACAGACACAGACAGACTTCTCTTTGGCTGTGAAATACAAGGCCCCAGAGAAATAAATCAAAGAAAGGGCTATCCTAAAGAGCCTTTTCTTTTGTTCTTAAAAAAAAAAAATCTTATGATTATTCATTCTCTTTCCGCTTTAGAACTGCAAGGCCTAGAAAAAAAGATAAGCCAAACAAAATCAGTGATCAGAAGTAAACTTTGAAAAACAGTGTTTATAAACCAGGGTCAAAATCAGGCTCTGCCTCTGATCTGCAGTTTTATGGGAAGCCCACGGGGAGGAGGAGACAAGGGCCTGTGTCCCAGAGATAGGGTGTCAGTGTTAATAAGAAGCAGGGTACTTCCTCTGACTGAATTGCTGCCTGGATCTCAGCATTTCCTCCACATCTGCAAATACTGATTATCACTATGGCTTCTTGATATCAGGTGGCTTCCTGGAGCTTATTAGGTCTTGAAACTTGAAATCACAAAATACTCATCTCTGGACAAAGGGAAGAAGGTTTTGGGTAGTGTAAGTGCTCTGTGCCGGTCGGAGATGGCAAGCATGTATGTTTGTTTGTTGTCTGTCACCCAGCCTGCTTCTACTTAATAGTATTAAAATCAGTTGGTGTTTGGGTTCTACCCGAGATCTGGCTGTGTGACCTGAGGCAAATCACTTCATCTTTCTGGGTCTCAGATCTTCGTGCCTAAACTGAAGAATCTGGGCTACTTCATTTCTCAGGTCCCTTTTACCTCTCCCTGTTTTGTGATTCTTTCTTCTGGTTCCTCTTTGAAGCAGCCGTTTCTTGAGAACTCTGTATTTCCTTCTCTCCCTCAGTTTCCTGAAGGAATTCACCCTCCCTTTTGAAGGTCTTTCCTTTTCTCTTTAAAGAGTCATGTTAGTATTATTATTCTAAACAGTCATATTATTAGCCATCTTTTTTTTTTCTCCTTGAAACAGCTTATATTGGCAAGGATTTTCATTTCTCCCTTAGTGCCTTTTAGATTTGCTATGAGTATAAAATAAAATCAGTGAACTTCGTGAAGAGCAGCCTGTCAGCCTTGCCAGCTTCTTCTTTTTTGCTTCTTGATCAGGGTACTGACTATTCACATACAACATTTTATAAGTTTTAATCTTTATAGGTGGGGATACCACTTCTCCAGTATTCCCTGCCTAGTGTGAACATTTGACCAAAGAATAAGGAAGTACATCTCTGGATAAAACATAATAGGTAGACGGAAGGGTCTTTGGAATTTAAAAACAAACAAACAATGATTATAATGATTGTCTTAATGACAATAATGAAAATGTTAGTAGTTCTCAATTGCTGAGCCCTTGCTTTGTGCCAGGCCCTCTCTATGGGCTTTCCATGAATTATCTCATTTAATCCTCAAAACACTATTAAGTCAGTGGCATCATACTCTTTTTGCATAAAGACTTAACCAAATTATCCATGGTCACACAGTCAGTAATCAGGAGTCAATATTCAAATGCACGCCTGTCTGCATACAGAGCTCTTGTAGTTTCCCAGCCCTGTGAGAATAAGAAAAGAGAGTTTTCCTCTATTCTCTCCGGTTTATGTACGGTACCTGTTGTCGCTACAGCACTGACTGGCTGGGATCGCTTTCCACTGCTTATTCCATAGAGTTCAATTTCGTATTCAGTGGCCTCCCTGAGACCTGTTATGTCCCTGGTACGTTCGGGGGCAAGTAGGGTCATTTCCAGTGGCTCAGACTGCTTTTTGGTGTCTCTGATTTTGAGAACAAAACTGTCGAAGACCCCTTCATCAGCTGTCCAGGACAGACGGAAACCGTCTACAGTGGCATCTGAAACCAGAAGATTGTCAACTTCCGGCTCGGCTTCTAGAGGGGGAGAAAATGGTGGAAGGAGGAGAGAGAACATCATTCACCAGCCTGTGCAGTCTTCTCTCCAGTGGGGTATCAATATGCAGTGATGCCCTGCTTCTCAGAGATAGAAATGTCCTGAGATGCCAAAAATAAAATTATTCAATAAGAACATATTTAGTAGGTCTAGAAGAGGGGAAAGATGGAGTTGACACATTCAATACAAGCCAAGTGGCTGCTTGCATATGTGAGTTTTGTCTAAAAGCAATTCTATAAATCCACATCTGGACTCAGCAATAGCCCTTCCCATGCGTTATTAAACAAGTTCAAAGCCAGAGACTTGTTTACATTTGCTCTCTGTCTTCCAGTGGCTGAGTGCCCATCCTCTGTGAGACCTTCTTCTTTTCTTTTTGAAAAGATAAATAAACCAGCATTAACGATCTGTAGAGCTGCTCATGATGATACTGCTAATTATATTTCCCTTGATCCTGAGCAAAATGGCTTTTAAAATGTTATAAATGTTATATTCTTTTTGGTTTTTTCTTGGAGCTGCTTTACTAAAGAAGGCTTCTACTCTTGACTGGCTTGCTTTCTGTTAACCATTCAGTAAGTGTTCAGATGGTAGAACTGAGACTTGGAACTTCTTGTGCTACATACTTCAGACCCAGGGTATAGTCTTGGATTGCCTTAACTAGACAAAACTCAATGTCAAGGTAAATTTAGAACTGAGTTTCCCAAAGTATACTCAGAGCAAAATCTTCCTGTTTGATCATCTTCCCTAAAAGGTATCTATTGTCAAATAAGTTTGGGAAATATTGCCTGGGTAAGTCCCTCTTAGAGAGAAGCATGCACATTAGGATGTTCTGTAAAGGCTTGTGGTCAAGGGCCCTGTTAAACTATGTTTAACTCACTGTTTCCAAAACTTATTTGAACATGGAATTTCTTCACTGAGTAGAACCTTTGAAAATTCTATGGAGATATAATCTCTAGAGACTTTGGGAAACACAGATTCTTGCTGTTAAAGTTGTTAATGCTGTATTTTTTTAGGAATTATTAGTGTTGAGAAAATTATGGATTTAGTCTGTGTTGAAGAATATCCGTGATATTAGTGTTTACCAATATAAGTTCATAGTTGGTTTTCCAATGACAAGCCCATCTGGTAAGTTTGTCAAGATCACATTTGAGGTTTTGAGATGACAAACGTAGTAAGTTTTTGAAATATACTCATTGGTATATTTCTTTTGAGAAGGCTGAAATGTAGCTGGGGACCAGCCAGGATGAACACAGACGAGGGGGACGTGGAATAAGCACACAGAGCTACAGGCAAGACATGGTCTGAAGGATTCGGGACACCAAGTGGAAACATTTCGACCTTCTCGTTTCTGGAATGGGAAAAGGGGCGTGCTCATTAGAGACACAAGACAAGAAAGAGTGTCGGGGGAACATAAAGAATAGGCCACATCTGTGGATTAAGTAGGGAACACGGACGAGGATGTTAAAACCATGATGATCTGGAAGATGGATTACATGGAAGAGAACCAGGAAGAGGAGAAAATGGCTCACTTGAGCCAAAATACCTGTAACAATCTCAGCTCTCAAGGGCTTGGTTTGGTGCCCTTGGGTGAAGCCAGAGACCATAACCTCATAGCCAATGCCGGTTATGAGGCCTCTAAGCTCCAGCTTCCTCTGAGTTCCCGAAAGTGTGAATTCCTGGGGGTCCAGCAGCTTCCCAGAATCCACCACCGTTACTAGGAAGCTGTCAAAGGCATTCTCCGATGCCATCCAGGAAACTGTGAACCCGTAGGGATTAATGTCGGAAATGGTTAGGTTTTCCAGAAGGGGCAGGGCCTCTGAAAGAAGGGAGGAGTGAAAACAACTCAGGTTAGCAGCACTGACTCTACTGAGAAAGCACAAGCCTCCACGAGCACTGACAGATACCCATCAATCATCAAACGTGCTGTATGCTTTTTTAGTAAGAGCTTATTGGGTGCCAGATGATGCTGTCTTATGTAGATCTCTTAACAAGCCTATGAGATAGATGTTATTCCCATTATACAGGTAAGAAAACTGAGCTTCAAAGAAGTTGGTTGACTTGGCCAAAGTCACAGAGCTAGTATGTGTTAGAGCAGGGATTTAGCTTGGTCTCACTCCAAAGGTCATGAGTTTTTCCTTATTAAACTGAGTATCTTGTGTTGGGTTTGGACCCTTTTGTCTATTTCCCACTAACCTGTGGTCTTGAAGGAAATCAGCTTTTTAATCTTATTTTTTTAAATGTAGTTCCTTTTCGGTGTGTTCCGTATGTTTCTATTTCACATCTGATTCATGTTTTGAATTAAGTTGATTAGGCCAATTAGTGACATACATCCTCACAAGCTGAGATGCAAGGAGGAAGTGAGATTTTCAGGTGTCCAAATGAATCAATTATAATTATGGCCTAGTAAGGAATACTAAGATTTGCTAATTCTTTTGCTGATTATTTTCCTGGATAAAGTTAGGAGATAAGGACATGCTTGGATCTTGAGTAAGTTCTGTCATCATCATTTGTTCATCATGCAGCAAACATCTGTGTCTCAGGCATTCTTATTTCATAGGTGCCAAGGGGTCTTTTCACACACTGGGATTCCTCAAAGAAGTGAGCTTATATCAGCTAAGTTTCTGTCCATACTTCTCAACTGACAAGGCTTCATGTCCTGAATCCAGTTGAGTCCTCACGATGACACTGTAACTAGATACTACTACCCTCTCTTCTCCTCCATGACAGCAAAGGAGACAGAGAGGTCAATGATTTATCCAAGATCACATATCCACTAGGTGGCTAAGCTGGGATCCAGCCCAGGTCATCTGACTCCAAGTTTAGTGTTCTTTCCATACCCTAAGCAAAAGTCTAGTTAGTCAGCGCCATCCGTGCTGGCAAAACCTGAGGCATAAGCAGGATTAGTGGAGAAGGTCCAGCTCCTCCCTTCTAGCAAAACAAAATTCAGTAGTGGTGAATGTGTTTATTTTTTATCAGAGGGGGGAGGAGGATGGGAATTCCACAGCCAAGGTGGCTTTAGCCACATCTAGTTTAGAGTCTTCTTTTTCATTACAGCTAAATAGGAGCATTCAAAGAGATAAATGACCTTACGCTAATGCCCAGAGTCTAATCAGTGGAATGTTAAAAAAAAAAAGTTTAAAAAAGAAATGTTTGGTGACTGAATGAACAAATGAATGAATGCCCTTATCCCCTATGCAGAGACTTAAATTTTGTCGTGGCTTGGATTTCCTGTACTTATTTTGAACTACGTGGTATTTGTTTTGAGGTTTGTTTTTTTTTAACCAAATAAAGATCTCCCCTAAATCATAACTCTATCAAAGGCAAAGATGAAATCACATATACTGTGCAAACAAGCTTCTTTGTCTGCAGTACAAGGGTGTCGAGTTCTGTTGCAGAGTTTGTTTAGATAAGTGGCGCCTTCCTCTGATAACTGGCCTCTACACTCTTCCACGCCATCAAAGCAGGGAATTTGGAGGGCGTGCAGACTCATTAGTCCATCAAAAGCTTGCTATTTATAGTCCCTAATGTTCAGGTTTTTTTTTTTTTTTCTCTCTCTTTTAAAAATATGCTTCCTTTAGAATGCAGAGTCTTTTCACATCGGGGATTAGCTGAGACAATGCTGTAACTGGATCTAGGATTCCCAAGACCAGCTCTCCCAGCCTCCCTTTCTTCTCTCTGTTCTGTGGGAGGTCCTGCAAGAGGCTACAAGTCAGGGCCTGGTGGGACCTGTGGCCGGCCATGCTTCCCCTCCTGGGCAGTGAGTTCCCACCTCGTGGCTACTCCCCGCCCTGCCCCACCCTGTTCCACGTTTGAAGACAGTCTAAACAACTGAATTCACACTAGATAACTGGACAGAAAATATAACCACTCTTGGATCTTAAGTTGAAACATGTCCAGTGTTCTCTTGAAAATAATAGGGAAGTCAAGACTGCAGAGGTCTATTGTTTCTGTCTAGTCTTGGTGCTTGTATTTAAGAATCCCACTTTCCTCGTCCTGTTCGGAGGAAGGGGAAGGACCCAGCATCTGTAAATGCCTCCTGGGCGCCAGGCGGTTGGATTTTACCAGATTCATTTAATCCCTGAGACAAGGCTAACCAGAGGTGCCTGTGAGTACCCTCTCTTCATACATAAGAAATTGCGATTCAGAGAACTGAAGAACCAGCCAAGGTTGTGTAGCTAAAAAGATGTGGGAGAGGATTACAAACCACACAGGCCTGATCTCAAAATCCTCACTCTTCTAGGACACCATGCTGCCTCCAGTTAAATACTTAATCAAACTTATTAAAAGATTTTATTTATATAGATAAATAGTGATTTATAGCCATTTAGACCTCAAGAGAGGCGGGGTTTAATGTTCAAATCAGCCAGCAGAGTTGGTCTCTTAAAAATTATCATTAGTGGAAGGCAAGAGACTTCTAAATATTTTTGAGGCTAGAGATTTGGTAAATTGACACCATTTGCAGCCTTTGCCATTGATTTAGGATAATTTCAGGAAAGGAAATAGAAAACCATTTCTCTATGTAATTCAGAGAAAAGTAAGAAGTTGAGTCTAATGAATGGGTATGGTTTAACTTGCGATTTATCTGCTATCTTAGGTTGAACCTTCATTAATCTGTTAACAGATGCCAGTTTTAAGAAAAAGTAATTGTTTTAGAAGAAAAAGATAAATTATTTTACTTCTGGGGCAGGTGGTTTATGAACTGCTTTACCTAGCATGATTTATGGACAGAATTCCTGCCTTAGGCCATTGCTAACTTAGAACTTACTCTTCAGCCAGAGTCTCCAAACTGTGATTCAGACACCCTGTAAAACTGGGCCCAGAACTCCTCGGCAGCTTTGTACAACTATTGAGCCTACTATATCCGTTGCCTAAGAGTGGCAATGGAAGGTCCCTGTTTACAAGAGTGTCTGCTCTTTCTTCACGTAGAAATTTACATATGGAATGGAGATTGTATTTTAGGCTGAGTTTCCCTTTAGAATTTCCCCTCTCCTCCCTTTTTCCGGCTTAGAATTCTGAACAGACAAGCGAGAACCTTTGAAGGAGTACCTGTCATGACAAAGGCAGTGAGGGGTCTGGTGGGATCCCCAGCCCAGGTGGTCCCTGCCACACTAACGTCATAGCCAGTGTTCTCCACCAAGCCCGTGACGTGAGCGTGCCGAGCGTCTCCTGAGACCGTGATTTGCTGGGGCTCATGCAGCGAGTGAGAATCGCTAACATTGATAACAATCTTTGCAAAAGGCCCAGCTTGAGTGGTCCATGACACGTTGAAGCTGTCAGGAGTAATATTGCTAAGGTTTAGCGTGCCCAACTGTGGCTCTGGCTCTGAAGGGGAGGGAACATGGGCAGAGAGAGAGAGAGACATTATTAGAGGAAGCAGAGGATTTCTCCAGAATGTAGTCACCGAGCATGAAAGTATCAACCCCTCCAAATATTTGCAGAAAGGCAGTGTATTAGGCTGTGTCCACACCTGCACTGAGTATAATGCTAGGGAATTTAGTGCTTTCTCTGCAGGTGTGGATTCGCATTCTTTTTAAGTAGAGTCATGACCATTTGCTAGTCACATATGTGGAAGAGCGAAGAAGCCGTTACAGCAATAGATAGAGTAAATGTACAGATGTATTAAGAGTACATTTTCTAAGGTTTGTCGTGGGACACTAGCTCTGTAAGATGTTCCAAGAAAATATAGGTTCACATTATATTGAATTTTATATCTCACCATATTCACAAAGTGTACTAGCATTTTAAAGGCTCTGGAATGCTGGTTCTGTAAAGAAACCCTACTTAATTTTGCTTAGCCTAGCATTTCATAAACTTATTGATTAATGGATACTCTTTCTGAGGAATATTCTCGTAACATCTCACGTTGCTGGTACGCCACCTAGCATACCTTAGAAAATGCTACTTTGGAGTTTCCTGGTTTGGTCTTCTTTGATCTATTGGACTGTACAAATTAAAGGCTAATATCCACACAAGAGAAATTCTCTGTGGTATTCAGAAATCCAAATGTATAATCCATAGAGAAAGCTACATCTCACCGTAAATACTGGAAAATTGAAAATGTCTTCCATTTAAAAATTCTTGGTATATGTAAAAATTAAAGGAAAGCTTGAAGTTAGGCTTTGCATTTTCTGATTATGAAATTCACTTACTGGATAATCTGGACAGATGAATGGTTCTACTGAGGTTAAGTTTCTCTTAACCCGTTAAAATCTAGATAATCAGTGATGAGAGCAACTCACTTTTAATGTAGGCAGCCTATACTGCTAGTTTCAACTGGGATGAATATGGTTTGGCTGCCTAAATGCACATTTATCAAATAATGCTGACATTAAAATAAGTTCAGTCCAGACTATATTTTAGAGACAGAAGACAGTCCTGGAGGACTGAGATACTAGGGTTAGGATTTAGGGTTGGGAAGAAGCAGATTATTTCTTCCAAGGACTTGGGAGTTGTTTTGCTGCAGCTCCAGTATTTGGAGGAAAGAAGGAGCTCATTTGGATAAATTTACCTGGGCAACTGCACAGCATAACTCGATGCCATAAAGTCTCCAAAGACAAACGAATCTGGCTCAGAAGCAGAACATAGCCGTAAATAATGGCATGGGATTTGATTTCCTGCTTAGCAATTAGTTTAAGAAACTAGTGATGCTATAATTTTCAGCCACAGCATTGGCTGATTACCTCCATCACACAAAAAGTGAAATCCTCCAAATGGGACTCCATCTGCTTTTTCCTTATATTTTGCTGTGGAAGGAATCTCCCGAATTAAGGATGCATGTTAGGACTCTTTTCGTGCTACCAGAGAGACTGGCGGTGCCGACACATTTACCATGCAGAGTAAGGCCTAGGTTCTCAAGGTCAGCTTACTCTCTAGCTGTCTCCCAAAAGATGCAACCAAGATGAAAAGCAAGATGCAAGAGGAACCTCAGAGAATTGTGGTTAGGGTCCAGTCAGTGTTCCATGCAACCTGGGGGTGTTTTTCTCTCACCTTTTCTAACCCTTTGAAACAATTCCTTGACATGCTGTCTGCTTCCAGGAAAGATGGACTTTTTCAAAACCTTAATGCTCTAAATGTTCACCACATGCACCAAGATTTGGACAAGGAAGACTCTGACACTTTGTGACAGGTATCAGTGGATGACAAAACATGCTGATAGAGTAAATGTCAAGTAAGAGATATCTGCTTGTAGGGAATGCAGGCAAATGAAAGTTTCCAGAATAAGATGAGACCACTGGGTCCTTTCAGGTGGGTCTTGGGGTGTACTTTGGGGTCTCTTTCTCTGCATGCTAGTGACACCACATTTAAAATCTTGGTGGAGAGAAAGAGAAGATAGATCATTCTGACCAAGGAACCAATGATGGCATGCACACACCCCTTTGAATATGACATAGGCAAACTTTGATTAGAACAACCACAGGCAGATGATAATGGGAACTGGAAAAGATTATTCAAGATCAGATGAAAGGATGGTTTAGAAATTCAACCAAAGCAAGTCAGGTTAACTTTATACAAACAAACAGAGCAACTCCAGATGTGAGTGGATATTTAGGAAAAAGAGGTTGACACAGAAGTTCCTTAATTTGGGGGGAGAGTTTTTCTTTTCAAAACTTTGAAGCCCTGATTTGAGTGGCTCTCTCAAATTTGAGAAGGATCGGGAGGAACCAGGAGGATGAAAAATGGGCAGGGGGTGATTTTTTGGAATACTGTTCAGAGGAAGTTCAAAGGAGCATGAAGAAGCCATCATGGGAAATACCTGTGGTTGCTTGGACTGTCAGGGTCTGAGCACGCTGCCCGCCAATCAGCCCCTGAAGACGGGCAGTGTAGTTAGAAGAAGCTTTGAGGTTGGTGATGACAAAGCTGCGAGACGCTGCAGGCACAGAATGTACCACCGTCTCCTGGAGGTGGTCAGAGTCCCTAACGTCTATAAGAAAGCTATCAAAGGCAGACTCCTGAGCTTTCCACGAGATGGACACACTGCCCGAGGTCACATTTGAGACAGTGAGGTGGCTAAGGAGAGGTTCGGCTACTAAAGCAAGAAGAAAAAAACATGAAAGCGAGTCAATTTAGAACACTTACTGAGAGTCAAAATCGAAATTTGTTAAGACTAAATACATAAAGTTTTAGACTTTACCCTCTGGTAAAGGAACTTGCCGTAGTTTGAAAATCAACTTGGGCCATGAGAAGCAAATGTATCTGGCTGGCTAATTTTCTTCCCTAGGCTTTGGTATCCTTTCATCTGGCTGAAATGAGAACTTGGTAATGCTGGCTCTCTGCTTCTCCTGTGGCCCACACTGATGACAGTTTGTAGTCTCATGTAGAATGAGGACAGACCCTCCCTCAGCTGTGGGTGACTTAAATGATAGATAATTTTGATACTACAATGTTAACCCTTTTTCTGAATTCCCCTAGAATTGGAAACCCTTTTTTGTGATCAAGAAGAAGAAACTTTCCTGTGTTTATTTCACAAATAATAATAATATATTATTTAAAATATTTTAAATAAATATTTTAATATAATAAATATAATAAAACATTTAATTTACTATAATAAAACTATACATAATATAAATATTTAATATAGTAAATATAATATTTATTTATTAAATAATTAAATATTTCCTAGTAAGATTCCAAAAATTATTTTTTGCTTCAGTTTGTGATGTTTAACTTTATCTATCAAGAGAGGGCATTGTCCAAAATGTGCTAAGACTTATTTTAAGTAGACAAGGCTCTCCTTTCTGAATTCATACAGAATTCTCTTTTGTTGCATTCCAGAGAGCATCTCCGACAGTGTGTGTCACAGATACCACAGATTTAGTGAGAGCACTTCACTCTTTTGTTAGCCAAGTTCCTTATTTAAACATGCCTAGTCTACTTTTATTTTTGCCATCTACCATTCACTGTTTTGGGAGCAAGCCAGCATGTTCTGGTCTTTTCTTCTAGCGGTGGCATTGGAACTGGGGAGGTCTGGAAAGCATGGCTTCATCCTGCACTCATGTGATGAATGAATAATCTTTGCCCTTTCTCATCACTTTCCCAATTAGGGGAAAAAAACAGCACCAATTTAATTTCATTAAATCATTGAAATGTTTGGATATTAAGAATTCAAAGGCACTAGGAAGACAAAGATAGTTGGATAACACAAAATATAATTTTTAAGGCCTCTTTTACCAATATAGACATCTTTCCAAGTCAAGGACAGTTCTCATTTATGACTTTTGTGTTACTGATGGAGAGAATTCTTTTCTCCATATGGCAGTCTGGACCAAACTACATTTTATGCTGTAAATGTCCTGGTCAGCGATAAATCAGGAAAGTCACCATTTGGGCTGCTGTTGGAAGAGAGTTATGTTAAATAGAGCTCCAGCCTAGTATCATGGAACAGTTAGTGTCCTGTGGTCTGTGCTTCAGTGGGTGTAAGGAGTGGCTTCACCCTGCAAAGAAGACTCTGGAGAGAGAGAGGGTGTTAGGAATGGGGGAACGTGCATGTACCTGTGGTGGCTGTGACACTGATGGTTTTGGTCTGGATGCTGGGAGCGAGTCCAGAGAGGTAGACAATGAAATCATTACTAGGGCGTAGCCCTGAGATGTGGGCAGTTCGTTCAGCACCAGAGATATTATATTCCATCGTCTCCAGGAACCTATTGGAATCAATAATTTCAATGGTAAAGGTCTCGAAGGCCCCATCAGTAGCTGTCCAGGAGAGATTGAAGCTCTCAGTAGTGACGTCAGAAACATTTAAGTTTCCAATTTCGGGTTCTCCGGCTGAAAAAGGAGGGATACGAGAGAAGAAACAAATAAATCTGTGTTAATCACTGGGCTTGTGTTTTAAGATTGTACTTGCTAATAGAACCATAGCCGGGTAGAAAGATCTGACAGTTCAGGGTTAGGGCAAAATGAAGCAATGTTACCAATCAGTGCCAATAGGAGAGGAAACGGGGATTTGTTAAAAAGAAAAATACAAGAAGGAAGGCATGGCAATTAGACTTCCCTGCTCTGGAGCTGCCACACATGATCAGGGCCTGGCCGAGATCCAGCATGTGAGGAGACACGCTGAGTGATGGCAGCAGGAACTGCTCTGCTGAAGCCCAGATGCTTCTGGAAGCTGCACCTCAGGGATGCTGGCCATCGGTCAAAAGATATGAGCACTGGCAGCTTCCAGTCTCTGGAACTGCACTCCAGAGACCACGAGTACTTGGCTCTCTCCGGCAGACATCCTTTGCTTTCAGGGATCTCCCATCTATTCAGATGACGACTAAATCATTCTGACGCCATTACCCTCCCTAGGTGGTACCTCGAGGCCTCTGATATTGTGACTTAAAGGGAGTTGGCAATTTGTCAGTGTAATTCTTGGTATTTCCATCATACTTCTGACAAGGGCCAGCTGTTCTCATATTCTGTTTAAATAGCTTGTCCTTTCTTAACTGCTTCTTTGTGGGCCAAGAAGGCTAGCATTGCATTGCCAACCAACAAAGCTGAGCCAAGACAAGGGCTTCAGGGAACCCTGTTCGGCCAAGAAATAACATTTTTGTCTCAGAGATGATCCTACCAGTGCTCCTCTGAGTAACAGGAATAAAACGCAGAAGGCAGGCAGCAGGAGGGTTTGAAAGTCTAGTGCTACTTCCCTAGCAAGGAAGGAGAAGTCCTTCCCATCCCAAGAGATCTGGTGGAATGCAGGTCAGATGGAATTATGGCCTGTCCTCCCCACAGACCAACTGGTCAGAAGCAAGAATGTTGCTATCATTATGAAGAAGAAAAAAAAAAAAAACATAAAAATACTAAGAACAACCAAACCACAAGATCTGCAGGAAAGATCAAAAATGATGGGTGATTTCTCTGCTGTCTGAGAAAGAATGGTTTGTGGATGTCGGATAAAAGAGCCCTGGGTCCCTCCAGGGCAGCCTCAGCTGCGATTTTTAGGCCTTTCAGGATCACTATTCATGAGGCAGTTGCCTGTGCTGTATGTTTGTCTCAGCGAGAGTTACTGAAACGATTGAGGCCCAAGTGCAGAGCTATGCTTTTGCTAGAATCAGCTAGGACATACAGGTCTGCATGAAAGTTTAGCTGCAGTAATTATCAGAAAGTGGGCAGGCATATGCAAAGCTTCTGCCCAGCTTCAAACCAATGGAGGCGCATGGGAAGATGAGCCGTGGAAACCAGTGCTGGGGAAACACTGAATGCTTTGTCACTGGAGCAGAGTGATGAATAAACTATAATGCACCCTCCTGGGCCTCGGCTGGGAGCTGCCATCCAAAGGCCAGTGGTCCAGGGAGCAACTCTCGATTAAAGGAGCAAAAAGGGCATCAGATCTTTGACATTCATAGCCCGGGGTTATTCCTTGCTTCAAATGCTGCTGTGTGTACTTCTGCTAATGAATGGCCTTTTCTTTGGTACCGTCTCCAGTCATAATTGTGTGATTTTTTTTTTCCTTTTATGTCTAGTTATTTGCTAATTTGATGTTCTAACAATGACTCAGTATCTGAGAGAATTGCCCGGAGGAGGGTAATTCAGTTCTCTTATTATACTCAATGCATTTTAAAGAAACATTTAAATTAAAACCTTTCTTGTAAAGGCAAGACCCACAGTGCCTATACCCTTGAGGGATTCGGGATAGTGGAGCACCATTTCCAAATAGTGAAAAAGACTCCCTAAAGTAAATAATCTGTGCTCCACCAGAACTCACCTACGCGGGGAGGATCGACTTTTAGTTACATCCTAGCGCTGGAGAAGAGAATTAAAATCATCAAGCTGTCTCATGAAATGGAAAGCCATCATTCAGAAGAGATGTAGTTATAGGATTGGACAGGTACAGTCTGGGAGAGACTAGAGGTCAGAGAAGGCAGCATTTGCACGTTCATTCCTGAGATGTCACAGGCATCTGGACCAAGGCGCAGCCCGTAGGAATGTCTCTAAGCAGCAGCAGCAGCAGCACATGGAAAGGATTTAGAGACGGACAGAAGCTGACGCCCTGCACGATCTCTTGAAGAGGAAGCATCATTGACAGAGAGGGGGAGGTACCTGTGGAGGCCTCAGCAGACAGCACTGGTGTCCTATAGCCCCGGATCACCCCGTAGATGGTAACTCTATAAGGGGTGGCAGCCTTGAGGCCCGGGACGTCCACAGCCCGCAGGCTGCCGGGCACCGTGAGGTTCCGAGCCGCCTCCACCCTGTTGGCCTCCTGCACCTGAATGACAAAGTGCTCATAGGCCTGGTCTGCTGCGGTCCAGTTGAGTTTGAGGCCATCCCAGCCAGCCTCGGTCACGGCTAAGTCTCCCAGTTGGGGGAGCTCCGCTGAAGAAGGACAGAGAGGAATTTGTCAGTCCTGCAAACCGAGAACGAGGAAACTACATGTCCCAAGCCCAGCTCTAGGGAAGAGAGAAAGGGGCAAGAGAGTTTCTTGTGTGTGTGTGTGTGTGTGTATGTTCTTGGTCTTGGGGCATTTCCAGTTTGAGCTGTGGTAATCTGGCCACAGCCGCCTTCAGGAGTTGAAGACGGTCAGAAAGGGGGACATCTACATTGTTCATTTTTGAGGTGGCAGGGCCCCCAGGACCACTGACAACCCACCGGGAGGTCTCTGAGCATCACGCAGGACCAGCATCTAAAGGGCACATAAAAAAGGTGGGTTGCGGGTCAGGGTAAGGGAAGTAGGAATTAGTTAAAAGTACAGGCATTGAGGGCAAATGAGCTTTGGTTAGAATTCCAGCACTGGTGTTCGTTAGCTGCGTCATCTTGGGCATGTCACCCAGCTCATCTCTGAGCCTTGCTCTCCTCACCTTTAATTGGAGCTGACAGTACCATTTCTTTGGGGTGTATGATGATTGAATGATAATTTTTGTAAACCTCTGAGTTTATATCTGACACATACGTGACACAGAGTGAGAGCTGGACAAGTGACAGCCTAACATATACAGTTATTCCTCAGGTATCTTTGGGAGATTGGTACCAGGACTCCCAAAAGTAACAACCTGAGTATGTATATAAAATAGCATAATATTTGCAGATAACCTATGCACATCCTCCTGTACACTTTCAGTCATTTCTAGATTACTTATGATACCTAATGCAATGTAAATGCTACGTATATAGTTACCAGCACATGGCAAATTCAAGTTTTGCTTTTTGAAGCCATCTGGAATTTTCTTCCCTAATATTTTCAATCTGAGGTTGATTGAACAGTGAATGTGGATGCCCCGGATAGGAGAACTGACTGTATATCACTGTTTTTATGTTTCCCCTTGGAATTTCTCGGTCATGTGGGAGAGAATTACCTGCTTCATTTCATTACTTGACGTTTGAGAGATCATCTCATTGTTTTGGCCACAGACTATCTTACTGGGCATATGACATATGGCAAATCAGGTTTGGGCAAGTCTGATGTTTTATCTCGGGACTTTGCTCTCAGGGATCATCGGTTCTGTATTAGATTTTTGGCTTGGCAATTTCCCTCCCACCTTCTCCTGATTGTACTTTGTGTCTGAATGAGGAATGTCTGCATCATAAAGCAAGGCTGTTTGTGTGAAATGAGGGCCTGCTCTTAATTAAAAGTGACTATGTTTTGCATAGCAAATGGCATTGAGTGGGGCCAGCTATTCATTTTTGTACAGTGGAGGAAGTAAATTTAAGGTAGTCATTGCTGATTTAGAAAGTTTGAATTCTGGATGTTAAATGCAGTCTCCCTACCTCTCTTTTTAAAGCTGGGGTGGCCATGGATTTGACATCATAAAAGAAAATATCTGCAAGATTTCAGCCCGAAAAGGTCTGATGCACTTGTTCTCAGGTGTTCTAGGATTCAGCGCACCAGGAGAGTCTGGTCAAACCTGACCTTTCGGAGGGGCCGTATTCAGACTGTGTTCCACACAGACTTGGTGCTTTTGTGCAAGAACCGAGCTGGGGACATGGAGGCAGGCAGCCCTCTCCTCCTTCCCAGCTCACAAGAACAGCTGTTCATTTATCTGTCATATAGTGGGGTTCCTTGTAAGCTTCCACATGCAGAAGGAATTCTCCTAAAAACGAAAGTTTACAAACTACAGATGGAGGTCATTAGCATGCTATACCTAGATCTCACAGGTCTCAAAGGCCCCTTTTGCTCTTGTTTGGTTGGACGATATTCCAAGGAGCACAGGCCATTGATAAGCTGGCCAGTTGAGGTGTATTACAACATTACTTTTCTTATTTGGGGAATTGTGAGTAGTTTCTAGCAGGGACCAGGTTTATTTGGTATATATGAGCAAGAAAAACCAATTCATTTGATTAGGTTATTTGGGTGGCGTTTTCAAAACACAGGATGTGTGGAGAGAAGGGCACTGGGTTTAAGGCCCAGCATAAAACCCTATTCCCCCATATCAGGCCCATTTTCCCATGTCCCTTTTAAAACCTGTTTCTAGAAGCCTCCGGACCAGCACAGAGTTTTCTGTAACAGATGGAGCCGCATATTTTCAGGGGACATATTGAGATGAATTGTTTTTCCTCTCCAACTGAATCAAAAACTTTAAAGTCAAATGTGGCCGTCCTTTCTTGGAAATAGCCCTGTCTCAGGGGTCTGTTAAGGAGAAAGGCTTGGCTAATTTCAGCAGAAGATGACAGATCTTTTCAAAGGTTATTCTGTGGAGGTCCGACCGCAAGACAGATGGCAGTTGGTGACTCTAAGACCACTCATGATAAAATTTCTCCAGAAACTTCAGACCCTATTCTGTGTCACAGTCCTCCTGTTCATGCTATTTATACTATGATACGTAACTGTCTGATAAATTTAGCTATTTGCCATTCACAATCTACTATGGATGGGTGCTTTGCTAAGCACTTTGGTTCATTATTGCTCATGACAGTGTTCTGAGGTAGGAGTATTATCTCCAATTTGAAGTTGAGAAAATTAAGGCTCAGAGATATAGAATGGCATACCCAAGAGTGGCCAGTAAGGTGGAATTCCAAACTAGACCTTAGAGCTCATGTTCATGCTGCCTGCCCAGAGCTCTGCGATAAGGCCCTGACACATGGGGAGTCCTCTCTGTTCCAAGGAGAGGCTGGTTCAATCACGTCTCGGGTCTGGGAGGAGGGTTGTATACCTGTGATGACCTCCACAGCAAGGGGTTGGGTTCTGTGGCCCCTGACCTCGCCATGCAGGGTGACTGTGTAAGGGGTACCAGCCCTGAGGCCTGGGATTTCCACGGAGCGCTGGCTGCCAGGAACCGTGAGGCTGTGAGCTGCTTTGGCCTGGTCAGCCTCCTGGACCTCAATGACAAACTGCTCATAGATCCCATCGGGGCTGGTCCAGCTCAGTCTGAGGGCATCCCAGCTAACCTCGCTCACCGTGAGGTTTCCCAGATCTGGAACCTGCTCTGCATAAGGACACAGAGTTGCTGAGTTACTACAAAAGGCAATGGCAAGCTGGGATGCAGGTGAGATGGCATTTTGGATATGGTTGGGATGAGTTGTCCGGCTAGCATTGATACAGACGCCTGATTTACAGCAGGTGTTGAGCACACTCTAATTGTTGGCACTAAAGCCAGGGTTTTTCTCTTCAGCCTTTGGGAATGCAAGATAGTTCTAGGAATTGTTCATAACTTCTATTCTTGACATATAAATGGGACTATAGGGAGTCTTTTGTTGTGTTTTTAAAATGAGCTCAGATCAATGTTTTTATTTTTTTCCACTTGTAGAATGTGCTTTCCAACTTCTTAGATACTGTGACTGAAACTTACTTTGAAAGAGGAGTCACCTCTTAATTTATGTAAAAGAAGAATAGATGGAATTTTCCTTGGAATTGGCTACCATGCTAAGGCTAGGACTTGGCCAAATAAGGGACAGGACATTTGGATGGAAGCAGGGATGATTCACTGGTATTCCCTCCAATGTGGGAGGGGCTGAACCCAGCTTAGAGCAGGGAAGAGCTTTGATCCCTCATGAGCAGGCAGTGGGAAAAAGCAAATTAGTGAACTAGTGTGGAATACCTGTCAAGACTTCAACAGAGAGAGGGGCAGTGCTGGAGTCCCGAGTGACCCCGCGGATGGTGATGGTATAGTGAGTGGCTCCCTTGAGCCCAGGCAGGTCCACGGACCTCAGTCCTCCCGGGACAGAGAGGTTCTGGGCTGCCTCGACCATGTCAGTCTCCTGCACCTGAATGAGAAACTGCTCATAGGCTCCTTCCGGAGCTGTCCAGTTGAGTTTGAGGGCAGTCCCAGCCCACCTCAGACACCGTGACCTCTCCCAAATGGGGAGTTTCTCCTGGAGAAGGACAGAGAACTAGTTTAATGATCAAATCACACACCAAGATCCAGGGACTCCTTAGCAAAAGAATAGGCTTTATATCACTTTAAAAAAATGACTTTCTTTAGATAAACGTGCATCACGCAGCTTCCTAAATTTGATAAGTAGAGCTAAGTAAGAGAGCGAAGTATAGGAAAGCATTTGTGATCTTATTTTATTAAGGAATTGCCTTAACATCCCTCACCAGGAGGGAGCCTGTTCGTGAAGCCAAAGGTCCCTGCCATTGGGGGCCATGTGTATAGTCCCCAGGAGGGGGCTCTGTACAGCCCCTAAGGGTGTTATTCACATGGTGTGCATGTGAAAGCTGCCCCAGGAGTGGTACAGCCTGGTTTCTTCCCATTATTAGGTACCACAGTGCTCTAACTTAGGGAATTCAAGTGTGTTCGAAAGCCAGTTACGTCTGATTATCCTTGGGCAGTTTCCTGTTGGGAAAAGCAGAAGCTATAGACAGAAAGGCAAGGTACCTGTGGAGGCCTCAGCAGACAGCACTGGTGTCCTATAGCCCCGGATCACCCCGTAGATGGTAACTCTATAAGGGGTGGCAGCCTTGAGGCCCGGGACGTCCACAGCCCGCAGGCTGCCGGGCACCGTGAGGTTCCGAGCCGCCTCCACCCTGTTGGCCTCCTGCACCTGAATGACAAAGTGCTCATAGGCCTGGTCGGCTGCGGTCCAGTTGAGTTTGAGGCCATCCCAGCCAGCCTCGGTCACGGTGAGGTTTTCCAGTTCAGGGGCGTGGTCTGAATAATGACAGAGATGGGGTCAGTTAAGCCATTCCTGAAACGCTTTCCATCTGTGAGCTCAGAAATGGCAAAGCCACTGCCAGGGCTGGGAGACCGTGGAGGCCCCAAAGCCATCCTGGAGCCATCACTCACCGCATCCCTGAGCAGTCCTGTTACCATCGAAATACCAAGAGAAAATCAATATGATTCTTATTTTGCCTTGTTGCATATTTGGGTTTGTCCTTTGAAAATGGTGTTTTCCTCTTGATCAGTGTCCTGTGGATTTAGAAAATGCTACATGTATGGGTTAGTACTGCTCCGGGCTGCAGTTTCTGTCTTGGCTGAAGTGTCTCTCATCTTAAGGATGAGAGCAGAAGGAACAGCCTTCAGCTATTCTCAGGATCCTTGGTCTGAGCTGCCCAACCTTCTGTATTTTGAGAAAATTATTCCTGTTAGACTCCCTTCCTTTTTGTGTGTCCTCAGTCTCCTCTGGAAGGTTTGTTTTATATTGGGGCTTTTGTCAGTTTCCAGGGCTCAAATCAGATTACATAAACCGCTTCAGAAAGGTCAGAGATAAATTAGCACAGCACAAGTAAGGCTGACCTGAGGAAGGCACCAAGTCTTTGCAAAACTGTCTCTCATTGAATAGAAGGAAAGACTGAGGCCCTGGGAGAAATAGTTTATTAAGCTCAATTAAAATAGAATGTGCTCTATTCATTTATCTCTAAAATGAGCAAAACACAAAACACTCACTTGTCTGAATATGCCTTCAAGGTGAAAATTGGCCCAGGGAGGAGCCTGGTGGAATTTGCATCATCTAGAAAGAAAGGATTTTCTCTGGAAATAGATCCTCTAAACAACAGATTAAGAATGGCCTTGAGCTCATTTAAGAGAACAAATTGTTTCTCTGTGTGTGCCTTAACACTGGCTGCTAATTTTAAATCAGCCCTACGTGTTTATTAAAACAGACCTCTTTACTCGAAAATCTTAGCTTGCAGTTGCTTTGAAGATACTCTTTCAGAGGGGAGAATATTTCTTCTCCAAAGTCTGTTTGATTCAAACTTTACCGCATTCCAGGGGAATGTTCTTCCTAATTGCTTCACATTGGCAGAGCTTACACTCCTTCAGATCTCGTTTGATCTAGAACAGGGGTCTGCCAGCTACAATCTGAGGGTCAGATCTGGCCTGCTAGCCTGTTTGGGAATAAGTGAGCAAACAGCAGTTTTTATATTTTTACATGGTTGGAAGAAGAACCCAAAGAAGAATATGTAATGAAAGATGAATATATATGAAGCTGAAATTTTGATGTCATGAATAAGGAACACAGCCATGCTTGTGCGTTTATGTGTTGTTGATGGCTGCTCGTGTGCTACAAAGGCACAGTAGAGTAGTCGAGACAGAAACCATATGGCCTGAAAAGTCTAAGATATTTACTGTCGGGCCCTTTACAGAAAATGTTTGCTATACCTGACCTTGACCTTTGTTCCGTGGCCTCCTCATTTAACCCAAATCCATGTCCTGGAGCCCTCACTCAAGATCCCATAGCAGTTCTTAACTACACAAACATGGTCTAGTCACACAAGAGGGAACCCCAAGCTCAAAGTGATATATCTACTTTTGGGGGACAAAAAGGGAAAAAGGTGAGCCATCTTTTAACCCAGTGGCCCTTGTGAGCCCAGGAGCAGTGCTCCAGATATAACAATTATTTCCTTGACCTTGGGATCTTAGCACAACTAAACTCAGGAGCGTGTCCTTTTTAAAAATTCCAGCAGTCCTCATGCATAAAGAGATGTCGGACAAAAACCAATCTAAGCAAAACTGTGAAGTCAAAGAAATCAGTCCTGTGGTCCGTAAACTCTTTCTTATCCCATTTCCCTCTGTTTTTTTCCTCCTGCTGTCAAAACTGCTTGTTAGGAACTTAACTGACATTGACAGTCGACCCCCTTTATGTGAATTAAGTCAGTGTTTCCTCTCCAGGTAACTTGCCTTTTAAGCTGTCTGATTATGACACAAAACATTTTTTTCCATGAAAGTAATTTCAGGTACCAGGTTGCAAGAGATATGAGGAGAATTGCCTAACTGGGCGGTGGGAGGGATTACAGATTATCTGTTAAATGGCTGCAGTAAAGATGGATAGAGAGAGGAGAGGAAGAGATCCACATTAGAAAATGTCTCTTCCTCAAGAAAACCATCCTTCCTCTTTGAATCAGCTCTTTCATATGCCACGGATACCATTATATAAGGTCCCTCACTTCCCACTTCATTTCTTCATACAGTTGATAGAGTAATTTTCATATCATGTCATGTTGCTCAATAAACAGGTCATAATCATGGTGCTGATACTTCGACTTTCGACTTTTTCTTGGGGGGTGGGGGTAGGCAGATCAAGGAAGAGCATCAGTTTGTATTTAGTGCTGTGACTGTGACTGCTGTTGGGTGGGTGCTCCTGGTGCCCCACCCAAAGCCCTTCACTAAGCAAATGCTAGTCAGATAAGTAAGAGGTGTAACTTCAAGGAATAAAGGAATAAAATCAGCATAGAAGTTAAAGGGAGGTGGGTGAGGATTATGAAAAGAGAGGGGTAATATGAATAAAAATACAGCAAACAATAGTTGAATTGGGTTCCAAGAGACTTCACATTAATGTGGACTCTGCATTTCAATGGCAAATTACACACTTGTGGGCTTACTGTCCCAGAAGCCCAGTGTTTCCGTTGTATAGTTCCACACTGAATTTCTTGGCCTTTCTTTATGAAAAGGCTCTTGTCTTTTCCTTTCAGCTGTGCACTGGCATCTACCCTCTGAGTAATGTCAGTGGGCCTGGGAAATCAGAATTTCAAAATCCCGTTTCTGTGCTCATGGTGGGTTGGCCAGCTGGCCTGCAGGAATTTCTGGCTGTGCCAGCTTTAAATCTTTAGATTTCCACCATCATGTAGATAGTAATTACCAAGTGCTGACTGATGAGGAAACCACTTTTAGTGTCCACTGGTGGGAGAGAGAGTGATTCTCCAACAGCAGCGGGGATGGCCAAAAGCTAGCCTGAGGACCCCCAAGGGTCGATCACATTTCTTTGATCTCATCTTGTAAAGTTAAGATAGTTGAAATAAAAAGCCTTGCTTGCCTGAAAACTTTTCAGAGTCTTAATACTGTAAAGAATGAAACCCAAGCCTCTTAGCATGATACTCACTGTCCTTTGTGATGGTCCCTGATGGTGCCTCGTCCCCTGCTGTCTCCTGTTCTATCATACAGCAGGACTCTACGTCTGGTGTTTCACCAACAGAAAGTTCCTCACGCCTTTGAGCGTCTCACATGCTGTTCCTCCAGCTGGAAATGTTGTTACTCCCTTCCCCACTTCAGCAAAATATTACCTCTTCCAAAAAGGCTTCTCTGATAACCCGCATCCCCTTTGCTCAGGCCTGGGATGGCTTTCTGCCTCTGTGCTCCCGTAGCTTCCCACACTTTCCTCTAAACAGACTCGTTGCATTCTTATAATTTTGGTTTTGGTTCTCTCATTCTCATTGCAACGTGCATGATTTCCTGAGAGGAGGGGTTGCGTCTTTCTGTTCTCAGTACCAGCATTGCCTGACCCATGGCAGGTAAGAAATAAATATTTGTTGGATGGATAAATATTTGAGTAAATTTCAGTTTGCTCCAAGGGAAAATCAAAATGGCAAATTAGAGTAGAATGTTTTCTATTACTTGCAGCTGTGGCTAAAAACAAAACTCCACCTCTCTGCTTCCCAAACCCTTGAGAATTACTGGGGTATCACTGTTGAGTCTTGTGTGGTATGGAAAGATGCTTTATTGGCCTTGTGTTTCCATACATCATCCCTGCTTTATGTCCCTTACTGCTATAGCAAATTCATGGCCTCCACTTAAGGCAGGGTTTCGTTGAGTTTATCAGAATACAGATGCAGGGTGGGGGTGGGGAAGATGCCTGGCACACACTGATTTTGTTCAGAGCTAACAGGGATAGTGCCTCTTTTCATTTCTTTCCTTCTTTTGTTTCTTCTTCCATTTTTTCCTCTCTCCCTCCCATCCTTCCTTCTTTCCTTCCTTTTTTTATCCGGAGTAAGCTTAATTGAAGACTAGAGAATGGCTCTCTTTCCCTTAATCCTTGAGAGACAGAATTTGGGCTGTTGATACAGAGATGAAAGAAAAAGACCGGAGGATTCAACGGAAACACTGCCTCTGGAGGAGCTGGGGTCCCCAAATCCTTATGAAGCGCATGCCACGTGTTTGTGTGTGTGTATGCGTGCGTGTGCGTGTGCGTGTGCATGTGTGTGTGTGTGTGTGTGTGTTCAAGGTACTGGGGCTGCAGCACTGGATAAAGGAGACAAAGTCCTTACATTCTGGTCAGTAGTAGGAGGCAGGCCATAGATAAACCAACTACTAAATAATATCAGGCCAGGTATGTGTCATGAGGAACTCCGGAGCAGCATGAAAGGATAAATCAGGATAGGGCACCACTTTGGATTGGTGGCCAAAGAAGTTTTTTGGGATGATACTTGAGCTGAATGAAATGAGGGAGATGCCATGTGAAGAACTGGGAGAAGAGAGGTATCTAGGCAGCAGGAATAGCATGTACAAAGGCCCTATGGTAGGAGCAGGCTTGGCATACTTAAGGAACAGTGAGAAGGCCAGTGACTGCAAGGGGACAAGTGGTGTGAGTGAGGTCAGAGAGATGGGAAGGACCAGATTCTATAGGGCTGTGCAGCCTGTGGTTGGTCTTTGGGTTTTATTTCAGGCGTGATGAGCAGCTAGGTAATGCCAAGGCTAGGGCCCTGGAATTCTCTGGGAAAAGCACTCTGGGGCAGCCAGTTTGACATCTTCTCTGTAAAACCCATAGACAACAGGTGGCACTTTGCAGACTTCTGCTTTTAAGAATCTAGTGACACAGAACTGGGAGACCCTTTCTTCTGACGTTGGAACCTACAGCCCTTTGACATTTCAGGACTCACTAGGTACATGGTACATTCACCCATGCACTCCCACTCCCACTTTTCCTGTTATTCTTCCTCCCCATGTGTTTACCAAGGCCAGGTGCCTGGACTTCTTCTTTACCTATTCCACAGCACACTCCTGTTTGTCTTTTCTGTTCTGTCCAAATTTTCTTCCCATTTTAAGACTTTTCTGAGCCCAGGGGCATCCTGTGCTTCCCCTGCTGTACCCTCCACACCTGCAGTTAGAGCTAGGGAAGTGCTGTGTGGGTCTGTCTGTTTCCTAGATAGTGAGCTCCTTGGAAGCACAGACCTGTCTTAACTGCTCCAGTACCCCTAGAGCCTCGCCCGGAGCACGGCTGTGGCACACTACGGACTGAGTAGGTGTAGGAGATTGGGAAGATGGACTTCAGGTAAAGGAAAGAAATGTCCACCTCACTTTTAATAAAATAAAATAGGGCTATGGAGAAGCCATAGAGAGAAATATTCCAGAGACAATGGGGTAGGAGCCCATAAAGGAGACTTTGCACATTTTTCCTGTAATGAGGAATGTCTTTAAATATACAATGTGATTTCTTTGAAACAGTGTTAAAGAGGCATGACTAGGAAAATGAAACCACTGAGCCCTTGGGATACCAAAACTGGGCTCTTAGTCACAGACAAAGTAATTCCAGCCTGCGGTTCAGTTGAAAGCTTTCATCTCCCTGAGCTGCTGAGACCTGGGGATTCCCCACTGGAGACAGGCAGTAGAGTGGCTATAGCCAGAGGGACAAATGTTTGAGTGGGGATGCGGAGCTCTTCTGATTGAAAAAAGCAGGGAAAAGTGAAGAGAGAGAGGGAAAGAGAGAGAGAGGCAGGAAGAGAGGGAGGGAGGAAGGACAGCAGGGAGCGGGGAGGGGAGAAGGGGGAGGCGGAAGAAGAAATTCCCTTTTGTTTCTCTGATCCGTTTGTTTTCCTTGACACTTGTAACAAGCTCGAGTTTATACAGCTGAATTATTCACATCTCTGCCGTAGATTTCTTCTTCCTGATTTCTTCTTCCTCTCTCTCATCTGTGTCTAAGCCACCCCGTCCAGAGCATCCTTGACGATCGTCTCACAGTTGGGTGGGAAGCAGTCCATGCACGTCAATAGAATTGACTACCTGAGCTCACATTAGACTCTTCTGAAGAGGCTGCTCTTTGTCTACCAAACAAATACCCTTTCTCTCTTTCTTCGTTACAAACAACCGCAGTTTTATGTGGGCAACAACACACTCAGCCAGAAGACTACCTTTCCTAGACTTACTAGAATGACTTGGTTAGAATTGGCCCGTGAAATGTAAACATAAATCATTGGTGAGTCTTTCCAGAAAGACTGATCTAGGAGGTACATTTTTTTTGGTTTTGGTTCTGGTTCTTCCTCCTTCATGCTGCCTAGAAGGCTGTACTGAAGCAGCCATGTTGTGACATGGAGGTGACTTTGAGACTGGAAGCTAAAGACTAAGGCTCATGGAACAGAAAGATAAAAGGAGCCTAAGTCCCTGGTACTTTGGAACTGCTATGCCATCCCTGACCCACCTGACCTCAGACTTCTTACTTTATGAGAGAGGAAAGCAACTTTTATCTTGCTATTAAAAATTGGAGATTTCAGTTATATGCACGTGAAAGTGTTTATAAATGACAGAAACTCTGCAAGGAATTTCCAAATATGCCCATGATTACAGCCCCTTTTCTTATTGAGATTTCAGCTGGAGTAGCATCTCTGCTATGACACTTTCTCTGGCTGCTCCCTTTCCTTGACTGCGTTCCGTCAAACATTCTGAATGTCTGGTCTTCCCCAAGGACTGTGAGCAGAAGCACTTGAGTCAAAAATAATACTGCTAAGTACGTAATCCACTTTTTCCTCAAATATCAGTGTACAGCAGTGTATTCAGTGGGTTCTTAATAAGTATTTACTAATTAAATTGAAACTAAAGATTACTACTTGTCATACCCAATGAATGAACATTTTCCACCTATACTTCTAGAATATTTGGGGGCCAAAACTAAATGTACATATTTTTCACATAGGAAGAACTGATTTTTTTTTCTGATTTTTTTTTAATTTAGCCATTGAGAAAATGTGGAAGCAGGTACAAAGAACAGGATAATTCAGCTAGAAGGGATACTGGAGGTCAGGACTTAAGCTGTCATGGAAAAATAAGGTTCCCCTCTTAGTGACTAACAGAAAAGAGAAAATGCGCAGGGCACCATGGAAGGCGCAAAAGACCGTGTGCAACTTTTCAGGTAACCTTAGAGGAAAGCAAAAGACCTGGAATAAAAACATTTAATGGGAAATAACCAAAGAATTATTCCCAACATCTTGGTCATCTTGAAAAGAAATAAAATGAAAAATTAATTAGTTGTGCTAAAGAGGAAGGAAAGAAAAATATAAAAATTAAAGATTCTATAAAATGCGTAAAGTTTAAAAAAAAAAAAAGAACCAAAGACAAACACAAACTCTGACGCTTTAAGTTCTCCTAGGAAAAAATATTTAAAAACCACTATTCATTGCCCAGCTGGGGACCTTTGCTGAGTCAGTTGACTAGAGGAAAAGGTATGTAAGTAGCTGTTTCAAATGGCATTTAGAGGATTCATGAGCAGAGAAAGTCACACATCTTCCCATCTGGTTTTCTCACTGGAAGACGACCTGGCTGATGAGTCTGCAAGTCTCAGAGCCAACAGCGGGTGGGGAGAGAGCTCAGGGGCTGGCCTCACCTGTGGACGCCTTTACCCGTGCGGGTTTGCTCTTGTGCCTGCCCTTCTCCGCTGTGAGGAGGATGGCATATTCCTGTCCAGGTGCCAGGCCTCTCAGGACGTAGGAAGTGCTGTCTTTGGGAAGCTGCACCTCCACTGGCTGGCCGGAGGGAAGACTGTAGTTGAGGCGGTAACGGTCAAACTTGGCCAGTGGCGTCCTCCAGCGCAGGGTCAGGCCGGTCTCCGTCGGCTCAGAGACCTGAAGGTCCTTAGGCGCATCGATGTCTGGGAGGAAAGTGGAGAGATGAACACCCTTCAGGCTTTGGGACAGGACTGCTTCCAGGGCTGAAAGCTGGTCGTGGGCTGCTGTCCCAGGTCTGCCATAGAGGGGCTGGGTGGTTTCGAGCAGCTCACCTGTCTGAGCCTCAGTTTTCACCTTGGTGAAATACCATTGTTGTACCTTACCTCACTGGGTTTTTGAAAGATCAAAATAATGTAATGGTATATCTATGCCATGAAATCATACTCAATTAAGAGCATTTACAAGGAACTGACTATTGACACAAGACACAATTTGAATGGATCTCAAGAGAATTAGGCTGAGTAATAAAGCCAATCTCTAAAGGTTGTGTATGATTCTCTTTATGTAGCATTCTTGAAATGACACAGATTAGTGATTGCCAAGGGCTAGGGTGAAGATTAGGGTGAAGGGGAGGGAGGGAGGTACCTGTGACTATAAAAACTTGTAGCAAGAGGGATCCTTGTGATAGAACTATTTAGCATCTTGACTGTAGGGGTGGATTCCAAAATCTACAAGTGATGAAACTGCATAGAACTAAATTCACACACACACACACACACACACACACACACACACACACACACACACACGAGTGCTGTGTGAAACTGGTGAAATCTGAATAGCATTGATAGGTTGTGTCAATGTCAGTTTCCTGGTTGTGATATTGTTCTGCCATTACACAAATGTTACCACTGGGGGAAACTAGAGGAAGGGCTTAGGAGATCTCTCGGTATTATTTCTCCCAACTGCATGTGAACCTACAATTACCTCCAAATAAAAAGATTTTAAAAAAGGATATGAATGTAAGCGCTCAGCATTGAATCCTGCATAATGAGGAAGCTTGATGAAGCATGATGCCTGAGGACACTCTTTGCATATCAGCCTCCCTTTTCATCACTGTCGGAAGCTGGCAGAAAGTAAAGAGTTCTCTCTCTCTCTCTCTCTCTCTCTTTTTTTTTTTTTTTTACAAATTTTCCAGGATGAAAAAAAAACACAAACTTGTGGCAAGAATCAGTGACTTCAAATCATACAGCCCTTCATCATCCTCACCCAGAAGCTGAAGCTGCAGGATGCAGTGAGTAAGAGCAAAGACTGCCTTAAACTCTGCTGCGGCCGCTTGTAATCTGTATGACGAGGGTATATAACACAAGTTAACTGTTTTCTAAGAGAAAATGCCCCAGATGTGTTGTGATTAGGCTATGGTTTCTAAAAAAATTGACTTGGTTACCAGCTTTTAAAAGTGTATAGATTTCTTGTGAAGTCTGTTTCTAATTTTTTGTAAAAGAGTCCTCTGTACCCCTTCCTGCAGACAGAGAGTAATGTCGGCACCATTTACGGGGGGAGTTCACCTGGGCTAGATAATCCTGGAAGCCCCTTTTCCCTCTGGGCTTTTACTGTTTCTTTTTAAATAGATTTCCTGCCTCCTAGGTCCTGTCATGTCTGCTGGTGCCAGCCCAGCGGTGGGAATCTAGGACTCACCTGTGGCCGCATTGATGGTGGCTGGGTCGCTCTCCTTGTCCTCCTTCACAGCAGACACTCCAATCCCATATTCGGTTCCTGGCCTCAGACCTAAAAGAGAATGCACAGGTTGAGATTCCACCCAAAGCTGGATTAAAATGGCCCTGAGCTAGTCCCTGAAGGCTACGACTTCTTAACATCCAGAATGTTCCACAGACTGACTCACTGATGCCCAAGTGAGAGGGATTGCTGGGAACTGCCTTTACTCTGTCTCTGGAGGGCCAGTGGGGTCGGGGGAAGCAGGGCTGACCTGTGAGCGTGGTTTTGGTTGTGGTTTGTTGGCTCCTGGGGACTTCAACCTCGGCATGGTCACCTCCAGAGATGGGGGCGTACTTAATTCTGTAACTGTCAGCGGCCGCCTTGCCGTTTCTCCACTCCAGGGTGATGCTGCTGTCTGTCTGGGAGATGCGGCGGAGATTCCTGGGAGCATCCAGGCCTGTTTGGGAGAGAGCATTTGTGTTGAGAATACCAGGCAGCAGAAGAGCGGGAGTGCTTGACCGTTGAAGGTGAGACATGGAAGGTGCCTGTCATTGGAGAGAAATGACAAAATCGCCCCCACACCCCTCTGGCTCAGTAGCTAATGCACAAATCTAAACACATATTACACATTTGACACTTTCTTCACTATTAAAGTGTGTGATATCTCAATCATTCATGTTTTCCACCGATTTTGTGCTTAATAAAAAAGGTACCAGAACTTACAAATAAGCTCTCTGAGTCTAAGAACAGGTTTGTTGCCTCCATCACTGGATTTCTAATAACTCACATGGAGCTCACTGTGCTCTGAAAAAATATTTTGTGAATGAATGATTGACACTTTGGTACTTTTAAAACAATACCATAGGCTGAGGTTAGAAAGCATTTTTGTCATTCATGTTTTCCATATACTGCATTTTATTATTAAAGTATTTATTTGAATTTTATTTTAACCTAAATGTCTGAATGTCAAGCCAGCATCTTCTGTGTAGGCAAAAACTTTTTCTTTTGCCTTAGAAGGTTATTTGGGATAATTTTTTTTCTATGAAAAATTAGTCCAATTGCTGCAATATTTTTAAATAAAATTAAAGGAATGAAAATCTCCTTTCTGTTTTTCCTACTGTAAAAGGAGCCTGGCAGACGCTCTGACATGGAGTGGGGGTGGGAATCTCACAGTCCTCCCTTTCCTGGTGCTGTTAGCAGGGGGGGCCCGTTACCTGTTGTGAAGGTCTCCCTGGCAGGGTTGCTGGACATGTCGGCCCTATGGGAGATGAGGGACACCTCATACTCAGTGTCTGGCTTCAGGTTCCCGATGGAGTACTGGTTCTCCTCGTGTGTGAGGTCGATGGTGGTGCGGTCACCTGGCACGTCTTTGACCCCGTAGGTGAGCTCAATGCTGTCGATCTCGGCCAGGGGCTTGGACCAGGTGATTAGAGCGGTGGTGTCTGTGACATCTTTCACTTCTATCTGGCTGGGGGCATCCAACCCTGTGACAGGTAGAGGACAGAGGGGTTTCAGAGATACGGGCCAGTGTAGGGGCTGGGCAGAGAAGGGGCTTGCAGCCACTCAGATCCGTGTGTGTACATTTAGGTGTATACTGGCCACTTGGCCTTATTTTCTTTTGGAACCTCAACTTCCTGTTTGATAAGCTATAAGTGGGGATGATGACAGAGCTACCTTGTAGGTTTTGTTGTTTTTTCAAATATTGAAGGAAATAATGCATGCAAAACCCCTAGCACAGAGCCTGCAACATGTAGTTATATGATAAATGGTTGTGACTATGTTATTATTATTACTCTCATAAGTTGAAGAAGCTCACTTAGGGGCTACTTCACTTGAAAAACACTGACTTAGTTGCTCTGGCTTTTTAATTAGGCAAACTCCCTAACTGGTAACTTCTCCATAAGAATAATGGGGCAGAAAAGGGAGGCAATGACTATCTTGACAACGTATGGCAAGTTAATTTTGATGAAAAGATTTCAGGCAGGAAAGTCATGGCTACCTCGAGCCTTGCCTCTCTTTGAGTCCCCATCTTGGCCTTCCTCCTGCCTTGCAGCTCCCCTCCCGCCCCACCGGCCTTGTGTTTCCTGCTCTGACAGCGTGCTTCTCCTCCGAGAGCACTCTGTGTTGATTCTCACCTCCGGGCCCCTGCACTTGCTGTTCGTTTCTTTGTCCTGAAATTGCCCCCTCCCTCTAAAAATCTCCTATTCGTCCTTCAAAAATCCCAGTTTTACGTTGCTCCTTAACAAGAAGCCGCCTTTTACCTTGTTGCAAACAGATAAACACGTACTCCCTCCCCTGTGGGCATGAAGTTTCTGTCTGCAAGGTGGTTAAGTTCTAGAGATCGGATGTGTGACCCTGCGCTTATAGCCCAGTGCTGTGTTGTACACTTAAAAGTGCTTTAAGAGGCTAGATCTCAGGTTAAGTGTTCTTGCCACAATTAAAAATAAAAGCTTCCTAATAGTGTCCTTTTCTCTCTAGCCTGTAACACATTCCTCTACAGTTTATTCAAACTGCATTATACAATTTAGATTTGGCCGTTCGTTCATTCAAAGTGTGAGTCTTTGACCGTTTTTAATCTCCAGCATAGCGTCAGGCTTTGTCATTTATGTCCTATTTTTTTCTAATTATATAAAGAAATTTAATGCATTAAAACACATCAGGCATTCAGGAAAAGCCTAAAATTAAGATATTAAGGCACTCAGTCAATGTCTCTTTCTTCATTTTTTAAAATAGTTAAGTTGGTTTTTTCAGCGTTGGATGAGGAAACAATAGCAAATGAAAGGAACTAGGTTTCATAAACAAAACGAGAAGGAGGAGTAATTCCCGGCTGATTGTGAGAAGCCTGCAGGGTTTGTTTTCTGAATTCTAGGGTTTGGTACCTCTCTGAATTCTAGGTTTAGGGACCCTGCCCACTCACAGCTCAGAGATGATGAACCCATAAAATGCACAGCGAAAATGATGCTGCAACCCAACAGTGAGGCCTCCGTCCTGTGTTCTCAGAGGCGCTAGGAAACACCTGAACCACACCTACTGTCCTATTTAACAGCCCTTTCATTAAAGAGGTTGGGATTCAGTGTGGGATGTGAATCTCCCCCTGGATCCAGAACCCTTCAGTAGAGGAGATTCACAGTGTCTTGTGCTTACCATGTGCCAAGCACAGCGCTATGTCACTTACGACTCAACTGTCAAGACAGCCCCATAGGAGGAGGCTATAAACCCAGTTTCCAGATGGTGGGTCTGAGGTTTAAAGAAGTGGCTCTGCCCAAAGTGACGTGATGGTGAGCAGGGACGCTGGGATTCAGACTCAGGACGGTTTGTGTCCAAAGCCCATGCTCTTTCTCCTTTAAATGGAAGTGCCTCTCAGAAACATTCACCTGCCAGGAATGGTTGTCATGCAGTCTCTATACAGAGCTGCGAGGGAAGGAGCTAAAAATGAAAACTTTAAGGTCCTTTAAACCTGGAAAAAGTTCAGGTATCAGCAAAATAAACGTAAGTATCTGCATCTCAGTGTTGATATTTATGTGATTCTGAAACTTCAAATGTTGGAATGTTTGTCCTGCAAGAAGAAGATAAAGCAGCCAGTCCCCAAATTTGTATTAAAAAGAAAAGGGCAGATGAAAGAAATGTCTTTTGTGTTTTCAGAGTGCTGTCTCTCTAGCAAATAAGCATTTGCTTGCTCTTTTCTATGCCTTTCTGGTGATCTAACAATTTTTCTTGTTGGTTCCCGCCTTCTACCTACCACAGTGGGATGTTGTCAGGATGATGGAAAACACTTGCTTATAAAAAAAGACAGTCTTATGAATTGGATCTGAGCTAAGCAAAATGTGCAAATATTTAAATGCAATATGTTCTTTCTTGTCATCAGTCAACAGATTTAACTTTTCCAATAACCCTCTGCCAAGAAGAGTCAATTCCTTGAACAATTGGCACATACGCTATCTTGAAGAAGATAAAAGAGATTTTCCCAAACATCAGTGCAAAATAATTTAATTAATTTATTTATAAAAATCTACTTCTTGGTAGAGCAACTCCAAATTCAGGATTCTCCCCCCCCCCACCCCCAAATGATCTGGCAGTGTCAAATCCTATTCTACCCCTAGGAAGGAAGTTCTGAGTCACATTTTATTCAGGGTCCTGTTGAAGACATGGAATCAACACTCTACGTAAGCCAGAGCCTAGTCAATGTTACTGGTAATGGGGTTAAAGTTATAAAGCTAAAACCAGGCTTAAAATCCTGGCCCTGCTAGTATTAACCATTTGGCATTAGTTAAATTGATTTAGCTTCTCTAAGCCTCGGTTTCCACTCTTGAAAGATAGTAGCATTAATATTTGCCCTACCTCTTTCATAGGACTGGATACTAATATTAAATCAGATGGTGTGGCAGATTATTTGCTATGGTCTCATTTATTTTCCTGTGTCTGTGCCCCTTTGAAATGTCACTGTGAAGCTTCTCTCATGAAGGGATGGATCTGACTCCCCACCCCTTAAATCTGGACTGGCCTTGAGTTTGCTTTGACAGAAGTGGCACAGTGCCAGCTGTGAGCCTGCTGAGCTCAGGCCTAGGTTAGCCTACTGCAGGCTGAGGAACCATGTGGGGCAGAAGGGCACCGTCTTGGCTGAGACCACCCTCGCTCAACCAGCCCCCAGCCCACACAGGTGCATAAATGAGTCCAACCAAGAACAGAAAAACTATCCAACCTCAAATCACTGATGTGAAAAATTATTGTTTTAAGTCATTACGTTTGGGGCTTGGTTTTTTTTTGTAGCATAAGCTGATTGATACAGATGCTCTGTAAGAGGGCATGTTATCAACCAGAGGTGCTTTGCGGCACAGTCATCGTTATCCTTGCGTCAGTGGTGCTAAGGATGATACTCACGGGTGGTTGTCACCCTCTTCAGGCCGGGGCCCCGAGTGTTGTTTTTCACGATGTGCAGAGATATCTCATACTCTTGCCCAGGAGCTAGGCCAGTTTGCCGGTACGTGGTCTCCGGCCTCCGCAGGCTTTTGGTGATCTCTCCCTCATCTTCTTTATTCTGAAATACAGAGGCACCTTTGTAAGACCTAGGGAGGTGCCAGCATCTTCATTTATGTGGTTCATTCATTCGCTGCTTATTCCTTCCTCGTTCATTCTTTTGTCTATTCACTAGGCACTAAGTAAGCATCGGATCAGCATGGTAGGTGCTGAGGATACAGAGACAATAAACACATTTCTCAAGTTTGTTTCCAAGTTCCTCCCATAAACCTTTCTACACACCCCTCTGACACTCAAGTCAAATGACAGGTGTGAGAACCAAAGGAACTCTGGAGTCACAAGCTCAGTCCTTCCTTTCATCAGAGAAGTCAGGTGATGGCCCCGTAGTCACACACCTAGTAAATGAGGGAGCCTGAGTTTGAGCCTGGGGACCCACTTTGCTGCCTCGCATGTGCTTTTAGGCACAGAGAGAAGGTACACTCAGTCTCAGATATGCCTGGAGGCATTTTGAGACAGAGACCATTTCTTATCTTTGTTGCCTCTGAGTAGAAATTTGCAAGACTATGAGGGGTAATCAGACCCTAGAGGTGACTTCCCATCTATTTGTCTAGGCTCTCAGCCGTAAGTACTGTGCTTACTGACTTCTTAAAGTCACTTAAAAATGGATGCAGACACCTAGGGGCTAATTAGAGCCCTGTCCTCCACCAGAAGTAAGGAAACAGAGTTGATTCAAAAGTCTGCAGAGCCCTGTGACCATCTTCAGGCTCTTGTGGTCAGTTATGCCCACTCCACTCTGCTCCTTACCATATTCCGGAAGATGATTTCCCACGTTTCAAAAGCAATGTCCAGAGGATCCCACTCCACTTCCACAGATGTCTCCTTGATGGACTTGAATTTTAGACCTTCAGGTGCAGGCAGGTCTGTCAGGAAGAGCACAGAGAGGAAGTAAGGATGGCTACATGTGTGGTAGGGGTGATGATTCCAGTAAACCCCACGGGGCCGGTCATCAGGGCTGATTGTCAGAGTTGGGCTCTACTTAAGGGTTCTTCTAGGATGGTGTCTGCTATGAGACAGTATGGAAATTAATATTAGGACCAATCATAGGATTAAGTGTTAAGCAATTTCATGTATTTAAACCTAATATGAGCACAGACTTTAGCATCAGATAGATGAGCTGGAGCCTAAGCTCCATCATTACAAATTTTGTGTGCTTGGTTGAGTTGAACAAAATGCCCTGAACCACAATTTCTTTACTCAAGAGGAGGTAAGTATGCCTGCCCCTTGGGAATGTTTTGAGACTGAGTGATATATCCCATAGAGACTGCTGGCCATGGTTCTTGGCATGAAGCACAAATTTAATAAAAATCAGCCAATGTTACTGTTACTAAGCAAAAAAAAAAGGACCAATTTCTAGCCATAACTTGCTTTTCAGGACTGGAGGTAATTATTCTGATGTTGGACTCTTAAAGAAATAACTTAAACCCTAATGTTTCCACTTTTATATTTTTAAATTTACAGACAGTGAGCTCCACAGAAAGATAGTAGTAGAATACAGTACTTAAGAGCATAAATCTGCAAGCCAACTGCCAGGGTTCAAATCCCATCTGTACCACTTATTAACTCTGTGATTCAGGATGAGATGCTTAACTATTCAGAATCTCAGTTTCCTCATCTGTAAAATGGGTTAACAGTAGCTCCTGTCTCATAGGGTTATTGTGAGTTGAATGAGTTAGTATGTGAGGAGTTTCTTTAAAAAATATTCAGTGGGCTTAATGGGATTCCAGGGTTTTAACTGGTGTAACTACATGAAGATAGCTGTAGAGCTGTGGGGCAGAGGTGAGGCAGTAACTCATGGGGCGGATTATGCACTAGACAGGCAGAGGGCACTGGGGGCTGCCGAGAGGGACCCTGCTCACTCACAGGTGGCCACCCTGGCGCTGACTGGAATGCTCTTCTTGTTCTCCAGAATGGCGAACACGCGGATAAAGTACTCCACACCAGGCTCCAACTCCTGGATGGTGGTGGATGTCCGGTTTCCAGGGACACGGAACTGCATTTCCAGGCCATCCTCGTGGGTGGGTGTGTACACGACGAGGTACTCGGTGACCCGCATCTCATTGTCCCAGGCCAGATTTACGGTCTCTTCTGTTACTTCTGTCACGATGAGGTCTTTGGGAGGGGACACTGGCAGGAATAAGAAAGGACGGTTTGGGTCAGACAGCGTCAGTTTTGCAGTTTATACATTCTCTCTCAGTTTGTTTCCCTGGACCTGACTCTTCTACTGCCAGTCACAGAAGCCTGGAACACAGCTTCCATTTTCTAAAATGCAGACTCATTGATGACCCCCAGCCTTCGAATCCTTTCGTGACTGTCCCTTGCCTACAGGGCGAAGTTCTAGGTCTGCCATGTGGCCTTCAGGGCTCTTTGTGGACTGGCCCCTCCGACTCCTCCACTCCCTGGACCCTAGTTCAGATTCAGGCCATTTGCATAGGAAGGTGCAGCCTGAGCCTTGCCTTCTGCTCTGAACTCCAAGCCTCACACTGGAAGCATATTTTGGGCTCACCTGGTCCAACTCTTTTTTTCTAGATGTGAGTGAGGCAGAGAGACTTGCCCAACTTCGCTTACTCATCAAATTTGGAACTCACATCCCCTCCAGGACAGCCTGGTGTTGCTTCCAACCAGGCGTCCCTGGCTTGGTCATGTCAAACAGAGCCCTGCGTTTATTCTCATGTACCAATAGCTTTAATCCAGGCAGAAGTTCTCCATTATGACAAGTATGTAAGGGTGGATGAGAGGAGGGCAAAGAAGACCCTCATTAAACATGAGCACTATCAGTCTTCCTTGTGTTTTCACTCAGCCAGTGTTTACTGAGCACTTAACTGAATACATTCCTGTACTAACTGCTGGGATAATGCTCCTTTAAGGCATTCACAGTCCTTGGGATCAAAGACAGTAACAAAAAGATGACTTATAGGTGATCAGCATTTCATCTTTAGCTGAGTATGCATTTAAAACTTTGTTTTATGTAATCTCACTGTCCATTCAATTTAGCTGAACTTTTACTTACATCTCAATAAAGGGATTTTGTTTATTATTGGTTTGATGTCGGTGGGGAGTAGGAAAGAAGGCTGATGTTTAGTGAAAGGGAGGTGATCATTTAATCTACTTCATTGTGAGCCCTGGGTGTGAGACTCAGTGTGGGTGACCTAGGCAAACTCAGATACCAGCTCTGAGCTGTATTAGTTGTGTGCCCCGGGGACAATTTCAGAACCTCTCTGAGCTTCTGAGCCCTCAAATAGGTAGCTCTGTAACAGGTGAATGACCAGAGCCTCTTCAAAGAGTAAGAGTGTGTGTGTGTCTGTGTGTGTGTGTGTTTACTGTAACGCAGAGTTATCCAGCCACGTCAGCTCAGGCGTGGCCACCATCACGCTCGCCGGAGCGCGGGCACTCACCCTGGGAGCAGTCTTCTCCAGAGTAGCCCTCATTGCAGATGCAGCGTCCTGAGACGCACTGCCCCCAGTTGCTGCAGTCATTGAGGCAGGAGCGCTGCCCGCAGTCCAGCCCCGTGAAGCCCTCGTGGCACACGCACTGGCCGTCCACGCAGCGGCCCTGGCCGTGACAGTCCTCGGGACACCTGCGTTCCCCGCAGTCCTTGCCCGTGAAGCCCTCGTGGCACATGCACTGGCCGTTCACGCAGCGGCCCTGGCCGTGGCAGTCGCTGGGACAGGAGAGGTCTGCACAGTCGGGGCCGGTGAAGCCATCCTCGCATACGCACTGCCCGTCCACGCAGCGGCCCCGGTTGCTGCAGTCCCGGGGGCACCGCAGATCCCGGCAGTCCTCACCCGTGTAGCCGTCATCACAGACGCACATGCCGTTCACGCAGCGGCCGTGCTGGTGACAGTCGTTGGGGCAGCTCATCTCGCTGCAGTCGTAGCCCTGGAAGCCGTGCTCGCACACGCACTTGCCCTGCACACAGCGGCCGCGGCTATGACAGTCGTTGGGGCACCGCAGTTGGCCACAGTCCTCCCCAGTGTGGCCCTCGTCACACACGCACTGCCCGTTGACACAGCGGCCGTGGCCGCTACAGCCATTGGGACATTGGAGCTCGCCGCAGTCCGTGCCGGCAAAGCCATCGTCACACTCGCACCGCCCGTCCACGCAGCGGCCGCGGTGGTGACAGTCGGACGGACAGCGCTTCTCACCGCAGTCCGCGCCCGCGAAGCCCTCGTCGCACACGCACTGGCCCTCCTCACAGCGGCCGTGGCCGCGGCAGGCGTGGGGGCAGGTGAGCCGGCCGCAGTCCTCCCCCTCGAAGCCCTCCTCGCAGAAGCAGGTGCCGTTGACACAGCGGCCGCGGTCGAAGCAGTCGTTGGGGCAGATGAGCTCTCCGCAGTCCTCGCCCGTGAAGCCCTCGTCGCACACGCACTCGTTCTCTACGCAGCGCCCGCGGTTGTGACAGTTGTTGAGACACAGGGGCTCTCTGCAGTCCTCGCCAGCAAAGCCGTCCTGGCACACGCACCGGCCGTCCACGCACCGGCCGTGCTCCTCGCTGCAGGGCACCGGGCAGGTCTCCTGGCTGCAGTCCTCCCCCGAGTAGCCTTCGAAGCAGACACAGGCCCCGTTCACGCACTTGCCCTGGTCATTGCAGTCGCTGGGACAGGCCACCTGGCTGCAGTCCTCCCCCGTGAAGCCCTCGTCGCACACACACTGCCCGTCCAGGCACTGGCCTCGCAGGTGACAGTTGCCTGGACATTCAGGCTCAGAGCAGTTGGGGCCTTTCCATCCAGGTTCACACACACAGCCGCATCCCTCAGTGCTGAAGTTCCCCCGGCCACTGCAGAAGGGCCTGGTGTCCAGTCGGCCTGCAAGGAAGAGAAGAGAGGCTCTTGACTGAGTACAGGCAGCCTGGTTTCTTGCCTTCTATCCACGAAACCTAGATTCAAATTCAGCCAAAGCCAGGCTGCACCCTCAGGCCTCACCTGGCTTACTGTGTGAAATCAGATGGGGCTCACATCCAAGGACACCAGGTAGGAATTCATAACCTGTACTGTCTGCAGTTGCAGGTTATATGCAGATTGTGTGTTCATGTGTGTAGTAGTGTGTGAGTGTTCCTACCTCCGAAGAAAGGATCTATAATTTTCATCAAATTTTCAAGCGTTCCCATGACCCCAAGGGTCACTGCCTGTGGAATGCATCGTGCTGAGCTGTGTTGTTACTTCTCCCGTACAAAGTTGTTTCACCAAGAAATAATTGTTGACCTGAACTCAGTTCTGACTCCTGAACTCAGTAGCTGTGCTGCATGTGGGAGAAGATTTAGCACTCTGGAGCTCAGTGTCCTCGCTGGCCAGGTGGGACCAATGGCCCACTTCCCTGGGGTACATCAGGGTTAAATGAGGACATTAGGGACCCACTGCCGCCCTTTTTGTGATTTTCTCTCGTGGAGTGTTTTGGGTTGACTCAAGTTGGTGTATGTGTTTACGTGACCAAATCTTTCTGAATTTTCCATGATTGAAGTGAGGTGGCTAAGGAGTGGCTTTCTAATTCTGTCAGTACAACTTTCAGTTTTGCTCTGCCACACATTGCCTCCATCCTTTTTCCTGTCTAATCCTGGAGGCTGCAGTAGTGGGTGAATCTGAGGACTGCATGGTCAGGGCTGACGGGACTCCGGCTCTTTGAAGTCTCTATAATGTCTTGGCTCAACTTGCAGCAGTGGCTGGTGTGGTCTCCATGGAGCCAAGGAGAAGAAACAAACAAAACCAGTCCCTTTTCTCTGCATCTAAATGCAGTTGAATTAATATGTTTTATCTCCTTCCTGACAGCAGGAAGGAAGTCAGTTAAAAAAAAATTGGTTTGGAAAGTGAGAATCAAAACTTTAATTGTCTAGTATGGTAGCCACTAGACATGTGGCTTCTAACAGTTGAATCGTGGTTAGTCTGAATTGAGATGTGCTCTAAATGTAAAATGCGCACTAGATTTCAAAGACTTAACATAAAAAAAAAGAATGTAAAATATCTATTAATAATTTTTGTATTGATTCCAAGCTGGTAGATTATTTAGTTATATTGGGTTAAATGAAATAGATGACTAAAGTCATTTTTACCTGTTCCTTTTTCATTTCATTAATGTGACTACTGGAAAAGTTAAGATTATGTCCATTTGTTCTAATGGAGCGCTGCACTGACCAGTTATTGTAACCCGTTCTTAAGCCTTAATCCTGCTGTGCAGCGCCCATCTGCATTTTACCGGGGAGTTGACAGAAGCAGGAGATAAACTAATTTGTGCATAAAGCAAAAACTTTGTTTTTGCCTTGGAAGCCTAAGGCATGTCCTGTAGTACACTCTCCACTTGTGGTGATGTGGGCTACTCTTGAAATAATTTGTCAGAATACTTTCTGGTTTTTTTTCCAGGTTTTTTTTTTTTTTTTTTTTTGAGTGGCAGAAATAGAGATTTTCATCTCCGATTTGAAGCTGATGAAACCTCTGTAGCTCTCTCAACTTTAGAGATGGAGACAAAGACAAATGGAGATGAAGACAAAATTCCAAAGTGACAAAATTCCTTTAAAAAGGATGCACCTGGAGACAGAGCATCACTGGGACAGCGTGAATTCTGGAGACACACAGGCACCTTCAGAGCTCCCATCTCATTACTCTATGTCATCTTGTGCCAGTTGGTTAACTTCTGTGAGTCTCAGTTCTTAGCTCTGTAGAATGTGGGTATTGAACCTTATCTCAGAGGGTTGTTGGGAGGATCAAATGAGAGAGTGAATGACAGTGCTGGAGGTAAAGGGGCTCAGTTCATATTGTGATCATCACTGTTGCTGCTGTTAAGCTGGAACATTTTTCTATTTCCTACAGATGTTGCCTCACCGTAGGCAGCACTGTAATTTGGTAAGAACACCGGGGTGTGGAACACCATGGTTTAAGTCCTGACTTGGCCACTTATGGCGAGACCTTGAGGAATCCCCTCCTCCTGGGCCTTAGTTTTTCCTATTTGTACAATGAGGTGATGGGGCTATATCACTACCTTTCAGAGAGTGATCTTTGGGTCAGGGATTTCAAAATACATTCATAGGTTTTTAGGGTAGAGAATGGGTAGATTTCATTGTCACGTAAGAAACTAGTAATTAAAGTAAAATAGGATTTTTCAAACTGAGAAACATTTGTCGCTAAGACTCTCCAAGAGCAGAATAGAGATGGTTACATTCTCTACAATTATTTGTGCATAAAATCTCTTTTGAATGAACACCTTGTGAGGCTAGTTCCCCAAGGAACCCGCTTTGGAAACAACTGATGGATCCTGCTCATCATTCCTCCAGTCCCCGTGGTGAGGGTCGGGGCCCGTCACCAGCTCATACCTTCGGCAGGCTGGAGACAGCAGCCTGCTCCTGTGGTGCACTGCTCCCGCAGGGAAGACACCAGGCTCTCCAGCTCCTCCAGTCTGCTCAGAAGCTCCTTGATGTCGGGAGCAGCGGCACAGCCGCAGGCCCGGCGGGGGATGTTGATGCGGTGCGTGAAGACGATCTGGTTTTCCCCGTCCACTGTGTGCTCCTGGAAGCTCTCCCTGGGCTCTGACGGTGGGGCCAAGTCTTTCTCCCCACTGGCTGATTCCAGGTCCACCGAGCACTGGGACCCCACAGGCAGCTTGATGTTGTAGACGTGATTAAACACAACTGGCTGGTTTTCCTCTGGCAGGGTGACATTCATCCCGCTCTGCCTCTTGTGCCGGATGACTTTCTTGAGGACACCACCTTCAGCAGGAAGGGCGAGCAAAGCTAGGAGGACGCCCCCCAACAGCTGAGTCACGACCCCCATGGTGGAGGTGGGTTTGGCTGAATGTTTCCGGGGTTTTTTTGGTCCTAGGGTGTCTCAGTCTTAGGCAGAATTGGGGATTTGGAAGCACAGAGTAGAATCCAAATCAGTTGTTCCTGGTCTTTTTGAAGGAACTCTCTTCTGCAAGTAAACAAAGGGAAACAACAAGCTTGTTAATATCTACTGCTAATTGAATGTATTGAATTTCTGCAATTCCAAGTGGATTTTGATATTTTATCTCCTGTGTTTGAAGGTCTCCTGATACTCCTTCAGTATTCACTGCAGCGTGGACATAAAATGGTCTCTAAAAGAATTTTACAATCCTGAAGGAATGACTTCACTCTGTTCAATGTTTGGAAGTTTAGGGGGACAACAGCGAGGGCAAAACTTTGTAATAAGGCAGGCCAGTTGTGGGCTTGGATCTCAGATCTTGCTCCAGGCCTTTGAGTGAGTTATATGACTTTTATTCGTCTTATTTTAATTCTGTACGTTGAGGATCATAATGGCTAATGCAAGGCTAATGATGTAGGTGAAAAGATTAAGTAGAAATCATTCATATATTCATGGATCCTTTCAGTATTTACTAGATGAACACACTGAGTCATTTTAGTGATAGGAAGTCCATAGTCCCAGGGATGTTCAGTAACTCCTACCTCTAATTATTGACCCTCCAATCTGAGTTTAACACCATCTGCTGATTCTCCTCTGCTATGGGAGACAAGAGTTCAAAATGAAGGCAAACTAAATTTTAATTCCAGCTGAAGATCTTACTAGTTATGTAGCTGTTGGAACTGTATTCCACCTATTTGAACCTCAGTTTTCCTTCTTTTTCATTTATTTCTAAAACCTTGAAAGGTCAAGTTTTTAAAAGAGCTGAACAGAATATTCTTGAACCAGTTGTCCAGACTATGACCCAGGGCAAGAGGTGGCTCAGAAAGGATGTCCATGAATCCTTGATGTCTTCTGCAATTAACAGGTGCTTATACCATTCCTACTGAGTGTTTGGTCTGAATCATGTCTTCTCTTCCTCCTAAATCATATGTTGAAGTGTTAACCCCCAGTCTGACTATATTTGGAGACAGGGCTCTTAGGGAGGTAATCAAGGTTAAATGAGGGTTCGAAGGGTGGGGGCCTAATCTGGTGATAGTATTGGTGTCCGTATAAGAAGAGGAAGAGACTCCAGATCTCTGACTCTGTCTCTCTGTGCACAGAGGGAAGGCCATGTGAGGACACACTGAGAAGGTGGCCATCTGTAAGCCAAGAGGAGAGACCTCACCAGAACTGAATTTTCCAGCATCTTGATCTGGGACTTCCAGAATTGTGAGAAAATACATTTCTGTTGTTTAAGGCACTCAGTCATGTTATCTTGCTATGGCAGCCCGAGCAGACTAGCCCATTGAGTTTTCCACAATAATCAGAGTTCTGTGGGTGGTAGAAATAAATATAAGGCCAAGTGCCCACCCTCAAAGGGTTTAACAATACAATTAATAAGAAAATGGAACTGTCTATTCAATACTCAAGGAACAAAGCGAGAAGAAATGCAAATAATTTGTGTTATAGATGCTAACAGATTATGGAGTTTGAAAAAAATAGAAGGAATTTTCAAACAAGTGATAGGACATGGCTTGTTGGAAAGGATGGAATTTAAGCTGAGGTTTAAAAAATAAAAAGGATTAGATACAAACGGTGTGGAGGAGAATACGCCTCAATGAGGCAGGCCTTACTCTGCTGGGTGGTCTCACGGCGGCTGTTTGCCTGTACGGGATTCAGGCAGTAGAGGAAAGCAGGTGTTGTGTCTTAGCCTATCAATAACCAGTGTTGTGACTGGACCAGCCCTTGTGGTTGTTATTATGATTGCAAGACACCTTTCAGCAGTAACCATCAGGAAACTTTGTAAAAAAAAAAAAAAGCTCATTTCTTATAGGACCTGGACATTACATGGCATCCCTGGGGCCACACAGTGAGGTAGAGAGAAAACGAGAGAGTGAGACAGGGTGGTGGGGGTGGGAGGTGGTGCAGAGGGTTCTGCTTTGATTTGGAGGCTTAGGGTTCCCAGGCTCACTCTTTATTGGTGAGTTTAAAACACAAAAGCAGGAGTTTAAAGCCCAAGAAGAGAAAAAACAAGTGGCCCAAATGGTCAGTCATTAAAATCAACCAAGATCTCTAAAACAAAGGAGTCTCAGTCTGGAGAGGTGTCCTCGCTCTTTACCTAGCCGTGTGGCTGGCGATGTGTTTATTCCAGAGAGCCATCCTGGAAGTGGATGCCTCTTTGAAGTGAGTGTGTGGCAATCAAATCTTAAGTCAGGTACTTGCATTGCAAAAAAGATAAAAACCCAATTGTCAGGGTTTACACTACAGGGAGTTGTCAAAAGCGGTTGAGAAATTAATGAGTAAAGATAAGAAGACCCGGTTAAACTTTAGGTGGTTGTAATATTGACTAAAATATGCCTTGCATGCGTGTGAGAATAGTCTATACATAGTATGAAGTCACTCACAGTCCTCTTTAGATAAGAATTACATCTGAATGTAGTTCAAGAAAATAATTGAGAACTATTTGGTTTTTAGCCAGTCGTGTCATACATTCATATTTTCCTATGCTTAACGCTACTCTTACACTTACACATTCTACGTTAGTGATTGCTGTCAATTAGATGTGGCATTTGGATTCCTTATTCTAAAAGAGGTTTTCCAACTTCCCCCTGCCCCAGGAAAATCTTATCCCAATAATAGAATGTATCAACATGATCCCAAGTGATCCTTCCTGAGGGCAGAAAGTCTGCAAAAACTGGAGAGGGATTGTGGTAGGGAAAACCGAACTGAGAAGCATTTCTGTAGGACTGGGCAGGGAGGGGTCTGGGGACCTAGAAAGCACTCGCTGTGCTTTTAATCAAGAACTTTCTACCCATGTCACATCCCAATTATTAATATTATTTGATATTTTATCAACTCTCTATGTAACATCTACTTAGGGTTTCTACTCCTTGATTAGGCAACCCTCTCTCCCCCCAGGAAACAAACATACCCCCAAACCCAAACAAACAAAAGACAAACCAAAAAGAAACAAAAAACTTCTTCTGAGTATGCATTCTCACTCAAATTAGCTCCCTAAACAAGAATTTGTGGATCTGTGATGTAGGCAAGCCCACTGAATGAAAATTATTATGAAGAGGAGAACTTGGCAAGTTCTCTTCTCTCAAACCAGCACAGCACATCTCAGTCATTTTCTGGGCACATATTTATTGATTGCATAGTCTATCGCAACTGCGTTAACTCTCTTTGCCTTCCACAAAGTCCTTCCTTCTCACCCTCTTCCCATCAATTCTTCGCTCTTTCTTTCTTCTCTTTTCTTTTTTTGTTTGTTTGTTTGTTTTGTTTTGTTTTAATAAGAAAGGGATATGGGCCAAGTCTGAAATGCTTTTGGACTTTTACCCAGCACTTTTGTGTGTGTTGCTAAATGACTTAAATTTCCATCTAAAAGGCCGTTAGAGTTGTTGGTTGAGACTCTAAGGCAATGAGTCTGGGGTAATAATGACCAGAGTGTGGGTTGAGTGAGGATTTTTCACTGTGTACGTACGAGACGTGCACTGGCACAGCCAAATGCTGCACTGGTTGGAGGAGGGAAATGTGATTCCTGAGGACTGTGTATTTCCTGTATTAGCTCATGGCGATCTCAGGGCAAGTGGATGTTTTTGCACTTTGGGAAAGACCCACCGTATCTTCCATGTGGTGGAAAAGGCCTGGACTTTGGAATTAGACACACCGAGTTCAAATGCCACTCACTGGCTCTGTGACTTGGGCAAGCTGTTTATCTTCTCTAAACCATAATCTCACTTGTAAAATGAAGGTTAAAATCCTTCCAGAGGGAATTATGAATTAGAGATCTGCACAGAAAACACCCAGCATGGGGTCAAAGCCACAACAGGCAGACGTTAAAAAGCAGCTGCTGTTTTGTTGTACTCAGAGAAACTGAGCCTAGCTCAAGTCCAGGCCAACAGCCTCCTTTTGCTTAAGCTTGATCTCCTTGTTGAATCCAATCCTAAACTCAGCAGCAGCTTGGATCTAGATCAAAGAGAAGTTGTAGAAATCACCGACGAGTGAGGGAGAAAACCTTATGAAGATGAATTTACTGGAACTGGAAATATTTATACCAGAGAGGCAAAAGATACAAAGCAAATAATAACCTTTAAGAATGTAAAATAGTCTCCCGTGGACAACTGGCCGGTTAATATCTCCTTTGAGGATGGACTTAGGGAAAACTACTGTAGACTGCAGTTTGTGATATTTAGGTTAGACATGAAGGATCATGTTCTGACAGTAGAGGCTTTTAAAATTGGGGAATGAGCCACTTACTGTGTAGAGATTCTTTAGAAAGCACAAGCAGATTCTTATCTTTATAGGAAGTGATCAGGCCACGGAAGGTCTGGAAAATACCTTGTAGGAGGAAGGAGTGCGAACCTGTACGTGTTTGTTCTGTAGTTGAGGAAGCCAAGGTGGAGAGGAGCAGGATTACCATGTGCAAATCTTGGGGATGCAGGAACTGGCTTGTCCCTTGTGGCCCCAAAGGACAGAACAAGCACCAATGTGTGTATATGTTAGGGGTGGAGAGAAGAGTTGGTTACAAGATGGCAAATTTCAGCACAACAGGAGAGATGTGTTTCTAATTGGAATTATCCAATAGAAAGGATATAATATAGCAATAAATTGAGAATACAGCAAACTCCAAGGCACTGAAATGTGAACAGAATACTGTTGAAGAGTGCAGGTTTGTAGACAGACTGTCTCGAGTTTGAGTCATTGTCCAACCACTTCCTCTTCCTTGGGCAAAGCACTATCTACACCACAAGCCAGAGTCATCTCATCAATGAAACGTGACCCGAGCGTCCTCACAGGACGTGGTGGGAAGTGCACGAGATAATGTGTGACGAGGATGGTATAGTCTTTGGCATCAGCAGGAGCTCAACGAAGGGAAGCTTTTGTGAAAAATATGGACTTCAATTAGTGTTTTTTTCCAGAATTTTCTTTCTCCCAACTCTTGAAACTCCTATCCTGGCATACACAGATTTTTTTTTTTTTTAGAGCAAGGGTGAGTTCTGCAGTGAAGTGAAGATGTCCCTCTCTCAGAGCTCCCAGGAAAACATGTCCTGGGAGGTATCTGTCTCTTTATCTGTATCTACCCTTTATCTACACCTGTGTCTACACTGTATCTGTATCTGCGTCTACACCGATACCTACATCCATGTCCACGTCTGTGTCTGTAACTGCAGCTCTGCTTCTCTGCCTGCCTGCCTGTCTGTCTGTCTGTCTGTCTGTCTAGTTGTCTATCATCCATCTTTTATGGTGAGATTAAAGTATCCGTCAATGTTTGCAAAGGAAGCAGCTGGGAGAGACACAGCCTTTGTATTGGCTCAATACATAGATTGTTGGGGTCACACATCCAGGATGAAGTGGCTTTGTCCAAGTCGTGCACGTTGCCTTGCTCTGTACCCTGTCTCGGCATGCGTGCTAAATGTAGAGAAACACACGTGTGGCCCAGCCTCTGCGTTCCATCTTTATCCAAAGAAACTGTTTAGAGCCAGAATAACTGTTCTGATCATGTCTGTGACTCTTCTGGCGCCTTCTTTCCTGCAGACTTCTCAAAACATAATTAATATGGAGAAAAAAATCTCCCATAAAGATTTCTTCAAGAGAGAGAACATTTAGGAAGAGGTTGGGAAAAAAAAAAAAAGCCCAAAAGCAAAAATTTTGAATTCATGGGTCTAAAGCTGTGTTGTTCAATATGGCAGCCACTAGCCACAAGTGGTTATTAAAATTAAGATGAATTAAAATGAAATACAATTAAAAATTCCATCCTCAGTTGTACTGTTCACATTTCAAGTGCTTAATAGCAGTGTGGCTAGTGGCTGTAATATCAGACAGTGTGGGTAAAGGACACTTCCATCATTTCAGGACGGTCTGCTGAGCAGTACCTGGTTCAGAGCTCTGCTTGGTGCTATTAAGCTGATGGAACAAGTGAGGGAACTGAGGCTCAGAGAGGTCAGAGAGTCTGCAAAAGGGGAGCTGTAACATTGTTAAGTCTCCTGTCTAATGGAAATGAATGAGTAACCCACATGCAGATGCCAGGAGACTAGAGAGAGAAGATGATGTTTATTTTTAACATAATATGACATAAGCAAATATGTATGCACACTGTACTTTCCATACCTTACATGTTCAGATGTATCCAGGTATAAGTGAGTATTCTTTACAGCTTTTGTCCTCCTCAAACCTGAAAGGACAGAGACCTTGCCCCAGGTGAGCATCCTTTCCCCCATCCTACACTTGGAATAGAAAATGTTTCATCTTCTTCTCTCTATATACCTTAGAAACCAAATTTCTCCATGAGATTCTTCTCCTTAAATCAAACCAAAGATAAATCGTCCAGGAACCAAGCTGCTTACACCCGCCATCTTATCCTGGCCTTCCTCACCTTTCTCTTGGGAGCTGGTGGAGCTTGTCAAAAATAACTTATGGCTCTCCTGCTTCTGTTGACCCTGCACTACTTTGCTCCAGAGTTTTTGAGGGGACTAAGTCTGTTTCCTTCAGCAGTCTAAGCAATTCTATTGATGCAGAAGCTGAGTTTGGGAGAAAGAGCCTGGCCTTTGCAGAGTAATAAAGCTATGTCAGAATTCAGCTCTTCCACTTAGTAGCTGCTACCTCTGGCCATTCACTTCCCCCTCTGAGTATCACCTGCCTCATCTGCATGGCTGTATATATGCCTCTTTCATAGAGTTGTGGGAGGATGGGATAAAATGAGAAGATATATATAAAGCTACTAACAGTGCCTGGTGCATGGCAGGTGCTTAACATGGTAGCTAATGATAGTAGAAACAATTATAATGACACTGGTTAAAGAGAGAGCAGATCAGAAAGGAAAGTTTGCATCCAGAAGGGAAGAGAGAATCAGGAAGCTACATCACGACTATAATGATGATATACTAGGTAGCAAAAGAGGTTGGCCCACCTAGGTCTGTTAATGTTCAAAGTAGAGCATGGCTGCATTCTTTTGAGGGGCTGGAGAAAGACTCCACAAAAGAGGTGGCACCTGAGATGAACCTGCAGGATGGGTGGGATTCCAAAAAGTGAATGATACACTGAGCAGGTGGGTTGAATTTGAACCTTACGCACCTGCCCTTCTAGAGTAGACATCTAGAAAGAGGGGACAACATGAGAAAAGGCAAGGGAGTTGGAATGCATGGGTGATGAGGAGGACAAGGAAGATGACAGAAATGACAGCAGCTTCCCTTTGTGGCTGCCTGATGTAGGCAAAAGCCGGTAACATGTATGGAATTCTCACAGTCTGGCTCTACAGGGGTGTATAAGATGTGTGGGACGTGGAGAGGAGAGAGCACGTAGAGGTGGGAGAACCAGTGAGGAGCATCAAAGGTCTCTGTGAAGGTCTGGTACTGAGCCCAGTAAGCATTGTTGTAAGGCAAGGTGCCTGATTGCTCACACTGTCATCTGTTGAGAAGACTAGGCAAAGCATAAGCTACTGTATTTAGTCCCTTGGTCTCCAAATACCTGGCACATTTATGGTGTCTGCCTCCTATAAAAATGAAAAGACAAAAAAGCCCCCAAAAAACAATGGCCCTGAAGGCTCTTTTTTTGGTGGGAGGAGGTGTTAAAATGTTAGGACTTAATGACTGATGAAAGATAAAACTTAGTTCTTGCTGCAGATTCTTTGATATTAGGTATTGCCAGTATAGGATAGTATCCCCAGATTCTGGCATTATAGATTTTTATTCAGAACATTACTCAGAGGTAACACTTCATTTAGCAGGTGGGGAAACCATGGTCAGTATCATGGCAGCCACGTCCCAGGAGCTTTTTGGTTTATAATTGCATACTCTGAGGCGCCTCAAATCCTCCCTTTTCTCCGTTTCTTCCAGTAGAGGTATTTGGTAGTAAGCTTTTGGAAGCAGCATGGAATAAATTAATGGTTATTTTTAGGCACTTCGCCGCAGGACAAAGACCATTGCTAGAAGAAGGAATCAACAATGTTTGAATTTTTTCCGGGTCACAGCTGGAGAATAAACAATTTCATTTTTAGATAAAGATAAAACTTCCAACTGGCTAGAGTCATATTTCAGAATACTTATGACTTCATTTTTAGTAGCTCATGGAATATATTTATCTTGTGGACTTAGGCATTTACGTCAACTAGCCTAGGCTTGGGGGAACAAGGAAGATTCTTACTGTTTAAAAATGCAGATGAATTTCTCTCCACACCACTTTGGCAATACCTAAGGTGGCTCACACCAAATTTTTCTTCTTGCTTGCTTTTATTGTCAGTTAAGCATGGAGTTGCTAACATGGGCATTCTTAAAGGTTCTAGAAATTCCTCACCCCTTGTCCTTCCCAACATCCATAAATTCCTTCTTGGAATGTGTCAGGAAGAGAGAGGAGCCAAGGAACAGCCTTAAGTGTGGATTTTTTCCGAGGACATCTGATCCTTGCACTTGAGCCAGTCTAGCACAACCTGTGTCTTAAAGGAATCGAGAAAACGTTGCCTGCCAAACCAAAGCCTCTCCAAGCCCTAGGTGTTGGGATTCCAACACCAAGAAGCACTTATCCATTTAGGTAGTACAGCGATGTAACTGGCACCGAGTTAGGACACTAATGGAGCCAGTGATCATTTCAGAGTCCTGGGAATTAATTCATTGTCAAAATCATTTATTCTTGCATTTAACAGAGATGAGTCGAATTAGTGTTTAGACCAGGCTATGGGATAGCTCAAGAGGTAGCAAGGTGTTCCAGAGATGAATGAGGGATGATGGTTCCTGCTCTCAGTGAGTTCACAGTCTAGTAAAGGAAACAGACAATAAAGACAGCTCCAGGGAAGGATGATAAATGCTAAAACTGACACATTTCCAAGGAGGGTCTGTGCAGCGTTCGAGAATATCTGCTCTAGAATCGGCCAAATACTATGGATTCTGGTACTGCCATTTGCTGTTGGTTTGAACCATGTGGAATTGTCATTTTTGAGGGTCAGGTAAAGTTGGACAGGGGCAGCTTCATATGGCTCCATCTGGCACCTATGACCTTAGGTATATAACATTGCCTCTCTGAGCCTCAACTTTCTTGTTTGTAAAATGGCAACACATAGAAACCTCACAATGACCTTCTTTCAACTGCAAGTGAGAAAAAAATGAGATTAAATGAGATAATACATGGAAATGCTTAGGACAGTGCCTAACACGAGGGAACTCTTAGTAACTGGTGTATTATTATTGTGTGATGATTTATATCTTTTGTTTGGAGAAGGCAGTTAGTGTAAGGCTACTCTCTGAAGAATGAGAGGTTCCTAAGGGAATTTGGGGGAGCCCCCCACCCCCACCCCCAGTCCACTGTTGCTTTTTTCCATGGGAGTGCATAATTGTTAGTGTTTCAGTTTGTCAAGTGACAGGGATACTCTGAAATCCTTAGGACAATGAGGGGGCTGTGTTTATAGCCCTTGTTTCCCCCCAGCCTACATATTCTCATTCAGTAGCAAGAAAAGCAAGCCCATGAGCCCAGAGTGGAGCGCTTTTCTGGCAGGTCAGTCCCCTGGCCAAGGGGCGGTGCTGCTACTGGGGTGGTTGTCCATGCTGCTCAGCCAGGTCTTTCTCCAGAACAGGCTGCCTGTGGTTTAGTTTTTCAAGACGTTGCTTCTGACGGGAAATGCTTGGCTCAGTTTTTCAGCACTTTCCATGGACACAGACAGACATCGAATTATAGACTCAAAATCAGACTTGAGCAAGCTTAGAAGCAACTGTGGAAGATCACTGAGTCCAAGGATGGTAAATGTGTGGCACCACACACGTCCTTCTGGTGCACATGGCAGACGTTGCTAACTGATGCCCACACACTTCTTTGGAGCCCCGCTTCAGAATTGTTATGCATATATCACTTTAGGCAGCAACACTGAATTAAGGAAAAGTAGTACATGACATGTAAGAGAATAACCGAACCGAAATACCCAGAGAGAGTCACTGGACAATTAGTAGCAAAGCAAATATTAAAACCTAGACATCCTAGTTTGTCAATGAATTTTTTTTGTCAATGAATTTGACTAAGACCGCTGGGAGGCCTTCAGCAATAAGTGCATATGAAAGGCTCCTAGTCATTCTTAGTCTGGAGTCATTGTAATGGTCCCCAGAAGGAAGTATCAGCAAGAGGATTTTAGCATCTGTGTTAAGATTCTTATTTCCAGATTTCTTGGTCTTGTAGGGTTTCTTCAGTTTCTCACCCATCCATCCATCTATCCATCTATCTTTTCAGTATGACTTTATTAAACACCTCCCGTGTGCCAAGCCCAGAGTTAAGCATGAAGGATACAAAAATGAAGAAAATAAGCATGTTCTCTGTTATCAGAAAGCTTACAGTTTTCTCTGGAAAGGTCACAAAATGGAATTGATTTTAACTCTGTGTATTGTGGCTTTAATATTTGTGATATTCTTAAGTGCCCCTGCAGATTGAGAACATGGTGCACACCGCTAAGCCAACAGCAAGAGTAGAAATATTAAGATTCTTTCAAAAACTACCTGCTGTTTACTCACTGTATGCTGCGTGACATGCTAGGGAAACTAGGCAGAGTAAGGACCTGTTCTGTTTCCAGAAATCTCATAAACTAGAACATACACAGGCAAGGTTTGTTGGCAGTGCTAGTCTAAATGAAGGAATTGAAGGAAGAAGTGTCACTCTGAGCTTGGAAGTTCACAGAGGGCTTCCTGGAGGAGGAAGTGTTTAAGATTATCAACTATTGATTGAAGCAGGCCTTGAAAGATCAGGAGAAGATTGAAATATTAACAATGATAATAAAAGTAATAAAGACATCATTAACTGTCATTCACTGAGTGCCTAATTGCCAGAGCCTGTGCTAAGCATTTTAAACCTCTAATTTTAAATTCTTGCAAAGTAATATGAGATAGTAGCTTTATTCTCACTTTGCAGATGAGGTAAGCTCCTGGAGATCTGAGGCTCCCATGGGGCCATGTAGTAGACTGTGCAGTAGATTAAAGAGCCATAAGATGAGCCGTGAGCCACAGTTCTGCCAGCCACTCTGCGAAAAGTCACATCCACTCCTGGAGCCTCAGATTCTCTTGTAAAACAAGCAGTTGTGTATGGCTCAAATTCTAGGGTCTCTTTTGTTTTAGTGATGTGCGGTCCACTGCTGATTCGGCAATATTTCTGCTGAACTTAACTTTGGATTTCATTTTAAACCCAAGTCACATGGCCAGTATTAAGAACAAACTCCCCAGTACTGTTTCTTTCTTTAGTCATTTGGCTCAAGCATTAGTAGTGCTTCATGGCTTTCTCCCTCCCATCCCCCAGGTCCCCCAAACATACGTTTCATTACCAACCAAATTAAGCCCACAAATCTTAATCCATAAAATATTTCCACCCAGACACAATAATGAGATTCATATTTGTGGTTTAGTATACCTAAGAAAAGCTCAGATGAAATATGACTAGATCCATTGATACATTCAGACCACAAACTGCCCTGGTGTGGTCTGGTTTCAATTTTTGAAATAAAAATTCTGCAGAGCACTTGCTTTCTCTTTTCTATTTCTTGCCTAGACAGAAAAGAAAATTAAAAAGTGGATCTGACCAAGTGGCAACAATATAGGTTCCTGTAAAATTGTTTCAAAAATAGATTTGAATTCATTTCCCAGTGGAACAATGACCTCCTCTGTTTCAGCCTTCATCCAGAATTTTAAGAAATCTAGTTGACTCTTTCACAAGTTTTGGAAAGTGGGTTTTTGAACTCTTGAGCCAAGGTTAAACAATTAAAGAGATTTCTCTAGGAAGGACAGGTTACAGATGGACTCATAACTCAACACTAAAAAAGATTTTCTGAAAAGGGGTGGATGACATGGTGGCCTTTGTGAAGCTGTTATCAGCCACCCAAGGCCAGAGATGTAGCCTCCAAAGGCTATGAAAACTCTTAAGGAGGCACCCTATTGGGAGAGAGAGGAAAGTAGTCTTTAGAGTCAGGAAGACCTGAAATCAAATTCTACTTTTATCTGCTTAGCCTTGGACAAAATCTTACAACTTTTCTGAACTGTGGCTTCTTTAATTGTAAAGTAGAGATTTTCCCAGGGTTATTGGAGAATGTGATAAGGAGTTATAAATGCCTGGCATATTAACAACAAATGCTACCTAGATATTAGTGTTTAGTCTCCTTTTCTCCCCTTTTCCTTCTTGTCCTCCCCTATTAGGAAGCTCTTCAACATTGAACAAATTTTTTTAAGTAGACAGTAATATTGTAGAGGTCACTCAAGAATTGGGTAAGAGGTTGAATTGGTTTGGGATGACAAGTTTCAGTCTATGTGTCAACTTAAATTAGCTGGTAATGGCTGCTGGAGCTGCTTTGAGAAAGATTCTGTGGCCATGTTTAGACTCAATGGGAAAAGATGCTGTGATGGATTAGCAATGTCTGCTCTTGATACAGAAGTGGGAGAGTGCTGGTGTGTGTGCCAGATATTTGGCATGGCAAGACTAGATAACTGTGGCAATCTTTTCCAACTCAATGTGCTGATGTTTAAATGAAAGGAATGCAGCCTGACTGATGCCTGTGTCAGAGGGAGCCAGATGGAGTCACTGACAATTATAAAAGCCTGTGTGAATCAAGTCCAATGAAGTTTGATACCTTTTGATGAAAGTTGACTCCAGAAATGAAAATACGCCTCTAAGACTGGAAGCAGGGGAAGCTAAGGCTACTCCAGTAACCAATGTATGTGATCGCAGGCAAGGCAAGTACTTTCATTGTCTGCTTTCTCTTTCTCAAAATGGGGTGATTTAAATGCTGCAATCATAACTAACATTGTTTGAACACATCTGTGCCAGGAACTGCATTACTTGTCTTGTGTGGAGTATCTCACTGAATCTTCTCCAAGTCTTCTGAGGTAATTGCCTTTATGTTTCTCAGTTTACAGATGAGGAAACTGAGGCTTGCACAGTTCAAGGTGACAGAGCAGGCATTTAATACAGGTGGGCTGACTCACGAGTCAGAGACCTCATTTCTAACCATCAGCTTCGCTGCCACCCTTTAATGATGTCAAGGGAGGGGTTTGCATGATTTGCATGACTGAGTTAGGAGGACTAACTTCAGAAGGGCTCGGTGGTCAGGGTCCAGAATAACTACCAGCAATGAAAGACCCTTATGTCTTACAGAGAAAACAGGAGAAAAACTGCACATGAGCCTGAAAAATAGAGATATTTCTAACCCTTGCCTTGGGTTTAATTTAGCTGAATGACTTCAAGCAGCATATTTCTACAATGTAATTTACAACATGTTGATAGGTATTAATGCAAAGGAAAGAGATCCCTAGTTCAACATTTTTGGAAAATGCTATTTTAAACCAAATGCTATTTAAACCAAACAAATTACCCAGCTTTCTTTACTTTAGGATTTTCTAGGGTCTTTAATATGTTTGTGTTTATCTGAAATCTCCAAGAAGGGGAGAGTTTATAGTGTTTCCCAAACTCACCAGATTATTCTGTCTTTGAGGTACGTCATGGGATTAGGTTCGATGGCACATGATGGGGAAAGTGCGGATTTGGAACAAATCCTAAACCCTTTCCTCTTTAATTTCTGTATATATTGAATGGGGGTCATGATATTCCCCACCATGCCTGCTCTGTGGTAAGTCTGAAGCTCCACATTGGAGACTGTCTAGCAGTTTAAAGTAAGAGTGAGACAAAGAGTTGAACATTTATCCTGTGTCTAGAACTTTAGAGATGCCATTTAACTGTGACACCAACCTTATGGGTTAGGAAGCATTGTTCGTATTGTACTGTTAAGAGAACTGAAGTTTTGAGAAAGTTAAATAGGTTGCCCAGTCAGTAATTATTTGACTCGGAATTAAGAACCCAGTCTTCTAATTCCAAACCTTATGCTCCTTCTGCTACACCAAGTTATCTTTTGAAACAAGATTCATTGTTCAGTTTAAAGAATTCATATTTATGCAGTAAATATCAGAGGGAAATCCACCATCACTGATGTAAAGAGAGTTACTGGATTCCTAAAGTGAGACCACTTGGGAAGGTGATGTTGGGGAACTGGGGTGCACATAACTATTTTATTTACAGTTTTGAACTTGAAAGGAGGGCACAAAGCCAAATGCACTATAACCTCTATGTCTCAGGCAAATCTTTAAAGACCCTGGAAACAGTCCACTCTCCTTGAGTCTGGCCTGGATAGAAAGTGAGTAAGTGAGAGGGAGATAAAGTGAGAAGTAGCAGACAGGGGAGCTTTAGAAACCTCCCCTTTCTGGAAAGTTGGGCCTCATGCTATGAGCTTCCTAAAAAAAGTGTATGGCTTCCAAGAAATTAGTCAAATCATGAGAGCATTTTGGAGAGTCTAGAAATTACAACTCTTATTTTTGAAATAATGGCTTACGTGAACAAACAAACACATAAGGAAATGGGAAGAAATCCCTTCTAGACAAGATCGTTTAGTTCAGCATATGGCAGGAGAGTCAAGAAATTTAGCCTGAGAGAGATAAAAGTCAGAGATAGTTGGGGAAAATCAAGGCTGAATCTTACAAATTAATAAGTTTTCTATCATTCTTCCAAACCTCCATTCAAATATAGAGTTTGGCATGATGTTTTTGGAGGAAGATTTACTAGATGAACCTTTATTTCTGCTTCAATCTCTTTATACATAAAATATAATAATATCTAACTTGCTAGGTTATTGTGATTGGAAATTACGTATGTACATTTAGCGCACTGACTGGTGGGAGTCAGTAAACTTTCTTAAATGACCAGATAGTAAATATGTTAGACTGCAGCCAGAAGATCTGTCACTATAGGAGACAAGTTAGCCCTAAACGTGACATAAATGAATGACCATGGCTGTGTTCCAGTAAACCTTTTTTTATAAAAATAGGCTGCCACCTAGTAGTTTGCTGATGCTTACTGGAATATAGTAGTTAGTTAATAAACGACAGCTTCTCTTATAAAACCAAATACAGGTTGAAATGGACAGGAGAGAAACGAACATTTTGTTGACAGCCTACTGTATGTGTATCTGTTTTGTGCCAAGCTTTATGCTAGATGCTTTTTAAAAATATATCATCATTTATTTTGTCATTTATCATGACAGCCTGGTGAAATATGTATTATTATGCCTACTTGGAAGTTAAATCTAGAGTTAGGGAGGTTCGGTGACTGACATAAGAGGCAGAGGCAGCTTTTGGACCCTGATTCACAACTCTAAAATGTGTGCTCTGACCTGCTACACTGGTGTGACTCATCAGGCAACTTCCCGGAGTTCATGTAAGGTCAAATCTTAAATTATCACTTCTTGATAAAGAGAGTAGACACTGTCAGCTTCCATTTCCCAGATCTTCAGCAGCAATCTGTTGGCTGTCCTTGTGTAAGTGCAGAAATATGTAACCTCTGTGTTTCTCCCAGAGCCTCTGGCTGGACCTCAAGTTTCATACACTTCCCCCTTGGAGAATGCTTAAGCCAAGGTGTATTGTTTGCAAATGCTTGTTAGATTCTAGGCAGATGTTGGCAAGTTTTATGTGGCCTGAGATGGAGTTCCAGAGTCTACTGAAACCTGGCTGTGCTCTCTGATCATCTTAGCCAAAAAGAGCTGCTAGTTAGGGTGACACTCTGCTTGTCCCCACCTCTGGAGCTGGATTCTCCCATTCTGGGCATGCCTGTTTCAACCCAAGTGGTTGGTTTGGCTTTTTACTATAGGTCTAGAGAGCAAATTTATAGTACTTTTAATGTCTATGAAACCTCGTGCTCCAGTGCAGAATTTACCAGACTATGTTCCAAGATATTCTTAGGTAGATGTTCTATGGAAAAGGGTGTTTGTGTTCAAATAAGTTTGAGGGTACTGGGTTAAACAAAGCTGAACAAAGGAAATGCTGCAGGATTTCTCAGATACATGCACTCTTTCACTCCAAATCTCCCACTGGCTTCTAATCACACTCAGAATAAAATCCCAAATCCTCACCACTGCCCACACAGCTCATTTGCTCATTTCATTCAGATCTCTGCTTAGAGCTCCTCCCCATGTCTCATCCTAGTTAAAAGAGCACCCCCTTCACCACCAGTCATTGTCTGATCCCTTACCTTGTTTTAGTTCTCTTGTTAGCAAATATCTACTGGAAATTGTACTATAACTTTGATTACTTTTTATTGTCTACCTTCTTTCCCCATAAGCTCCGTGGCTGAAAGGACCTCACGTCTCTTATTATCCATTGTATCTCTAGCCCTTACAGTTATATATCAATGGACTTATGAGCTATGAATTTCTAAGAACAGGACACAGGGTCAAGTGTTCTCCACTCTTTTGACCACAGAACACTTTGTGTAGGTGCATCTCATGGGAAGGCTGTTGCACAGGACCCACTTTTGGGAATTGCTTTTCTAGTGGAGTCTTACTGCTGAGAACTACTTCAACAATAGGTAACAGCAACACCAAGAGAATATTTATATTGAGTGCCCCATAGAATATTTATAGTGAGTGCCAGCTTCTGTGCTAAGCAATGCACTCGCACCATATCATGTAATAACCTTATGGAATAGGTATTAACTATTTTGTCTTTATTTCAGGTGAAGAAAATGAGGCTCAGACAAGTTAGGAAGCTTGACTAAGACCACATAGCAAGCAAATAGCAAGCTCTCAAACCCAGAGCCTTCTGATGCCAAAGCCATGCTCTTAATCATTACCCAGTCCTTTCCCTGGGCTGTGAATTTCTCCACGTCCGAAGATAGAGAGCTCCTTGTCTTCATCCCTCCTTTACCCTCTCCTTCTTCCCGCTAGTTGTAGACTCATCCTTGTTAAAACTGCTGGATTTCCCACTATCTTTTGTGACTCAGCCTCAGATCCCCAGATGGGCCTCCTCTGTCCTTGGTACTGGCGTTTCAAAATCCCAGGCAGTGCAAATTTTGATCCTGGGGGCCACCTCTGAAAGCAAGGACATTTCTTGAAGTCTGCATCCTAAGACCATTTCCTGTCCTAGGGCTGGGCTGGCTTCCCCCTGTCACATGTTATGACATCACTTTGCACAGTTGACAACCTAGAGGGCAAAGCATGCAAACACCATGAAGTTCTCGGCTTTTTGAATAAACTCAGGTGAGGAAGAGGAGTCCAAATATGGGATACAGCAGTGGACTCCTGTCTGTTTTAGAAGACAACAGATTTTACTCCAGTTGTACTTGATTTTAGATAAACTAGATACAGATTCTCCTTTTAAAACTGTATTGGCAGGAGGAGTTGACCTCTGAGCAGACAGGCAATTCCAGAATGATAAAGTGATGACGGAGAGATACATGGGGTGAAATGGGATGACAGTAGAGTGCCATCTACTGTACTTGGAGGAGGTGGGTCCTGAACTGAATTTTGAAGGAAGAATATGAATAGGTGAAAAACATAGGGAAGGACATTCTAGGAAAGAAGGAATGACATTTGGAAGGGCAAAGAAAGCACGAAATGGTTGGTGTGGAAAGCGTGAATTATAACGAGTTATAAGGTCTGCTTGGAGACCAGGGCCAGATCATGGAGAAAACCAAATGCCAGGCTGGGGATTTGAATTCTTCCTATGGCCAAAAGAGAACCATGTGGTCTTTGCACCTAGGAATGTTGATTTCTGCAACCCAAAGTTGAAGGACAGATTGAAAGGGAAGGTTGGTTGGATGGGTGGTAGTGGGGGAACTTCTGCCGTGGTCCATCTGTGAGATGCCACAGCCTGAGCTAGCATGATGATGAGGGTGGGAGGTAGTGAACTGATTTACTTGTCAAGACTGTGGAGTCCACAGATTTGGTGTGTGGTGGGGTAGTAACAGAAAAATGGAAAGGGAGAGGGAATTAATCCTAGAGTTCAGTCTTCATTGTAATACCTGCTAAGAGAGGGTAGGTTGGGGAGGGGGTACAATGGGTGAGTTTCAGTTTTGATCACTTTTCATGTCTTACCTTTGAATGAAATACCTTTGAAGTCATTGCCTTGGAAGATCCCACCCTGGGGTTATATTCAAGAGGAATCTTGGCTCCCCAGTAAACTATGAAATCTAATGCAAAATGCCTGACTCCACCTCATAAATAGGTAGGAAGCTTAAATAAGACACAGTCTACCCTAGTGGTTGCCTTAAGTATTGACTGCTAATCAGTAGGTACAGGTGGGCTGGATGGGTTTATGGATAAGAAGTTGTCAGAAATTGGTGACACTGCAGTATTAGAGGCAGTGGCAGGCAAATTATAAGGTTGGCCTCAACCATACTACGCCCTGCTAGTCACATCCTTATGTAATTCCTTCTCCTTGAGGGTGGGATGGTCTAATGGCTAGCTTCTAATCACAAGTATATGGCTACGGTAATGGACTGTCACTTCCACAGTTAGGCTGTACAAGATTGTGGTATCAGTCTCGTTTGCAAGCTCTCTCTGGCTTGCTTGCCTTGTTAAAGCAAATGACTATGTTGGGGAGGCCCATGTGGCAAGAAAGCGAGGGTGGCCTCAGGCCAGCAGCCAGCAAGGAACTGAGGTCCTCAGTCCAACAGCCCTCCAGGAGCTGAATCCAGCCAACAGCCACATGAGAAAGCTTAGAAGCTAATCATTCCCCAGTTGAGCCTTCAGACGAGACCCAGTCCTGGCCAACCCTGTGATTGTAGCCCCGTGAGAGACCATGAAATAGGACATCCATTTAAGCTGTTGGAATCCTGACCTACAGAAACTGTGAGATAATAAATGTGTGCTGCTCTGAATGACCAAGTTTTGTGGGATTCGTTATACAACAATAGATCACTAATACAGAGGACTCCTTGGCTCTGTCCATGTATACTAAAGCTGTTCAGAGAATAACACTGTTAATTTTTCCTCTCTAAAGAATATATTAACTCTGACACTTTTTATATTGTCCCTGCCTTCCAAGAGCAACAGTCAAAGGACCTAAGGTTCAGTGCCGACCCTGTTGCCAACTGGCATGAGATCTTAGAAGGACTTTTCCCTCCTCTGTGTCTCAGTGTCACCATCTTTAAAATGAGGGAACATAAACTTGGTCAGCAGTTTCCAAAACCTTTTTTTTTTCCCTCTGGCCACAGAACTCTTTCATTAAATGACATTTCATGAGGAAGCTTGGTGCACAAAACAGATAAAAGTGTTGGGGCTTTAGCTGAAATAAGGTGGGGTGGTTGGCCTCTCCATCCCTCCATAGCAACCCTCATAACACCTCAGAACAGCCTTTTATCATTTTTTTTATTGATTTATAATAATTTTACAATGTTGTGTCAAATTCCAGTGTTCAGCACAATTTTTCAGTTATTCATGGACATATACACACTCATTGTCACATTTTTTTCTCTGTGAGTTATCATAACATTTTGTGTATATTTCCCTGTGCTATACAGTGTAGTCTATTCTACAATTTTGAAATCCCAGTCTATCCCTTCCCACCCTCCACTCCCCTGGTAACCACAAGTCTGTATTCTCTGTCTGTGAGTCTATTTCTGTCCTTTATTTACGCTTTGTTTTTGTTTTTTTGTTTGTTTTTGTTTTTGTATTTTAGATTCCACATATGAGTGATCTCATATGGTATTTTTCTTTCTCTTTCTGGCTTACTTCACTTAGAATGACATTCTCCAGGAGCATCCATGTTGCTGCAAATGGCATTATGTTGTCGGTTTTTATGGCTGAGTAGTATTCCATTGTATAAATATACCACCTCTTCTTTATCCAGTCACCTGTTGATGGACATTTAGGCTGTTTCCATGTTTTGGCTATTGTAAATAGTGCAGCTATGAACATTGGGGTGCAGGTGTCATCCTGAAGTAGATTTCCTTCTGGATACAAGCCCAGGAGTGGGATTCCTGGGTCATATGGTAAGTTTATTCCTAGTCTTTTGAGGAATCTCCACACTGTTTTCCATAGTGGCTGCACCAAACTGCATTCCCACCAGCAGTGTAGGAGGGTTCCCCTTTCTCCACAGCCTCTCCAGCATTTGTCATTTGTGGATTTTTGAATGACGGCCATTCAGAACAGCCTTTTAAATCTAGTCTTCAAGCCCCTGGCTTAGAGACTACCAGTGAGCCCTTTTAGTTTCAACATTCTATGGGTTGTAGGGAGTTTTTTAAAACACCCCACCTATATGTTAGAGCAATCTTCTGTGACATCTCCACATAGAGCTACCTCTGTGTGACCATCCCAGGACCCAAGGCATACGTACCTTGGAGAGCAGGCCACTTCCCTGGGGGCAGCACTAAAGGTGTATCTACCCAGCGGGAGCCTGTTTTGACTTCCAGGTCTCCCCAGCAGGTGGACTTCTCCTGTTGCATCAAAACTCTTTAAGTATTTGCCTCTCCCAAACTGCCGTGTCCCTCAGTGGAAAGGCATGGCTTCCTTGTCTGGATGTGCTCACAGGCTTTAATATTATTAATATTGTTATTGCTGTTGTTTTGTATGCTGGTGCCTGCCCTGGGCTGCCGTATTCCTGAGGGTCTCTGGCTGGCAGGGAGTCCACTGACACTCTCGGTTCCCTTGTGCTGGCTACAGTGAGGTTACACGTGTCCACGCTGCCTGGCATGCCTAGCCGCGTTCCCCAGGGCACTGCTATCAGCCAGGCTTTTCCTATTTCGCATCAATAGGCATAGAGCTTTAAACAAAAATATTCTGACTTACACTCAATATTCGGTCTCCTATCTTTTTTTTTCTACCTACCAAGTATAGTTTTATAGCCCTGAACACATCCCTGAGTGATTAAACTCTCCTATTCCTCCAAAGTATCCCCTTGCCTAAAGTCCATCACTGGCAGTTCTCTTCTTTGTGTGAAGCATTGCCCTCTCTACCGAACTACCCTTTAAAAATGTGAATGTTCCTCTAGCGAGTAACCTGCTGCCTCTACCTTCTTTTCTCATCTAGAAAATGGGAATCATACCTGAACACCCCAGGGACACAGTGAAGGAAGCACAATTTGGGGAGCCAGGCAATTTTTGGAGTTCCTGGAGAGGAACCCCAATGCCACCACGTTCTACTTTATGCAACGGACAACCTTCCGTGGCCTCATATCTGTAAAATAATATTTGGTTGCTGGGAAAATCTGAGAGTGATGCACAGAAAATCCATTTTATCCATTTATAAATGTACGAGTAACCTGCTTTTTTAAAAATCTGTGTGGCATGTGAAAATGTTTCATTCACCATAGGACACAGTTCAGAAGCAGAGCGGTGTTGTGCTATTGCTCATTGCCTTTGGGACAGCAGAGAGTTTCTTCAGCAATACCTTATGGGGGGCCTGATACCTGCCAGCCAGCAGGTGGCTAAGTTCTGGGGAAAATGAGCCCTAGCAGACATGGTTCCTGTCTCACTGGTGGTCTTGGCCTCGTGGTGTGCAGTCAGGTGAGGGACGGGAGGACATAATCTAGGCAGTTAGGATGCGCGGAGGTCAGTGGGGGCAGCGTGGAGCTCTGTGGGAACCGGTCAGTGGGGTGTGCAAGCCAGCCTGCCGGGCAAGCTCTGGTTTACGTGTGTGTCAGGCTGGCAGGAGGGATGAGGTATGGATCAGGCTTCGCCCTCCTGCAGCTTCGAGCCCACTGGAGAAACATGTTACACCAGAAATCACATCCTACTCATTTAATTACAGTTTCTGCAGGGGACTCAGAGGAGCAAATTGGAGAGAGCCACAGCGGCCTCCTGCTGCAGAGAACACCAGGGTCTGAAAGACGGCCTCTGGCTCTTCTCCGCTCTGCCCTGTCTAGCCCCGTCTGTTGTCAGAGATGAGCAGAACTTCAGTGCAGAGCATGGCGGTTATAACCACTTGCTTGGGACTTGGAACTGGATTGGAGATCTGGCTCCAGCAATCACTGTCTGCATGGTGTTGGGGAAGCTGCTTAAACGTTTCCAGCCTCAAGTCCCCCAGGTTTCAATTAGGGGGCAGGTATACTTGCTGGAAACGATTGTTGGTGATTAAATGGCATAATGCCTATAGCATACTCAGTAAATACGAGTTACTACCATCATCCCCTCAGCCCCTCCTAAAAGAATTTTTCGGGCACATTCATGTAGAAGTTAGTAGCAGCCAACTCAGCTCCTGCAGAGGAAGAGTTGATTAGTGGTTAATTCTGAAACAAGCTGTCTATTTTCAGAGTTTGTGAACTATCTCTGGCTGTTGACATATGGGACATTAAAGGACCAACCAAAGCTATCTGAGTTACCATGGCGGCATAATTAAGGATCTGTAAATTTCAGGACATTTCAAAAAAAAATCTGAGACAACTTGGCATGAAATTTTTTTTTCATTTTCACTAACAAACAGACTAAAATTACACATGGAAAGGATTTTCCATTCATAATCTGCTTTCAACTTGAGCATTTGACTTTTATGCCATGACAGAGGGTCAAAGAGAGTGATTGAGTGTTGAACTAGGTTGCTGGTAAAGTTAAGGAGAGGCTGGAAAAATGAGACAAGGGAGGAGAAATGAGAAAAAGGATTTCTAGGCTTCAGGGCATAACTAAAAACAAAACAAAACAAAACTAAAAACAGTCTGGTCACTAGGGTTAGAATCAGGTAGGCACATAGGCTTTTCTGCTCTGTAAGAAGGTCACAGGGTGGGTACAGCCCCGTACGGTCAGCAAGGCCACCACTTTCTTTGTCTTGGATGGAATTATTGCCTGGAGTTTCCAGGAGCTTTGGGGGGGGTGGGGTTTCCTTCTTGGAAAGGAGCCTTCACCTAATGTTTCCCACATGTCGAAGGTGTTCATACTAGCCTGGGATTAGATTCAAGGGGATTCCCTGTGATCTTCTCGGAGTGAGAAGTGACTGAACCATAACCCCGGGGAATTTGTGGTGCAGCGCCCACTACCATTTCCTGGCCGTCCTGGGATTCACTGTCCAGAGGCTAGGCACGCCGATTTCGCTTTATCTCCCAATCAGCCCGTTAAAACCCAGATGCTCAGTTCACCTGGCTCTCAGGGAAGGTGCAGCACAGGTACAGCTCTGCTTTCCCAATGAGAGCTCCCCTCTGCCACACATGGGTGGTGTGTGCCTACATTTCTGAGATGGAACTCAGCTGTAATGACCCGACTGCTGCCTCCAGTGCCATGCTTCTCTCTCTCGGGGCTGAAATTTGAACTTTTCTGTTCCCAGGCAGAGAATTCCACCACCATGAGAAATGATACATGCAGGGCTGTTCTGCAAAATCAATAGACACCAATGCCAGGCGAGGGCTTCTCTGCCCTCTCTGCCGGTCACTGAAAGACACTGTTCCACGTTCCCTATGAGGTCTGCCCAGCCTGACTTTAGGAGGCCATGCCACAGAGTGGAAAGAATAGTAGGGTTTCAGCCCAAAAGTTTGGGTTCAAAACCACCTCTGCTCCTCACTCATGGAAAATCCTCAGATGTATCACTTCACTTCCTTCCTTGGGCCTCGATGTCTCTGGCCATAAAATGGGGCTAGTCATTCATAACTTGCAGTGTTAGAGTGAGAATTAGATAGGCAACCATAGGCAAACCCTCCTATCACATATGTGATGTGTAGTTAGCCCTCAGTGTTAACTATGTTGAGTGTGTGTTGTGTTTTATCATCACAAAGAAGTTGTATACTGAGTCAACTAAATGTTCCCTACTTTCTGCTTTTCAAACTGCCGTGACTTCAGTGTGGGGGGACTTGTGCATTAAGCCAGCTGGGCATTTTTTCCTGTAAGAAAACACGGCTGTTTGTCTGTAGAAATCCAGGGGGAGGAGAGAATAGGTGTTCTCAGACCTTCATGAGCATTAGAAAGGGTAGGATTAAGGGGGCTATGTTTTTCATTCTGTCAGCTTGAATTCCCTTTCCAAATTCCATTCTGGTTATATGATCAGGCTACCGCTGTATTTATGGGTGGCCACAGTCTGGCTGGAGGGGCAGATTTAGACAAAAAGAACGTTTTTTTCCTTCTAAAGGCAGTTCAAGAAGCAGCAGCATTCAGAAGGAACGTGGTGGAGTGAGCCTCTGATTCGGGGGATCATGGGGACCTGGGTCTGAAAACCAACTCCATCTCTCTGAGTTCTGTTACTCATTCTCTCTGCTTTTTAAGCCGTGTCTTTGTCCAATAGGTACAGTCCTTTCCCAGAGGCATGGGGATGTTTAGTGAGATGAGGTATACAAGGGGCCTTTAAATTAGAGAATGGGTTCTCCATATGTTTTGGCTATGGTTTATAATCACCATTAATTGAAAGAATCATCCTTTGTTAAGCATTTTAAACTTCCCACACATATCTCTGTCTACCGTCCTAGTTGCAAAATTGCTCAGACTTCCATTGTATGTGGGGACTCGGAAGGGCACAAATCCTTGTCAAGGTGCAGAACGGTGGCCTGAATGCACACTACCTGGCTTCGTGACTTTTAACTGTGTCTTGTGTGTTCAAGAGTCTGTGGAAATGTCCCAGAGGCCGGGAGCGGTGGGGTGAGTTTTGGACCCTCCACCCCACTTCAGTCAAATCAGCCCCACATTAACCTGTCCTATATTGGGGTTTTGCCAATTCATTTCAATTTCATTTAATGACTATTTCCACTGCTAAAAACAACTTTGAAAGCCACTGTCTTAGAACATCAATCTTGGACAAGTCTCTGAAAATTGATAAGCAGAAAAACCTCCATGTATTGAGCTCTTACTGTGTGCCAGGTGCTGTGTCGAGAGTTTGATATATTATCTCACTCGAGTGTCACAAGAACCCTGTGGGCTACAGATGGTCATCTTCTTTATATGGACAACAAAGCTGAGGGCTGGAAGGTCAGTAGCTTCTTTGTGGGGGTCTCGGAGGCAGTTCGTGGATGATGAGATAGGGAAGCTAGGTTTTTCAAAGCATAGGGAAAAAAACAAACAACTCTAGAGTTTGGCAGCACTCCTCTAAATCCTTATCCACTTCACACTGAGCACATCAGAGAATATTCACATTCATTTTCTTCCCCCAAACACCATCACCTCCTGTAACGCACAGGTTTAATGTTCACTCTGCTGTGAAGGGCTGGATGCACACAATTCCAGCAAACTTTACACACGTTCCTTTAGCCCGTTCCTTTAGCCCTGAACAAAGCCCTCCCCAGTCCTGAGTTGGACAAGGCAGGAGGTTTTATTTCTAAAGCTCCATATGGGAAAGCTCCATAAAAAGGGGGAAAGTTTCACAAAAACATGAGAAAGAGTCATTCATTATTCAAGTGAGGTTCCCCATCCCGCTCTGCTTCTGGACAGAATGCATTTCTAAAGAGTCCCCGGCAGCAGTGTGGTGGCACTTTATAGCCGACAGCTTTAGAATCTGCAAATGCCCAAACTCAAAACCTTGTTCATTCTGGAATCAGAATTCAACATTTACATCCAGCCTCAGCTGCTTCCTTTACTCCCAACCTGTGACAACATAACCTCTAGCTTGTAAAATACAGCCAAGAATCTGGCCTGCCAGCTAGTGAGACGCCCTCAGATCTGGTGAGATAAAAAGACAGGGAGTGAGGGTGTGGGGGCTGAGGAAGCCACAAGAAACACGCCAAGATTGGCTGAGTGCCTCTTTTAACTTCCAAGGTGGTGGCAGCTTGGGGCAATGACGACAATTACTCAAACTTCCAGGTCTTGAGCCCGCCTCACTCTCCCAGTCTCTTTATACTTCATTTTCTTGTAAAGACAATAGGGTATTGTCCCCATTTTAGAGAAGTGAAAACTGAGGCTAAAAGAGATTACATGGTTTTACCAGGGTCACATGTGTGGTGGTGGTGGTGGTGGGGACACTAAAAGAACCCCTGGCTACAAAACCTGAGCTCTTAATCCCTTTAACAATGCTGCTGGGAGCAAGAATTCCTTCCACAGTCTTCCAGGGAGGAAGAGCTTCTCATCCCTAGGGGCAGTTGTTGTTCAGGGCTTTCTGTGATGAGAGGTGAGGAGGGAGAGGTGATTCTAGAAGGATATGGGAAACTGCTGGCTCTAAGCCCGCAAACATGCACAGGTACCCAGCCCAGGGAGGGATCAGTGAATCAGGAGACATCCATGGGGAGCGCCCCCGCCCGTCAGAACTGAAGCCGGTGTCCACCACTCCCACCTTGTAGCCTGCACTTGTCCGTCTGGTCCTAGGCATGACCTTCTCCCTTCTGTGCCTCAGTCCTCATCCCTTTCCATGTCTGAGTACGGGGTGGGTGTTGTGGCATGAGGGGTTGGGTATATAACTCTTCGTAAACTATAAGGTGAGGGCTGTTTAGGTGTAAAATGTTATTGTTCTCTCTACCATCCTTTTGTCAGTCTCCCCTTAACCCACCCTACATTAAGGCTATGAACAAACTCTGCTTTCAAACTCTACTTCCTTAACCTTCAGACAGAAATATTCACAGGTGAACCAGCCAGGTAGGGAGTTAAGAGAAAATTCTTACTTTCCCTCTGAAGAACGGCAGAGAAAAACTTCTCAAAAAGTTCCATGTGGAAATGTTCATAGAACTAAAATAAGCAAACAGAAATCTACGAGACTGGAAGGAGGCGAATAGAAAACAAGTCAAGGTGCATCCGATTATAGCAAATACTCCATTTTGCCAGCAATGAAGATAAAGCACAAGTTGTATAATTAGGAAACCACAACCCAGTTAGTGCTGGCAATGCAAGCACTGTATCATAATGATCTTTGGTGACGGGGGTGAAACAGACTTACCTTTCCGGAGTTGGGAAAGACCTAGATCCTTGAGTGAACCAGCTCCATGGAATAAGTAGCTGGATGTGAGCGGCGGGGCTCCCACGTGCGCTGTCCCCCAGTGTCACCCGCAGCCCCGCTGTCTTTGTGCTGAGGACAGGCGGGGGTGTGTGTGTCTGCGCGCGGGAGAGCGTGTGACAGTAGGCAGGCTGTGGCCAGTGCAGCCAGCTTTGGCTGGCTTATATAGCGAACTCCTTCCTCTGTAATGGGACGCCTCGCCTCCAGACATCCTTTCCCACTTTTTCAGTTGGCGAATTAAAGGAACAGCCCTCCCAGCGGAACAGGGTTTGCTCATGAAAGACACACTCACTCCCAGCTCTCTGCCAAGAAAAGAACCTATTTGCATACAATTTATTGCAAAAGTAGGAATTCCCGCTTCCCTTGCCTCCTGCCCCCAACAGGGAGCAGCTGTTAGTGAAGTGTGATTTTTGCTTTACTCCCCAAATGGATTTTCTAATTGTGAGACAGAAGCACAGGGAGCGAAAGAGAGCAGGATCAGCAGCTCTGGCTCTGCTGGAAACGGGCAGGCTGGAAACATGGAAAGGAGACCGGGGATCGCCCGGGCTCTGGGCAGCAGCTGCTTAGTGGCACCTCAGAGAGAGCGGAGGGGCTGAGCCGAATTCCTGGAAAGAGGAGAAAAAGCCTTTCAAAAGCCTGGGGTGTTTGGGGTTTCTCCAGGCCAGCAGAGAGATAACCCAGGATTAGCTCTCAGCAGGTGGGAACAGCGCTGGGAGCACAGATCAGTCTCGATTCTCTTTTGTGGGACACAGCCTTGCCCAGCTGGCTGGAGGCATCATTGTCCCAGTCCCAGTGCCCTACAGGGGAGCAGCTTTTTGACACTGTTCCTGCCCTCTGCGTGGTCCTGCCTTCTAAGCTGCGTCTCCTAAGGTTCTCTGAGGTTTCTTCTCAATGCTGAACGGTGTCCTCCATGAGAGGAAAAAAAAAGTAACAAGTTAATCTTTGAAACATAAGCTGAGCCTTTGCTCTCTAGCCTGCTGTGGATTCTTTCCAAGGTCTGAGTCATCCATTAGTCTGGTGGTTAGCATGCACTGGGTATCCTCAGGGCACACACAGGCAGTGCAAGGAGCGGGCAGGCGGCGAGGCCAGGGCACCCACACTTGAACTCGGTGGTTTTAGGATCTTGGAGGGAAATGAGGCATCAGGTAACCTGTAGCTACTGCTGGACCTTCCTTTATTAAGTCTGTATTAGGTGCCATGCAGGGTACTTCTACAGACCTTATTTCATTGCATCCTCACAACCAGAAAGTGATAGGCATACATGCTGTCCCCTTTTTACAAAAAGGAATCTGAGGTTCAGAGAAGCAGTGAAACCTCACTGAGGGAATACACCTGGGGAGCATTGAGAATGTAACACTGGGCTCTACAATTCTTTCTATCACACATTACTGCCCAGAAACATTGTAAGATGATACTTAAACAATGTTTTATGACCTATTAGACCATAACACTGCTTGTATAAAAATCACTGCCGTATTTGAATAGGGAAGGCAGGTTTCTTTCTTCCACAGAGCTAATTCAGAGATTCTTGATTTTTCAGATTAAGTACTAATAACAGAGGTTTCAATTATCTGTTTTCAGCACTGAATGGTAGCAACACTACACTTGTTATTATTATTGCTCCGGGGCTTCGTTTTGCCATCTGAAAGAAGTGGGCAAGATTAGGTCATCCCCATGGTCTCTCTGGCTCCGGTATTCTAGGATTCTCTGGTTAAGAGACCCTCCCAGACAGCAAGAAAGCCCATAAACAGTCATGTCATAAAACAGCTCGGTGGACTTTTGAACCATTTTTGCTGACTCAAATGTTGGTTGTTTTGGAAGTTTTTAATTCTGTGTTTTAGCCAAAGCATATTGTAGTAGCATGAGGCTGTGTCTTTCTAGCATTAGTGAATGCTTTCATTTCTTTTGGCTTTCCAAAGTCTACTGAATTTATCTCCTGGGTTAGGGAATAGAATATTAGAATAGTATAAAATACATGTCATATGGAATATAGACTATATTTACATATAATGTACGATCGATATATATTTGCAATTGTATGTATGTATAAGTGGTATGAGAGCATGTTGGAAAACTGGGCGATGTATTTGGCTTCTTCTGGGAACATCCACCCTTGTAGTATGGCACAGTCATTGGTTGGGGCATACCACAAGTGGCCTCACCTCTCACAGGGAAAACAAAGCCGAATAGAACCAAGCTGGCCCTCTAGACAGGAAACAGGCCAGTGGAACAAACAAACAAGAATATTATTAAGCATGAAGTTAACTGTCACAGAAATACAATCCAGTACCATAGAGAAGAGATGAATAGTTCTATTTACTAGCCTCTTTAAAAGAGGCTACTTGTAAAAGGAATTTTCTCCAAACGTATGAGGCATCTTAAGCCATACCTTGGCTTTGAGAGAAAGAGGCTCAGATAAGGCACTTGTTTCCAGCCATTCCCAGACCTCGTGCAGCGTCCCTTCCAGGCAAACATGTCTGTGTATAGCACGTGCCCTCCAATACCTGCCCCTCTGCTGACGCTGTACTCTACCTAGACTCCTCACGCCACCTCCTCATATCCCGCTTGGCATCCAGTTCTGCTCTGACTTCGCCATGGTGCTTCCTAGATGTCTTCCACAAGAAATGCTGTCATGCACCGTAGCAGTTGGTCACTCTGTTAGGACATTCCTTCCCTGTACAATTATGTCTGTGTATGTCTAGTTTTTCCTCCCACACTCCAAGCTTCTAGAGGGCAGTGATCACACCTGCTTTTCCTTGCCTGGTACGGAGCGTTGGGTATCAGTAAATGTTTATTGAACGAATGAAGTAATGGAGGAACAAGTGAATGTTTGACATGCTGTGCTCTGTAATTAAATTCTTCTTTTTTCACCCATAGAACGTAAGAGGGAAACTAGATTTCCCAACACACCCATTTCACAGATGAGGAAAGGGGGCCCAGAGAGGAGGAATGACTTACCCAAGGCCACCTTGGCTGCTTTCCATGTGGATGGCCATCACAGTCAGAACTGAGCAACCAAACCTCAGTAGACATTACAGCAGAGGGTGCTGATGGAATTAATAACCATGCACCCTCCTGCTTGGCAGACCACCTCTTGGCACCCAATCTCTTATGGTTGCATTCTTCTCAGTACTATAAGCACTTTTTTCCACATGAGAGGACAGACTGAGTGCTTGTAAACACTACCTCTGCTCGGAGTTCTCAGCCAAGACTGTTTTTATTGTTGCTTGTTTGCAGTCCTCATTCACAGGTTGCTCGTGGAGGCTGAGGTTTGGAGGCCAGAGGGAGTGTGGGAGTTCACCTCATGTGAGATCATTCTCCTGAAGAGTTCCTGGAAGATCTATTATATGTAATACATTTTTGTTTTCTGAGACAGATCAGCCGATGAGTGAAATATTAGCCAGGACTAGCACTGTCTGGGGAAGCGGAGCATCCATTTCTTTGAGAAGTCTAGCATTTACTTCCCATGGGACCCCGTGCTTCCCACCAACACTTACCCACCCCTTCCCTGCTCCCAACCTCCTCCTCCTCTTCTTGGGATTCATCTAGTGTGCTAACTCCCGTCCAAAAGTCCCATGTGACTTTATATTTGCCAGAAATCTCTCCCAAAGCAATGAAGGAGCCCTGGTCCAACACAATGAGTTAGTCATTCAATTAGATGCATTTGTGTAGAGTCAAAGTTCCCCGGCTTGCTGTCTGCAAGTCTTTGTTCAGTGCTCTTCTTCTCCATCTCTTCTCACTTCTCCCTCGACAACAAAGGATGAAAAAGCTCAAAGATGTCATTGGTCATGGAATGAGCAGCAAGATAGAGAGCTTCCCTGCTTGGTGGAATAGGGCAAATGAGCTGTACAATCAACCAGTAAGGAGGCTGTCTGGTCAGCATGGCAAAGTGGAAGGAGCTTTGGTTTAGAGTCCTGCATTTGCGTCCTGAGGCTGCATAACTTACTGTGTGACTTTGGGCAAATCTCTTCCCTTCTCTGGCTCTCTCGGTGTACTGGTTACCAAATGAGTGATCCCTAAGGATCTTAGCAACTTAAAAATTCTAAGTAAAAAATTCAAAAGAATAATTGTATGTACCTCAAAGCCTTTGTACATTCCCAGCCCCTAGACGAACCCTCCCCCAACTTTATCCACATGGCAAATTCCTATATTATTTTTCAAGATTTACTTCTAAGATAGTTTGCCTGACCTTACATTCCGAGAGAAGGATGCCTCACCCATACTCATCCAGGCTCCTACTTTTCCTTTTTAGCACATTGTATACTTGCCTTTTCAGCTCATCAGACTGTGAGCACTGGGAGGGCAGGCACCGTCCCTTTTCCTGTGCTTACTAACACGTCTGTGTGCAGACAGTGGCTGTTCATTGTTGGTGCCCATGCTGTGCCACTAGCTAATAATTGTGAATATCGCTCCTGCATATCGTGGTGTTTAGAATGGCATGTGACCTATGGCAGGATTTTTAGGTAAACCATAAACCTTCTTGAAATGATTTACTATATGATTAGAGCTCTTATTGTTATCACTGATTTTTACTCATCCAGTTCCCCAAAGGGACTATGAGAGTTCCCTGGGGTCGAGAACTGTGCCTTCCATCTCAAATTACTGGAAAGTCAATTAATCTTCCCATGAAATGACTGATTGGCCAGATGATGGAAAAGATGGAAGCAGCCTAAGATTGACATGAGCAGTTCTGGGTTCCAATCATCTTGACCATTAACAAGGTGAATCGTCTTGAGGAAATCATATCTCTTCTCTGAAACTCAGATTCCTTATTAGTGAGACAGATAAAATATCTCTGCCTTAAGTCCCTCCCACAGTCGGCGTGGAGACCACGTAAGAGCGGAAGAAAGGTGCCCAGCCAGCTGTGATGCCCTGTGAAGATTTTTGTTTTTTGATGATGAATGATTTCCCTCCCCAAATTTCAGCCAAAAGCTCACACTGGGCACAGATGTATTGTGCATGAATCCCAGCTTCCAACTAAAATATTTCTGGGCTCTCTGGGGGTTAGAAGGGGAGAAAAGGGAGTTGAAGCAACCACCAGGGGCTGTCTTGTCTGCTTACACTTTCTAAAGACTACCTCTTAGCTGGAGGCTGAAGGGGAAGAGGGAGACAATTCAAAAGGCCAGCAGTGACCAGTGCTAAGTTGGAAGTCTGGAATTGTGGGAGAGCGTGGGAGGTGGTTTTGGTCATTGCTAGTGCGCACCCAGGCTGTTGTGATAAACACAAGTGACTCAAACCATCTCAGGGCTTAATGCATGTTACAGAGGGAATACGTAGCTTTGAAGTCAGTGCAGATTGACTTTCTTTGACTGACTTTCCACAGCTGTGTTAGATAATTAACTAGCATTTAATTTGTCCCTTTTCTTATTTCCTTATTTCTCTTCCTTGTTTTTTCTTAGATTTCTTTTGTGGACAGTGATGAATAACAGAGGCTCACGTGGATTGAATAGTTCCCAATAGGTGGGTCCTTCTTAAGTGGTTACATGCGTTGAGTTCAGTGATTTTTACAGTGAGTCCATTAGGTGGATACTGTCATGATACCCATTTCGCAGATGGGAGTTGTGAGGAACAGAGAGCTCGAGTAAATTGTCCAAGACACATGAGTCATAAATGGCAGCAAGAAGATCCAAGCCCAAGCTGTGGACTCTATCCCCAGCCTCCTACGATTGGGGGCGCTTCCTTATGTACTTAGTTTAACAGCTACTCAAAGGCAAGGATGGCATTCCTGGCCTCAGACGGACCACTCTGAGTGGTTGTGGAGTTTGGCCATAACAGCCTAATGAGGCAAGAAGGGCTTTGCTTACGTTCCTCTGGGCACTGTGGCAGCAGGATGCAGTGAGAAGTCCGCCTCTGTCTGTGCTGATGCTGGAATTGTGGAAGTATCTGGCATGAATTTGGTTCCCATCCTAATTCAGCCACGAACTAGTTAGGGAAAGGAGTGGGACCCTGGCAAATTGTTTAACTTCTTTGTTACAGGTCCCTCATTTGTGAAACTGGGCACATTAATAACAAGTGCTGTTTAGAGTCATTCTTAGGATTAAAGGGAATGTACTTGGTCAAATGTTCATGTTTGCCACACTCTGAAATAATCTCGAAGTGATGGCTATTGGCTATTCTAGGCAAGAAACTTTTTTCTTTTCTGGGCCTTTATTTTCTCATCTTTAAATGATAGAAAAGATAATCTAGGAGTTATCTTCCAGAAATGTGCTCACTAAAATAAAAAGGGTTAAGAAAAAAAATGTGTAAACATATAAAAAAATCCATAGCACCTTCTGTTACAGGCCTTGGGAATCCCAGGCTGACCAAACTGAGTGTACTAGGTACTCTGTTTACTCAAACATCCTTCATAGATTACCTCCCCCCACCACCTCCTTCCTGTTATGCACAGGCAAACACACACACACCAGCTCACTGAAGTGAGTGTTTTCCTAAAGGGACATACAGTTTTGGAACAGCAGGTTTAAGGGCCCTGTTCTCCCATTGTTTTCCGAGTCTTCACACGTACTGTGTCTTCAAGTGATGCTGGAAAATTCCCCTCTATTCAGAGCCAGCTGGATGGTGTTGCTTGCCTGAGAGCTGGAAGCTCCACCAGCAGGGCCTGGGGTTGATGCACTGCTGTCACAGAGGCAGGGCAATCACGTTCCTGCCTGGGGAGTCCCCTGGGCTGGCCTTGGTCCTCCTTTCCTCCCAGTAGCAGGAGTGGTGGCAACTATCCTCACTTACATTGCTAGCAACATTACAAAGCAGTAACTATTTCAGTCCTCACACCTAAGCTTTCTCCATGTTACAGGTGACGAGAGGTCAAGAGACTTGCTTAAAGTCACAGAGCCAGTGTGTGGTTAGATGGAAGTGCGGAACACTGGACTCTGGTTTCCACTGCAGAAACCATTTGTAGAGAGTGTTATATTACCAGTCTTGTAGGGGGAGCATAGTTTGCCACCCCAAAATATCTCTTTGGCATGCAGATTATTTTTGAGCTGAAAACAATCAAGGCCCAAAAGACTCAAGAATTCTTTCTTTTTACCTACCCCTTAGGGGCCTAAAGAATTTAGATAAAGGGCCTGTTCCTAGAATAGAGCTGTCAGGAGGTGTCCACAAGGAGCATAGGCTAAGTGTGGTGGTGAAAGAAACTTGAGCAGAGCCTAGAGAGCAAATGTTTGTTTACCAAACATTTGTTTCTCCATTTCCATGTCAATTTCCTTCCTCCCCTTTGAAGTTCCAAACTACTACCCCAACGTGCTCTTTTGTCTTGAGCTGAAGATGGTGTTTAAGGTGGGGGTTTCAGGGGAGTTACTTAGTTTCTCTGGGTCTTTTCCCATGTATACGTGTTATTAAAGTTTTGTTTGATTTTCTCCTGTTAATCTGTCTCATGTCAATTTAATTCTTAGACCAGCCAGAAGAACCTAGAAGGGCAGAGGAAAACTTCCTCCTCCCTGACCGTCTTAGAGGGTACAGTGGTATAAATGATTTGCAACTAGGCAGACTTCAGTTTAATCCCAGCTCTGCCATGTATTCGTGTGTGAAATGTTTCAAATTCCTTTACTCCTATGAGCCCCATCTGTGTCTTTGTCTGTAAAATGGGAGAGAGGATACTCACGCCACAGAGCTGACAGGACTGTGGTAGGCTGAGTAATGGCCCCCCAAGATATCCAAGTCCTCACTCCCCAGAACCAGTGAATGTTAACCTTCTACGGCAAAATCGACTTTTCAGATGTGATTAAGAATTATTTACATGCGGAGATGATCCTGGATGCAATCACAAGCGACCTTGTAAGAGTGAGGCAGAGGGAGATTTGACTCCAGGAGAGGAGAAGCATTGTGACCATGGGACAGAGATTGAAGTGATGTGGCCAGAAGCCCAGGGATGCTAAAAGATGCAAGGAACAGATTTTTCCCTGGAGCCTCCAGAAGGAGCCAGCCCTGTGGACAACTTGGTTTTAGCCCAGTAAAACTCGTTTCAGACTCTGCCCTGCAGAACCATAAGAGAATGAATTTCTGTTGTCTTAAGCCATTCAGTTTGTGGTAATTTGTTAAAACAGCCATGGGAAACTGATACAAGCACTAAATGGGCCTGCCTTGTGCATAACAGGGCCTTAAAAATGGTGGCTCCATCTCACTAGATTTTCAAATGCCTTCTTGTTGCGTCTCCTTGCATGTGACTTTTTAGGTATTGGCTGGAAGACAGGCAGGGAGAAGGAAGTTGGAGGGAACTGCCGCCTGCACCATTAGCCTGACAGTTTTGAAGTGGCCTCTTGATGTGGGAACTTTGCAGTGTTGAGTGATTTAGCCCAGGGAGAGGAGTGAAGCTGGACTTAAAACATTGCATCCTTATCATTCCAGAGTCAGCCTGACTCTAGTAAGTGTCAAGCTTATCGGAGTAGCTGCTCATCTATAACCCTGAGGATTCACCCAGAGCACACTTTGTCAAGTTGAAAAGAGCTAAGAGATCACTGAGCTCAAATGAGAGATAAGTAAAGGAGGCCCAGAGCCTTGCCGGTTTTGCCCACACGCTGTGAGTCGTGGTCAGCTGAGGCTAAAACCCATGCCTGCTCGTTCTTGGAATAATGTTTCACATGAAGGAAACAGCTTGTTGAGATTTCTGAAAGACCCACAAACCCCAGAAAAGTTTATAGCTTAAAAAATCCTTCACACAGACTGAGCTGCTTCTACTTAGAAAAGATGCAAAAAAGTGACTGAGACGAGCAAACAGACACACGCCAGGCTCCCCGCTCCCTCTGTGCTTCTGCGCATAATCTCCAAGCCCGGCCTCTCTCTTTTGCTTCCCTCTGGTTTCCATTCTGCTCAGTGATCTCATCGGAGGGAGCTGTGGTATCTGGGGACCAAAGGAACCCCTTAGTGAGATGTCAAGCGGTCTCAAATCTTTCAGACACTGTCTCAGAGAGTGGCCTCTGTAGGGGAAGTTCAAAGGCTTCCTAAACGCCTTGGAACACCTGCCCAGGCCAGGATTGGACTCGGCTTGCAGATGGTGGTATATGGGGAGTGCTATTCTGTGAGTATAGATACATGACTCATCGTTTAAGACAGATGATAGATGATTTCCTTCATGGAAATACTTTATATGGGAATTACGGTGAAGACTTGATAATCCCTATGGACAGGAGCGGGCGGGGGCCCGGATGAATCAGAGAGACAGCTGCATTGTAGACCAGCTGAGGGGTGCTTACTTTGAAGTATATCCTGCCAGTAGCTCCTCTAAGCTGATACAGTATTGCCAACGTGGGATATTCTGGGAGCCCGGGTTAATGAGCAGAAATCAGTAGTACATGGTGATTTTCCAAAGAAGTCAAAGTGCTCTCGTTCTTTAGCAAGTTCTAATCTTGCTTGCACACTTAATCTAATAGGTGATTTATATAAAATTGCTGACATTTGACTACCTTTGACCTACAGAATGGCACTTAGATACTAGTTCAGTGAATGAACTTAGGTCTTTCTAAGATCCCAGCACCATGGTGGGGTATGGAAAGAGCAGAGCCACTCACTTCTAGGGGTGCAGGCTTGTACAGTGCGGATTCCTGCCCAGGCCAGAGAGGAACGAGGTGTGTAACTGGTTTCCAGGTGTTCTGGGCCACGTAAGACCCCTGGATTCCCGAATAGAGAAACAACTCTCAACACAGTTGAGATTTAAGTTTACCAGTTATTTGCTATGTATTTGTTTGTTTGTTTGTTTGTTTGTTTATATTTTACCAGTTACCAGTTACTTGGGTGAGGACAGTGCAGAATGGCATGGTTGAGAGAAACGGAGAAAAATAAAGAAATGAGATGTTTTATTATTGTAGAGTATTGTACCTACTACTGGATTATATACATAAAGCTACCAGCTTATGGCCAGCTACAGAAAAAGCTAGGTTTTTTTCTTTCTTCCCATGGAGAATAATGACAAATGAAGTACTAGCTTCTCCTGTTTCAGGGAAGTTGCATGACGGTGGGCGAGATGATACCTGCAGGTATGCCAGCCTTCCTGATCCCTGAGCATCCCTTTGGCTAGGAAGTACCTGAGACTTAATTCACCATTTCCTTTGGGCATCAGATGGTCCCTTCCCCAAAGGTGCTGAGATCAGAGGCTAAAGAGTTTGTCTGCAAGATTTCTGAGCCCTTTTTGCTGTCTAACCCAAACAATCCAATAGGAACATCTGTTTTCCTTTGGGGAACAGAGAAGAATGCCAATGTCAAAATCATTCCCTCAGTCTTGAATAACCCAACAGGATTTAACCAGAACCTTGAACAGTGGCTGGCACCTAGCAAATGCTCTATAGTTATTTGTTTTGTGAGTGGTTGAATTTGATCATCTTTGAAGTGCAAAGTTCAGTGTGGAAAATCTGGTTCACCGTTTTTCTTTGTAAAAGCGGCCAATTTAATTGAATACAGAGTTATCGATTGTCTATGTTTGTCTGAAACAATAAAAATAACAACTCCAATCTTTCATTCCTGATGGTTGGCCATTGTGCGAGCAGAGTTGGCAGCAGTTAGAGTTGCTAAGGTCTAGAACTAGTAGCTTGGAAGATATCAGAGGAGTAATTTTGTCTGAGTTCTGATTTGCTTGACAGATGCCCTCTAAGGCACCAGTGTCTTCGTTTTACAAATTTTATTTATTAGACTTGGACATGGATCCCACCTCGGGATCATGTCACAGGGATTAAAAGGTGATCCATCCAGCTCTGAAAGTTTACAGACCCATGGGGAGGACAGGCGCAGAAACATGTAAGTGCAACACACTGTGATACGTGCTGCAGTGAAAGTCACCACAGGAGGTGGTGATGAGGACACAGAGGAATAAAGAATCTAATCTTTCCATTCCTTTAATACTTCCAGTGTCAGGATACTCATTATCTTAGAAGAAAATACAGAGAGAAATAGTGCATTAACTTCTATTCACTGAGTGTTTTTTAAATGAGTATCTGCTGTGTGCCATGTACTATGTCAGGGGCTAGAAAGACAGTGAATAAAAGAGATGCAGTCCCCACTGTTACAGAACTTTCAAAACCATGGGTGAGATATCCATTAAACGTGTAAATACACAAATAAGCGTATAATTACAAACAGTGATGCGTGTGATGAAAGAAAAGCCAAGTGGCTGTGAGACACTCTGCACTGGTTCCTGCTGCGCTGGTCTCAGCCGAGTCCTGAGAAGCGAGTGTTTTAGTCTCCATCTTGCTGAAGAGTTAGCTGAGGCTCCCAACTGTAAAGTGCTTTGCCCAAAGCCACACAGCTGGTAAGTGTCAGAGCAGGGATTAGAACCCAGAGCCGTCCAATGCCAAGTACAGAGCTTTCTACTGCATGTCCTCACTAAGGAGCCTCATGGTATATGGGCCACCCCATTCAGGGACAGATGATTAGAAACATGGTCATTAAAACATACTCTTTCTCTGCAGCATACATCTATGCCTTTAACATGTGCCACCAATTAAGGGGTTAATTATGTACGTACTGCCTCATGCTGATTTATAAATGTGGGTTAGTTTTGTTTAAGTAAGAGCATGGAAAGTCTGATTCTTCCACTCAAATCCACCCACCTTCTGTCTAGGCTGATGCTGAATGTAAAAGTTCTCATTAAATACTCATTGGTTTTGAACTCAGACTTTGGGATTTGTATGATGCTGCATACAGATTCCACGATAATGGGCTAAGATAATACAGTGGCTCTGAGTTTGGACTTTAAATCTTGGAGACCTGGGTTCAAATCCCAGCTCAGTTACTCATAAACTGGATGCTCCTGGGCAAGACTGTTCACCTCCCAGAGCCTCGGTGTCTTCATCTGTAAAATGGAGATAAAAACATACACTCAGGTCATTAGGAGTCAGTGAGATACGTGGTTAGTACCCTGCTAGGACACAGACCTGCCAGATAGTTGGTAATTATTATTACTTTTAGATTTTCCTCTTTATTGAGCAAATATCATCTGAACCATCAAACAAAGCTAACTCCCAGCTTTTTACTTCACTTCTAAAACTAGATAAGGAGTTGGAGACTCACTGTATTTTGTTTTTCCCCTGAATTCTTCCCCCTGCCTTTAGTAAGAAGGGGTCTGATTTGTTTCATTCTTCAATTTATGCCAGTGGTTTTCAATAGGGGATGATCTCCCCCGCTACCCCAACCAGGGAGCATTTGGAAATGACTGGAGACATTTTTGTCTGTCACAGCTTGAGGCGGGGAGCGCTTCCGGAAACTAGTGAGCAGAGGCCAGGGATGCTGTTGAATATCCCACAGTGTGCAGGACAGTCCTCATAACGAAGAATTACGTGGCACAAGTATGTCAGTAGTGCTGAGACTGCCAGTTTATGCCTTCCAGCGCATGCACACACACACGCACACACCCCATACACGCTCATACACACACACACACACACACACACACACACACACACACACACCCCATACGCGCTCATCCACCCCTGTTCCTTGTCGGCAAGCTCCAGGATGATGTCATGTGGAGGGGAACCCACACAGGCCTGTGGTGAGACACAGCGCACGTGGGGGATCTCGCCATTTCCGTGCAGACCCCTCACCTCAGCATCGCAGCCGCCTCATATCCTGCCGTGGTCCCTCCTGGGACCAGAGGGGAACCTCGCAGCAGATGGGGTTTCGCTTAGTCACAGTCTCTGTGGCCAGATCCGATTACATCAGCAGCCGCTCTGGCTGGGAGAGACCCACGGTTGCCTGGAGCTCTCTGCACTGGCCTTTCACCTTCTAAGACCCAAATTCATCCCAAGACAGTGGAGGAGAGGAGCTGGCTTGCAGTTCTATCTATTAAAAGGAAGAAAGCTGAGAAATAGAAAAAAACCAAACGGATCCTGGTATCTTCTTTTGAGGGACTTGATATTTCTGTCTGTGTGTTTCTTGTGTTTATCATGACAGGTGGTGAGTATCCAGTAACTTTTTAAGAAGAAATATATAAATGATAGAAATCTTGAAAGTGTTTGTATTTCATATGAAAGAATAAGCTTGGGTACTAATTATTATGTCTATAACGAACTGTTTTGTGTGTAATTTTAGACAGTCATGTGTGGATTAGCACCTCCACTTGAGAGCTCATACAGCAGAGGGCGAGCAAAGCTGGCTTACCCAAAGGGCAAGAGCTATTACGTGGCAAAGACCAGATTCCAACCCGTGCCTCACTTCCTTGGAGGCCTGGGTCTTAACCACTTAGCTAGATGCCTCTTGCTAGTGAGGAGAGAGCTGACCTTTGGCAGAAAGCACGGCTAATACAGGACCTCCCAGCCACTGCAGAGTGACGACGGAAGGGTCTGGGATGCCTCTTGGCATTGCTCTGCAGCAAACAGGTGATGTGAGCTCCTAGTGCCTCCCGTCTCTCACCTGGGCCTGCATTTGCACCTGGCCACATTGCTGCTGCCTTCTGTCTCTAGCTCTGGGTGTTACCTGCCATCATTGTGACCTATCCTCTCAGAATACTTGCTTTTATGGTTATCTGATTCATAGTGTCATGGGTTCAAGGGTGACATGTATTCAGATAGAGAGTGTATTTATTGGAGTCACAATACTTGCTGTAACAGAAAAAAATTTTTTTTCAGTGGCTTAACAAGATGTAAGTTTACATCTTGCTCATATAAAGCCCTGCGAGGGGGTTGGCTTTCTTTGAAACAGTAATACCAGAATGTTTCAATCTTATGTGTCCACCAGCTTGGCTTCCATAGAGAACGTGCTTACCCACAGTAAGCCAGCAGAAGCAGAAAGAGGAAGGGGACTGCACGGGTGGGCTAAGGACCAGAATGTCACAGTAGTGGCATCCCATTGTTAGGACCCAATCACATGGCCACACTTAAGTGCAAGGAATGCTGGGAAATGTGGTTTATCTAGTTGTCTTAGGAAGGTGAGGAAGTTAATTTTATGAGTAGTTAGATAGCCCCTTCCGCTGTGAGAATCTCTGAAAGCTTGAAAGATCTCTTGAATTTGGAAGAGATGGTCAGGGATTTTGGGGAATCCCAAATTTAGGTAAGAGATTTGACTGTGCCCCTCAGATCTCACCTTTCAATTGATGACTTAACTCTTTCTACATATAGACCTCCCTCCTAGTGATGATGATGGGCTGGGGACAAGGGGTGAGCAACCCCTGGGGGCTGTGTAAGGGAGCAAAATTTGCCACCCAAATTGCCTCCTTGGCATGTGGATTATTTCAAGCCGAAAACAGTCAAAGTCTAGAAGACTCAGGGAGAATCTCTGACCTTCTCCCTAACTACCTAGAAGAATTTAGATGGAAGGCCTGTTTCCAAAATAGAGCTATCACCAGAGATATCTGCAAAGTTGGGGTAAATGTGGTGGAAGCCTAGAAAGCAGAGTCCACTCGGTGTCCCATTGTCTCTGCAGGGCCCAGCAAGCATTCGCTTCTCTGTCTCTATGTAGATTGCCTTCCTCCCTTTTAACATCCCAACCTACTATCCCCAGCATCATCTTTTGTCTTTAGCTGAATATTGTATTTAAGTTGAGGGTTTTAGCCATTTTGGCGAGTTGCTCAGTTTTCCTGGGTCTCTCCCATGTACTCTTGTTTGATTTTCTCCTGTTAATTTGCCTGTTAATTCCTAGAGCAGCCAGAAGAACCTAGAATTTCTTCCTCCCCAACACTGGACTAGGTCAACAGATTTGTAGGATGAAAATAGAACTCTTTGGAAAGAAGGATCAGTGGGGCCCTCATCTCTGTTCCATGTGTATCTGCTCATATTGTAATTAATTCATTGATTTATTCATTCCACAGACACTCATTTGAACATACTATGTACAATGCTAGGCAGCAGGGATCTAAGCATCCAGTCTCTGCTCTTGAAGAGCTTACAGTCGAATGTGAAAAAGAGGAGAAACAGACTGCTACAACCCAAAGGCATGAAGCCTATGACTGAGGTAGGTCCATGCAGGGTGAGGGTCATCTATCCCAGGCTGGTGGGAGGATTAGCTGATCTGTCTCCACACTGAGTTTTGAAACATCCCCAATGCAAAGAAGTCTGGGCAGGATGTTCTGGTAGAAGACACAGCATGTACAAAGGCACAGAGGTGTGGAAGAGCATTCAGCAGTGGTGAGCAGTTCAGGAGTGGTGGACACAGGATCCACGAGGAAGGTAGTGCTGGACTAGATCACGATGAGTACCGTGTGCTCACCTATGGAGTATGCATTTACTCAGACTTTCCGACCTTCCAGAAATGCCAGTGCCCACTTTAGAGCAGGGAGTTTCATGGTACGTGATGGAACTGCCCATGGCTGGCCCTGATGAGAATGCGCTGCTTCTGCACAGTGACCTGAGCACCACCAGCGCCCCAGCCCTGTGTGCATGCCGGTGGGCTAGGGGCCTCCTTCAGGCATGTGCCCTCCTAGCTGCAGTCCACATGTAATCTCTACTACACTTCTAGCCTCTCACAGCAATAATGGGAAGCCAGAGAGGGCACTGATTCTCTACCCACATGCGTAACACGCTCTGGTTTCCCACAGGCTCTCCGATAAAATGATGTCCTTCCTCCCTCCTTTCCCGGAGAACTGGTGACTCTTTTCATTTTTCGGAGAAGACTGAGTCACTTAGAGTCCCTGTATAGATACTTAATGCCCTCTAGCCACCAGAATTCATGAAAGAGACAGATTTATGAGGATGCGCTGGGAACTAGAATCTCAGTTTCTCTTTGTAATCTATTTTTGGCTAGGAAGCAGAGCCACATGGAAAAGATTTGATAATGTTAACAAATGACACAATAGTACGTAGCTGAGCCAGGAAGTGTTTCCAGTCTCAAGTGATGTGCTTCAGTCACACACAGACTTCTGGGGAAGTGGCTTTCTCATCTTATCTAAAATGCCATGTCATCTTCTAATGCTCAACCCAGATGCCACCTGCTCTGTAAATATTCCTCAATATTCAGCCCAGACTATCCCTCTCTATTTTACTTGTATCTCTATTCCTTGATTACCCACTTTGCCTGGATCCTAAGTAATTGCCTCCATATGTGCCTCCTCATGAGATTATAAAATAAGGTAACATTTATTATGTGCCCGCATGTGTCAGGCACTGGGATAATTGTTTTACACATTCTGTTTCACGGAATCTTCTCAAATTGACTGTGGGTAGATGTTACTAGATCCATATTAAAAATAAGTAACGGAAGTTCCTGGATGCTAAGCTCCTGGAAAGCTTAAAAAGGTATATCTTTATCTGGCTCTGCATGTTTCACCAGCCTGGCTGGCACAACAGGTCCTGAAAACGATAGGAACAGAATATGTTTTATTGAAATCCTTGGGGTTCTTCTTTTCCCTGCCCACGTATTGTAATATCCATCAAGGCTTGTTTTATATTTAGAAAAAAAGTACTAGGAAAACCCAAAGTGGTGTAATCAAGGAGTCGGAGCATTAAATATCTTGGGCTTTTGCCAGGGAAGTTACCATAGGACATGTATTGTTCTGTGCTTCATCCCGATAGAAAGGGTGTTCATTGACATCGTGATATATTTTAGAATCAGATTTGCGAAACTTGTCGCAAACACTAGGGGAAGGGCTTGGACATCTGAACCACCCTGCGCTGTGTTCTGCGCCTTTGCATCTTCTTTCTTGACCTTTAGCAAGACCAGCATGTCTTTCCCTTGATGAAACAGCTCATGAAACACAACGCTTCCTTGAGTCAATCCCTGACTTCAGAAAATCCTCAAACATGTTTCTAACTGTATGTGTGTCTGTGTGTGTGCGCATTTGGAAGAAAGAAGCAAGAGTGAGGAAGTGATTTCTACTCAGTAGTCTGGGGTCCACTCTATTGAAAATATCACCCCCCTAAAAATGAAATGTTACAAGAGCTCTTCTTTTCCAGAGCTTGGAGTAGATTCCTTTCTGTTTTTGGAAAAACGGATGTGAAAAATCCATCATGTTCTCATCCTCAGTTATAGGGCCTGTTCATACCTTTATAACTGCAGGGGGCGTGTTTGTTAGCTCCTGTTTCCAATCAATTGGATGAGTTCATTTCCCTTCTAAGGGCATGTGGTCCCACAGAGGGGATGAAGCCACCTTTACCATCCCTGGGAGAGGGAGGCTGGGGGGGGGGGGCTAATGAATTAATGAACATTTAATAGTGCAAACACACAGCATCTATGGTGAGAACATACAGCTTCCACTATGAGATGAAGATGACAAGGAGGGTATTTATCCATTTATTTAATGCATGGTTACTGATCACTTGCAGTGCATTTAGCATTGTTCTAGGCAGTGAGGAAATGAAGGGGCTTGCCCTTAAGAGGCATGTAGCCCAGAGGAGGCGACAAATAAGTAAAGTAACTATTGTAATCCAATGTGACAAGGGCCATGAGAGAGCAAGTAGAGGGTCTGGGTAGATGAGAGTGGGGGGAAAGCTTGCTAGAGAGGGTTACACCTGAACAGAATCTTGAATATGATTTAGAGTTATGGAGGAGGGGGGAGAAGAGAGGGAGTCAGAGAGAGGCAGAGGGATCTGCCCTACCAGGCGTGGAGATGAGAAACAGCACACTACATTCTAGGAGTGTTGGAGGAGTGTGGGTCGGGGAGAGAGGGAGTGCTGGGGGTAGCGCTGGTGAGAGAGGCTAGGTTGGCAGGGTCTCATGCGGGGCCCTTGAGAGCCATGTGAAGGATTTTGAACTCTCCTGGTGTAGGTAGGTGATTGGAGGCCATTCCAGTGTGTCAACAAAGCAGGGACAAGGGTAGAGTCAGGCTTTAGAAATACTGTCCTGGCTGCAGTGTAAGGCAGGCAAATTGGAGTCAGGAAGGCCAGTGAAGGGCTATCATAGTCATTTAAGCAAGAGGTGTTGCTTGTGTGGACCAGGGTGGGAGCTGTGGGGGTGGGGGGAATTGGGAAGATTTTAGTAATACTAAAGACAAGCTTGCCAGGCTTTGGTGATTGATCAGAGGTGGGGAATGAAGTAGAGAGAAGCAGCATCCTGGACTGGAGGCCCAGTGGATGCTGGTGCTGGTCACTAAAATGGGATTAGAGGAAGAGTGAGGATGACCACAGTGTGGACCTGGTAGTTACAGGTCAGGAATAGAGGCAATGGTGGCAAAAGGGTGAGCTTGGCCTCAGCAAAGACACAGTGCCCACGTTCCATTTATCTCCAGACCCAGCCTGGGAGCACATATACGTAGAACCCCCACTTGAAATGGAGCCAAGGATAGGCTGAATTTCCCTCTAGAGGCACTCACTCTCCCCTGGTTTGGTGTGTTCTTTTCTCACAGTCTGTAACAGTTATCATGATAGTCACAGAGAGACAGTACAGACAGTTACGTGCATGTACACCAGACTACTTGGGTTTGTAAACAGTCTAATTCTTATTTCTGTGTGACCTCAAGCAAGTTACTTAACCCATCTGTAACTCAGTGACCACATTAGTAAAGTGGGGATCATAGTTCCTACTTGACAGATGTGTTGTAGAGAAAAAAACTGTGTAGAACCACATGTAAGGGAGTAGTTAACCTGATAAAATATCGATAAAACAAATGAACAGTTCTTACCTTATTCTTGGCTCATTTCCTCTTCTTCTCAGTGTAAAGCATGGATTTTTATTTTATTTTATACTGGATGCAGGGTGCTTCATGGATTTGGAGTTCTGCTGTTTCAGAGAAAGGAAAAGGAGTCAAGGGATTTTTGGAGAATCAGTTTGTATCCAGTGCTGGGCTAGGCATTTTTCACGTCTTCTAATCCACGGCCACCCAAAATTATCATCCACAAATTCCGCTCTGGTCATTCTCCCCATTGCTCAAAAGTTCAAGTTCAAACTCCAAATGCCTCAGCAGGGCTTTCAACCCTGTTTGTGACCTGCCCCCAACTTGCTTCTTGTGCTTTGTCTCCTGCTCCCACCTCCTACGTGCTGATTCTACCCTCTCCTTTAGCCACAATATGCTTCCCATTCTTCAGATGCCATGATCGTATTTGCTTCCCCGTCAAAGTGGGTGTTGTGCCTTCTTCTGGGACTGCCTTTAGGTCTCATTTCTTAATTAAGACCCTGCTCAGATATTACCACCTCTTGCCAAATTAATCACCTTGCCTTCCCTGATTCCTGTATTTTGATGGTTCTAATATAATTCTTCCTACAGAGAATCTTAATAATTTGTTCATGAGTTAGTCTTCCACTTAGTAAACTGTGAGCTTTTCAAGGGCAGAACCTGTGTCTTCTTGGTCTTGAAGTCCCAGATCCTAACCTAGGACTTGGTACAGAGTGGGCGTTGGGGTAAGGCTTACTGAATACAAGTCAACTGATAAACCCCACTTAAAAACAGAAGCAGCAATAGATAGACAGCATGCTTCCCCCCCGCCCTCCTGCCACCACCTTACCTTGCCTTCACCCCAGCTCAGCAATGTGCCCAGGAAGAAGGACATCTGGAGTCTGAGAAGGAAAGGACAGGCTAAGAAACAATACAGATGTTTGTTGCTTTGCTTGTGTTCCCCAGATAAGCCATCGATCCCAAGACACCAACATTATGTACCATAGCTAAAGGGATTTTTTAACCTCTCAACAAAGACCCAGGATTTAAAAATCTTTCAGTTTTCTAATGTAGGTTAGGGTACCCAGTTACAAAGGGTAGAAACACTGGACTGACAAAGAGGCTCAAATCAAGTCTAATCTTAGCCCAACTTGACAGGTAACGTTTATACGTAGAAAACGCGTCATCCTCACCCTCTTTACACAGATGAGTTCATCAGCAAATCAGTCCTCTTGAACACCTACCATTTGATCTGCTCTATTACAATTTTTGAAGAGATTCATTGTGGTAAAATACAGTAGCATTTACAAAGTTGCTTTTGTACCCTCTAAAATAATCTTGGAAAACTAGGTGCCTTTTAAAGTTGACAAAGGTTTTTATTGTACATATAAATAGTGGCAAAGGATATAACTTTCACAGCATGTTGAAAATATAGTCATTTAAAAATAAAACTGTCATATCACTGTTTTAAATAGATTGAATGCAATCTAAATTTCATTAATGAAATTAATTTAATGAAATCTAAATTTGATACTATCATCTCCTCATTAAAAAATATATATTAATAAGATCTTCCTTAATGGCTGAAAATTTATGTAGCTCCTTTTTTCTCCTTAAGTGTGCTTTTCTATTCCATTTCCTCCACAGGAGTTTATCATAATGTAGTATTTTTTTTTAATAATTGGAAGTCTTTCCTTGATTACATTATTATACTTCTCTGAAACAAAACGTGTATAAATCAATATTAAAATTTCTTCAATGTTCTGTAAGTATAAGGTTCTAGCACAAAATGATTTATTATGGATTGAATTGTCATATCAGTTGTTGAAACTACTCAGTTAATCAATTCACTATACATTTATTGAAATTTTGATAAATACTTATGACATGAAACATGAAGTTTTATTGGAAATGCTTCTCTGAATGAGATGAATTTCTTTCAATTAGATCATGTTGAGGAATTATTTATTATTGCTAGCATGAAGTGGTGTTATTTAAATTCTATTCCTTGTTTTCATTTTTTGGTTGTAATGACTGAGAAACCTATTCACAGAAATAAATAGATGAGAAAGGCTTTTTGTTAGAGAAGAGTTATAACCACCTACCAGGTTGTATGCGAAAATTACATTGGGATAATCATCAAAAAAGTATTTTTAATGATTTCTTAACTGATGTTTCAATTACATTCCCCTTCAGTTTTGTTGTAACCAAAACACTGGAAGTCATCTGATTTGCAAAATGATTTATTACTCGATCATTAGTCATTCACTTTCTCAACAGTTACAATAGAATTTTGAATTGTACCTTTGTTTGTTCCCCCAGAGATTCTTATACCCTAAGGAAACTCAGGATGAATGAGATTTATGGCCTCCTTTTGTGAAGAGGGAGAAAAGCATTTGTTAAAAGGAGACTCCTTATCCTCAGATTCTTGAGAAAAAGTGCAAATGGAAGTTGAGAATCTGAAAATTTCTGTAAAGCTGTCTTCCAGCTGGAGCCCTTGGAAAATCCTTGGGTACCTCTGGGGGTACAGTGCACAGCAGTTTGAAATTGCTATATGAAGTATCTTTTCTATAATTATATTCAGTCTCCCCAGAGAGGCAGCATGGTTGTACAGGTGTCACCAATGAGACAGCAATGCAAAGCAGCCAGAAGTCAAGTTCATATTGACTTATATGAGCCAGATTCCATAATTCAGAAGTGGGAAAAACTAACTTGTGTTTTAGCAATCTAGGTTGACTTCATGAATGAGCTAGGTTTCAGATTAATCCTTGAATTATGGGAACAGAATGTCAAATATGAAATAAACTTCATCGTCTAGTCTGGAGCAGGCAATTAAGCATTATCTTTTATAGTAACTTGGGTTAATTGTTGGTGACTGCTTATATAACCCTTCTATATCAAGAAGGATTCAGAGGATTTGTCGGAAAGAATGGTGTGACCGATTAGTCTTGCCTGTTGGGGAAAACAGGGAGAGAAGTGGCACTGGTGCTCTGTATTTTCCGTCTTTGAGCTATCCAAGTACATGCAGTCCATATTGTATGGAAGAGCAGGCGAGAGCCCGGTGAGAGCGGGAAGCTTGAGCGAAATCCCATAGCTAATTAGTGACAGGATGAAAAAATTACTTATTTTTTCTTCAATATTTGGCACTCACTGTTGTTGCCAGAGAATAGGTTCTTGTCTCGAGCAGGAAAGAATTCAAGAGCGAGCCATAGTAAAGTGAAAGCAGGTTTGTTTAGGGAGATGCACATTCCACAGACAGAATGCAGGCTGTCTCAGAAGGCAAGAGAGGCAGCCCCAGGTTATGCGGTGGTTGATTTTTATGGGCTGGGCTAATTTCATATGCTAATAAGTGGAAGGATTAGTCCAGCTATTTTAGGGAAGGGGCAGGGATTTTCAGGAAGGCCCTCACTCATTTTTTGGCCTTTTACAGTCAGCCTGGATAGTGTCATGTAGCATTCTAATATATTACAATGAGCGTATAATGAGGCTCAAGGTCTACTGGAAATCAAATCTTCCACCATCTTGGGCCAAGTTGATCTAACCAGTTTATATCCTATCTTCAATTGCTGTGTCATTCTTTTAATGGTTGTTCCCGGCCCTGGCCCTCCTGTCTCACTATGAACTTCGTAGCATTTGCAACTGGAAAAAATTTCGGATGTTTTAGAGCTAAAAAGGAACAGATTCTGATTGTACAAATATGAACTTTTTTTTTTTCATTCAGGAAGCTTTTAGTTTCCTGCACGTTTGGTCTCTTGCTATTTTTTGAAAGAAGAAATGGGTCATCCATTATGAAGAGACTGAGAAACAAACAAAAAACAACAGCAAACTAAGATGATGGTTTTAGTTGCCCATTCAAATGGAGCTCAGAAAAAATCATAAACCATCTAAGCAAACTACTGCCTATCTAGCCATTGAGTCTACTTCACCCTGGCCGAGGAAAACAGATCTACAGACCACAGAGTAGAGTTAATAGAGGCTTGCAAGGCCTCTTATTCTCCTGTCTGTGGTATCCATTTATTCCGAGCATCCTAGCCCAACACGAGTCCCTTTGCCATGTGACGTTATCACACCTTGGGACTGGAGTGGGACTGAGCAGAAGTATAGCAGAAGTACACAGGATGGATACATTGATGGAGGGGTTAACTTTATAACAAGTGGACTTTACCATACATAGAAAATTACATATTGCTTTATGCCTTTTTCTTTTGGACCTCTTTCCCCATAAATCTACATGTACTTCATTTTTTTTTAGCTGCAACATAATATTCAGTTGATTCCAGAATTTTGCTAGTTCAAACAGCGCTGCAATAGACATCCTCCTGCATTCATCTTGGTCCACTTCTGAGAATTTATCTGAAGGATAAATTCCTAGATGAACTGCTAAAATAAAACTTTCAGTTTCCATAAATACTTCCAAATGGGTCTCTGAAGAGGTTATGCCAATTTACACTCTTAACCATGGTATATGAGGGTACGGGCTCTCCCACATCCAGCTAACACTGGGTATTTTCAAATGTGAAGAGGAGGATTTGAATAATTAATGTTTGAATTAGAAATGAGGCATCCATCTTGGCTACTCCAACCTGTGTCTCCCCAAACCCATACAGCTGGATGGTGGCTAATGCCACAGACTGTGCTCTGAAGGCTGAATACTTCTGCTTCATTGGGAACAGGGGCTGTTTCTTCAGTCTGTGCCCTACTTGGCATCTGTCCCTGACAGACCCAGCCAATGTGGGAGCCAGCCTCTCTGACGGTAAGAAAAAGTGGATTGGAAACAAATTGATCTTTTCACAGCTGGCCGTTCCCTTCTTTCCCCTCAACTTGGATCCAGCTCAGAACAAGGTCACTGATCTTCTCCGGCAACAAAGGTCGCATTATTGAGGACTGCCTCCTTTTAGGGGAAGTCTCATTCCCCAAGAGTTGCCTCTGTAGTGTCAACTATGACAAGCCCGGAGACAGCATAGCTGTGAGTCTCCAAGGGTCTCCAAAGAGACACCCAAACTGTCCATCCTGTTGACCATGTGCTCTTCTATTGGTGCCTACCACTTTATTTAAAAGATGTCAGATGACTCAGTTCAGTAGACTATAACCTCTTATTCATGCTTCCCGGAGGCCCATGATCAGAGGGTGGGAGAGTTTGGGATTAAAAAGGAGAAGAACTGTGTGAGCAAAGGGGAAAAAATCTTGTGTTTATTTCTAACACCATCAGTCTTACTACTGTTCATCCTATTACTCTGCTTTTTTTTTTTTATATATAGCACTCTTTATGGCTGGGAGAAATCTGTTTTTCCTTTTTTTGCCTGCCTCTTCTGCTAGAGTAAAGGCTTCACGAGGGCAGAGGCATTGTTTAGCTCAGAATTGCATCATCAGTTCCTAGGGTACCTCCGGACACACTGGAGGTGCCTGATGTGTATTTGTTGCATGAATGAGTGAATGAATGAAGGACGTTGATGAGCACTTCCTGTGTTGGACAGTTTCATAAATGTGATGCCATTTAATATTTAAACCTTATGAGGTATAGATATTATCTTCACTTATAGAAAAGGATATTGGGTTTTAGAGATTAAATAACACTTCCAGAACCACACACTAGTAATTGGTAGAACTGAGATTTTCATTTAAGCATGAATGACCCTAAACCTACCTTCTAGATGACTAGGATTCTGATTTTGTTGAAGTTTTAAGTGAAAATATCAAAGGTTTTGCAAGGAGCAAGGGGTACAGCCATCAAAGACATTTCCAGGTGTTCAACAGGAGCAGATCTTCCTCCATGCCCTCCCCAGTGTGGGCAGTACCCTAAGTGTTCAGTGTTTAGTAAATTCTTATTCACTTGGGGACAACAGTAGGGCTAATTTATATGCCCTTGCACAAATTTTGGGACCTCTGAATTGAGTAACAAGGGGATTCTGAAAGACCCTTATGTTGACAGTGAGTGGAAGGGCACGAATATTTAACAAAGTCATGTTATGTACAAGGAATTGTGCTTTAAATACATGATTTCATTTAGTTTTTACAACAGCATTTTTTTCTTTATCTCTTTTCTCCTTCCTTCCTTTCTTTTTCTTCCTTTCTTTCCTTTCTTTCACTTCTTTCATCTCCCTCCCTTCCTTCCTTCCACCTTTTCTGTCTATCTTTCTTTTTTTAATTTCCAGACAAGAATTGGAAGATTTAGCTTGGGCAAGCAATGTGTACTAGTAGGACCAGCATTTGAATCTACATCTTCGTATCTATAGAGTCTCTCCTCTCTCTACCCAGCGTGCCACTGAGTGTTGGGCAGGCACTGTGGTCTCAGCTGTCTGAAGTGCAGTCATAGGCCCAGAGGGTGCTGCATAAATGACTGATTTGCAGCCCCCTGACGGCCTGGTCCTTAGCCAGTGACCCCCAGGGCTACTTGGGGTTTGGCACCATGCCTGGTATGACTTTATCCTTTAACTGTTTCTTTCTTTTGTTAGCCAACCCCCTAAGGGAGCCTTGTCTCCTTGAAACCCTCTGCTGGAATGAGAGGTCTCCGTAGGGTTCCGGAAGCCCACACTCAAGGCTGTGGTTTTTTCTGAAAATTGGCTATAAGGTAATGCTCTGAGATCAGTCCTTCCAGCTCCCAACTCAAAGATCCACAAACTCCAGGCTTCCAGGGGTTTTGAGCTGCCAGTTACGATGAAATATTAGTACAGAAGAAAATAATTTTTTTCTATTTTGGGTTTCTAATCAGGACAGCATGGCTACAGAAAGATTTATATACTTGTGAGTATTTTCAAAAAGTTTCTTTTAATGTTGTTCCTTCTCCAGTCATTTCTTTTATCATTTAGGCTCAGCTTGATGTTTCTCTGGAATCCTTTTTTTCCTCCTCCCATCTGTGGAATGCCAAACACATGTCCCCAGTCTGGCTCTGTGAAACTGGAAATCTTTTGGGAACTCTTTAGAAAAAGTACCGTAAATTGTGTTATGGACACAGTGAGACCCAAATAGGCTGTACTCAGAGTACAGCCTTTGGGGATGAAATTGTCCCTCTGAAATAGCAAAAATCCAAAAAAGAAAAAAAAAAGGAAAGAAACAAAAGGAGTTTCTCCAAACTCCTAAGAGCGTTCTGTTCTTTATTCATTGTTTGTTCATTCAAGCAATCATTTGACAAATCCTTATTAAGTATTTACTCTGTGTTAGATGTTGTGCTAGGTGCAAGGAGCGTAGGGGTAAAGGACAGAGCACCCCTTCCTCAGGAGTCCCTGGGCCCTGACCCTGGCCCCGGGGATGCGGCCAGCCCAGCCCTGTGCTGCGGATGCCCCGCCTCTCCAGTCCATCTCTGCAGCTCAGCTCGCCTGGTTCTGCTGCTCCCCTCCCCGCTCCACTCCTCCAGCTTCTCCTACCTATGTACTCCTTCTGTCTTTTGACCGTGCATTTCTCTCCACCCTAGAACATTTTTACAGCTTTTCTCCAGCTAAGTATCTCATTCTTCAAGTCCAAACCCAGACGTCACATCCCCCAGGAGGCCTTTTCCAACACCCCCTCTCAAGTTGGGTTTGCACCCCTTTCATGGGCTCTCAGGGCCCCCTCTGATTGTAAAACTTGGTGTATCATGTTGTAACCAGCTGCTTCCTTGCCTGCCCCTCCCACTGAACTGTTAGCGTCTTGAGGACAGGGGCAATGATACCTTGTTTACAAATATGGGCCTAATGTATGGCCTTAGTGGGTGCTCCACAATTATTTGTGGAACAAACAGATGGCCTGGAAAACAGTTAAGACGGAGTTCTTATAAGGATTAAATGAATCAATGTTTGTAAAGTACTTAGAATAATGTCTATACCTAAAAGACAGATTCCAATTCTGTATAATAAAGGGGGCTAGGATAAACCTTGTTGTAAGGAATTATAGAGAAAAAAAAAAAAGGCTGCTTGAATGCAACCTGGAAACCAGGATGGAGGGAGGACTGAGGAAACATTTTAAAGAAAAGAGAAGTGTTGGAGGATAAAAAGGAGTCATTGGGATGGACAAAGAGGTAAAGTGTCTCTAAGGTAGAGGGAGCAGCTTACGTCAAAACACAAAGGTAGCAGAGAGCGTGGCTTGTTTAAGGGGCTGTAGTTTTCCCGTGGGTTGGAGGACAGCGGATGCGGGTGAGTGTGAATGGGTAGGTGGCAAGACGAGATCTGTAAATGAATGACAAATGGCCCCGCGGTTCTGTGGAAAGAGTGAGGGGACTAGAATTTGAGCCCAGACTCTGCCATTAACTCCAGGTGATCTCACATGGGTCACTTCACTTTCCTCAGCCTGAGTGTTCTCACCTGTACAGTGCGGGTCGTGTCTCCAAAGCCCCCTTTCACCTTGGACATTCGGGGACTCTGCAGGGAGTAGGAGCTCCCTGAGTACCAGGGCCTCGTGTCTGGTGCCTGGCAAATACGGCTACGATCACCACCGTGCTTTGATGCTGTTACTTCTACTAGTACTAGTGTAACACTATTTCTAGCACTTTACTGGCATGACACTGCTACCACCATTACTGCAGAGTAACTTCATCATGCCGGCTGCTGTCACCGCTGCACTGTTACACTGCCGCTGCCACCATTGCCACAGCAGGGCTGCCGCCGTTACCGCTGTCTTGCTGCTGTCCCTGCCGCACTGCTAACGCTGTTACGCGCCTCTGCTACCGCGCGGGCGCACTCCTACTGCTGTCACCACTGCTGCGTGACCGCTCTTCCCACACTGCTGCCGCTGCTCCCAGCAGTGATGGCTCACGCCTGCTGAGGTCCTGCTCAGTGTCGTGCACTGCTTTCCGTGTGTCGACCCTCAGTGCCCCCAGGAAGCCTAGGAGCCAGGTTCTGTTGCTACGCCGTCCACTTTGTGATTTAGAAAACAGGCTCAAGAGGCCGGGGCTGAAATCCCGGTAATGCGGCTTCCAAGCTTGTGCTTGTCCGGGCGCGCTGTCAAGGTCTGTGAATGACTGACCGAAAGACTGACGGACTGAATCAAACTGAGTTCTGTTGCTGTTTCTAAAATGAGATTTTAATAAGAAAGTCACAGGGAAATTATCTACTAGAGAGAGAAATAAGAGCCATTTCCTAAGGCAGGTTGGCCGAGGGGCTTTATTTTAACCTACTCAGCTCTCACCTCTGCGCTCATCATGCATCAAGCACTGGCTCTTTGAGATGAAGGAGAAAGTGGTGTGTCGAAGATTTTCATCATTTGGCAATAGGAGAACATGAGGGTGAGCATGTGCCTGAGGTTCCCTGAGACGTCCATGGGCCTCCGGAAGGGGGTAGTGGGCCCCTGGCTTATACTTCCACGAGCCTAGGGGGAGGGAGCTGCTGCCGCTGGTCAAGGAAGGAGTTACATGCACTCTACAGTGTGCTTAGCTCAGGTCCTTTAAGGATCTCCAGCATTTTGGAAGCACAGTGAGCAGAAACATCATTCCTAGCATCAGGGGACTATTGATGAACGAAGGATGTATATGGGAGGACAAAGTGCCTTCACATTTTAGCCATTTCCCAATCCTCCAGAAGCATGTCTAGGAGCTCCCGTTAACTGTACTTCAAGTTTACTGCATCTGCTAACTTGGAGGTTCCCCCAATGGATTTGGAATCTGTGCGTTCTCTCCCTGGATCCCCTGGGCTCTGTCTTAGACTGCTGGAACATTTTGCTCCCACAGCTGTTGGAAGCAACCCGTTGACGCATCCAGAGACAGTTGCTCAGCATATTAACGGCAAGACCAAAAGGGGTGAAAATAAATGGAAGTCACGGTTAGTTGAGTGCCTGACCTCATTCTGTAGGAATTCCTTCTGGAACGGGAGATGCAGAGTGTTGTGACAGGCAGTAAGTCATCTGTAAGAGTGTTTACCATGGAATTCTAGCAAAAGAAATGGCTCGAGAAACTTCCTGGGTAACACAAATGGAGTCTGCTCAGAGGCCCCAAAGGGGAGTCCTGGAAAACTTTAGCCTCGCAAGGGAGGCTGTCTCCTCCCGAGCTGGGGTCAGCTGAAGCTACCGCAGCACTTGAGAGATCCAGACTGCTGGGTGGTGTCCATAAAAGAACTGATTCTCAAGTCAGCTGGACTTAAAAGGCCAGTCGTGGGACATACGAGGAATGCACAGCGAGATACGGTTACTGAGCTAGGAATTACTATTTCCATTTTATAGATCCTTAGACTGATTAACACGTTCTCCTAAATTTGCCAAGTTTGTAAGTTTCAGAGTCTGGATCCAAACCCAGTTGGGTTTGACTCCAAATCCTGCATGATTGCTTTATTTGAGAGCAGGATGTGCGTTCTATGTATTTTTCCTACGCCATTGCAGTATTCGCTGTCCTAGGTATGTAGAATCCAGGAATAACAGGAATTATCTGCCGTCTAAGATACGCCATGTTCTAATCTTCTCACTGTACGGATGGGAATGGCCCAGAGTGGGGAAGGGCCTTGCTCAGACTCACATAAAGGCCATGACCAGAGGAGAAGTTGGCTGCCCCTCGGTTCAAAGTGCTCTGTGCTCTCTCAATGGTTACTTAATATACTTTGTTGATTGACTTTAAAATGTAATTTATCACAACACCATCTCTCCCTCTAGGCAAATCAGTGCCGGAACCAGAGAGTCCACCTTTTGTCCCACTCCTCTTTTTCTGGCTGGTGGTTATTGGTATTTAGTGTGTAAAACCTTTCCCCTTCAGTCCAGTGAACACGGTGCTGTGTGAGACACTGGGGAGGCAAAGATCAATCATCCATGCTTCATGAGCGCCAGGAACTTACAAACATGAGGGAGAGCCAAACACGAGAACATCTTCTTCTAATATATTGTATAATTGTATGAAATACACACCTGGAAGGTGTGGAAGCAGAGATGAGGGGCGCCCACCCCACCGTGGGAATATAGAGGGCCTTCCTGGAGGCTTAATGAATTTAATTGATTCATGATTTCACCCACTCACCAAGTATGTATTGGGCACCTCTTCTGTGCCAGGTGCTCTTCCAGATATTAGGGGATACAGCACTAAGAAAGGCAAAATAGTCCTCAGTGTAGTGGGGGAGCCGGAACATATAAATAAAGTATCCAAAGTGGCAGCAGTGTGGGAGAGTATAACAAGGCAGAGGTCTAGAGAGTGATCCGAGGTTGGGGACTGATTTTAAAAAGAGTGACAAGGGAAGGTCTTCAAGGGGATGTCTTTTGATCAGAGAAGAAATGGAGAAGAACCTTGAAAATATCTTCGATAACTGCTTTCTAGATAGAGGGAAAAACAGGACTGATGGCTTGAGTCAGGACCAGTTTGGTGTATTTGAATAATAGCAAAAGCCGGTCTGGGTGGAGTGGCGTTAGTGAGGGTTACCGTGGGAAGAGATGGGGGTAGAGGGGTACGCAAGGACCAGGTCACGGGCTGTGTAGGTCATAGATAAGTAAATGACAGTCAAACGGAGAAGAGCTTTACCATTTTTAACTTCCTAGGAGGCAGTATCACAATGTCAACACACAGAAAGGCAAAGCTAACAGCAGAGGAATCAGTCTGACTGCCCGTCTTGAGCCATTCCTACAGATTATGATTAATGTGCCCGGCACATAAAGTCAAATTCCATCAGAACATCTCTCTGGAAAATGCAGTGCTCAGGACCCCTGACCCTGGCACTCCCACCCACCTCACCATCCATCCTACTCATCATCCTATTCATCAGCTCTCTGGTTCTTTGTTATGTTGCTAACATCTCTTGCAGGAGATGGTGCAACTCCAAGCAAAGCTGTCTCCATAAATATTTAGACTGAATAGAATATGTGCCGAAGATGCAAAGAATCTGTCCAGAGGGAGAAGAGACCTTTCTCTTTGTTGTCTCTTCAGGCTTGTAATTTAATTCACAGATACGTGTTTGAATAATACATAAGCGTTGGTTTACCTAAAAGAGTTCCACGGAAACCTTAGCCTCTCACCCTTCTGATGTGCCCTGCACGGCATTTTCCCCCTCATCCTGGAATATACATTCCTCTGTTTTCCATTCATCACTTTCTTTCTGTCTTCTTTCTTCCCATGCTTCTGATCGCATACTGTGCGTCAGGCTCTGTTAAACTTATCCCTGCAGATTTAATAATCACTATCTCCCTTCTCATGTCACTTGTTAATTCATTTTGTTCAGGCTTCTCCCACTACCCCCCTTCCCTGAGTCTGTTCCCACCGAGGTCAATCCAGTCTTTGTATTACGAAACCCAGTGGTCATCTTTCTGGTTCTTATTTTACTAGAACTCATCACCAAGATGAATAATATTAATTGGTCCTTGTTGAAACTCCCATCTCTTTCGGCATCTGTTTGCACCATTCTTCTGCTTGGACAGCTCTGACCATTTCTTCTTTGTCTCTTACATTTTTGGCTTCTCGTGGGCTGTGTCTTTGGCAGTCTTCTTTCACTGGCTCCATCCCCCTTTGCCACCATGCTCTCTCCCGTGCCTGGGCTTCAGCTCTAATATCTTCCAAGCCTCTATGCTCTGCCTAAACTCAATAGCTGGCTTCCATCTGTGGGCATGGAATGCTAAGTCTCAGCCAACCCCACACTCTCATCTGATTAATGGGTTTTAAAGTAACCCTTGAGGCACCTCCCTATTTCTGTTCCAGGGCTGGGAGCCTTCCACCTTCAGTTAGCTTGCTAAGTGGACTTGAGTAAATGCCTTTCCCTCTCTGGGCTTCAGTTGCCTTAAGTATAAAGTGAGTAAGTTGGACCACTCCAACTCTCCTTCCAACTTTAGATGGACATGACCTATGGCCGTAAAGAAACATAAATAAATAACTGCCTGTTGTGGTGGTTTTAAGGAGCCCAGTAAATGACACCCCTTCTTCCTCCCCATATTTAGGACCAGTGGCATAACTGAAATTAAAGCCATATTTAAACAAGAGAATCCAAATGTCTGCTTCATTAGATAAAAGCAGTCCCATCTACTAGTTCCTCTTTACCTATTGCCAAACCTTCCTAGCAGGTATTTCCTTAAGAAGGCAGAGAAAACATGCTCTCCCAGTAATTGCATGGTAAAAATTACTCCTCTTGAATGTTTGATGATGACACGTTTTGATTTGATTTAGCTTTTTCAACCTTGGGAGAAATTCCAAAGCTGGCAGAATGTTTAAACTCCTTCCAGCTGCCTGTTTAACATAAAGCGCTCTTCTCTATACCTGGGGGTGAGAGCAACTCTTATCTTCTTTAATCAAATCACTTTAGGCTGAAAAGAAGGCCAAGTTGACAGCCAGCATTTCCCTAGCTTTCTACGTCTCCAGGCATCCATGATTTTTTTCTGCTTTACTGAATGAGTTACTTGATTTTAAGGGGTTTCAAGCAACAATCACAGAACTTGTATCATGCAAAAACAGAAAGCACTCAAGGCTGAGCGGAGAAGGGTGAGAGGAAACAGACCTTCCAGTTGTCTTTTACAGATGAGGAGTGTGTTCGGAAGCCCATGCGTTCACATACCTAAGCCACATTCTCCAACCAGACTCTTATCTGACAAAGCGGACATTTAGAACCTCATGTTTAAATATGACCCTAATTTCAATTATTTAGTTTGTTCTGAATTTGGGGAGAAAGAAGGAATGTCATTTATTGGGCCCTTTAAAACCACAATAGTCAGTGATTTATGTTTCTTTATGGCCACATGGCATGTCCATCTGTAGCTGGAAGGAGATTTGGAGTGGTCCAACTCACTCACTTTACCCTTAGGGCAAACTGAGTCCAGAGCGGAGAAGGCATTTACTGCAGGTCACTTAGCAAGATAGCTGGAGGTGGCAGGCTCCCAGCCCTGGGCTCAGACCCACACATCTAGCCAATGCAACCACAGTGCCCCTTAACCAGTCCCAACCAGAGGAAACTGGTATTCGGAGAAGTTCATTTCACCACACTGAAGATTTCCTAATTTACATTTCATCCTGAGAATCCTGGATGCCTCTGTATCTACCTCATTTCCATGGCCCCCTGGTGAATGTGGCCTCTCTCAATGTCACGTCCTTGCATTCCTACTTCAGCTCCTTGCTTCCAACTTTCTTGACAGAAATTGAAAATGAACTACAGCTGTTTGGCATCTCAGTGGAGGGGACCAGAATCTTAATCCTAAACTGAGCTCATCCCAGGGAAAACAGTACTCCAATGAGGAAGTTCTCCCAACTACGACACCGAGCTACCCTCTTTTCCTTTTAGTCATTGTTGTTTCCAGTCTGCAGTCTAATCATTTCTCCAAATTAGGTTATTTGACCCCCTGCCAGAGACACTTCCTGTGAGCTAACAAGTTTGCTTTCAGAATTGTGTTTTGGCCAGTCTGACTTGTACTGACACGATGCTTTTCTCTTCTCTGATTCCTTTCCTTGGTTGTCTTCTCGCCTGCGTTTTTCATGTTCAGAAGGTTCTCAGCAGCTCCTGGCTTTGATGCTAGAGACCAACCAGTTTGCCTCGAGCTTGGCAGCTTGATGGAGCAAGCTAACGTTTATTGAGCAATCACCGTGTGCCAGACAGTGTGCTAAGCATTTTACGTGTGTTAGCTTAAATGAATGCAGTCCATGAAGTAGGTAGTGTAGTAACTAACCCCCACTCTTTAGATGAGAAAGTGAGCCACAGTGAGGTTATTTAACTTTCTCAAGGTCACACTGCTATTAAATGGTGGATCCAAAATCCAAGCCCTGGTTATCCAAGTCCATAGGTTGTGCTTTAATCCTGGTTATACTGGGATTTCCATACCCAAGGATCTGGAAGATGTCTTTACATCGCCCCCTCCCCTTCTGAGGTGCCACTTGTTTCTTTGTTCTACTGTGCTAGGGGTTTGAGCCTAGGTCTTGAGTTTCTAAGACCATCTTACACAATGAGACGTGTGATGTTTTCTGGGATGACCCAGCTTGGGGAAGGGTTTGCTAGGCTAGAGAGTAGTGTAATTGACAGCCTTTGCAGAAGCCAAACAGGGGGCACATTTAGTCCAAGTCCCATGCCAAGAAGAACTGGAGAAACATATTCTTGGGGAAACATTCAGGAATTTGCCAGTAGTGGATAACAACTAAGACCCATCCTCATGGACATCTCTGGGTCTGAATATATCCAGCAACCTGGAGTATGTGACAGATTTGGAGATCGTGCTGCTGGCCTGGTGTCCCAGGTTGGCCCCAGGTTACAGTCAGGCTCCTGGCAGTTTACAGAAGGTTTGCTCAAGTCCCAATAGGGGCAGAGCTTAGAATGTGCAATCTAGAGAGAATGGATTAGTTGGGGACACCTAGCAGACGTGGAAGATCTGAGCAGATTTTGTCATTAGGAGGAAGTATAGGGTACTACAACTAGCTCTGCTCTTCACAGAAAATTCACATGGCAGGTATATCCTCTTAGAAGTGAGCTTGTTTCACACTGATCCAGGCAGAATGGATCTAGGGTTTGTGCGCTGATATGCAAACTAGACTTTAGGAGTATAGTGACCAAGCTGAGTCTTGAAAGGTCAGTAAGAGTTAGACAGTGAAGGCAAATGACAAAGGTCAGTGTTCCAAAAACGAATAACTTATTTCCTGTATCAGTTAGGATGTATTTGGTTGCTAGTGACAGAGAACCTGACAATGGGAAAAACAACTCTATATTTATTTATTTTTTCACCTATCAGGAAGTCCCGCCTTGACAATGTCAAGGCTGATGTCTACTTTTTTTGTTTGTTTGTTGGTTTGTTTTTTTTCCATAACCATATTATGTTGGCAGTCAGCTCCCGGCATCTCATTCACCTTCAGAGCAGGAAGAAGGGGGATGGGTGAACATTATCTACACTCAATCTTTTTATCAGAAAAGCAAGACTTTCCTAGAATACTGAGCGAATTTTCACTGGTATTTCATTGTCTATAACCAAGTTACATGACCATTCTTGGTTGCTTTTTCAGTTTCTACAGAGGAGATGAGTCAGGAGGAATGACGTCAGGATTGTGTGTTAGGTAAGCCAGCAACAGTGTTTGCCACACCATCCCTGCTCTCCTGGGAGCTTTATGAAGGCACCAATGGAAATACCAATTATTTCCATTATTTCCTTGTTTCTCTCAAGTGTAGAGCACAATGTTATGCCCAAAGGAGGGATAATACAAAGCATTAATTGCAGGGATACATAAATTCAGGTTATTGCAAGAAACATTTATCAAGTGAGGTCCACATGTTAGGAACTGTATAGGTACGGATCAAGCCCCCAGAGTCTCGATATTACACATATGCTATGACACTTGTTAGGATACAGGAACAAGTAAGGGGCTGTTTCAGGGAACCCCAAGAGGGAGCACATGGTCCACTCCAGTGGGTTGGAGAAGGACGAAAAGGGAGTCAGAGGTAGTCAGAATAGTTTAGATTACGCTTAAGTAACAAATGACCCCTAAATCTCAGTGTGCAGCCACAGAGTTTATTTGTCTGTCATGCTATGGGTCGTCGTACTCAGTCAGCTGGGGTTTTGGTCCACCTCAGCCTCAGCCTGGGACCCATGCCGGGTGAGCAGCCTCTGTCTGCAGCCTTGACGACAGGAACAGAGAATGGGACATCCACACATTAGCTCTTAGAAACTTCTTCCTAGAAATGACCCATGTCACTTCTGCTCATGCAAAAGCAACTCACATGTCTCTGCCAAAATTAGCAAGTTGAGGGTGTATGATCCTCCATTGTGAAGCGCAGGACAGGTACACAGTAATATCGTCTGTCACCGGGGCCAGGGCAGGGTCTCACCATGCTCTCTGTCCCTTGTGGTCTACCTCTCCCAACTTAATCTTCCTAGCGGCCAGCCATCAACCTTGCTGAGTGTGGGAGGGCTGTGGGCTGAGCGGAGTGGCCAGAGGTGAGCCGAAGGAGCCAAGAGGCTGACTTCATCTCCACCTGGTCCAGGAAAGGAGACTGAGAGAAAAGGCCTATATCCAGAGCCAAAAAGATCTTGGCAGGATGTGGCTTCTCAGGAGGTAGAAAGATATATTTCACGATCTGTATCTCTCCTATTGCTGTTTGGAGGGAAGTGCTCCCAGGATATAGAAGCTGGTGGCTGAGACTCCTGAGGAGTTTTTGTTGGCTGCCAGCACTGGCTCGGCAAGTGCCAGTTGTGAGGAAGGACTGGGGCATGCATGGGGCTTGTCTGCAGAGGCCGCAGGGAGTGAGTCAGGCCCAGGGACAATGACCAGACCTTTCCTTGTTGCTGGTGAGAATAAACATGCACAAATATGGATTTAGCACACAGAGAGGCAGGTTAAGATTCAGCTTTGGAGGAAAGGCTGTCTCTTTTTTGTTTTTGTGTTTGTTTTTTGTTTTTCTTCTTTAAGGTGTTTCAGGCTCCCTTCCCTTCCTCCTGTCTCTCAGCTGTGTTTGTGTACCTTGCATTCAAGTCCTCCCTTAAAACCCTGTCTAGACAATACATTTTAAGCTCGACCGTGTTAGGAGACTCACGAACTCAGAGTCCTGTCTGTAGGTGCCAAGAATTAAGCCCCTGGACTCCAGCATGGAGGTACGTAGAACACCTGGCTAAGAGCACATGAGATTTAGTCTCATCTCTGGCTCCAGAATTTTCTTGGACCCTGCAAGCACTCATTAACTCCTCCAAGCCTTAGCTTTCCCATCTGTAAAAGGGAGATGCTGATTATAGCTCTCCTGCTTACCTCAAAGAACTATTTGGAGAATCTAGTGAAGCCTGCATTTACTGACTACCTACTGGAGAGCAGACTTATCTGGGTATATATGGGAACACATTGTCATTTACAATATTCATGTAAGTGTAAGGAGTTTTTATCACTGTAGTTACTGCATTTGAGAAAATTATAGTTCGGTGCACAGAGGGACGTAATTATGAAAAGTACACCATTAATTCTGACATCAGAATCCTTGCTTAAGGCTTCAGAATATTCTGAACAATCTCCAGTTGTCCAATGTGGAACATGAATCTTCTGACACAGAAATTGCTTTAACTTAGGTCGTCAACATTTCCCACTTGGATTATGGCCATAGTCTCTTCTCTCATCTCTCTGCTCCCAACTGCTCCAGTCCTTTCTGTGTACAGCAGACGAACCTAATGACTTTTCTCTCCTGCTAGGAATCTTGTCATGGCTTTCAGCTCTTCCAGGAAATCCACATTTTTAGTTTCTCTTTCCATGTTTTAAAAATCCTAGCCTCTGTTAGTCTCTCCGGGGTCATTTCTTGACCCGTCTCTTCCTGCCTCCAGTGGTGCTGTCCTCTGCATTCCCACACATAGACCACATAGACCACATAGACCCACCATCGTGACTGTAGTTTCTCTGAGATACTCGAACCCGTGAAGAGGTCCCAGCACCTTGAACCTTGGCTTACTTCAGTCTAGACCATCTGTGTTCCTCCAGATTATGACAGGTTCAACTAAAATGTGTCTTCCGGATCTCCACTTGAAGGCCACTTCCTCTGGGGAGCCTTGCATGACATCTGCATTTTCCTTCTTCCCTCATAGCCTGTATCACAACTGACAGCTAATAACTGAACTCACTGTTACGCGTTGTGTTTCCTTTTCAGGTTGGTACTAGACTTGGAGCCCTTCGAAGATAGGGATGAAATCTCATTTATTTTCTCTCTCCCTCAATTCTTTCCTTCCTTAAGTAGTGCACTGAGTTCCTTCTTTGGGCCAGACACTGTGTTCTGAAGATTCTCACATCTTTAGGTCTAATATGGTGCCTGACAGAAAGCAACCAAGTAATAAATGTGAGTGATGGGATGAACCAACTAATTAATCAAAGGGTCAGTTCAAACAGGTGCAGCCCTCTCCCCCATCTAAAGCCACGTGGAGGTTCAGGAAGATCAACACCTTTTCTAACCTTTGCCATTTTCCATATTATTACTCATTTTCTGGTTTCAGCCTCTGACAGGCGGAAATAAACTGCCACATTTTTCTAGGATACATCATCTAATGGGTGAATCACCCAGGCCCTTGGTCTAGCTATATTATTTTGTTTTACTGTCTTCTTGCTCTCCTGGGTAGTGAAAAAAAAACATGGATGTAGAGTCTGAGGGGCCCAGGAGCTCCTGCTTACAGATGCGTCCTTGGGACAAGTCATTTGCCTCCGTTGAGCCTCATTGTCCTTATCTATAAAAAGGAGATGCTACTAGCTAGTCTTGTGATGAATAATTTGGAAGATGTGTGATGAGTACCTGACACAGTCCTTGGCGAAGAATGGATTCTCCCAAAATGTGTCTGTGTGCCTTTCACACAACACCCATCCTGCCAGGGTAAAGAGTCTAAAGGGACAAGAGAGGGATTATAAATAACAGTTAATGGGTGCTATCTGCTGAGAAGGGAGGGAGTTGGAACCACTGGCTAAGGAAAAGTATCATATTACTCTGAGAATTGTTGGGCACATTATTAAGCCTCATTATTTTCATATATAAAAGTGAGTTTTTTGTTTTCTATGAGGATGTCATAATTAATGAAAGAATGGGTGCAAAGTCCTGCCCCGAGGCACTGTCACTCAGGGACGCCTCAGTCAATTTTAGTGGCGATAATACTGCATTTTCCGTCTTCATTACATCAATTTGGACAGCTGAGTTTCACTTTAATTCCAAGACTCTTTAACTCTGACAGCTTGTCCAAACTGGCATAGATGCTGGGGATGGTGACAGAGTCCAGATGCCCTCAGGGGCATGACCTGCAGGTTCTGTACTAGGACAGAACGTGGTGAGACAAGACCCGGACCACACACCACTTTATTCTCAAGCCAGCTGCAGGGCCCAAACGTGTTTTCTGACACCTCTGTGCCTTCCTGGGGATGGGCTTTCCGTACTGGGTGCTGGGACACGTTGAGGTTTTGTTGTTCTTCCTCTCTCAGGTCTTAATGGAAAAGCTAAGTCACTGGCAAGAGAAAAATAGTGGTGTCAGCATTGTTGACACTTTCCATGAATTCCAATTACACATCATTTCCAGTTATAAAACAAAAGTGGAGGTGTTGGGCCCTGTTGCCTAACCATGGTGTTCAGAACGACCTTTTACCAGAATGCATTTCTCAACCCGGCACAGTGACCAGTGATCTGCGGTGCGAACCTCCTTGAGTAAGTCAATAACTTTGCGTGATCTTGCTGTTCCCTGCTGTGGGGACGGGTGAAGACCATATGTGAGGCAGCTCAAGGTCGTGATCAGAGCTCAGGCTCTGACATGGGGCAGAATCAGGCTGAGAGTGTGGCTCCACACAGACTAGTGTGTGACATTGACAGTATTACTTGACCTCTCAGAGCCTCAGTTTTCCTTCCTATTAAGTGGACATGCTAGTCGGTCCAGTCAGAGAGAGCCAATGTGAGGAGTAAATGAGATAATGCATGTAAATGCTTTAGGCAACTGCCTGGTACCTACTAAGGATCAGCCCACTTTTGCTTCCATTATTATTGGGAACAAATACTCATTGAGAACCCCCGACTGTTCAGTATCCTCTGTGTGTATTATCACATTCAGTCCTCAAAACAGCACTGCAAAGGGGATATTATCGTCATGTTCAATGGGAGAAAAATGAGACTTAGAGAATTTAAGAAACTCACCCAGAGTCGCCTGGGGGTAAGTGGCAGAGCTGGAATTTAAACTGAGGCCTCTTTGATGTCAGCACCTGTGATCTTTCTGCTGCAACATGCTGGCCAGAAGACACTTCACTTTCTCTGACAGACACTGACAGAGTGAATCAGTGAATCAAATGGAGCCAACTCACTTCAGATCAACAAGTGTTTTTAGAGCACCTAGCATGTGCCTCGTGCTGCGAGAAATGAAGAAAAGTAGCTGTCCTGGTCCTTGGCTTCCATGGTTTATTTCAGGATGTAAGACAGGAAGGTGGCTGGGATGGGCATGTTAAGTTACTACAGGAGGGCTCTGGACCCCCGGGGCTCCCAGGATCATAGACAGTGTCTTAGCAGTCCGAAGCTGCTATAACAAAAATGCCCTAGAGTGGGTGGTTTAAACAACAGACCGTTTCCTCACAGCTCTGGAGTCTCGGAAGCCCGTGGTGGGGGAGCTGGCAGATTTCACGTCTGGTGAGAACCCACTTCCTGGTTCATAGATGGCTGTCTTCTCGTCTTCGCTCTGCGTCCTCACAGTAGTGGAAGGGGCAGGAGAACTCTCTGAGGTCTCTTTTAGCTAATCTCCTTCTCGAGGGCTCCACATTCATGACCTAATCGCTTCCCAAAGACCCCACCCACCTTCCAAGGTCATCACACTGAAGGTTAGAATTTCAACCTATGGCTTTTGAGGGGGACACAAACATTCAGGTTATAACAGACAGTGATTCCTGGGTCATGTGGTTAAAGTAACTTCCAAGAAGGGCTGAGGAGCTTGTTGGAGATTCTGGCAGAGCTGCTGTGGGCGGAAGGAAGGTCGCCCAGTCCTTGGAACTTTACCTAGCTGTGAGCTACTTGAGAGCCAGGCTGTGAGCTCCTTGAGCGCCAGGCTGGGTCTTTTGTCTTTGCTTGACTCTCTCCGAAGCACGCTGCCTGGTTCATAGCAAATGTAAGAGGCTTATTCCCCCAGATGTGTAGGGAGGAATGGACACCTGCCTCGCTGGCTGGATTACCCTGATCTAGGCTGGTGATCCTGGGGGAGGTATTTCTCCATTGCTTTCTGGCAGCGGGATGACAAGGACTGGATTTCAGAGGAAAGAGGCACTGAACAAGTCCTGAGCTTTCCCGACAGCTCTACGTAGTAGCAAGTTCCTCTTAGTTCTGCAGCCACGGGCCTTGGGATGTACCGTGAGCACTGTCCCCACCTTGTCATGCTTCCTACGTTATGTTTCCCTGTGCAGCCTGACAGTTCCTTGCCCGGGAAGCTCCTTGCGATCTTCTCATCCTGCAGCATCTCTGGAGCTATCAGAGATACAGACTGCAGTGTGGTTCAGAGCTAGCAGGCAGAAATACAAGCCACAGTTAGTGCACATCCTCCAGTGTCCAGGATATACTGTTTCCTCTCACTCACAGACTCCTTTTCCTTCTACTCCTCCACTTTGATAACTCTTGCTGCCCTTTGGAGCTCAGCATAAACCTCCTTCCACTGGGAAGCCTTTGTACCCTTATGTACCCCGTCTTTGGGCCCCTCTCATCATAGCCATCATCATGCTATTGATTAATTGTTCAGTTATCTTTCTGCAGTGTCAGACATCTTTAGCTTTAATTAGTTTATCAGGTGAATTTATCATCTATGGGACTTTGGAGACTTAAGAGAAACATTTCACAGGACAGACAGTTCTCGATGGAGGACAATAGGAGATAGAAGGGAGAGGTGCCCCAGCGGGGGTCTCTGAGCCTGACAGCGCTGAGCAGCTTTCTGAGTGTGATGCAGGAGGAGAGGCTGGAGAGAAGGAATGAATAGTGGAAAACTTGACTCACTTGCAAATTTGTCCATAAGCCAGTTCTGAAATCAAATCTGATCTCATCAAAGCTTTCCACCCTTGATCATAGCCATATATGCTTGTGTGTGTGCTTGTGTGCATGCTTTTCAGACTACAAAGTGCTGTCACACAGCGTTTCAACAGCCCTGTGTATTAAGCACCACAGAGTTCCTCTCATTTGTAAATGGGGAGGAGTCCAGGGCTTGCGGTGTGACCTGCCGAGTTCTACAGCGTAGACATACACCCCAGGCTTTCTGACTCCCACAGCAGCTGATCTGTCCTCTTTCCACGCCATGAAGCTGAAAGGCCTCCAGACACCTAAGAGAGAAATATTTGCCACCACCTCTTTCCTCGAAGAATTTAACGCATCTTACTGTTTGGGATTTTACCGTGAAGACTTGAGATGACATCCCATAGTCGTATCGTGTCATATTCTTTACCGTGGAGTAAGATGGCAAAACCCTACCCTCAGAAAGTATAATTGAAAGTAGGAAATCAAGACCAAGGGAAGAGGAAATACAAACTTGCAAACCCCATGTGTCCCCAGGACTGGAATATTTGAGCCTCACTGGGGGCTTTGACTTCCCCAGCATCCAAGGGAAAATAGGGGAAATAAATGTAGGCATTTGTTCTTAGGAAAACAGTAGCTCCTGAGCCAAAGAAATCTTTTGCAAGCATTTAGGCATCAGAATTCGTTTCAAGGGGCTTTAGCACTTACTCGACAAGTTCTTATTTACTAGGTACAATGTACCGGACAGCATGCTCAGACGTGGGTGCGGAGGGTGAGCAAATAATGCCCCTGTCCCTGTGAAGATCAGTCAGTGATTAATCATGTCCTTCCTGCCTCCACTTGCTGGGCAGCAGGAGACATCTGGGGAGAACGTCCACACTCAAAACCTGAATGTGTGCCCCATACAGCCATTGTGGCTCACATCTGGGAGTTTGCAGCAAGTGATTAAAAATAAGCTATTTTTGGTTCTTCCCTTATGCTTTTCTTGCCCTAAGCGGGAGTTTGGTCCCTGCAGTCACAGTGGTGAGAGGACGACTTGGCAGCCTCTGGCACAGCAAAGCACAAGGGTTGCCGGCAGACTCTTTCCCTGAGTGGGGCTTTCTCGCAGGGCAGATGCTGGCGCTTCTTGACGCCTCGCTTTGGAGGGGCTCAGCCCTGTCCGGGGTTTGAAGAAAGGAAGACGCCTGGCTCCAGGCCTGGTGCTGGTGACATCGTGGCTTCTGGGCTGCCTTTTGGTAGTTGCCCCAGTGGGCACATCTGGGCCCAGCATTTGTCAGCTAGTGTTAAAAGACAATGCAGGTTTGTTGCCTGTATCCAAAACGATGACTTCATGATTCTTTTTAGGCAGAGTAAGAGTCAGGATGGAGGAGGTGGGGGAATTAATGGAGTTAAAGGGGCACATTACAAAGTTTGAGTTTCATGTTGGATAAAATCTAGAATGCTTCTTATCTGGGAAACTGTAAAGTCAAAAGCATTAACTGTGTTGGCAACGAGGAGCCACGTTTCCTCCCATTTACCTAATTTTAAAAGGAATTATGAGTCTCCTCAAGTCGTTGGGGTGACGTGTGTAGACTTATTTTCCTTTCCTGTGCTGAAAACCATGATGTAGAGCAGTGGCTTTTAACATTTTTTGACAATGATCCATCGCCAGAAGTAAATTTTATATTGTGCCTCCGAACGTACAAATGTACTATAAAAGGTTTCATGGAAAATGTCACTGCAATGTGTAATACCCAAGGACCGTTTCTATTATATTTTATTTGTTAAATTACTTCATTTGTAAAAGCCTGCTTATGACCTAATACTTTGGTTTCATGAACCCTTTCCAACCTGTGGTTGGAAAACATGCACGTGGAGGAAAGACCGTGGGGCCTCAGAGGTTCTCCGCCTTAAGCGCTGTGAGGGTTTCGGAGCCTTAGTGAATCAGACAGTATGGGCCACGTTATGCTTCAGTAATAAACAGCCCCTGCATTTCAGCTGCTTAAAACAATAAGATATTTGCTTCTCATCTACACCAGGGGCTCTGCTCATTGTAGTTTCTCAGGGACCCAGGCTGCTGGAGCCTCCATGTCAACCCCCTTCCGCAACTGCTTTGAGAGCAGTTTGACTGGCAGCCATGACCCTTTCTGGCTATATGAACCTGGGACAGTCATAGCACCAGGGTTGGTTTCATGGGCGTGTGACCTGTGCAGTCACACAGGGCCTGATGCACAGGGGGTCTTGTGCTTGGCTCACTGCTCTGCTGTCACTGCCTTGAAATTCTTAAGAAGTTTTGAAGAAGGAGCCGCACATGTTCATTTTGCATCAGGCCCCACAGATTATGGAGCCAGTCTGCATACAGTCCCATTGAACCTCCATTTTCTCATCTGCAAAATGGGTTAATAGCGCAGAACTCTTAAAAGGACTGAAAGAAGAAAGGCGAAGGGGCCGTATATGTTAAATAGCACTGTTGTTTTCCACTTGCTGGCCTCAGCCTCAGTGGTACTTCTATAGAAAACCTCTACTTAATCAAACTTGTCCCCACACCTTGAAGTGCTGTCCTTCCTTATATTCTCCCTCCTCCCTTCAGGTTATCTGAGTTTTGTTCATTATTCAAGACTCAACTCTGGTGCCTCCCTGGGGCCATCTGCTATGGCCATCTCATGACTTCCCAGCACCCCCACGCCATTCATCATGGGTCCTTCCTTCAAGTCCCTCTCACTTTAGTTCCATCCACTCTCTCTGACTCCCCTCGCCCAGTTCAGGGCCCCTCACTTCTTGCCTGGTTAGTTTTCCCATGTCCATTTGGCCATTCCATTTCAACCTCCACAACGTCAGGGTTGTTTTCCTGCTGTTTCTGAAACGCCTCTTCTGTCGTGCCATTTCCACAAGCAGAAAACTTCAGTGGCGTCCGTCACCCAAGGCCTGTAGGCCTTAGTCTTGCTTTCAGGATCTGGCTCTGAGGCCCCTTCTGTTCTGTTTTCCCTCTGCCCCCCTGGAGAACCCCACCTCCCTGCTCCACACACTGTCTCCAGAATAGAGCTCATCCCCTTGCCTTTGGTTCTTCACACGTTCTCTTCCCCTGCTCAGCTGAAGTCCAGCCTCCTCCCCAAAGACCTCCTATCCAGGATGAGAAGATTCCCACCCTTCTCTGAATTCCTGTAGTGTTTCTTGGAATTTGACATCTATCTTGAAGTGTTAGGCAGTTCACCCCATGTCTTGGTTGCATTTTCAGCTGGTTCTATGTCCCAGAGAACTGGGACAATGATGACATGTGCTCATTGTGTCACTCATACTTTAGGGGAGGCCCTGGAATGAAGGGCTCCTGCAGAAACTGCCTGGGGCCTTTCCCGATCCCCTCAGCCGTTCTGAATCATCCTTCCTCCTCTGGGCCCTCCTGGCACTTTGGACATCCCTCTAACACAGCGCTCACCACTTTCCATTCGAGTTGTTTCTTGACATGACTGGTGTCCCCCACTAGGCATGTCTTAACATTATTGCAGCTCTGGTGCCTCTCACGAGGCTTTGGTGCTTAGTCAATTCTCAGAGAATGGATGGTTAGATGAAAAGATAGAGACCCAGGTAGAAAGGGAAATCACTGGCTACTGTGAGTGTGGGTGGCAGGGAGGGTCCTGCATGTATCTCTAAGTGTAAGGTAAATTAAGCTGAGATAAGAAGAATTGATTCTCAAATCTTATTGGTGCCAAACACAAATATTTATTTCTCATTCAAACTCCTGTCCATTGTGGGGCAATCACAGTTCTGCTCTATTCTGTCCTCATTCTGGAAATAAGACTGATGTCGGTCTTTGGGAAGTGACGTTCTATGGCAGAAGAAAAGGAACGATGGCGGAGGCGTGCAGGGGCTCTGTGGAGAACTGGCTCATATCATTTCAACTCACATCTTGTTGACGGAAGCAAGTCTCATGGCTGCGGGGAAGGTAGGACCCTCAGAGGGATGGGCCTGGTAGAGAGGGGCGGGGGTGTTTTGACAAGAACATGATCTGCTGTAGTGGGCGTGATGCTTCGTGGGAGGGAACTCCCCTGGGGTAGTGCTTTTGGTCTCTGTTCATCCACAGTCACTCTGACCAGGGGGTTGAGGGGCTCCATCCACTTGGTGAGTTTGGAGCCGGGAGCCGGGCCCACAGAGCTTTGCATCTGCCCCATACTTTCTTGTTGAGCACGAGATGACCACAGGGAGTGTGCGTTCTACCTTGCCCTTTCAGGGACTGAGGGAGAGACTTTCTGGTCCAGGGTTGCCTGTAATGTGGTAGGTCTTTCTAATCGTGAAGTCCCAAGTATTCATTGGTAGAAGCCACGTTCTCTGGTATCAGGTATACATATAACAAAGGTGATGTTTCAGCCTTCTTTTTCATTGTTCTTCTGTCTTACTTCTCAATGGGTTTTGAGCTTGGATAAGGAAGAGGGTTTAAGTTTTTGAGACCCTTCTAGTACCTCAGTACCTGAGTCTGCATAAATATTAGGTTCAAAAATGATGTGTTTATTCTCACCATCAGAAAGAGAGACTCCAGTGTTGCTACTTTCAGTATCGTTTCACTTACAGAACTTCTCCAGGTGAAGTAAAACTGATATTCTGAGACACAGTGTCTCACATGCTGCTTCCTACTCTAGGACCCTCTTCTACAAAAGACTCTCTGTTTATCCTGGGCCGGCCTGGTTCCTTTACAGTCAGGAATCAGAGTGCAGTAGAAAATGGACATGGGGGAACATCTGTAATGAACACTATCGTTTTTAATTCAAGACAGACCCTCTGGAAAAATCCTGAAACCTGACTTCTCACAATCATTTTGGCCAGTACACATGGCACCCAGAGGGTCCTTGTGAGGAGATGTGCTCAGAGGCAGAGCACATCTATTCTTACTTAATAGGGTGTTTTGCAGAAGCCAGACTTGGGATTTGTGTATTTCCAGCAAGTGGAGTTAGCGATACTCCTCCTCACCAGGCATCTATTTGCATCCATTGAAGAATGTATGACCTCATCTCTATTCCTGGGATGCTGGACCCTGAGACACTGGGTCACAACTACTGGTCCTGTGGTACAGGTGAGCCCTCATACTGGGGTGAATGTTTTGCTTGTGCTTGTGTATTAGTTCCTTATTATTAATGTAACGAATAGCACAAACTTAATGGCTTAAAAAAAACCCCCACAGATTTATTATCTTATAGTTCTGAAGGTTAAAAGTCCAAAATCAGTCCCACAGAACTCAAACCCTGACTCCGACACTCCTGCCCCTGTTCATAAGGACCTTGTGAAAATATCTTCAAATCATGATCTTTAGCTTAATCACAGATGCAAATTCCCTTTGCCATATATTCAGCCTACTTTATCCTCCAAATAGTTTTCATTGGCTTTGGTTCAACCTTATCAAAAGGACACATCTGCAACCTTTATTAAGCACTTGTTGTATGCCTTTTCTTCTATTAGAAATTTTTCACACTTTATTTCAATCAATCTCCACTGTGACTCTGCAAGAGAGGTATGTTCATTCTATGTGTTCTTACGTTCATTCTATAAATGAGGAAGCTGAGGGTCACACTTGTTAAATTACTGGTTTCTTTTGTAAGAGATGGAAATAGAATTTGAGTGCAAATTGATCTGGCTTAAAAACTCACTCTTTCTCTACAACTTCAAATACTCCATCTGTAAAGCTCTTATTTTCTCATGATTGAAATAACTAGATGAAAAAAAATGCCAAGAAATGGTCTGTCCATTCTCTCCTAGTGGCTTGAGGGGCCTTTCAGGACTTCTTGATAGCCACGTTCTCTGTCCTTGGAGTAATGAGAGACCCCCCCATTCCTTCTGTCTTTTTTCTGGAGCCCTGCCTGGGATACCCTGGCTTTGTGGAGGAGACACACCCAAAGCTCCGGATGAGTCACAGACTCTGCCTGGAGCGACAACGTGATGAGGAGGGAAGGATTCCGTTGTCCCAGCCTGTGAAATGGTTTCCATTACTTTATTTCTGCCGAGAGCAGCAGTGCCATCCTTTGATCCTCATCTCCATGACTGCAGAGCCTCAGGCATCTGGCTGAGTTAGCAGAAGAGTGAACAGGGCACTGGAGAATGCCCTGGACTAGATAGAGTCCAGGGACCTGGAGGCTTGTTTCAGCGTTACCGCTAACAGGTCCTTTGACTGCTCCGTTCTCTGAGTCTTGGGCCCCACCTGAGCTAAATGTCTGCAGCCTTTTCTACTCTTACAATTTAGAGCATCATTGCTTAACCAAAGGGTGCCATTCTCAATGGAACAGACAGTATCGGAAAGACTCTGGGCGCCACACGTTTGGAGGTAACTTTGCCGCGTGCTGCCCCTTTTCTCAGTAGGCAGAGAGTAGCTAAGAGCCTGGGCCCTGCTTTAGAGTTCCCGCTGTGTCCCTGCTGGCTGGGTTGTCTTGGGCAAACCTCACTTTCTTCACCTATAAAATGGGTCTCATGAGAATCATACTGCCCTCCTTCTAAGGCTGTTTTAGGGACCGCACAGCAGCTGGAACAGTTGGTAGCTCTTCAGTCCTATGCAGATGCTCATCTCACGCCTCCCTATCTGCTCTTCTCGAGGCCCTGGTAGAGAAAAGAACTTCAGCTCCAGAGTCGGAACCACCTGGCTTTTCTGTTAGGCTATGCTGCCCATCAGTTGCATGACCTTAGACAACTCAGTTCGACCTGCTGATTCTGAGGAGCTCTCATTTGTAAATTGGGGATAATAATTATAGCAACTTCTTAGTGCGTAGATGAGAATGAATAAGATAATACACATCAGGTTCCCAGCAGAGTGTCTGCATAAGGAAAGCTTTTGCTCCCTTTGGATGCCATTCCTCTTCTTGTGTGATGGACTTCTTAAACATTTTTCGGATGCTTTGAATTTAATTCCATTTCCTAAGGTGTCAGAAAACACATTTTAATATTTTGGACAAAGTTAAGCTTTTGTATGGAGTTCACACACTTGTAAATATGTGTACTAAACAATGTCCTGATGCAGAACAAGTGGCACAGATTTTCCCAGCTCCCTCCACCCCCTAACGCATAGCCTCAACGTCTGCAAAATAATTAATGCAAAGAGGAAGTTTACAGTTGGCTATTCAAATGAATCTTAAACATTTAATTTGAAAAACCCAAAGGATGAACCCAGAAAGCTGCCATAATCTTCAAAGGATCTATTAAGGACTTAGATATGTGGTATTAAAAGATACAGACAAGGTTTCTGGCATTGGACCCACTAAAAAATTGTGGAGCCACTGCTTCTATGTCGAATCAGAAAAGGGACTGCAGAGAGGAGGCTTATGCCCTGGTTGCTGGCTCAGGCTGACCTCAAGAGTAGAATCAGATAATAGCAGACTTAATTCAACTTTTGGCATTTTTTTTGGATGCAACCAAAAATTCAGAAGGCTTAGGGCAGTGAGAATATAATGAACAGAGAGCTGCCAAGGACAGAAGGTAGATTGGATCCTCTTTGAATTTAGCTCTTTTCTACCTGGAACAGAGGCAATGATAATTATGGCAATTAAAATTTATTGAGCAATTGTAATTTACTGGATGGCTTTATGTTATTTCCATTTTGCAGAAGAGGAAACTGAGGCTCAAAAAGTTTCCATAACTTGCTCAGAGCCACATAGCTCATAAATGCAAATCCAGATACATCCTGAATACAGATCTATCTGATGCTGGACTACTTTTGTGAAACCATTTAAGGGAACATCTTTACCGATACTGATAACATCTAATATGAGTGGTTCAGCCAGTGATCTGCTTGCTTAAAGGCTGAGCAGAAGATCAAATGACCTCTTGGAAATCCAAGATTTCGGTAGGTTAAGGCTCCCTTCGTCTTTCTGAATTGAATATGTTGTACATCTGCATGAGTCCTTCCAAATAAGCTGCTTGCATTTCTGGTCTGTGGATCCCTTATTACTACTGCCTCCCCTCAAAAGCATAGTATTTTACCTCACTTAGTATGATCATCTCTAGGTCCATTCATGTTGCTGCAAATGGCATTATTTTATTCTTTTTTACAGCTAAGTAATATTTCATTCTGTGTGTGTGTGTGTGTGTGTGTGTGTATACACACCACATTTCTTTATCCAGTCATCTGTCGATTTAGGTTGCTATGTCTTGGCTATTGTAAATAGTGCTGCTGTGAACATTGGGGTGCGTGTATCTTTTTGAATTAGAGTTCCCTCCAGATATATGCCCAGCAGTGGGATTGCTGGATCATATGGTAACTCTGTTTTTACTAAGTGAAGTAAGTCAGACAGAGAAAGACAACTATCAATATGATATCACTTATGTATGGAATCTAAAAAAATGATGAAAGTAAACTTATTTACAGAACTGAAAAAGACTCACAGATATAGAAAACAAACATGGCTACCAAAGGGGAAGGGAGGGGGAGGAATAAATGGGGAGTTTGGGATTAGCAGCTATAAACTACTATATACAGAATAGATAAACAACAAGATCCTACTGTACAGCACAGTGAACTGTATTCAGTAACTTGTAATAACCTATAATGGAAAAGAATCTGAAATATACATATATGTATAACTGAATCACTATGCTGTACACCAGACACTAATGCAACATTGTAAATCAACTATACTTCAATTTAAAAAAAAAGCACAGTATTAATTTTATGCACTCAGAAGTTACTTGTCTGCCTGCTGTTTGCTGGAGAGTAAATGTCTTCTTTGATGAAATTCTTACAAAACTCTTAGTACAGGCAAGGCCCAGGACATGTTTTTAAATTGGTAATAATGTTTGTTGAGCTTTTTATTTCTCTGGTTTTGATGGAGGGAGAAAAAGAAATGTTTCATCTGACTTTATACATTGACTGTTGCTACCAGTGTGATCTGAAGCCCAAAGTTTAGGGATGGGGTTTTCTGCCCTTGGTCTTGGTTTGCAGTGTTCTCTGAGATGTGACACCCTCCCCCACACTGCCACCATCTGCCATCCATCCACTGTGGCCCAGGCTACCACTGAGTTCCGCCTAAAATATTGAATGACCTAATTGTTCTCCCTGCCTAGAGCTTTGCCTCCTCTAAATCATTTCATTTATAAAAAGGGTTATGTATTATAAATAATATAAGCATGTGAAAAATATTGAGTCATATAATGAAATATATTGTAATTCGCTTAGGATTAGTAACTTTTAAAATTACATATATGAATCTATAACAGCATTATAAGGTATTGCTTTCCATGCATTTAAACGTGGTATAAATTGTATCACACTACACATATCCTGTAGTAAATTGCTTTTTTTCAACAGCATAATTGTGTTTTGAGAATTAGCCATGTAGTTACGTGTAGATAAAGTTTATTCATTTTGAACTTCTCTATGGAGTACCCTTGTGGGAATATCTGATAATTTAATTTTTCCACTCTCCTGTTGGCGTACATTTAGTTGGTTTCAGTGGTACCTAACTACAGACAACACTGCAGTAGGCATCCTTGTACACATCCCTCTGTGCGTATTTGCATAAATTCTCGTGGAGCGAGTACTTAGCTATGGAATTCCCAGATCACATAATATGCCTATGTTTATATTTATTAGATGATATAAAACAAGTTGCTCTCCAGAATTGTACCAATTTACCTTCTCAACAGCACTTTATGGAGGATGGAGAGTTTGTATTTCTCCACATTCTTGCTGGTTAATTGGTATTGTCAGATATTTGGCAACCTGATGGATTTGACCAAGGGCCTCATTTTCTAAATTTGAATTTGTTAGTAAAAATATTTTCACATTTATTACATTTTAATTTGCATTTATTAGTTAGAATAATGCTCTTTTTATGCACTTACTGGCTGCTGGGATTGTCTCTAAAATGTCTTTACTATTCTTTGCCTGTTCATGTCTTTACTATTTTTTTGTCTTGCATTTAGTGTTTTTTTTTCTTGATTTGTAGAAATGTTTACCCTGTGGAGTCTGCATATTAATACTTTGTCAGTTAAAAACCGACAAAAACTTGCAAATAAGTTCTCCGAGTCTGTGGCACATTTATATTTTTTGTGGTGTCTTTATCATGCAGAAAATTTTTCGTTTTACTGTAGTCAAATTTATCAACCTTTTTGCCTTTTTCTGATTCGATCTTTGGTATCTGGTTCAATGAATTCTCGATTCTAAGATCAAAGAATTATTTTTCAATCATTTTCTTATCGTTTTACTTTTTATATTGTGATATTCAGGCCACCTGAAATTTATTTTGCTCTAAAGTAGTGTTTTATTTTGTTTTGCTTCCATATGGAAAGTCAGTTGTCCTTGTGTCATTTATTGAACTAGTCTGTCCCTTTTATGTTTATTTATAATGGCACATCTGGTAATGCCAAGTTTCCACGGGTATGTTTCAAAGTGCTTGGTTCTATTTCATTGATTTGTTTGTCTGTGTTTATATCAATAACTCATTGCCATGGATATTATACTGTTAGAATAAACCTTGATATTTTATTTTGATACTTTTTATTATTTTTCTTAAAAATGTTCTTATTTCTTTATTCTTCTATTTGAAGAGTATGAGCTCTGGCCAATCAATCTCAATGAAAACCTTATTGAGATTTCAATTGTAAGTGCAACAAATGTATAGATCATTTTTGTGAAAGAACAGAGGTCTCTTTAAAACTGAATATTCTCTCCCATAAATATTTATTCAGATAAAAGTTTACTTATATTTTTGTTAAAATTATTTATAGGAGTCCTGAAATTTTTCTTGCTATTATGAAAATATCTTTAATTTCCACTACATTTCATAATTGATAAAGATGTTTTCTGGAAACACTAATGGATTTGTGAACTGATCTTGTAACTTTTAGAGTTCTCTTATTTTTTAAATGCTTTATCTGTAATTTTCTTGGATTTTTCTAATGATATGGTCTGCAAGTTGAGGCCATTTACTCTCTTTTATCTATTTTTAAAATCGCATGTTTATTCTTATTGTATTAGCCACAGCTCTTGGACAATGTTAAATAATAGAGTGATTTAGGGAATAAAATTTCCTCTAAATACTGCTTTTGTTTTGGCAACTCAGAAGTTTTGGTATCTAAGAGTATATTTAAAATATTCCACACAAATATTTTAAAAGCCATATTCTTTATTGTTGATTTCGTATCTTATTGTTTGTAGTTTAAAGGTGCTTTGGCATAATTTCCAACTGTAATTAGTGACGATAATAGTCACAAAGGAAGTTACATTCTCTAAATATACCGTATGGTATGCAATGGGCTGTATATTAAAAACTGCATAATTACATCTAATTTCTTTGGTCTTCTCATACCAAATTAGACACGTATAAAAGCAAAATCTGAAAGTACTAATCAGAAGACATATGCTTTCCCTCTGGTTTTCTCAAACAGCAGCCTCCACGCCCCCCAAAAAGAGATGACTTCTTAGTTCTGTAGGAACAGCCATGTGAACCTCAGAATGCGGTGTGTGAACCAGTAGCCTTTTCATGATAATTTTTATTGAAGAATAACATACATGCAGAAAAGTGCACATGGTTTAAGTGTATAACTCAGTGACTTTTCTCCAAGTGAGCCCACCTGTGTAGCCTCTTCCATTTCTTCCCAGTTGAAGAAATTGGACTTTAACAACTAACCAGAGCCCTCTAATTCTCCTTAGGGTCACAACTCCATTTATCACCCGGGGTAGCTGCTATCCTGATATCCAGCCCCATAGATCAACTGTCCTTGTTTTTGAACTGTGTGTTCTTTTTGTGTCTGTCTTTTTTGACTCATCGTTGTGTTTGTGAAACTCATCAATATTGTTTCATGTATTTCACTCTCATTGTTAATATAACATCCATATATATCCATATATATTTTTAATATGTACATACTGCAATTTTATTTCAATTGCACAAAGTTACTATGTAAGAAATTTAATTGAAACTATATGGTAAAAATAGCAGAGAACCAAAAATCTAAAAAGAAGTATAAAGCCTGCGAATTCAGCATTCATTAGTGTTTCACCTCCAGTTTTGATTGACACTTGATGCTTGCAGTTTTTGAAACAAACTTTGAGATTATGATGACTATTCTGAAGAGATTTCAGCACCAGAACAAAGATTTATACAATCAGTTGGTTTGCAATTGACTTATTAGCCAGTCACATAGTGTATAGTACAGATTTGTCACAGGTCAGATCATAGTGTTGAAGGAAGGATACACATATATACACGTAATATACTGCTGGTTCTGTTTCTTTGGTTAAACCCTTACTAATAAGCTGCTATTTAAACTGTGGTACAATGCTTTCTTACTAGTCTTCTTACAATAAGAATATATATATGTGTGTGTGTGTGTGTATATATATTTCCATATCTGGATACGTAAGAATATCTATCTATCTATCTATCTATCTATCTATCTATCTATCTATCTACCTATCATCTATCTACCTATCTATTATCTATCTCTTTCTCCATATAGATGGATGGATGGATAGATAGATTATAAGGAACTGCCTCACATAAATTTGGGGGTTAGTTAAGCAAATCTGAAGTCCACAGAAAGGGAAGAACACAAGAAGACTGGAACCTCACAGGCACAAACTGTTTAGAGTCTCTGGGCTCAAGGAACTACTTTTTTAAAAAAAGTGGGCTCACCTGATTATGTCAGGCCCACCCAGGATAATTTCCCTTATGATTACTTTATAGTCAACCCATTAGGGACTTTAATCACATCAGCAGAGTCTCTTCACAACAGTACCTAGATCAGCTGTTTGATTGAACATCTGAATATTCTGTTTTAGCCTGGCCAAGTTGACACATCTAAAAGTCATCACCACAGCATTTTCCCTTCTTTTTTTAACAGTACATGAAATAAGGATGTATTTTAAAGTTGATAGTGTTTTAAATTTGACAAAAGACATGTAACTTTTTTTCTCTCTTCCTTTCTTTTTCTTACTCTTTTAGCAAGATGTTGATTTATCCTTTGAGGTTTAAAAAATTACTTTAATCATATTTTTAATTACAAATTTTCTCTTGGGTTCTTTTTTCTCTTTGGTGTTCCTGCTGCTGTTTAACCTAGTTTTGGCTCACAAATTCTTGTTCTTTATTATCTCTTGGAGAATTACAACCTTACTTACTACTTTTATTAGATTAGAAAATTATCCTGTGTTTGTAGTTTATCTCATGATCATTGTTTTGATTCTTGATTTTTATATGGTTTGATGTTATTTTTAATCTTTATTCAGTTTTGGTTTTTCTGTTTGTTTGGATGATGGGCTTTCTGTTTTAAGATTAGCTTCTTGATGTGTTTTGTAATTTTGTTTTACAGGATCATCTTTCATAAAAGGAGCTTTGCTTTGTTCTGATATACTTCCCATTTCTCTAGAAGATTTGTAGTACTTTCCTCCAACAGTCTAGTATCCAGAACTGTGTTTTATGTCAACCGTTTGGGGTTCCTGCTTCGTGAACACAGTAGGGATATTTTGATGCAGTTCCTTCCGGGAGCATATGGCTTGATTCAGCTTAATTCCTAGCCTCAAGGGTGGGTCTGCATACGCTAGTCTCTTTTATCAGGTGGCTGTAGCCCCAGACAGTGGTCACGGCAGCATCTCATTTTCCATCTCTTTTTATTGACAGGGGATTCCCCCCCAGTCTCTTGATTCTCAGCAAGGAGCCTGACTGCAATCTTCAGACTTGATTCATATAAAATGGACTTTATTCCCTGTCCTTCCTATGGGAGCAGAAATCCTGAATGCCTCTGCCTGCTTCGGACTACAGGCCCAGAGGCCTGTAGCTTCAGCCCGTTCCTCGCCTTGTTTTTATCCTGTTTCTCATCCACAGAGAAGTTTATGGCGGGGTTGAGGCCAGCTGTGTGTTTGAAAGTTCTCTTTGCGACTGTTACTTGTCATTACTGTGACTTTGGAGCAACGCCATCTTGTCTGGATTTCTCCCTTTGTTTCCTACCTGCCAGGACAGATGATGTTCCCTAAACTCTCTGCACGTCATCCTTCTGTTTATAATGTTTCTTTGTGTCCCCAGTGAACGTAGAATAAGTGAAAATGCATTACCAGACATTTTTAGACCTTAATTCACCTGGCTTCTGCCCACTGTTTATATGGAGCTGCTTTTAATCCCCTGCGTACACCTTGCTTCCTCTTATCACCAGGTTTTAACTCAGGCTATTTCTTCATCTGATACACATTTGACCCTTTGTCTTGCTTGTGTTTAATCTTCCTGATCTTTCTCATCTCCCTTTAATGTCACTTCCTTCCCTATTCCTCATTCCACGTACTTTCATTCTCCACCCCCACCTCCCCTATGATAATACTTGTCTCATTTCCCTGTAACTGCTTTTTCATCAGTCTTTCCTCCTAGGCTGAAGCTCCTTGTGCTTCTCTCTCATTCTGTCCTTAACCACTGCACCTAGTAAATATTAGGAAAATAGATCCCTGAAAGGAAGCACATTCTCTCATTCACCTTATGTCTTCCTTGCTCTTCAGAGGCAGCCCTGACTTGCTTGCCTTGTGGAGGGAAGAGTCACTCCATCTACCTCACCAGCTAGCTGATGCATTCCCAGTGCTCAGCCTTGAATTCCATCAAGGAAATCTGGAGCTGCTTGGAGTGATGGAGGGGGAAGAGATGGGACTCCAGTGTGGAACTGGGAGGGTCCAGATGAGGTGAGTCAGGATGTCCAGTGCTCTGTGATGAAGACATCCCTTCCCCACTGCTTCGTGTTGCTGGGGAGGGGCACACAGACTTGCCAGGACTGCTGTGGCCTGTGGTGGTTGTTAGAGAGCACTCCCACCTCTTGGACTCGCTGATCCTTGCTGATTCACAAGTGCAAGTTAGTCTGAGCTCGGGGGCCCCAGGGGAAAGGAGTGGGGACAGCAGAGTCATCCCTCCCCTCTCTGAAGCACGCCTGGTTCAGTGACTTTGGACACAATCTGTGACCTTGGCCGAAGCCAGACGGTGCTGGGGAATCTGAGTTCTGGGTATTGATCACCAGAGCCAATGTTGAGCCTGGCTGACAAGATCGTCCCTCACGGGGAGCCTTCGGCCTGCCAAAATCTCTCTCACTCCCTTTCCTCCACCATTTTTATATGCAGTCTAGTTAAAACACTTGCCTTTCATGTAATAGGCCAAGATAATGACTTCATAAAGATCAGGAAATAGGGAAGCAAAAAGATTCCTTGGAAGATTTAAAATAAATCATTTTTTAGTACTAATAAGTCGTAAGTTAAAAGATTTGAGGCGAGGCGTTTGGTGTTTGGATGGCTTGATGTCTGTGATGTTGAGGGAAGTCCTTTTCCCAGAACTTGAGTGGTTTTGTCCTTGTGTTTTCTCTGTCTGCGTCCTTTATTTGCTGTCTCTCCTTTTGAATGGAGATAAGTGTAAATTAAAAAAAAAAAAATTGTCTTCATTGCGCTGAGGCAGTGGGCTGGAGCTGAGCTCCCCTGTTCCGGCTTGCTGAAAGCCCCTGTTCTGCGGGGTGGCCTGAGGTAGCCGTGCAGGCTGCAGTGCGGCGAGGGGAGGAGCGGCCTCCGCTGAGCAAGCCAGGCTGCCCGCCTGTCTGTGAGGGACGCACGCGGAGAAGCGTTTTGGGCAGAGTGTCAGCTCAGGCAGGAAGGGAACCCACCACTGTCCCTGCCCCACCTCTTCCCAGCCAACTGGCCTCGGGCAAGTCACTGAACACGGGTCAGCCCACCAACTGTCAAGGCCTCTGTTTGCCCAGCTATAAATGGGAAAGCTGGGTTAAGTCAAGGGGAGTCAGGTCAATGGCTTGTGGAAAATAAGAAAGGAATTGAAGAAGGCAGAGGGGTGGCAGGGGACCATGGCAAAAGGAGATCCTGTGTAGCCAAAACATAACCCCAGCACATGGTTACTGTGCAGACACATAGACCCGGCATTGTCAGCATTTCTGATTATTTCAAGGGAAGCCCCAGATCTGGATTTTTATGTGAAATATCCCGATTTCACATCTAATTAGCAACTCATTAAAAAATAGAACAAACTAACAGTGCCCTGTTTAGGTCAAACAGACAGATTTGTGGGCCAAACACAGTCTGTGGACAGTCAGTTTGCAACCTACGGGGCAAATGATCTTTGACCCCAGATTCACAATCTGTCTTCAGAATCAGCCAACCCTTCTTGACCCAGCCCCAGATGGGGGCTCTGAGACCCTGGTAATCGGCTGCAGCATCGGCGTCCTGTTGGAGGCTGGGGAGGCACTCTAATTCTGTCCAGAGAACAGCACCTCAGGAAGCTTTAGCCCTAAGACATCTTGTTTCTTTGTTAATGAGGGAGAAGAATGAGTGTTTAAAGGATGTTAAAGGCAAGTTGGCACCAAACTAAGACCTTCTCCTTGAAGTAGACAGAAGGGTTGAAAGGAAACTGAGTGGGGAAGACTTGCTCACAGTGAGCTTCGAGGCTAAAACTCCCTCTCTCTCTCTGCCCCCAAACCATCTTGAACGCCTGCCTCAGTATTTAAGTGTGACTACTAATGTAATGCCTGTTGGTTATTGACCGATGTACCATTTATAAATCCCTGCCACATTCATTGGGCTCTTGTAGCAACTGAGAGCATGGACCTGTCCGTGGATCAACATCCCTAAGTTGACAGTTGAGGGAACTCGGAGAAGGGACATAGTGCTCCTCAAGTCACTCGGCAGAGCTGGGTTGGAGCCTGGGTCTCCTGACTCCTCTGTGCCCTCCCCTGCCCTGTGCTGCTTCACAGAGTCAGTTCCCCGGTCTCTTTCCAGGTGGGGTTTGCACCCCAGCTGGATCTCTGAGCAACCATAACACAATTCAGGACCTGAAGAAAGGGCCACATGACAGCATGAGAGGTGGTCTGGAAGTCTGGCAAGTGGTTATAAGGAGAGGAACTTTGAGGAATTTGAGAAGTTGAGAAGACAGCAGTGCCAGATTGGTTAACGAGCAGTTTCCAGGGCAAACGAGGCCAGAGAAGCAGCTGCCTTTACATCTGGAGGCTCTCTTAGCTCTGAGGTCGAATCTGCAGTTTTCCAAAGGAAAGAGCACACACAAATGTGCAGGTGCACACACACACACACACACACACACATGCACACGTTCTCACACCCATGTGATTTCGAGTGCACCCCAAACAATGCTCCGGCCCCCACAGATGCTCAAATGTAGTGTTCAGATGGACTCACATATATCCCAGTCTCTTCAACTCCTTGGCTAACTCCCCAGCCCCTACCTCCCAACTTGGCTGTATGATGTTTTTCAATTCCTATAAAAAACTACTTCTGCGCTTTGTATGTCTTGGATTTTTCCAGTACTAAAGAGAGAAAGATATATTTTAATGTGCAGGAATGCTTGGAGTCTGGTGACTGTCTACCCAGTGAAGCAGAATTTTTATGAGTATTGGGTGACAAAACTTTCAAACCGGATGGAAGGTAAACATATTAAAGCCTTTTGATGAAATGGTTTGGTGGCTAATTCTGGATCTACAAATATTCCTGTGTTTTTTCATTTGTGTTCTTTGTCCTGTTTAAACACTGAGCGTCAGAGCTAGTAATTAATTGTATTTTCCTAAGACATTTTTCAGGTCCTGGAACACAGGGTTGCAGCACTGGAAGGCTCTGATCTTCTCATTCTATTAGAGGAGAAACAGACACAGTGGGGACCAAGGTGCGACACGAGGGACCTTAGTGACTGAGCTGTTCACAGATGGGGGACTAGTTAATTGTATACGTGAAGTCACATTTTATAAAGAAAGCACATTTTCATATCTTTCCCTTTTTGATTAGTTTTAAACTGCTCAGTGGCTTCCCTCCATCATGCCCTCCCCTCTCTAAGTTTGGAAACCAGTTACATTTCAGGGAGGCAGAGATACAGGACGTCAGGCTTCAGACTTGAATCCATTTTACAACTTGCTTATAAAACTCTGTGAGTTGGCCTGATGGTGGAAAGGCTGATGCCATCAAATGCTAACTGGTGAAATTAGAAGGACATTCAGATCTCTCTGAGCCTGTCCCGGTGGCATGCAAAGGCAAAGGTCTTTCCTGGCAGCAAATCAGTTTCCTCATTACTTTCTGGGGTCAGCACATGGGTCTGCTCTGCCAGGTGTCAGACCCGATGAGTCAGGGAAGCAAAGCGGCTGGGCCAAGTCAGTGTCTGGCCAGAGAGCATAGGCAGGGCTCACGCGCGGGCAGCCAGGACCACGGGGGTGCTGCAGTGTGGGATGCAGACCAGCACACATCTCCCAGCAGCCGGAGCAGTGACAAAGACCCAGGGACATCTTTCACAGGCTCCTTCTGCTTTCTTGTCTGATCTGATGCTTCCTCGGATGAGGGTGTGAGAGGGGGGCTGTTCCTTGTAATGTTTATTACTAATTTGGAATAGAAAAGCTAGTTCAGATCTTAACTGCCTGACGCAAACTTATTTCAACATAGAACAGAGTAAAGGGTTAAGTCATTAAATTCAAGTCAAATCTTAAGAGTGTGGGTCTTATTCAACTACTCCATTATACAGTCTGGATCAGGAAAAATGGCTTTTGTCAATAGGAGTCAAAGTCAAAAATAGCAAAACTTCATTTTTAACACAATATTTAAATTTCAGATATGAATATCTGAGCTAAATAGCTAAATGTAGCCAGAGACATTTATGAAGAGATGGTAATAATAACAAAATAGTAAATTTACAACAACTGGCATTTATGGAGCACATACTGTGCTGTGTTATGGCCACAACGCTGAGAAATTTTCTTTTCATTGATGCTACCTCTATGGTTTCTTCTACTCTAAATGATTTGTTTAAACTTTCAGGCAGTTTTATGAGGTAGTTGTGATCATCTTCAAAAACATTTATTATCAACATATTTATTGAGGGTTTATTATGTTCCAGGTGTGGTTCTAGGCCCTTGGGATCCAAAAAAGTTCCTATCCTGGCGCTTACAGTCTTATGGGGAGAAAACATTAACCACAAAATGACTCTGCTACAAAGTGATGAGAAAGAGAATAATGAGGAAATGGAGGTCTTCAGATAGGAATCAGAAGGAAGGATCTTTTGTCTGATGGGTTTGCCAGGTTACAAGAGTTAAGCCTGTCCCAGACCAAGCTCCGAAGTGGGCATGATGCGGCTTGCTCCAGAAGCTGAAGGAAGGTCCATGTGATTGGTGATGGTGGAGGGTGCGTTAAGATGTTAGGCTGATGAGGTCAGGAGGGGCCAGATTGACCAGGGACATTCAGATCTCCTCTCTGAGTCTGTCCTCTCCTCCTGGCACACAGTGCAGAGTCCTGTAGGTTCTGGGGGAGGGAATGAGATGAGGAAACTGAGTCACTGAGGCACTGAGTCTCCTTTCCATGGCCACACAGCTTACAAGAACAAAAGCACAGAAGCGCTAGGTGGGGATTCCTCTCTCTCTTTCTGTCTCTCTCCCTCTCTCCATCAGCAGCCATGTGCCAGGAATTCTAGACTCTAGGTACGTGACAATGAACACAACTGTCAAGCTTCTCATTCTCTAGACCTTTTTTTCCCATAAGTACAGTGATGCAAACTAAAGCAGGGAAAAGGTATATGGACGGAAGGGAGTCTCTTTAAATGAGGTCCCTCACATAGAGGATACCTCCTTGAGCAAAGGTGTGAATTCATGAGGAAGTAGCCATCAACTCTACAGTTAAGAGAGCTTTGTAATTTGCATTTTCAAAGTACAGGAGAACATGGTTGTCCTCATGGAGTAGTTTGACACACATTATGACGTGTGTGTGTGGAGATGTGTGTGTGTGTGTGGGGGGGTCAAATGTTTCCCCAGATCAGAGCCAGGAAAAAGTCAGCCTAGGTTGTATAAACAAGGAGGAATTGGAGGCTTCATGTTAATGAAATTTTGCTAGGTTTGGAGAGTCATGGAGGCAGTGTTCACAAAAAGAAAGGACCTAGCCAGATGGAAGTTCACATGTGTTTGGGACGTAAAGAAATGCAACCTTTGGTGTCTGCACACCAGGAATCAGTTACACCTGGAGGGACAGTTATGGCATTTTCAGTAGAACATTCTTTTGGCTCATTCAAGAACAGACTTCTATAAAAGAGGGAGGGAGATTAATGAGCCCAGCAACAGCCAGTAGGAATTCATGCGAAGACCAAATGTTGGAGTTCAATTACCGTTGGATCCGACAACTGCACTGTATCCCCATAAAAGACTGGAGATTAAGCCATACTCCACTCTCTACATTTTGTTCTCTTTTTTTTCCTAATTGAATTACTGTTGCTTGGAAAATTTAATACAGAGCAGAATTCTGAACATGATTAGGATTAGCCGTTATAGTATAAGGTGAGTGGCAAAGGACCATTTGTCATGCTGATTTTTTGGAATGTCTAGACATGAATGAAAAATTAAAAGGCATAATTATTCTTTTTTATGGCTGTCAAGTGGAGTAATCTATTCGGTATTAAATCTGACAATTCACAGATCAATTCCAACCATCTTGGGTTTCTTTATGGCTACAGCCAAGGTATTTCAGAGGGTGCTTGGTGATTTACTGGGTTTTATGCAATTATGATTCAGAGAAGAATGATGATGTTCCTTTGACCTGTTGTTCTGGACGTTGCCTGTGCATCTGTCCACGCTTCTGTCCATCCACCCAGAAGTTATTTAGGGAATATTGTCAATGACACAGAGATGAATAAGCCATGACCTCTGTTCCCAAAAAACTCACATTCTGGTGACCAAGAAGCAAACAGGACATTATCCCCTTAAAAGTAGAGAAATGCAGGATGGTGGCAGGGATCAGATGCTTTGGCACTGGGCGAAAGGAGGAGGGGGCTTGGGGATACTTTCTCACAAACATCAGTGATGGTGCTCATCCTTGAAGAAGAATGTGTGGGAATCATGCAGGCTGAGGAGGTGAGAAGTCTTCCGGGAGAAGGAAATTCTACGAGCCTGTGCACAGGCACAGAGGGGTAGAAGAGCAAGGCTTACTCAGGGGACTGCAGGAAGTTGGCACAGCTGGAGTCTAGCCTGCATATTCAGTCAGGTGCTGAGGGTGGGGATAGCTGGGGAAGAGTGGTCGGCTGTGAGCTCAGAAGGATTCACAGGCAATGTTATGAGAGGTCTGGTGACCACTTGGATTAGATGCTCGTAGCTGTGAGAAACCGTGACCATATTTTAAATTGAAAGTATCTGGCCAACCTTTGGGGAGTTGCATCGGTCTCTTATGAAATAATTGTTATTATGTGGCATTTTTTTTTTTTTTTGCAAGGCTTCTCTCAGGGGAGAGAGGCCTAGAGTAAATGATGGCAGGCTATAGAGTGTGAGGAAGCTACTTAAGTCTTTGTAGGTTGGTCCCAATGGTGTGAGTTGCTCTTTCACAGACCTCGTCTAGACCAAGCAAATCCCAGCATAAAATCTCGCAGGTAATTTTAAAAGGAAATGGAAAAAAAAAACCCTTCAAAAACAAAAAGTTCTCTATTGTACTTCCATGCTGCAGTGTTACTCTGGACACATGGCCCTGGTCTAACGTGATTTCTCACTCGGTTTGGAACTCTCCTGTTTTGAATACTCGACAGTGCCTGGCACAGTGCCTGGGACAGAGAAGATGCACTTTAGCAAAGGTGCAAAATGTTGGTTTGCTAATGACCCAAACCAAGCCATGGGAGGCCCACCTGAACATTTAGTGAATCCAGTGTGTTTAAATACAAGGAATACCAGTGATGAGAGCAAAAGTAGGGCACTCACAGCAATAGAGCAACAGCTTAATAGTTCTTTACTGGGGACCTACTACTGTAAGCTACGGCACAGTGTCAGGCTCTCCATACATCATCCTGACTTAACCTTTGCCACCCCCTCACTGCTCAGTTATACTGTCCCCCTTCACAGATGGGAACACTGAGGTTGATTGCATTCACTCTCAAGGTCACACAGATGAAGAATAGAAAAGTAGGACATGAACCCAGGTCTGCTTGACCGCACTATGCCTTTTCTCTCCTCTTGCTGTTTCCAAATATTTCCAGGTGTTTCATGTGAAAGAGGAAGTACATTTGTTCCCGTGGCTCCAGAGGAGAGAAAGCAGACCAGGAGGCTCCCATGCTGGGACAATGAAGGGCTTTGGCAGGACTTTCTGACCACCACAGCTCCCAGACAACAGAACTGACTTTTCTGCAAGGCTGTGGCCACCTGTCCCTGGAGATGAGACATTGATATGCAAAGTAGACAGCCATCTCTCAGAGGACCCATAGAATGACTTCTACTGTGGCTGGCAGAATAAGATATATTTACTTCTGCTTTTACAACCTTGAGATACTCTTTAGATAGTAGCAACAGTTCCTGACATCTGGATAATATTTCACATGAGACAAAACACTACCATGGAGCATCTTATTTCATCCCAAGCAGCCTCCTTTTGGGGACGAAGTAGCTCCTGCTCAGAGAACCAGCCTGACTTGCCCAAGGATACGCAGAGTGAATGGGAGAGTCAGAAGACAGACCTAGGCCAGATCATCCCAAGGTCAGTGCTCCTTCCTCTGAGCACGCGATATGTCTGCTACAATGGACTGCAGGGAAGTGTCTTATTGGATGGTCCTGTCCCATGACGAGCAGGGGCCACATGCTGAGGCTATTTCTGAGGTAGCCGTCCCTTTCTATGTGGGTGGATATCCCCAAGGCCCGGACCTCCCTCTGGGAACAAAGCATCCTCCAGTGTCTCCTTTAATCATTCCTGTCAGTGTAATAGGATGCTTCCTGTCCAGCTGCCCCATTTCCATAGGCAGTTTATGCATCCAGAGATACCAGAGTGCTGACTCTTACCTCCGTTGTTTCATGTCTAGGTTGTTCTTCCTGACCTGTGAATCCAGGACCCCAGTCTAACGCCTACACTTATGCAGCCCTGAGGGGCCAACCCCTGCTCAGCCAGGAGCACGCTGACTCCTGATTGTGGAAAGTTTGCCTGTGTCTGAATGCAAGCAGATGTCCCCAGCTGCTGAATCGTGCGGCCATGCGAAACCAATCACCCACTCCGCACAAACATGCTTTGTCAGGCCAAAGTCTGAAGATGCAACCAACTCATCCTGCTTCTCATAAAGCAAGGGGGTGAGTAGGGGGTGTGGGGTGTGGGGAGACCTGCTCAGAGCAGTCCATCTAAGGGCAAAATTTATATGATTCGATGGCATCAGAGTGGTGAAATTGGGCCAAAGGAAGAGCTGCTCATAGTTATCACAGACACTCAGACTGGTCCTGTGATATGATCTGAGTACTCTCTCAACACTGCACACGTGGGATAACTAAGGCCTGGGGGGTGGGGGCGACTTCCTCCTGATCTCACAGCAGTCTAAGTGGCTGAGACAGGGCTCTCTCCAAGATCAGAATATTCAGCACTCATTCCATTGCATAGGCTGCCTGTGCCACTGGCCTTCTGAGGGCTTCTCCATGTGCCGTCTTTTCCGTTTTGCATCCTGTTGGCTTTTGGGGTGACTTTTCTTACCTGAGTAAGCTTTTCTAAAGAATATGATAACTAGTGCCATTTAGTGAGCGTTATTATTAGATGTTCTATGTTCTGTCTGGATTATACATAAAGATGCTCAAATACCATGAAGGAGGCCTTTCCTTCTCCTGATTTGCAGAAGAGGAAACTGATTCTTAGAAAGAGAGTTGCCCAGAGCCACAGGGCTTGTAAGTGGCACAGCCTAGATTCACATCAAGATGGACTCCAAAGTCTTCCTTTTTTAAGATTTGCATTCTTTTTCATTGACGTATAGTCAGCTTACAATGTTGTGTCAACTTCTGGAATATAGCATAATGCTTCAGTCATACATGTACATACATATGTTCGTTCTCATATTGTTTCATTATAGGTCACTACAAGATACTGAATATAGCTCCTTGTGCTCTACAGTTGAAACTTGTTGTTTTTTTTCCATTTTACAAAGTCTTCCTTTAAAGAAATCAATGAAGTCATATTGAGGCATTTGATTGATTGATACTGGGAGATGGCTGGGTAATCAACATTTCTACACTTAACAGGAATTTTCTGAGCATCATTTTGTGCCCAGCAGCATAAGTGGCTTCAAAGATGCATATGACATGATTGCATCCCTCTAGGAGACAGTCTAATGGTGGAGTCAGAAATAGGAACAGACTCTCGGTTTGTGTTGAAGTGATGGTTAAAGGGATGACTGATTAGGTACACCTGGAATAGAGTAGCAGGCGTGCACACGTTTGCCTAAGGAATAAGAGATGGTTTGTCAGAGAAGAATGGCCCTTTTCTGTGAAACAAGTGAGGGTGACACTCAAAGCAGACATTGACAATATGTGTAGAGAGATGGAAACGGGATAAACTGTGAGTTTACTTAGAGAAATGCAGATCACTAGGTATTTCTGGATTGTTAAAACATAAATGGGAAGCTTAAAATACGTAGTTTTTAAAAAATACAGATTATCAGGACCTTGACTGTTTGGCTACGGGAGTTGGAATTTTCTCTGAGGTCAGTTGGGAACCATGGGTGGGCTTTGAGCAAAGAGTGACATGATTGACCTCTGATTTAGGATTAGGCTTGACTGCTAGTAATGGAAAATTCCAAATTAATACTGGTTTTAAGACAGTTGAAGTTTGCTTTTTCGTGTGAAAGTCTGGAGTTAAATAGTCCAGGACTGCTGGAGCGGCTCTTCTCAGGAAATCTGAGTCTTTCCAACCATCCTCATGTGGCTGTTAAATTCATATTCCAAACTCATAGTCCAGGTGGCAAAATGGGAGCAGTGATGAGAAGATAACTGTGGGAATTGTCTTAGTTCATCCAGGCTGCTGTACCAAAGTGTCAGAGGGTGGGTGCCTGGTAAATGACAGACACTTATTTCACACAGTTCTGGATGCAGGAAGTCCAAAATCAAGGTGCCGACATGGTGGGCTTCCAGCCCTCGTCCAGGTTGTAGACCGCTGACCTCGCGCCATGTTCTCGCATTGCATAAGGGGTGGGGAGCTCTGTGGAGTCTCTTTTACAAGAGAATTAATCTCATTCATGAAGGCTATACTCTCATTATCTAATCACCTCCTAATAGCATCACATTGGGTGTTAAGATTTCAACATACGGACATGGGGTGGACACAAATAGTCAAACCATAGCAGGAAGGCTTCAACATTCTCTTTAAAGAAGAGTCTCAGAAGCTTGCGCAAGGCACTTCAGTTTTATCCCACCCATCAGGAATTAGCCACGGGTTCATATCCAGCTACAAAGAAGATTGAAAAATGTGATCTTTACATGGCCAAACATGGGCCCACATAAAAACCAGGTTTTGTGTTTCTCTACTGGAACTGGAGAATGGATATTTAGCAAGTTACCAATCTTGGCTACAAGTAGATCTGAAATTTAGAGACCACTTCAATATTCTTATAGTCGATGAACAAGAATATAGGGAGCTGACTGAAGATTTGAGGCCAAAGCAGCTGCCATCCATGGGGTTGGGAGATGTTCTCTTCTCCCCCCCTCCCAATTACTTAGGCCCATTTAAGGAAATGGCTCTAACCTATTTCCCCACGACTGAGTCAGAGGTGATATATATCTGCTTCAGCAAATGAGTCATACTCAAGGTTGGGCAAACCTGTTTGGATATGCAGAATGGACCACAATATGAACCTGGTTTGGACCGTATCCTTTGTTGACTTAAAACACTGCTCAGTGAATTCCTGACTGCAAATGGAAATATCAGATTTCTTATTCTGATCATTTCTAAAGCCAGGATAGAGAAGAGGAGGTTTCTATATGTATTATTCGGGTCAGCAGAGTTAGGACACTTTACCTATGGATATTTGCAGAGTTAATTAGCTAAGAGCATGTGCTTTAGAACCAAAAAAATACCAATTCAGAACTCTGCTGTGGTTGATATCTCAGGCTGTCTGATTTCAGATTCAGTCTTCTTAATCACCATGCCACATCGTCTGCTCTCTGTCATTTCGTTTACTCTTGCCCTTTCCCGAAACTGTTTTCGAGTAAGGTGAAGGAAACAGTCACAACAGCTTTGATCCTTGAAGGTGGTGGCAGAAGAATGGACTTGAGGATATAAGAATTTAGCCTTGGTCCCTGACTGCTCTCCTCTGGCTTTCTACCTCCATGCAGCCTCTTTAAAAGTCGACTCTTGTCCCAACAAGTATGTCTAGGGCCCCATAAAAAAATAGCCCAGCACATGCCCAGTGTTGGCTCACCCAGTCCTCATCATCCCCACGTCACCTGCACTCACTGTGTACCTCTCACTTTTCCTGCTAATGTCCTTGCTCTCCCTCCCGCCAGGGTCCTGGCCTTCGGGTTTACTCACCACACCTTACAGAAAGTGCCCACGTCATAGTTATATGCATTTGTCTTGGTAATCTTGAGATGGCTTTTCCTTATATATTTTAAAGCATTCCAAGCCTTTTCATGAGGCCTGCCAATTAATCCTCGTAAACTCAGTAGAAAATTTATTGTCTTTGCAGTTTAGGTGACAAAGAAATTTAACTTAAGCACTGTGAATTGTCTGAAGTTTCCCCTTTACCTCTGGGACTTGGAAGAAAGTGACGAGGGGCTTTAGGAAGCAACTCGTTCCTGTTTTCTGTGCTGGGAAAGCCTTGGGCCTGAACATGCTGGACTCCTAGGGAAGAAAGCCTGGTTTTCTTCAAGGATATAAAGCAGGAGCCTGAGATGGGAAACACCACCGCTTTCGGGGCTATATTGTAATCATTCCTCTGTTCTTGGTTCTGGGGGATTTTGCTTACAAAGTACTGGTCTCGTGACGCATTTGATAACATCACTGAAGGTCTACAAAACAGGATCAAATGAGTTTTTGAAAACATCCCAGGGTCCCTCTCCACTGCACCCCTGCCCTGTATAACATAATTAGATTCAAAGCAGCATTTGCTGAAGATAGCACTGTTTGCATGAACTTTCCATTGATACATCTGGTTTCCCTTTTGAAAAAGGCCCTCAAACCTCATAAAACTGAAGTCTTTTGAATCAAACCACAAATTCCTTATAGCTAACCTCAGCGAAACTCCCTGCCCACTCTGTGTACTTAGTCCCTCTCACCCCCATTTCTCTTCTCTCTTCCATCTTCATTAACTTAGCTGGAGCCAAGCTCACACGGATAAATCATGAGGTGTTTTTTTTTTCCTTAATTCACTTCATATTAATAAAAATTACAGGTCATTTTTTTCTGTCTTAGACCTTTGATTTAGAATAGCGGCCGTTCACTGAGCTGTAGCAACGTGCCAAGTGCTTTACGCAGTATCCCATTTAATCCTACAACAGTCTTGCAAGGTAGGTGGTATTTTTCCAGTCTTTCCGATGAGGAAAAAGAAACAAAGAGAAGTCAAGTAATGTGTCTTTTTCCTGCTAAGTGGTGGATTTAGTGACTCAATTTCCAGTTGGTCATCTCCAATGCTCTCATTCCTCCTGTTTGTCCTTCTACACAATAGATTCCTAAGACTTAATTTGTGAATGTGATGTGATATTTAAAGTAACTCCGCATCTGCCTCAGGCAATCATTATCTTGCTTACTGACTTCATGGTAATGATGATTCTTGCTATTTCTAAAAATATCAGCTATTACTCTCTGAGTGTCATGCTAATCACTTACCATACCTTGAATTCTTACAGCCACCCTTTGAGGCAGATATCGTTACCTCCATTTGTAAACTGAGACTCAAAAAGGTTTGCTTACCTGCCCAAGGTCACACAGCAATCAACTGAATCGGAATTGCAGATATTAATGAAAAGCAAACCTTTGCATACGCCAGCACCTTTGAAACATTTTACCCAGCTAACGCTTTGAATCCCCACAATAGTCTCGTAAGGTAAATTGCATTATTATCTGCATTGCATAAGTGAGGAAGCTGAGGCAGAGAGAAATGAACTGACTTCTCGAAGCCACACAGCTCATCAGCGGTGTAGGGGGCAGAACGTGAGTCAGGTCAGCCCCACTTCCCGGCTCAGAGCTCTAGCCACCGCCCCACCCCTGCTGCCTTTCTGTCTGATTTCAGAACCTTTTGCTCTGGACAGGTGTCTCTGTGAATGGATTGAAAACGGTATTACTCGTCCAGTTCTTTTAGTCTCTGGTGACCTCATTGTGTCGAAAGGACAGGACTTGCTCCACGCCACGTCAGTGGCGATCGTAGTGATTGAGATGGATCTGCACTGACGTCTGGGAGTTTGGACTGGATGTTAATGACATACGAAGGTGACCGCCAAGAGATAAACGGCATGTTGGAAAGCTGGAGCCCTGCTAGGCGGGAGGAGTCATCACAGACTGTGGCTGATCCCCCTTCCATCAGACTCTTTTATGAGCAGTCGTCGTGTAGTCAGACTTATCTAAAGGCTGAACAAATCACACTGGAATCGTCTGGAATGTGGGAAAAGGGGGAGAAGCACTGGGTGTGAGTGAGGACGTGGGGGAGGTTCAGCGGGAAGATGGAACATGAACGAAGGGGAACGTGCTGTCAGGCAGTTTTCTTTTCAGGAATGAAGGACCAGGAATGGAAGCACAAACAGAGGGAATTTTCTTCAATTGCAGGCAGTGGAAATAGAGAAATGAGCGTCCCGAAGCGTCCCGTGTGGCAAGCTGGGCCCTGGGTAGGTATCCCCCTGCGCTGCTGATTCTGCAGCTTTTCCCTCCACCACCCCTTCAGCTGTAGGGACAGATGCACAGTGTAGCCTAAAAGGGACTCGTGTTCGTTGAGTTTCTTTGAAGCCACATGCTTTGTTAATTAGACACCTGCCAGATATGAATTGACATATATATTTTTATATGAAGTACTTGTTTAAATTGCCCTTCAGTTAAATTTCTTGACTTACTCTAACTTCCAGTAAAAGTGAGGCCTGGCGTTTACCTCTGGATTTGAATGTTCCCAAGAATGACGTTTCAAGAAGTATCTTCCTATCCTGGATTTAGGGGGAGGTCCTCCAGCCGTGCAGAGGCTACAGGAAGAAAGGTATGAAGGGGGCTAATGTTTATTTGTGACCTGTGTTGTGTCTGACACTTTATTAAGTGTTGTGCTTACACCATCTCACTGAATAATCATAACGGGCACGCATACTTGTTATTATCAGTCTCCATCTTGCAAAGAAACCAACTCAGAAGAATGAGTTAAATCATACCAGGTCACAAGACTAGAACATGTAGAAGCCAGAATTTGAAACTCAGTCTGACTTCAAAACATGTTCTTTTCACCAAAGCATCTAACGCTGCCTCTCGGGGTGAAACAGAGAACCGGCACTGTTCATTTCAATCTGTGCAGACACTGGGTCAGGAGACTCCCCTTCTCCCAAGGGAAAAAAAACAAACCAAAACAAAAGCCATGAACTTCAGTGTTCTAATTTGGAGCATCAACCCTTTCGAGTTACGTTCTGGCCTTTGCTGCCTGTAGAATCTTCGTGTTTGCGGTTGGCGACCTCTATCTCCTTTTTCTGGGTTAGAAAGTAAGCTATTTATGAAGGGGGCATTAATTTTTAATGCGAAAATAGGCCATGTATCATAATTTGATAAAATGCTGTGCATTTCATTCATGACAAATATTTTGTGATAGGTGGGGAAAAATGGCCCGGATTCTCTACTCATCCCGCATCCATTGCCATGTGATGTTGCCGCCCTTTCATTCAGGAGGTGGTCTATCTCCCCATGCTCTTAATCCAGGTCATCGTGTCTTGATTCATCCAGCAGACTGTGACGGAAGTGAGGCTAGGCTGTAAGACGCTCTGTTTCGCGTGCTTCTGTTTCTCTCACTTGCTCTCGCATCCCTGTCATGCCGCGGGAACAGAATCAGGTCCAGAGTGCTGGGAGGGGGAGAGACACGTGTGGGCTGCCACACTCAGAAACAGAACTGCTCAGCTGGACACAGCTGACCACGTTCTCCTGAGGGAGTCGGGCTGGAACCAGAAGAACCGCCCAGCTGTATCTGCCCAAAGTGCTGACCCACAGAATTGTGAGCCTGCTAAACAGTTGTTGCCCTAAGCCACAAATTTTGGAGTGGTTTGTTTTGCAGCAGCAGATAACTGACATCCATTTACTAAAATATGATGGAGTGCCAACACTGTGGCATGCTGTGGGGACACAGAGATGACTAAGTCGTGGTCCCGGTTCTGCAGGGTAGCCAGCACGCCAAATGGAAAGCCAGACACGTAAACAAGTAATCGCCACATGGCAAGTTACGTGATGAATCAAAGTAACGTGTGAAATACTTTTAATGGGGACAGTTTTACTTCCTCTGTGAAGAAACCATCATTCTAAGCAGCGCGGCACTCATTAGCTGGTTCCAGTGCTTCCTGTGATAGTGTCATCAAACCTCAACTGCAACAGTGGTCACTCAGCCAGGAGCCTTGAGGATTAGTCAGTTCTATTTATATCCGTTATGGGATCCCCACTGAATAACCTCAAATGGGAGCCAGGAGCTGGGGGCCAGACGTCTTTGGAGGCATTGTTTTAAAAGGATGGTATCCTCTGTTTAAATATGGAGCTGCTAGATATTTGGGGATACCAAGCAAAAATTTCACTCCCCTGGGCTTTTAATGATTGAAAATTTTAAAAGAGTGGTGGGCACCAGAAATCGTGGACTTTTTGGCAATCTCTGACTTTTCAGAGAGAAAAATGAAGGCAGGAGCAGATAGATGAGCACAGAGAGGCTCAGCTTGGCTTTGAGTCCCAGCTGAGGCATTCGCTAGCTTTGACCTTGAGCTGCATCTGGAATCTTCATAAACTTCACGTTGTCTCTATATAGGGATACATATATCCATCTTATGTGGTTATGATGAGTATTAAATGTGCCTGCAACATAATTAATGGGAATTCATCTTTTCCCATTTCCTTCACGCTTAACTTTCCTTTGCTCTCTGTTGCCATTTCCTCCTTTTTTGTTTTTAATAGACCCAGTCAGAGCCCTGAGACACTAAATTTCATGAAACTGGGTCCTAATTAGCAAAATGGATGAGTTTGAAGGTTTCTCCAGTGTCTGTCTGTAAAAGCCATTTTGAAAGTGGCTCTCAGTGAATAGATATTCATGATTATGAAGGACTAAGACAAAAAGTTGAGACGAGTGTGTTTGCAGCAACCTTTTTGCACTGAATGCGAGTGCCGATGGCAGCAGCTAGCCTGTCCCTTCAGTCCGTAGAAAGAATGGTGGTTTCGTGTCATCCTTGGCACCACAGTGGAATAACTCTCAACTGGCTGGGGCATGACACGCGACCAAAGACGTAGCTAGATAGACTGTCTAGAATTTTTTCTTCCAATGTAGCAACACATTCAATATTCATGTGCAAACCAGAGAGAAGTGGGAGAATTCTTTCCTCTCGCTTTTCTTTGCTGTTAACCTCAATCACATAACTCTTGCTTTAATTTTCCTTCTATAGAAAGAATGTCTAGCAGAAAGCACATGTGAGAATTAAAAGCAGAACTGAGTGAGGGCTGAATCTGTGGTGTGTATATATCCTATACACATACATACATACATGGACTTGCTTACAGAGAAGGGGTCTGGCAGCATCTCGGACACACAGCTCTGCCACCTGGAGGATGGGGCGACTCTCTCCTGGAGTTAGCATGGGGTTATGGGTTTATGGGGATGCTCCAGGATGATGGTTGTGAAAACCGGTAGCTTCTCTACAAAAACACTTTCTAGCTGTGGAACCTTTGCCCGCTCTCTTCTCTCTGCTTGGAGATCCCTTTCTTTCATCCAGAGGTGTTTGTTGGCACATCCTTCAATTCATTCTGGCCTCTACTCAAATGTCACCTTCTTAGAGGGACTTAACTTACCTTGGTTATCTTATCCACAATAGCCCTCTATACTCTCTATCTTCTTGTCCTGGTTCATTTTTACTTCGGAGCACTTACCTGACTTTGGATCATATAGTGACATGTTGATTTGTTAGTTGGCCATCTCTTGCAATAAAATCCCTGCCACATGAAGGCAGGGATTTTATCCATTTTGTTCACCTCTGTATCCCCATCACCTAGATTAGTACCTGTCACATAGTGAACACTCAACATAAACATTTGTTCAGTAAATGAATAAGTTAATGAATGTGCAAGATTACCTTTACGTTAAAGACCACAGGCACGTAGTGGACGTTCTGTGATCCTTGGCAGAGTGAGTGTGCATGTGTGCTCCCATGTGACCAGAACTGGGGAATCACGAGTCTTAGCAAGCAGCATCTCCCTCATTTCGCACCCCTGCAGATTGCGTAAGGGATATCCAGACACTTTCTCTTTCCAGCATGATGTAATGCGGAACGAGAAGACCTGCAGAGCACGCTGCTCACAGACGAGACGGATGATCTCATCCCTTCCCTGGGCATTCCCAGGCTTTACTGTTTAAATAAATAAATAAATAAACTTGCAGTGTTCAGTTCGCAGGTGGTTGTTTCAGCCCACAGTCCTTTGTTGGCAAAATCCTGGAACTCATCTCTTAGCTCTCTGGTGGCCGGCGGGGAGGGAAGTCAGGTCACATATTGTCTGGCCTCTTCCTTCAGCCACATGGAATAGATTTATCCTGAGAAACTAGGACATACAGGGGGAGAAATACATTTTCGCATCAGCCACAGGGGACATGCTGTGAGTAACTAACTGGAGGTGATGGGAGAATTTAAAACACAAAGTAAGCAAAGTGTTTCATTGACACCAGAAGCCTGAGGTTGTTCTTGGGATTGTTTCAAAGGTTTAGAGCTTGAAGAAAGAATGTACCCAATTTTTCTTACGTGGCTTGCTTTCATGTAAAAATTCCTTTGGTTTTGATGTCTGTGTATATATTAAAATGATCGTAATGCCGATTTATAGGTATTTGTTGCTCTATAGTTTGCAATATATTATTCTGGTCAAAAATTTTAAGATAGTTCTTTGTTTTATAAAAACATTGTAGATATAATTCAAGTTGAACAAGTTTTTGTTCCTATGAGGTTTTTTTTTTAAATTGAGATAGCACTGGTTTATAACATTGTGTAAGTTTCATGTGTACAACATTATATTTTGACTTCTGTACACACTACAGCATGCTTAACCACCCAAAATTTAGTTTCATCACCATACAATTGATCCCCTGAACTCATTTCACCCTTCCCCCACCTTCCCCTTTGGTAATCATTGCTCTGTTCTCTGTATTTACATTTTTGTTTTTGTTTGGTTTGTCGTTTGTGTTTTGTGTTCCACATCTGAGTGAAATCACACCGTATACAATACCTTCTAACATGCAGATCTACACAAAAGCCCTGAGAGTAAGGGGCGTAGAATCACCTCCATTTGCAGTTGAGGAAGCTAAGATTCAGAGAGGGATGACAGTGAATTGACCAAGATCACACAGCCAGGGTGCAACAGAACCGGTAACAGAACCCAGATCTGGTTATCTGGTTATCTTAAGTGCAAATTCCTCCAGTGAAGACTTCAGGACTCAAAAGTTGATTTCTATTTGTCAATCATAGTATCCGTCTTCCCTCAACTTTTCTACATTGTTTTTCCCTGGTCAACCACTAGGTACCCTATTTCAGACCCAGGTCTGGGGCAGGTCTGGCAGGCAATTCTGTGCACAAACCAAACTGAAGTCCACCTAGATGTCCCATGGACAGTGAACATATCCAAATGGAGCTGTTGACTTTGCCCTCTAAACTTGCCCCCTTCTCTCTCAGCTGTCCTCTTCCCACCTGTCTCTACATCCAGAAACTGGCATCACCAGTTGCTCAAGTCCTAAATAAGGAAATCATCTTTGGTTTCTACCTTTCCATGACCACTTTCTCCATCCAATCTATGATAAAATCTCCCAGTTTTCATTTCCAAAGTAGGTCCTGGCTCTCTCCACTCTTCTGCATCTTCATTGCCAGCAACTTAGCTCAAGCCGCCACACTTTGCTCCCTAGGTTTTCATAACAGCTTCATAGCTGCTGACCTCTGCTCTACTCTGCCTCTCCCATTCATTTTCTTCAGTAGAAACAAAAGTGATTGTCTTAGCATATGTCTATGTCTTGTGTTTAAATCCCTAAGACTTCCTGATGCATTTATAAAACCCAAAGTCCTTAAGATGACCACCCGTCTTTGCTTGATCTAGCCTTTAGCTTTCTCTCCAAACTTCTTTGTGCCCTTTTTACACTTGCTTATTCTATTCTAGGAGCTGCTATGTGGAGAGAAATGTTTCTTGAGAATAAAATCTGTAGAGAAGAAAGAAAGAAAGTAGAGCTTGGACACCAGGGAGGTGGAATTCTGGTAATAATCACTTGAGCTGCTGAGTCTGGCTGTGCCCTCAGCACCACACTGAGTTATTGAGCAGATACATTCGCCCTCCTCAATTTTTTTTTAATTAAGGTCATGTTGATTCATGCGTACTATCATTTGCAACAAGACAGTCCCTGAGTTTTAGAAACTCGTAGTCAGATGGGGAGAAGTCAACCCGTGAATAGGCAAATGCCCTCCAGAGAGATGGTCGGTACGGTGCAGGTAAATACCAGGGATCAGCCTGGGAGAGGAAAAAGCCTCATGGAAGGCTTCCCTGCGAGAACTGGTCTGAATCTTGAAGCACGCGTAGCAGTTGTCAGGATGCGTCTATTAACCAGAGGATGGTACAGCGGCATCCCGGGGTCGGGAAATGTATGAGTCAAGGCATGGTGTGAAGCCATATGGTGGGATCGAGGAACCACAAGCAGATCAGCGTGACCTGAGTGCACCGTGGAGGGAGAGTCAAGGAAGGAGAATCAGGGGAGGGAGGCAGAGGTCAGACCAGGAAGTGGCCAGTACATGGGTTGTCCTGACAGGGTGAGTATTACCCTGAAAGTTTTGAGGGGACATTGAAAAATACGTATCTCCACGTTAAAATGGGAATTCTAGCCCTGCCTAGCTTACCCTAAAAGATGAGGGTGAAGGTCTGTCAATAAAATGGCTTTGAAAGTGCTCTGAACCAGATATGAGTTAGCTCATGACACAAAGTGAAAACGAAAACTGGGCTCTATTGTGCACCTCCAGTTTGCCAGGCTCTGGACAGGAGACTCAGGCCAGGTGGCAGAAGCCGAGGTTTGGTGAGTCCCCTGAGCTTTTTGTTCCTGGCAGTAAAGACAGCGGTGCAGCACCTTTGGGAGTGGGGAGTCATCCCTGAAGGGAGGGCAGAAAATACTGCCTATGAACATGGCCCGTTTCACACGCGCCCCGAGCTGGATTTGCTCCCTGTCTCTCTGTGCCTCCTTCTTGCCTCCCAGCAATGTGATCCCAGAATGGCTTTTCAGATGCTGAAGTCCAGACAGCTTCAGCAGTGGGCAGCTTTGTTCTCAGAAACTGTCCCCCTAGGCTCCCTTCCTGTTAACTCTCTCCCACCCAGTCCTGTGTCATTACAGCGCTGAGCAAAGCCAAGAAAATGCCGCAGCTGCAGTCTTTTACAGCTCCAGCGTGGGCGCGGTGACTGGATTCTTGGGGGCCCTGTGGGCTGGAAGGCAGGGTTGTAATTGACAATGCACCAAAACAAGGGTTTGTCCTCCTGGGGAGACCCGTCCATGAGACCGGGAACTCTCAAGCCAGATTCTTGGCATCAGCCTTTCTGGACCATTTACTATGGCCACTGAGTGTTTGGACTGACTCTGAGCTGGTTGCTTCTGCTATTTAGTGAGCTGGGATGGTGAGCCTGAGCTCTGAGATGTTGCAGTATGGATCTGCCACACAGGATTGTCACAGGAAACGAAACAGTACATCACTTCCATTTAGAGGGTGACCTGGTAGTATTAAGAATTTTAAAGCACCTCCCTCCCTTCCTTAAGGGTGGAAAGTATGTTGAAGGAATATATGCTTTGATTAATTATTTCATTTATTCATCTATTTACTTAATAGTTATTGAGAACCTGTTCTGTGTTAGGTATTGTTGTAGGACCTGAATAAGATAAACAAAACACTTCCCTGCCCTGCAGAAGCAGGCCATCAATGGTGTTGCACAGTGGTGTTAACTTCCAACCAGAGGCCAAAGACCCGTAGTCCCTCCCCTTCTGCCACAGGGCAGCGTGGGCCTGCATGGAAAGAGAGGGCATTTTTGTCCGCCCAGTTTCTATCTTGGCAAACAGGGACCATCTTATAATCAATGTCTGACAGGTCCTGAGGATTTATGGACAATCTCTCAATTGCTTTATTTTTAATAGCAAAAGTATTATTGGGGAAATCACATTAACTCATTAAAATCAAAGCCAAGTTTGACTACGTATCAGATCATTTGACCAAAGGGTAAAGCAAGGGGCAAAGATATTTATTACATTTTGTAATTATTCCTGATGGATTTAATTGTGGAATTCAAGACTATACATGTTGACAGAATGAATTACAAAAGAAATAAACAGTTGTTCTGTTGCTAAGGAAATCCCTACTTGTGGCTTGTGGATTGAACAAGAACTAGACCTCAAATGAATTGGATAACAGCAAAGACAATGGGCTCTGGAAAGCTTTTAGGTGACTTATGATGGATGGATCTTGATGTCAAGAGTTTGTGTAAAAGAGGTTCATGACAATGGAGAGTTGGAAAAAAAAACAATGATGAAAAATGTTTGTAATTTTATGTCTTTAGATATATATGGTGACTTCATTGATAAATACTATAAGTAGACATTTTATTACTCTAGCCACATCTCTAATGTTTTAAGTATATAAATTGGCCAAATAACTTGCCTCTTTGAATCTGTTTGGAAAGATGAGGGATAAGCCTTCATTCGATGCTGTCCTGTGCTTGAGCATGTGTGGTAAGTGGCTGGCAAGCCACTTGGTTTTCACAAAGGTACTTCCATCTCTGAACCTCCCTGTCCTCATCTGTGAAGTGAGAGTGACGGGGTGCCCTGCTTCCCTCCTTTGTTTGGAACCGCAGCACCCTTCAAGGCAGAATGCTATGGGAAACCATACATCTGCACCTTGCCTTTATTTTGAATTTTCCTCCACTTTATCCCCAGCTAATTGAGTTGGAAAGCTTCACTAAAGAAATACACATCCAGAATTTAACAACACCTTCTTCCCCAAGGCTCTAAATGGGGAAAGCAAAGAATATTTCCTTTCTCCTACCTGTTATATAAATTTGAGATTTATAAGGCATCTCAGGAGAAAGGAAATGACTGTTGACTTTCTGCTAATGTGATCTCTTACTTGTCCTCGTCCAGATGAACCAGAGCAGTAAGAGTTGTGTGAGGCACATAATGACATTTAAGGGAGGGGATGGGGGGAGCCATTATAGTTCAGAGCAAATAAAGTTTTTGCAAACTCACTTTTCTCTGAGTCCAGTTGAGCTGTCCCCATGGGATGGATCATTCCATGTGGTCCATAAAATCTCCTGAGATATTTCCTGTTAAATGGCCTCTGCCACTTCTCCATTTATTTCTTTTATCCTAGGAACCTAGAAATACAGTTCAGCCAAATAGGTGGGCTCTGGCTAGCTTATAAAGTCTTCATATAACTTGTTTGGATACACCTGGAGAAGGGAAGGGAGGGGCATGTTTTTATTTTGTCTAATTAATGTAAAATCTTTCGAATAGAACTTTGGGCACTCAGAATTTATGTATGACCCATAGCTGATGCTTCTCTGTGGAGAAAGAAAATCATGTTTAATAGCTTTTTTAAAATTTCTCACTTGTTCCAACCTTGTTGCTGTAGTCTCACTCAATCTGTGTGTGTTTAAGAAAGAAGAGGAAACAGACTGGGAGTAAAATTGCGTTCTTGTCTCTACCCAAAACATCCCCTTTTTTGCAAACTCTGAAAGCCTTTTAAAAGCTGCTTTGATTAGCTTCCACCTCATTCCCCCCACACAGAGTGAGATGCTAGTTTGTGGCCCAGGGTGAGAGAGAGGGGAGTCGTGACTCTCACAGGACAGCTCGGCCACTTGAGTCTTCCAATCCCAAGGGACTTTACATAAATCGGAGATGCCCTGGAAGGGGACCAGCAGCCTTTTGAGCTCCTTACCCATCACTAATTCTGGCTCCAGCTGGACTCGGCTAGGGTGATGAAAGGGGCTGAATACAGCCGGCTTCAGCGAGCTTGTTGGGTGGGATCTATTCAGACTGCATTTAATCACCCTGCATTATGGGGTTTCCATGGCAACAGGTGCATGTTTCAGCATGCTGCATGTGGAAGGGCTGTACCTTAGAGTCACCTCTTGTCAGGAAAGTGTGATCGTGTGCCACTTCCTTCCTGCTTGTCTGAATGGGCTCCATCATGAGTCAGTCCCTTCTCTTTCCATGTGATATGCAGGGAAAAATGCCCGAGGCCAGTGTCCAGGATCCTAAACCACGGATCCCACTAGAGACACAGGAGAATGGAGTTGGCTCCAAAGACATGTGGCAAGGTTGCAGCAGATCAGACACTGAGGCCCAAGACCCTTTCCTGCTCTCACTTGGCTTCCAGCATCGGCTGGGTTTCGAGGGCCACGAGATGAAAAGATCATCTGGATATTGTCCATTACGATTCTGCTCCAAGGAGTGTGGTTCATGAGGCAGCTGGTACCAAAGAGAACTTCTTGCATGAGCCTGGAATAACCATCCTCTGTGATGTCTGTCTTCTGGTCATTTTACAAACCTGAGAGCTGGGAGTTTGCACACGGTTCGTAGGATCATAGAATCATATTCAAGGGGGATCTAGTTTAATATCATCACTGTAGGAGAAACATCCTCTCTCTTGGTCTCATGTCCCCACCCACCTCAGTTTACAAAACAGGACCCTCTGTCATCTGAGAAGTTTCAGGGAGAAAGAGTTGGTTCTTCTTTACGGCCCCTTCTCTTACTCTTCCCCACAGGAGAAGGTATCACTTGTCTGGTGGTGACAAGGGTCTGATTTTCCCATCCATGTTTCTCTGTAGGGTGAGTCTGTATATTAAAGACTGTATGATATGTGAGCTATCTTCGGTTCTCATGTGTCTTGGTGTCTGTCCTCTGTACCAGACCATCATTTTCCATTTCTTGATCCATTTCAGGAATTTCACTTATGAATCATTATAATTCAGGGTTGAAAAATCAATAGCCCTCATGACAGATCTGATCCTTTGATGCACAATTGTTTCACTTGTAGAATGATCATGGGGTTTTGATTTAGATATTAAACTTTGAGAAGTAAGAAATTGTAAGATGAAATTCCAAATTTCCAATTTATCTTGGGAGATCTGGCAACATTTCAGTAATCAGTAGGAGACAGCCAACATTGCCCCTCTAGTTGGGGCTGTTCTTTCCAGTTTGCCAGAGTACCCTCTGTACCTGCTTGACACATTTACAATATCCAGCACCTCCATGCATGTTTGAGTGTGTGACCCTTACTGACTTGAGGTGGGGGCCTGATTCTGTGCAGGGTTCATATGTTACAGTTTGTGTCACATGTGACCTGTCCTTTAGTGTGTTTCGGTGGAGTGTGCAGGAAGCCAGGACCCTCACAGCTGGCCAGGTTAGGGCTTTACAGAACCAAGCTCCCCATGTCAGGGTGCTGAGGTCTAATATCAGATGTATGGGCTCCGCAGAGATGGCACAGAAGAAGAGGGGAGCAGCTTCGCCTGGGAAGAGCAGAGAAAATAGTATTTGAGTTGGGTTCTGGAGAATGAATAGGATTTCACTAGGCAAAGAAGGAGGAGAGAGGCTTTCTGAGCTGAAGGATCACCACGTGGGGAAAAAAAATGGGCAATTAGGTAGCACCTAAAACTTTAAAAGGCTATAAATATTTTGGTATGCCAAAAATGTAGGCTGTATGAGAGGGACCTGAGAGAGATGAGGTAGGCGCCAAGTAACAAAGGGTCCTCCGTGGTCAGTGGAAATCTGCCAAAGTTAGTCTTTAATTAATTTGTAATTACATGAGTAATATACAATTGCATCTTATTTGAAAGGTCTAAAACATTACAGTTAAATTTCTTTGACGTCTGTTTAATCCTGATGCCCTCTTTGTCTGCTGAGAGCTTCTCAACCTTGTTGAGCTGGATAATGTGTTTGCTGGAGGTGGCTGTCCTGTGTGCCCTGGACTCCATCCACTGCACGCCAGTAGCACCGTCCCTCCTCCCAACAGTTGTGATACTGCCAGTGTTCTCTGGACGTTGCCAGATGTCCCCTGGGGGCACAGCTGCTCCTATCTGAGAACCAATGACCTAGCAAAACCAGCATCCTCCATGTGCTGTTAGAAGCTCAGGGACCTATTTCTGTTCACTTGCCTATGCGGGTATATTTACCACGTTCTGTTCGTTTTCTGTTTCTGTTATGTTTTTCTTTTTCACGAATGTACTATTCTGTTAATACTACTCTGTTTTTCTTTTTCACAAATACCCTTGTGTGGTAAGTATCAGTTTTTAACTTGCTTATTTCACGTACCTTTGTGCTTTGGGTTCTCTATGTAGGAAGCTGTCAGATTTTTTTTTATAATATTCTGTTGTGGAGATCTATCACAGTTTATTTATCCGTATCTGTGTTATGGGACCTTTAATTTGTTTTCCTTTCTTTCTTTTTTCTTTTTTGTATTTCAAGCACTTTGGCGATGACTGTCCTAACATATTACCTCATGTACACGAAGTCTGTACCAGGAAGACAAGTCTGTACCTTGCTGTTATTCATCTCCAAAATGACTAGACCATTAGCTAGATTCTTTGTGTTCTTAGAGAAATGCTTCTTTCCTATTGAAAACAACCCTAGAGGGAAAAGAAAAAGGGGGGCAAGGAAGAGAAGGGCAAAGAAAACAAAGAGGGGTTTACTAGCCACTCCTGTGATTGGAGCTGAGCATTAGCTCACAAAAAAAGTTTTTTTAGTGAGAATAGCGCAACAGGGTATTTCAAATGTCAAAGGAGACATCCAGGCACAACAGGAGGGAGAGAAAGATGAAGCTTCCAGATTTGTTTTGCAAAGACTTCTCAAGATTCTGCTCCCCACCCCCCACCCTCTGACTTGACCCACAGCCAAAACCAATCTGCCTCTCATATTCCTTATCCCGAAAAAATGTGTCCGTTTAATTCCTGTTTAAGGCAATTATCTGAGATATGTTTTAGGTTCTGGGAAAAAAACCCATATGCTTTCTGTAGACCTCTTCCTTTGTGGTCTGATAGGTTGGCACAGGGCTGGACTCCTCCGTGGAAAATTAGTTCGTAACCTTGCCCTTGTTCATCTCACTGCATCAGCGGGTGTTCAGTATCTGATAGACTTCCCTGTAACATATCCATACGGAGGAGGAGAGCCAGAGCCTTCGGGGTTGATCAGCTCTGTCCTGGGAGAAGCCGAAGCTGAAGGTTCCCACTCTGCGTGTACCCTCGACTTGCCTGATCAGCAGTCTCCCTCCCGTCCTTCAAGACCTGGCTTCCCTTGGGGGACACTTTAACTCCCTTGCTCCCCCAACTCCCTTCCTTGGTGCCTCCTCAGCCCCAGCACCTCTGGCCCCCTTCCCCGTGTAATGATTACTACCTCAGAACCTGTAATGCTTCGTCTCCTGTTTACTTGAGCATCCCCTGGGTCAAGAACGCAATACCTTGAGGACAATGCTGTATCCAGGGCAGCCCCATGTTCTCAGCTCTTCGTACAGAGCTGCATTCCGTGGATCAGTGAGTCACGGAGCAGGCCCAAACCCAAGAGGTGGAGAAGAGCACACCACCTTACCAGGGGAGGAGCCACACATTTCATATTGCAAAGGAGCCCGGATCCAGGGAGGGGATTATTTGCAGCTGTTTTTATAAACAATCTATGTGAGGTAGTTTTATTAAAATTAAAAATGCATATACTCTGGGACCCAACAATTCCATGTTTCTCTACCCAAAAGAAAGTTTACACATATAAGGAAATATATGTTAGGACATTTGTTGCAAATTTGTTTGAAATACAAAACAAACTCAAGGTCCACTAGTAGAGATACAGATATACTGTGATATACACATACTACAGAATACTACGTCACATTTGAAAAAAAAAAACCAAAAAACCTAAAAGCTTTTTATGTATCCGGCATGTTTAGACATCCCAAATACTAAGCCATGTGAAATAAGCAACTTAAAAACGGATGCATGTAACATAAGAGAACATACGTGAAAAAGATAAAAAGAACATGCACCATTGGTAAATACATGTACAGGTAAGTCTGTAGAAATAGGCCCTGAACTTCTACAGCAAATAGGTAACACTGGTTACTGCTAGGTCCTTCGGTCTCAGCTGGGAGTGGTTTTGCCCCCAGGGGGATTTGGCAATGTCTGAAGATACTTCTGTTTGTTGTGATCGAGGGGATGAGTGATGCTACTAGCACATAGCAGGTGGAGCCCGGAATGCTGCTAAACGTCCTTCAGGGCACAGGACAGCCGCCTCCAGCAAAGAGTTATCAGCCCCAAGTGTCAATAGTACCAAGGTGCAGAGGCCCTGCTGCTCTAGGTAGACCAAAAAATAGATGTTTTAGACCTTTTCAAAGAAAATATAATTGTGAATTACATATGTAATTACAAATTGACTCAAAATTAACCCTCACTTGATATCCATTGACCACGATGGGCTATTTGCAACCTGGTCTCCTGCCCTGTCTCTCCGTGGTTCCTATGATACCTCCTACATTTCCGACTTACCAAAATATTTATAATCCTTCAAAGTTTCATGTGTTCATGACGAGCTTTATTTCACATGATGTTCTGAACTGCAGACATCTGGAGTGTCTCTTCTGCATTCTACTTGGGCATCTAATAAGCAGGCTCAAGTTAACCTGCACAGAACAGACCATGATTTCTACCAGCCCCAGACTTGCTCTTCCCCCAGTCTTTCCCTGATCCCTGATTTCCCTCTGGTTGCTCATTTTCCTTCCCCACATTCACTCCATCAAACGGATCTGGTAGGTCAGCCAGCAAACTATATCCTGAACTGACCATTTCTTACAACCTCCTGTCACTTTCCTGTGTCCCCAAGTAGGCTATCTTTGTATCTTCCCTAAGCCACAGAAAGGGGCTGAGGAGGAAGAAGGGGGCCGGTACCACATGGCCAGGAAAGCAGATTGTGGGGAGTGAGAACATTGCTGAGGGGAGCATGTTCTCTAAGAGTGTCCGTGAGGGCCAGAAGATGGGAATAGGTCCTTTTTTGGTAATAGAAGAAAATATTAGAAGAATAAAAAGAAGACAGCCAACTGAGTTTTGAGGATGCTCTTCCAAGCGGGGCTTGCACATGATAATCAGACCTTGTAAGCAGGATTCCATCAGAGGACACAGCAGCCCTTTGCTTGGGGCCACAGTCACAAGGGGGTTGCCGTGGCAACAGAGGGGGACTGCCCAATGTTCCCGAGGAGGAAGAGAGCAGGAGCGGACCCACTCACTGAGTAGACTCAGGAGCCAGTCCAGGGTGGAGCTTGGGTTGCAGTGTCATCTGTTAATGGAACTGAAGTGGAAGACTGGTCAAGTTTGATGAGCCCTGGAGTTTGAGACAGAGCAGTATAAATTTCCAGTCTCAACCGATGATAAATGTTTGAGCTTACAAAACATCTGAAAGTCTCATTTTCTTTACCTGTAAAGTAGATTTAATAATTTCTGGCTAACTTCTATTCACCATTGTGCTGGAAGTCCCTGAGGCAGGACATGTGTCTTATTCGATGTTTTATACATAACAGGTATTTGGTGAGTGTTTGGTCAATTAATAAATAGGTGAATGAGTGCTACTACTGTAAGTAGTACGCAATAGTTGACTGTTACATCAATGATTGGAGGTGACAATATTGAGGATGATGGAAATTGCTGCTTGATTAAGCTTGGTTAGTTTCCTGACTCTGTCTGGATTTCAGTTCCTTTGTTACCAGGTCTAATAGTGATGATTGCAGTGAGATTAGGGATGTGGTCATTATTCTTACATGTAAACTTAATTCCCCTTTGCAACCCTCCTTTGCCAGACCTGCCATATATATTATAGCAACAGACAATCACCGGGCATTTAGGAAATGTGCCACTAACCAAGAGTAAAGGACTCACTACTCAAGAATTTCCTTGTATCAAGTAAAATTCCATTTCTTTCGGAGCTAAAGCAACCCTTGTCCTTCTGAATAGCATACAGTTAGTTATAAAATGTTCGTGACTATCTGAGGAAAGATCGAGGTTGAGGCTCATGTATTTTAGGATTTTAGTGTTTGTTTCATGTTTTCTCAATTTCAGTAAAAATCACTTAATCTCAAGCTTCCTAAGGCAAGGGCTGTATCTTTATCATCATGTCTTCAGTGACTGAGCAGAGGAGCTGGCACTTAGAAGGTGCTTCATTAATGTTTTTCAGATGACTGCATAGACAGTATTTGACATAAAAAGGTGTTAAAACTGATCTCTAGGCTCTGTATCAACATATGACCCCAATGCTCCATGGATTTCACCCCCCAAATAATATAAGCAGCATTTACTTGGAAGAGATCCATGGGAGGAAATTGCGCCTTGCAGACAAGACCTGTTTCCCAGGCAGACTGTCCCCCGACCGCACAATGGTAAGGCCTTTCAGAGACCCAGCCTTTCAGGATCTGGGTTTGCTGCAGGAGAAAGTCATGTCATGAGAAATCGAAATAACCCATGGCCTTTCACAGACAGGGGGACAAAAGCAGATTATTTGTGGTGGGGACAGAGACAGTCCTTTTAGCCAATATCTCCAGACTTTAAAAAAAAAAAAGAATCTAGCCAGTCTTTGTGGCTGAGCTCTGGAGAAGCTAACCTCAGAGCCATATGGCTGATGGGAATGAGGAGACTCATTTCATCTGTAAAATGATAGGCCTGGAAGAGATAATCATCGCTCTCCTGTCTCCCAGCTCTGGCTCGTGGTTTCTTTGAGAAACTGTCCTGAGGGGGCTGTGGGATCCCAGGGCACCCAGGGCCTGGGAGAGCCTCGCAAGGTCCACACAGCTGCCGTGGGGGTCCCGCTGGGGGGTTCCTGACTTCTTCCTGCAGCTGTGTGCATCCAACCTCCTCCTCTTTCCGCACGCAGCACTTCTCTGCTCACTCATGCTCTCCTACGGTGTGTGCACGTTCCCTACACAGCAGAGATGCTGACCCTGTGAGGGAGGAAGGCTTTTAGCCACGCTCTGGTTTCTGGAGCCATCACTGTCACTGATGTGTTTCTGAAACAGAAATCTGACGTCTTTCTGTAAATTCTTCTGTAGCATCCATTGCATTGGGTTAGAGTCCAAATCCTTGTCACAGTACCCAAGACCCTGGAGCGTGGATCCCAGGATCATCCCTGACTACTCCCTTCCTCAGCTGGACGAGGTGGTTTTTTTCCCCTTTTTTCTTCGCATAGACCATATTCTCTCTTATCTGGAACTTTTGCACATTCACTTGACCCTTGAACACCGCGAGGTCGAACTGTGTGGGTCCGCTTACATGCAGATTTTTTTCAGTAAACATAGTGGCTATATTTTCATTTTAAAGGTCTTAATTAAGTCTGAGGGAAAGTTTGTGTTTGAATTAGAGATCACAATATTTGAAGCAAGAGAACTTAGAGTTTTGAGTCCTGATTCTGTGTAAACTGTTTCAGCTTTCTGCCCTTGGGTGAGTCATTTTTCATTTCCTCTGTTTTTGAGCCAGTGATGGCAATAGGTGGATTTTTGACTGGGGTGGGGTCGGGACCCCTAACCCCTGCTTTGTTCAAGGGTCAACTCTATTGCTTTTTATGCTCTTCTAAGAAATAGAGTGATTTTTAAATATGTAAGTCACATCACAACTGTTCCCGGCTGAAAACCTTCAGTGGCTTCCCATCACATTTCGTATACAATTCACACGTGTTACTGTTCCTTACATGGTTTTACAGAGCTGGCCCTGCCCTCCTTCTCACATTTTGTGTCTTCTTTTTGCTCCCTATGACAGCCATGAGTGCCCTCTTCATGTGCCCAGAACATGCCAGGCCTGCTCAGAATTTAAGATCTTGGTGCTGGCACGTCTCTCTGCTTACACTTCGGTTGTGCACATGGTTGCATGACTTTCTTCTTCTCTCTCAGGTTTCAGCTGAAATGGAACCTCCTTGAAATGGCCTCCTACGACCACTCCAAGTCCGAGACAGCTCCTTCCCGCCGCTGCCTTCATGTCATGGGCCACTTCCTGATGTTTTGTTAACTAGTTATTATTGATTGACCAGCTGGGGGATTGACTCTATAAGATCAAAGACCTTGTCTGTCATGTTCAATACTTTAGCCTCGGTTTGTAGGATAGTTTCTAGAACATATTAGGTACTCAGGATTTGTTTGTTGAATGAATGAATGAAACCTCTCATCATCCTTTCCCTTCTTTTGTGTGTCTAATTTCTGCGTCTCCCTCAGCTCCTCATTTAGACATCGCTTCCTCCAGGAAGCCTTCCCTAACCCTGAAAGATGAGCTAGGTGGCCCTCATCTCTGTTCCTTTAGAAGTTGCTACTTTTAGAAACAGAGTACTTGTGATGCTGAAGTCCTACCGTCTCTTAACTTGTCATTCTTCCCTTGACTTTGGGCTAAACCTTTTACCTATACTTTGCCGTATGACCCATGCTAGGCTTATTTGTGAACAAGTTCAGTAGCTTTAAAAACTGAGAACAAACTGTTTATTCTTTTGCTAAAACTATTCGGTGCTTCCTAGGTAGTCGCTCTGCTGTCCTCTGGGTTAATTCACTCAAGGATGAGAGTGGGGAACTACCTGTGTTTGCTGGACACAATTCCATCGTGTATGTGTTGGGAGAACTTCCCACAGAACAGTGAGCAATTCTGGGACACCAGCAGCGGGTGTCCCGGAATTCAACTCAATTCTGACACTATCTACCCAGAGATAGTGTGATTGCACAGGTTAAGAGTTTGGTCCTATAATACTGCTCCCCTCCCCATTTCAGAAACCTCCCTCAAGTCCAGATTGTTACCTGTGCTTCTGACCAACGAGCTGCAGACTGTGTGGATTCCCATGACCCTCTTCTTTAACTTCAGATGCTAGTCACTAGTCCAAGTTGTTACCCGTGCTTCTGACCAACTGGCTCTAAATCAGAGGTTCCCACGGCCTCCTCCTCAGATCTGATTAGTTTGCTAGAGCAGATCACAGAACTCAGAGACCCATTTTACTTACTATAGATTAGCAGTTTATTATAAAAGGATATAACTCAGGCCCAGCCAGATGGAAGAGATGCAGAGGGTAAGTCATGGGGAGAGGGCTTGGAGCTTCTGTGCCCTCTCTGAGCATGCCACTTGCCCCAGATCTCCACTTGGAAGCTTACTGAATGCCTGTCCTTTCTGGGTTTTATGGAGGCTTTATTACGGAGGCATGATTGAGTAAATCATTGGCCACTGGTGGTTGAGTTCAGTCTCCAGCTGCAGCCCAGCACTCTAATCACATGGTTGGTCCTCCTGGCAACCATTCTCCAACCTGAGATGCTTTCCAAAAGTCACCTCGTTCACATAACAAAAGATACCTTTATGCTCTCATCACTTAGGAAATTCCAAGGGCTTTAGAAGCTTTGTGCCAGAAATAAAAACGAAAACCAAATATATATATATTTCTTATTATAAATTATAATGTCACAGGGAGCATTAGCTGAATGCCTGCCGAGTGCTGGTGTTGCTCCTCTTATCTCACAAAAGCCCTCACAGGAGTAAATGCTGACTCCTTCTCTGGATGTGGGAATCGAGGCTCAGAGCGAGCAGTGACTTGGTCAAGTGAGGAGACGGAAATTCTGTCCTCACTCTGCATTCTGTCCTCTTTTCAACACCAGTACACAACACAGTGCAGAACACGCAGCTAGCATCCTCTTGAGAATTTTATTGGCCATCTTCAAATTAACAGCTTCCCTTCTGGCCCTCAGAAAGGAGGCCACCATCAGAGGTCTAGCCTCATCAGCAGGAGAGACCCTGAGGCTCTGGTCCCAGGTGCCCTCAGGGAAGTGGCTGTTTGAAGCCAGTGTTATTACCTGGTGAAGCCCTAGTGTTGATCTGGCCCCTTCCCCGAGATCGCCCACATCTGACCCTGGCAGTGTTTTCTGACAGCGCAATTCTGCAGATAGTTAGATAAGAAAGGAAATGCAGGGACCTTCATGACTGGTTGGTGATGATTTGTTTTTGAGAAAAAAAGGATGTTGGATTAAATCCCGAGTGCGCTGGTGCCAGGTTCTTTCCACCCTGGCATTTAGGTGGCTGGCGGGGCAGCTGACTGATCTCCGTGTGCAGCCACCTCCAGAACTGCCGGTGACCCGCTCGGCGAGTTGGTGCCTTTTGCTCCTTGACACCCTGCCCGGTCTTGCTGAGCCACCTGCTATCTTTTGTCGTCCTCAGAGCTCACTGCAGTGGATTCAGGGGGAAACCGCAGCCCAAACAATTTGGGCAACTGAAAGCCCCACATTTTACAGGTGAAAGCTGACCATCTGTGCGTGAGCCAGCTGCCTTGTCTCCCCCAAGGCTCCCCTGTAAAGCCCGGTGTGGACGCCTCTGCCTCAGGGAGTGCTCTCCCATCCCGCATTTAGGAGGGCCTTCCTCATCTTCCCCAGAGTCCAGCCCTTGGATGGTTCCAAGCAGTTGCCTTTCATTTTCTAACCTTGGTGGGTACATTCGTCAGAGGCCCTCAGAGGAAGTCAGGACACCCAGCGGGAGGACCCAGTCTTGCTATAAATTTGCTGCATGACCTTGAGAAAGTCATTTCACCTCTTTGAGCATCAGCTTACTGAGCCATTGAGTGGTTCGGCTATGTTGTAAGTGTAATCTTCCCTCAGGCTCCCCCCGCCAGCTTTTTAATTTTGTGATTTTAAAGCCACTCTGAACGGACAGAAGATGGTGCCCACCGTGTATTAAATAGAAGCAGCAAGTTGTAGAACAGTCATCGGAGTAGCCCACACTTGTTTAAATATGTATGTCTTCATACTGTGTATTGTTTTGGTGATTTAAAATAACTAACAACATATTATGAGCAATCTTTTGTAAATTTATCATTCCTCCAAGTAATCAATTCACTCCAAAGGCTGCTTTGAGTGCCTGCTTGATATCAGACACTTGGGATACAAAAATAAGTACACGGGGTCACTGCCCTGCAGGAGTCTAAAGTCTAGGGAGTTTATGAGGACTTACGATTTATTTTTAAGAGATTTTCACAAAGTAGTTACGCTGCGTTGAGGCTGGCCTGTCTCCATGGCTGATACGTGGAAAGGGCAGTGAAGCTCCTTTTCTCATGACAAGAAGAGCTTTGTTCACATTCTCTTCAGCTCCACATCCTCTCTCTAGTGCTTCCACTGAGCTGGCTCTTCCTGAACTCCTGCCCAACCTCAAGTTTGTGCCAATAATTTAGTACTAAATCATACAGCGTCTCCTTCCCCCATTTCCACTCCTCACCACTCATTCTCTCCTTAGCTCACTCCAGCCAGGCTCTGTCCCCTCCTCTCCACTCCACTGAAAATTTTCTTATCAAGGTTGCAATGTTTAGATACTGTATTCCACAAATAAGGGCAAAAATACACCTTTGCAACAACGTCAGGGCATAGATGGACTGCTGAAGTCCATCTGATGCTGCGTGCTGGGTCCTGCAGACGTAAGCTGGGTTCTTTAGTGCTGCGCACGTGGCCTTCATTCTCTGGTCTCTGCTTACTTTGTCAGCTGCACCCCTACTCTGCTGTCTCAGGATTCTCTGTTCCCTTAGTGTGTCATTAACACATCATACCTTAATTCATGCTGCTCTCCCTGCCTGGGTGCCCATCCTCTTCTTCTCGTCCAAGTAGAAGATTCCTGCTCATCTTTGCAGTGGACAGCACTGTGTCTTATTCCTCCCATCCTTTATTTTTTGGTTTAGTTTTCCTCTGTTCCCTCTTCCCAGAACACCTTAATTTCCTTTTGGTGAATCATATCTCCTAGACTGTGGGCAGAAATTCCCTCCTGAGTCCTTCATCTCACCTACTTGGCGCAGTCATGGAACAGACATTGACCTCTTCTAGGCCAACTGCACTTTCTCCCCAGGAGAATGCATGAAGTGTTTGGATTCCTTCATTCCAGCAATGGTTCTGGGTCCAGAACCAACAGCTTCTGTTGATTCCAGTCTCTTTCATTAGCCTTCTCCCCTGACCTCCGAACCCACTCTCGTACTCCTGACATATGCTTTATGAGACTGTCGCCTAAAATTGGTTTCTGCTTCTTGCAGTGGGAAAGCAACAGCAACAATAGAGTTGATACATCTTTCAGGACTCAGACAAGCAGTGTTCACAGGCTGCCTCTAGTTGCTCTAGCAGGTTCCTCTCCAATGGCCTTATAACTGACCTCTCCTCCCTTAGAGGCTCCCAGCGGGTGAGATCGTTGCTCATTCAAACCCGTGTCCCTAGAGCTGGGGACACTTACCTGGCATACTGCTGGGATGCAGATCGAGTTTGTTCAAGGAGGAATGAAGAATAAGAACCCTCGTACCTACAGGGCTAGGCTGTTCTCTCTTCTTATTGACAGAGAGGAGTACTTGACAGGGTTAGTTTCCTTTTAAAGATGTTAATATTATGATTTTTTAAAGAATTGTCCTCGTAAGAGATTTGACAACATTGCATTAAAAGATATGGATGCTCTTTGTATGCATCAGGGTGCAGTCAGGAAAACAGAAAGCACACCAGGAATTTCAAATAGCGGGATTTAATATGGGAAATTGACTACACGTGTGTTAGAAAGCCGAACTAGCAAGCAGGGGATGTGAGATAATCCCGACATTCGTAACTGCAGGAAGTAACCTCTGTCCCTCGGGCAGGGAGAACAAAAATGGAAGGAGAGTGTTACAAGAACTTAGGAACAAGGGGAAGGAGGCCTGCATGGCTGATTCTCATACTTCTGGGGTGGAGGGGGGGTGTCTTACAGCTGCTGCTTCAAACTCTAGGGAGGGGGCACCCTGCAGCCAATGCTCAGACGTATGGGGAGGGGCCCCAAGGCTGGCACTCAGACCTCAGTGGGGCTCCTCTGTGGCCAGTGCCAGGACTCCGGGGACGTGAGGGCTTGCGCTCAGCCCTGGTGGGCTACCTGATGCTGGTACCTCTAAGGAGGCATCGCCCGGTGCGTGCTGGGAGTGCTCAAGGAGGCTGAGCTGGAACCTCAGCTGTCTTGCTCCTGGGAGGTGTCTGACTGGGTCTGGAAATAGGACGAGAATCTTCTTCATCCTGCCACCTCCTGGTCTCCTGTCACTTCTTCCTGCTGAGGGACCCTCGTGGGAAGTGACCCAGCAAAGGATTCTGGGAAAAGTAGTTTGCAAACTCCCAGCTCCGGCATCACATAGTGTAGACGAGGGTGGGGAGCCCTGAGGCTGAGAGACACTGGGTAAATAACCGACAGACACTCTTCCAGTAGGGAGAGATTAAGTAGAGTTGGCCTTTAAGGTAATGTGGCAAAATATAGTCTTCTAATTTTGTAACCCGTTTCCAGCATGATTCCCAATAGCTCTTAAGTAAGAAAATGCAGCTTGGGAAATAGGACTTCTGTGGAAAATTCGGATGCCAATGTGAAAAGTAGCTCCAAAGTCAAAGCATTCCTGCAAGCCCCGACACATGGAGCCCATGATTTATTCCAGCTTTCCCCTACTTTGCCTACTGCAGTCGTTGCTTCCAAGAACATCTTCTGGGCCAGATGCCCCCATGGCTCAGACACTTGGAAACAGAGCCATTTACTACAAAGCCTGCCGCGCCTCCGACCACCCTGCCAAGCCCCTCGCTGTGTGCAGCCACACCCTGTTCCTGCGGGCCTGCATCTCTCCACGTGGCGCCGCCCCGCGTGGCACCACCCCCTTCCTTGGGAAGAGAACGCCATGATTTGACACCTCCCATCTCCAGACTCAAGTTTTTTCTTCTTCATTTTCCATTGCTTTTACTCATCCTTTAGTTCTGATGCTGGAGGGATATCTGTGGATCTCTTTCTAACGTCTATGCTCTTCTCCTAGGATCCTACTTTATTTAAGCACCCTGTTGTAACAGTGACAGTGAAATTTCATACAGCCATAATTTTTATTATTATTTATTATTTTTTAATCTACAATTTCACTGACCCACTGTTAGGAGGAGAAATAGGTTTTTGGAGTCAAATTACCATATTTAAATCCCAACTCTAATTTAACTTGAAAAACCTTAGCTCCTTAATTCCTCTGAGACTTAGTTGCCTCTGTTTTAAGAGGACTCCTGCCTACTTCTGAAGGTTGCTAGGAATATTAAATGACACAAACTATGTGCTGTGTCTGGCACATAGTAGGACAGGGTAGGTCTCAGTTCTCTTGCCCCAAGTGAGAGTGGTGTTTTTTCTTATACACATATGGAGAAAGGAGGATAGAGCATTACATAAGCCTGACCTGAGCCATATAATAGATTTTATAGTAAGAAAGAATTTAGAGAAAAACCTGAGCAATGCTATGTGGAGGAGAATTATTTATCTGTTCCTATAGGAAGATGGAAATACTATCATCAGATGAGTTCTGACTGTAGACTGACTTCACTCCCCTAATTTTACCTTGCTTCTGGAAGGTGTTTCCTGCTTTTCGTACACATCTGTTATTTGTGTATGTGTAAGACAGGGGAATAAGGAAGCTGGAAGCAAAAACACGGGGCTGGGACAGTATGAGGTATTCCTTGGGAAAGAATGGCAGAATATAGGGCTAGAGAGGAAGCTTTGAGTCACTCTGTGCCAATCCTTGAATGCCCTGCTAAGGAGCTTTGCATTTTATTCCTTAGGCAATTGAACATTAAAACCAGAAAGAATAAAAAAATAAAGAACCTTGTAAAATGAATTCGACATTTTATTTATAAAAGCTCTTACTTAAAGAATGGCGGGCAAAGAGATTCAGAAAAGTGCAAGATCCAGGGAGATTTGCTTTTGGCAATTCTTTTTTTTTTTTTCCCCTAAATGACTTTAGGAAAGATACACTTGAAGTAAGTTCTAGGGGCTGAGGTGTTCCTGTCATCCTGTTTTTCCTCTGTCCGTTCACATACAACACAACTTGCTGCGGCTTCTAACACACAGAAGATTTCGCCAGTGGACTGCCTGCAATTCTGTGTAAAGGAGGTGGGCAGGATCTCATCATGGGCTTATTCTCTTGGAAGCATTTGGATCATCGCTGCCTTCAAGGAGTTAATAGTCTGGCTGAAAAGACAGACGTGAAAAGAGATCAGGGATAATCAATAAGGTAAATGTGATGAGAAGCACAGGCAAGTAGTGGATCCTCACAGTGGGGCATGGAGGTTTTCAGGGAAAACTTTCTGGAAACACACACACAACATTAAAAAGGAGTAGCTAAGCTGAGCCTTGAAGGATGAGGAGGGTCCATCATGGGGAGGAGGAGCCTGAAGGAGAGCAGTCCAGGTAGAGGAGCAGCCCTGGGCAAAAACACAGAGACGAGAAACACCCGCTCTCACGCGGGGCGACCATGAGCGATCTGTGATCTCGGCGGCTGATGAGGCAGAGTGAGCCGGCGAGGAGCTGGGCGGATGAGGCAGGACCAGAAGGAACAGGCCTGGTGTGCTCGGCCAGCAAGCTTGCAGCTTGTCCTGCAGGTGATGTGGGAGTAGGAAGGGGCTGTTTGCATTTCAGACGTCCTCATGGCTGCATGAAGGAGGGGACAAGATGAGACCAGACAGAGGTGTTAGCAGCATTCTGGGAGGCGGGGCGGGGGAGATGGGCGGCTGGGCTCTTAGAGGGCACCAGGGGAGTTTGGGAATGGGACCTGCAGAACTGGGATTGACTGAAACAGGGAGATGAGCCACCCCGGGTGTTTAACCACCATGACTGGGAGGTGTCACTGCCAACCACAAAACAGGGGGCTCACGGGAGGGTTGCCGCTTTGGGGGAAGTGCGCACCATGCTCAGCTCTAGAAACAATGGACTTGAGGTGCCTGGAGGAGGCTGAAAACAGCACTAGCTGTTTGACCTTGGGCAGATGATTTCATCTCCTCTGAGCCGCGGCTTCCTCATTTCACTTAAGAACGGGAAAATAATATGTAGTTTTCGGGGAAAGATAAATTTGCTCAAGGAGCTCAAGGTGTTACTTTTATCAGACTCTTGTCATCTGTTCCTTCTTCACATTAGCTCTAGGGAAACAAACACACAAGCTTCTGTCCTAGAAGTTGACAAATGTTCCTTTCTGAGCCAAGATTCTGCTTCTGTTGGTCGTCTTAAGCCTCAGAAAATCCCCCACCTGTAGGACTGGCCATCGGGTTTCATATGTGTCATGTGCGATGTTCCTTCTGCTCTGTCTTGGTATCACAGTGACAGAGTACTGTGTGAAGGTGCCAGAGTTGGAGAAGTAACATTAAAAAATTTTTTTTTAAAAAAGGTGATCCAGAAAGGATTTTGATATGTGTGAAAGCTTTTGAAATAATCTTTATATTTACTTCTCTCTTATCACATTTCTAAAGATTTTGAAATTCATTTCACCCTTAAATATTATTTTTCTGTCAAAGTAATGATACCTACATTTTTCATCCCTATAAAAACCACCTTTTTTGGACCCACAGATTTGTGCATGTGTATGTGTGTGTGTGTGTGTGTGTGTGTGCAGGACAGAAAGGAAGACAGACCCCCAAACCCTCAGCCCACAGTTACTCCTAGTAAGCCATAAAATAAACAAGTTTCACCATCCTCACCACATGTGTTCCTGGAACAAAAAGGATTTTGGTGTGATGGGTCCAATTTTTGCTATGAACTGTGAACTAGCATATTTCAAGCTTTGCTTCTGAGGTTGATGAAGGGAGCTTTCTTGTCCCTCTCTAATAGAATGCAGATGGCTCTCCTTTGCAAGCTCCTAAATCCACAAAGCTGTGTTTGAGTATGAGGATAAGAAATAGACTGGTAATTCAATCAGCCATGCTATGCATCATGGCTATTCCTCACTCCACAACAATTTCTAAAGGGCTTGACTTGTAGTAAGTGTGCATTAAATGTGCATCAAATGAGTGTATAACAGCACGTTAGCACTAGCCGGGAGAATATGAAGAACTGGCATTGCAGTTCACTATCTACAGTGAGATGGAGCCCTGGGTGCCAGTTTAGAATCCTTAAAGTCAGTCAGACCAGGATTCAGATCCTGGTTCCTCGTCTACCTAGCCATGTGTTGGGAGGATTGGGGTCAAATTTCATGACATCGCTGTCACTCAGTAGGCTGTAATGGTTGAGCTTGAGGATGCTGGGTTTGAATCCCAGCCGTCACTTAGTGTCTAGAGGACTTTGGCAGTTTTCTCAAATGCCTTGATTTTCTCACCTGCAAAATGTGAAAAAACAATTGCAACTATTGTTAGGGGTTTGCTATGATGATTTCCAAGTCAATATACAAAAAATTATTACAGTAGATCTTGGCATATGGTAAGCGCGCTGAAGGTGGTAACTATTATTCTATTATTTTTATTGTACTACCTCTTACTGTGGTATTCTGACTCTCAGAGGGTACAGTAGTTCTCCTAGGGAGCAGTTCCATACCATTCAGCATCTCGGGGGTGGCATTAGGACGGTCGTTCAGCCTCAGCCACTGTGTCTCAGTTTCCGCACATGCCAATGAGGTAATGTTCCCTATCCGTTCTCTCTCTCTCTCTAGCATATGTTCTAGTGAGGCTCGAATAAGATCAGCAGTGTGAAAACACTTAGCTGACTCTCAAGTGCTCTGTAAATGTAGGTTTATTATCAGAACCCTTTCCATTACAAGTGACAAAACACAGACTCAAATCAGCATTGCCAAAGAAGAGGATTTAATGACTTGCAACTGGATTCTAGGGTAGCTCACGGTCCCAAAGGAAGAACTTGAATAACTAGAACTTTGGGAACCCAAAGTGATGCTCATTATAGCTCGAACTTGCAGTTTACACATGTATGTCATTTCTGATGGTTGCACTAACCGTCTCCACACAGAGCTTTTGCATATAGTGAGGACGGCACCAGGCTTGGCACAGTTCCAGTATTCTCGGCCAGCAAAAAGAGAAAAGCCCCCAGTATTCTCCCATATGTTTACTGCAAGGAAGAATTCTGATTGACCCTGTTTTAATCTCCTGTCTAACCCTGGGCCAGTCACTGGGAATAGGGAATGGAAAACTAGGATTGTTTAGGCTTGATCACAACCCTTTGCATTTAACATGGGTCAGAGGGCTGTTGTGTTAGAGTTCTCCAGAGAAACAGAACCAATAGGAGATACACATCTGTACATGGAGAGACTTACCGTAACTAACCGGCCAGTTATGGAAGTTGGCAAGTCCCGAGGTCTACAGGGTCAGTCAGCACGCTGGAGACCCAGGAGAGCCAGTGGTGTAATTGCAGTCCAATTCTGAAACCCTGAGAATTAGGAGAGCTGATGGCATAAGTTCTTATCCAAAGGCCAGCAGGGTCAAGACCAAGGAAAGCCAGTGTTTCAGTTCAAGTCTGAAGACAGAAAACAAGCAAGTGTCCCCGTTCAAAGGAATTCAGGCAGGAAAAATTCTCTTACTTAAGGGAAAGTCAACTTACTTGTTTTATTCAGGCCTTCAACTGATTGGATGAAGCCCAATCACATTAGGGAGAGCTATTTACTTTACTCCTTCAACAGTTTTTTTTCTTTAATTTATTGAAGTATAGTTGATTTACAATGTTTCAGGTGTACAGCAAATGATTCTGCTTCATACACACACACACACATATACTTTTCATATATATACAGACATATATTTTTTTTTCAGATTCTTTCTAATAAAGGTTATTACAGGATTTTGAGTATAGTTCCCTGTGCTATACAATAGATCCTTGTTGTTTATCTGTGTTACATATATTACTGTGTATCTGTTAATCCTCAATACCTTTGGTAAATCAGTTTGTTTTCTATGTTGATGTGTCTATTTTTGATTTGTAAATTAGTTCATTTGTATCATTTTTTAGATTCCACATGTAAGTGATATCATATAATATTTATCTTTCTCTGTCTGACTTACTTCACTTAGGATAATCTCTAAATCCATCCATGTTGCTGCAAGCGGCATTATTCAGTCTTTTTATGGCTGAGTAATATTCCTTGTGTGTGTGTGTGTGTGTGTGTGTGTGTGTGTGTGTGTGTATACACATACGTACATACATATACACTACATCTTCTTTATCCAATAATTTGTCAATGGACATACAGGTTGCTTCCATGTCTTGGCTATTGTAAATAGTGCTTCTATGAACATTGGGATGTATATATCTTTTTGAAATAGAGTTTTTACCTTTCTGGATATATTACCAGAACTGGGATTGCTGGTAACTCCATTTTTAGTTTTTTAAAGGAAGCTCCATACTGTTTTCCATAGTGGCTGCACCAATTTACATTCCCACCAACAGTGTAGGAGGGTTCCCTTTTCTTCACATTCTCTCCAGCATTTATTTGTAGACTTCTTGATGATGGCCATTCTGACCAGTGTGAGGTGATACCTTGTAGTTTTGGTTTGCATTTCTGTACTAATTTGTGATGTTGAGCATCTTTTCATGTGCCTCTTGGCCATCTGGATGTCTTCTTTGGAGGAATGTCAGTTTAGGTCTTCTACCCATTTTTTGATTGGGTTATTTTTTGATATTGAATTGTATAAGCTTTTTGTATATTTTGGAAATTAATCTCTTATTGGTTGCATTGTTTGCTCATTCAACTGATTTAAATATTAATCTAATCACAAACACCCTCACAGAAATACCCAGGGTAGTGTTTGACCAAATATATGGACACCTTATGACCTAGACAAGTTGACTCATAAAATTAACTATCACAGGTATATTACCAGAAGATGGAAAAAAGAGGAAAAAAGATTTTGAGCAAGTTAAAAAAAATACTATCATAGATTATCATTATTAATAGTAGTCTCTTTAACTTCTTTAGAGGCGACTACAATGAGCCTTTTGGCATCAGAAAGCCTAGAATAATTATACCTGAAACTCCTGAGTATTTCTTAGTTTCTAGCAGAGATAGGTTACCAGGATATTGACCCCACTATCTTGGTGGAAGAGAGATCCTACTAGTACAGTGTTCTCAACCTTGGAAATATTGACATTTGGGCTGGAAAATTCCTTGTTATGGGGTATTGTCCTGTGCACTGTAAGGTGTTTGCAGCATTCCTGGCCTCTACCCACTAAATGCCAGTAGCACCCAACACCCCTCACTGTCCACCTTGTGACAATCAAAAATGTCTCTAGACAGTATTAAATGTTCCCTGGGGAACAAAATCTTCTCCCATGCCTGCCTAAGAAGAACTATACTTATGGATTCCAGCTAAGTAGTAATTCATACCTCTCTGTTCTCCACCCATGGTCCCAAAGGATGGAGGAAATGGTGGCTTGCTGGGCTGGTTTTACAACTTTTTATATTCCCCCCACTCCCTGTACACATTGAAACTCCTCACCACTGGGGCATTGAACAGTCATACTATTGGGGGAAAAAAACTTCAGAGTATACACTCAGGATATTTTGGAGTCTGGTCCCTCCTCTGTCACTGAATGGTGTGTAGCTCTTTTCCCTCTTGGCCTTGGTTTTCCATATTGGCAAAAAGAGAAGATGTCCTGTAATTTTTCACTCTAACATTTTGTGATACAGACTGATCAGATTTGAGCTATGAAATGGGAAATCACCATACAGAATTCACTTGTTGAATATGTGACTAGGATCCTGAATTTCCCATAAGCATCTCATTTGCTTCTTGGAGGTTAAGATTGTGTTGGATTGCTTGTGCAAGGAATCTGGGAAAAAGCAAAGACTGACCTACGTCAGGATTTCTGCTGCTACTTGATGTCTTGTTTTGGGGTGTCACTCAGGATTCCACGTATGTGTCGGAAAACAGTATCGAGTGGAAAATCATTCATTGAGGCTGAAGTATGATATTTGTAAGAAGTGATGAGGAGACTATGTGAAGCTTAGATGCCAGAATAATGGGCACAGCTGTTACCCAGAGTAGGGGGTGGTGGAACGCATAATAAAACACGTATCTCTAAAACTGGGCGAATCATTTTTCATCTTTATGTTTGAAATCTAGATAGACGGGAGAGTGAACTTAGCCAGATGCAGTTTGAAGCGGACAATAGATTGTTGCCTCTTTATTTTTCTCCTCAAAATTATATAGCACCAAATATTGACTTTATTGAAGAGAAAACTGAAGCTCAAAAAGCAGAAATTATTAGCAGTGGTCACAGTATGAGTTAGTGGCAGAGTTTAGACACAATCCCGGGGCTCGCAGCACCCAGCCCAGAGGTGCTTCCATCATAGCACCCCCCGAACAAGGCCCTGTGGGGAAGCAGTGTAGAAACAGCCTCTCCTCCTCCCGCCTAATATTAGTTCAATAAAGTCCTGTTGATGCTGCTTTTTCCATCTCCTCTCTTCTGCCTCCCCATTCTTGGCTGGGTTTTTCACAAAGATTTCAGTCTTTTTCTCGCCATTTATTTCCTCGCTAGAGGCATAGCAGAGCTTATACTGGAGCAGAGCAGAGCTCGCAGAGCCAAAGTCTCATTCGTCCCATCCCGCGTCCTGCCCAGCTGAAGAGAAAGCAAAAGAAAAGAGTTAAAGGCATCAGCGGTGCTTCCATAATGACCCTGCTGGCGGGTGGCGATGAGAAGTTACACACAGCCGTGGAACGGTCTCGTTTCTGGTGACCGTCACAGCTTCCCATGGCTGCCATAACGAGTTACCACAAACTCGGTGGCTTAAAACAACAGAAATGTCTTCTCTCAACGGTTCTCAAGGCCAGAAGTGTGAAATCAAGGTGTGGGCAGGGCCACACTCCCTCCCGAGGCTCGGGGGTGGACGACAGCCCCCGTCACTTCCAGCTCCCAGCGATTCCAGGCGTTCCTCGGCTTGCGGCTGCACCATTCCAGTTGCTACCTCTGCGGTCACCCTTCCCCTTCTCTTCTCTGTGTGTCTCTCATAAGGACACCTGTCACTGGACTTCAGGCCACCTGGGTAACCCAAGATGATCTCCACATCTTGACATCCTTAGCCTAGTTACATCTGCAAAGACTCTTTCTCCAAATAAGTTTGCAATCACAGGTTCTGGATGTTAAGATACGCATATATGTTTTGGGGGCCATGATCATTTAGCCCACTACGTCTGGGAACTGTGCTAATTTTTTTATGCATACGTACAGTATCTCTTGGACTTCTCACAGGTCTTTGAGTTATGGATGAATATTCCCATTTTACAGACGAGGTGAAGAAGCAGCAGTGAATTAATAAGAGGACACAGAGAAGGGGCAGGGATAGGTAGGTGCACAGACTTCAGTGTATTTTTTATATGCTTCCCTGGAACTTTGAATCTTCCTTCTAAGGGCTTGGTTACATTCGCTTTTGTTGTTAATAAATTCATTTTAGGGCGAGGCCATGCAGAATAGGGAGCATTGTCTCTACGGGACATGTGCACCGACGTTCTAGGTCGGATGGGGAGGTTCCCTCTAGCGTATTCTGTTGGACCCAATTGTTACCCTCATGACTTCAGAGGCTCTTGATTCAATTCTTCAATTCTGGCCCAGGCTCCATTTATCTTGACTACATTTTATGCAGTCTATTTACTGCTTATTTCTCAGATTTTCCAACTGTGAAGGGAGCACGTTGGCCTTTGAGCTCTCAGTTTATGAATCGCACCTTCCATCTACATCAGTCCTCAGGGACACAGGTTTTGAAGAAATGATGCTATATTTACAAGTATAACTACTGTTGAAAATATCCAAACTCTCCCCACCTCAACCCCACTGGTGAAACAGGACTGAGATGCTGGGAAACTTCAGGATTCACTCTGCTGAGACTCTCTTCCCTAGATCCTCCTCTCTCCCCGGCTGTGTCTCCTGCTCAGCCTTGAAGCCCCTCTCAGATGCTCCTCGTGCCCTGATCTTCCTGGACAGAATTCACTGCTGCTCCCTCTCCTCCTCCAGCCCCTTACGTTCCCTATACACACTTGCATAATGACATTCATCTTTATGTAGAATTGTTTTCCTTATCTCACTCCTCTGGAGTGTGGGCAGACAAACAGGGGAATCTAGACTTTCTCTGAGGTGTTGTGAAGACAGGGAGCCTGCATTCTCACTTTTTTCCTTGATATTTGAAAAAGTGCCAGAGCAGTCTGAGTTAGTGAGATACGGAGGGCATTTTTGAAAGAAGACTGGATTTTGCTTCTTTGCAAGTTAGTTCTTTCCTCCTTTTCATCTTTTTCTTCCCATTCCTGCCCTTCCTTTATCAAAAACACACCCTGAGCTCCTCCCAAATGCCAGATGCTGCTAGATCTAAGGATATAATGGTGAGTAAGCTGTTGCCCTGCAGTCAAATAACTCACAGTCTCATGGCCAACGTAGTTAAGGAAACAAAGAATTATAGCACATCGTATCATATTGCATTATATCATATATAATATATACTGTAACATAACACGTGTAGTGTATATTGTTTAGTTATATATTTTTGCATAGCGTTTTACACTACAATATGTCACATTGCATACTACAAGGAAAATGTACTAAATGCTTTGGTAGTTTTCTTCTTGGCTTGGGGGAGGTCCTACAAAAAAAGCATTAGAAAATGAACATGTGTTCATCAGACAGAGGGGAGCATATTTAGAATGGATCATTCTCTAAAGCTCAGAGCCTGTGGGGCTTGAAAGGCAAACTCAGGTAGATGGTATCCAGCCAAATTCGTTGGGACCACTTTTTCTCGAGAGTTACTTTCGGGGCCCACGTGGGTGTCCCAGTGCCCATTGTAGGGCCTGTCCCTCCTCTGCCTCTACCCAGCAGCAAGCTGAGCCCACATCATCTGCCCTAGTTCCGAACTCCACCCAAACCCGACTGCAGGACCCAGTGAGCAGAATACCAGCATGTGGCCTTTCTCACCGGGCGCCCAGCCTGGACCTCATTGGCCTCCCTCCCAGCTACTTTGGACTCCACAGAAACCATGTATATTTCCACTGCTCACTTAGTCTGCAAACTTAATTTTCTCTTATTTTCCTGTCGCCTGATGTTGCAAATAAAAAGAAAATTATAAAGTGGGGACAGTTAGTGAATGGGCTAAGTTGTTTATTACTATATTTTAATATAGCACATAGCTGTTAATTGTTCGGTCATGAAAGTACAAAGTATGGTCCGTTTTATCATGATATCCCTGTGCCTGGCATAACTGGAATCAGCAAATGAGAATTAAATTAAGTTGAGCAATACTGAAAGACTGGAGGAAGCCAGCATTATGGATTCTCATCATATATGAAAAAATGGATCCGAATTTAACCAGAAAAGGAGCTGGCCCTCCCTTTTTGTGGCTAGTTAGCTCAGAAGCTATTATTGCCTTCAGTGCTAAACTGTTTCTGCTGGTGAGTTAAAAGCAGTCTGAGTGCATGGCTTTTCTCCTTTCAGCCCTCCTCGCCTCCATTCCATCTCTCTCCGTGCTGCTGGCTGTGAGGTCTTTCTGAAATGCATGTTGGATCATCTGTCTTCTGTTCGCTTGCTTTCCATTTTATGGGCTTGCACTTGCCTGGGTCTACAGCCCGATCTCTCCCACTCAACTGCATATACCCCACACTTGAGCTGCTATGGGTTCCCTAAACATCCTGGTGATTTCTCCATCCGTCCTGTCTACTCAGGCTGTACCGTCTTCCAGGAGGACATCTGCCCAGCACCACTCCATTCAGTTAACTTGTATTTCAAGGCCTAGTTCAGACCTTACTACCTCCCGGCAGCCTACTCTGAAGACCCTTACTTGATTAGTACGTCACTCTTGTTCCCACAGCCCCTGTTGTGTGCTTACCCCTCTAGATGACATACCATGTTTGTTGTATACGTACCAGCTGGTCACGTGTCTGTCTTTCTCCAGCTCAGCTCTAAGCATGAGGATGGAGACCATGTTTTTGTTCTCAGTTCTAATCCTAGATCTAGCATCTATGAGTTGCTCAACTAATGATAGAGAGGAAGAGGGAGAGAGGGAGGAAGGAGGGAGGGAGGGAGGAAGGAGGGAAGGGAGGGAAGGAGGGAGGGAAGAGGGAGGGAAGGAAGGAGGAAAGGAAGGAAAGAAGGGAGGAAGGAAGAGAGGAAGGGAGGAAGTATGAATGGATGAATGAGGACAGTGGAACAGCCACAGCCAGATGGCAGCAGGAGACACACATGGTCCCATGATGAAGCCCAGCCTGAATTACTTCATGTATAAGCTCTTCAGGAAGGATTTGCAACAGCTGCCCCCTATCTGGCTTTATGGGACCAGGGATATATGGCCACTCAGCCACTTCATAAACAGTGCTGGGGAGCTGGGGACAGCTTCCCCGTTCACCCGTGGGAGCTCATGATTGCTTTTGTTTGTTGTGTCCCTGCTGCCATGGCTCCCGGATGACACCCCATGTGCAGAAGCGCTGCTACAAACAGACGTGGAGCTGCCGGCGGGTTTTCTCAAACCCAAGAGCCTCAGCAAAGCGGCAGCTGACAAAGACTAGGGGCAGGCCCCGGACATTAGGGGAAGGAATGCGGATTTGTCTTGATCTGCCTCATCCGAGGGGAAGTGATAAAGGAGGAGTCATAAAAGACCGGCAGCAACTCAACTATTTGGCACTAAAGTCCTCTTCTAAAGAATCATTTCCCAAGATGGGTCTGTGCCCCTGCAAACATGCTCACGTTCATAGAATGTTCTGCTTTGCCCTTTCTTTTTTCTTTTCTGTTTTCCTATCTTTTTCTTTCTTCTTTGTAAAATTTCCCTGATCTTTCGGTGAAAAGAATTAGTCAGGTCTCAGGCATCAGGTAAAAAGAGAAGAAGAAGGAAAAAAAAAAAAAAAAAAGACAGGGAAGTGAAGGAAACACCTCTCTGGGAAGAAAGCAGGTCCGTCTGGAGGGAGAGGCAGCCCTCGGCCCCCGCACCCCCACTCCTCCAGGCTGCTCTGGTCCAGGAGCCCTGGATGCAGAGCCCACTGAGTTCTCCCTGCCTGTTGACCTGATCCCAGCAGTTCTAACCACACCAGTGTCCCCTAGTGAGTCTCCTTCTCCCAGTATCTGCCTGACTGTTCTCTGGGGAAAAAGTGACACTGAGATGCTGTTTGCCAGCTTTTCTTTCTACTCTCCAGGAACTCACCGCTGACGACAGGTACCACTGTCAGTTCTTCCCTTTCGCCCCAGTGGGGGCGCGTCTCCCTTCCCTCGCGCTCCTGGCACTTTGACCACGCACTGTCTCATTTCTTCAGTGTCAGCCCTGACACGTCCCCTAGCTCTTCAGCTTGCAGGGGTCACCTCGTTTGTTATGATGAAGGTATACATTGGCTCGAAGCCCCATTCCATGATGGTCGCATCCCAGGTGTCCCATGTGACCTCCAGGGACTCAGGCAGGTCACCTTGAGCCCAGGTTTCATGTCTCTCACATTGTTCACCTCTTTGCTTCCCCCCCCAAAGCCATTCTTACCCTCTGCCATTCATCAATGCTTGGAAAATAGCTCCTTTTAATTAATCGCCACCAAACTCCCATGTGCTGTTGTGGACAGCAGACTTTCCTGAGAACCCACCCTAAGTGTGTGTGTGTATGTGTAAGTGTGTACTTTACAGCTCAGGATGGACTGTCATTTCAGCGTAACTTTCAGTCTTATTCTTCTTCCTCCCTCCCCCGTTTCTAGTACCTTAAACCTCCCCCTCCAATGTTCAGGTTCATTTCCAATAAGAGATTTTGCTGCTTAAAAGCTTTCTCCCTCAAGTACAGTTTCATCACCAGTTCTTCACCCAACAACCTTCTACACCACACATCCACTCCGTAGCCACACAGTGGAGATCACAGTGTGATAGCCTAGGTCCTACTGACGATGGAGATGAGAAAGGGAGGAGCCTGATTCCCCTCATGTAGTTTAATTTTTTTACATAATAATCTTTTCCAAGTCTTGAGGGCAGGTGCCACACTTCATGTACTTCTGTATCCGTCCCTTACACAAGTATCATGCCTAATATCCGCTGACAATGTGCAATAAATAGCGTGTGGCAAAATGGTTTCAGGTATATGATAATATTATTATTATGTACATTTTACCGGTGGGAAGAAGAGACTCAGGTACCTCCTGGAGTGAGACCTTAATCACACACTAAAACGGCAGAGTCAAGTCTTGAAATACCCCCATGTTCAGACACCAAGCAACGCACTCTTCTTTCTCTACCATGTCAGCAGCATGTTTCCTGCAAACAATAATTTTTTCCAGATTTTACACACATGTAAAGTCATGTTCTCCTTTCGTACTGGTCATCTATACCCATAGGTTGGTCTCCGACTGTGGTCTGCTGTTCGTGCAGGGATTGGGGGAGGGCCATGTAGGCTCCACTCTTGGCCCTGCTCAGTTCCAGGTGCTCCAGCAGTCTGCAGCTGGCTGCTGAGGAGAACCTCTGTACATCAGTCCAGAAGAGTTCCTGGCCTCTTTCTTACACAGCTGGCTCTTGAAAGCACAGCCTCGGTCATAGCAGCAGAATAAGACCATCCTAGAGAAGGGAGAAATGAGCATAGGAATGTCACCCAGTGTATGAGTTTTCTGTTGTGTGACAAATCACCATAAATTTATCAGCTAAAAGATAGCACACAGACATTATCTCACAGTTTTTGTAGACCAGGAATCCAGATGTGGCTTCACTGGGTCTTAGAAAGTTGCAGTCAAAGTGTTGACTGTGGTATGTTTTCATCCAGGGGCTTGACTGGAGAAGAATTTGTTTCCAAGCTCATCCAGGTTGTTTGCAGAATTCGCTTCCTTATGGATATATGGCTAAGGCTAACATTTTGGTGGCTGTGAGCAGATTTAAATTTCTTCTCTCTGGATTCATTTCCATTTCCATTTTAATGAAAACAATATAAATAATCTTGCTTATGTGTAAATACTAAAATTCACTGAAAAAATTATATGGGCATCAGTTTTGAAGTAGATACTTGACTATGAAATTCAACCCAAATAATGAGAATGTCAGAAATTTATTCTATGGAAATAATGATCAAAATGGAATTAAGGTGACGTGACATTGTTTTCTCTGGTATATGGTCCACACATTGCAGTGATAGCCAGAGCGTTGCTTGGGCTCGAGAAATACCCAGATCTTCAGTTGCTACTAACTTTACTCTCCTCCACCCGAGCCCCCGGTACCCTCCTCTCCTACCACCCACAGCTGTTCTCTTTCCACCATGTAGGGGCTTCTACTGCTTAGGTGTCACTCACTAAGTCCCTAGTGTGACTTGGATTAATTATTTGAGAAGCACTGGAGACTCAGCTGGGAGCCACGTTCTACATCCTGACTCTTAAAGGCTCATCTCATCTCCATTCATGTTAACTTGGAGTTGAATGTATCACAGTTCCAGTAACTGAAACTTAAGATAACTTGTAAGACGAAAAGGCTGTCATTTGAGTAGTTATAAATCATTTATACTTTCCTGGGGCAAAGATGTGGACTTGCTTTAAGAGGAGATTGTGTCTTCTGTTCTTGTTTGAAGAGGTACCACGTTGGAAGGCCTTTCAATCACATAGGTCAGGGGTTGACAAACTTTCTTTGTAAAGCTCCAGGGAGTAAACGTATTAGACTCTGGGCCAGGTGGTCTCTGTCACAAGTGCTCAGTACTGCCATTTTAGCAGGAAAGCCCCCCTAGACAATACATTAATGAAGACTCATGGCTGCATTCCAATACTGTTTTATTTAAGGACCCTGAAATTTGAATTTTATATTATTCTCATAGGTCATAACATATTCTTCTTCTTTTGACTTTTTTTCCCCAAACCATTTACAAATGCAGAAACCATTCTTGGCTCATGAACCATGTATCCTGGGCAGCAGGCTAGATTTGGCCTGTGGGGCATTGTCCACCCCTGCTGCAGATATAAAACAAGCACCTCTCCGTTGTCCTTAGGAAAGTTCCGTTTTCTCCTTCACCCCCTTGAAATTCAGTCAGAGCTGCACTGAGAGTTGCAAGGATCTCTGAAGAGTCTTGGTAGGGAGAAATCTCTCTGACACTGAGCTTTCAAAAGGAGGTACTTGCTGTGTTTGGAGGCAGCAGCCAAGGGAAGAGCTTCCTAGACTCGTGGGACAGCTCCGTGGAGGACAGCTGGGCCTGGCCAAGCTAGGATGCCGGTGATCTCATGGGCAGGTGAGGAGGCCACGCTCGGGAGATGAAGGGAAGCAGCTGCAGCTCGGGTGAAATCATCTCGGTGGAGAAAGGAGTGACCTGCGGAAGAGCAGGTGGTGACCTGGAGACAAACGACCGGTTTACGCAACAAGTGACAGCCAGGGTGGATTTACGGAACTTCCCCAGGGACGCTTGGCGGAGGCTGGTAACAGAGTGCAGTCTCTGCATCTGAGCACCTGAGGGATGAAGCCTCTATCACTTGGAAATGCAGGGAAGCGCCGTGCGTTTGGTAGGGTCTGGCTTGGGAAGCCTGAGATGTATGTTATCATAAACACGCCTGGTTACCAAGCAACGTGCCTATCCCCATTCTTTGTCTTTTTTTAAACTTTCTATTTTGAAATAATTCAAAATCTTCCAAAAAGTTGCAAAATAGTGCATATTTCTGTCACACAGATTCCTTGATTATTAACATTTTCCCACATTTGTCTTAGCATTCTTTCTCCATTACATACACACCCATGCACACAGCACACACATTCCTATATACCATTGTTTCTGGACCATTGGCGAGTAAGTCACATCAGTTTGTAGTTCTTAAAAATAAGGATAATCTCCTATGTGATGACAGTACAACTATCAAAATAAGAAAGTTAGCATTGGCCCAGTTCTGCTTTCTAATACGTACTCCTCACTGAAATTTCCCTGGTGTCTGAAAAGTGCCCTTTCTATGTTCTGGATCAAATCCAGTGATCCAAGTTCACTTAGTTGTCACGTATTTTAAATTTTCTTCAACCTAAAACAATTCCTCGGTCTCTTCTTTTCAATTGAAGTATAGTTGACTTTAATATTATGTTAGTTTCAGGTGTATAACATAGTAATTTATTATTTTTCTAGACTAGACTCTGCATCAAGTTATTATAAAAATTGACTATATTCCCTGTACTGTGTGTTATGTTCTTGTAAATGATTTATTTTTTTTACCAAGTAATTCTTTATTTTTCATAACTGACATTTTGAACAGGCCAGGCCAGTTACTTTGTACAATATCCCTCAGTCTGAGTTTATATGATGCTTTCTCATGATTTATGAGCTCTTAGCATTAACATCTGCCAATTATTCTCACGGCATTATAGTCATTAGGCACCAAATGCTAATTTGTCCCACTGCTGGTAATACTATCATCACTTGGTTAAAAGTGGTTATAAGATTTCTCTTATATTTTGTATTCATCAATTAACAATTAATGAAAAATGCATTTGGGGGATCTGTACATCAAGTCTTTTACTGTAAATAGGAGCTTTTCCTTCTCCCCCATTTATTTAAATCAGTATAGACAAGTGGGTTTCTGTTTCACTCAGAAGGTTACAGCCTGTCAATATGATTATTGACCTTGATGCGCAGCTGTCCTAGCCTCGGCCAGTGGCACCCCTTCAGAATGGCTCCAGTGGCGTTTTGACGTGTCTCCAGGTAGCAAGAGCTAGGTGCCTGCCCGTGTTAACGCAGTCGCCTGCAGTTATGGGGACTGGCGCCTGTGAGGTCTCTTGGTCTTTCCCTCACAGTTGTTTCGGTGTGGGTTATAAACAGGAGGGGTTGCAAAAGTGAGTGAGTACTCTGGAAATGCTACAGGTTTGATTTTTCACTGATAGAGAAGGTATTAACAGATACGGAGATGGATAAGACTAGAGTAAACCTCGTGGTGTGGTGAGGCTTAAAACAAAGTGATGAGGTGGACTCGGCGGTTTTTAATTTACATGCATACATACATAAATACAGATACAGATTATGTGTATAGACGTGTGTGTGTGTGTGTGTGTGTGTGTGTGTGTGTCTATCTCTGTCCATTAAAGGACCTAGAAACAGTGGCACTCCTTTCACTATGAGCATGTCTAGTTCTTGGTTTCTGTTCTCCACCAAAGAAACTGTATGAATGGCTTACCCAGAACTGAAGAAAGAAAAATTCTCCATGATCGCTGTGGCCATCTAGCTACATGCCCAGAGATGAAAGAGATATGCAGAGTGTAACCTGATTCAGAACTGCATCAGGAAATCAAAACTAGAGCCTGTCTCACCTTCTGGCCCTCAGTTATTTGAATTGGTGCGTTTTCCTATTAACTAAGTCGATTTGAATTGGATTTTCTGTAACTTGCTGCTAAAAGCAACCTAACTGGCAAATGCAGATAACAATAATATATATCAGGTTCTTGGCAGTGAGAATACAGAGAGAAATAAGAAATATATCTACTTTCAGTGAGATCCAACTGCATGTTATTATAATTTCATGATAAGACACAGGACACAAGAAGAGCTCAGAGGAAGCCTGGGTGAGATGTCACCTTACCAGGAATTTTACTGTGCACAGAAGACAGGAAGGGAAGAAAGGCCATTATAGACAAAATACTTTAGGACAAAGGCCTTAAACACTAAATGCTGAGGGAGGCTGGTGATAGGGGTGTTAATATTAGAATGAAAATTACGAGCCATTATTGATTTAATGAAATATATGTTGGTCACATATGGGTGCTGTAAAGGTGTCTCTGCTAACAAAAGGGGGAATAAAATGTGCAGAAGTTTCTGGGAACTAAAGATGAAAGGATAAATGTTTCCAAGACAGAGAGAACTTGTAAGTTACAAATTCACTCCTCTGAAATGCCTCTTCCTGTGTGAATGGATTGTGGATGGACCCTACTTCTCTGAATGGCGTACCTGAGTTTGACCCATGAACCTGAGTTTTCTTACAGTTTCGTATTTTTTTTTTAAATTGAGGTACAGTCAGTTTACATTGTTGTGTCAGTTTCTCAGTCATTCATAAATATACATATATTTGTTTTCATAAAATTTAGCATCTTTTTATTTTTTAATTTTATTTATTTTTATTTCTTTCTTTTTTTGTGTGTGTGGGGGGAGGTAGTTAGGTCTTATTTATTTTTGCTCAGCATGCGCTCTCCCGCTTGAGCTATACCCTCCCCCGAACTTTCTTCATTTTACCGACAGTCCTGTGTTGTCAGTATTCTCACCGGTTAACGTAAGGCTGAGCCCTCTGTTGTAGAACTCCCTCTTCAAGCTGAAGGTGCTCCTTTTCACCGGAAGATGACTACTGCAGTTTCTCTCCTTGGCTTTTTTTGTACGCGTAGGTCAGCATTTTTAGTATTTGGCTTCCGTTCATTCCAGTTTCTCTCCCATTCCCACAGGTGAAACACACCTACCAGAAGTCAGTATCCGATACCTGCTTTGACTGAGAATAGCTGCTGGTTTGTAAAAAGGGAGAACAAAACTGTAGCCATATTCTTTTCAAATCAGCCCTTTTGTTTTAAAAAGTTGAATGCAGAGAATTCATGGCATTTTGTCTTGGTTGCTCGAGCAGGAGCAGGAGAAGGGATTGTGGAGGCCCTGTGTTTCTCTAACTTGACTGGATTAAGCGTTCCTCACTAGACTGAAGTTCTCACAGAGCATTCCTCAGCTGTGAATCCCCAAATGTCAGGGGCTTATTAATTAATGCCATAGCTCAGCATCCTTCCTGCCTTGTCGCTAATGACATTTTCCCCAGGAATGGCATCTTTCCATTATCCTTGCTTTTGAGAAATGTGTGTATAAACTGGAAGGAGGACATGGGAGAGTCTTTTGAAACTTTTTTGGCTTTTGCCTAAAATAACTAATGCAGAATATCTCAGGGAGTTATTCTACAGAGAATTGTTTTTAAAGGGAAAGTAATGTGAAGCCCAGAAATTGCCTGCAATTGAGGATTCTGACGCTTTAGAAGCATCATTTCCTTCTTCTGTTGATCAGTTATTTCCCACTTGGTGGATTAAGAATACGTAAGAATTCATAGCTGTACACTGGTGAGGTTTCAGAGATGAATGGCAAACGTGATACAATAGAGTAGAAAGAACATGGGTTTGGAGTTGCGTGTAACTCCCTTCAACACCTGGTTCTCTCACCTGTGAAATACACACAACAGTCACCTGGCTGCTTTTGTTTGCACATAAAAATAGAGTAAGAAAAATACCATATGAGATTGCTCATATGTGGAATCTAAAAAAAAATTAATAAACAAAACAAATACAAAAGAGAAACAGGCTCACTAGACATAGAATACAAACTTGTGGTTGCCAAGGGGGTGGGGGGTGGGAAGGAATAGACTGAGATTTCAAAATATAGAATAGATAAACAAGATTATAATGTATAGCACAGGGAAATACATACAAGATCCTATGGTAGCTCACAGAGAAAAATGTGACAATGAGTATGTGTATGTTCATGTATAACTGAAAATTGTGCTCTACACTGGAATTTGACACAACATTGTAAAATGATTATAAATCAATAAAAAATGCTTAAAAAATAGGGTAAGAAAACATAATTTACCTGTTAGATTTGGCATTTGGCACTTTTTTCACATGCTCTTCCTTCTGCCCGGAAGGTCTTCTCCTTCTTGTATCCTGCGATAATGTTTACTGAGGCTCCAAGGCTTAATTCGGTGTTCACCTCCCCTGTGAAGGCTTCTTTGGCCGTTACTCTCTCCCAGGAAGAGTTGGGTTATTTTCTCTGGCTCCCAGCTTACTTCACACTGTTGTAAATATCACACTAAATTAAAGACATTTATTTCCCCAGGTGTGTCCTTGTTTAGACGGTGCCAAGACCCTGTCTTCTCCGTCTTCACGTCCGTAATGCCTGGTTAGTATCTGATGTTCTGTAGGTATTAGAAAATGCTTGATTTTTTTAGATAGATTTGGAATATATAAATAGAGTCATTTTCAAAATAAATTTACTTTTGTCTGTATTGTCCAGATGATTTTCCCAATTAGCCACTGGTTATAGAATTGCAGAGCCAAACACTAAAAGGAGTCCACTCTTCCAGCTTACCTAACTCCAGTGATTTGTGTTCCATTTCCCAGTTTCTGTAATATCCACACACTCCCCTCTACCTGTATTCATAATTTCTAATGTTGATTTTTTTAACTAAACTTTACTTTGCATTCATTCTAATTGATTGCTTATGTGATATCAAGTATTCGCTATGATAATAATTTTCTAGTGCACATTACAGTTCAGAGCTTCTCAAGTGTCTACAAGTTTGTCCATGTCGACCTGTAAACATTCTACACACCACCAGTCGTACACAGACCCTCTTTGGGAAAACACTGAGCTTTGGGTCCTTATTTACAAGTGAGGACTTTACGTGCGCAGAGAAACCCATGTCCAATCAGGGCTCTCACAGCAGCAGAGCCTCGACAGAAATCCCAGTCTTCTGAGCAGGTCTTCAATAGAAGTCTCGTGAATTAAGCCAAATATGTACATTTCCTTGGCGCTCCAGCACTCTGAGCAGCTTTGTCATTGCCCCAGGCCTTTGCAGCTAGGGTGAAAGCAAGACATCACATGGCTCCCTGCCTGTGCCCTAGCAACCAGGCACAACACAGATGGCCAGCTTGGCAATCTGCCCTCCAGACGCTGATTGCATACCTGGCGGGGAGATACAATGACAGCTTCCCCCACGCAGGGAGAGCGGGTATTTGCACAGTGTGACTAGACTTTATGTGATATGCAGCAAAGACTGTGCCCTGAGCCTTCGGGCCAGTTTGCTAGTTTCGAGTCTGGAGGCAATAACTTTCCACTGGTGTAATGACAGCTTGTCTCTTGCAGCTGGATCGTGTTAGGACAATAGGAATTTTCTTTCTGGTCTCCTTTCAATAGTGCCTTGTAATAACAGGGTAGCATTTTCCCAAGATACTGCTTGCCAGTTGCACACATGTATTGGCTCACGAAGCCCTGAGCATTTCCTGGCATCAAAGAACGGGAATTGTCTCTATTTGCAGGAGAGAACAGTCCCCATTTGACAGGTGGAGACCAAAACTCACTCCAGTTCATGGAGTATGTATTATGTACTCATTATTGTTCGTTAAGCTGAATGAATGACCGTTGTGTATAAGCCATCCCGCCAGGCCCTGGACATGTAGAGATAAATTAATGCACCCTCAGACGAGTAGAGGAGACAGACATTTATGCTGGTAGCCACGTGGGGAATGGTCTGAAAGGAAGGGGTACCCAGTACTGTGGGAGCACAGAGGAGGGGGCAGTTAATTCTCCCTGAACGAGGTTGAAAATGAAAGCTGAATCTGAGCTGGACATGACATCCAGGGAGATGCGTTCTGGCAGCGCGGCGAGAGCTTTGGCTTTGCCGCCTGATGGCGCTGTGCCCCAGTTCCTACCTGCTTATTCTGGCACCCTAGGCAAGTCGTTAAATGTTCCAGATACGTTTCTTTATCTATAAAATGGGGACAGAAAGAGTTTACGTCATATATATTTATATCAAGTGAGAACAAGATGAAATAATCACGAAGTGCTTAGCATCTCTTTTGGCATCTAACACACATGCAATAAATATTAGCTCTGGTTGTCATTCTTATCATTGCCATTATTATGTGATGGTGATGTGAGTCGCCTTGCAGGCAGACTTGTGATGTGTTATTACCATTGGCATCAGAGTGAGCACTGGCTGTAAATTTGGCTCAGAATTTTACTACCTGTCTGTCCTTGAGTGATCTTCACTCTTCTGAAGTAATTATACTAGTGGACCAAGATGGAGAAGTAAGCCAATGTGATAAATAAGAAATATGCATTTGGTCTCTGTCCCTGGTCCCTGGCACACAGCTCCTAAAGCCCTTGGAATTTCTGGAGGGATAAGCATGTCCTTTGTATGCTAATGAGATGACTGGTATTTGGGGGCCCCCAGATAGCTTCAGTACGTGGTCTGGTCTCCAGAAAGGCCAAAATGTGATTAGTGAATTGAAACTTTTGGCTCCACTTCCTACCTCTGGGGAAGGGAGGGGAGCTGGGGCTCAAGTTAATCACCAACGGCCAATAATTGAATCAGTCATTCCTATATAATGGAACCTCTATAAAAGCCTCAGAAGTTTTTGGGTTGGTGAGCCCACCAAGGAGCTGGGAGGGTGGTGTACCTGGAGAGGGCATGGACGTTCCTTGAACCATGTCCCATCCCCCTGCTTTGCCCAGCTCCTCCACTTGTCTGTTCCTGAGTTGTATCCTTTATAGCAAACCAGTAATAGTAAAGTGCTTTCCTGAGTTCTGTGAATGTTCTATCAAATTATGGAACCTGAGGAGGGGTTTGGTTGTGGTAACCTCCCTAAATGTATAGCTGGTTGGTCAGATTACTGGGGACAATCTGGGACTTGCAACTGGCATCTGAACTGGGGCCTTGTGGCCTCGAGTCCTTAAGTTATGGTATCTGATGCTAACTCTAGGAAGATAGTGTCAAAATTGAATTGAACTGTAGGGCACCCCGCTGGTGTTGGAGAGTTGGAGAAGTAATTTTGGAAAAGACACTATGCATTTGGTATCAGACAGGTTGTGAGTAAAAAACAGTTCAGAGTGTTTAGCCTCCACTAGGTTTCATTCCGAATGCAAATCATTCAAACAAGGTGGCATTTCCAGAGTTGCGGTTCTTTTAAAACATCTCATCACACTGCTCATTAGGTTTTCGAGGTCACATTTTTCAGAGAAATACCACAATATGAGCATGGTACATTCCGTTTTCCAGTATGAGTCAGGCTTGCTCCAGGTGCACAACTGCAAGATGCATATCATACTCAGAACTCCAATTCTGACGAAGCAGAGAAAATGGACAGAAGTTGGGGTCCAGGAAGTGAAGAAAGCTGTGTTGAAAGTAAATGCTTTCAGGCAGGGGAGTGATCATAGCTAGTGGGAATTCAGTGTAGGTGGTGTGCAGTGTGTTGTGGCAGCACAGATACAAGTCTCTCGTCTTTCTTGGGGAGCTGGAGAAGTGAGGTTGGCAGAGTCATGAAGGTTGAATCAGAGTCAACAGGTGGAGTGGATGAGAATGGAGAGTCTGGGCAGAGAGAAGAGAGTTGCAGAGACTGGGGAGAATAGGTGTTTGTGGTGTATTTGGGGAATGATGAGATGTGAGTAGTCTGGTGTAGCTGGGGGAGAGTGTCAGACTGGACTGGAAAGAGTGGTTGGGGGCAGATCTAGGGAAGGGGAGATAATGGAAAACTGCTCTCAGTTGGGCTTCATCCATATGTTTCATTACCCACCCAATCGCTCTCACCACCATCACTGAAAACAGTCACTAATGAATGCCAGCTATGCGCTATGCACCACGCTAAATGGTTTACACATTAAGTATCTTATAATCCTCACAAAAATGGGAAGAATTAATGTTTCAGCTGGGATTAAATTTGGCTGAGAATAATATTTGCACATCCCTACCCCTGGATAACAGTGATGTAAACAAGAAATGCATTTGTTTTTCTCTCATGTACAAGTCTGGAGTTCAGGGATATAATGGTGGCCCTGATCCAAGAGGGTCTCAGGTACCTGGCTTTCTCCTATTTTGTGCCTTCTCCATCTCCATGCCCCAGGCCATGTCATAGCCCAGATATGGCGACTCTAGCCCTAGGTATTTTGTCTGCATTCTTGTCAGTAGCAAGGGGGAAGGATTGGCAGAAAACAGGGTCATGGGAATATACTGGAGGTGTTCTGAGAAAGCTGTCTGGAAGCTACCTCACATTTTTGCTTGTAGCCTTTTTGTCTAGAAGTTAGTCACGTCGCTACATCTAGCTGCAGAGGATGCTAGGAAATGTGGTCTTTATCCTGGGCAGCCAGGTGCTCTGCTAACACTGTGGAAAAGGGATGAATGGATAGCTACATCTACTAGATATATTTCCAGAGATGGAAATTGAGGTTTACAGAATCAAGGTAAATTGTCTGCGATTGCACAGTTTTTCAGTGCCCAAGACTTCATTCGATTCCAGTTCCAGTGGTCTTAACAACAGGACTTTCTCTTCAGCATTACTTATATATCCTAGTTAAGAGTCCTCCAAACGCATAGCCCAAGACAAAGACTTGGGTGAGAATATTTTGAAAGGACTCATAGGGTGACCAACATCGTGGTTTGCCCACAGCCTAAGGGCTTCCTGAGATGCAAGACTTTTAGTTTTAAAGCTTGTCTGGGGAAAGGAGACAAGCAAGGGAAAAAAGCCATCGTGAGGGTGCATCATGAAACGACACGGCTCCATTTCATCAGGGCCTCTGAGAGGCACGCGGAATTCCCTGCAGAATGTTCACCTGAAAGACAGGTTCGCCTGAGGGACTGGTGTCTGCAGCATTCACCCAGTGGCTCCTCTCCTCATCAGCTGAGGGCTGGTCCCAGAGGCACCGCTGGGCTGTGCCTGCCGGCACCGTGCGCCAGCTTGTGGTGAATCAAAGCAAGCTCTTGGGCAGTGTTCAGTGAGACACATTGTAGCAGTCGCTGAGGGCCTGAGCAGTGTCAGCTGAGTGGGGATGGTCTAGCACGGTGGGGGCACCAGTTACAGGCGAGCTGGGAGGAGACAGTGGGCACTAGAGAAGTCGGCCACATCCCGTGTGGTGTCTTACTTAGATTGAAAGCTTAGGTGTTAGCCACAGGACAGTGGGTTTTCAACTGGACTCCTTTCATTCCCTAGGGGTTCTAGGAGCTATTCCTGGACCAGCCCAGCTCTGTGTGTGTGTGTGTGTGTGTGTTTGTGCGTGTGTGCGTGCGCGCGCGCGCATGTGTGTGTGTCTGTTGCAGAGATGCTTTAGTACTTTGCTTCTCTTCTTTAATTTAAACAGAGTGGTTCTAATTTTAGCTCTTTCCCATTCTGTAGTAACTTTCACTCGGAAAAAAAAGGTTCCATACTTTAAAATGTGTGTGAAGCACTGCACTGGGTAATGGAGAGTCACTGAAGTGCTGACATTGGAGAATGAGTTGTCACAGTAACGCTTGGGAAGTCATCTAGCTGCAGCCTGGAGGATGGGTAGGAAGAGCAAGCCTGTGGGCAGAGAAAGCAACGTTGACGCTGCAACAATCACCCAGTCAAGCGGTGATCTAGGACAGAAGGGGAAGAGAGTGGACTAGATGGCCAGGTGGATTTGGATGGCGAAGGAGAAGAGATCGAGGAGGCTCCACCTATTACAGATTTTTTTTTTTTTTTTTTTTGGCTAGCTTAGGATCAGAGTGGGGCCACTTACTGAGAAAAGATACATAGTGGAAGGAGCTGACTTGGGGAGATAATGATTCATCCATTTAATGAGTAAATGAGCAGCACCTGAGGCCCTTTGTTCCACACTATGGGAGTGTGTAGTTGGGGAGGGCTAGGACAGTTTAGAGAAGACCTCTGGCCCCTGCCTCCTCTTGGGACCCTCTTAGGGCGAATCATCCAGGCGGAGTATCCTTTGTCCTGAGGGCCCATGGAGAAAAGAATTCAATTCTTCTGTCTCTGAATAAACTAATCAAGATGTGCTGCTTACATCCCTTGAAGCACTGAACACTGAATTCACTAATGGCACTCAGGGGACAATGTCACACGGATGGAGTGAGGTTGGTCTTCAGTAATTCATTCGTATGTGGGACACAATGGAAAAACTTCGACGAAACTGCTTGAAAAAGGGCAGTAAGTTGGCAGTGACATGGCTCCCCACCTTGATGAGCAATCTGGGGGCTTCCTTGTCATTTGGTCAATTGAGACTTCTCATTGTGTTCTGCTCATGGTGACGCGTACAGACAAAATTAGTAAAAGTTAAAACAAAGCAACAACAACAAACACTAGAGAATATTCATCATGTGATACCGAATAGAATAAAATAGTGATCTTTAAAGCCTACTTGGAAACTATTAAATATGAAAGGAAGAAAGACTGGGTTTCCAAAATCTGAGTCTCAGTCAGATGCGTGTGGAGGTCTCTTTCACTTTGTAAGATGCACAATGAGACAGCAAAGAACCTCTGAGATGATGACATTAGGGATATCTTTCCATCCCTTTAAAGCCATTCCTGCCTCAGAATTCACTCTTATCCTCTTAAAAAAAAAAAGGGGGTATTTTGGGGGAAAATGTTAAGAAGCATAGAAGTATCCAAAAGTACTTTTAAATTATGTGTGTTAAAAGAGAATAATTGATGTTTATGATTATAATGATGGTTTGGTCTAACCCATATCAACTGGCTATAGCAGCGAAGCCTGCCAACCAAGCACCTGTGGAACCCAAACTGCCTTTCCCTTCTTAGACATAGACCTTCAGGAACTCAGTTGCAGGGCTGCTGTTCATGGAAAGAGTGCTGAAACTCTCGAGCTACTTAGTGCCCCACTGAGAGGGTGAAGGCTGTCGTACCTGAGTTATCCTATACTCTGTCCCGGTTGAGAAGACTCGCCTGTGAACACCAGCAGGAACAGGGCCAGACCTCGTACACGTTATGTGAAAGCCAACATCGTGTTAAGTGCGGCTGTTCCCCAGATGTGCCAGCACCCCATGAACCTCTACCCTAGGGGGCACACTCTTTCCAAACCGGGTTATTTAATGCTTGTCAGCCACAGCATCCTTTATTTAAATGAGATCCTGTATGAAAATTCTACAGATAAAATGAGTAAGAGCAACTCTGCTGAAATGGGTATGAAGGCCACAGAGCCTGTCTTCCAGAGGTTGTTCCTCACCACCTTAGGCAGCCCCTGGGGATCTGCAGAACCTAATTTGCAAATATGTGATGTAGACAGTTCCCACTCTTAAGTGCCCGTGGAAACTTGCCTGAGTTTCTGAGTATGAATCCTGGCTCTTCCAAGCTCAGACTTTCACTGTCTCTGAGACTTTGGAAGACATTACTTAACTTCCCCGTGCCTCAGTTTCCTCACTTCCTAAGTGAATAACATTTTGTTTACTATCAAACAAGGTTTCTGTGGGGATGACACAATGTAAAGCATGTGAGAGAACATAGAAGGATGCCTGTCACATAGTGCTCACCCAGCAAATACTGTGTGTCCTTGTTTTGATTACTGTTGTGACTCAAAATTAAGTCATTAATTGTCGCTTAGTCTGATAAATCAATCCATGCTGGTGTTATTTATGTGCTGATCTTTCCTGGGATAGAAATAGTAAAAATAGCAGCTGCAAGAGTAACGTTAACAACAATCATGAAACATATCAGTAGTCACAGGAGTTGCTTTGCAGTGATCACTCTGTTTAGCTACTGTTTTAATACATTCTCTGACCTCGCCGTAGCCCTACAAGGCAAATGCTTCTTAGACCCATTTTACAGATGAGTAAATCGATTCTGAAAGGTTAAGCCACTTGCCCACATTAATATATGTCAGAGCCAGGGTGCACAGCTTAGAATTGTCTAATTCAAAAGCCCAGGCTCTTAGCTTTTCCACTAATGGCCCCATGCCCTCCCTCCCAATTTTTTTTTTTCTCACGGAGTTTTTCAAGAGATGGTTCCTTAGAGATGATGGTGCCAACATACATGGATGATGCTGCAGGAATAAGTGCCGCCTTCCTCACTGATGTTCTAGAAGGTGTAACGCGTGGGGATGTCTATAGTTATGTAACCAAGGGCTACGGCTCCTTCTATTTCACGGTTAAAAGGCAGTAGGCTCACAGTCGTCACATGTAACATCCTAACTCGTGAAAATGCTTCTCCACTTTCTTCATCCTGGGTGTGCTTTGTTTCAAATTAGCCTTGCAGATCTAGAGGTCCCTGTACTCAGCCTCTGAAAGATGAGGCCAGTGTAATGTGGACTTTGTTGTCAGAGTGGGATTCAAATAATGAACTGCATTCTACCTGGGTGACGCCTGCAAGTCTTTCTGTCCTCTGAGATTTAACTTTTTCCTTTATAGGGCCATTAATTCTATCCACAGAGTGGGTATGAGGCTAAATACAATTGAAAGCTCTTAGCCCCATGCCTGGAGTCCTCAGTATATGGGAGCTATTACTGTAATTACTAAGTTCAACACATCCCCATCAGTTTCAGGAATCTGCTTCCAGCCACATTCACCCAAATGGGAGTTTCTTTCCCAGGACTCTGTGTGCTCTGCATGGCTGAGGAGGCGCCGGGCTATTCTCTGCTCCCTTGATAAAGGCACTTTCACCATCAAATGGCTCCACTGAATCAACCCAACATTTTCCCCTCCCTGGCTCCCTCCCTGCTAACTACGTTTTGGCACTTCTTCAAGGGGCTTTCTGTAATGAGCAGGTTCCCAGAGAAAGCTGTTTCCTGAAAGGCTTATAGCATTTAAAAGAAAACAAGTTTAGGGTCTCAGCATTCTTGCTTTTGAAGAATGAAAGAAAGAAGCTTAATCTGTAGGCCTGGCAGCTGTAGCAGGAGCCTCAGGCTTTCCTGATCACAGCCCCAAAGAACCATCATCTAATCATGCATGCTGTTTCCCAGCTCCTTTTGCAACTTCATTCTGCTTGCCGATTTGCCAAGGGAGGATTTGGTGGGAAACCCAACCTCTCCCCGAATTCTTTGTTCCTCAGATTGGGGCTGGGTACTGTTGCCATCCCCTCAGATCAGCATAAATAAGCCCCTTCCTTATAGTCGCATGGAACACGGCAGCGTGGGCCTGCGCGCTGTTTCTCGGACAGGCTTAGAAGCTTGAGGTGTAGGGGCAGAAAGAAAGGACATGCGTGGGAGCCAGACCAACATGGGTGTCAGTCGGCCACCAGCTGTGGCACCCTGAGCAAATCCCCAGTTCTCTCTGAACCTCCAGTGTCTTTCCTGGTGAAACTGGAATAATTGCGTCTGCTCTGGCTGTGCTGTGAGGACCGAATAGCCGGGGCACACGTAGGTCTGGAGTATCTATGTGCTTAACAGATGTCGATTCATTTATAAAGTATGCATTCATTCATTCAGTGGAGTATCTTCTGAGCTCTTTCTGTGTCTCACACACTGTTAGGCATTGGTAGTAAAAAAAAAAAAAAAAAAGTCCGATACAGTATCACTGTTTTCATCTGTGGCTACAGACTGGCGAACCATGCTTTACAACTTGGGTAAGGAGAGTTGGAGATAAAAGACCAGGATGATAGAGTTTATCATAAAACCATTGAACATTCAAGTTGTATGAGGACTTGAAGACCAAATAATCTTTTTATAAATGAGAACAAATGGCATTGTCGGGAAGGGAAGTGATCCATTTAACATCACATGGGAAGCCACTGAGAAAAGCAGAACTTCACCCGTAGCTCAGTACTTTTCCTTTACTCTGCTATCAAGAAACTTACAGATTCACTGATGTATGAAATTATTTACAAATAGAACATGCCAGTATATATTAACTGTTTTGTTAATTAATTAATTATTTTTAAATTGAAGTGTAGTCGGTTTACAATGTTGTGTTAATTTCTGGCGTACAGCATAGTGTTTCAGTTATATATATATATATATATATAACTGAAACACTATATATATATATTCCTTTTCATATTCTTACTATTTTGTTAAGAAATACTCAGAAGGGACTCTGCAGTTGGGGAGTTATTTAGGAAAGAATTCTACAGGTGGGCAGATCTAATCTATGTCTTGATGGGTGATGAGTTGGGAGAGAAGATTCTGGATACAGAGAAATACATGAAGAACACTGCCATTTTGGGACTCTGCCTAAGAACATCAAATCAGCTTTTTTGTTTTGTTTTGTTTTTATTTTTACAGATTCTTAGCCTCAAGAGTCTTTTCTCCTGGAAGCAGCTCTGTTCAATGTAGATATTAGGCTTAATGGGTGATAAATTACAAACAAGTAGACATTATATAAATAGATTTATGTTTCCATGACTCTGGATTATAAAAACACTACCCCACAGGAAGATTATACTACGTCTCTGATCTTCTTCTGAGGGGCATTGAAGATTAAGTTTCCTCCAGCCCCAACATGAGTATCTTATTGAAGAGTCATTAAAAAAACAGCTTTTCTATCTCTAAAATCTGTGAATTGGAAAGTAATTGTACCTTTTTTTTTTTCTTTTTCTGATGGGACCTCACACAGACTTTTCTTTTTATGCTTCCAGAAAACATCATTTGCCAAAAAATATAAGTTGCTCAGCCTGAATCTACGGGGAATAAGTTTAAGTCAACAATCAATATGATTCATAGGTATTTGGGATAAAAGGAGAAGCAATTAACATTAGGAGAATTAATTGAGATACAGGGAACATGTAGGCAGTTTCCTGCCAACCCCAGGACCGTCTCAGGGCAGGGGATTTCATCAAGTGTAATTATATCCCATGGGATCTGTATGACGCTAGTCTTCTTGGAAACTGGAGTCCAAATTACTTTCGATAAGGTAAGAGCTTTTGGAATCGTATCCCTGCTTGTCGAATAGGGCAAATTAGCTCTCTTTTGGAAAGCTCTGTGTCCGAGTAGACCAGGCCAGGATATCTTGGGCATCTGTAATGCCTTACGTAAGGGCAATGCGCCAGCCTCAGCTGATTCCAGCAGCTTCTCTCCGCTGAACGGTGAACATGGCGTGTTGGAACTGACCTGACCTAAGCTGGAGCTCTCACGGCTTTCCACTCACATGTGAAATGGCTTTTGACAGGTTGCTGAGCTGGGTGGGGCAGGGTGGGAGACCACTCCTTAGGACTAGGTGGTATAGGTTTTGTACATCCTAGAGTTAAGACAAAAGGATTTTCATAATTCAGAAAATCTCTTTCTCCTTCTTGCCAAAGAGACAGTCCATGGCATAAAGCTACAGGGTGTAGTGGGCTTGCGGTTGACTGTTGGCTCTGTCCTTCACTCACTGAGCTCGTGGGGAAATTACGTGACCCTTTTCAGCTTTGGCTGCCTTATCTGTAAAATAGAGACACTGACATCTAATTTATAGGCTTCTTGTAATGCTCAAATGACAGATGACAAGCAAAGCACCTGGCAAGTAAGGGACCTTAAAAATGGCAGTGATTTTTTTTTTTTAAACCATCAGATTGTAAAAGAATTTTAGGGGATTTTAAAGGGTGAGCAATCTGAGAAGTGGACACATTGGACTCAGAGAGATGCCCATTGGGATGAAACAATAGAGTCCTGAATTTTGGCCCAGCTTCTCTACGCCTGTTCCATTTCATCAGGGTACCCCCATTTCTGCGAGGTCCCCAGCCGTGACCAACTGAGTGCGCTCACACCGAACATGTCTGCCGGTGACTAACAGCACTTCACTCATTTATACTCAGAGGAGTGATGATTACCCAAGGGCTTGAGTGCCCGTTACCGCTGGTCAGCTGATTCTTTCCCCTGTGCCTAGACATGTTTACAGCGGGAACCAGCTCTCTGCTAAGGAGAGGGTGGTTCGAAGACGCAGAGTGGACAGTGGGCCAACTCAAGGTTCTTATTGGCTAAAGTGAAAGAGACATGACTTCCTGGTTGACCTTCTCCAAGGCAGGGACAAAACTACCCAAAACCTGGTGTGTTCATCCTGATGGGACCATGTCTATCCAGAAACACTTTTTCTCCCTCCCTTCTTTTCTTCTGTTCCTAGCATCTTTCATGAGCAGAATGGATGGAGTACAATCAGATAATGGCTGTGTTTTTTCTCATAGCTGCACCTGTAGAGCCCACATGGACTCTTCTATCCCTGACCCTTGGGGTGAAAAATCTCTGGTGACCCTACAGCTGATCTGCTCTCTCTTAAAGAAAATATGTCTTCTGTCCATTCCAGATAACAATACAGTCTTGTTTCAGTTATCAAATGTCCAGTTTCCTTCAGTCAGAATACTCAACTTCATTAAAATTTGCTTCCCCCCTTCTTTTTTTTAAATTTAAGTATAGTTGGTTTACAATGTTGTGTTAATTTCTGATGTACAGCATAGTGATTCAGATATATATATATCTATATATATATTCCTTTTTATATTCTTTTTCATTATAGGGTATTACAAGGTATTGAAAATAGTTCCCTGTGCTATACAGTAGGACCTTGCTGTTTATCTGGGGCTTTTTTTTAAACCTTTTTTTAAAATTGAAGTATAGTCAGTTTACAATGTTGTATCAATTTCTGGTATATAGCATAATGTTTCAGTTATACATATACATACATATGTTCCTTTTCATATTCTTTTGCATTATAAGTTACTATAAGATATTGAACATAGTTCCCTGTGCTATGCAGTATAAACTTGTTGTTTATCTATTTATATATAGTAGTTTGTATCTGCAAATCTGGATCTCACAGTTTATCCCTCCACCTCCCCATCCTTCCTCCCTAGTAGCCACAAGTTTGTTTTCTATGACTGTGAGTCTGTTTCTGTTTTGTAAATAAGTTTATTTGTATCATTTTTTTTAAGATTCCACATGTAAGTGATATCATATGTTATTTTTCTTTCTCTTTCTGGTTTGCTGCACTTAGTATGACAATCTGCAGTTTCATCCATGTTGCTGCAAATAGCATTATTTTCTTCTTTTTATGGCTGAGTAGTATTCCATTGTATATATGTACCACATCTTCTTTATTCATTCATCTGTTGATGGAAATTTAGGTTGCTTCCATGTCTTAGCTATTGTAAATAGTGCTGCTGTGGACATTGGGGTGCATGTATCTTTTGAATTGGAGTTCCCTCTGGATATATGCCCAGCAGTGGAATTGCTAAATCATATGGTAAATCTATTTTTAGTTTTTAAAGGAATCTTCATACTCTCTTCTATAGTGGCAGCACCAAACTACATTCCCACTAACAGTGTGGGAGGGTTCCCTTTTCTCCACACCCTCTGCAACATTTATCATTTGTGGGCTTTTTAATGACGGCCATTCTGAGTGGTGTGAGGTGATCTTCATTGTAGTTTTAATTTGCGTTTCTCTGATAATTAATCTTATTGAGCATTTCTCATGTGCCTCTTGGCTAAGTTTCCTCCCCTTTTTAGCTCAGGAAGCAGATGAGGGGTGTGAGTGTGGGTGATCAGTTGTTTTCATTCTTTTTCTCCACCTTACACTTTAAATTCTCCTTCCCGTTTGCAGAAGATTCTGTTTCTGATTGCTTCAGGAGAAAAACTGAGTCAAGGATGGAGAGGTGAGCTGGGCAGGAAAAGGTTTTGAGGCTAGCATTGCTGTGAGCTGGCATCAGTGTCTCCTGGACTCAGGGGCTGTTTAAAAGTGACTCCCTTAGGGCACCTTCTGCGTGTAGCTGGAGGCCTTTCTGCCCCCTCTCTTTCCTGGGGGTTTCTCTCCTGCATGAATGACACAGATGAATCCATCTCCTCTAGCTGGTCGCTTAGGAGACCGCCACCCTCTGCATAATCTGCTGAGTTTTCATCACCCCTCCTGACACCTCTGTCAAAGCCTGTTCAGTCCACCCCTGCCTGGCTCACTTGCTCCCTCTCTTGGACCCATCATGAGTCAGTGTGCAGTGACTTCCCAGTCTGCTCTAATAGGCTGTACAGGCTGCTTCCGCCAACCTCCTCCTCTTTAGAATTCTCAGGCTTGTCAATCTGATCAATCACCAGCCCTCTGAGTGTCCCCAAACTCCAGGGAAAATGTGTAGGCTCTTTGGTTTTGAAACTCACTCAGCTTGAGGTTAAAAGAGGGTAAGTCCTGCCATGGGATGGGGTTGGAGGTAGGACTCAAAGTATGCTTCCCTGACAATCCATCTCTAATGTCCAACTTCAATCGTTTATTCCTTTAGGGTAGACTATAAGCCACTTTCTTCGCCCATCCTGCATAGATGGACAAGCATCGCACTTTGAAATCGCCAAGACTTTGACACCTATTGCTTTGGGGACCTAGCTGAAAATCAGGCAGCATCCCATTAAAAAGTCCTGTTATTGCCTTCCTCTCCTCCTCCCTATTTTTATCACTTAACCTCCTGAAAATATTGCATACCCTTCAGTTATATGATACATACTCTGTTAGATGTTGAGGATACAAAAATAAACATAACACATAAGATAAACAAATAAATATACTATTATAATCAGTGTGGTAAATAACATTATGAAAGAACATGTGCGGTTCTATGGGAAGACAGCGAAGGGTACATCTAACTCTGGTCTGTAGTGTTGGGTAAGGCTTCTAGTCCAGTAGGAGGGCTTATCTGAGCGAACACCTGAAACTCTAAAGAAGTTGCTAAGGCCCAAGACTTTGGGATGGGGGAAGCATTGGAAAACTTGGAAGAATGGGGAACAGGTACATAGGCTGGAAGGCAGTAAGAAGATGGCGACTTCCAGACACTAAAAGAAACCCAGTTTGGCTGAAACATTTTCTGAGAGAGAGGAGGTGGAGTGTAAGTTGAGATTAGAAGTGAAATTGCAGCTAGCTCATAAAAACTTTAGAAGAGTACAAAAGAAAACATCTATGCTTTTGAGGAAGAAAATCTGCTTACACAGTGTGTACTGTTTGAGGTGGGTTGGGTTATATTCCATTTCAGAGCATCTGTCACATTCCTCTTGATCATGCTGGGAGCTTCTCAAGTCTTCTCAATTGTATTTCTCACATCCCATCTCATTCTTCTACTATTTTGGCAAGCGTACGTTGAGTCTCCACTCTGAGCCGAGTCTTAGACAGGACCCTAGGAGTTCGTGTGCTCTGAGATGTGTTGTGTCCATCAAGTCTTGTGGGAGAGACAGAGAATGAAATTCATGGCAGAGAAGGAAATTCAATTCTGAATTCTGTAATAGGGGATCTCTACTATTCTGAATTCTGTAATAGGTGTTTTCTATGGGGGATGGAGGAAGTGAGTCAAAGAACGTGGAAGAAAAATGAAGCCAATTTGGAGCCAGGCGGGGGTGGTAAACAGATGCTTCCAAGAGAAAGTGATATGTCCTGAGCCAAGGACTGAGAGGTGTAGGTGTTAAGCAGGTGAGTGATGGGCTGAGAGAAGCACTAAAGGCAAGGGAACATCCGTGAAGAGTCAGGAAGCACATGAACTGTGTTGTATCCAGGAAAGGATAAGTTGCCCAGATTGGCTAGAAGATGGCGTGTATATATGTGCAAGTCACAAGAGATGTGGCTCGAAAGAGAAATAGGGGCCAGATCAGGAAATATTTTTGCCTTTTATTAAGTAAACATTGAATTTCTTTGTTTAATTCTGAAAAGGTGATGTCATCTCTGAGTTTATGGAGGCATCTTTCTACATCTGCTCTGCGACAGCAGCCTTTAATTATTGCTGTGCGTGTGGGGAGTCTAGCTTGTGGAAAGTGGGCAGTGGCTCTAGGAATCACGGGAGAGTAGCAGATTTAAAACTGCTCAGCAGTGGTTTTCTGAGGTTGTCTTGTAAAGGAAATCAGCAGCAGGATGAATAGTTGGTAACACATCTCGTTCACCAACTCAAGAGGTAGTTCATACAACTTGGAATTAAGTGTCCCCGTAAAGTGTGGGGCCCATGAAGACGGGCTGAAATCAGAGTCTGTCTAAAATGATGCAGAGTTGCTCATGCTTTTCTACACTAGGAAATCCGGAAGCCCAGGTTACTCTGTGCGAGGCTGGAGCTCTGAGATGCAAGTACAATGTGTTCTTTGTCTAAAGTTCAGTCTTCTCCACACATTCCAACCTGGCTCCTTGTTGCTACAGTGGAAGCTTTGCCACTGCAAGTTGTTTGTTTTTGTTGTTGATGCCCACTCCCTTTTCTCCCCCGCCTAACAACTCCTTGGATACCAGAGCATTACCTGGTGCCCCTAAGGGCAGGGGTCCAGCTGATCGGATTTTGATTCTTTTTTTTTAACAGTTAAAATTTGTTCTATTTTGCCAGAAGTCAGCCAGTACAGATTTAGGTCGTGTGTGTGTGTGTGTGTGTGTGTGTGTGTGTGTGTGTTTGAAAAATGTGGTTTGAGTCCAGAGCATACCGGCTTGTGGGAGACCCAAAGCTTACTGTTTAATATTATGTAGAAAACATGGGTGCAGAGCCAAGGAGGTGAGAACAGTTCTCTAATAAAAAGACCAGGGGACTGGGGAGCTCCTGAGAAGTTTAACTGGATGAAAAGATGAACCCTTTGTTCTAGAGGTGTTACCACGTCTTCCTACAAGGGCAAAAACCACAGGGCGTAAAACTTGCCTCCCACTTACTGCTTGTCTGTTGGTTCTGTGCCCTCGTAATATTAGCCTTGTTCCATCTATGAAAGGGCTTTGCAGCTAAACCTCACATTGCGATTGGAGCCCCTCTGACTCAAGGAGGGAATAAAAAGGCAGTCCTCAAACCTAGGGTCAGGTGAGACCTCAGCTCATATCAGTGCCTCAGTCCTGGAGGTGAGACATCCAATGTGGGCCTCCTCGGGCTAAAATCAAGGTGTTGGCAGGGCTACGTTCCTTCTGGGGGTTCTAGGGGAGAATCTAATTCCTTGCCTTTTCTGGCTTAGAGGCATCCTGCCTTCCTTGGCTCGTGGCACCTTCCTGCATCCTCAAAACTAGCAGCATCAGATCCCTCTGTGACTTTGATTCTATAGTTGCTGATTCTGATTTTTAATAGTATTAACTTTAGTGTACATATGTGTGTGTGTGGATAGATGTACTTGGATAGACAGGTAGATTAGATACATAGATAGAGATAGATAGAGACATTTGCATGGCACCCACAGGGTTAAATGAGGCTGTAAGGGTGGGGCCCTAATCCAAGAGGACTGATGTCCTTATAAGAAGAGGAAGAGACACCAGAGATTTGCTCCTTCTCTTTGAAAAGAGAAGAGGCCATGTGAGGACACAGTGAGAAGGCAGTCATCGACAAGCCGGGAAGAGAGGCCTCACTAGAAGCCGACTCTAAGAACACCTTGATCTTGGATTTCTAGCTTCCAGAATTGTGAGCAGATGAGTTCCTGTTGTTTAAGTAACTCAGTCTGTGGTGTTCTGCTATGGCAGCCTGAGCAGACGAATGAATGTCACTCATCTGTTGTTCCACAATTATTAATTATACTGTCAAGAATCAGACCATGTGCTAAGTGCTGAGACACAGAGGTAAACTAGATGTGGTCCCTCACATTGGACAGGACCTAAAATTTCTCTATTGAGGGGATAGACTCACAGAGGGAACTGTTTTGCTCAAGTTCCCAGAGCTAGTTCTTAGCAAAGTTGGGTACAAATGCAACTTTCCCAATTAACTTCAGTCTGACGTTGGGGCCCAGGCTCTTTTCATGGAGGTAAATGGTAATTTCAGTTAAAACAGGGAAGTATTAAGAGTGCCATTTTGGAAAATTCAAAATCCACTGGAGAAAAAGTCATTCGAATTAGAGACTGTTTCTTTTAATTTCCTATTTATAGTTCTTGACCTTGGATCTCCTGTGGGCACTCAGAACTTGATCATGTCCTTGTGTCTTTGAATCAAGCAAAGAGATCCTCTTTCTCTCCATTAACTAATTGTGGTTAAGCAACAAGGCCTGCTCTCTACTGGGGATAGAATTGGAACCTTTAATTTCCTGTCAGCATGGCCCACACTGGATTTCCCTAGAATTTTCTGGAGGCAAAAGGCTACCACAGGAAGAAAACCATAGAATTCAACTGGAAAACATCCAAATTTCCTTATTCTTAGCTGCATCTCTGACAAGCCTCAGTCAAGGAGACCCAGACCACAAGCCTATGACATAATTCTTGCTTGTCTGCCAAAACAGAGAAAATGATGAGGAAGAAGAGTTTTATTTTTAAAAAATCTTCGAGAACTTGTGGTTTTTTTTTAACTTAGGGAAATGGAATTCTGAGACTAAAGGCTGTTAGAATATAACATACAGGGATGTTAAATCAAAGCAGATAAAAAGAAATGGGTAAATAACAAGGAAAAAAGCTTTAATCCTTGATGTCTTCTTTGGGCAATGGGAAAAAATTATATTCTCTGCATATTACACTATCATTTATGTTTTAAGTAAACCCTGGAGGAAAGGAATTGCATCAGGAGGGAAGCACAGATATTATACATTGAACCTGATTGGAAGAGTTGGTATGGAACAGTTGTAGGTTTAAGGAACAATTAATTATAAAGTCAGAACATCTGATCAATTTTGTTTTTTTAAGAGTGGAGACTCCCATGAGACAACTCTTGTGAAGGAAACACACTCATGGCGCTGTGACTTGCCCACTGGCCTGGAACTTGCTAATGTTACTGATACCCAGTGCCTCCTCAACATTTCCCAACCTCCACTGCATGGGGGTTGGCCATGTGACTATTTCTGACCAATGAAATATGAGTGGAAGTGATGCAATCTCTTCCAGGGGAGGTGGTTAAGTCTCAGTTGTGCCTCCCCTCAACTCTTCATCCTTGCAGCTGGAAGGGGAGGCTTTGAGCTGGCAGAAACATACGATGGAAGAGTTCTGGGTACCCAGATCCCTGAGGGGAGAGCCATAAAGGAGAGCTGCCAGGCCTACATCATACTCAGAGTAAATGAGAAATAGATTTTGGTAAAGAGAAGCCACCGAGATTTGTAGATTGTTAGTGCAGCCAGTGATGAATATAGGTACACTAAATTCCTTCTCCTCATTTTCTTGCATCTACAGTTCTGATCTTTTTCAGATGTCAGCCCACTCCCATAATGCTCAGGGAGGGTGATCTTATCTTGTGCTGTAGCAGAAAATCCTTATTAGTTTCTTCTTGTCCGTTCCCTTTGCCAGTGATTGGTTTAGAGGTGGAAATGGGACCAGGTTGTGAAGCTTTCTGGGGAACTCTTTTCTTGTTTTTAAGAAAAAGCCACACTGGGCAATGTGGGAACAGGCCTGGTCACAGGCAGGAGCACGAGGTAGAGGCCACACTGGGCTACCAGGGTCCGTATGTTTAGAAAGAGAGAAAGAGAATAATCCCAGGGAGCTCCCTTGTGCTTTCTATCATGGGAGGACACAGTTGAGAGTATGACCGTCTACTGAAGTAGGAAGTGCCTCTCACAGACATTGAATCTGCCTGTACTTTGATCTTGGACTTCCCAGCCTCCAGGAATGCTGTTTTAGCTGGCCTCCCTGACAGACTGTTAAGAAGCTTAGGGACGAGGAAAAGACCCTGAGCTCACCTCCTCTCACGAGCACACTTACATCACAACTATCTGCAGAACAACCATTGATGAAAAAGCCTGGAACCTACCATAAAAGATCTTCCACAGCTAAAGACATAAAGAAGGAACCACAGCAAGACTGGTAGGAGTGGTGGACTTGCGACATAATTGAGTCCCATACCCCAAGCGTGGGCGACCCACAGATGGGACAGTAATTACATTGCAGAGATTTCCAGCAGGAGCGAGAGTTCTGAGCCCTACGTCAGGCTCCTGGGGGTCTGGCACTGGGAAGACAAGCCCCCAAGAGTATTTGGCTTTGAAGGCCAGGGGCTTAATTGCAGGAGCCCCACAGGACTGAGGGAAATAGAGACTTCACACTTAGAGAGCACACACAAAATCTCACATGCACTGGGACACAGGGCGAAAGAAGTAATTTGATAGGAGCTGGGCCAGACCTACCTGCTGGTCTTGGAGAGTCTCCTAGAGAGGCTGGGGCTCACCTTGGGGACGTAGACACTGGCGACAGACATATAGGGGAAAATTGTTGGCTCAGTACCAACGCCAGACAATGATACTACAAAAAAAAGTAAATTAGTAGGCCAATATCACTAATGAACATAGACGCAAAATCCTCAACAAATTACCAGAAAATCAACTCTAACAATATATTAAAAGGATCATACCCTACCATCAAGTGGGATTTATCCTGGGGATGCAAGGATTTGGCCCTGGAACAGAGGACAAGAGTAGAGGGGAAAGATGACGTCCTAGGAGCATGGTGGTGGGCAGGGGCAGGGACGTGCAGAGAAGTAGCCTCGAAGGAGGGCAACAGCCTATGACCTTTCAGAGTAATAATATCCGATACCTGCTTTAGCTGAAAAGAAATCTTCTCAGAGCAAGTAAGTGCCCTACATCCCAGCAAAGTTCAAAAGTATGCCAGATGGGAACACAATATCAAATTTGAGTGCTAATAAAAATTACACTTACGGTCAGTTAATCTTCAACAAAGGAGGCAAGAATATACAATGAAGATAAGACAGTCTCGTCAGCAAGTGGTGTTGGGAAAGCTGGACAGATGCATGTAAATCAGTGAAGCTAGAACACTCCCTCACACCATACACAACAATAAACTCAAAACAGCTTAAAGATTTAAACATAAGATAAGACACTATAAAGCTCCTAGGAGAAAACACAGGCAACAGAAATAAAAGCAAAAATAAACAAATGGGATCTAATTAAATGTATAAGCTTTTGCACAGCAAAGGAAACTATAAACAAAACAAAAAGATAACCAATGAACTGGGAGAACATATTTGCAAATGATGCAACTGACAAGGGCTTGATTTCCAGAATATACAAACAGCTCATACAACTTAATAACAAAAAACAAACAACCCAGTCCCAAAATAGGCAGGAGATCTAAACAAGCAATTCTCCAGTGAACACATACAAACGTCCAATAGGCACACACACACAAAAAAATGCTTGATATCATTATCAGAGAAACGCAAATCAAAACTACAATGAGGTATCACCTCACACCAGTCAGAATGGCCATCATGAAAAAGTCCACAAATGATAAATGCTGGAGAGTGTGGAGAAAAGGGAGCCCTCCTACACTGTTGGTGGGAATGTAGTTTGGTGCAGCTATTATGGAAAACAGTATAGAAGTTTCTTAAAAATCTAAAAATAGGCTTACCATACTGTCCAGCAATCCCACTCCTAGGTGTATATCTGGAGGGAACCCTAATTTGAAAAGATACATGCAACCCAATAATCATAGCAGTACTATTTACAATAGCCAAGACATGGAAGCAACTTAAATGTCTATTGACAGATAAATGGATAAAGAGGTGGTACATATATACAATGGAATACTACTCAGCCATAAAAAGAATAAGATCATGCCATTTGCAGCAGCACGGATGGACCTGGAGATTGTCATTCTAAGAGAAGTAAGCCAGAAAGAGAAAGAAAAATATCATATGATATCACTTATATGTGGAATCTAAAAAAAATGACACAAATAAACTTATTTACAAAACAGAAACAGACTCACAGTCAAAGAAAACAAACATAATGGTTATCAGAGGGGGAAGGAGGTGGAAAGGGATAAATTGGGAGCTCAAGATTTATAGATACTAACTGCTATATATAAAACAGATAGACAAGTTTCTTCTGTATAGCACAGGGAACTATATTCAATATCTTGTTGAAACCTATTGTGAAAAAGAATATGAAAACAAATATATGTATGTATGCGTATGACTGAAACATGATGCTGTACTCCAGAAATTGGCACAACATTGTAAACTGACTGTACTTCGGTAAGAAGAAAAAGAGAGTTTTTAACTGCCAACCTAAAAAAAATAAAAGAGTCAAGAGAACAGTATAAGTAAGGGGGAAGAAACCACAGCTTGTGTGAAAGCTTGGCCTTGCCATTTACAGGTTTTGTTTCATTCAGCAGCTTATATCACCTTTCTGAGCTTCAGAGAAGCCGTGCTCTTTGCACTGCTGTTACTTGACATACTCTCTGAAACTTTCTCAGCATACTTTGTGTGATACATACATATACAGTCCTAGCTCGGGTTCAGAAGCTCTGCATCCTGGTATCCACTCGGCAGCATGTAGGTGTCAGACCCCTCCAGGTGATATGGAGGAGCACACATGGCCCACATCTTGTAAACCCTGTTTAAACAGGCACATGGACTGTTGTACTATAAGTGCTGCGCCCACTCAGTCTGAGGTCCCCTGCTTTGCCTGATGAATGTTCTGTTACTTCTTGTCTTTTATAAACAACTGCTCTTCCCCATTATTTAGACCAGATGTGACAAAGTCAACCTGAGTTCCCAGAAAAACCTGGATCGTATTCCCTTGACCTTGTGTTTGGATGGGCTTTGCGACCTCAGGAGCTGAGAAACGTCATTGTTGGAAACTCTGAGAATGCCCTGTCACCCACACAGCTCTGCCCTCACTGGCTTTTCGGCCATCCGCCCACCGGCCTCATCTGGCTGGGGCTTTGGTCAGTGTGGGAGAAGAGAGAGCAATCTGTTCGGCTGAGTCATGACCCAGGCCCCGCATCTGGCACAAAACCAGCTAAAGCCCCCTTGTCCGCCTTCCGGGGCCCTGACACAGTGGCCTTGAAGAAGGCGGACCCTGAGCTTCATTTCTCTTGGCAGCCCCTGCTCCCTTGGAAGGCAAGGGGTTGGGGTCCCTGTTGGTCATAAAAGATGAATAAGGCACTCCAGACAAGGCGGGTAACTGCTTCCACTTCAGCCCTGCTCCCTCCCCCAGAAGTGTCCCCTGGCCAAACCAAACCCAGGGCTCCCAGAAGACCCAGCCTACCCAAAGCCAAGAGCAACTCCCACCTCCCTGCCGCCACTTACTGTCCCCAAAGGCCTATCCAGAAGATCTGTTCAGGAAGCTTAAAAATAGTTGAGTGTGTGGTGACAAGCTTTGTGGATTTGCTTTGTAAAAATATTCTGAGCAGGGAAATAAACCTTTCAGCAGCTTATTTTTCCACTGCTCTGGGGAGCACCTGCTTTCTGCTGCCGTAAGCACTTCAGGTACCTTGCGGGAGGGGGTGCTGGGGGTGCTGAGGGGAGGGGCAGACCCCACTCAGGGCCTGGATGAAGGTGACTTGGTGGAGGGGAGACTGTGTCTTGTCAGAGAACCAGGTATGAGAGGGCCAGGAGCTCCTAGGGTTCAGAGGGCCATGATCCAGGCAAGGTAGCATGTCTGTACATCCTGAACACAGAAGGAAATGGAATTCCAAGCTGGTGAGTTTGGGCATCCAAGGCCCTTCCAGATCCAGCTCTGCCCGCCTAGCATCGCCCCACCCCCAGCTGTGGTTAACTCTAACAGACAGAGGTGTTAGCGGCTGTCTCATTACATCGTGATGCTTCATGCATACCTACCTTCCTGTGCTCAGTTGCTTCTGCTCGGAAAGCCCAGCACAGCCCTCACTATGATCCCCAAACCCTCATCCAACATACTCAATCATTAAAATCCAGCCTGGAAGTTTGCCTTCTTGAAATTTGTCCTGACTCCCTTCACGATTATTCACTCTATTTCCCAAGCAGTTCGGCCACCATTGCGTGTGTCACATGGTGGGGGTGTTCCCGCACAGGGTTTGTGTTTTATTCATCTTGGTGTTTTCATAGCCTCACACAGAATCTGGCAGTAGTTAGTTCCGCCAAACAGGTTAACTGAACAAGTTAACGGCTGTAACGTTTCTGCCACAAGGGAGAAAGAGACAGAACTGCCAAGTGTTTGGGGAGCTTGGGTAAATTCAGGACCCTGTGGGGTGGAGAGTTTATGCCCACTTCCCTCCAAACGGACATAGGTCTCAGTAAATCACTCAGAAGTTGTCACAAGTCACACCGCTAAAGGAATCTGAGAACTTCTGAGTTAACAGAGAAACTTAACATCGTCTTTTTCCTTTCCAGCACCCCCTTGAGTTAAGATGCAATGATCCTATTTTTGCAGGTGAGAAAACAGTTTCCACAGAGGAGGCAGGAAAGGAGAGCACAGCTGGGGCTCAACAAAAGCAGGTTGCCCATTTCCAGGACTTTTCTCTTCGTACAGATGGCCCAAAACTACTGAAAACAGGAAGAAAAAAAAACCCCACTATCTTTCTGATAGTTTATTATGATTATTTTTAGAAAATGTAAAACCCATGTGAAATTTTGTTTGTTCAAATTTAAGAAAATCACCGAGGGGCCAGGCATAGGGCAGCAGGGAACGGGGTGCGTCCTCACCGATCTCTACGTCAGAAGGGCTGACCACTCTCCTTGGTACGACGGTGATGTTGGCACTGCCGTTCCTGGAGAACCACTATCCTCAGAGGTCACAGGCCAGGCTGTCCAGGCTCAAATCCGTGTTACTCAATCTCTCTGTGCCTCAGTTTCCCCATCTTAAACTGACAGTAGCAATTAGACCCAACTCACAGTTTTGTAAGTTACGCCATATAAAACATTAGACGATCACCAAGTATCAGTTCTTAGGTGCCAGGTATCGCCCTGAAGCCATCAGATTATCTTTCAACCTAATATCAGCTCATTCAGGTATTACCATTCCTGTTTTGCCTATTAAGTACCTGGGGCTTGGAGATTATGTATTTTTTCCAGTGGGTGTTCTGGATTTTGAAACACAATCGTTCTGAATTTAAAATTCTATCTGTCTCTGTTTCTCTGAGACTCCTGGAAACAGGGCTCCTTCGAGACTCAGCTAGAGGGAGTCCTGTGGCTCAGACCATCTCTTGGGGTCCAGATGGCAAGCTGGGTACCCTGGGATGCCCTGAGCCCTCATCTGCTCTCCAAGTCAGAGTCTGAACTTTGTGCACAGAGCATGGGTGTATCTTGGATAAACACCCAGAGGCCTGGGAGGTAGAGTGAAAATATCTGGAGCCGGCAAGTCTAGTCAATTAACATGTGCTTCTGAGTCAATTTTAGGGCTGAAAGATCTTTCGTAAGTGCCAAGTGATATTAAATTAATGTGAGGGCAGATCTTGCCAGCAGAGTGGGAGGTGCCCCAGTTTACGTGTGTTGTGTGAATCATCTGGTGACACCATAGGTGCTGACCCTCCAGTTGTGAGGGCAAAATTCAGTAAATGGGTGCTCCTGGGGAGGGAGGCAAGAAGCCTGAGCCTCTCCTTCACTCAGTGGAGGGCTTTGGTCTTGCAGGATCAGCCTGCAGTCAGTCCTGACAGTCCTGCTGGGAGGGTAACGATCTTGGCAGGACCACCCATAGGGGACGAGTGTGCCGGTGCCCATGGCCTGGGCTGGATCAGGCAGAGCGGGAGGAGTGTGGTTAGTGTTTAGCCAAGGAGTAAGGCAGGGCCATAAATGGGAGAAAAATGAGCCCTGAGCTCAGAGACGGAAACAGTATACAACCTGTCAGGAAGTGGAGTCCAGCATATGTCTGGAAAGTGGTTCAGAAGGGAGTGATGAACGGTGTGAGGGCCTGGCAGCTCTGCATGTGCCGGTTGCCTCCTGCTCAGAGGAGGGCGACCTGGTCTCTTAAAAGCTCTCAGGAGGGTCAGGTAGTCGCCCTTCCCTTTATTGACCTAAAATCATTTCATTCTTCTCCAGGTGGATCTCACTTTACATCTCAGGAATGTTTCTGCTTTTTCCTTTTTGGGGAGTGGGAGGGGAGGGAAAGGGGGTGGGGAAGAGTCTACTTCTGGAGGCAGATGATGTAAGTTTGAATCTCATTCCATTGACCAGTGAGCTCTCTGTGACTGTGAGTGGAGCACTGCTTTCCTTTTGCAATGAGTTCTTGATCTGGGGAATGAGGAAGGGGCTCAAAATAGTCCCTAAGTTTTCTCCCCGTGTCAGCTTTCCATAATTTATAGAACTGGTGGTTCTCTCTTTTTGTTAATTCTGCAGAACTCAAGCGTCCTTTCTGAGATGTTCAGTAAATCTGGGGATACTTAGGAAGGCTATGTTTGAAAGAACAGCCTTGTTTTCATCTGTTTTATCTGTTAAAGTCTCATAAGACATCTTTAGGGGAGAAAATGATGCATATATACACATTTATTTGTATATATGGTTTATTCCTTTTGTGGGATTTGCTTTTGGGTGAGCTTAATTCTTTAAATGAAATTTATGGCAGGTTATAAAGATAACTTTTGAACACAAATAATCCCCACTTGTTTTAGAATATCTCATTTTATTCATAATAATTTCACTCTGTATTTATAAATCATGTTACAGTTTATGAAAGCCAGTTGTCTGCATAATCTTAACTGGTCCTAAGAACCCCTTGTGAATTAGACTTGTCTTTTTTTATTAGATTTCTGAAATAGCCTTATTGCTTGTTCAATTATAAAATGAATACATACATAGAGCAGGGTGCCATGTTAAGTACTTAGCATTTTTGTTTCTTCTGGTGAAAAAAGAGGCAGAAGCTATGATGGGTAAGTTAGGATGATGATTCACTTTTGAGGCAAGAATGCGGCTCCCTTTCCCCGAATGGAAGGAGAGCTCTGCCACCAGAGGCAATCGGGGCTCCTTGTGAGAGGAAACCAGCTTCGCAGATCTTATGTTTGTCTGTTATGGTGATCTGGATTCTCTCAAATTGCTCAGGAAAGGAAGGAAAATGAGAACTTTTATTTCTAAGTATCTAAATGGAAGGGAAAAATAGGACCCCTGTGAGGAGTTCTAGGCTGGGAAGAAGGCCGTGCATCACGGGCAGGCAGGTGAGCCCTGAGCTCGGCACCCCCGGCAGTGCTTTGGCCCTTTGGCTCCAGATGGTGCAGAACAAGCTGAGCTTGGAGACCTCTGGGTCTGAAAACCCAAGGACATTATGGCCCACAGGCTTGGGGCCAAGGTGTGGAAGGCCTGTCCTGAGAAGAAGCACATGGGTGGCCCACGCAAGGACCCGAACCAGCAGTGGCCCTGTGATGTTTTCATGACCTTGTAGCAACAGTCAGCAAACTTCTACCATAAACGTCCAGATAGTAAATATTTTGGGTTTTGTGGGTCATGTGATCTCTGTTGGAACGTCTCAACTCTGCCCTTGTAACACCGTCAGCCATAGATGACATGTAGCAGAATGGGTCTGCCTGTGTTCCAGGAAAACTTTACAAAGTTAGCCAGCTGGATTTGGCCTGTGGCCCCATGGTTTGATATCCCTAGTTTAGAAAATCCCCAGAAATAGAACTGCTAAGTCAAAGTGTATACACTTCTCTAGATTTTTCTAGGTATTGTCAAGTCACCCTCTAGAACGGTTGTGTGGAATCCTCACCATCCGTGCGTTAAGGTACTTACTTCCCTCCATGGTCCTCAATTCTTGGTATTTTAATTTTTTTAAAGAATTAAGGAGAATATGTGTATTCTAATTTTGCATATAAAAATGTTTCAAAATGTTAATTTTTTTTCTCACCAAAGATCAAAAAGTAAGAGATTGGCAAATTTATGACTTCAGATTATATTAGTGCACTGAGTGTGGAGTCTTTGTAACTGTGGGGATGGGCTGTATGTGGGGATGGTACCAACAGCAAAGAGAGGGAAAGGCTGGGGAGGGTCAGATGAATTGCAGTTGAAAATAACCTTTGCCTTCTTCATGACTGAATGAGCATATATGGCTGATCAAGAAGGTTCTCTCAACACGGCTGCTTGGGATCCTCGTTACCCAGGGGCATTCATTATGTGACCTACGTGGGCGAGCTTCTTTGTAAGAAATGTGCCAGCTTGAATTTGTGTCCCCTTCCCTTACTGCGTATCAGCCCGATAGAACCCAGGCACTGGAAGAAAGAAGGACACTTATTGGTGTTTTAGGCTAAACCCTTTAAAGTGTCCTAGGGTGGGAGACATGTTGGTTTATTTGTTAAAGTTCTCCTTTGTTTTCTGATTTTCCAGTGACCAGCGATGCACTAGCCAGAGAGGTGTGATGCTAACTGGCAGGACTCACTCTTTGGGGACACAGATCTGATTCGAGTTTTAGCTCTATTCTGCAGTGGCTGTGTACTCTTAGGTACTGCTCTCTCCAAGCCTATTTCTTCAAATGTAAAACTGAGAACAGTAACATCTCCCTCTCAAGGTGTTCGTGAAGGTTCAATAACTGCACAAAGGTGAATGTCTAGTCAGGTGGGAGGTATGATTTGTCCAATGCTAGGGCACTGCTCATGAACCTGGAATGTAGCTTACAGAGCACTGGGCATCTAGGGAGGGCGAAGGACCTGGGCTGCGCTGATTACTTCAGGTGGCCAAGGATTGGCTGGGTTACTGAGGTCTCTCAAAATCACATTTCACAGGAAGTGGTTTGCATGGAGAGTAAATAGGAATTACTAATTAGGGATTAGGTCCATCAGTCTAGTTCAGGAGAAGGTGATTTGGTCCTAAAAAAAAAAAAACACTTTTAAGTACTTACAATACCAGGTCATGTGTTTCATTCTTGAGACTTCTCATGGGGGGCACTTAGAGACTTTAAGCCTTGTAGAGTGAAGCCATGGAATATATTAGAGTGTGTGTGTGTGTGGGGGGGCAGTCAGAGAGAGAGGATGAGGATAAAGGCACTTGAGAAGGAATTCATGAGTGAAGGAATGAAACTGAATGGCACCCAGAAGGGAATAGAAGTTTTGTGTTGCAGGAGATGTAAGGTGAGTTGGGGAATAGCAAAAAAAAAAAAAAAAAAAAAAAAAAAAATGAGGTCAGTTATGAAAGCTGGTCAAAGTCTTAAAGTCTTCATTCTTTGGAAGCCATTGAAAGGTGTTATACAGGGGAGCGACGAGATCAGACCCACGCTTCAGCGCTTTACAAAGCTCCCCTTAGCTTCAGTGTGGAGCGTGGACAGAGTGGCCAAACCAGAGGCAGAGATCCGAGTTAGGAGGCTCTTGCAGTAGTTCATGTGAGAGACGGTGGTGGGTGACATGGAGAAGTGTGGTGGGAAGGGGGAAGGCATCCATTTGACCACTATGAACTGGTAAAATTAGCCAGAGTGAGCATGGTTTTCATGTGGAGGGTGAAACAGAGTGATAGTAGCATCCAAGTGTCTGATTTGAGCTCTGGGGGCTTGGTGGGACCATTCCTTGAGACTGGAGCAGTGGAGGAGGTGGAGGTGAAGAGTTTAGAGAGAAGAGAGACTTCAGTCAGGGAGTTCTGGGCTGGAGTCTGATCCTCTGGCTTCTGACAAATGTTGCTGTTGTCTGTGGGCAAATCATGATCTTTCTTTAGCTCTTGCTTCTCCAGTTCTAGGACATGAAGGGACTGTTTAACAGGCGTCTGTAGCCTCGTGATTGTCAACTCTGATTCAGCATGTCTGATGTGTACTCCAGGAATCACTGTTTTAAAAATTTCCCAGCTAAAGTTGCTGTCCAACAGGTTTGGAGACCTGTGGGTCAGGAGATCCATGAGGATTCTTATAGCTCAACCATCTCAATGAACTTTTTCCCTAGTTCTTTGTCCTTCCTGCTGACTCTGCAGATGCAAGCTGGCATCTGGAGTTTGGAGGGGCCTCCACAGTCACCGCCACTGCATGCCAGTAACCACAGCGTGTCTCACTGCCTGCCCCCGCGCCCTTCCCCACCACCGCCCCACACAGGGGGAGGAAGCCAGGATGATTGCCCCTCACACAAATTGAGGCAACTCCTTGCCATGTTTTTTCAGGACATATGGTTAATTTCCTACCAGGGTAATCTGTTATAAATTGCTTCTGTGGTTCATTGGAATGGAAGGTTGGTTATTTTTTTTTCCAACTGTGGTAGTCAATGCAGAAAAAAAAAAAAAACCTCACTTCTTTAAAATCAAAGTTCTGTAGACAGAACATACTGAGAAATTGGGTTTTATTCTTCCAGCTCTACTCACAGGCCACATCCCCTACACTCTCTCTTGGTGTTTTCACTGATCCCACTTCCTGCTGCTGATGAACTCAGCAGATACTGCATGTGGACACATGAGGAAAAATAATCCAGCACATCTGAGAAGTTCACTGGGGCTTGGCCATCAATAGGGAGGCTTTAGGTGTTACTTCTTGCAACTTGCAAACAGTATTAATTGCACGGAGACCTCCAGGCTAGACCAAGAAGGGGATTCCCTTACACCACACATGAGAACTTTTGGCTGGAGCGAGACAGTATGGGTCTTTCCCTCACTGCAAGGCTGTGATCAGTTCTTGGCTCCCAAATCCAAAAGGGATGTGGGAATCTGGTGAGAACGGCAAAGGCCTGGAGTAGAAGACTTACGTACAAAGATGAAAAAATGTGTACCACCTTTTCCAGCCTGGAGATCCCATAGAATGGTTTAATTATAACCTCGCTGTATACAGAGGGTTCTTATTTCTCTGATGATGTAAGCCCACTGCTGGACCCCAATCTGTTCTGAAGCAGAAACCACATCTGATTTATTTCTAATTCTTTCCATGGTGTCTAGCATAACGCTCTGAATGAAACGCTGGCTGAGGAACCTGGTTCATCAGCTGTATTCCCAGGTCTCATTTCAGAGCTTAACTGTGGGGTCATTCAAACCCAGGCTTGAATTCCAGTTACACCAATTACGAACTAACTGTGTGAATGTGGAGAAGACACTAACTGCAACGTGTTGTAACTTTCTTACCTATAAAACGATGTTAAAATACTGACCACGTAGGGCAATTCTGAGGATTAAAACAGAGAGCACGTGTATCTAAGATACCTACTAGAAAGCCTGGTAAATGTATTAAATGTTTCTTGAGTGAAGGACCAAATAAAAGTCTGGAGAGCATTCAGGTAGACTCGAGAAGGCAAGTGAGTGGAGTGACTTGAAGCATCTCTTTGCCTGGGACAGTGCTGACCAGTCGTGCAAACCCATCCCCGATTGAGGGAACAAGGTGACAGCCCTCTGTAGCCTTGGAAGAACCTTAACTCTATGGCTTGTGGCCACTCACTGTTGTGATTGTGCACAAGTTGTGTGTGTGTGTGCCTGCATGCGTGTGATGTCTAGTGATGAATTTTGAGCTTTCTGGAAACTTGGCTGGTATCTAATATCTCTCTGCATTTCCCTCTGCTTAAAAACTATAAACACCCTGGGTTTCAATACATGTAAGTGGAGACCCAGCAGTGATTAGGTGCCTTCTGTAATCTGAGAACAGAAAGAAAAACAAACAAACCAAAATTACTCTCTTCCTTCTATTGCTTACATTCTTGTGGAGAAGTCAGACTTTCTCTTGGAAGCCCTCCCCAACTGTTAAAGTGGAGTCACCATAAATTGGTTTATTTAAAAAGAATAGAACATTGCAGATGAAGGTGATGCTCTTTTTTTTCCTCTGAGATCCCCCTCCCTTTGAGGCGATTTCCAGCACGAATTTTGCAGCCCCTATTTTCTGTGTTTATCATGAAATGTAATAACAGGCAATACATGGAGTTGCTGTTTTTTAAAAAAAAATCCTTTTTACATAATGATTTCATACAAGATACTTTTTGATAATTTGCTTTTCCCCCTCTTTCTACTCAATGTTGTATTCTTGAGATCCATCCATGTCTTTCCACGTAGGTCTAATTAATTCATTTAGTTTTTTTTTTTTATTACAGTGAATTGTATGAATATACCAGTTTCTTTGCCTGCTCCCTATTGAAGGACATGAAGGTTGTTTACAATTTTTCTCCATGACAAATAAACAATGCTACAGAGAGCATCCAGGATGCCCTCGTTCATGTGAGCAGGCATTTCTGTAAAGCACAACGGCTAAGTCACTGAATATGCACATTTTCAATTTTATTATCCTCAGCCAGTTTCTCTCCAAAGTGATTGTACTAATTTACACTCCCACCAGCAGGGTGTGAGAGTTCCGTTTTCTCATGTCTTTACCAGCAGTTGGTGTTGACAGACCCTGTAATGCCTGTCAAGCTGTTTGGTGTGAAATGGTGTTTCGCTCTTGTTTTAATTTGCATTTCCTTTATCACTAGTGAAGGGAATCATCTTTTCCTTAGTTCACTGACCCTTCTGAATTGTCTGCTCCCATCGTTTGCCCACTTTTAAGTTATATTGTTGATTTGTTTAAACTGGCATATAATTTCTCGACCTAGTCAGGATTCTAATTCGTGTTGGTTTTACTCATTATAAATATCTTTTCTAAACCTGTCCTTTTTTTCTTTAGTATGTTTTGCAGAGAACAGTTGAATTTTGGATGTAGTCAGTTTTATCAGTGCTGTCCTGTAAACTACTGATTTGAGAGTTTGCTAAGAAATCTGGTTCTTTTCTCCCATTCAAAAATTATTATTCTAGATTTTCTCCTAATTAAACATTTTCCTCATTTATGGTTCTGTTTAATTATTTTCATGGGAGATGTGAGTTTCAAATGGAAAAATCTTGCCATTTATGTTTTCTTTTTCCTTTCGCTGATTTATAATGCTACCTCTGTCTTATGCCAGCTTCTCACATGTATTTGATTCAAATTCTGTTCCACTGACCGTTCTCCTCCTGTTTCAGTAATACTGTTTTAATTTCAATAGCTTTAAAATGTGAATGTCTTAATAGACACATACTTAAGTGCTACCTCCTTTATTTTTCTTCCAGAATCAGCTTGGTTTATCTTTTGCGTTTGCATACCCAGGTGGATTTTAGAATAAGTGTGCAGAGTTGTAAAGAAAAAAATCTTGTTGAGATTTTATTTGCAATGTCATTGAATATATTAATGATTTGGATCAAATTAATTGCTTTGTGATTTTTAACATCTCCATCCATGGAAATGGTATAGATCTCCATCTATTTTGTCTTCTCTTATGTTTCTTAAGAACATTTTATAATGTTCTGTACAAGGTTTTACACGTATGTGTTTTAAAATTTTATTTATGAACAACTTTGATTATTTTTGCCTTGGTGACTATGCTTACATCACACTCTAACTGATATGTATGCACTTTTGCATGTTAATCAGCCCTTCTGAACTCTCATAGTTGCTCCATTAGTTCATTTACAGCTTTTCTTGGTTTACTATATTGATAATCTTATAATCTGTAAATACGTAATTACAGCTTCCAATTCTCATGCCACCTTTGTTTTTCTTGTTTTGTTGCCCAGTTAGGACATCTGGTTGACTAGTAATGGTGCATTATGGGGCCTGTGCTATTATCTTTTCTTGACTTTAATAGAAATACTTCTAAATTTTATCGTTAAGTTTTATATGTGCAGGTTTTTGGATCGCTACTTATTATTAGATTAAAGACGAAAGTTTCCTGCTGTTGATAATTTTCTAAGAATTGTATCCTAAATAAATGTTGAATTTCATTGCACATTTTATGTATCTACTGAGACATCCGTTTTCTCTTTTAAATTGATCATATGTTGAATAATCATACTTTGATAATTTTTTTTTCTTAGTGACGCATATCTGTCTTTCTGTGATAAATTCTATTTAGGCCATGATGCTTGCTGGTCAGGCTTAGAACAGTACTAGGTTTAACGTGGTAGTATTTTGCTTAAGATTTTTTTAATTCAGATTTTTGCAGCCTATAGTTTTTTTCTTGTACTTAAAATTTTTTGAGGGGGATTTGTGCTAGCGTTACTGTCTTTGTTGACATTCTAATTTTGATCTAGATAACTCTTCTCTACCAAACCCTTCCACCTGCTGTTTTTCTCATCCTTGCTAGAACTTAAAAGCCATATTCTATCTTGGTCTGCACTTTACTTTTATTGCCAAAATGCACACTTTTCCAAATGTAAAATAGTTGTTTTTTGAGGCCCATTAGCTGTGCTATATTTGCTCTCAAAGTAATAAATGGGATTCTTAGGTAGAAAAAAAAAAACAAAAAAAACTGGATGTCCTTCATTTAGTCTGCTCATCTTAGCAATGGCCGATAGTGAAATTCCCAGGTAAATCAAGGAAGTCTATCAACCACGTCCACAAATCACTTTATTAATAATAATTAAATTAGTGGCTTCCTGCATGCTCGACACTGTGCTAAGCACTTTGTATACACAATATTACATAAAATTTTCAAAAATCATATGAGACAGGTAGTGCTATTCTCAGTTTAGAGATAAGAAAACTGGAGTTTATGGGGCTAAAATAACCTACTTAAGTGTGCATAGGTGTTAAATGGCGATTTTCATCCTGTCCTGTCTGATGCCAAGTCACGTACTCTCGACCATTTTGCTACACTGTGTCTTCACCAAGGTTTGGAGACCCTAATGCCATCCATGATAATTCCATGCCGGCACATAACAGAGTTTAGCCCCACACTGTCTCCTGGTTCACACACTCCTTATATCTTAGCTCTCTGGTTAACAGATAAGAGTTCTGTTTCGGAGCATAGACATTGGTTTGTCTTCTTTTGTCTTATGCATGTCTCATTTTCCTTGATTTCTTCTTACACTCCATCAAAGAAATACCTACTCTTGCTCTGACATCTTCTTTCTTCTATCCTCATGACCTTATGTTCAGTTTCCTCATTTCTAGTTATTTTTATTAATGCTTATTGATTTTTCTTTACTTTTATACTACAGAGGTTAAAAAAGAAGAGAAGATGTCCTACATCGGACTCTTGTGCCTCCGAGGCAGGAACCTGCTGTTGGATTCTCGGATGCCCTGGAGTCCTGGTTGGTGGCTGAAGCTGAGAGAAGGTCGGCACTCTCACGAACTAACTCGGATACTGCCTGACTCTGGGCCTCTCTGACAGGCAACGTGCCTCAACTTTGTCGAAGGTAAGGGTTTCTTTGACTAGCCAGGCACAAGACAGAACATGAAGACTGAGCTGCTTGCCCTGTGGTGAATGTTTTCCTGTTATTGTAACCTACTTGCTGTCAGCTCTCTTCCTTTATGATGTTTAATTGAAATCGCAGCTTAATGAGGTCTGGCCAGTCTCTTTCCTTTGGCTGAAGACTTGATGTTACTGCCAATATATCTGTGTGAGAAGAACAGTTTCTAGAGACATGGAAAACTTCATTGTCTATTAAAGGCCACTAGAAATGAATTGCTAACATGATGCATTCCTCCCCTCCCCTTACATTTTAACAGATTAATTTGCCACTAAACCGGCGTTTCCCTCAAAAATGATGATTTTTATTTGATAGTCTTGGAATATTCCTGGAACTCAAGTCCAGCCAATGAATCTAGGTTTTTTGTTGGCTGAAGTTCAGGATCTATGATCTCACCTAAACTGGCTCCTGGGAATATGGTTGAAAATTTTAAATTTTGTGCTTTTACATTTTCCCTTTCTTTTTAGCCCAGTTCAGATGCCATATCCCTACAGATTTTTCCTTAATTCCCAAATGACAATAATACGTCCATCATCTGGACATCTAGAGAGCTTGTATTTAAATCCTGTCATTTGGCCCCGTGCAGTGAGATGCAGTGTGGCACAGGAGAGGATATGTGTATTGGAGCAGGGCAGGAATGTGTTTGCATCTTGGGACGAGTATTTACCAGCTGGGTGCTTGTGACTTCTCAATATTCCATTCTCTGTCAAATGATAATATTCAAAATAGTAATGATGATAATGACACCTGTCTTACCTGGTTGTTGGGAGAATTCAATGAGGTCACACATAGATTAGACTCGGTGCACAGGAGAGACAATTCGTAACTATGATTTCCAATTTCTGTATCTCCACCCTCACTAGCACATGTAAATAACTTCATTTGTAGAAATAACAAGTCTGTCCTTCCTTAACACTAACCAGGCAAACTAAAAGCTTTTCATCAGGGGACTATGTCTCATCAACTGGCATGCCCTTTTTTTGTCACTTAGTCAACCTTGTAGGCTTTATTTTAGATATCCTCATAAAAGTATTTTTTTGTTTCATGTGAGGACTTAATTCTTGAAAGTTACGTAGTGTTTTTTTTTTTTTTTAATTAAATCTTCCTTTCCAGCCACCTGGGAAATGCACCATTAAAGTGAGTCATGTGGTTTATCCTTTCGTAGAGTTGACTTTTGGAAAGTGAATAATCCCTTGTGATTTAAAATGCTTATATTCAGATACCAATGCTCCTTAGAGAGGTGCCTAATCCATGTGTATCAACTACTCTGTACAATCTTCTATTTCTGAGAAAGAATTGCCACTGAAGCCAGGGATGGGTCTACATGAATGATATTCTTCTATTGTGTGGAATTTGTCTTTACTTTTTAATGAACTAATGTAGAAGTGGGTTGGAATATATTTAGATTCTCCATAGCACAGACTTGTAAGACCTTATTTTTAGGAAAAGAGTTAAGAGCCAAGGGGAAGTGAGAAGGAAACTGATATTTATTGAACATCTACATGCTAAGCATTGATAAGCATTTTCACCAGCATAGCACAGTTATTCCTCATCATGTTATGAACAGCACTGTTCCCATTTTATTGGTCAGAAAAATAGGCAAAGTAATTTATGCAAGCATCAGAAGCTGAGATTTGAAATCAAGTCTGCCTGATGCCAAATCCCTTACTAAATCCAGTAATGTATTCCTTCTTGAGTATAATATACTGAGTTTAGGCAGGAAGTGAAAAATCTAAGATTTGTGTGGTATTTACCTTATTTGGTGGGCACTTAAAAAATACCTTATTGTGCATTATGCTGGAGCCTCATTTTTATTTGGGTATGCAACATGGACCTAAACCTGGAGGCTAGTTCCAGTGAGGTTTTCAAAGAGTTAATATGTTCCCCTTTTTTTGTAGAAGATGAAACGTGGACTGCTTCTAGCAGCCACAAAGCTGAGTATTTATTAAATACACTTATTTCACTTTCATCTATCTGGCCAATGTTCCCAACCATAATCTAATTTCCTCTAAAATTTTCCATGGAGCAGGATGGTGGCTCCAAATCTTGAAATGCTAAAGAAATCATTTAATGACCTGTGGTGAGTTGCTATGAACTCATTCCAGAACTGCTAATAAGTACTTGGAGCAGACTCATGGGTACACTCCAAGTCTCTCCAAAATCACCCTTCTAGCTGCAATCAGGGACTTTCTGGGGGTATTTGGAAGTTCTAGATGACTCTTAGTTCAGTTTGAGATATGGTGCTACTAAGGCCAATGATTTGAGCCCTCTGTCCCCTTCTAGTGCTCATACACTACACCTTTCACTTTGGACAGCCATTTAGCACATAAATGGTATAGGTTGTAAACAGCCAAAAGCAAAAGAAAACAAAAAACAGCAGAGATGGCTTATTGTGGACGTTAACTCTGTTCATTCATTTAACCTTTATCTGCTAAGCGCACATTTGGTACTGAACTCTAGGGGTACATGGCCAACTTGGACAAGGACTGTTACTGAGTGAGTCACAGACTACAGGGGATACTTACACAGGTAGTTACGTAATGTTATGATGCATACCATGCTAAAGGTAGGTATAGCTAATATCTGTAAGAGTAACAGAGGAAGGTTGTTGATTAATAGCAAATGGAGTTTATTAAGTATCATAATAATGAGAATTATTACTAATGGTGATTGTAACTATTATCATCAATCTCTTAGTGCTAAACCCACTGCTAATGCCTGTACTTGAATTATTCTATTCAACCCAACAACCTTGAGATACTGGTGATGGTGATAGTGGTGATAAGGAATACAACATTACACACTATTTTCAAGACGCTGTGTTGGATCTTTAAAGATATTATTTTATTGGATCATGACAGCAACTCTCTGTTTTTTCCCCCATTATTTGGGGTAATAAAAACTCTCTGAGGTATTATTATCACCATTTTGGAGGGAAACAATCTGATGCTAGAGTTTCTATAAATCTCCTAAGAGTATTCAATGATGATGAAGAAGTTTCAAAACCTGGGCTAACTGATTCCACAGTTTATACCCCCAAGTACATTAAGCCAAACTGCCTTTGGAAAAGGTAAACATTGAAGGGTATTCTGTAGGTAGAGAAAGAAAAGGGAACTTTCCAGGAAGAGGAAATGATATGAAAAAAAAGCATACTGGTATTTTTAATAACATGTTAGAGAGGCCACTTTGTGAGAATGTTTGGTGCAAGAAAGAAAACAGTAGGAGATAAAGTCCAAATTATGGTTTAGTATCAAATTGCAAAGAGGGTATTCTTTGCGTTTTGGCTAATAGGCTTGTGAGCCAAGGATAGGTTTTTAAGCAAGGGAGAAAACAATTTCAAATCTGTGGTTTTAAAGAAAAAGCAGATGCAACGAAAATAAATAAAACTTCTTGGTATGACTGGGAAACCCAAACTCTGATAGGATTGTTCAGAGTTTTTGAAAATTCAATTTAAAAAGAATTGTCCTCCAACTCTGAAAATCCCACCGGATTCATAAGTACAGGCAGGTAGCTCCTGTTACGCAACGGATTCTGGGATTCTTTATCTCTGTGCTTTGGATTAGTTTCCAAGTTGGTTAATACTGACAGATAGCGTCCACAGGTCATACAACATACTCTACTGAGTGGTGTTGACATGAAATTGATGAAGATTGGTTGAAGAAATTAGTCTTTGACAAAGGTCTAAGTAGAAAATAGAGCCCTTGAACCCTAGGTCAAACCATACCGCCCCCTTCCATGGATGAGACTATAGTGAAATAACATGAAACTTCTCTCTCTGGAATGGTGCCTTTGGAACATTCTGAATTTATTATTTCATTCTTGTATACTTAGCTTTATTATTTTTTATTTCAACTCTGCATTTTCGACTTTCAAAAGAGTTACCCGATGCTGAGAAACTCATCTAATGGTATTTTCAACCTGTAAAGAAGGGCCTCCTGAGGTTGGCTTCTTCTGAATAAAGAGATGAAAGATCAACCATCCTTCTTTCTTTGCTCTTTCTCTTCCTTGCTTCCTCCTCTTTCCCCTTCTAGTCTTTCTTCCTTTCCCTTCCTTTCTTTCCTTCTTTCCTTCCTTTTTTCATTTTTCCTATCTTTCCTTCCGTTATCCTTTCTCTTCCTCCTTTGATCTCCTTTCATCTTTATTCCTTTTCCCATCTGTGATATCATTCCCTTTTTCATCTTGGTTTCCCTAACTCATGTGTTGATCACCAAAAGTGCGCCTGTCTGCTGGGAACTGGGAATACAGAAAAGAGCAAAATACAGTCCCTGCCTACCTGGTGCTCATAGTCCAATGAGAAAGAGAAATAAGTAAATATGCAATTATAGTACAACGTGGTAGATGCTGTGAGAAAAATGTGCATTTTGGAATTAAAGTGTTCCCCCCTTATCCACAGTTTTGCTTTCTATGGTTTCAGTTACCCATGGTCAACCACAGCCTGAAAATATTAAATGAAAAATTCCAGAAATAAATAATTCATAATTTAAAATTGCACACCATTCTGAGTATTGTGATGAAATCTCCCCTCTCACTTTGTCCTCCCTGGGACATGGGTCATCCCTTTGTCCAGTATATCCAGCCTGCTAGTCACTTATTAGCCCTCTTGGTTATCAGGTTGACTGTCACAGTACCACAGTGCTTGTGTTTGAGTTACCTCTATTTTACTTATTTATGGCCCCAAAGCACAAGAGTAGTGATGCTGGCAGTCTAGATACGCCAAAGAGAAGCTGTAAAGTGCTTACTTTCGGTGAGAAAGTAAAAGTTCTCAACTTAATAAGGAAAGAAAAACATCATACGCTGAGGCTGCTCAGATCTACGTAAGAACACGTCTTCTGTCTGTGAAATTGTGAAGAAGAAAAAGGAAATTCATGCTGGTTTTGCTGTAGCACCTCAAACTGCCAGAGTTACTGTCACAGTGCATGACAAGTGCTTAGTTAACATGGAGAAGGCATTGAGTTTCTACAATAAAGTATTTTGAAAGAGAGCAAGAGACTACATTCACAAAACTTTTATTACAGTATATTATATATATATATATAATATATAATTGTTCTATTTTATTATTATTTATTATTAACCTCTTATTGTGCCTTGTTTATAAACTAAACTTTATCGTGGATATGTATCTATAGGGAAAAACATAGTATTTATAGGGTTTGGTACTATTTGTGTTTTCAGACATCCACAGAGGGTCTTGGAACATATTTCCCCATGGAAGAGCAGGGACTGTGCAAAGGTGGGACACATGGTCCCAGTTCAAAGTCTGTGAAGTCTTCCTGGAAGTGGTGCCCGGAAATGAGTTTTAAGGTAATATTTGTACCCAGGGAATCACTAAGGCAAAAATGTGACAGGCTGGAACAGTGGGATGCATGGGGGTCTGTGAGAGCTTTAGAGAGGCATAAATGAATGGCGCTTGTGGAAGATCTGGGCAGAGCAGATCCTTGTTTCCTATGAAGTTGAAGTCTTTTCCAGGTTTCTTCTTGAGAGTGTTACCATTTCCAAGTCATGCTTGTGCCTCCAAATTGCTGTTGACTGTGGCTTGCAGAACTAGATGCTCTCAGTGGCCACTGTGACAGGGTGGCCTGGTGTTGGCTACCCACTGCATTTTAGTGTAGAACAAAAGCAGACCACAACTTAAACAGACCCAGACTCAAAGAGAAAGCAAATTCTATGTTCAGAGCTTTTGCGACAAAACCGTTCTCTGGGTTTTACGTATATAGTCTCTCTTAATCTTCAGTGAACTCCTTCGTGGAAGGAAATGACTAAAATCAATTAACTGGGCTGCACAGAAATCTGGTTGTTGGCCTAAAGAAACAGTTTCTGATTGGTTCTGGCCTTATTCTTAACTGGTAGGGTCGTTTCTGGTTCCAATTTGTGTGTGAGTAGAGATTTACCCACACCAAGTAGGGTATCTGAGAATTCAACTCAAATCTGAAATGATCTACCCAAAGATAGCAACAGATTCCACAGGGAAAGGGCTCAGTCTGCAAGAGTGCCCTCCACTTCCGACGCCAGCCGCAAGCACAGGTTGTACTTCTGACCTGCCCGCTGCAGATGGGAGGTTCCGACGATTCCCTTCAACTTGGAATGCAAATCCAGCTTGCTACCTGTACCTCTGACCAAATGGCTGTAAATCAGAGGTTGCCATGATCTCTTCCTTGGGTTCAATTTTCTTGCTAGAATGGTTTATTTACTAGATTACTGATTTTTTACAAAGAGGATACAAGTCAACAGTCAGATGAACAGATACTTAGAGCGAGGTCTTGAACAAAGGAGCTCTATCTTCACGGAATTTGGAACCTGGCATGGTGGGCTGTGGAAACATTCTGGTTCCTCAGCCTGGAAGCTCTCCAAACCCCCTTCCTTTTGGGTTTTTATGGAGGCTTCATTACATAGGCATGATTGATTAACTTACTGGCCATGGCGATTTATTCAACCTCCAGCCCTCTCTCCTCTCCCTGGAAATTGGGGTGGGACTGAAAGTTCCGACCCTCTATTCTTGGTTAGTTCCCCACAGTAACCAACCCCCATCTTTAAAAAGGTGCTTTCCAAAAAGTCATCTTCATTATTATAAACCCAGTTGTGGTAGAAAGGAGCTTGTTATGAATAACAAGACACCCATTTTGCCTTTCACCCCTGAAGTGTTTTCAGGAACTGAGGACAAGAGACTAAATATTATGACAAAAGATGCTCCCAGTGCTCTTATAGCTCAGGAAATTTCAAGGGTTTTGGGAGCTTGGAGCCAGGAGCTGTGAATAAAGACCAAATACATATGAGAAATCTATTTTTGTCATTTGAATAACCCAATATGTATGTTTCTTATAAATCACAGTGTCACATGGAGCACTGCATAGGTGAGGACAGTTCTAAACATGACTACATTAAGCAGTTGTCTGTGATGTAGGGGTTGCTTAAGGCAGCTACAGGAAAACATGGGACGGTAAAGATGTTGTGGTCTACTTAGAAGACCTGAGAGCTGTTGTCTTCACTCACTCTTTGGATGGGCTGGCAGACAAGTCTCCCTTAGCACCTGCACACCTTGAGGTTTATCTGGTACAAGCTGAATGCAGAAATCTAAACTAGACTCTGAGGCTTAAGACAAAGCACTTTATTATTCCCCTTGTTCATACTACCTCATGTTTTTTGGTTGAAATGACACATATATCAAAACATGAGATCCTAGGAGGCGTGTTTAAGTTGCTTACAGAGAAGGGTCCTGAGAATCAGAGGGAGAAAAGGGAGAATCATGGGCTCTAAGACCAGGTGTCGCCTGGCTCAAGTTCTGGATCCTTGCAGTTGGAATACTCTGAATGGTGGCTTCTGGATGTGGACTGGGACCAGGGCTGAAGGCTGAGGGGCTGAATATTATGGAGAAAGGAGTTAGGAGAACAGTGTTAATGGGCTATAAATCACAGTCCTGAGTATAATCCAAAATACAGCATTCAGAAATAAACAGCATAAAACAAAAGACAATCCAACTACAGCATCCGTCTGAAGGGCATTGGAAGAGATTTGAGTCCAGTTATGAATCGATGGGACAGAAACTCTGGCCCAGAGCAAGAAGATGTAGAAAAGAGGACGGGAAAGAGAGAGAAAAAAATTTCGTGAGTTTTGGGAATGAACCACAGGGGATTTTCATAAGGACACTGACAGTTTACAGAATACTCCAGGCTGTGTAAATTTACATGTCCATGAACTTCTCTGAGCCTCAAATTCTTCTTCTGTAAAATGTGGGTCAAAATACTGCCTTCCAGGATGGCTCTAAGTAATATGTGTGTATTTGGAAAGGGGAATTGTAAATTTACTCAACCAAATATGTGCAAGACCTGTGTACTAAAATTACAGAACATTTTACATAAAAAGACACAAGTAAATGGAAAGGTGTACCATGTTATTGGATCATATATTTTAATACGATGTCAATTCTCTTCAAATTGATTAATAGGTTCAATTCAGTAGCAATCAATTTCCAGCATGGTTTTTAAAATAGAATTTTACATAAAATATCTAAAATTCATAAAGAAATGGAAAGCCTAGAATAACCTAAGTGATTCTGGAAAAGAGCAATGGTGATAGACTTACCCTGCCTGGTTTCAATACCTACTATCAAATATAGTACAGTGGACTATTGACATAAAAGGAGGCATAGGCATCAGTGGAACAGAACTGAGGCCCCAAATAAACTCCTTTGTAGATATCAATTGCTTTTTGAAAAAGGTGCCAAGGTAATTAATGGGAGAATGAGCAGACTTCCAACAAATGATGCTAGATCAAATGGATATCATATAGAAAATAATAAATTAACCTCCCATCTTAAGAATTATACAAAAAACAACTAGAAGTGGACCATAGACTTAAATGTAATAGCGCAAAGTGAAGAATATATAGGAGTAAAATCTTTGCTATCTGGTATAGGAAAATCTTTCTTAGGACACAAGAAGTATGAACTACTAAAGGAAAAATAATAAATTATACTTCATCTAGTTTAAACGTCTCTGCTCTTCAAAAGATGCTGTTAATAAAATGGGAAAGCAAACTTGAGATTAGAAGAAAATATTTGCAGTATGTGCCTCTAACAAATTGCCTTTGTCTAGAATATATTGATACAACTGAAAGCTAAAAAAAAAACCAGCTAAATAAAAATAGGCAAATAATTTAACATACGCTTCACAAATGAAGACACGAATGGCCAATAAGCCTGTGGCAATAAGCTTAACGTCATGAGTCATCAGGCAAATACAGACATAAGCTACAAAGAGATACCACTGTACAACCATTACAATGACCATAGTTAAAAGGATTGACATTAAGTTTTGGTAGGAAGTGCATCAGCTAGAATCTCAAATGTTGCTAGTGGGAATGCATAATATGTTGGAAAACTGTGTGGCAGTTTCTTATAAAGTTAAACATGCGTTTACCATGTGATCCCTCAATCCCACTCTTAGGTGTTTACCCTAGAGAAATGGAAACATGTCCACACACGGATTTGTACTTGGATGTTCATAACAGCTTTCTTCCTAATAGCCCCAAATGGGAAATGAGCTAAATATCATTCGTTGGTGAATGGATAAACAATTTGTGGTCTATGCATATGATGAAATACTAGTCTGCAATAAAAATGAATGAACTGATGTACACATCATAAACACAGCTTAAAAACATTATGCAAATGGAAGTAAACCAGACACCAAAGATTACTTTCCATATGATTCAAATTTTGTAAAATTTTAGAAAAGGCAAAATTATGATGATAGAAACAGATAAGTGATTGCCAGGGGCTTCAAGGGAGGGGAAGGGATTTACTGCAGAGGGGCACAAGGGAAATTTCTGCAGCGATAGAAATTGTCTATACTATAATTGTAGTGTTAGTTATAGAACTATACACATTTATCAAGACTCACTGAAATTCACTTAATATCAGTGAATTTTATTGTATATAAATTATAATTCAATAAAACCGCCTTTTAAAAGAACAGCCATACTCTCGTTGAGTAATACATGTGTGTATGTCACTGCACAACTAGCAGAAAACAAAGTTATAGTTTAAAAATACACCATTCATTGAACAGTTATTGAATGATCACTTATTAGGTGCCAAAGGCTGGGCTACGTGTTCAAGACAAAATTATAAACTAGACACTGGGTGATAATACAGGTTCGTAAACAGAAAATTTAAAATAGAGTGTAACTGACACGAAGGAGAGAATCACAGGATGCTGCAGGTACACAGAGGAGGGGTACCCAAGCCAGCCCTGGGGTTACAAAAGACTTCCTATTAAAGAGAATATCGGAGTGCAAATATGATGGAAGAATGTTAAGTTAAGCAAATGGGGGCGTGTGGGCAATGACCCAAAGGGAGGGTAACATGCAGCTGAGACTTGGAGTAAGAGAGCAGGTGGTGACCTGTGAGTGAAATGGAAACTAGAGGTAAGCAGGCATATTCAAGATACAGCTGAGAAAGAGAATTCGTAGAATTCAATCATTCCTATGTATGGGAGCTGAGGCAAAACAAGAGGACAAGGGTGTTGTCACCCTTTCTAGCTTGAGAAACTGGGCAAATGATGGCACTACTCACTGAAAGTGAAATGCAGGAACAAAAGGAACGGGTTTAGTGCAGCGGGTGTGTTTTACGAGTGTTGAATACAAAGTGCCTGTGAGACATCCCGGTGCAATCTGTGGAAGGTCATTGAACAGAAAAGCTGGAGCCCAGAAAAGTGACCAGAAATAGAAATGCAGGTTTAGGGGGTACGAACATGTCACAAGAGAGGATGAGACCAAACACGGGGGATGGAAACAGGAAACAAGATGGGCCAAGACAGGGACAGGAAGGGACAGACAGACGGCTGGAGGATTAAATAGAATCCCTTGTCCCAGAAGTCAAGGAAAGAGAATGCTTTGAGTGATCAATGCTATTAAATTACAGAAAAGTCAAGTGAGATGGAAGGTGAAAATTGCACATGAATCTGGAAGAAGTTGATTTTTTCAAGTGTAGCTTCAGTGTTGTGAAGGTGGGGATGCCAGACACAGAGGTCTGAGGAGTGAGTGGGAGGTGATTAAATGGAAATATTTGATACACTTTAGAGAAATTTCTCCAGTGACAGAGAAGAGAGAGTATGTGGAGTCTGGAGGAGGACCTGGGGACTGGACGCAGTGTGTTGTCCACACGCTCACGGGATGCGGCCAGTAGAGAGGGAGAGATGGATGGAGTAACATCCCTGAGAAGGCAGGAATCAACAGGGTCCAGTTTTCAGTAAGATAAAGGACGCTTCTTCCAGGCCACCAAGAAAGGTTGAGAAAGGGATGAGTGAAGATGCAACTATGTAAATTTTATGGCAGGAAGTGGAAGGAATTTTGACTGATGTCCTCTGTTTTTCTGTGGGAGGCAAAGTCACATGGAAACTGAGGTCACATGTTTTAGAGAAGAGGAGACAGTTTGAAACAGCTGCCTCAGAGAAGGGGGAAGCACTGCCCATAGGAACACAGTGGGACTCCTAGGCATCTCTGAAGACTCAGTGAAGGTTGGAGACCATGAAATAAGACTCTTACCAATTCTGAAAGATTTTTCCCCCAAATTACCCAGCAACCCAAGTGCAAGCGGAGGTCATTCAAGAATAACCTCCACCTGAGTGTTGTGCAGCTGGTGTGGGTCAGGCCTGTGAAGAGTTTCAGGGCTTAACATGATGTAAATAGAATAAATGGAGGCATTCTGGTGATGAGAGCCCTTTCAGACAGATGCGTGAGCAGACAGTCCGTGGTGGAGGCAGTGAGAACTCTGCTGCATTCTTCACCCATGTTGGTGGCTGTGTCTCAGTTGGAGCAATTAGTGAAATAATTAAAGCTCTGGAATCAGCCGTATCTCGGTTGGGACCAATTTCTGTCATTCACTGCTCATGGGAACTTCTCTGCACCTTGGTTTCTTCAGCTGTTAATTGAGAACAGTACTGTTTACTTCAGAGTTGTCTTCGAACTTCTATAAGGTTATGCTTGCCAAACAGCATGCTGTAATCATATAGTAAGTTTCTGACAAAGAGCATTGCTAATATCATTATAATTCTGGGTATATGTGAGGCTGGAGTCCCAGAAGAAAGTACATATTGTGCTTAATGAGATAACCTTTCACAGTTAGTCTGGATGGAAGGAAAGGTGAGGGGACCAGAGTTTGCCAAATGGAAAAGATGAAAACGTTCAGTGAATGAGACCTTTTTACTCAAGACAGATCTTTAAACGATGTCAAATGTCAGAGAACCTAACCATCAGAGTGATTTTCCTACTCTTCTTTAATAATGGGTCTGGAAGTTCAGGATGATCGAACTTTTCCTTTGTTGACAGAAGCGCAGTGTTTGGAAAGAGGAGCCGAGGGAGAGGACTGTAACTCCCCGCACTTGTGAAGCCGCCCCAGCCCTGGTTCCACAGGCTGCTGACTTCTGATGAGAGAGCTGTACTCTCGTAACAGACACCGCCGTCCACGCAGACACGCTACCGTGGTTTCCAAGTGGGAAACAAAGGGCGTGTGGAAGTGGAAACTTTCCTGAGTTCACTCCTCTGCTGAGGGGCCCTTCCTTTACAGCAACTTGAGTCTTCATGTACCAGAGAGCTTTCTCCTGTCTCTTTACAACCTCCATCTCCTCCCAAGGGCCCCCAAAGGAAGCAGCCTGTGCCGCGTCCATGGAACTTTTCCTGCAGGTATGGAAGACAGATTATATGATGTAAAACACGCTCCCTCCCTGACCCAGTTTAACCCCTGCATATAACTTCCTGGAGCCAGATCAGTGCTCCGGATGGTTGCTCGTCCCAGGGGCTCCCTCTAAAACTACCCTCTTAGAACTTACTATTTTTTAAACCCTGACAGTTTTTGCTCTAGTTTTTGTGGTTTACATTTTTCGTCAATTTTCTCTAAACAAAGAGATCTTACAGGATTTGGTGGATTACAGCAAAGTGCTGGTTTCTTTGTAAATATCAATAAAACAGTAGTAGCATTTTTTTGGTTATTCCCTGGAAATAATTTTTCACATCTGTAGGAATTAAATGTCTAATAGTTTAGGGAGAAAAATTAAGTAAAATTATCTTCCTAAACTAGACCACCATAGTCATGTTAATGCCTGCATTATAGTTTACAATGAATCTTTATATTCTTTGTGTGGAAAAATCTGCTTAATTTATCAGCTCTGCCAAGTTCTTATAAAGGCAAAAAAAAAAAAGTGAAGAGGCAGCAGAGAGGAAAAATAAAGAAAAAGAAAACTATTCTTTGTGTAGTTTTTTGCTGTTGACATGTTATATTTCCTCTCCAGCAGAGAGAACTAAAACTGGGATGCTTCATACTCGGAAGGAACCAGAGCTGGTCTGGAATTAGCAGGTCCCGAACTGGAAGGGTTAGGCCATCTCAGAGTCTTTCACTGGTCAGTACAAACGACGTTCTTTGGTTTATTCTCTTTTTAAAAATTCCAGGTAATAAAGACGGAAACTCCCCAACATGGTCTGGCTTTGGCCCTTGCCCCAGTCATGCTGGTGGAGCAAAGGAGTGAGTGCTCACTGCCCAGATGCATGAGCAGAGAGTGGGTTGCAACCCAGACTCTTGACTGAGGAAGCTTCTGTGCTGCTTCAGATGAAGGTCTGCTTCCTTCCCCTTCCTTCCTCTTGAGGCTGAAATGCAGAGGCACTGAGAGCCTCACACAAGAATGACCTGGATGAAAGGGTCTTTGTGAAGAGAAGGCCATTTATCAGTCACAGGGCCATTTTAGCTAACGATTTAACCACAGTCACTCTGCTGCTGAGGGCAACTCCACCTCCAAACCTGCAGTCTCACCCTCGCCAGCCCAGCAATCATATACCTGGTGTACACCGAGTGTTTTGGGGGATTTCCTCTAGTTTTTCAAGTGTTTAATTTTTATTGCATTTGAGGAACTAGGAAGAAGGGAGTGGGAGAAAAAGAAAACACTTAAATAAGGAGTCTTTTTTTTCAGGGAATTTAGCCAATGTTCCAAGGAGCTGTGTTGATGAAATGAAGCAGCTCAAGTGAAAACAAATAGAGTTTGGAAAAGAAAAAAAAAAGTTCCTCCACCCAGTGGCAGTTGGAGCTTCCATTCCGAGTGACTTCTAACTTCCTGGAGCCACATTTACTTTGCTGAGCAGACTAAATCATTTAACTTGTCAGCTTCTCTTTGCCCCTGCCAGACCTCACTCAAGGAACCCTTCCAGGGCCAGGGGAGCTCACCAAGGCCTCTGCCTGCCGGAGCCACTCCCTGGAGGCCACGTGTCCGCAGCGCAAGCTTCTCTGCCCTAATTCAAGGCTGTTCAAGGAGGGAGAGCATTTCTGTCCCCATCCACAGAACAAATCATAAGGACATGATAGTAGCACTCTGTTTTACTGGGTGTGCCTTGTGTGTCACAGGCAACGTACTGAGAACTTTATATCCATTAATTTATGAATTCTTCACAACTAGGTGATGTGGAGAGCTAATGTTCTGCTGGCTTTATCGATGAGGTGCCTGAGCAGGACTCTGCTCAGAAGGAGCAGGAATTCTAGAGGGGAGGCGAGCATGTGAACAAACCACCAGGACAGAGTGACAGTGTGGGCAAAGTCTAGATGTACTAATTAAAAATGATCAATGAGCTCTATCTGTGGGTCAGAAAAGGGGTCCAATAAGGGAAGACTTGAAGAGGAGGTAATGCTTGGACAAGAACTGAAGGAGAAAAGGAAGTTCACCTAAAGCGTTGTTGACATTGAGACCAGCAGGGGTCCAAAGCACGGAGATGGTGACCTGAATGGTGTGGCAGATAAATGGAAGGAGTCTGGGGCTGCTCCAGCGTCAATTGTAAGGGAATGGGACAAAGAATGTTAATGATCACAAATATCAAATTTTCCAGCCTCCTCTGTGGTTAAATGAAGCAATATTCTGATTTCATTCCTGGCCAGTAGAATGAGACAGGAAGTGGTGGGCATGTCTTCCAGGTCCATAAACCTTTTCATAAGCAGTCCTTCCTCTCTTTCCCCATGTTCTGGCAGACAGAGAGAACTCTGGGAACCCAGAGGAGGGGGACCCACAAGACCAAAGGAAACAAGGCCTCGGAATTGTCGCCGGGGCGTGGGGGGCAGTCCCTCCTTTCTCAGCCAACCCACACTAGATGGAGGCGTGAAGGAGAATCAGACTTTTGTGGTGTTACTCTGCTAAGAGTTTGGAATTACTTGTTTCAGCACTTCGTCCACCCTGACTAACCCCGGGGGCCAGTGAAAGGAAGACAATAACCCAGTCACTGAGAGCCGTGCACGGGGGGAGGAAGAGTTTAGGGTTTTTCTTTAGTACAGTCGGGAGCTATTGGAGAGTTTTAAGCAATGGACTGGCTCAGAGTCTAGTTTAGGACGTTTGCCCTGGATGCTGTGTGCGCAGGGGTTTGGAGCTGGAGGCAAGATGGTAGGAGTGGAAAGAGGTGTGAGTGGCTAGTGGGCTGTCTGTGCTGCCCCCTAGTGTGACCCTAACTGCTGTCATCTCATTGTGTTGGTATGTGCACTGGTGTATGTTGCTGTAGACAGCAAGGCCTTGTGACAGGGTAGGTGCGTGCAAATGCGTAAATGAATGAATGGCTTCATCACTGCCGGTCACTTTATGCTCACTACTGTGCGTGGTGTTGACGTACATCATCTTATTTCAAATTCACCACAGTCCCAGGAGGAAGATGCCATCATGCGATCTCACGGGTAAGGAAACGGTGACTTAGATGTCTTGTGCTACTTTCCCAGAGACCTGTAGCCACTAAGTTCTAGACCTGAGGCTCAAACCTTGGCTCCTCTGACTCCAGAGCTCACACCCTTCTCATCACACCCTACTTGCTCGTGATCATTAAGCAGGAAGGAGCTTTTCGAGTTGAGGTGAACCATCCTTGTGGTGGGGAATTCCTTTTACTACTGCTAGTTATGTAGCTTCCGCTCAGTAGTGGCTGGAAATAGCCTCACTTATCACGGGTTCAATGAGATTGAAAACAGTTTAAGACCTAGGATATGCGGAGCAAGGTTTTCCGTTTACAGACGAGGGAACTGTAGCCCACGGAAGTGGGAAGGAAAGGGTTACACAGGCCTACGATACATTCTTTCCCTTTCCTGGGGACACCCTGGGGGAAGAAATGTGACCTGGTCAAATCTCCTTGTAAATACCTATTAAGGATTCCAGCAGAAACCACGGATGGTATTTATTAGTGGCAGAATTTTTATCTTTTGAGATACTTTTAGCATCATGTACCTTATCCTGCTAGGATTACTTATGGTAAATAAACCTGGAAATCTACTGACTCCTGGGGCATGGCACCCTGAAAAATGTCACGTAAGCTATGTAATTACTGGAGCGTAAAATGGAAATGTTTCATGACTAGAAGAGCTGGCTTTCATGTACGTAGTGTGTTCAGATACATCTTTTGGAGACCCTTTTGTTAAATCTGGGCTAGACCAAGTCCGAATGCGGCAAGAAAGGGCCTGGGAGGTGGTGTTGGCCGCCCCAGCTTCTCCCCGCTGTCCCTGTGCCTTGTGAGTATTTGTAGCCTAGAAATGATTCATAAAGTTTGATACATGGTAAGATACTTGTTTCTTGTAGGTCTGATTTTAAAATCCAGTTCTGTGTTACCTCTAAAAGATACTGCCTTAGCCAAGAACACACAGTTTGACAGCACTGGCAGATCCAGTCTCAGACCTCCTGTCTCCCATATCCCCAACCAGTTTAATGCTGAAGTTTCCTCTGCTCCTACATCTTCCTTGTGACTTAGAATGACGATGATAACGATGATGACCACGGTGACGGCGGCAGCACCTACCAACGTGTACCCGTCAAATGCTTTGTACTCTATAAAAACAGTCGTATAAAGACTGGCGATTCATACAAGACAAATACGCTCAGAGCTTTTCTTAGGTTGAACCTTTTAAACTTCCAACAGTCAAACCACTAAACAGCAATTTCATATTGCTCTACCTAACACGATATGCCTGGTAATCTAAATGAGGTGACCAAGATCTTCAGTCTGAATTACAAGAAGGAGATAAAAATCAGAAGAGAGAATATCCCATGAAAGGGACAGCTACTACTGTACAGACTCTTAGGAGGGAACCAGTCGGGAAGTTTGAGAACCCAAAAAAGTACTGATATGCCTGGGGCAGAGTGGATGAGACAGACTGACAGGAGTGAAGTTTGGACAGAGCAAAATCATGGGGCTCCCTAGGCAGAATGAAAGAGGTTAAGTTTTATCCTAAGTGGGTTTTGACTTGGGATAGGAAAGGGGGAAGTGAGTTGCGATTGACTTTTTTAGATTCTCTCCAGCTGCCACGTGGAGATTGAATTATAGGAGGACCAAATGGGATGCTTCTGGAGTGGGTCGGGTAGGAGCTAACGGAGGCCCAGGCTGCAGTGGTCGTGGGGGTGGAGAGAACTCAAGAGATGTGGGGTCTAGTTTGGTTGCTCTGACAGCCAGACGTTCCCCCTGCTCCCAGCAGCCACCTTACGAAAGCTCTTGCTGATGTTTCAGAAAATGTTTGCTGACAACCTCTCAGCTCAGAGAAGGCTGTGGAAATAGACAAGGGTTGTACTCACTTACTTTGATGAAGGACTTGTGAATAAAATATTGCAAGTCTCGTCTCTCCTTTGTCTCAGAGGAGGATTTGCTTTGGGTGGGTGGGAGCACTTGACTGGAGGCATTAGAGGGGTCTGCCTTTGGTACAGGAGAAACTGGAGACTAGAGCTAAAAAGCTCTTCTCCAGAAAGTGAAACTTCTTCCAGGTCCAGAGATAATTAGACAAAAGTCTCATGGTTGCAGTGAGCAGAAAAGAAGGGCTATGATGGGCAGATTCTTGGCATAGCTTCAGGACACACAAGGGCCTGCCCAGTGACCAGGAGCGTAAGGGCCACTGAGGAAATCTGGCTGGAGATTAATTGAATGATGAGGAGGATGAGGAGGAGAGGAAAGGGAGCTTGGAGTCTGGGACAGCGCCCGGGCTGCCTTTGTAGGCGAGTTCCCTAACAACGCGTTCTAGGGGAAGTCAGGGGCTTGACTGAAGCTTAATTCAGATTCTTTGAATGTGCCTTAAGGAGACAGACTAAGGAATGATCTGATGAAATACAACGGGAAGCAAAACTTGGCAAGGGCACAGTGGCAAATGAGCTAAGAATATGGGGGGGTATCCTGCCAAGACCCCCTTCCCCCCGGGACCACCCTCGGCGTATCCGGAGAAATCAATCAATTGGATGGGACTGGAGGCTCCCACAGAACAGCAATGGGGGACCCCTGTGAGGGTTGGGGGTCTTCCATTTACAAACAGGATTTGAGTCTCAACAGAGCATTAAGACGGGTCAGTGAAGGCGCAGGGGAGGAGTTCAGTGTCTCTTAATATCCTGTGGATGACTCAGCGGTGCCAAATGCGATGCCCACTCCTGGACTGTGCCCAGGGAATTATAGCCCTGCCTCCCAGTTGGTGTGAAGGCCCTGGAGCAGGAGACGTGACATGATTTCAATGTCCCACCACACTGGGGATAATTGTAAGAATCTTGTAGAGAGTCCACAGAATTCAACAAGCCCAAAATCCATTCGCTGCCCTGGCTCTCGAGCAGCCCAGACTTCCCCTACGCCGCTCCTTCCCTCTCTTGGGTGTCCATAGTCCCCTTCTCTGAATGTCTGGCCTGATGTATTCATGCCTCCACTCACGCAGTCACATCGCCATGAACGCCTTCCTATAGACCACTCACCGCGTCATCTGCCAGGTTCATCAAAATGAAAGGTCGGAAAGAACTTCATCTAGGTAGGCTCCGTTTTACATAGTAAGCTTCTTCCTGAGCCTCTCATTAATTCTTTAAGCAAATTTATGCCAGAAGACCCTTTACAATATCCAAAGTGCTTTATATTTCTGCATCTCACTCTGATTTTGTGAAGTTGTTGATATTATCCCCAACTGACTGGTGAGGAAACAGGCTCAGAGAGGTAAAGCCCTGCCTCAAGTCACACAGTAAGTTTCATGAAGGAGAAGCGCCTGGGCCCAGGTCCCTCGTTTCCATCTGGCTCTCTCACCCCTCTCCAGAGCTGTAGTCGTTATCTTCTTCCTCCTCCATCTCAGTGGGTGAAACGGAACAAGGCTGTAGACGCTGTTCCCATGTCTACCCAAGTGCGTTTACAGCCTCTAGTCTACTTTTCTGTAGCTCAGCTGAGACAAACTCTCATCTGGAAAAAATTTGTTTCTTAACATTTCCAGGCTCATTGACTGCCCTCTCCCAGTTCATAATGTTTGATCCAACAACCCTCTCCCCACCAACTATTCATAATGATTAAAAAAACCCAAATGAAAACTGTTATTTCACACTACTGTCTGTTCCTTTGCTAAAGCTCTTTTTCCTATTCCCACTGCCCTCCCCAGCCTTTGACCAGAAAACATCTACTCATCCATCAACCCTCAGGAGAACTACCCTTGGCTTCCGAGTAGGTTGAATGGGCTGTCTCTGCTCCCACAGTTCCCTCTCGGGGTTTCTTTCATCACAGCACCTATCAGACTGTATTATGACTGCCTGTTCACGTGCCTTGCCTCCTCCTCCGGCCCAGAGGCCGTTTGAGGACAGGGAGTTTCTGTCTTTAACATTTTACACAGATCTTGAGCCACAATAGCAGGAAATACTTCTCTCCCTGATCAGAAATCACAAACTACACAGAGATAGTTACATTTCTAGGCAGTTTGTCTCTAACAATTAAATACCCATTCTCTTGCTTCCAGAAACAATTTCATTGGCATTCTCTTATAATCTTACATATAATAAAATACACAATTCTGAAGTATTCAGTTAGATGAGTTTTGACTTCTGTATACACCTCGGTAACCACCACCTCAGATTAGCATAGACTTTCCACCTCTATTCTTCCTTGCTTTCAGACCACAAGAACAGTCTTCTAAATACCTTGGCCAAGTCTAAGAATCCCAGTTTTGAATCAGTATCTGAGTGTGAGCTGTCTTTTACAAGTACACATCTTGGCCAGAGGGACTGTGATGGCTGAAGCCTGTTGGCAAGATCATGGTAAGTGATGCATGCATGGCATTGCTCTTCCAAGCAGAAATGGCACATCTGTAATGCACAGTTAGCTGAATAATATTTTGTATCCCTCTGGTTCATGGTCAGTGGTCAGTGCAAAACCCTCTCTTCTCTTGGCCTCAGCAAAGAAGTCCCAAAGAATCCAAATCAGCTAGGAACAGATAATGGAGTGTAGGGTCTTAAATCATGCTTAGGCTTGTGGCCTGGTTTTCATTTGGTCCTGGAGAATGTCTTTTCCTTCCATGGATTGTGAGCCAATGTTTCTTTTCGTGCTGATTTATGACCTCCTATAAATTAACAGAGGCCTTTCAACTGGGAACTTTACCTCGCAAAGGCATGAATCTTCCATACATAATTCCTCCCTGAGGAAGCCAGAGTTAGCTCTCAATTACATACAGTGATGGAGATGCATGGTGGCTGAACTGATACAAATGCTACTTATATTCAAATTGGAACCGTCATACCAGGTCCTAGGAAGAGAACAGTTGGATATGTATTCCAGAAGCATAAACTCTTTGCCTGCTCAGGGCAGAGGAAGGGGTTTTATCACATCTTTAGTTACCGTAAATATTGGTTTATTGAGTATCTCCCATGAAATGAGAGATATAAGAACACGTTGTCTCCTCTCAGAGGATTTTCAGCTGGTAATGAAGACAGACACTTCTATAGCTGTATACATGCTAATGTTTTCCACTTATTTGGAGACTATTTTTACCAATTTTTTAGTGGCTTGAGCTTCCAAAGTCATGATGAAATGGAAAAATAGCCACTAAACCACAATTTTATTGTCTGGTGTTGGAATTCTTTGATTCATTTTCTTCTAACATTCACCAGGTATTGCTAAGTGTCAGATACTGTGCTCTGGAACAATAGTGTCACGAAAAAGAGGTGGTCCTTAGCCTCAAAGGGCTCGCAGCTGTGGTCGCTGGGGATTTGTGGGCCATGCTCCCACCAATTGTATGTCAGGTGGGCACAGGTGTGGAGTAAAATGGAGATTCAAAGTCTAAGGTAGAAATTTTACTTATGGGTTTTATCTCTATTAAGCTTTTATTTCTTACTGAGAAAGGAAAAAATGGGTTATTGTAGAAAAAGCTCAAAACTATGGATTGGAAGCCCTGCCATCAACTCCCAGATCCTTTTCCCAGTAGCTGATGATTTTATAAAAGTCATTTAAACTCTTAGCCCCGATTCCTTCATATGTACAATGGGGCAGTGCTTACCTTGGGAGCTGAAAGTTGTGTATGTGTGTGTGTGTGTGTGTGTGCGAGCATAAGAACCACCTACTGTACAGTTCATTCTTCCATACGTTCACCACTCATTCATCCATTCTTCTGAATAAAGCTTTATCTTACATAGTAGGTTTTTTTTTTTTTTGTAGCTGCCATAACAAATTACCACAACTTGGTGACAAAACAACAGAAATCTGTTATCTCTCAATTGTAGAGACCAGGAGTCCAAAATTGTATCACTGGGATGAAATCAAGGTGCAGCAGGAAAGGCCTTAGAGGAGAATCTTGCCTCTTCCAGCTTCTGATGGCTGCCAGCAGTCTTTTGCTTGCGGCCACATCACTCCGATCTATATCTCTGTTGTCACATTGCCTTGTCCTCTTCTGACTGTAGCTTCTTTCAGCCTCCCTCTTATAAGGACACTTGTGATTGCATTTAGGCCCATCCAAATAATCCGGGGTAGTTTCTCCATCTAAAAATCCTTAACTTAATCACATCTGCAAAACCCTGTTTTTGCCATATAAAGTAATATTCACAGGCCTCCAGTATTAGGGTATCTTTCCCAGAGGCATTATTCAGCCTCCCACCTCCTGCATTCATATGTTCGCTGGGCACTTTGAGAGTGGGTAAAATACATGGATTAAGAGTATGGGCTTTGGAACCAGAAGGGCTTGTTCCTGAGTACTGTCTCTGCCACTTCCTACTTGTGATTTGGGGCAAGCTACTCCCACTATAATAATATGAACCACATGAGATTATCTGCATCAACTATTTAGCACAGTTAGTCCTGGGTATGAAGTAAGTGCTCAACAGATAGAAATTACCAGTGCTAGGCACTCATGATCTAGGGTTAGAAGTCTTTATCCCTTCCATTGGAGAACTCAAGATCTGGCTGAGAAAATATGAAATAAACTGTTTCTAGGAAGTTCAGTAGCTGCTCTTAGCAAGGGAAGGTCAGGGCTGTGGGAACCCAGAGTTGGGCCATATCTCCTGCAGGATAAGAAGGAAATGGTTCCTGGGAGGAATCTTAACGGATAAGAAGTTGTTAACCCAGAAGGAAACGAGAGTCCAGGTAGGGCAGTGTGTGCCAAACAAAGGGCGAGGTTTCCTGGGGAGTAACTTGCAGTCTGGGCAGCTCCAGAGAGATGCCAGGGGCTGGTTCATGTGGGGCTGTTAGTGCCAGGCTGGGTCTGCCTCCCGGGCTCGCAGCCTGTGCAGTTGCCCACACCTTGCACTTAGACAGGCTTTGTGCCTTGCTTAATGCTTTGCTCTTGCTGCCTTGAAAATTCCTTATAATTTTTTAACAAGGAGTCCTGCATTTTCATTTTGCACTGGGCCCTGCAAATTCTGTAGCCATTCCTGGTGCCAAGAAAAAGAGTGCAGGCTTTTTCTTAAGGACAAGAACTTCCTATTAAAGGATTTTAAATAGTGGAGAACTTAAATCAGACGTGGGTTTTAAAAACATCAGTGGAAAGTTGTTTCTGGGGAGAACGATGGATGGGACTTGGGTGGAGAAGCTGTTGTAACGGTTGAGGTTAGAGGGTCTGGCCTCAGGCAGGGAGAACAGGAAGGAGGCACCATCAGAGTTGATATATTTCATGAGTAGAAGCAGTGGTAATTGGATGCTGAAGGTAGAAGAGAAAGAAGTTCAGGATAATTCCTACGTTTTAGCCCAAATGATGGAGTGCGGTAGGGCCACTGATGAGACGGGGAACCCATGCAGCAAGTGGCAGCAAATTCCTTGAGGAATAGTGCTATTCAGGCAAGGGATCGCAAAATTCTCTCCTCTTCCTTTTCCTCCTCCTTGTCCTCCTCCCCTTCCTCTCCCTTCTCCTTTCTTTCATGGAGCTGGGGAAATGGGTAGAAGCCAATAGGAAAACGTGAGACAGATTTCAGACTTTGCAGTGTCTTTTCCTTTCTGTCCCCCAAACAGCTTTCAAGGTGCCAAGAGCTTTCCTATCTAGTGGTCTTCCTCCTGCAGATCTGATCCCTCTGACTTTAAGGATCTGTCTGAATACCCTCGCCTCCCTCTCCACACCCATGCATCGCCACACACACCGCACACACATAGGCACAACTCACGTCCTCCTCATTCTTCAGGCTGCTTAAGTGACAAATCCTTGGGAAAGTCGTCACTATGGTTAAGCATTGCCTTCTAACGGCACTACCACGGCACACACCCACACCCACACACACAGGTACACACAATTCATTCTCTACCATATACTTCCTTGATTTCTTGTCCTTTCCATTTTTTCAGCGCTGTCACAAGTACAGTGAATATGTAAATGATTGTGCAATGCCCTTTTCACCTATGAATCTATAAGCATCAAGAGACTAAAACCATGAATGCTTTGCTCCCTGTGTCCAGAGCCTGAACAAGTGAATGAGTGACAGTAAGTGACAAGTGAATATTTTCTGAATGAAGCAATATAAATGGACAATGACTGAAGGCAGAGGACTGTGATGATGATGGCAGGAGCCCCCTCCAGGCACACGGAGCCCAACAAGCCAATCTTGGGAGGCCTGGGTTCTCCAGCCCCACAAACCGGGTCCCGGGCAGGAAGACCTAAGAGTGGCAGCTCTGAGTGGGATCTTAGACTACTTGATTGCACGGAGAATTGCATATTGATCAGCACTTTATGGTTTATAAACTGCTTTTACTGGAATTAGCTCATGTGATTTACCCAGCAATGCTGAGTCAGAGGAATTATTGTTCCCAACTATGAAAAAGAAAAAAAGGAGACTTGGGAGCTGGTATAACTGTGGCAGGAAGTGGCAGGATTAGTGTTCAGATCTGCACGTATGTGACTCTGTGGCCTGTGCTTTCTTCCCCACACCTCGGTGCCGCTGAGGCTGGGGGGCCTTTACCAGGCCCCGGGCCCCGGGCTCTGACTGCAGTGAGAGGTGAACGGACAGGTAGACAGGACAGGCACATACTCAGCGTGAAGCGAGCCCCACGGAGGGGACAACTGAGTCAGCTCTGGGCTTGCTCAGCGTCTGGGACCAGAGGACACAGAGCCAGGCAGGGGCAGTGCCTGCCGGAGAGACCGAGCTAATCCCTGGCGAGCCGGGATGGCGGAGTAGGTGAGCAATGATCTCAGAGGCAGATGGGAGGGCCCTGGCCCTGCTCAGCCCGCTGCCCTGGCGACAGTCGCCGCTCCTGGGGCTGCTCCCTAACCGCGGGGGGTGGTGCGTGCTGCCCTCCACCCCCAGTCCTTCCATGACCTCGTGCCTGCCTTCCAGTCCTCTCTCCCCTCTTCTGGCATTTTCTCCTCCTGGATACTTGTCTCAGGCCTCATTCTTTGTCCTCGGTTTTGATGAAAAAAATAGCTGTCAAGGATTTATGATGTAGGGGGGCAGAGGAGGGGAATGTGTGTTACAGGAAAAGCTAAAGTCACACTGACCCTGAGAAGTAAAGACCGGGCAGTGGGACGTCATCCGCTGTGGTTGTGCTTTGCTGTACGTGTGCGAGTGGTATTTGAAGGGGAGTGAGGAGGTGTGTTGTAGAGAAAGCTGGTTTCTTCATTCTCCTTGGAGCAGGGCAGTGAGCATGTCTTTGGAGAGGGGCATAATGTGGTATATTCCCCACTCTACCACTTAAGTGCAACTGTGGCAAACTGCTTCATTGACTTGAGGCTTAGTTTCCTCCTCTGTAAAGGGAGGAGAATAGAACCTACCCTGTGGGGTGATGGTGAGAATTCATCAGAGAATATGTGGGAGGTGCTTGGCCCAGCACCTGCTTTATGACTGCTTTTTGCTAAAAGGAAGCTGTCCCTATGATCTTTCATTCAACTCACATGGGCTCTGATCTTCTGGACGCCAGGTGGAGAACGTACAGACAAGTCACAGACCTTGCTCTCAGGAGATGGTTTAGGGATGGAGACAGACACATGAAAATATGTATCCAGTTAGAAGTACTTATTGAGATTGAAAAATGATGAAGAACTTTGAGACCACAGAAGAGAATGGGACTGTTTCTGACTTGTGGGGTAGAGGGAAGGGGTCAGAGAATCCTTCACAGGGGGAATAATGAGTTCAAGCTTTCTGCTGGAGACATCCAGAGGGAGGGCCCCTCCTGCATGAAGCCACAGAGACATCCGGTGACTCGGTCAACATGGGGAACTTCCTTGCAGTGGCCTTTTATCAACCTGATGCATTTTGGAGACATTGGTTTGGGTTGGGAAGAGAACTTGGGGTATCTTGGATGACAAATCCCAAGTGAAGTAAGAACCTGGGCTTTGGAGTCAGAGATCTAGGTTCAAACTGGGACTTCATTGTTTTACTTACTTGTTGTGCCCTCTCAGGTAACTTCACATCTGTGGGTCTCACTTCCATCATCTGCAAAATAATGGTACTAGATACCAACTTCATAGAGCTGGCTCAAGGATACAGGCACAGTACTTACTCCAGCAGCTGGTACTCAGTGAATGATCAGTGTGTGTGTGTGTGTCTGTGTGTGTGTGTGTGTGTGTGTGTGCGCGCAAGAGAGAGAAAGGGTGAGAGAGAGTTTGTGCACATGAGTCAGCATGTATTCAGTGCTTACTTTCTATGGTGGAAACTATGCTAATTATTACGTGTGAGTGATCATATGAAATGGATTCTACTTAGCCCATTTTACAGAGGGGAAAAATAAAGTTTCAGAGAAGTTAATTTTTGTTAGGTCACAAGGCTAGAAAATGGCAGAGCCAAGATGAAATCAGGTTGTCTGATGCAAAGACACCTAAGTGATAGCTGTCCTTCTGCTGCCCCGTCAAGTGCAAGCTGCCCGTCTTGGCCTTGAGCTAGCCCCTGTGAGTAAGATTCCAGTTAGCATGCAGCCCAAGCAGAATTAGACCCTTGGAGCACAAAGTCCCCAAAATAGCAGGTTGTGTCTCTGGAGTGAGGTAGGGCCCCACCCAAAGCCTGCTCCAGAGCCGTGGAAGAAGGAAAAAGAAGGGAGGAGAGATGGCTTTACTCGAAAGGGTGACGAGTTTTCCAGGAGCTGCCTCCAGAGGCGGCAGAGTTCCAGAGACTCTGCCTCCAGAGACTCTGAGCGTAGTGGTTTTAAATGTTTCATTCAATTTTTCATTCTTGCTTCAGGCCTGGGCAAGACTGGACTGTCGAGTTTGAAGCAAAAATGGAAAAAAAGAAAAGGTTTTAAACTGCAGGTCCAAGGAAACCATCTCAGTGTGCCTGGTTCACGTGGTGCTGCCTGCGTGCGTAAGCAAACAGCTTCTGCTGTCCTGGTTCTCTCCGGAAAGGGAGGAGACGTAGGGAGTGAGGAAAAGGTTTGGGGAAAGACAGGCATTAGCTTTGAGAAGGTGGGATTTACTTTGCACAGTAGTTTCCTGAATTGCACGGCTTGACTGCGCACTGAATGGTACCCTGTGCTATGCCTCGCGCCAGGCACTGGCGGGGCTCCTGCAGGAGCGGGAGAGAGAAGTTTCTAAATGATGTGATAGTGGAGTTTGTCCAACGTACAGAGTGAGCACAGGGAAGGGCATGATGAACTAACCTCAGGTCAGTTTTCTCCTCTTTTAAGTCTTATTGCAAAGGCAGGGGGAAAGTATCTCTTTTCAAAATGATGACTTTCACTGAGGGAGGCTGAGTAAATATAAAAAAGCTTCATAGCAAGATGAAGACGTGGAGCCAGGAAACCATGTTGGCAAGGTCAAGTTTCCACCTGCTCTTTTCTCATCACCAGTGTGGCTCCCTTCCCTCCTTCACATATTCATTCTGACTTTTCTCTAGTTGGAAACAGAGCAGTGGAAATGGTGAGGGCACTGAGGTTCCTTCTTCATGTGAGTTTCCCTCACCAAGCACAGTGTTGTTCAGCCCATACTTCGTCACGTTCAAACATTATCAGAAAGAAATAAGCTTAAAAATGTTCATTCTTAACACAAGATCTGTTGAGCATTCAAAGATGAGATTTTGGTTTAAAGATTGGTTTAAAGGTTGGGAAATCCTTCCTCTAAATCTCCTGAAAATGATAACAAGAAAAAGAAAGAAAAACACAAGGAGAGATAAAATCAACTCTTGTCTTCAGTGAAAGTGGAAATAGTTAAAACCCTAAACCACAAACTTTGATCTATTCCTATCTGTGAAATCTGGTCTGTGGCAAGGGGGTGGATGCCCAGAACAGGTGTGACTCCCTAAAACCTGGAACTGGGTGCATATTTTCCTAGAAGTGTCACTATCCTGAAAAGACTATTTGGTGATCCTTTGAAGTGGGAAAATCAAAGTGGGCATCTCAGGAAGAGGGGAGATCGTGCTGTGGGAAGCCCCTGGCCTAGAGGCAGGCTCTGTGCACTGGCATTGGTAACTGTTTTAGATTTAGCCCACCGACTCCTCCTTCCCCACGTGGTTTTGTCACTCCACCTCTGAGACAGAGAAATGGAAGGATGGAATGAATACAGTGATCACCAGATCACAAATTACAAGTTTTGTGACAAGCGGAGTTTACGTGGGAACCTACCTGATCTCCCAAATACCTAAATCAGAAGAAATGGACACAAGCCCCCAGAGGCAGAAGTGTGAAATTTGGTGAATATGTTCCGGAAAACCAACAAAATAAAGACGCTACCACCTTCAAAGATGTTCCCTCCCATCTGTTATTTCTGCACCGCTCACCATGTACAATATTGTACAGCCAATGCTGTCATGTTAAAAAATTATCAGAAATAAGCATAAGAATCTATGCATAGATACTTAATAGTCAAAGGAATGAAAGACAAAAAGAACACTATATCCCTGGTGGAAGAGTTCAAGTTTTCATTTCCTAATAGTTTCAAGGGAATTAGTTACCTTGATATCTCTCTTGCATTAAAAAAAAATGAACTATACACTTAAAAAGCAAGAATTTTAGTAAAAATTAAGTCATAATAGAAGATGAGAAGAGCTCAAGAAATAACTGAACAAAAAATGTAAAGTATCACTGAGCCACATGAAAAGTTCCCAAAGTAGAATAAACTTAACTGACAACATAGTCAAGGACAGGCTTGTGCTTGAAAAAAAAAAAAAATCACATAAGAAAACGTTTTATAAAATAAAAATGATTTAATAGGAAAAAAAATTACTGTATTCTATGCTCCAACTTTTTATATAGAATGATGAGCACAGATCCTAGTAAATTTATTATATTCCAATACTGCTACTCCTGCTCCTACTACTAATGATAGAAATAATATAGAAGGGAAAGTTCAGGGTTGCCTTATGCTTTTCCACAGAAATAAGTACTCGGGAGACAGTGGGATAGTGTCCATAAAGTTTGGAGGGAAGGAAATTAGACTCATTAATTTTATATCCAGCTGTAGTTTGTCCTTGGAATATTAAGTTCACAGATCTCCACCTCAAGCATGCAGAATGTTAACGTACAACATGCATACATCTTCCTTGGAATTAAGGAACAGACACTAGACAAAGAAATGCATCCAATGAAGAGATTAAAAAAAAAAACCCTAGGAGTAGAAAAAATCATGGTCAAATGGATTGATAGTGAACTTTAAATTAGTTTAAATATATAACTGGTAACGTTAATGACTCTGAGTGTTACTGTTACCTAGTAGGAAAAAAATTATAAAACTTGCCAGTGAAAAATAATATTTAAAATCAGTACGTGGGGAAAACAAGGATTCAAGAGATACTATTTAGGGTGGAAGCGTATAAGTTTTTAAAAAATGTCTTCAATTACAATGTTTTAAATAAAATTTCCTCCGTTTAACTTTAGAGGGAGTTTTAATAAGTGGAATTTATTTTTATAAGGAAATTTTTATTTAGAGTTCGGTAACTCCTTTAGTTTTGAGTTGGGTTCTATCTTCTGTTAACTTCAAGAAAAATGAAAATAATTTCTTTATGTTTTAAATGGCCTACATTGGACTGTGATTCCACTGAGAGGTGACACTGGTAATGACTGGTTTAAAGAATATATTTATCTGTGACTTCTTTTCTTCATCAAAGAACCTGCTAACAAAACAGCAGAATAGTGATCAATTAGAATTAGGCTGAAATGAAAATCCATGAACATGAAGAAGGAAAAAGAAGAAAGATACGATGATTGGAAATTAGGAAACGTGCTGTGCCTTGGGGTGACTCAATATAATAATGAGCCATAATCAGTAGTAAAGGAGGATGTTGCAAGAAATATGTTACACCTGTGAGCTTTGCAGAGCTGAACAACTCACACTCTCTACACCTCTTATTACATCTGATGCTAATACACCCTTTGCATTCAAAATACAACAGTGTCTTACGTATTTAACCTTTTCAAAGGTTGTCCAAAAAGTCTTCAGGACTCACATTTGATGCAATCTGTTTCTATCTTCTGAATTCTGTCACTTAGGAGAACTGTATTTCTCTTTCCAGAGATCTCTCATTGGACTGTGGGCTCCGATATCTGTTACCCTGATGAGTGTAAGCTCTGTGAAGGATGATTGTGTGTTTTCTTATGCTTATTCACCATCCTACAGAACCTGGCAGAGCGCTTGGAATGTAGTAGTACTTAATAAATATTTGCAAACAGAAGAAATGGATGAAGAATGTATGCGTGAACATCAATCCCTATTCCCAAGGTCACCTAGCGAGAGAGTGACAGAACTGGGATTTAACCCCTAGCTTCCCTGACTTTAAAGTCCCTCTGCTCTCTGCTGCACCAAAGTCGCTTCCCTACACTCTGGAGAAAGGACAGTAGAAATCTAATCATGAAACCCTTTGTCAAGTGTCAAAGGACACTCTGGCAGTCTTCACTGGCCCGTGAGCCTACCACATATGGCTGTTCTTCTGATGCGTTATGGGTTTGAGAAAGAAAAAAGTATTAGAAGAGGTTATGTCTGCAGGTATAAAGAAATAAAAGATTGTGATTCAAGATCCTTAGGCATTTCATGCCGCTTGGATAAAGGGCTCACAGCTTGGAAAGACCTTGTCACACATGCTCCACTCAGCTCTCCCTTCCATCCATCAAATGGTGGGAATGCTGGGATTCTATCTTCCCATGGTGCTGCCTCGTCACACAACTTTAGGGGTCACTGTATGACTTCAGTGCTTTGGTATTTTGGAAGATTGTTTTCTGTAATGAGATGTTAAGATGGAACCTTTTGCGAGTTAGTTTCAGAATAGAGTGCTAACTACTTCTGTATTCTAGTGTGCTGTCAGATGGCACATGCAGCACTTGTCAAGGATGAGATCAAAGGTTATGTGACCACTAGCCCAATGTTCCCCTGAAAGGTATAAAAGTGAGTGAGGAGAAGATTTAAAAAGTAAGAAGCATGTTAGAGATGTTGCCTCTTGCACATGGAGAGGAGACAAGAGCTCATTCCACCTCACTTTGGGCTGAATGATGAGAGTTTTAAGGAGACTGGGATCTGCAGGCACAGTGGCTGATAATGGAGTGTTAAAGCCTGATGGGAGAAAACTGGGATCTGTTCTGGTGAAAGATGAAGAAGGCCAGTCTTACTGGGAATGACTAGCTCTCCAGAGTTCATTGGAGCAAAGTATTTCTGCTTCTAATGGACCAGATGGGTCACGAGAAAAGATGGGGCTGGGTGTCATCCTAAAAAGGCTTTTCCCGAAAAGGACACATGAATGAGTGTTGGGACCCCAGTGAAGGGAGCCTTATTGAGACTGTCAGAGGCCAAAGGAGAAGTTGTGGGTGACCGCCATGTAGGGAACTGAATGTGAGGTATTGAGAAGCGATGGAGGAATGCCGGTAAAGAATTCACAACAAGCCACAAGAAGGGATCAGCTTTGAACATCCCCTGAGCCTCGTCCCTGTATTTACCCACCATTACACCCAAAGGAAACCAGATTATATCAGCACTGATCAACAGGGACTTCCCTGAACTTTGTCTCTCTTCGTCTTCCACTTCAGTCCTGGAAGAGCCACAGGCAGCCTCGTGAGGGGGTGGAGAAAAAAGAGAGAAAGGCCAAACCTGATGTAGACCTGACCTGGGGAAGGAAGTGACTTTAATTACAAAGGAAGTTAATATTGTGATAAATCCATAGGACTGAACATATTAATCCCTGAACTAAGGCTCTCCAGGGGATGCTTTTATCATTGGAGAGCAACCAGACAAGCCATAGAACCAACTCAATATTATATCTAGAGAAGAACCAGTATCCAGAAAGTGTCTGAATGGACAAGGGAAAAAATGCTCCCGCGTGGCCCCCCAACCCCACCATGCCATTTGGAGTCCTGATCTTTCAGTGTCTTGGTTATACTTTTATTGTTTGCAGGAGGGTAAACTGGAGGGTTCAAAACTCACTACATTTGAATTCCATCTATTTTCCTAGTCCAACCTTACCCTATGCAAGATTCCCCTCTGATATAATGAAAATAACTGTTATCAGTTACAGAGCATTTGCTTCATTCCACATACTATGCTGGATGCTTTATGAATGTGAATAAATTTAATCTTGTTATTAACCATCCCAAGGGCGGTAGGTATCATAGTCTCTCATTACAGTTTCAGAAACTGGGACTAACAGGAAAGCACTTTAACCAACACCACATGATTAGTGAGGGTCAGAGTCCAGGTTTCTGCGAAAATCTAACCAGCTCAAAATCTTTACCCACTAACCATAACTCCACTTCCTGTCTCTTAAGCAGTTGTTAAGAAGATAGTTGGGAATTAAGACTTTGTTAAGCCTCTAGCTAAACTCTGATGCCTGGGAAAGAACTAACCTTCAACAGCTGCTTCCAACTTAATTCTCCCATCGCTGTAAGCGTATCCTTTGTAAAGCATCAGAAATCAACTTCTTGACATGCCTGCTCATTCCCATTAGTCTTGCCTTATAACACCACATAAAACCAGTTTAAATACTTAAATACATGAGAATCTTTCTGCTACAATGGCCATACCTCCTTTAAATACCTTTTTTTTTTCCAGTTGAACCATTTCAGTCATTTCTACCATTTCTCATCCTTTAACTTGTCCTTAAATGATACCAGTGAAATGTATCTTCCCTGCCGTATCTTTCCACTATGGACTATAGACAGCACTTTGCTTGCTACACCGTATTGTAGGCAATTTAAATGTCTAGATGCAATTGGACTTTAATAGTGAATGTGGGTTGGTTGGTTGGCACATGAGGGATCCTTATCAGATCCTTCTTTAATTCCAGTTCCTTAATCTAGACTCCCCATAGTTTGTTTATGGATCTCTAAAATTGCTCTGATCATGTTAAATCTTGACTTTGCCCCTCAAGCGATGGGATATGTTTTGTTTTGCTGAGAACCACGGCCTCATTTGCGTCATGTAAACAATTCATGCTTCTGCCTTCCCCTTAGTGATCTTTCCATCCACCCCCGATGCACCTGAGCTTGTTTGCTTTTTGACATTCTGCTTCGGATATCCCCCCATGGCCCACAGGTAGGGCAGTGTCTAGACATTCAGAAGCAGAGGGCTAGAATTTAGGGGGCACGTTAATGATACAGCATCTTTCTGCCTGTTCTTAATTTAGAGATGGATTGATTTTGAGAGAATAAGTGAATACAGCAAGAATGATAGGCAGGAAAGGAAGATTAAACTTGAAAATGGGGAGAGAAGCATCTGAACAACAAGATTAATAATGATTCCAGCAAATGGCAACTTCCATTTATGAAGCAAGTGTTACACTCCAGACTCGGTAAAGTGCTTTGCCCACATCCTATTATATAATTCTTGACACAACATTAAAAGGCAAACATTCTTTGCTTCATCTACTATGGAAAACTGAGGCTTGGGGATGTTAAGTCACTTCCTACAGATCTTACAGCCATTAAATTGCAGAGGTAAGATTTAAACTTAGTGTCTTTCTCATTTTAGAGTTTATCACGCTTTAACCGCTGTGTCATATTGCCTCCTAAGTGAGAAAGAATCTAAAAGAAGGTGCCTCAAACAAACAAAACCTCCAAAAGTCTCTGATGTAGAAAAGAGACTGAAGAGAATACAGGGCTCCTGGATGTCATTGGAAGGTTGGAATGTGAGGCAGCACCTGAGGTGCTGAAACTTGTGATCTGTATTTGTTGCTGTGATGTAGAACCGTGGTCTACACGGTACTGGGGGTGTGAGAAGATGACACTACTACTTTTAGCCGAATAGACCTGTGGTTTTCAACCTGGGGTGAGTCTGTGCCCCAGGGCGTATTTAGCAATGTCTGGGGACATTTTTGTCTCCACAGCTGCTGAGGGGAAGCGGGACGGGATGCTGCTAAGTGTCCTGCCTTGCGCAGGATGGCCCCACAGCATTAACTTGGCCCAAAAAGTCAGTAATTCTGAGATTGCGAAACCCTGGAATGGACTAAAGCTACTAAACTTTACTAGAATTGCATTTTTATCTCATTAATATCAAGCAGAGCTGTCATGTCTAGAGGGGCTGAAAGTGCACAGGGAAACAGGCTTGTCGTGCAGGAAGAAGGGGAAAAGCAGTATTTTCTGGGGTGAGGCTTAGAGCCTCGGGAGGAATGTGCTGACCACGGACGTGTCATTGTTAATACTCAGCTGCGAGCTGAGACAGCATGCCAGCCATCCTTTGCATAGGTGGTTTTGGGTCAAGCTAGAAAGAATCGGCCTTTGAATCAGTACTCAACGATTGTAGCAGATTTGCCTGTCTCCTGTGTTTTTGCTATTCCTTCTTTAAGGAAAAAGAAAAACCAATGTCTGTTGTAAGTTGTAAAAGGAGGATCTGTGACGCACTATATTTAGCATCACGAGGGAGCAGAACTGCAATATTTGCTTTCCATAAATTTGCAAAAAGAAAGATATTTTCCACCCACCCCACCCATTCCATGGTTTTCCACTGACAGCTGCATATATGGATATCCTGCCATATATCTCTGGAGAGAAGGGGAGCTGAGCCGCACGGGCAGGCCCGTGAGTAGGGCCATTGACTCCGCTGTTCTTTGACGGGCAGACGCGAGTGCTTTCAGGGGGCCGGTTCTCCTGCTCTGAATGAACTGCTGGGGCACAGCTAGTGGATGGCTTCACCCAGTAATTCCTGGCTGCTTCCTATTTGGGTCAGTGATGAGGTGGGCAGCGTCAGCTGTAGCCCCAGGATCCAAAAGCAACTTTCCAAGCTGGAACGCCTTACAGTTAGGCCCTGTTGACGGAGACTAGTAAGGAAACAGATATGAGTGGGAGAGGAGAGGAGAAAGAAGGACACGGTTTCTGTGAATTATGGCTAGCGGATTAGAGAAATAAAAGCAGAGTTTTACGGAGGACATAGAGGGATATCTGCATCATGCCACTTCCGTTGCTGTTAGGATAAAGTTCAAACTGCCTGATGTGATGGACTGGGCCTGGTGCGAGCAGGCCCCTGGCTGTCTCTGCAGCCTCCTCCTGGGCTACCCTTACCTCTCCAGCCAGACTGACCACCATCTTTTAGTCCCTCTAATCCTCAAGGTCTTTGAAAATGCTCTTTTCTCATCCTGGAGAGGTCTGCCCCCTAGCCCTTCTCCTGGCTAACTCCTACTCATCCTTAGGATGTAGTTGGAACATAACTTCTGTGATCTCCCAGACTAGGTTGGGTTCCTGACGCATATTTCCATAGCAACTTGACCATTTTCACTGCAGTTATCCCAGTTGCCATTCCTTAGCTATGTTTCACGTCTGTGAGCTCCATGGAAGCTGGGACACATCTGCCTTGGTCATCCCTGCATTCCTAGTACCTAGCCCCGCAACTGGCCCGCAGTAGTTTGGCTGGACATAGTACTAAAGAGTAAGTAATGTGGGAGAGAGCGAAGGAGAGAAAGAGGGAAGGTAGAAAGGGAGGAAAGGAGAAGGAGGGAGGAAAGGGAAGAAAGAAGGAAAAAGAGAACTCCATGCGAAAGAAACATTCAGTCATCAGGTTCAACTTACGAGCTAAGCTGTAAGTCAGTGGGAGAACTGAGGGCTAAAATCTGGAACTCCTGAATCTCAATTGGATAAAATAAATGGACAAATAAACACAATACATCTCGAAAGAGTATTCAGAAGGAGGCCCACCCTCCGCACACCTTGGGGGGAGTACTGTGTTTGTCACGTCTCAGCGCGAGCCAGTCCCTGGGGGTGTCTCATACAGAAGCCCCCTGCTGTGTCTCCTGCCATTACTGACAGAATGATTAGGGGTCTTGCATCTATAAAGCAGAAACTCTATGCCAAGGACCGTGCAGAGTACGTGAAGTACATCTTCTCATTTCATCCTCAAATACCACACACTGAGAGTAGGATTTGCGCCCCAGTGGTGCCGATGGGGATGTCAAAACTCAGAGAGTCAGTGTGCATTTGGGGAAACCACATGCCTCTGGGCACCTGGAGGCCTTATTCCTACCTCCCCTCTCTGATCCCATGCCTGCCTGGTGACTCTTCTTTGTGCTTCACTTCACACGTTACTTTCTCAGGGGAGGTTTGCCTACTTTCTTCCCTCACTGGGTCAAACCCTCTCTTATAGGCCCCTACCTCTATTCTTTGTACCTTTCACACTGGTTGAGCCTTTTTGAGTGACTAGCTGACTACTATGTGAAGGCGAGGGACATGCCTGGATGGGAATGCCCCAGCACCTGAATAGTCCCTGCCTGACACGTTAGAAGTTGCCACTAAGCAGTTATAAACAAATGAGTTAGGTCCTTTTATTGAGTACTTACTGTGCTTTGGACCCTGTGCTAATCTCTGGATATGAAGAAAATTAATGCATGGCCATTGCTCTAAAGGAATTTGTTGTCCCACGGGGGAAAAGTACTACTTAAAAGAAATAAGAGGACTGAAGTGTTACGGGTAATGGGGAGCCCAGGGGAATCCCTGGGTGGGGAGGGGATAGAGGTAGTTAATTTTATCAGAGTATGGGAAACATTCAGAAACAGTTCACCAGAGAAGAGGAGTCTTTGTGGGAGCCCTCCAAAGTGCGAAGGCTTTTGTCGGGTGAACAAGGGTGATGTGCGGTTAGGGTGAAGGAAATACAGGGGCAGGGAGCAGTGCAAGCAGAGGAAAAAGAAAAGCAGGTGTGAAACAGCATTCTGTGTTAGGCAACGGCTTGGTTTACCCAGAGGGCAGGGTTGATCCAGAGGCATGGCCGGGATGAGACTGAAGAGGTAGAAGTGGGCTGGATCATGAGGTCGTTTCCGTGCTTGCCCTGGGAGTTTGAAGTCCTCACTTTAGGTAGCAAGTGTGCGCAGCTGGGAGAATACTGAACCGGTCATTCATCATTCACACACACAGACCCTGGGAACTACCACCACGCCACCCCCGGTGCTCCCATACTGAAGAATGTGGGCGGAAATGAGTAAGACAAATGCCCCCCTCCAAGAAGACTTAAGTTTATTACCTACATAACAGCAGTCAGACCCTGGTCTGCTGACTGCATGCAGACCCAAACCTCACGTATTTCACAGCAGGAAACTGAGGGCCAGGAAAGTTCAGCCCTGGCCCAAGGTGTATTAGTGGCAAAGTCTGGACTGGGACCTCTGTTTATAATTCCTGTTCTCCTGATCTTGCTTCTAAAAGATTCTAATGCTAGGTTCAGACTCTTACTTCTCATTTTATTTTCTCCTTGCAGTCGAGTGTGTTGGGAAGAGTATGGGTTTTGAAGCCAGTTGGATCTTGGTCCAGATCCAGGCTCTACCACTGACTTACTCTGTGACTATGAACACGTTCTTCCCTGGGTTTCGGTATCCTGGCAAATGGAGTGGAAGATTACTCTCTAGTTGGTTTGTAATGAATGTAATTATGTTGGCACACGTAGAATATCTAGCACAGGCTTAACTCATGTTAGTTGTCCAGCTTCCCTTGCTGGAAGATAAGGGAGGTGCATCTTCCAGTATCACCAGGAGACCCCAGGGCATCTCTCAAAGGATGTGAATTTTCTTGTTGTTGTTCCTCCTTGTAACCAGGATTTATCTCTTATCTCTCTGACTGTGCCATCTGAGGGGGAGAAGTGGTTGGAAACATTTTCTTAACTAGAAACACTGGCTGGGGTTCAAGGAACGCCCGTCTGGAGTCTCCATGTCAGCAGGCTTCCACATTCACCAGCTGGGCAGATAGTTGCCGTTCTGGAGAGATAAAGCAATTTCATTATTCATTTGCCCATAAAAGTTTGTCCTTCCTTGTCAGGGCTGAGGTGTTATTTTTATGACATAAGGGCAGAGGCTACTCTCCAGGCTCTAGTCTGAAAGACCAGCTTTTCTTAGAAATGGTAGGAACAGGCTCGCCTGTTCGTGGAAGGACACTTTGCTGAAATAGTGGGGCTTTGTAAGTCCCCGTAGGAATGGAGGTGGCTGAATTTCCAGACTTGGATTTGGCTGAAGGAATTTCTGACAGACACATTCCCTCAATGGTAACCTTGGACTCATTAGAGCTTTGGGAGCAAAATAAAGCATGTTTTACATTCTGGGACTCAGAACCATAGCCTTCCTTCCCTCCCTGTCTTCCTCCCTCATTTATTTATTTATATTTTAAACTTTACCACGGCTAGATGTGCAAAAAGACACGCACTTACATTCTACATTTTCAGTGGAAAAGAACAAGATTCAGACACTTCTCCAGGTATCTCCAACCCTACAGCTTTCTAGAAATATGTAAATTTTTTTCAAAATTTGAGAAGTCTCTGTGACCAGATGTTTTCAATGAATAGACATGAGTGAAATCTTCCAATTTTTTACTTTTCATTTCCTTCTAAAGGTCCACTTCTGAGTACTCCCACGAGTGTTTTTTTTTAATCAAATCTTGACCTGCTTAACAACCCTAACACCACACATTACAAGTGAGTGACTGCCACGGCATTGACTAGGATGAAAGCAGACAATGACGCGATGAAGCATTTCCTACTTACTCAAGGAAGGTGTGCAGAGTGCCTGCCATGTGGCAGACACGGTACTGGGCACTGAAATTACAGCAGAGAAAAAGAAAAGACACACTCCTTGCCTGCAGCGAGCTATCTTCTTGTAAACTTTTGGCAGAACTCATATATTTGGGTTTGTTTTTTTTTTAATTAAGACTTTTGTTCAGAGCAGTTCAAGGACCACAGCAAAATTAAGAGGCAAGTACAGAGTTTCCGCGTACCCGCTATGCCACGCATGCATGGCCTCGCCTCTTGGATCAGCATTCCCCACCAGAGTGGTGCGTTTATTACAACTGGTGACCTTACAGCAACACAGCACAGTCACCCAAAGTCCGTAGTTTACGTTGGGGTTCACTCTTGGGCTTGTACATTCTGTGGGTTTGGCTACATTTATAATGACAGCTCTCCATCATTATACAATCATACAGAGTATTTTTACTGCCCTAAATATCCTCTAGGCCTTTCCTATTCATCCCTCTCTCTCCCCTAGCCCCCTGACAACCACTGATTTTTAGTCTCCAGTTTTGCCTTTTCCAGAATGTCACGTAGTTGGAATCAGACAGTATGTAGCCTTTTCAGATTGGCTTCTTTCACTTAGTAATATGCATTTACATTTCCTCTTCATCTTGAAAGCTCATTTGTTTATAATAGTTTACTGTCTGGATGTTCCATAGTTTATTTATCCACTTACCTACCAAAGGACATCTTTACCGCTTCTAAGTTTTTTATGAAGAAAGCTGCTATAAATATCCACATGCAGGTTTTTGTAGGGACAAAAGGTTTTAACTCCTTTGGGTAGGTAACAAGGAGCATGATTGCAGAATTGTGTGGAAAGACTATGTTCAGTTTTGTAAGAAGCCGCCAAACTGTCTTCTAAAGTGGCTGTGCCACTCTGCATTCCCACCAGCAATGAACAAAATTTCCTGTTGCTCTACTTCCTCACCAGCATTTGATGATGTCAGTCATCTGGATTTTGGCCATTCTAATAGGCGTGTAGTGGTATCCTGTGTTATACTGCATTTCTCTGACGATGCGATATGGAACATCTTTTCATATGCATATTTGCTCTTTGTATGTCTTCTTCATTATTATGATAATTTCATCATTTGTAAAATGGAAATAAATGTAACCACCTGCTAGGGCAGTTGAAAGAGTTAAGTGACGTGATAATATGAAAGCAAGGGAACATGGCTAACCGGTTGAGAGGGGTGGAAGCCAAAGTGTCCAGGTTTAAATCCCAAATCTAGGCTACTAAACCTCTTTCTGCCCCACGTCTCTCCTCAGTTTTAATGAGGAAAATGATATTTACTTCATACATTTGCTATAAGAGAAAATGAAATAATTTATGGAAAGCATTTAGTGTCTATCAAACAGTAAATGCTCAGTGATGCTATTTCTTGGGTATACAGCAAATGCTCAATTAAACTTTGTTGATGTCATTCACTAAAATCAGAAGAAAATGAAATTTTGTGATATAGGTAGAGTTTGATTTCCTTTTGGATGTCTGACTTTCCTAAAACAATAAGGTTTAAGAGGTGTTGTTTCCAACAAAGACCTTTAAGAATATTACACAACTTGTGGGAATTTGGGAAAACTTCACTCATTCTTCCAATTCATCTCCCTGAGGACTATTTTCCCTCAAGTTTCCACTTTCTTCATTGGTGTGGAATTTGGCCAGAGAGACAGATTACTTTCCCCTTAAAGGACACTGAAACCTAGCCTTTTGCTTGAGTTTGTGGTTGAGCACATGATTTCTTAAGAAGTTATGGACAAGAGAATTACAGTGTTGTCAGGCATTCAAACATCAGGGATTCCATTTAAATGAACTGATAACTGGGATCCCTTGAAACTTATCTTTTAAGATTCCTCTGGCTTCTGTGAGCAGAGGTAGATGGGGACTCCCATTCCTGCCTTCACTGGTTCAGTGATCACATAGCTTATTCACTCATTAATCAAGTATTTATTGAGCTTACACTGTATATTAAGCACTATGCTAGGTGCTAAGGATTTAGATGTGAATAAATTGCCATCCTTCTCTTATGAATACTATCTTCCAGTGGAGGATTACACAAGGAGGCAAGAAATTTCAATAGATTATAGCTGATGGGATGTTGGCACAGGTACAGGGCTGGACCCGAAATCAAGGCTCCTATCTCCTTTAGGAGCCAAAGCACCGAGGACGTGCTATCTGAGCTGAGGCTTGAAGGACAAGTAGATGTCAGCCAGACAAAGTGGATGTGGGATTTGGGGGTGCATTTTAGCCAGAGGTAGCAGCATATGCAGACCTGGGGATTAGCAAGAGCATGGCACATACAGGAAATACTAAAAGTGGATGAAAGCTGGTGTGCAAAATCGGATGTAGCCAGAGCTGAGGTTGGGAAAACATACAAAAGGCAAATCTTGACAGCCATATACGTTGCCTAAGTAATTTGAACTAGCACAGTGCTTGGAATTTTGATACATCTTTGTTGAAAGGCTGAATGGATCAATGAACTTTATGCTGAAGGCAATGAGGAGTCCTTAATTGATTCCCTTTTGATTTTGTTAGGTGATCATTTGATTCAGGCAAACAAATGCTTAGCCGAGTAGCTTGTGTGGGAAATTGACCCCACAGAAACAGTCTTCCTCCATGTTTTGCAATCTCTGGGGATAGAGGGAACAAGGAGAAGGAGACAGACAGAAGAGGATTCATCCTTGGGAGCAGACTAAATAAGGCAGGTCTATGCCAAACCCAAAGAAATGCGGAGACGAGTCATAGATAAGCAAATGAATGGAACATGTGTGGTTTAAGCCTTTAGAGAGAGTGGGGTTCCAGTCCTGTCTCTGTTCCTTACATCCATGGGCTTTAAATTGTTCAAGACCCAGTTTCCTCTTATGGATGAAGGAGTCGTAACATTCAGGCACATGGTTATTGTGAGTATGGGTTGCCTTCATATATAATGTCTTTGTATATAAAATCCCTAGCACAGTGCCCATTCTTCTGCTGGAATGCCCAAAACAGATCATGTAAGGTAAATCACCATCACATAATTTGGGTATTTTCTAACGTGTCACTAAGAATAACTGTATTGACTGAGTGCTTATACTAAGCACTGTTCTAGGATTTAAAGTGACAATTGACTTAATCCTTCCAAAGATCCTTCAAGACAGGGAATTCTATTAGCCTCATTTTGCAAAGGAGAAAAACGGAAGCACCGAGGGAGAAAATCTGAGTTCATACGAGGGTGTGTTGCCAGAAGTGGCAGAGCTAGGATTCAAACCCAGGCTGTCTGCTCGAGAGGACAGGACTGAAATACTTTCTTATATCATAAAAAATAATCAGGTATGTAATAAATATCAAAACGCCACACATGAAGTCTGTGCATCTGGCAACCCTGATCTGATACTACGTACACTGAAGTCTCAAGGAAGTTGTCTTCTGGAACAATCTTATATCATCTCATTTAGCCCCCTAACACTCGGATCAGAAATAATCCTGTTTTGTGTAGATGGTTAGACAATTACCAATACCTAAACTACAGTGCTGTCCAAGCCTCTGTTTGAGTCACACAGATTTATTTGGAATAAGTTGTGGTATTGCGTAAACATTTTTTTAATTATCTAGCTGAGAATCACCTTCTATATACAAAGAAGAACAGTGCTCTGTTTGACGTGAGGAGACTTGCCCAAGTGTCTGGGATCTGTCCATGAAACTGAGTTCCTAAAGAAAAGATATTTGGGGCAAAAAGGATATTCAGGTTTGAGGTTGTTTTCATTGCAGAACTCATTAGACGGTTTGGTTGTGTATAACAGAAATAAATCAAATTTATTTACATAATTAAGGGAATTCACTGATGGTTGTATCCAAAAGTTCAGAGCTAGGGCCAACTTTCTGTACAGATCACTCGAGTGGTTCGATATTATGACCAAAGGTCTGTTTTCTGTAGGTTTCTTCTCTCTGCTTTTGACCTTTTTGTTACCATCTTAGAATGATAAGATGGATATAAGCCAGTGGCCAGATGCTCTAGGTCTGCATGTTTACTTACAAGCAGAGATAGAAAGAACTTCGCTCTCACTAGCTCTCCCAAAAATGTGAGAAAGCTTCATTCCCCAAAGCTGGGCATATGGCTCCTTGCATCTCACTGGCTTAAACTGGGTCATGTGACCATTTCTAAACCAACCATGCTGGCAAGTAGATGGGCTTCACTGATTAGCACGCACCTGTCAAAGTCTACCTCTGGCGATGGGGGTGAGTCAGTCCTACCTGAATGCATAGCTAAGAATGACTGTCAGTTCTCCAAAGGAAATGTTGCCCTCAGGAGAGAGAAATGGATGGTAAACAGTAGACCAAGGTGTACACAGCAATGTTTTTCTTGGAAGAGATTGCTCCAGAAGACAACTTCCTTGAGACTTCAGTTTATGTAGCATCATATCAGGGTTTCCAGATGCAGTTCAAAAGCCGCAAGCATTGTTTTGAAGCAGCAATTGTGTAAATCCAGTCAATATTTACATTAAGAAGGGACTTCTCACCAACTGGGTTATAAAATTGGGGTTCACTTAGACTGATCGGATCACCTGGCCCGGAACCATCTGGAGGTCATTCTCAGAGCTTAGAGGAATATTGCAGGGTAAACGTTTTACTTCCCAGATAGGGAAACTGATGCTCTAGAAGATAAAATGCCTTATCTAAGTCCCCCAGGCTGAGAAATTCAAAGCAGACATGAGAATAATGCTCTTCCTTGCTGTCTCTCTTAAGCACACAGAGATAAACAAGCAAGGTTTCAACTAGTCATGACAAGCACCGCACCATTCGAGAGCTTACCCAAACAACTTAGCTAACTGCCCTGATGATTTTAAACACTAGCTCACCAATAAGGCAGGACGAGAATACAGCAGAGGTGCACACATGCGCTGTAGACATGTGTGTGAGTGGTAGTGTGTTTGTGTTCTTGTTTGTTTACAGGGCTTAGTATCCAAGGGACATGTTGTATTGCCATTTTTCAAGACTGGGGCTTGACTCTGACTCTGGTTTAAGTTTTCCATGATCGGCTCGCAACATTTCTTCCTTTAGGCAGTTCTTCCATAACGGAAAAGCAGTAGGCGACAGCTTCCATCTGGCTGATCCCAAGTTACTTTTCATATAATTCATCATTTTTTGAAGCTACCTCCCAACGTATTGGGCCCAACTCGACAAGTCACGGCTTTTTATGAGGCCTCATTCAACTATCTTAGCATCTCAGAAGGAAGGGAGAACTCACTCCACAATTATCTTTTATGGAAAGACTTTGGACACGCCTTTTGAAATTGCATGCCCAGGACTTTTTGTGCAGAAGAATCAAGGTATCATATTATCCAATGTCCCTGGCAAGTCCCTAGGACTAAATTTCACACTACAAGATGTTTGTTGTTCATCTCAAAGGTCAGCTTTGACTGCATTTATTAAATTACTAACTTGCTCGTCTTTTGTCATTAGAAGATGGTATGAATTAAAGCTTTTTTGTTCTGGTCACAGGGCAGATTTAGCTGAAAAACAGCTAAAAGAATTGGAGTGACCAATAACATGGAACCAAAAAGAAACTATAATAAACACTCACTGCTCTTGGGGGGACCCAACACTGCTTGATACAACTCAGGAATGTACCATTTGTTAAAACACAAGGTGGATCCCGTATCAGTCTCTTCCTCAAAATAAATAAAACTGTCAGAGCATGAGCCCTCGTGCCTCTGAGCCTGCCTCCTCCAGTTCCCATGGCCTTGATCTGTTCTTACCACCTTTGCAATCAAACAATTTCAACGGGTTTTCATGGCCTTCGCGATAAAGTTCAAATGCCTTAGAAGATGTGCAAGCCTCCTCTAGCCCCATCTCCCACTGTTCTTCAAACTCTCATTTTACCAGCAAACAAACAGTGACTTGATTTTCTGTTACATGCACTATGTACTTAGACACGTATCTAAGCTTTTTGCAAATACTGTTCCTTCAGCTAGGAATGATCTACCCTACTTGTCCAAATAATGAAATCATCGTTTATAATTTAACTTAAGTATCAGAACTTTTGGGAAGGGTAAGTTTATGGTATGTGACATATGTAAATAAAAAAATTGTTTACAAAACCCACAACTTTGAGAGCTCTCTTCTGATGATTTCTTCTCTAACCTAACTCTGCCACACACAGTTGGGTACCTGGAAGCAGATATCCACACACACACACGATACCAAATTAGAGACCCATAATCTGCCCTTCCCAAACACACTCTTTACCTACCTATCTTCTGTATTTATGGATTTACTTGTTTATTTTCTGTCTAGATGTGGGCTCTGCAATGTGGTAGCCGTTAACAACACGTGGATGCTGTTCACTTGAAATGCGGTCCAAACTGAGATGTGCTAGATAAAAATCACACACTAGAGAGTCTTGGTATAAAGACTAGGGTAAAAGGTCTTATTCATAATTGTATAATGATTACATGTTGAAATTAAAATATTTTGGAATTACATTGGGTTAAATAAAAATATTAACATTAACTTCATCTTTTTTTTTTTTAACCTCTTTAAATGGGTCTACTTGAAAATTTAAAATTAGGTTTGTGGCTTTATTTCATTTGGACAGCACGGATCTAGGCTGTGAGTTCTTTGAAGGTAGGAATAATGTCTTGGTCTCCGCTAGAATCTGACCCGTGGTAGACACTCAAGAACCCATCTCCGCATAAAGTGAGTGAATGAATATAGTTAAGTCCCAAACTGAGAACAGTGGGACCACGGGGGAGAGGATATGCAAGGCTGTGAAAGTCCTACCAAAGAGATAAGGCTGGAGCCTTGAAGCCCTGTGTGGTTCGGGTAGTAAAGAAGAGATTGCTGTGTGACTTTCCCAAGTCAGTTCTTCTCTCTGGACTTAGGTTTCCCATAGGAAAATAAAGAGCAAGACAAAATGGGCTTTGATGCCACTCCGTTAAGAGTCTATAATAAAGATGACATCCAACAGCTAGTGGTGCCCACTGCAGCTGGAATATTTATTTCACTCTTGATTCCACGTTGCCAATTAGCTCCCAGCGTGTGTAGCGGGTCCAGGCATGCCTGGAGTTTCTCTTAAATTTGTTTATGTACATGTGTGTTTTGTGCCTGTCTCAGCCTATCAGTCAATAACCAATGTTGAGGTTGGATGAGACTTTGTGGTTCTTATTATGACTGCAAGATGCCCTTCAGCGATAACCATCAGGAAACTGAAAAAAAATAGAGGTTTGTTACTTACAAGGTTGGGGGTGGTGGATAGTGGGGAGAAGAGGGTGAGAGAGAGAGAGAGGGTCTGGGGTTTTGCTTTTATTGGGGTCAAGCCCGGGGCCTATGGTTTCCAGGGCTCCCTCTTTATTAGTGAATTTGAAACAAAAGCAGGAATTTAACACATGAGAAAAAACAAGTAGCCCAAATGCACAGTTATTGAGACCAACCAAGATCTCTAAAAGGACAGAGCCTCTGGGGGGCAGGTGACCTGGCTCTTTATCTAGTCCTGTGGCTGGCAACCTGTTTAGTTGAGACAGTCTGTCTTTGAAGTGGATGCCTCTTTGAAATGGATGCTTCAACAATCAAAACTCAAGTCAGACACATGCATTCCAAAAAAGAGGAAGCCCAGCCGTCAGGGTTTACGTTACAAAGTGGTTGGTTCAGCTGGACAGGTCAGCCTCGGGCCTCCTCCACTTGAAACGTCATGTGCACGGTCTTGATTCATGGAAGGCTCTGTAGGCCGTTCTTTGTGCCTCTGGTTGGGCTTTAAGTGGACATCTGACCCGAGGCAGCCACTGACCGATGACCCAGAGGTAATGTATTCTCATTAATCTGTTCAGACAGACTACCTCTAACATTAGGATTTGAAGATACAAAAGAAAATGGGATAGCTATTCACAACCATAAATGTAAATTTATATAGTATGTATTATAAAAACAATGCTAATTATTACTACACTGAATGTTCATACTGTATTAGGTTTTGCATGCTGTTTACATTGTCTCCTTCAAACTCCACGAGAATGAAGTTTGGATTGTTGTTTTACACTCAGAGATGATGTGAATGGCTCAGAGAGTGGAAGCAACTTGGCTAAGCAGTAGAGGAGGAATTAGAACCCACGTCTGTTCTGCTTGTTTTCGCCATGACGTGATTGCTGTCTTTAGTGTCCCCGGGTATAAATCTGGTCCAATCTGCTGCTGACCTGATAAATCGATCCCTCAGGTGGAAATGACCTACAAACAAAACCTCCAACTCATTTGAGAAAAACAGAAGCTTGGAACCCTGAGTTTCTGCTGAGCACCACCCTCAGTGCAGAGTTGGAACCTGTACTGAGGTGCCTGCTTTCCCCTCTGAGACTCTGCCAGGCTTGCCATGCCCACGTCCTCATGACACCGGCTCTTCAAGGATCACCTTAGGTCCGACCCTTATTAAAAAGGAGCCTCTCTGCTCAGCCTTTCAGACTGCAGAAACAGCCCCTTCTCCCTGAGCTCCAGGGAATTTAACTTCAACCTTTGTTTTTCATTTTGATGGCCCAGTACAGACTGACATTTGTGACTTGACACAGACAAAAGAAAACAAAAACCTGCTTCTGAACCACATGTCTGAGTCTATAAGCCGGACCCTTTCCTGGATGTGTGGAAAATATAACTGCTGTATTTCCTCTCCCTCTTAGACTGTGAGTACAAGGTCTCTTTTAGAATGGGCAGGAATATCTATAAGGAGCTTTCTTTTTTTTCTCCAACTCCACTTTTTTTATTTTTTTAGATTATAATTTGTATCTGAAAACATTTCCTATGGTTTTAAGATATTTTTAGAAGTACGAGGGTGGCCTCAGGCAAAATATCAAGTCCTCTGGATTTTTTAACTTCCAACATCTCAGTTTCTGTCTCTAGCTTCCAATCTGGACCTTGCCCTCACTCCTTCACTATCCCAGCTAGTCTTCCTTGTCCCCGGTTTAATTCTGTCAGGAAAGATCCTACATGGTCATGGATAAGTCACCTCCTTCCAAGAACCACAATTTCCTTCTCGCTGAAGCCTTTTGTGCCTTAAATCAGAGAAGCAGTGATTTCCAGGTTGAGTGTCAGGGAGGAAGAAATTGTCTCCCGCCCTTTTAGGTTCTTCTCACCGGCCAAGAACTAAATTGACATGAGGCAGATGAACAGCAGAAAATCACACGAAAGTTTAATCACCTGTAAACATGGCAGAGACCCAGGGGAACTGAGTAACTCACCCACTGTCCTAAACCCACACCTTAAACACCATCTTCAACTGAAGACAAAAGAGGTGTTGGGGCAATGGTTTGGGACTTCAAAGAGGAGGAAGGTAATTCACATGGAAGTGGAAAAGCAAATGTTCAGTAAACAGATGTTTGCAACACAAACACAAAGAGAAATGGGACTCAGAGAGGAATTTTAACAAGTGGACTTTGCTAGGCTCTTCCCTGTCTGCACGCCTAGTTCATCCTGTACTTACGCATGGTGACAGCTCTCTTTCTGGGACAGGTCCCCTAGCTACATTCTTTAGTAGTTAGGGAAGGTAAAAAGAAAGACTTGAGTCTTCTGTTTCTTAAAAGTAATCAGACTGAATTAACCCTCATGCCAGAGAGACACATTTTGGGGTGGCGAATTTTGTTCCCCTACAGGAGTAACAAATGTGTGTGGGTTATACACTTGGGAAGGGAGGGGAGCGGTGCTGCAGAGTTATTTTATAGGCAGCTTCCTACCTCACCAAGAGCACAGAAGTCAGAGGAGACCCTTACTGCATCTCTCTGAGAAGGTGGGATTCTAGTGCTGAGGTGATCTTAGACCCATGCTCTAGTTAAAAGTGTAACGCTCATTATACAACACCCCTGACAGAGGCCTGCCAGGCCTCTGGTTGTATACTTCTGGTGGTGGGGAGCTCACTACTTTAGGAAGCTCGCTGTTACTACCTCATGCTTCTCATCCTGGAGCGCACTGAGAGTCAGGAGGATCTCAAACCATTTGGAGAAATGCAGCACTGTGTGTTTGCCCTCCAGACAGATCCCTCTCCAGGCTGAGGTCATCATGTCTGGTGCAGAACTGAAGACTGCAAGAGCAATAGGGGTTCACAAGCATTTTTACCCACTTTTGGCAGGAGGAGAGGGGATTTTGGAGATCTGGTTTCTGTAACCACGTAAAGGGCTCATTTTGCCTGCGGCACAGAAAGCCCAACTCTGACATCTGGAGTTTGCAGCAGAGTAAGGATTTATTGCAGAGCGCCAAGCAAAAGAGTGGGAGACAAACCTCAGATGCACTCAACCTGGTCTTCGAGTTTTTTTTTTTTTTTTTAGGGGAAAAACAAAGAGGCTGGGATTAATCATTGTCTTGTGACATTTCTGTAATATTTCTTAATGGTAGTTTCAGGAGTCAGGATGCCTCTGGTTTAAGAGTCTCTGGCCAGGTGGTCCATGGCTTGGGGGCCTGTGAGCTCATCTTGCCCTGGAGAAACACCCTGAGTTTGTACATGAACGATGGTATCCACAAGAGCTATTTTAGTCATCTGACTCTGGTTGGTAAGTGTTCAGTTAGCACAGGACTGAGGTCATAGAGGACAAGAAAGGGAATAAAGGTTTGGATAGAGAGATCAATCATAAACTTGGTAAGGGAACTAAGTTTTAGGGGGACTCGGTTTTATTTCAGAGACAATTCCAAAAAAATTACTATGATTTATGTCAAAGAGTGTTCTACCCATGTTCTCTTCGAGGGGTTCAGATTTTACATTTAGGTCTTTGATCCATTTTGAGTTTATTTTTGTACACGGTATGAGGAAATGTTCTAATCTAATTGTTTTACATGTGGCTGTCCAGTTTTCCCAGCACCACTTATTGAAGAGACTGTCTTTTCTCCACTGTGTATTTTTGCCTCCTTTGTCATAGATTAATTGACTATGGATGTGTTGTGTCTCTAAATCAAAAGAAATAAAAGCAAAAATAAGCAAATGGGACCTAATTAAACTTAACAGCTTTTTCACAGCAAAGGAAAACATCAACAAAATGAAAAGACAACCCACTGAATGGGAGAAAATATTTGCAAATGATATGACTGACAAAGGGTTCCTATCCAAAATATATAAATAGTTCACATAACTCAATATAAAAAAAAATAAAAAAATGAGTAGAAGACCCAAATAGACATTTTTCCAAAGGAGACATACAGATTGCTATCAGGCACATGAAACTATGTTCAACATGACTAATTATTAGAAAAATGCAGATCAAAACAACAGTGAGATATCACCCCACACCTGTCAGATGGCTGTCATCAGAAAGTCTACAAATAATAAATGTTCGATAGGATGTAGAAAAATGGGAATCCTGGTTCACTGCTGGTGGGAATGTAAATTGGTGCAGCCACTATGGAAAACAGTATGGAGATTCCTCAGAAAGCTAAAAATGGAAGCACCGTATGATCCAGCAGTTCCACCCCTGGAATACATATCTGGAAAAAACAAAAATCCTAATTTGAAAAGATACGTGCACCCTAGTGTTTACAGCAGCACTACATACAATTGCCAAGATATAGAAGCAACCCAAGTGCCCATTAACAGAAGAATGGATAAGGAAGATGTGGTATATACATACAGTGGAATATTACTCAGCCATAAGAAAGAATGAAATTCTGTCATTTGCAGCCATGTGGATGGACCTGGAGAATGTTAGTGAAATAAGTCAGACAGAGAAAGACAAATACTGTATGATATCGCTTATATGTAGAATCTAAAGAATAAAACAAATGTATATAGCAAAACCAAAACAGACTCACAGACAGAGATAACAAACTAGTGGCTACCAGTGGGGAGAAAGAAGGGGGAGGAGCAGGATAACGGTATGGGATTAAGAGATACAAACTACTGTGTATAGAGTAGATGAGCAAGAAGGATATATTATACAGCACAGGGGGTTAGGGCCATTGGTTTGTAATAACTTAATGGAGCAATCTATAAAAATACCGAGTCACTATGCTGTGCACCTGAAACTAACATAATACCGTAAATCAACTGTACTTCAACAATAAAAAGAAAAAACAGAGATAATTATCGGAGAAATAGCAGAGTTTGACAGTGAGGGCATTGTCTCAGGATCCAGCACACCTGAGTCCAAAGCCTGATTCCACTGCTGTCTGCATAAAATTGGCCAGTGGACCCAACCTCTGTGAGCCTTGGTTCCAGCATCTGTAAAATTAGGAGAATAATAGTATTTGCTTCGTGGGGGCGTTACGAAGATTAAATCTTCTAATACATGCAAAGTATGGAGACCCCTGCCTAGCACATAGTAAGCACTCAATACACCTTTGTTGTTGTTATTATTATTACTACGACTCTGGCTTAACCTCTTACTGAGAAATCCTAAATCTTTAAGTGCAAAATTGCTTTACTTAGGCATTCAGCACTTGGGTGTTAAATCCTTGCATTTGCAGGGATCTGACTGTGTAATAAGCCATTAACTTTCACTGTTCCATTTGCTCCTCTCCAAATCCTGTTGTCTGGGCACATTTTACTATTCCCCATATTACAGCTGGGAAACCTGAAGCTCAGAGGTCAGGCTCTTTTCCCAAGGTCTCAGCTTACATGTCACATGTTCAGAGAGAGATGCTTCAGACTACCTGATGTAAAGCAGCCACTCCCTCCCTCATTACATTTACTCTAAGCTTATCAACTGCATATTATTTACTATTATCTGGAATTTTTCTTATATTTCTATTTGTGACTTTCTGCCACCTCCCAGCTAGAATACAAGTTCTCTAAGAACAGGAGCCCTCCCCAGCACCTGATTTGCTGCAGGCTTCTGGTAAACATTTGTAAAAGGAATAAATGAAGGGCACCAGGAGGCGTAACAGAATAGACGAATTATTCCATGAGAGCACCTGAAGGAGGTGGCTTTGCATTCTAGACTGTCCCTGATTTCAGGACCTTGGGCAATTGACTTCCTGCCTCTAACTAGTGAAAGGGGAATCCTTATCTCTACTCCTTATAGCTGTGGCGAGGAAAATGAAATAGTTTATAAATCACTTAGCATAGCACCTGCAAATCACGAGGGCTCAGTAAATACTGGCCCTTGCTCCTCTGAGGAGACAGGATTTGTGGGGTTTGGTTTAGAATCCTTCCTGCCATGGTCTATGCATATATAGCAATTATGAATAATAACGGATGGGCAAGGGAAGTTCAGTAAACTGAAGACCATCATCTTTTTGTTCCATTTGGTTATTTCAAATTTGAACGTTATCTTTTCATGAAGGACTGAACCGAACGTTCCCATTATTTTTCTTCCAGGTGAAATGGTCTCTTTTAAACTAAGTCTCTCAATTCCACCTCATGTGTAACCATTTTATTTCTTTCCACAAGCCCAAGGAATGTATGAGAAGGAATCCTAAGACGTTAAAGTTAGCGGAATCGCAGGGAGTGCTTAGAGGTTGCCCGGTGTGACTCCTTCCTGTGTCTGGAGACTGACGCCCAGAAAAAGGAAGGGACTGACCTCAGGATGACACAGTGGACAAGCCAGGACTTGAGCCCAGATCTCCTGAGTACACTTTTTGCTGCATTTCACTGACATGTATAGAGAAAAAAAAAATACGCACCAAAAGCACAAAAAACCAAAACCAGATCCTAAACAGTCACGTCTCCACCTCCAACCTTCGTAACCACTCCCAAATGAAGAAGGAGGACAGTTACAGGAATACACTGTTACTCCCCCATTTAAAATTTCCACCCAGGACTCCTGTTTCTAACATGTTTATGTAAAAGATCAGGCTACTCTTTGCTCTAATTGGTCATTTTTCCACTGGGAAAAAGAGTTGCATCAGTGTTGGGTTAGCTCGGCCTGAAACTGGCGGGCACACTGATAGATGTATGTTTTCATCTGTCAGGACCGAAGGAGACAGAGAACTGCTACTGACTTTTTGTTCCAACCTCACTAGTTTGCCATGGATTTTTTTGGAGGGAGGACTTCATTTACTAAACGAACTGCTCAGTAGCATCAAAACTCATTTTGGATTCCTTTTCAGAGGACTTCACAGGACACTCAATCCTTGATTCCCCGATAAAACAACACAGCTGTTCCTTGCAGCTCAGTTCTCAGCAGGAGCTGCAAAATCATATTTAATCAACTCTGCTTTAAAAGCCATTCAACTCCCTTCAGGGCTCTGGAGCGCCTCCCCAGCCCAGGACGGGCCCTGCTGATGCGTCGGCAGCAACAGCCCGGGCAGAGGGAGTGCCATTTGCAGAGCGCGTGCTCGCGGGCCAGGCCCTCTGTCGGGTACTTTAAGTCCCGTGAAATGGGGATGACCGTCGGATTTAAAGAAAGAAACTGAGCCTTCAAAGTGTAAAATCATTTGTCTAAAGTCAGAAAAACAAGCGAGAGGATTGGAATCTAGCCGAGTATTCTCCAATTCCAAAATCTGAGCATTTTCCACTCTTCCATCTGGCTTTCTCCATCCACGAATACCAAAGACTTAGGGATGAGTATGAGTCAGTTTGACTGGCGTCATCAACGCTGGCAACAGAGCGTCCCTGCCAAATGCTATGGGACTCAAATTCTCTTAAGGCTCACAGCTTTGTCTTCCTACGCTGACATTTCCTGTTAGGATGTGAACACCCTCCATGCCAGCTTTTATCCAACAACCCTTGATGACTACCGTTTACAGTTCATTCTCCAGAGTGAGGTGGAGGGGCGTGGAGATGAAATGTGTATGGATCTTGCCCTCAAGAATCTCAAAGTCTAGGAAAAGAGGTGTACGAGCCACAGAAACCATCCTAATGCAAGGTAAAAAGTGGTATGTGTTAAGAGTGGGCCAAAGTATTATGGGAATCTGAGAAAGAAAGTCTTCTCCAGCCAAGGCATCAGATCAGGCTTATGGAAGAGTGTAATAGTCGAGGTAATTAACACTAGCTGCTGTGACATATAGCCCCCAGAGGTCAGTGGCTGAACATAATTAGAATGTCTTCCTCACTTCTCGCTTTCTGCTGGGGTTCGGCAGGGTTCTCTTGTAAGTGGTGCCGAAGGAGGACACAGGCTTTTTGCACCATATGGCTCTATCTTTTGATGGTCCTATGTTTCTGGCCACAAGAGCCAGGAAGAGAGAGAGAGTGGAGAGTCAATGAAAGGGTGAGAAGCCAGGCCTGGAAGTGGCTTATTTCACCTCATACACATTGCAGGGGACAGGCTCAGTAACACGGCCCTGAAATGACTACAGTGGAGCCTGGGAAATATGTTCTTTTTCTGCGTGCCCTGGACAGAAGTTTCAATGAGCACAGAGCATTATTTCTGCCACAGAGGATACTGACAGATATTGTGGAATGGTTTTAACTGAGCAAATGGAGGGCCAAGCAGGATGCAGATAGTGTCAGGGATGTCAGAGGAACACTGATTCACAGGATATTTGGTTTGGAAAGATAGCTGATATCAGATATGGAAAAGCCTTAAGTGACAGGCATTTCCCAAAATATGTTTTCCTCAGTGTTTAGTGAGTGACATGTTAAGAATGATTTGTGTGGTCAGATAGGTTTTGGAAAAGCTGGGTTATCAAATGGTATTTGTTTTTGTTCCTGGAGGAGTTCTCAAGATTTTTGGAAAGAATCATAATATCTCAATTATAATAAACCTTTTGATCGCAAGATCTCTTTTTTTTCACAGCAGAGTATCTTGTAAGGTTAATGTTTTGTGAAACATGCTTTGCATATGGAATCTTAGGCAGTGGAGAGCCATTAAGCATGAGAGAAACATGATTAGAAGTACTTTTAAAAGTATAAGCTAGAGATGCCTTTCAGCTCACTTGGCAGAGCTGATCAATTGGTAATAGCTGGCAACAATGCTGCTAGGAGAGGAATCACAAAACTTCATCTGAATTTGCCTGGGAAAGTACAGTGATTGATGAATAATGTCTCCTATGGATTAAAGAATGTGGAGGTGTGATGGTTAATTTTATGTGTCAACTTCACTAGGCTGTTGTGCCCCATTGCTTGGTCAAACGAGTCTGGATATTGGTTGAAGGTATTTTGTAGCTGTGATGAACATTTACAATCGGGGACTTTAAACAAAAGAGATTACCCTTGATAATGTGTCTCCTCCTATCAGTTGAAGGTCATAAGAGCAAAACTAAGGTTTACCTGAAAAATAAGAATTCTGCCCCAAGACTAACATATAAATCCTGCTTGAGTTTCCAGTTTGCTCGCCTCTCTGTAGATTTTGGACTCAAGACTACAATGTCAACTCTTAACCTGAATTTCTAGGCTGCTAGGTTGCTATACAAATTTAAGGCTCACTAGCCCTCACAGTCATGTGAAGCCAATTCTATCTATCTGGCTGTCTATCTATCTATCTATATATCTTTCCATCTATCTATGTATCTCTCCTACTGGTTCTGTTTCTCTGGAGAACCCTGACTGCTACAAGGGATGACAACAGCAATGATGGTGTTTGACTTCCTTGCTTTAAGTAAAGGTGGCAAGTTGGGGAAAAAGGAGAGCTTGGGTACCTGGAAGTCAACTCCAGAACAGCAAAGGAATTCAAGAAGAGAGAGAGAGAGATGAGTTTTGATTTAGACTTTTGTATTTTAAATGTCGGAAGAGCAACCAGTGGGCATCCATTAGAAGCACATTCACGCAGGGTTAAAGAGAAGCCAGGATCATTCCCAGTGTGGAAAAATATTTTGGTGAGAAGTGCTTATCTCCTTTAGAATCTTTTGAGAGATACACCTGTCTGTCCATAACAGTTTCCTGAGGTTGAAATCTGCAAGAAAGGCCTCCAGTGACATAGGGACAAAAGAGCTACTTTGTCCTGAAAGGAGGCAGGAGTCTTTTGGAGCTAAATATTCGAAGGCACACCTGAATGTGTGAGTTAAAAGAGAAAGAAGAATGAACTTAGAGGAAGGAGGAGAGGAATGCCAGAAGGAAAGCTGAATGGAGCTTAGTCATTGGGCATGACTAAGACATAAGTAAGACCTCCAGGTAATGGATGAAGGTCTCACCACCGGGTGAGTGGAGTCATAATTAACGCATGTGTACACGGTGAGCCACTTGGTTATGAAAACCACAGTGGAAGCTCTTTACTATAATGGCTCAACAGTCCTACACTGGTTCCCACAATGCTGCAGGCGCTAACCAGGCACTGAGGTTAGACAGGGGAAGACATAAATCCAGCCTCATTTTGGATCAGTCTCTCTTCTCTGTGTTCTAATAGCACCCTCAACTTACCCATCTCACCACCCATAGGTGTAATGAGGTAGCTTTGTTCTTACATTCATTCAACAAAGATTTATTGAGTTCCTGCAGTGAGCCATGCACGGGTCTTGGCATGGGACGTGAAATATATTAGGGAACAAAAATGACAAAATTCCTTGTCCTCATGGAGCTAGCACTTCAGTGGAGGTGACAGAAAATAGCATAAAAAAACAATTAAGCTGTATGATGAGTCATGACACGTTAAGCACAAATGAAGTATCTGTATGGATCAGGAGAGGCTAGGTTATGACACAGTAGTCAGCAACTCTGGGGTCAGTGACTTCTACAAGCCTAATGCCCATCGTGGGCCAAGAAAGGCCTCTGCTCCCACATCCTCACTTACTTCCTCACTCTAGAACCCAGACTGATGCATTGCTGGTAACCTTGGCATAAGGGGAAAAAAAAAAAAGATCCCTCTCCCCCTGGTAATGCAACATACAGCCTGGAAGTGACACAGATTACTTCTGCACATTACTCACTGGACTGAACTGATTGCTTGGATTGACCCAAAATATGGAACCAGGAAGTACAGTCCAATCATGTGTCCAGATTGAGGGGAAACCTATAAATTTGACAAATGATAATAGAGCCATTTAGGCCATAGTAAGGACTCCAGGTTTCCTGTAAGTAAGATGAGGAGCCACTGGAGGAGAACCGAAGAGTGACTGTAGGATGACATAGACCTTTGCTGAGATCTTAGCTCAGCTACTTACGACGTGCTGGGTGGGGTACGTGAAGTAGGATAATGAAACCTACTTTATTGAGTTTACATAGAGATTAATTTTTATACACACACAACGTCCAGTGTAGAAAAAAATTTCTATAAACAGGGAGTGATATCTTGCATTTTCTACATAGCTATTTTTTTTTTTAAATGAGCATGAATTTCATCAAAAGCAAAAGCCAAGTATTATTTATCATTGAATCCCAAGGCCCAACAAGGTTTGACCCACTTTATTCTCTTAATATATGTGCTTAATTCTTCAAAGGAAGTCTGAGAGTAGGGGCAAGATGCAGAGAACATCTGTGTATATATGTCTTTCTCTGAAGAATTCACATTTTGTCGAAAAAAAAGGAGGGGAGCTGTCACCTTGAATATGAAAGGTCAGGACAGCAATCCATAAGCCACAGTTAATGATCAAGCTGCTGGCATCCCAGCTGCCGAGGCTGGTAGAGGCATGTTCTCTGTGGCCTCATGGCTTGCGGGACTGTTTTGGAATAGGATTAGCTGTCATCTTCTATTTCTGAGATAAGATATGACCTACCCGTAGCTGACACGCCTGTCAGCCCCACAGAGTCTTTGTTCAAAGAGAACGGTAGTCTAGCAGCAGTTGCAATGCCTAGAGATCGAGTTACAAGAATCCTGAAAAATCTTGCCCTGAGTGTGTGTCATCATTATGAATAGAGGCGCCATCGTCCAGGGTCAACCTTACACAATGGGGAACTTAGATTTTTTTTTAATACTTCTCTGCATGTGCTACCTCTCCCTGCATAGTCTCTTTTCCACTCCTCTGCCATCTTGGGCTGACAGTGATGCTAACTTTGACCTATCCAGTTCGCTCCTTTCCCTACTCCCATCCTTGTCGTTTCTCCAGAGGCATTCATCTTGCATACAATTGAGCACATTCAGCTAGTAGCTGTGAATTTAGAGAGATCAGCATATCACAGCTACGATGATCACACTTCTTAGTTTGCTCAGGACAATCATGGCTTTTGCCTAATGTCCTGGTGTCATTATGAATAATATCCCCTTTTGTTTTCAGTGTTTTCTCAGTTTGAAAAATTTGTGGGTTCATTAATCATAGCTGAACTATATCCCTTTCTAAAGGGTCACAAAAAGACCAGGAACCATCAAACCTCTCCAACCAAGTGATTCTAGAGTTAAATTTAAAGAGTCATATTATATTAGAGCTGTGCAGGATTTGTAGCCACTGGAATAAATTTCTGAGGCTCAGGGTGAGCAGAGGATGGTCACAGCACATCCAGGGAGTTAGCAGTCCACTCTGCTGCCAATCCGATCTCCGATCTGGAACTCGACCTCCCCATCAAGTTCAGACGTCACATTCCTTCCCTCTGAGAGAGGCAAAATGCTGAGGATAAAACACTCAGCCTCCAGTCTCTGGTGCCCCTGGGTTCAGATCTTGACTTTGTCAATTAATCTATGACAGTTGCTTCTTAATTTCAAGTTCTTAATAAGAATAATAATATATGACTTAGCCAGATTGACTTAGCCAAATTCAATCACATGATGTAGGAAAACTGTTTAACATAGTTTATTGATAATAATTTAGAGCACTGATTAATATTATTAACAAAATAAAAATTTACTTTCTGTATCACTGCAAGTATCCATATCTGAAACCTAGTAGACAGTATGCATTGGTGGATTTGAAGTTTTGAAATAACTGTAAGCAAACTCTTCATTTTGGATCTTGAAATGTGTGTGTATGTGTATGGCATAAGTTGGTCCATGAAATATTTTATCTTAATTAATACAAGAGGAATCTTGGATGTCATAGGAAGGAAAAAAGAGAAATACGAACACAGCCAGGTATTAGAATGAATGGTAAGATAATCTCCTGACCTGAGATCTTCATTTACGTAATTAATAAGTGGACCGGCTGCCATCCATTGCAAAATAAGCAAGATATAAAGATGACGCAAGCAGTCTTGGAGAAGTTTGCACCTTTTTTTCAGTGTTTACTAAGAGTTTGTTGTGCACATAAGAACAGATCACTGTGAGCATGAGTGACAGCAGAGGTACAGAAGCTATTGCAGTAAATGAAAAGGACCCCAACCAAGTCCAATTGCTCATAATAACAAGTCAGGGTGAAACAAACTGAGTGGAATCTGCCGAATGGAATCACAGTTGGGCCCATGGAGCACAGGCCCTCACAGAGGGGCGGCGGGACGTGCTCGGGGCTGTCCTACATGGTGTGGTAGCAGAGGGGCGGCCCCATCACTTGTGAGCTGGTGGAGATCTGAGACACAAGTGGATGCACTTAACTCATGACCACTCCAGCCCAAGGGAAAGCTTTTCAAGCCTTGGTCCTGCCTCTATTGTTTCTTTCCCCACTGGGCACATCCTTAAGTTTCAGCCCAGCCTGATACACTAAGAGTGAGAGCGCACATGGAATTTGTGGCCAAGCACTAGGACATCATCTCAAATTTGGGCTTAACCTGTTTGGGGACCCATCATTGCTTAGGGAGTTGAAATTTGTATTAGAGAAATTCAAAGAACCACTGGAGAGAGACATCAAATTATAGTCTTTGCTGGGTTAAAGTACTTTGAAAAACGTCTTTTAAAATGTTGATTTCCAGGTCTTTGACTTTTCTAATTAAACTCTTTGGAAATAGGATCTGAATATAAACAAGCTCACAAGGTATTTCAAGTCTCATAAATGTTTAGAAACTGTTAGGTTAGTGGCTCTGTGAACAATTCAGTGTAATGATGGGAAAAAAAGCCTTTGTCAAGACCTTACCGCTATCTTAATCTTACCATCGAGAAAATTAGGGATCAGAGGAACTAGAATTAGCAGGAGACCCAAAAGAGGGAGATAGTTGTTCTTTGCCACCTTACAAGAAAGTGGCAGTAAGTTGCTGGCCCAGATTCACATCTCCCCAAAGCAGCAGGGAGCATTTCCATGACTTGGGGAAGATAGATGATTTAGGCTGAGAAACTTCTGTTGATTATTGGGTGAACATTTTTATTAAAAGTCTGAAAAAATTATAATCAACCATAAAAGAATCCTACCATCTTGAAAGAATTCCTCTAGATCTTGCTACTTCTAAATATATCTAGAAAGTCAAAGGCATTTTCCATGGGCAAAATGACTCTTGCTTTAAGTTTGTATTTTTATTCATGGTAAAGGAATTGGAAAAAGCTTAGATTTTTTGGGAAATGGTAACTCACAGGTTACTGAGCAGATGGCAGTCTTCCCTCTGCCTCTTGCCTAAAAACACACATTGGGTGCGTCACAAGCAAAGCCTGGCCTGGTTACAACTCTTATTACTCAGTCCTAAAGCATTTGCTTCTGTATTTATCTTGCAGCCAAGGGGATAAATACAGATCTTAGACGTTTGTAGTGAGGGGGTTTGAGGAGCCCACAGGGGCAGCAGTATCACTACAGAATCTGGAGAAAGGACATTTTTGTTTTGCAATGGGCTTGATTTATAGGATGAACACTTTGATCCCTCCCCTTGGAGCACAGTTTTCATCTGACCGGTTTGTTCCTTGCCATTACACAGAAAGCAATCATTTATTCATTCATTTCTTCCTTTGTTCAGTCAACAGAGAGCAATAGCAAGCTGACTGAGAGCAAAGATACTCAAATTCTAATGGGCATAGGGTTCACCTGAGGACCTCATTAAAAATGCAGATCATGATTCGACAGGCCTGAGACTAGGCATTTCTGACCAGTTCCCAGGTGATGTCACGTCTTCTGGTTGGTGGGCCACACTGAGGAACCAGGTCTTAGAGCACGGCCTTTCAGTCAAGTTCACATCTCAGTTTTACCCATAACACTAGCTATGAGACCAGCTGTGAGACTGTGGGAACATTACTGATCTTCCGAGTCTCCATTTCCTCAATTTAAATATTTGCGTATAATGTTTACAGATGATGAGAATGCCTGGCATACAAGACATACAGGACTGTTTTAAGGACCCAATAGTGGAAGATACTACAGTAATCCAGGCAAAGTGCTAAAATGATTTCTTACAACCTCATGTTATGTCAGTAATTGTTTGCAATCATTATAACCAGACATTTATTATGTGCCGATCATATGCTAGGGCTCTAGGCAAAGAAATAGACAATATGGCTCATCTTCCTAGATCTAACAGCCTGGCAAGCAAAACGGTTAGGTAGTACATAGACACTTAACGTCTCTTGTAAGTGAGCAGACGGACCAGGTCAGCAGAGGCTATGCTGGCAGGAATACTGGTCACAGAGTCAGGAAGCCTGGGCCCCCTTTCCCTCTGTCATAAAGGATTTTGTGCAAGCCCCCCTTTTCTCTCTAGATTGCTGTCTCCCCATTCATAACAGAAAAATTATACCAGACCACGTGGTCCCATAGCTCAAGCTGTGACTTGCCAGCTTTATGACCTTGGTCAACTTTCTTACACTCCCAGGCCTAACATTTGTTATTTATAAAGTTGAGATTATAAAATGACAGTTGTGAGGATTAAATAAATTAGTGTAAGTTATCTCAGTAATTACCTTCCTCCCCTGAACAGTCAGTGCGTGCCATCATCACCACCATCGTCATCGTCATCGTCATCATCTTTCACTGGCTCTTTTCCCTGCCCTGGCTTTCCAGCTCCGTGTCTTGCCAGCCCATATATAAGCCACTGCAGAGAGCTTTCTGAAACTGCTCAACTATATACCGTACTTATTTTACAATTTTACTTAGAATGGTTCCTAAGAGCAATCAATTCTTTAAACCAGAGATCAGCATTTTTTTTTTGTAAAGGGCCAGACAGTAAATATTTTAGGCTTTGCCATAGGCAGTATGTACAAAAACAAGGGTGGCTGTGCTCCAATAAATAAAGGAAATGGGCTAAATTTGGTCGAGAGGCCATCATTTGCTTGCCTCTGCTTTAAACTACAGAAACTGTAAATGTTTGGTGATTTATGAGGAAGTAACACAGTCCTCTGATGCATAAAATGTGTGATATTGTAGCAGAGTTCCCTGCTCTGAGGTCTTCCCCACCTGCCATCCATGCCTTCATAGCCTTAGAAACGGAGTCTTACCTTGGAGAAGGGCTTCTGAAGGGCTTCACATCTCCCCTTTTTACAGCTAAGATAAACTGAGGCCCAGAGAGGGGAACTGGTTTACTCAGTCAACTGCTCTAGGGACAGAGTAAGCTCTAGAACCTAGTCTCCTGATTCCAAATCAGGGACTGTATGTTTTGTTTTGTTTTTTCTTTAGCTTGAAAGAAGGAAGAAATCATTTCCTTCAGAAAAGAGAGAGAGAAAAAAAAACTCTTTATTTCCACTAGGGTTTTAATACAGAAATGGATTTTTTTCAATCTTCCTGCTAATGGATATGCCATGGTCAGGCATGAAAACACCGCTATGTCTACTTAATGGAAATACCAGTTCCCTGTCCTTGTCACTTGGATCTCATATTAAAGGTCTCCTTTCATTTCTAGTAAAACAGAAAAACACCCTCTCCCTCCACTCCCATCTACTCAAATTCCAGAATCGTTTCTTTGGCAGTAAATCAGCAGTGAATGAGATGGCCACTCACATCCATCCACATCCCATCCCCAAAGAAGAAATGGGAACAGAAAGCTCTGGATAGAAACAGGCTTCCTTCTGCTAGAATCTGAGTGGAAAGAATTCCTCCCCCTTTAACGTGCCACGTGGATTTCTTTGTGCCGATCTTGCTGAACTGCCCTGGGGTGAAAATCATAGTCGTAATAATAACAAGGGCAGCGGCGGCAGCAATAGTTGACGATTTACCCAGCATGTGCTGTTCACCAGGCATTGCACTACGTGCCGTAATCATGTGTGGGAGCATTATGAGCCCCATTTTATAGATGAAGAAACTGAGGCATAAAAAAGGATAAGTCAGTCATGCCAAAAAAAAAAAAATTATGCACAAGTTCTCCCTCCAAATAACAAACAGTGCAAAATTTTGACATAAAAATTAACGGTGCAGACTTGCATGATTCCATTTATATGAAATGGCCGGGGAAGCTTTATCTACAGAGACAGAAGGCAGATCAGTGGTTGCCTGAGGCTTGAGGTCGGAACGGGGATTGACCACAGTGGCTGTGAGAGATTCTGGGGGCTGGTGGGAATGTTCTAAGATTGTACTGTGTGATGGTTGCACAACGTTATAAACTGACTATACAAATCATTGATTGGTTCATACTTGAAATTAGTGATTTTTATGGCATGTAAGTTAAACCTCAATAAAGCTGTGAAAAATGAATCATGTGGACAGAAGTTGTAAAGGTTTCTCCTTCATCCCCATAGCTACTCCCCCTGTGTGGGTACCTTCATTTCTCTTTCTGGCCACAGTCAGATCTGAGCACAGGAAGGTCCGCGCTCCCCTAGGATTTTCAGGCCCCATTCCATCTTTGAAGATAGGACGCGGAGGGATGAGGGCTGACTTCTCTTTCAGTGCTAATTTCTTGCCAAAACAACAATCCTGGAATCTGAGTGGGTGCAGGTAGAGGAAGAGGGTGCTTCCTTGCTTTAATAGAAATGAAAGGAAACTATTATTGTAAATGGAGTATGACAAGAACAGGGGACTGTTTTTCCCATTAAGTTTGGACACGAGCATATTTTAAAATACGTTAGAAATCGTTATTGTAATGGTTCACTTATATATTTGTTTATTCATTCAATATATAGTCATCAAATCCCTGCTATGTGCCAGGCGCCTTTCTTAACTCAGGATAAGACACTGAACACTGTGGTCAGAGCCCCTGTCCTCCTGGAGCTCACTGCCCAGCAGGCAAACTTACCCTTCTCTTTCTGCCTTTGAGGAACTCCTGCCTATTTCTCCCAGGCTCTGACTCTATTTGGAGTTAACCTCTCCCGTACAATCCCCCACATCATTTTATCTACCTCTTTCCTGTGATTCCAGTCACGTCTAAATGGCACTGGAGTTGTATTTGTTCATTTTCAGTGAGGAGAATCGCCTCCTCTCTAAGTCTGTAAACCCTTCCTAGTAGATGCCGTGACTAATTCATCTCCTTGCCTCCAGGGTACCCACTGCAATGCGCATGGTAGATACTCCATAAGCCTCTATTGTATGAACTTGTTCATTTATTCATTAACCACATAGAGTGGGCAACTTTCAAGGTGACAGGTAGTTTTCTGGGCATTAGGAGATCTAGTGGTGAACGAGGTTCCTGCCCGCTAGGAACTTGGCCTGGCTTAGACACGGTGAGCTCGGATAACGAAGACTACCACAGAGGAAACAAGCAGAGGGTGACTTAGTGGGGATGGCAGCAGGGAGATGCTTCAGGAAGGGCAGTCAGGGAAGGCGTCTTTGAAGACATGGCATTCAATCTTAGATATGAAAAATGAAAAAGGGCCAGTCTTATGAATAGTTAGGGAGAAGAATATTCTAGGTCGCAAGGAGGGCAAGTAAAAAGACTGAGAGGCAAGAAAGAATTTGGAATGTTGCGGGGGGCGGGGGAAGGCGGGGAAGGAAAAAGGAAACCAGACCAGCAGCTGGAGTCTGGTGAGGAAGAAGAAAAGCAGACTAGGGAGGTGAGCAGGGGCAGGCCACGCAGGGCCTGGCGGGCCACCGTGAGGAGTCCACGTTTCATTCTAAGTGTGATGGATGAAGGATCTTAGAAAGTGAAGGGACACGGATCTGATTTATAGTTTAATGAGATCATGTTGGATTCTTTGTGAAGAATGTACAGGGGAGGAAGGAAGCCTAAAGCAGTGAGACCAGGAATAGATACGTGTGGTGTAAGATCCCCTGGGTGGCCGTCTGGAGACCTGAGTCTAGATTACGGAGTGATCTCAGTGTTATCAGACACGCACATCAGAGCTGACTGTTTTCAAATCCAACTCATTAAACTTTCTGGCATCAAATCTTCCTGCTAATGTCATGCACCTCCTCATCCACATCTGAGATTGTATACATGTATTACAACCAAGAATCCTCAGGGAGGTCACCCAGAGTTCTGGGCACCTCTTGATGTATCATAGGGGACCTTATGTGCCTTGCTCCTTCTCCAGGGAATCTGATGCACTTCCTATCACCCCTGTGAAACTCTAACTGCAGCTCTCATTACTGCCTTTTATTGGCCAAATTCTGCTGGCTTTGGCACTCCACACACTCTCATTAAGAGGAATCCATTTCAATCCCAGGCTCCTCATTAAAACAAATATTTCATGTGGGCAATACATCCCAGTCCATGCATCCCAAGATGTGGAAAAGACAGAGAACATGGGGTGGGGAGCCAGGAGAACTTACCCTGTTCTCCACTTGACTGGCTATTAACTCATTGTCTGGCTATTGCTCTTCTCTTTCCCCCAGTTTCCCTATTTGTAAAATAAGACAACTGAATGTGATAAACTGTGAGTCTTTCTTTATTGATTCTCTAGAATGTGCTTCCCTAGTTCCCTAAATGGTCTTGCCCACTCTTGTGCTGTCCTCTCTGTAGTCCTTATGAATGTCAGGGGTTGTGGCTTATTTTATTGTAAACGTCAGCATCTCCAACAACTCATTACAACAATTCTGAAATTTTGTTCCATCCAACTATTATCCAGCCACCAAGACATACTCTCATTTGCTCATTTCAGAAATATCCTTAGAATGTCTACCATGCATCAGACACTGTGTTGAGTGGTGGGGATGTGATACAGAATAGGATCCAGTCTGTATGCTCAAGCAGTTCAGATATGGGGGTAGGGAGAGACAGACACATTCCCCCACAAGCAAAGGGTAGTGCAGTGAGTGCTACAGTGGAAAGCAGCTCGGGAGATGGAGGAAGTACACAAAAGAGGCATCTAAGCCATGCTTAGAGCAACCCAAAGAAAGATTTCTGGATGAGGCAAGTCCTAGGCCAAATCTTAAAAGCACAGAAGAAATGAGCTCGGTGAATGGCAGGGAGAGGTGTTCCAGGAAGCTAACACGCGGCAAGATGAGCCAGAGGTGAGATAGTCTGTAAGGAGTACAGCGTGGCTAGATGACTAGAACGAGAGGAGCCAAGGCTGAGATTCAGGCAAACAACAGATTCTGCAGGGCTTTGTACACCGTGCTGAAGCGTCACAACGAATGAAGGCGTGAAGGAGGAAAGAAACACTCACTGCATACTGTCGAAGTGCTGCAGCAGTGCGCACGCTGTGGTGTGAAGCGTCCAGCTCTGTGCCTGCCGCCCACGGCGCATTACAGCCTCATGGTAAAACACGCACGTTCCCTGGGCAACCAGCCCAGGGTCTGAATCCCATCTCCACCATGTGACCTCTCAGCCTCAGCAGGGGCCAAGTTTCTCATTTGCATTCGGCTTGTCGGAAGGAGTCAATGAGAGGACATATATAAAGCTAGTGCTATTCACTAATTACTGCAACTCAATAAATGTTAACTGCTATTACAAATAAATGCTGTTCTTTCCTTCTCTTCCTCCCTCCTTCACTCCTTCCCTTTCTTCTTCTTTTCTTCTCTGCTTCCATTAAATTCTGGATTAACAGACAAGGATGAGATTGAAAAAAATCATGCATCCCAAACCCTTCCACTTTCCTAATATGTGTAATAATGACCCTTTATTTATTTGGCTCAAGTTGTGTTTAGATATTGGTTCATTTAGCCAGGACTGCTCACAAATTACTGAGTCAAGGGTACATTGGTGAGAGCTGGGCATGCTGAAATAATCTTTTGAAAAGATGGGCCAAGACTAGGTTTCATCTTCCCTACAAGGTCTACAATCAGGAAACCAGACTTGAGTTTGCTGTTGTATCGGAAGTCATCTGGGATGGTCTTGTTAGGAACTGGGGGCTAGAAAGTGGACTGGCAAATGTTGCTGGCGGGATGTGTAGGCAGCTGCAGGTGGGTGGTGCCCAATCCCGGCTCTTCACAAAGAACCCTGCAGCAACATTTTCCTGTGAGGAAAGAGCCAGTGGGCTCAGAAAGGAGGAATGAAGGACAGAGCTTGGCTATCTGGGTCAGGAAGGATTTGTAGGGAAATAAACATGGTAACTCATGAGACATCAGAGGGAATGCTCTTTAAGAAAAAGACAGGCTTGGCTTAACTCATTTTTTCCATGTGGTTACATTTTATTGGTGCTTGCTGGTTGACAAATCACCCATTTTTAGCTTTTATTTAGCTTTAGTTTTGATCTTATGAGTTAAGAATGACTAATTCCCCAAAGAGTATGACCCTGGAGCAAAGCATGCTGGGAAAGCACATTTCTGGGTGCATGTTCCCTCTGTGCCTAGAGACACAGATTCAAATAAAAGTCAAGACTACTGTCCCACCAGGAGCCTTTGCTTTGGAAAGTTAAACAGGGTTTTTGAATACGTCTTTGTTTGCCATTCTTATTCAAGGTTATCCAAAGACAAATCTACTTCAGGAGAGGAGAGAGTAGTAAATTTAATTGGAGTTTTCAAACAACGTTCAGTCCAAAACTAAGAAATCCAGGATCAAATAAGGACTTAAAACCACTGGCCAAAAACCAAAATGAGTGTCTTCAGGGGGCGTCACTTTCTGGGTCTCACTGGCTCAGAAGAGAAAGGGCTAGGATGAGGGAGATTCTATTCTTGCTCAACTCCATTAATGGTCAGGCTGCTGGGGGAGAAAGCTAACCACTTCGCTCTCTTTTCTGACTATTTTTGTTGTCTAGCATTATGCCCATAAGAGTTCAACCCTCTATGGCTGAAAATACTGGATATCTAGTTATGAACTTTTGCATGTGCTGGCTGTGATGGGCCAGTCAGAGGTTTAATTCTATTTATGGGGCTAGTTTATCCTTCTCAACTATCCTGGGAGGGTAGTGTGGTTATTAGGGCCTTCGTTTTACAGATGGGAAATTGGATTCCCAAGGAGTTTGGTGACTTGCCCAAGATCACACAATAAGATAGCGACAGAGGCAGAATATGAACTAAAGTATCCCCAATTCTAGTCTACACTGTAATTGTTTGAGCAGTCAATGGTCTTTTAAATTTTTTTCAAAAGTTGAAAAATGTTCAGTGACCAAACTCTGTATCTAGCCTTATTTCTCTTGACCTCTGGGCTGAGATGTCTCCTCTTTCTGAGCCACAGAGAACTGACAGTTGGTACATTCTCAGTAGACTTAGTAAAAACAGGTAGGTGAGCCTTTACAAATTGGGGTATTTCAGCAAAATCACTTGCTGCCATCATTTGCATCCTTAAAGTCCAAGGATGGTGGAACATGAACAAAACTTAATGCCATCTCATTATTTCACAGAAAGGGAAACCGAGATTCAGGGAGGAAGAAGGGATTGCTCAAGGCCACACAGCTGTTGTGACAAACTGTAGACTCCTCAGCGTCCTCCAAGAACTGATGGAGTAGCTGATCAAGGAAGTTCATGGAGAAGAGACAAGAAAAAAGAAGTACGCATTATTACGAGGCAACCTCTGCCACTTCCTAGCTGCGCGGCCTCAGATGAGTCTCTTAAACTCTTTGACTCTTAGCTTCCTCCTGTGTGAGAATAACAGAATGTACCCCCGGCGTAAGTGAGGATTAAATGATGCTATGCGGGCAAGTCTCTGAGTACAGGGCTTGGCCCACAGTAGGACCGCAATACCTAAAATTGTAATAAATGCTTATCAAGTCAGAAGCTCAGAGAGAGAGAGTGGGTTTGTGAGGTAGAGGCAGTGCTGGAGGGAGCTGAGGGAGTGATTCATGCCTGTCTGTTCCCACACTTAGGAAAACAGAGAGGTGAAGATAACAGGAAAAGGGGGCATGTCCTTAAGTAAACCATCTATTGTTGCCCAGATGTCATTCTGCTAACAAGGAAACCCCCTGCAATCGGTTTGTCCACAGCTCCAGAATACGACTCTCCAGGGCTTTCGGGAGTTCCTAGAAGAATCCAGGAATGAGGCAGTCACGGATGGGAACATTTATTTCTTTGGGAGTCTTCCTTTTAGGGTGTTCTCAGAGCTTTGGATGAACTAGAAGGGATCTTCAGGCTAGAACTTGTTCACAGAGGGCATGTTTCACATCTACCTTGCCTGGGTTTTATCTTACTTCCCATCCTGGGGCAAGATGCCAACTTTCCTATTCGATCAACAGATTATAAACTCTGTGAGGTTTATAGCTTCTGGAAACACTTTCTGAAACTTCCCCTAGGACTTCTAAACACTCTAAACATATAGGCACAGATTGCAAGAGAAAAAAGGAATAATTTGCTAAAGGTATATTGATAGGGTTGAAAAAGGTGAACAGAACATAGATATAATCATAGTGAAGGTAGAAATTTGGTGGTCTGCTTAGGAAAATTGTCTAATTTCAAGTTTGTAAATAAAAATGCAGATGAGTGCTCAGACAGGATGTGGTTTAGATAGGCTCCTTCAAGAAAATAATTTCCCACATCAAATGGTAAGTAATATTAATAGAACCATCTGGGGAAAATAACCTTGTTTGAAAGAACACATTTTTTCAAGCACTTTTAGATACTCATTCAGTTGTAAGCAGCTACAAAAAATCTTTGTTCAGTTACAATCAATCCTTATTCGTTGGCAAGTAGCCGTATAATTTTCACCAATCCCTTGACATTGATGTCCTCCAGGAAAGGGTTGGCATTCAAGTTCCAGGGTAAAGTTGAGGCAGGTTTGTTCTCTGTTAAGTGAGCAGACTTTTACGTGAGAACACAGACTCACAGAGGATGGATAAAGCGCAAGAAACTCCAACTTCCAACCTCCAGCCAATGTACCAAGGCCCAGAGCTGTTCAGTGCTGGCTCACCTGAGACAGAGCAGGAGGGCTGGCAGGGGTGGGGGTGGGGGGGCTCTTAGCCTTAAAGATTACTGTCTGTTATTTCTCATCTGTGCAGACGAGATCCAGCCTCCCAGTTCAGGCTGATTGCATCGGGGCAACGGAGTGAAAGGAGATGCCAGACAGGCTATGAATTGTTGGCTCCCTTATCAGAGAGGAGACAGCTTTTTCTTTCAGCAGAAGGTCCCAGGGGGTCAGGGACAGCAGCGCTGGCCTGGTGTGCCTCTGGTTGCCTTGGCTGTATCAAACATAGCCCTCGACGCTCTCCAAAGGGCCTCTCTACAGGACCAACTAGGGCAGCCCGGCTCTTACCAGGAGTAGCCAGGCAAGCAGCAGACAGGCAGCAGGACCCTGGGGGATGGTCCCAGGGCCTCCTATCAATTCCGAATCAGAAACCAGATCAGAGCAACACGTATTTTCTGTGCAAGAAGTAGAGTAACTGAATCATATCTCTAGATGAATAATGAGAACAAGTGCTTCTGTTGTTAAAATTATTTCCCTTCATATAGTGTCCTATTCCAAGTGTCAATGTGAATAGTGACCTCAAGACATAGATGCAATAGACGTAGTGAAAATTCCCATTTTTCACGAGAGAAAATGGAGCACTGCAAAGGCAAGATACAGCCAATCTACCAAGGTCCAGAGCTATTCAGTGCCCAGTCTGGGACTTGAACCTGTTTTGAAACACAGAGTCTTCAGGTCTTTTCACTGGGGCCATTGGTTCCATTCTGTCGCAAAATTCTCATTCCTTCACTCATTCCTATAGCAAATATGACTTGAGTGCCTGCCACCTTGCAAGCACGATTCCAGGCACTTGGGTAACATCACAGAACAAGATAGACAGAAATATCTGTCCCTGTGGCCAGAGGTAACATAAAATATGTGCACTGTCTCCTGCACCACCACGCACCATCTTACACAACACAGCTTCCAGCTCAGGGTGCCTGTTGTCTAGGGAAGTAGGGGACACAAGCAATGGACAATGATCAAGATACTAGTTTAAATGCTAGATAAAAGGTGGTAAGTGATCTGGAAGAAAGAGGGCAGGGTAAAGGGAGTCAGAGTAGTGGGTAGAGAGACAGCTAACATTTTAAATAGGATGGTCATGGGAGACTTCACCGAAAAGGTGAATTTGAATTTGATGGAGGTAAGAAATAAAGTCATCCTGGTAAGAGCTTTTCAGGCAGAATACATAACAAAGGAAGAGACTGTAAGGAGCCCGGGACGGCTGGAGCAGACAAGTGAGGGCCAGAGTAGTCCAAGTTGAGGTTAGCAAGACAATGGGGCCAAATCATGTCGGGCCATGCAAGTCATTGTGATGACTCTAGTTTTTACTCTGCAAAATCATGGAGCCTCTGCAGTGTTCAGCTCAGAAGTGACATAATCTAATTATGTTTTGAAGTCATTCTGTTGGCTGCTGGGTTGAGATTAGGTTGGAGAAGGCAGAGTAGAAGGAGGAGGAAATCCAAAGAAGGAAATCCAAATCCAGAGACAATGAAACGTACCCATTAAACCTTTCACGTTTGTCTTAGACACACAAGAAGGCATTTCCCCTTCTCTTTTTGCAACGAGGGTAGCATAACGTGACTGAGTTTTGTCCCAAAGTGATGGCACCACTTCCAGGCCTGGCCCTGAAACCTGATGTGTGACCTTCTAAACTTCGCCCCTCTGCAGCACCCACGGAGACCCCGGGTTGAGGATAGAAGCATCTTATGATGGAAGGAGCCTGGGTTCTCAGTGACACTGGGAGCAGGGCTGCTTCCTTCCACACCAACCACACTGCACTGTGGCTTGAGTATGTTTAGAAACTATGGGGAGAAAAAAAAAAACAAACAAGGAAGGACATTTTAAAAAAAATTCCTGATCCTGCTCTATTTCTCTCGGCCTTGTTACTAGTGATTGTTGAGATTCGCTTCCTGTTTTGATTTTCCAAAGCAGCAAGCGCAGTGCAGACTGGCTGCACCTCTTCTCCCTGTCTCACCAGCAGCTGCACCAGATCACACCCACGTGCTGTCACCCTCGTCAGCATCACAGCAGAGCAGCAGAACCTGAGACGCTTGTGGTGGAGAAGCTCTAAGTCACTGCAGTGCTGGAAGCGGAAAATACGACAACAGTGCAAGAACGATAAAATAATTACAATCGAAACAGGTTTCCTTTTCCTTAAATTTGTTGTCTTTTTAAAATAGAACATTATTCACTACACCAATCACTGAAAAATAAACTCCTCCCCGCTATATTCTCTCTCTCTCTGTCTCTCTCTCATCTGTCATCCATCTTTCTCTCCATCCAGCCATTCTATCTATTTATCTCCTATCATCCATCAATTTTGAGATATTTTATCAAATAGCATTTATTAGAAAATTCCTAAAGCCAGAAACCTAACTGGCCTAATATTAGGCAGACAGTGAACTTTCCCCCAAGATCCAGCATAAACCTCCCCTTGGACATAGAAACGGGGCAGAGGGGATTAGCATGGCTTCTCTACGCTGGGTTCTGCTCTGGGAACGTCATTCAGAACATCTCACTGGTCTCTTCGGGATCACACTCTGCAGGTTGGTGGTTAAGGTGGAGGGAGCCAGTGCTAGCTAGCATCATCTCCCTCTGACTAGTAGGCGAACAGACTCAGAGAGTCGACGTGACTGTCACCATGCCACACGACCAGGAAGAGCGTCTGGATGGAGGGACTTCAGGCATCACGAGGAACCCCCACATTAGCGCAGATGGTGCGACTTTCTTCAGCTGGAGAGGCCAGAGGCTGAGCACCACGGCAAAACCAGCCCAGACCGATCGGGAGAACAGCAGCAGGAAGGTTTAGGAACCAGCATTGGATCCTGCCTGGATGGGGTGTGGCTCCTGCGTTTGTCACTGTCTAACTTCCTAGATGCAGACCTTGTCAGCGTTGCTTGATCTCTCTTACTCTTAGTGTCCTCAAGTTTCAGTAATGACCATAAAACATTCAGTGCAACGCTCTGGCTTACAGTGAGTACTCAAATTGTAACCCCTGTGGTTATTCTAGTGCCACTAAGAGGTCTCCTGACTCAGGAAGGAGCATCCCCAGAGCACTGTTAGGTCCACTGATAGATCGATAAAACATCCCACTCAGTTACACCCCCAGCATCTGCAAAATGCTCTCAACAGGCATGGCTGTGAGTCCTCCTTCCTGAAGGCCAGAACCTGGCTAGGCAAGGAGGTGTCTCCAGGGATTCAGATGAGAAGGGCACTCTGGTTCCTGGAAGCAGCGAGGGAACCAGCCCTGCCCATCTTTTCTTGTCTCCTGTCATGTCAGTGGGTGCTGTGGCATGGGGAGGGAGCAGGGGCCTTGTCCTCTCCACACATCCCCTCCCCCGCCCATGGGCAGGGAGGGACAGATGGCAGGAAGGACACCCGAGAACCCGGGAGTAAAGGTAGAAGTTTGGAGAGCAGGAGGGACTCTGTCGGACCCTGGTCGTTACGTATTCCAGGGAGTCCGATGAGCCTGCTGTTGAGGCAATGCCAAAAATATCCAAGAAAACAAAACATCATCATTTTCATTTTCATGTTCATGGTGCGATTGTCAGAAAGAACAGACCCTGAAGATTTCATTTATCACCATCCCTTACAAGGACCAGAGTGATCTCCACTGGGTCTGCTAGGCGGGTTGGTGAGAGGAGGAGGACCACTAAGTTGTAAGCACGTGCTTTGTATGCCACACCAATGTGCATCTTGACATTACTTCATTCAATCTTTACAAAAGGTGGCTATCCTCTTCTTAAAGATAAGGGAAGTGCATTTTAGGAAAAAGGACATAGTTAGAAAGTGTCAGAGCTGGGAATCGACCCAGGTTTGTCTTCTCCAGTCCCTTATCTGCTCTTATCTCTCTGTTACATCTCCAGATTTAAAGCAAAGGCTGTGGCTTGTGGTCCTACCCTCTCAAGGGACTGTTGGGTGCTTGCTGTTAGAACCCCTGAGAGAGACCCACGTCCAGAGAGCTGGTGTCTGGCCTCAGATTGTGCTCAGGAGAAAGCACCCATCTGTTAGTCTTCAGTATACATCACTGAAATTCTTGCAAGGAGTCTGGTTGGAGCTGGTGCTCCTCTGTGTGCATGACCTCAGGCCAGCCAGCGGCCAGCGAGGGAGAAACACACTGAGGTTCCCAGGGAGGCCTCAGATGAACAACTGTAGTCTTTCCCAGAATCGTTCCTCCTGCCCAGCCTCGTATAGAAGGAATGAGGTGAGTGGTGGAGCCAGAGAGGCAGTCTATACAGACAGCTTCTTTGTGTTTCTATCACCTAGCAACTTTTGCCAATGCAAAAGCCTCCCACCTGCAGGGAGGGAGGCCTGTGAACTGGCAGGCAGGACCCTGCTACCAAGGAATAAAACCCTGGTTAGGTCTAAGCCTACAGAGGGACTTGGTTATATACCTGGCTTCATGATAGTCTTTTAAAATATGTCATCATCTCACTGTACCAGGAAAATATGGTTGGCTTCATTTTACAGAGGGAAAGAGAGAAACCTGGGACCCAGAGATGCTTGCTTGTGGGTTTCCTGTGGATTTCAGACTAGAATCCAAGTCTCTTGACTCTTGGGTCAGTGCCCTTTCCAACATGGGATCTTAAGTATGGCAATAAGGGGTCTAGAAACTCTTCTTTGAGGCTTGGACAGTGGTTTGGGGCATGGACGTTAGCTTAAGTGGAGAGCAGATTCTAGTCTGATATTTTAAAAGCTTTGAAATGATTCAGAGTTTATGAGTCTCCTTTCCTTGTGTTCTAAGAAATGGATAAACATTTTGACCTTGGTTACCTCAAATGCGGCATCAAAACAAAAGATCATGTTTGTTGATGCTTTGGGAGATGTGAAAATCCATACATATATAGGCAGAGAGGATAAGCAGAGAGGTTCAGTCATTAATCAAATCTTCAGAGGTCACAAGTTAACAATGTTGACCACTCACAATTCAGCCATAAACTCAGACATTTGAAAAGGCTCCTGAAAATGAGACTATACTTTTTCAAAAAGTTACAGCCCCCAAATAATGTGCTTTACTGCCTAGAACAAGTCATAGCCCATGGATTTTCCCAAGGAAGCCCAATAAATATTTGTAGATGAAATTGATGAATGAAGGCACAAACCCTCTGGCTCTCCTGCTGGGGCTCATGAATTCTATTAAACACACTTTATTTGGCAAGCTTGATTATTTGCTTTTTTTTTTAATCCCCCAACAGATTAAATATAAGTGACTTGGAAAAGAAAGAGGAGCTGTCGGAAACAGTAAAAATGTCAACAGAAGACTTGACAGCTTGAGAATAGAAGAGGAAAAAATACAAGAAAGCAGAGAAAGAAACAAAGAGCATTGGGTTGCTGAACCAACAAAAAACTAAGTAAGTTTAAGATCGCAGGAGACGTGCACAGACTATTTCAGAGTGACTTTCACCTACAAGAATTTACTTTAAAATGTTTTGACATTTTAAAGAGGGGGTTAAGACTCAGTTATCACTTATTAGAAAGGCCTCTTTCTATGAGAAGGTATAGATGAGCTTCCTCTGAGCATTTAAGTGGGCTTCCCTGAAAGGTATGTGTGCAGCTTGGAGCTATGGAGGACCGTGATCTGGGAGAGCTGTGCATATGATCTCTCTGGCATTCTTTATACCTGGTGGTTCCTTCGTATTCCAGATAGTCTGGGGAGTTTGCAGCCAGAGGTAATGCAAAAAATCGCCTCCTTTTCATCTCATCTCTTTCAGTCCATTATGGTGCAGCTGTCAGAAAGCACTTGCTCCAAAGATGTCCTTTATCACCAGCTCTTGCAGTGAATAGAGAGTCTGCCACTCTCTATTCTGATTTCAAGATCTGGTCTTAACGTCCATTTTCCCATTTTGTGGCAAAATACAAGAAACAAACCAGCAAGCCACAAAAACAACCATTTCATATATATATATATATGAAATGGTTGTTTGCAAGGAATGATGAGCAGATTGTCTGCAGAAAGCAAAAACAGGAAAGACTCTTTCTCCATGCCGAGCTTCCCTGATTCCTAAGCCCCATAACATGCATTGTTCATTCACTGTCCACCTGGGATCAACGGAGACGTAAGTTCAATATGTGCCTCTAATCCTTCCCACGCATGAATGGACAAATGACACTCAAGTGGACCACAGGGGGCATGATCGGTTTATGGTGCTAAGCTACAAGGCTTACTTGGAAAATGAACCACAATAAGCAACATTTAATAATGTCAACAATGGACATAATGATGGGAGAGTAACGTCAACAGAGGAAATACTGATGGATGGCAACGGCAGAGAAGAGTTGCCTTTTAGTGGACACCTGGTGTCTGTCTGAAGTCCTCTGAACACTTAACGCGCACTCTCACAGTTAACCCTCACAAGATCGCGTCGAGGAAGAAGTCATTAACTGCACATCAGTGATCAGGAAACTGAGGTTCGAGGAAGTTACATCAAAACCCCAACTCACACAGCTAGTAAGTGACAGGGCTAGACTTCAACCCTAGGTCCACCTGTCTTCAAAATTCAGTCGTCCCTCCTTCCCTCCTCTTCCCCCTCTCCTCTTCCTCCCTGTCTGTCTTCTCCTCCTCTTCCTTCCTCTTCCCCTCCCCTCCCCTCGCCCCTCCTCTTCCTCTTCCTCCTTCTTCCTCTCTGACTCCATGGATATCCTCTTTGATCCATTACTTCCTAATACCCTTTTCAGGAGTAAAAGGATTCAAACAGCAACATACGCTTATGAGCATCTACTTTTTGTAAGGCACCGTGGCATAAAATCCTCAATTTACAGAAGAATGGAGGAAAAGGGCATGCATTTACTAAGTGCCTATGATAAATCAGGCACTATGTGTCTTATTATATTACCTCTTGATTTTCTCAACCATAGTGTGTATTTTATTCCTATTTACAAGCAAAGGGACTGAGGCCAAGAAATTTTAAAGAAACTTATCTAGAATCATACATCCAGTAGAAGCTCTGACTTGGCTGAATATTCACCAATCCAGGCCAGATGTCTGGCTGGACCAAGCTACATATAGCCTGAACTGGTGCTCTGAACCTCCAGGACATCAGCACTTGGAGACCCCCTGTGCCCAGGCACGTGCCCAGCCTCAAATGGAGTATGTTCCAGACATTCGTGTACAGCGTGTGGAGTGAATAAATTCTGGAGGGCACTTAGATGATAGCTGTCAAGTATGTAAAGGAGGGCATCTCTTGACAAAACAATTATATTTGTATAAATAATAGGACAGGTGCTAAAAATGCATTATATGGTGATCGTTATTGTGTGTGCTTATAAAAACAACAGTGAAGAAGCAGTAGTGGAAAATAAAAATGTAAACATCACAAATAATATCATTGGGAAAATATTGTCTTTGCCACATAAAGGATAAAATGCAGCTGTTGAAATGATGAATTACGTTGATATTTATTGAAATAAAAAGATGTCTAATATACAGTCCAGTTAAAAAGCATTTCAAAAACTATGTTTTAGTTGCTGAATAAATCTGTTTCTCTGAAATGGAGACTCCCCCATCCCCAACATACACACATCCCGGAACAAATGCATTTAAACCTTACAATTTTAATTGTGGTTGGCTTTAGACAGTGGAATAAAGGATAATCTTATTCACTTCTTCAAACTTTCCTTACTTTTCTGAATTTCATTTTGCAATAATAACAACTGGCATTTATTGAGTGTTCTAACTTAATTACATTTCTTTCTTTCCTCATCACAATAATCCTATCCTATTTATAAATATGCAGTTTGAAGCTTAGAGAGGCAATTAAGTTGTCTAAGGGAGTGGCAGAGCTGAGATTTAAATATTTTCTGCTATACACCTATGCTCCTTACTGTTACTCTGTACTCCAATAAATATATAATGATTTTGATATAAGAATGCAATTTAATTATAACAAAATAACTTAGAATTTTTGTTCTCCAGAAAATGCACAATTATTCCTGCATTTTGCACAACATATTAAATTGTCTTTCAACTATTTCAACATTTTAGGGCTCAGCCATTTTTTATTTTCATGCACCTCTCTTTCTTAATTTCTAATGGATGCTTAAAATAAATATTGTCTAATGTTTTCTTAACTCCTAAGAGAGATTGTTTCACAAGAGCTACTTAGCATCCAAGATACCACGGGACCTTTAAGAAGCAGAGTATGTGGTTTTCTGGCAGTGTGGTTTATTTGTGTGTATGTAAAGGAATTCCTAGATTGCCAAGTGTCAAAACTCAAGAGGTTTAATTGGAATTTAACCTCCAAGCCACAGCCTTCAAGTGTATTTGGTGCTGTATATGGTACAATGCTGCTCCCACGAGACCCCACGTCCTGTCATGGTACTTATCATGGCTGCTACATCAGCTTGGCTTTTTGTCTAAAGGGCTCATGACACTGAAGTCTGGGTCTGACTTTTTAAACTGCTATATCCTCAGAACCTAAACAGTCACCTTCATAAGTCTGCTTGTTCACAGGGTCAGAATGCCCTCAAAACTCCCCCAACCCTGCTTAATGATAGTTCAAAAAACATCAGTGGGTGTTTCCTGCATTCTGTAGAGAAAGATGAAATCTATCTTTCTGTCTATCTTGGGTGAGACTTCATTGCCTTGGAGATAAAGTTCTCACTGCTTGTGCTCGGGAAAGGTTAGAACCAAAGTGGTAATATGAAAGGTTTGTGCTTAGCCTAGGCTGTAAGTTTCTCAAATAAAAGATGTTCATGGTAAGTGGGGTATATCTCTTGTGGATTATGAGGTTAATTAATTTTAATTTTTTCATTCTTCTGGTGGGGTTAGGAGACTGCAAGCTGAGGCCTTAGATTCATAGAGAGGCAACTTGAGACAAGGACTGTTTTCCATGATATCTCAGAAGAGGGACCAAATCACCTGTCAGGGAGAAAGGGGACCCTAGAGGATGCCCTGCAGAGAGGGATGCTGTGCACTTAAGGAGACAAATGTTTAGCATTCAGCGCTGGGTTTTCCTTTTCTGTGTTGTCACTCCCTTTAACAAGCCTTAGTAAACCTGGATAAAGTTGAGTGCACCTCAGTGGTACTTAATGGGATAAAGTGATGGGTAAAAAGAAAGAACTGCGGCAGAAGAAAAGGTAGCAAAATGGAGGAGAGGCTGAGGGTGTTGACCTGGAATGAGAGAAATGGCCCAACCAAGATACACGTGTGGGACATACAGTTGCTTCCTAGAGATTCTCAGAAACACCTGGGAAACAGGCGCGGCTTCCCACGTGTGCTACTGGGACTTGGATTTTGCCATTTGGGTACGAAGGAGAAGGCTGCCCTAAGAATGCAGCACTTGGGGACACCTGGTTTACTCCTGGTTTAGGAAATTTAAGTTTCCTATAGAATAAAGAGAACAGGGAAGATATTTGCCAAGCATCTAATAACCACAAGTAACTGAAATTACTACAGCTTTACAATGATTTGATTTTTTTATTCCCAAACATACAATATAGGGTAAGTCCTTCACCCAGCTAAAATATCTTTGAGAAAGCTTAGATTTTTTTTTCCCCTGAATCCTGATCTCCTGACAATTTCATCAAAGCACAATGGAGCCCCAGGTTGGAAAAAATCAGAATTGTGGTGGGAGAACTGTCCTTGCAGGCCAGTCCTTGCAGAACCGTTCTTCCATCAGTTATAGAAACGACTAAACAATTTTCATGCATTTCTAAGAACAAATTGCAGGCACCCCAAGGAAACATTTCAACACATCACCAACTTGGAGACAAAGCCTGGAAGTGTCCACTAGGAGAACATTTTAGACACATCTGATGGGCCAGCCGTAGGCACAAGTCTCTTAGACTGATTCGGGTAAACCCAGGACCTGGAGAGGCTAGGTCAAATAAACAAGCCCACTCAGAATCTTCTTCCCCTTGAACGTGTGTAATTACTGCTCTGCATCCCCCAACCCGTTCCATCAAAAAATGCTCTGTGACAAAGCCAAGGATCTGAATGCGGAAAAGAGGTCACTGATGGCCCAGCTGATAGGATTTCCAGAGCAGAAGTTAAAGCCTCTGAATATTGACTCTGTTCCGTTGACATCCTCTGCCACCCTCCTCTTTGACGCAACACCCACCAGGGGAAGTCATTTCCTCCCCCAGCAGGTCTGCAGAACATCATCATCTCTGGGCATCCAGCTCTAAGTATGCTGCGCCTTCAATGTGTGATCTGAGCCAGAGTCTCCAATGTCGTTTACAATGAATGGAGAGCACAGATCAAAGGCTCTGAGAGGAGAGGCCAGACCAGTGGTGACGGGACTCTCTTCCCAGAGGGAAAGGTAATCACTTCTCAAGACTTCGTCTGATCAAGCCAGTTAATATCATTTGTGTCTTGCATGACTTCTGTTGGTGGGGCTACGCCAATTTGACATTTTGTTATGTTTTAGTGTTTTAATTCTTCTAAATACAACCATGACTATTCATATGACTGTTAATGTAGAAACTAAACAGAAGTGACTTTTAGTGTGTGTCATGAATAATCTCAGTTTTCAAGTAAAACACATGGAAAGATCCGTATTAAAGTCAAAAGTTTACATTAAAGTTATTTGAACTTTTGGAGTTTTGCTTTGCTTAGAAGGATAGAAAGTTTCACTTTTTTTGTTTTATTGTTAATGCTCTCATTCAACCCATGAACAAATGAGGATTAGATGAACCAAAGGCTTGACATGGGGCTTTATAGGTTACCTGAGAGAGAGGCAGTGTTTTGCAGTGAAAGAAAGTATTGATGGCAAGTCGTCAACAGATCTGGCCACTGTACTAGGCTTGAAGATACACTGGACAGAAAAATACGTCTTTCTTGGCTAGGGTTGTCAGTCTCACTGTGGAGGCCTCTCAGAACCAGAGAATTATAGTGAAGTAGTACATGATGGTGAATGCTGAAAGCAGGGAAGAATGAGGTGCTGGAGGAACCTTACAAAGACCAACCTTTCCATCTGAGGGCAACATGATAGGCCAAGGAAGACTTCACAATGGACTGGAGGCAGAGAGAGTTTCGCATGCACTTTAAGCAGGCACTGAAGTGTGGCTGGGACACAGGGTAGGTGGGTGTAGGTGAGCTGCGGTGTGCTTGCCATTGAGGGATAAAGCTCGAGAGACAGTCCAGAGATTCTGGAAGGCCTTGTGCTCTAATGAATTTGAACTTTATCCTAGGGCAGTGGGAAGCCATCAGTGCCAAGGTGAGATTTAGTTATTCGTGCATTCACTTATTAAATATTTGCTAATCAGGTACTTGTTACTTAACAAATATTTATTGAGCACAGACAGGCACTGAAGATAAAGCACAAACAAATAGACAAACACAAAAACAAACAACAAAACAAAATGTCCTGGCTTGAAGGCACCAGTGGCCATTTTAGGTATGGCGGGCAGAGAGAGCCTCAGTGAGAAGGTGGCATTTGGGCAAAGAGATGAAGGAGGTGAGGGCAAGCCATGAGGATGTCCAGGAGGAAAACGTTCTAGGTGAAGGGAAAAGGAGCGAGGGAGAAGTAGGATTGATGATGGATTCCCACCTCTTATGCTGAACCAGAGGGGAAGCCACCCGACTGTTCTGAGCAGAGACAGGAAGTGCCTGGGCTTCTGAGTCAAAAGGATTCCTGGGGATGGATCATGGGCAGAAGCAGGGAAACAAGTTAGGAGGAAGGAAAACTGGCGGGGACTTGGATTGCAGTGGAGGAGTGAGTATGGTCAGACACCCAGCAAGATTTGCTGATCATTGGATGTGGTGTGCAAGGCCAGGTGAGGAGTCCAGAGAATGAATTTATGTTTTTGGCTCGAGCCCCTGGAGGGATGGTTGCCTGAGTCAAGTCCCAAGGGGAAGATGGCAGAGTGCAGTGGGGAAGAGATTCTGGGGGTGGATCAGGGATTCCGCTTTTGAATCCCTGATCCACCCCCAGTTTGTTCAGTTTGAGATACTAATTAGAAATGCAAGTGCAAAAACCAAATCTACAGATACAAAAGTCCTGGGGAAAGGTATGGTCTGGACATACACAGTTGGGAGTTTTTAGCCTACAGAAGGTATTTAGAAATAGAAGAATCAATTAAACATTGAGGGCTTATCATCAAATATTGTTAGGCACTAGGCTTCCAATGGTGAGAAAAATAAACAAGTTCCTTGTCCCTGAAGACCTCATAATAAAACAAAGAAACAAAGTCAATAAATAAAACAATAGTATATATGAAATAACAGTTAACACCGTGCTGGAATGAATTCTGGTTGCAGAGTAGAGAACAAAGTGGGAGCAAAGACCCGGAGCCGTGAGATCGTTCTGCAGGCTGCTGTCACAGTGCCCAGGGGAGGTCCTGTCTTGAATTTGGTGTTGGCAGTGGGAATGGAGAAAAGATGTGGGAGACACTAAGGAGGTTTAATACACAGAATTGGGTCATTGTTCCACCAAAATGCCTCCTTCAAAAAGTCACAAAAACAGTTTCAGTCCTTAAAGAAAAAGTCTGCGCAGGTGAGGTCGCAACTCATTGGACTGACCTCAGGTGTGATACTTCCACCGCGAAACCCCTTTGTAAGCTTGGGTAGATTTTTAACTTTTCTTTTTTTCAGTTTCCTTACCAGAATGAGATAAATAGTGCCTCTTAATATTCTTATGATGGTTAAAGGGGAAATTATACATAGGCTCCCAGGAGGGTTATTGTGGAGTGCTTAGCAGAGGAGGGAGAATGTTCTTTTCCTCTGCTCATCTTAGGGTCAGCACCCAGAGCCCTGCGCATTGGACGGACACAACACAGATGAACAGGGGAAAAATGAACAGAAGTTTACAGACGAGTGCATCACATGTACACACGGGAGGACTTACTTAGTGGGGAGTAAAGGGATGATGGTATCTCAGGCTTATATAGCATCTTGGCAAAGAACAACATTGTAGAGAAGGGGTGAAACAAAGGAAAAGGACTGTGAGCTTCCAGGGTTGGCAAGTTGTAGGAAGGCACATATACGGGGGGACAAATGATAGGTAAGGGCTAGTTCTAGCAAAGTTTATGTGGACTTCTCTGGTGCCATGTCTAGGGTGATAAGGGTCTAGGGTTGTCTCCCGTGATTGACTTCTGTCCTTCCTGGGAGACAGGAGAGAGGGGACACTTTATAAATGTATAACCCGCTTTTAGGCTCAAGGAGTTTTCCATCTGTTTCTTTTCATTTTCTTCAGCTCAAAATAAGCAATATGCCAAAGAAGCACACTCTGCCCCTTTCACAGGCTTTTGGAAGGTGTTACTTCTCTCTCTATGAGAAGTACGGAGTTAAGAGTCTTTAAAAAAAAAATCAAATAAAAACAAAACTCATTATCTCATACAACTGAAAATACATTGAAAGAATAAACATTAGGTTTTAGGCATGGCTGATCCAGGGTGATCAGTACTCAGGTGGTTTTCCTGTCTCACTCTGCTTTCAGATCTATTCATTGTATCATCAAACAGACTTTAACTTGATAATGTGAGAACCTGAGGTTTTAAACCGAGACACTGAAAAACCTAGACACAGGCTACAACCTGTTAACTGTTTCATCATCAAATAGTCCTACCTCAAGCCCAGGATTAATTAAGGGTCCACCACCTGTGTCCTTCTGACACTGAGTTGGTAGACCAATGACTGGCAACCTACGTAGGAAGAATGTCTCTTTTCCAATATCTTCAGCAAAATTTCCAGATATGCCCCCTCGTTGGCCCATCCTACAGCAGGCGGCATCCTTGACCGTGAACAGGAGGTTGGAATTCTCTCATTTACCAAGGGCTGGGATCCGCCTCACCCAAACCTCACAAAATAAGAGTAAAGGGGGAACAAGGAAGCAAAAACATAGGTCCTCTCTAGCTTGCCTTTTGTTATTGGATTATATTTACAAAGATCTCAGTGTTCCTGGCCATCAGGTCCCTTATTTTTCTTTCTAGTAACCATGTTGGATTGCGTGGCTCAAACACTAATGATAACCTGAAAACTCCTCAAAAACCGTAACCTTAGGCTTAAGGAAAACTTGCTAAGTGTTATGTCCTCACCCCCTCCCATCACTCCCCACCTCTGCCCATATACACTCTCCCTCCTCTTGGTCTCCTTCCACAGGTATCCATCAAAACCATTCTGCAGTAAGAAACAATACATACACCTCAGCTCCACCCAGACTTGTAACAATTGAAAGCAAAACTACCGTAGTCACCTACAAGATAAATAAAGAAACCCATAGTGCAGCGTGACAAATGAGCAGGAACGTGGCCCTAGGATAGGAGAGAGCGTCCCACCCAGGCTGAATCATCAGCTCACTGTTGGGAACAATATATTTGATGAAAATGAAAAACCAAACATTTATAAATCAGCTGAGTAAGAAGCTTAGGGGGAGAGCTTCTGGGATTTGGACAAAAAAATTTATTCTCTATGGGAGTTGGAGAATTGGAAATCCATCAGGAGTCAGGGCATGCACACATCTGGTATGTGTTGCTGGGGCCCTCAGTCACTTTGTAAAGCCTGGACCACTTTAAGGCTTTTGTTTGTGGGCCTTGTGCTCCTCCAGTTGGAAAGCCTTTCCCTAATGTCAGAAGGACGTATCGAGACTGTCAATTCTACTTCCCAAAATAAAGCTCTGATTTGCCTCTGCTCCGATCTGCCTCTCTGGCTATCCTAACGCCCTTACTGCAGCCCATTCTATTGCCTACACAACGGCCTGCAATAGTCGATTAACAAGTTTTCCTGTTCCTGTTTTTTTTTTTTTTTTAAATAAACTTTTTATTTTATGGTAATGTTAGATTTACAGAGCAGTTGCAAAATTAATAGAGAGTTCCTGGAGATCCCTTACCTGGTTTCCTTATTTTGACCTCTTGCATTACTAATGACACATTTGTCAAAACTAAGAAAGTAATATTGATATATCACTATTAGCTGAACTGCAGATTTTGTTTGGATTTGACCAGTTTTTACACTACAGTCTCCTTTTCTGCTCCAGAATCCAGCCCAGGACACCACATTGCATTTAGTCATCACGTCTCCTTAGTCCTCTCTGCTCTGTGACAGCGTCTGAGTCTTTTCTTACTTTTCACGGCTTGACAGTTTTGAGGAGTGCGTGAGGGGAGGCGTTTTGAAGGCTGTCTCTCAATTTGCGGTTGATGTTTGCCTCGTGATTAGACTAAGCATATGGGTTTGGGGGAGGAATTCCACGGAGGTGAAGTTCCCTCTTGATCCCACGCTATCAGGAGTTGCTTATTATCAGCATGTCCCATTGCTGGTATCAGCCTATTCAGGCTTCTATAGCAAAACACCACAGATTGAGTCACTTAGAAACAACAGGAATTTATTTCTCAGAGTTCTGGGAGCTGGAAGTCCAAGATCAAGTTGTCAGCACATTCAGCATATGGTTAGGGCCTTCTGGTTCACAGACAGCCATGTGGAATGGACCTCATGTGGAATGGACCTGTCTGGGCTCTCTTATAAGGGCACTAATGCCATTCATGAGAGCTCCAGCTTTAGGACCAAATTACCTCCCCAAAGCCCCACCTCCAAATACCACCACGCTGAGGATTCGTTTTGTATGAATTTTGTTGGGGGCTGGGGGTGGGATGCTAACATTTAGTTTAGAGTGGCTGGTGACACTAACCTTGCTCATTTGGTTAAGGACGTGTTGGCCAGTTTTCTTCTCTTTAAAGGTACTGTTCTTCCTTTTTCCATAATCTACTTTTGGGAAGTGGATCACTGAGTATAGACCACGCTCAGGTGGCGGTGGTAGTGGTGGTGGAGGTGTGGAAGCTGGGGGAAGGAATTGCCTCCTTCTGCTTTTGACCAAATGCAAATCCAGTATATACACTGAGTGAATGTAAAAAAAAAAAAAAAAAAGAAAAAAGATGCTATTTTAAAGGGGATTGTTTCTTTACTTTCTTTTTCTGTTGATTCGTTAGTGTAAAGAAATGCAACTGATTTTTTGAACGTTAATCTTGTAACCTGCTACCTTGCTGAATTCTTCAATCAGCTCTAGTAGTCTTTGTGTGGACCCTTTAGGGTTTTGTATATATAGTATCATGTCATCTGCATATAGTGACACTTATACCTCTTCTTTTCCAATTTGGATCCGTTTTATTTCTTTCTCTTGTCTGATTGCTGTGGCTAGGACTTCCAAGACTGTGCTGAACAGGAGTGGTGATAGTGGGCAGCCTTGTCTTGTCCCAGATTTTAGTGGGAAGCTTTTGAGTTTTTCACTGTTGAGTACTATGCTAGCTGTAGGTTTGTCATATATAGCTTTTATTTATGTTGAGATATGTTCCCTCTATATCTATAGTGTTGAGAGTAATGGTTGGTGGAGAACCACACTCAGGCCTGAACGTCCAGAAAAGAATGCTTACTGAGCTGATGGGGCACCTCTGTCCCCACTGCTGCCCTGGTGAGTGCTCTGCAGAGCAAACCTCCAGACTTGACCCTAAAGGTACTCCCACCACTAAAAGCTGGATGCCTCTGGGACCCTGGCCAATGACGGGGGCTCTGAGTGGCACTTCCTTCCATAGTTCTGACTTCCCAATCAGATTTAGGAAAGGTGAGTCTCATTGGTAAAGTGGATGACCTGCTTGTGACCCAGCTTCAGAGGGACCTGGGGTCACTTGAATTCTTTCCATTCTACCTTTGTCAAACAGGGTTCAGAAAGCTAGAAACCCCTGAAAACATAATGTGGGAGTTCAAAGGGTGCTGGGTAGCAAAAAAATATGAAAAATGTCCCATTCGCTAACGCATGGTTGATTCTCCATAAAAACCTGTCAAAGGAAGACAGGGTTATAGGATTGCCAGGCTTAGCAAGTAAAAATATAACATGCTCAGTTCAGATGAACAATGAATGATTAAAAAAAAAAAAGTCTCATGCAATATTTGGGACATAGTTATACTAGAAATTTATTTGTTGTTCACCTAAAGTTCAAATTTAACTGAGTGTTTTCTATTTTATCTTGCAACCCTGAGGAGGCAGGAAGGAAGGAAGCGAGGGAGGGAGGAAGGAAGGAAAGAGGGAAAGAAGGAAGGAAGGAAGGAAAGAAGGGAAGAAGATATGAATCAGGCCACCTCTGGTTCGTGCCATTAGATTTTTGGCTCCTCTGACTCCAGATTCACCAAGAGAACATCTGCCTACAATTTGACATTTCATGAGGAACTAGCCACTGGGAAAGAATAAACCGGTCAGACTGCCTGGAATTTCTCACTGTTAACTGGCAAATTGGCTTTTGACTAAGCTGTGGTGTACCCTGCAGCTTGGTACAGGGAAGGAATGTACTGACTTCAGGGACAGTCATATTCCAGTCCATGTGACAGTTAGGTTTTGCAATATAAATTAATAAATTAAAATCCCAATTTTATGTCTCATTCTGGAAGGTTCAGTGACTGTGATGCCAACGTTGAAAGATGAATCTGCTCCCCATGGGCAGGCTCGGGGAGGGGACTGCAAGGCTCTGTAAATATGCCGATTGAGTTGTATTTCTTAAACTGAATGCGAAGTATATGATGTTTATTATTTTATTCTTTGGGACATTTTTGTACATCAAACTATTTTATAAGGTATCTTCAAACAAAGTGAAATAAAAGGCAGTGTGGCTTAATGGGAGAAAGATGGGTTTGCTTTGAGAAGATATTTGCTAGAGCTCAGAGGGGCCACTATCGCATGTTTCATTTCCTTCTGTTTTACACTCCAGCAGCACTGAGTCAGTCAGAGGGTTTCTAGTTCCATCTCATGCAGTGGGTGCTCTTGCTTTTACATTTCTATGTCTGTGCTTTGCCTTTTGTCTTGGAAAGCCTTCCTCTATCCTTTCTTCCAGCCACTCCCACCCTCCTTTTTTTTTTTCTTAAAGATAAACCATAATCATCATTTTTTCCCTATTGCAAACCCCTCCCCCAGTCTCCCTTCCCACGGCTTAATACAGGAGGGTCGACTTCCGCCCCTGCCTTAGCTCTCTGTCTCCTGGTCAGTGGCGTTAGGTTCTCCGTTGCTCCCACCACATTGTGCTATGGTCAGCTTTCTACAGGCCTGTCTCGCCACCAGCTGGGATCTCCTCAAGAGAAGAACTGAGCTTTATTTACTCCTCTACACTCCAACCTAGAAACATAACCGACCCATGTTTACCCAACTGAATTGACTCGAGAAAATGCCTACATCTAAGCCTTAGTTTCTTCTATTAGAAAGTTGCTACACACACACACACACACACACACACACACACCAGCAAGTATATTTTCAGCCACATATTAGCTACTTAAAGCAAAGCTCACTTCTTTATATTCCCAAAGCACCAGGGCTAACCCAACTTCCTTCTTCTAAGAGTGAGAGAACCAAGGCCCAGAGAGGGAGAGTAACTTGCACAAGATCACACAGGAGTGGAGGGGGAGCTGTTTCAGAGTCAGAACCCAGATCTCTTCCTTCCAGTGGTACCTGTTGCTGGGGGATGATAAGCAGGTTGTCCAACTTCCCAGTTTCCCTGATTCTTTAGAGAATTTGGGGGGAAGTGGCTCTCCCTAGCACAGCCCCATCGCCGATCCAGACCTCAAAGGACAAGCTTGTAGAAGTGTCCATAGTCCAGTGGCCACTGATGCAGCATTTCTGCACTTCCAAGTGTCTGGCCCGATGTAGCAGTCCTGCTTTGTTTTGGTCAAAAGCCTCACTGGCAAACAGGGTGAGTAATTATCTGCGGACTCTTTGAAGGCCTTTCCCCTGGAGCCTCGTTAGCCTTGGCTATTGGCAGCAGTGGCCGAGGCCATCCTTTCCATATTCTGCTGACCTGAGGTCATTTGGTGTGAATGGAAACAGAGGGGCTGGCTCCCCAGAAATGCTTGCAAAAACAAGTTGCTCTTTTCTCAAGCTGCAGATTCCATTACCTAACTGGAATGGCCTTTATATATTTGGCATCAAATATAAGCTTGCCCTCCCCTTGCCCCTTCAAGATTTTGGAGGTAAGAATGTTCTATGGTCAGGGATTTCCAGGGCCAGCCTGGAGGGAAGACTGCAGCCTGGATTTCCCATACTGGTTGTCCTCTCTTTTGGAAAGTGTCATCCTACTTATCGCCAGTCCCCATGGCAGTGCTGGCATAAGCATGGCCAGACAACCCCTCCTTCGTTCCTTCTCTCCTGGCTCTAGAAGGGAACTGCAGAGTGAGCTCCGTTTGGTTCCGGACGGATTAGCATTTGAACACTCCCAAAGCTAGAAGGATCCTTTGACTTCACCTTTACAAGTGGAGAAACGAAAGACTACAAAGAAAGAGCTTTGAGCTCAAAACATTAGATCTGGGACTAGATCTAGGTGTCCCAGCTTCTTATCCAGGACTGAGAACACAAGGAGTTCTCAGACATCAAACAAACAAATGAAAGCCTGCAAATATTGATAGTATTTACCTAAAATCTCCTACCAGTTTGTTCTTTCAGATGCCCTCTCGCACTCTCTCGCTCACTCCCTTTGTTTATTACAAATTTTACATCTTTGTTTCCTTTGTCTAACATTTTTCTCTGCCCCCTTCAATTTTTCCTTCAAAACCCAGCTCTGGAAAGTTCCATGCAGTAAATGGAAGGCAGAGAGTTAGGCTTATGGAGTTACTGGTCTTCGTTATTCAATCCCCTACGACAGTACTAGCCACCACGCCCTTGCTATGGCCTCGTGGTAGCTGGAGTACGTGCTCCTCTCTGTGACCTTGGGCCGTTGGCTTGTCATCAACATGACAGGACAGGCTGTCTTCTGCTCCTGCCATCACCGTGAGCACATGGCCTGGTGTTCGCTCCCCCTTTAGCCTGGGCTGCAGGAGACATAAGGAGCTGACCTACCCAGATCTACAGTTGGAAGCTAAACCCAACATTGCCCAACAAAGCCCAGTTGACGTCACAAGGTGTGTCTCGACACCTCTGCCTTGGAAGGGAGAAGTGGTACCCAACGATACATATGAAATATCCTTACCTCAAGATAAAATAGTTTACAACATGTATTCATTCAGTCATTCACTGCCATTCAACAAATAATCACTGAACACCAACTATGACCCCAGCTACTCTCTGAAACTATATATCATTAAAACTATTTGCCCACTAATGCATTTTTCTGAGGGAAAGGTTTATGGCTTTCCTTAGCTACTCAAATGGGTCCTTAACCTCAACCAAGTGAGCCAAGGCCCTTATATAAGGGGTCACTCAGGGTTTGATTCATTCGCCACAAAGGGTCACTATTGAATTCTACTATTATCTGGCTGCTCACCTATGAGTACAGACTAAAGAAAAAGTTTTGCTCAAATATTTTGAGTTTTACTAGAATGACTGACCAGAAAGTCTGAATTTTAATGTGCAGATAAGTGGTCCTAGTCATTTGTAATGATCACCTATGCTATTTACAATTGACAGTCTAACCATATAACTTCTACCCTAAAATTGTAATAAAAATACTGAACATGTGTAAGTACTTTGTTACCCTAATAATTTTGTAGCTAGGGCCCCTGTATCTTTCTATTAGCGCCTTAACATTTGTAACTGTTTTCTCCTGTTGCACTAGTATAGGTCCCCAGTGGTTCCTTTATGACTGATTGATTTTTTTCTTATATGATTTAAAGATCTTTTACTATTCTGATTTCTCTTCTCTGCGTGTCCTAGTTTGTCACTGATTCTCTTAAATACATCATTGGAAACTGGCCAGACTCCAAACGTAACCAAGTGCTTACCTCCTGCTATGGACTGAATTATGTCCCAGCCCCACCAGAATTCACATATTGAAGCCCCACCCCTCAATGTGACGGTATTTGGAGATGGGACCTTTGGGAGGTGATTAGATTTAGAGGTCATCAAGCCCTGATGATGGCTTAGAGCCCTTAGAAGAAGAGACACCAGAGAGCTCGTTAACTGTGTTACCATGTGGTAACAGAGCAAGAAGGCAGCCAATCACAAGTCAGGAAGAGGATCTCACCAGAAACCGACCATGCAGGCACCCTGATTTCAGACTTTCAGGCTCCAGAACTACGGGAAAATTAATTTTTGTTGCTTAAGCCATCCGGTATTTTCTCATGGGTGCCTGAGCAGGCTAAGACTCCTCCCCTCCTGCTCTCCCCACCGTATCTAGCACGGTGCTGGCTTTCCCTGGTGTGACTGATAGACTGGACAGGGGGATGCCAGCCTTAGGAGGCTATTCTTGGCTTGCCTAGAATTGACACACACTGATGAGCCCAGCAGGCTCCCCAGTTCATGCCAGACTTTTCCACTGCTGGTCTGGATTTCTGAGCTCCCAGGGCCTGCCTATCCATGCCAGCCTTTGCGGAGCCAATGCTTCTTGGGGAAGATACCACATGCATGAATAATATGACAAACGTCTGAGCTGGCAGTGAGGGGTGGAAGAACTTTCCTGGGGATGAAGCCAAGGCTGGCAGGTCTCCCACCTCCATTCAGCTCCTGGAAACCCAGCACATTCACGTGGCCGTGTCTGGTGCTTAGGACTCACTTGTGGGAAGATCCGGAGACAACGGGGATACTGTGCTTTCCTGCAGCCCTGGGCAACCTGCACAGTTCACATGCTTAGCTCTCCTTAGGGAGGACTGATGGACACCTGCTGTCACCACACCAGCCCTGTCAGTGCCTCATGCCACTCACAACAGGTGGGAAGTTCAAGCAAGTCAGTTTGAGTCCCTTACCTTTAAAATGGTCATTTATTTGTAGTAATAAAAATATTGTTGAAGATTGTCGTGACAATCAAATGCAGTAAAGAGTTCACACATAGGGGCCAAAGACTTAGAGCTGCCATCTCTGGGCACTGTCCTCGGCACTGTCAATATGCTGTTTCCTATGAAGCTGACAACACCCTGACATGGACTGTGTTATACTCATGTTATAGCTGAGGAAACTGAAGCGGGGGGAACCGAGTGAACTGTGTGAGTTCTCAAAGCTGGTAAGTGTGAAATTTCTTTCCCAGGGCTTGTTCCATTGAGAACACGGAATTTGTACTTCTCGAATGAATAAAAGTCTCAGACTTGGTTTTTTAATTCAGCCTGACTCCAAAGTCTATGTCACCAACGACTGTGCTGTATCACTTCACTCTACACTGTACAGTGCTGTTCACCTGTGAGGAACCATTTCTATTCGGTCATCAGTTCTGCCCTCAAACTGATTGCCCAGTGAGTCAGATCCCAGTAGACCTCCTGGATCTTACATCCTGGCCACTCACATCTTTTGTGGGCTACAGATCCAGCACAGGTTTCCACGTGGGCCAAAAATAAAGGGAATGTGAGCACTGACACTGTTCTTGAGGATATTACTCTCCAGAGGAGGGAGGGGAATAAGGAAAATGACATTCACAGAGAATATGTAATAACAGCCACCCACTTATTGAATGTTTATCTGCAGCAGACACTTTGTTAAGCATTTTATATTATCCTATCATTTTATCCTCATACAAACTCATGACACAGGGACTCTTAGTATCTCTCTTTTGCAGAAGAGGAATCTGAGAATGTTAATTTAATTACTCCATGCAAGTCTCTGGTTCCTTGGAGAAGACAATCATGGCTAATCCACATTCTCTGACTTGAAGGTCAGAATTTAGCAAAGTCGCCAGCATGAGACAGAGGCTGTGTCAGGGCTCTGGGGCCCTGGAGCCCAGAGTTCAGGTCCTTCCTCTGTCAGGGAGTCCAGATGAATCAGACAGAGGGGACTGTTCCCTGATTCTCAGTTTACTCACACGCGAAATGGCAATCTTTATTGTACAAAAGTAAGATGCCAGGTATCTATAAAGATTAAATCAGATAATGCTTGTAAAGTGCGATTTGCCTAGCACAAATGAAACACTTAATAAACATTCACTGTCAACCTTATTATGTGCATGTAATAGAAAACAACAAAAGCAAAATGAAGTTGGAAGATTGCAAGTGCAGAAGAGGATTTCAGACACTTCTACAGTGTCCAGAGTTCCCTCACATGCACAATTTCACTCATGTGGCTCTCTCTCCAAACTTGTGAGAGCCTCATTTCTTCCTTGTGAGAAGAAGTAATTTAATGATCGTCCAATTCACTTGAGTGTTAAGCGGCAGAGTCAGGACTCAAACTCTGGGTAACCCCAGGCCCTGTGCTCTGTCATCTCCGAGAATGTGACAGTAAATGAATTGCCTGGATGCAGGGGGAGGGTTGTTCAGGGAATGCTCCTTAGAAGAGAGGCGGTGAGTTCCAGTGACCCCACCTGGCACAGATGTGTCCTGGCTGGTGGAATAGCTGGGCAGTTCTCCACTTCAGGGACCAGTGAGCACGGCTGGCCCAGAATCGGGGTTCTTTTTACTCTATTCCACTTAAGATAAGAAGCAAGCATTTCCAAATGTATCACTTTTTTAAATTGACTCTCCATGAACTGCATACCTTGCTCTGAAACATTGAGAATCATCTCCGTGGAGGGGAAAGAACACAGGCTTTGGAATCAAACCAATGTGGTTTCTAACACCAACTCTGACACTTACCAGCTGATGACTTTGGACAAGACATTAAGCCCCTGAGTCTCTGTCTCTTCATCTGTGAAATGGGGACAGTAATACCAACTTGCAGGACTGTTGAGTGGAGTAATTTGTATAATGTATTCAAGATGCCTAGATCATAGTGGACTCTTAGAAAAAGTCACAGTGTGTATCATTACCTTTTTCCTTAGCAAACTAATAACTTGCTGTCACAAAAAAGACTTGTTTTCTAGATCCTTCACACACGGTGCCTTATGGTTTTAATACCAGAGATTACCAGGCAGTTAGCTTGATTCACAGCTTCAAAAGGAAAGCTGTGTTTGGTGGTAGGAGGGCTAGAGAATTCACTCCCCAGGCAGATGAACTTGTGGTCAGACAGAGGGAGGTGAGAACAGTAAAGAGAAGCTTTCACATCTCCAGACAAGGTAAGAGCACTCTGGAGTGTAAGCCAGTCCACGGACAACTGAGGACTGTGTCTGGGGCATGACATTGGTCTCAGCTGTTCGGGCTTTGTCTGTACAGTGTATTGTTGGACACTTGTTTTGCTATCACATTGGACAGGTGGGATCGAAAAGGTCATGTCACCCACAGTGACTACAAACAGGCTGGATCCTTTGTCTTCTCACATCTATGCTCTGGACAGTGGACTTTGGATCTAGCCACTCTGCTGGACAGAGCTCTGGAGTTTTACAGGACCTTTATGTCATCTGAAATCATCCAGCTGAAAAGCCATCCCAAAGGGAGACAGACTAGGACGAAGGCAACTGTAACAGGCGGCTGACAGTGTTGCGTTAGGGAAAGTGCGAGATGCTGCAGGGGCTGATGGGGGGCCACCTGCCGCAGCACTGGTGATCAAGGCGCTATCAGTTCACCCAGAGGAAGTGATCGTATTGAAAAAATAACCCAATGGAAGTAGTGAACGGGGGAGGTGGGGATGGAGACAGCATCCTTGGATAAAGAAACAGCATGTTCAGAACACAGAGATGGAAGAGAGCCTGGCACATTCAAAGAACTGAATAAAGATCATTCACGGCTGGAATGTATAGTGGTTGGTGGGAAAATGACCAGAGATGAGAATGAAGAGGGGGAAAAGTCTGGATAAATCATGAGAAGTCTGAAAAAAAAAAACATGCAAGGAGGTTGGACTCCATCCCTGGGGTGATGGGAAGCATCTTAAGTGTTAAGCAGGGGCATGCTGGGATCAAATCTTATAGGTAGTAATGTAGAAGGTGAACTGAAGGTGACATGTGCTGATGATGATGACAATGACAAAGAAGAAGAGGGAGAAGAGAACTGCCACCATCACCACCACCACCACCAAAGAGGAATATGTGGCCAAAAAATCAAGAGCCCCTCCCTTGTGGCCTCAGATGGCTCTACTCAATGCAAAGAATAGGGTTAGCACGTGAAGGGAATTTGATAAGTAAACACTGATTGGTACATTGCATTTCATTGCTCTCCCTGGGATGGCTGGCATAGGACTCTCAGAATGTGGCATTGGATGGCTGACTGATCTAAAAGAATAATTATCAAATAAATTCATATATTATTCTTGAAAACCACAAAATAAGTTGTGGTTTTATGGTTTACAAAAAAGGTTTACAAAAGTATGTTTAACCAAAGATGATTGTATTTTATCCCCAAATAAAGGACCTCATTGCAGGCATCAAAGGGTAAGGGCAGCAAAGGGAACTGTGGATTATTTTCTGCAACCAATATATATTTATTGATGAGATGGGGAAACCAGTTCAGAGAAAGAGAAGGGCTTTGTTCATGATCATAAAGCAAATTAATGAAAAAATAGTAGTAGGGCCTTCTGAATTACAGTTTTTGATTCTTTCAGTTGTATCTGTGACTTTATCACTTACAAAAATGAAGATCAGGTAAATTCACATGATAATCTTTCCATAGGGTAACATGCCTTAAGGTATGTTCACTAGGATGCAGCACTGGTAAATGGTAGTAGCTGGTGTGTGTGTGTGTGTGTGTGTGTGTGTGTGTGTACGCTGGGGAGAGTTCTGGTTTCATATATGTTTGGAAATGATGGTAAAAACAAAGCTAAGTATAGTTCTTTGTTATAGGATATTTAAGAGCTTCTAATAAGCTAAAACACCTTTGGAAATCCTAAAAGGAAGATTTCCATCATTCTCTGGTGTTCAACATTAGATTGACATGTTGTTTTTCATAAATTACGCTCATCATATTGACTTCTTCAATATCTTCAAGATTAACATTATAATTCTATATTATATGAAAGGCTTTTAGGGTTTCATCTGCTTTTCCTACTACTACAAAATTTAGGCATGTATTTCTAGAAGTTAATCAGCTTCTCTTGCAATTCAGGTGGAAGAATTTGACAGATAAAGCAGCTCAACCACTAAATAAATCACATCAACTTCTCCTGGCTTTCAACATTTTATGATCTACTTCAAGAAATTTGACAAGTGTCTACCACCTTAAATTGGATTACTTGTCATTTGACTGTCAATCTTCTGCCTTCAGAAAGAATGTTCATTTCAATGCAACATTAAAGTGTAATCTTTTATAAGCAACAATTGAGGACTCAAGTTAAATTTAGCCACAAGTGGTGCAACAAATGCAGATAACCCAACTGAAGTGATCATCAGATGAAAGGCCTTATCCATGCACAGCTAAGATTGCCCAAGCAAGGCCTAGTTGCTAACAAACATCCTTTGACATTGTGTAACGGGCAGCCTAATTTCAGAGACATTAAAATGGGGGTGGGTGGGTATGTGTTGGAATTAAGGAACTGAATATTGTTCAGCTGTTTTATAGACCATACTTTGGGAGCTACTGTTTCTTTAGAACAAGGAACAAAATGCCCTAGAATCTTGCCAAGCTCTTACCACCCTGCAACCATTCCAACTTGAGATTCACAGATGTCTTAGCCTATTCAGGCTGTATAACAAATTAGCATAGACCCGGTGGCTTATTAATAACAGAAATTTCCTTCTCATGTTTCTGGAGCCCGCGAAGTCCAAGATCAAGGCGCTGGCAGATTCGGTGCCTGGTGGGGACCCACTGCCTGATTCGTAGAGAGCTGTCTCCCTCCTGTGTTCTTACATTGCAGAAGAGAGGAGGGATAGAAGAGAGGAGGGATCTTTCTGGGATCTCTTTTGTAAGGTCACTAATCCCATTAATGAGAGCTGTACCATCTTGACCTAATCAGCTCCCTGAGGCTCCACTTCCTAATACCATCACACTGCGGGTTAGGATTTCAAAATATGCATTTTGGGGGAACACAGACATTTAGTAAACAGCCACGGATATTCAGATAAATCTTCAGGTTATTTCTCAAAGGCATTATTATAGCCTCACAGCCATAATCTCATCTTTCCTATAATGACTCAAACTATTTCCAGTTTTAAATCAATGACAATTTCTTGAGATTTTAAGTTTCTGATACTCAAAAACGTATGTGCTGAAAAATGTAGCTGATAATTGAGAATGCATGTTCTGATACTGAGAGTAATATACAAACCTATCTTTAGCCTTAAAATTTATTTCACTTTTTCATTTTTTAAATCTTCTTACTCATTTTCCCCACAGTTTTATTTTCCTCTTTTTGCCGAGTTAACACATCTCAATGACATTCTATAGCCTGTCAGAGCGACTGCTAAACCATATGATCCTAATTAAGCTTGAATGAGTGTTTCGCCAATTCAAAGTTGTATTTAAGAAAGTTAGCATTTTATTTTAGAGAGGGAAAGTGGAGGTTTACATGGCGATCCTATTCTTGCCTTATTAGGTCAAAACAAGCCTCTCCCTCACTCAAAATCATCTATCTTCCTAGGTCATGGCCCCAGGGCATTCACTGTGCCCTGCATGGCAATGATCTCCATTATAAGTAAACTATGTAGAATTGTGTTTTGAACACTACTGAGTTTCTTATTAGAAAAACCTAAAAGAATGTCCCTAGTTATTTACAACGAATTGCATGGTGCTCCTCTGGCCCACCCCCCGGCAAAATATGTCCACGTCCTACCCCCAGAACTTGTAAATGTGACCTTATTTGGGAAAAAATGATTTTTGCAAATGTTATTAAATGAAGGACTGTGAGATTAGAGCATCTTAAATTACCCCAGTGGGTCCTACCTCCAAGGACAGTGGGGAAAATATATGCAGCACAAACCAAGAATTGACTGGAGCCACCAGAAGCTGGAAGAGGCAATGAAGGATTCTCCCTTGGAGCCTTGGAGTGTGGTCCTGCCTGCTGACATCTTGATTTCAGACTTCTGGGCTCCAGACTGTGCAGGAATACATTTCATTATTTAGAGCCACCCAATTTATGGTAATTTGTTATGGTGGCCCTTGGAAACTGGTGTAATACTCAAATACTCCATGTCTTCCCTCTTCTGAAATCTTCAGAGACCAATACTGCTGACTTGAGAACTGACTCCACAAATGCGGGGGCAGTGACTTCAGTTTTCAGTAATTTCATCAAAGAATGGGGGTGGGATATTCTTTCTGTTCTTCCTGAGATTGCTGGGAGAACTTTAAAAATAAAGCACATAGTGAACTGTAATAATTGCTAAAGACTTCTGTGCCATAGAGTGTATACATCATGGGTTACGTAGTCTTGTTTACAATTAATTTATCAAGTGTTTTTTTTAATTCCCAATAAAAGAGTGAGTGAAATGAAAATGACTGAAAACTTCCACTCTTCTCACTGTGCCTCAATTTTTTTTTTTAATCTGTAAAATAGAGATCCTATGATAATCCTGACCGTATGGAGTTGTTCAGAGGGTGGATCCAGTTGGTACGTGTAAAGAATTTAGGAGGATGCCTGACATGTAGAAAAAGTTTTATAAATATGGATTGTTGTTATCATCATCACCATCACCACCATCATTACTATTATGCTCACCAGCATTGTAATCACGAAATGGAAACCCAACACTTGGGACCCAGTAAACACCTAGGCTGCTTAAGATTAATTCAGCTTGAGTCTCCCTAATTGAAAAAGTATAGATGCCCATTAGGTATGGAGAAACTTGTATGGTCTTTCTTCAAACTGAAAAGCATGATGGCATCATTGGGTGGCAAAGGCATCTTGGATGTTAGAACCAGACAGACCTGGGCTGTTCAACACTGAATTTCTTTTGTAACCAGAGTCAAACTACTTTTAGTAGATGCGCCTTAGGCTGTCTGCTCAACCTTGCTTCTCTTCTCCACTCACATGTTAAAAGAATCCCAGCAGCTCTGAACTCGTCAGAGGCCACTGATGATTGAATCAAGGCTGAGGATGTAAAGGGAGTTGAGCCATCAGGGTACCTTTGTGGGGATTTAAAAGTGATCAAAGGAAAAAAAGAGATGAATTCTTTTCCAGGAAATGAAAACCCAAAAGGGAGTCTGGAGAAGGAGTGGAGAGAGAGAAAACGAGGTAGTGAGCATAAGACATGCTAAATGGAGCAGAAAAGAAAATAAAAAAGAGGGTTCCTTCTTTCTGTTTGCTTCTTCTTCATTATCTATTATTACCATGGTCTCTTTGCTCTCATGAAAAGAAAAATAAGAAACACAAATGATTGAGTTTGTATTTGGATCGAGAAGGGACATCAGAATTTTAAAATAAGTATCTAGGGACAGAGTTTTGTCTACACTCCAAGACTTAATAAAGCCCATGGATTTCATTATACTGTTTCCACCCTCCCAAAGGCTTCATCTAGGATTAAAAGATATCAAAGCATTCAGTCAACCATATTTTGTCTACATTAGTCCAAACGAGCAGATGTTCCTAAGTCCTTTCCTGAGGTTGTTTTGATACGTGTGCACACCCTTGGCTACTAGACGGATGGCTCTGATTAGTCTGGTCAACTGAATCAAATAATCAGTCATTCAGCCAAGCAATCAATTTCTCTTTCTACTGTTCTCCCCTCATCAGATTGGCTTATTTGATTATATTGTTGATCAGTTTTAAGTTTAGTCTTCATGTATTTCTCCCTAAATGGAAAACTTAGGCGTAACACAGCATAACATCATTTTTCCAACAGAAAATAGGGATATAGCCAGGGAAAGATCTGAGATTTTCTAATTTTCAGAGCAGCTACTTTTCTTCCACAAATTACACACACACACATACACACATCAAGTTATTTTCACTTTACAAGTAGGGAAACTGAAGTTCAGAGAGGTGTGGTGAGTTATTTGATGTCACAGAGCATTAGGACACAGAGCATCCCCAAGAGACCAAACCATAAATCACATAATCTGGATCTGAATTCAGGAACCTACCTGGAGCAACAGGAGCCTGGTCTGGGGTTCAGGAACACAGTTTTTCCAACAGGATTAAACCATCAAAACTTACGGTGGATAGCTTCTGACAAAAGGACTAGGAAATTCATTCTAGAGAGGGGGTGTCACCTCTGTGGCCTAAGCGTAACGCGGGAAGAATATAGGGAGGGAAAACAGATCCAAATAAAAAAGGCTACTCTCTGTAGGCTGCCTCCTTTACCATTATCGGAAAAAAAAAAAAAATCCCAAAATACAATCCAAGAAGCACCGTCTATAGATGGGCAATTTGCCTATAACTTAATAAGCTAACCTAGTGTTTTTGTTCACTTCCAGCTACTTCATATTAAATTCATGTTTCCAATAGCTTATATGAGGCAGAAAACTCCTTGAGTCAAGGTTTATGTCTCTGTCTCTTCCTTTTTTTTTCTTTTCTTTTTTTTTTTTTTTTGCTATACCTTGAGGTTCAGCAAAGAACACAAGAAATATTTGCCGACTGACGTTTAGGTATGGCATTCTCTCAGCTTCAAAATTCCTTTTCCTTGCTGTCAACTCTAAAAGGTCCAGTTTAAAGGTCATATTCTCAAGGAATCCTTTTCCATTTCCACCATTTCCCCATTAAAATCAGCCTCTCTACTCCCAAGAGTGTTGAGTGTATGTCCCTTGTTATTAGCATTGTGCTCTGTTTTATCGTTGTGTTAGTTACAGGACATGAGATACACTGCCTTCTTACCTCGAAGAGCCCAGTAGTTTATCACCACTCCCTACCAAACTCTGTTGTATCACAGTACCTAGGATAGTGATTTTCATTTAGTAGAAAAAAAAGTTTAATAAGTAAATAAATAAAAACAAATACAGATAAGGTGATTAAATATTGAGTTGGCTCCAGGCAAAAGCTGATAAAGAAAGTTGGCTCTTGGTATTTCTTCTCAAAGACTCGGTATTGGTGACTTTCCCTTCTCTCCCTGATTATTGCACTTTCTGCTCTTTCCTCATCCAGGAATATCCTTATGAGATCATCATAAGTTAAATCATGCTAAGATATAAAAAACTAAAAAATCCCAAGGGAGTTTCATCTTAACCTGGAAAAGGTATTAAGTTGGAGAATGATGATGTCATTGAGCTATCAGAGATGACTTTACTTGGAGAAGTGGACCAAGAAAACAGTGTTTCTTACATCGCTCTAGGCCTGTGCACTTCTAGACGTGTTCTATCCCGTAGGAGACGTAGGCACGGCTAATTATGATTAGAAATGGGGTCACTGGATCTGGGATTTGGAGTTTTAGTTCTTTCAATCCAGTAGCCCTGGATCACATGAAATGAGTCTCAGGTTCCTCCTCTATAAAAAGAACCCTGAAATATTTCTGAAGCCTTTTTATTCACTACTTCTAAATTTTAAAAGTTACTTTGGAATCCAGGACTAGAGTTGAATACCAACCATGGAGAGGGTAATCAAACAGCTAAGCAGTTCCTATTAAGGATCATCCTGACACTTTATACAATTTTTAAAAACTTAATTCAAAGCCAGGAATGAAGGTTAAGGAGGGAATCTAAAAGTATTAGCCATTTCATGTACCCAAAACTGGGGGCAGGTAGGCAAAATATATGGGAACATGTCATCATAAGGAAGAAAGGAAGGGAGAGACAAAAAGGAGAAAGGAAAGAAGAAAGAAAAGAAAAAGAGGGAGAGAGAAAATAGTTCAAGAGCTAACCTGAGCACATTAAATACCACATCATTAACTGTTGGAAAAATAGGCATATCCCACAAAACCCAAGTGCATAGTAACCGACATAAATATTTTCTGCAAAGATCCACTCCATCCTGAGTTTATGTCTGTTGATGATTGATGACAGCTACATCTTGGCCCGAGAGGACAACCTTTATTCACATCACTCAGCTAGGCTGGTTTTAATTGTCTAAGTATACGCCCATCTTTAGAGTCCATATTCTTAACCAGGTAACGTTATCATTGGACTTGGCCAATGGAATGTCAATGGAAAGACAGCTGCCTTCTTCTCAAAATTTCTGTTAAGGTGGATCATAACCAGAACCTTCTACTGACTTGGTTTCTCACTTTCTTCTCCTGTTTTGCATTCCATAGGATAAAATTATACTAAGACCAAATATATTTGTCAGCTGTTTACTTTTATCCTTCACTCTGATTTGTAGTCATCAGAAAATACTTAATGTTAATTGGATATTGCCCACTGTAGATGATTTGATCTTATGTAGGGGCACTGGAGTTTATTGGGCACATATACGTTCATTTTCATTATCACAGTGATCCAATCAAGACATTTTTCTGTCCCCCTCCATACCTCTTGCTACCACATCTTACAGATAGAAATCTGAAGCTTAGGAATTTTTATTAGTTGATCCAAAATCCCAAGCCAGTAAATGACAGAGGTGAGATTTCAGCACAAGTTTGTTAAGACTCCAAAAATGCAAGCTCTTTCTTACCATGTCATCATACATGTTTTGAACCTAAATGTGATATAATTCCTTGATGAAAAACTACAGCAAGTATTGTTTGGAACATTTTCATTGGCACTTATTTTTAGAGATATTTGGTAATAAAAACTTGCCACGGAAAGCCTTTCACCAAAATTATTAACAACTAATATTTAGCATACTTCACTGTTTCCAGAACACTTGATAAATGCTTTCTTATTTAATCCTTATGACAGCTATTTAAGTGAACCAGTTAGGATAGGCGAGGCTGTGATGCAGTGATAAATATACCCCTAGCTCTCAATGGCTTTACACACAAAAGTTTGTTTCTTACTCATACCAAGTCTGATGGGGAGATAGACCGCTCTTCTAGACAGCTTTTTTATGTGGCAATGAGAGGAGCCAGGGTGCTTTCTACTTTGTGGCTCTGACATCAACATATGGTTTTCTTGATGGCTGCTGCAGGGGAAGAGAAAGTATAGAGAACTCGCCCTTGCTTCTAAGTCTCCCTTTAGAAGTGACACTTGTCACAGCCCATTGGCCAAAATTAGTCATATGAACTTAGCTAACTGCCAAGGAATCTGAGAAGTCTTCCCATATTCCCAGGAAGGAGAAGAAAATCAGATCTGGAAAGTGTTAGTAATTTCTACTACAGTGAGCATGTCCTCTTTTCTCCATTTTGAATAACTCTACCCTTATACCTAAAATGTCTGGCTTGCTCAATATGAAAGAAATCCAGTCTTATTTGTGACCATTCACAAGCAAGTGCAGGCCTCATAGTTATTTACTATTTTCCATAGATCATCTGAGTTAGATATTCATAAATCTTACTTTCTTTGTCTTCCCTCTTTCTCCTTTCCTTTCTTTTCCCCCCAGGGTCTTAAAACATCTTATCACTACCATCTGTTTTCAGGCTTCCCAGTCAAGTTTAGCCTGGATCCTTACCTCTTTAGATTGGCTCAACAGCAATAGAAATGAAGCTCTTTACTACTATATTAATAATCTCTCATAGCATAACATTGATAAGTCATTACCTTAATAAAATCCTCACAATTGGAGAGAGAATGGGGAGAAATACATAACACAAAGACAGAAAGAGCCCTTTCTTCCCACATACCACAAAAAGAACTAAGATGCAGTGATTTTAAGGAATTTGCCTAAGGTCACAGAACTGTTTAGTGTGGCTGGTGTGGGGATGGTGATGTTTATAAGCAGAAAAGGGGGGGGGGGGTAGGGAGGGCAATGACCTTTGGACTAAGTCCTCTTCAGCAATTCTAGGGTTGCTTCGTCTTTGTACTACTCAAAATCATTTTTTGGTGGAAAACGAAATTGCAGCTTCCATCACTGTGCAAAAAATTTCCTTTTCTTGAAGTTTCTGCCATTCACATATACTAATCTCTAACTGGGGAAGCAGTATCACACATACATTTTTCAACAGGTATTATTTGAACAATTACTATATGCAGTATTTTAGGTGCAAAGGACACAGTGCCCGCTAAAATGACCGTCCCTTCATTTTCTCACCAAAGATGCTGTCTATCACGTCTCTAAAGTCTCCTATTCAGCTCTTCCCACCCTTATGCATGTTAATTCGCTTGTGAAGAAGCACTGCTGCTGGCTGGCGCCCATCCCCAGCGCTCCTCTCCTGTTATCATCACAGCGGGATGCTCCTGCTACCCTCCTCCGCAGAAGAATCCAGGAATTCCCCGAATTAACACAAGAGTAAGCACAATTAGACTTATTTAAACTCTGGAGAGACGTGTTTTTCTCGTGAAGTCGTGGAAAACCTGACATCATATTTAAACATAATCCAACTGCAGACAGATTTCTCAAGTTGAGAACTGAAATGTCAAAGACAGGAAAAAAGTGTTATCCCCAGAGCTACCGTCCTCTGAGCCGAAGATGACTCATTAAAGAGTATGTGTGTGTGTGTGTTATCCTCAGCTCACTGGCAAAATACTAGGACAAGGAACTTGGAAATTACAATATGCTTGAACAACCAGAAAATGTGGACTAATCAGAGATTTGAATTCTCTTTGGGTGGTTTTGAACTTTTCTTGAAACACGTACGGAAGTAAGTAAACTGCAGATAAACTGCAGACCTAAGGATTTTTTTTTTTTTTGATCTGATGAACACTTTTTCATATATATATATTTTTCAGCTTTCTAGTTTCCCCCTTGCCATAGTTAAAATATTCCCAAGCAGGCTAGGAAGCTTTTCTGGAAAGTGAATTTTAGACTTCAAAATATGAAATTTGCTAGTAAGTAAAGTATCAGATTTTTTTCCACTTAAATCAAGGAATTTATCTATTGGCAAACAGTATATATTTATATCATTTTTTCAAATCAGTAAGGAAACAATGTATGGAATTAAGGCATTTAGAAAATTAATTTGTTTTAAAATATGTCTGTTATTTACACATTTTTTTCCCCTTGTTGAGCTAATTTATCTTATTCAGCTAACTTCTCTTTCCTCCTTTTCCAGGCTACTCACTGATGCTTTCTCACTGAATTTGGAAAATTCTTACCAAGCATCTTCTACGTGCCAGGCATTGCAGTGCCCTGAAATTCCAGCTCTCAAGTAGCTCATGATTTTACTAAAGAGCAGGCTATGAAGCCGCAGGATAAGTGCTGTGAAGTGTGACGTGAGGGTCGTGATGAACGGAAAGAGGAGCCTGTCTAAATTTGCTTAGGAATCTGGGGACTATCTCACAGAAGACATGCAATCGCGTCATGCTTTGCAGGAGGAACAGGACGGCCCAGCAGACAGAGCATGAGGACACTGCAGGCAACGGAAATTGCTCCTACAGGTTTGTGGATGCAGGACAGGACAGTATGGCCGGAGTGCAGGGCAGGTCAAGTGAGACATGGGGGAGGTGAGGCCGTGGGGAGGACAATCACGTGGAGTGTGGCAATGTGTAGAAGATTTGACTTGTGACTCTGAGTGTGTATTTTGGCCTGTCTGTCTTCCAACCTGTAAAATTATAGCAACCCAAATTGGGCATGTTCAAAGACTGGCGAAATTACTGTGGTGTGTCTGTGTACCTCTCGAATGGCACACTCCTTGGGTGATGAGCTTTGTGGCTTCCCAGGGAGCTTCCATGAGTTCTTTCAGTAAAATGATTTACTGAGCTCTATTGAGCACTTCCTATAGGCACAGCACAGAATTAGGCGGTGGAAGAGAACCAAGAAATACCAACTGTGTTTTACTCAAAGCAACACGTGTATTGACCACCAGTAATATGCAGACTGTTGTGCTAGGAACGAGGGTACATAGATGAATTAATTGTCTGAACCTTCAGGAGTCTCAGAACCCAAGGCACATACTAGAGGGGATGGAATGGCCCCAATTAATTATTTCAACTACTTACTCCCTTGGTTGAATTTCTACTATGTGATACTCACTGTGTTTAAAGATGGGAACAACACACTTTAATATCTACGGCATCATTTACCAAGGAACCATCTGTCTTCAAGAAGCTCACGGTGTAGTGCCCAAACCATGTATATAAACAGTGGTAATATAAGGATTACAGACAAAGGGGCTTTGAGAGAGTTTTCATCAAGGTTATTTGGATGGAAGGAAAGCATCGTCTATAAAGCCAGAAGTTTTACAAATACAGTCCCACAATCATCACAACAGTGGACCAAAATCAACATCCTTAGCTTCATTTTATGACCAAGAAAAAAAGCTTTAAAAAGTTAAAGTTTAACCTGCCTAGAGATAATGGTTATCTACCCAGCTACCCATTGTTGCAGGAAAGGGCTTGAAATTAGGTGTTTCTAATTACACAGTCATGTTTTCTCTACTCCTTCTGGACTTCGTTGAATTAAGGAGAGCTTAGGGAAAAAAAAAAAGTGCCATTCAAGAAAACCTGATTTGGACATTCCCATTAGACACAGCCTTATGTGTGAGACTTATCTTCTTGTAGAAACAGATCCGTCTTATGGTTGAAAGAGGTCAAATTCGCATAAAAAAAGAGCAATGGAAACTTTCAGACTTAGTGTGTTTGATGGTCTTGTGTGCAGACATGGCATATAATGTGTATGTTTCCTTTCTGACCAGCTTGAAATCATCTGGTAACATTCATAGGGCAGGAACCAGCCTGCAATCACTCCTATTTGCTTTCTGCACATTTGTAATGACACTGGATAAGTTAATATTAGCCCATACCCATTGTTCCTTGCCCGGGAATAGGGTAAGGGAAATCTTCAGTACTCTAAGTACACTTTTGGTTGAGAAGACTTACCCTAGACTCTGCTATTATAGGTGTTACCATCTGCAAGCTTAGGATGTGATAGGACAGAGTGTAAATGACTTTAGTCTGAAGGCCTCTCATCTGAAATGTGGACAGAGCCACAAGAGGCCTTAGCTAAAAAAATGAATTTGGGATTGTAAATAATGCCTGAACTGACATTTCCCTTGTGGGGACTCCGTTAACGGAGCCCAGCTGCCCAACACGATGCTCCATTGAGTTGTAAGGGAAAACAATATTTTTTCAAACTGATCGTTGAGTTAAGATCCACGGCTGAATGCCGTTTGTTTTTGTACTTTACAACAATTCAAACCAGATTATTTTATATCGAAGCCACAGAAAAACGGTCCCTACTGCCAGCCCCCATCCTTCCTTCCTCCTGACAGATCTGCTCTTTTGTTCTCAAAATACAGGCTGGAAATGGAAGCTGTTTACCAAAATTTTCTAACTGAGGTTACATGATGAAAAGCTTTCATAATGGGACCTGAAGGGCTAGGGATGCTTTTAATCAGTGTGCAGGATTTTGATTAATCCCAGGGCTGCCCCCTCTCCCAGAAGTTCAGGTGCAAGGCTATACCCCTCTAAGGGTTAGGTTTGAGTGCAGGCTAACAGACCACTTCAAAAGAGAGGATGCAGAATGAATACAAAGAGATCTTTGCTGGAGAGAGAAGATCGGATTTTATCTTGTTTCTGTTACCCTGGAGCTGTTTGCCCCTCCTGCAGAATAAGGAGATTTGAGGAAGGATGACTGCACAGCTAGTGGTCCATACAGGATACTGAGAAGATAATGCAGACATGTTTCGAACTTAAGTGTTATCTAATATGTACTCTGTAATCACTGAAGTCAAAGGTTGATGCAAGTCTTACTCACATTTTTAGAATTCGTAAAGTCAAATCTAGACAGCTCTAAGTAAACAGGTCATTCTGAGAATTCTGTCTCAGTGTCCTCATTTCTAGAATAGAAGGATGGGCTGAGGGGTTTAAATGCAGACTCAGCGGAAGTGAAACTTCCCGACCAAAGTGTAAACTCCCTGGCTTGGCTCTCAAGTCCCTTCATCATCTGGCCACTTGACACCCCGCCTGATGTACCCCCTCCAAGCCCTCTGCACGTTCTCATGCTCTCAGTCTTAACTCCAGAAATCTATACTATGTTATGCTTTCGTGCCTTCTGATAAGTTGCTGCCTTTGCTTGGAATTTCCTTACGTCCACTGTGAAGCTGGAGTAACAAATAGCGTATCTGTAAACACTGGCATTTTCTTAAGTAAATTCCATGGAATACCACTCTCAAAAATGTTTTTCTGATGTGTTGAGCATGTGCTTTGGAGAGAAGAGGAGGAGTTAAGTCTTAGTGATCAAGACATTAGGAAGAATGCTGTTTATTCTACCAATCACTTGAAAAACCACAAGACGGAGAAATATAATCAAGGTTCTGAGAACTGTTGAAAAAGAAAAATGTAATTAAGCCAGCATTTTCGTAATTCACATGAGGACAAATTCTTTCTCCTCTATGAGAGCTGCAAATACTAGCCAGTTTGGTGGGAAACACCTGTTCAAGTTAATATAGAACATATGTCACAGACAGATTATACATTATAAAGAATTATGATACGTGTTATTTTTATTGAAGCATTTTAATTATTTGTTAAATTTTGGGCTAATTGTAGTTTTAACACAAAATTGTAGGAAATAATAAAAAACACCATGTACCCTTTACCCAGTTTCCCCCAAAGATAATGTCTTGTAAATATATAGAACAAGATCACAACAAAGATATTGACATTAAAGAAACAGGTGCACTGCTCCCTCCTTCCTCCCTGGCAACTGCTAATCTGTTCTCGATTTCTAAAAATTTTATCATTTCAGAAAGTTATAAGATGGAATAATGCATTATATAACTTTTTGAGACTGAGTTTTTTCACCTGACATAATTCAACCATATTTAGATCATTGCGTGCATCAACAGATCGTTCCTTTTTATTGCTGAGAAGTATTCCGTGATATGGATGTACCACTCACTAGTTGTCTAACCATTCATCTATTGAAGGACATCTGGGTAGTTTCCAGTTTTAGACGCTTATGAATAAAGCAGCTATAAACATTAGTATACAGGTTTTTGTGTGAATGTAAGTTTTAATTCCCCACCTTGGCAATGGCAAGTTTGTATTCTATGTCTATGAGTCTGTTTTGTATTTATGTTTTTTTTTTTTTTTTTTTTTTTTTAGGTTCCACATATGAGCGATCTCATATGGTATTTTTCTTTCTCTTTCTGGCTTAATTCACTTAGAATGACATTGTCCCACACAGTTTTACATATTGTATCTTTATTTCCAATTTAGTTCGATGTATTTTTAAAAAGACCCTTGAATTCCTATATGGCCTCTGGACTATTCAGATGTGCACTGTTCATTTTTAAGGTGTTCAGAGGTTTTCCTCTTATCTTTCTGTTTTTGATTTCTAGTTTGACTCCACTGTGGTCAAAGAACAATGGGTAATTTCAAGTATTTTAAATTTGTTGGAGTATTTTTGGTCCCAAGAGATGGTTTATCTTGATATATGTCCCATGGGCACTTGAAAAGAATGTGTATTCTGCTGTTGTTGGTTGGAGTAATTTTTCTTTAAAATTAAAAAAAATTTTAATTGATGTATAGTTGATCCACAATGTCATATTAGTTTCTGGTGTACAGCATAGTGATTCAGTTACATATATTCTTTTTCGTTACAGGTTACTACAAACCATTGAGTATAGTTTCTATATTCAGTGCATTAGAATGATCTTTAAATGTTGTTCAGATACTATTGCTTGATGGGGTTGTAAATTCTTCTATGTCTGTCTGATTTTCTGTCTAGTTACCAATTGTTGAGAAAGGAGTGTTGAACTCCTCAAACATAACTGAGGATTTGTCTATTTTTCCTTTTAGTGCCATCAGTTTCTCCCTCACACATTTTGCAGCTCAGTTGCTTGGTGAGTACACATTGTGGATATCTATCACGTCTTGATGAATTGACTCTTTTTTGGTTTGTTTGTTATATAGGATCCTTCTTTGTCTCTTAAGATTTTCCTCGCCCTGGAGTCTGCTTTATCTTACATAAATGTAGCCACTCCTGCATTCCTTTGATTAATGTTTACATAATATACCTTTTTCATCCTTTTACTTTCAAGCTTTGTATATCACATTTAGGTAAGTTTCTTATGGACAAAAATAACTGGATCATATTTTTTAAGTTTCTCTGTCAATCTCTATCTTTTAATTGATGTAGCTAGATTATTTACATTTATTATAATTTTTGATATTTTAGGGCTTAAACCTGCTATTTTACTTTTTGTTTTCTGTTTGTACTGTTTTTCACTTCTCTGTTTTATTTGGTTTCTTGTTCTCCTGTGAATTACTGAGCATTTCTTGGTATTGCAATTTGATATATCTGTAGTATATTTGAGTATATTTCTTTGTGGTTTCTCTAGGTATTATGTTACATATATGTAAGTTATCACACTCTGCTGATGTCAATCATTTTAGAAGTACAGAAAGTTTATCTTCCTTTAATTAACTTTATCCTCCCCTGTTTAAAATTGTTTTGAATATTTTTTCTATGTATGTTTAGAAACACAAGACAGTGTTAAAATTGTGAAATTTAACTGTCAAACTTAATTTAGAAAACTCAATGGGAGAAAACACATTTACTCATATTTTTTCTTACTGTATTTTTCTTCCTTCCTAATTTTTCAGGTTTTATTGTTTTCTTTCTATTTGGAGAACTTCTTTTCACCATTCTTTTAGGGTAAGTCTGCCAGTGACAAACTTTTTCTTTTTTAGTTTCCCTTTATCTGAGAATTTTTTGATTTTCCCTTTATTCCTGAAGGATATTTTCAGCACATATAGGATTCTGGGCTGACAATTCTTTTCTTTCAGTACTTCGAATATACTGTAACACTTCCTCTGGCCTGTTGAGTGTCTGATAAAAAAAAAAAAATGCACTGACATTCAAATTCTATTTTCCCTATAGGTGAGGAGTCATTCTTCTTTGGTTGCTTTCTAGATTTTTTTTTTTTTTGTCTTTAGTTTTCAAAAGTTTAATTATGATGAACGCTGGTACGGATTTCTTTGGGTTTATCCTGTTTGTGGTTTGCGTAGATTCTTTTTTTTTTTTAAAGATACATTTTCTTTCTTTTATATACTTTTTTAATTGTTTTTTTTTTTTGAGGGGGGAGATAATTAGGTTTATTCATTTATTCGTTCTTAGAGGAGGTACTAGAGATTGAACCCAGGACCTCCTGCATGGTGAGCGTGCGCTCTAACACTTGAGCTATTCCCTCCCCTTTTGCTTAGATTCTTGAATCTATAGGTTTATGATTCATGCCAAGTTCCTGAAATTTTCAACTGGATTTCCTTTGAGTACTTTTTTTTTTTTTACCACGGCCCTATTTCACTTCTCCTTCCAGGACTCAGGTGATACACGTTTACTCTTTTGTTCTAGTTCCACTAGTCTTTGAGGGTCTGTTCACATATTTCAGATTGTTGTTTAGACTGGATCATTTCTGTTATTCTGTCTTCTTTTCATTGATTCTTTCCTCTGTTTCCTCCATTCTGCTGTTAAGCCTATCTACTGAGTTTTTCATTTCAGTTATTCCACTTTTCAGTTCTAAAATTGGAACGTTCTTCTTTATACCTTCTATTTCTTTGCAAGGATTTTCTATTTCATTGCTGAAGCTTTCTAGTTTGCTGTTGTTTTCTCTTATCGTTGGCTTCAAGACTGTAATTGCCCGTTAAAGTATTTTTTTAGAACTACTTTAAAATCTTTGGCAGTTAAAGTGAACACCTCTCCCATCTCAATTTTGGCAACTATTGATTATATCATTTTTCATTTAGTTGAAGATCATCCTAATTCTTGGTATGGCAAGTGATTTTCAATTGAAATTGGGAGATTATGTTATAAAACTCTGGGCTTTATTTAAATGTATTTATTACTCAAGAGCTGGCTTTCTCTGACACTGCTCTGGCAGAGGGAGGGGGAACACTACCTTGTTACTGACAGATGGAGGTAAAAGTCCAGTTTCCTCATGTGGTCTTGGTTGATATCAAGAATGAGAGGCTCATCATTACTGCTAGGCAGGATCTCTGTGGACACTGCTGTGGTTGTGGCTTTATGATTGGTGGGTGATGGTTAAAGTCCTGACTCCTCACTAGGCTTTTTCCAACACTGCTCCAGGGGAGGAGAATGTTGGATTAGAGCAGAAAAGCCAGGCGTCCCACATGATCTCCAGTGACACAAGTAGGGTGGCTCTTTACTGGCTGGTGGGGGTAAAAGCCCTGCTTCCAGTTTGGCCTTTCTGCCATCACCTCAGTCTTGGGTATTGGGCTGTTGCATTACAGCATCGTGAGGATGGAAGTCTAAGATGCTCCTTGCTTGGTGTTTGCTGGAGTGGGTGGACCAGAGTTTTTTCTGTAGTGTTTGGCTATAGATTGGTTATTGCTTAAAACTGTTACATCTTGCTAGTCTTTCCCTTTCCTGGTCCTTTGATTAAGAGAAGATGCTTTTGTTGGAGCTTTTTTGTCTGTGTTCATTGGTGTTTCCATGTTGCTAGCTTCTTCACCTCCCAGTTTTGGATATATGAAGCAAAAAGTAAACCCAGGGAATGCCTCATCCTATTGTTCCTTGAGTCTTGTGGTTCCTGGCTTCTCTGCCTTCCTCTATTCAACTTCCAGAGTCTTCTTACGTGTGTCTAATGTATAATGTTTACAGTTTTTAGTTGTACTTATTAGGAGAAAATTCTGTCTACTCCATCTTCCTGGAGATGGAAGTCCTTTATCAAGAATTTTAAACCATAAATTTGAATGTTTATTATCTATAAGCACAGTGATATACGTTTTTAGACTTTATATTTACAGCCATTTTAGGCAATATGATATTCTTTGTACATTATTTTATTTTGTCCCTAATAAACAATGGGTGAGATATCATTATATCAATTAAACATGTGAGGACTAAGGTTCAGAGGGGGTAAGGGACTTAGCTAAGCAAAACACAAAGTTAGGATTTACACCTGAGCTCTTGCATATATTCTTCCTAAGCTGACTCAGTTTTAAAGTCATGCTTCTAATTCTGCCCTCTAAACGACTGTTGGTCTACTTCTGGCATTTTTTGGAATTCTTGACGACTGAAAGAGAAATTCCAAGCAAATAAAAATGGTAAGAGGTCTAGGAGTCAGGACATATGAAAGGTAACTGAAGGAAATAAAACGTTAGAGAGAGAAGACTATGTCTTCACATATTTCACAGCTCTCCGGTGGATGACACACATAAACTACTATGTGGGTCTCAAGAGAATATGGCCAAGACTAATGATTAAATGTTGCAAAGATACAGAGTTCAGCTTCATTACAAGGAAGAGCAGTTACAGATGTCAGAAATTAAGATAAATTGTTCCTGGTGGTAACAAACTCCCATCCCTGAGTGACTTCAAGTAGAAGCTCAATTAATGTCCCGTTACTGAGAAGTATTCAGAGGCTTGGCATATATGACCCCAAAGCCCTCTCTCTAATTCTTATAGCCTTTAATGCAGGCTCTTCCATGTACCACCTATATGATACTGGATACGTTACTTTTTTCCCAGCTTAATTTTTCTCTTCTATAGAATGGGGATAATAATAATAATACCTCCCTAATCATAAGATGATTATGAGGAGTAGATTAAGACGGTGTGTGTGAAAGGTTTAGTGCTGTGCCTGCCATGTATAAAGCACTGAATAAACATTAGCAGTGATGAAGAAGAAGGAGGAGGGGGAGGAGGAGGAGGAGGAGAAGAAGAAGAAGAGGAAGAAGAGGAAGAAGAAGAAGATGTTGTAGTTTCCAAAGGCACTGCAGGGTCTCTGAAGGGCTCAAGTTATTGTTGTAGAGAAGATAGGTTGAGGAACTGGTTAACAGAATTTTCAATAGTAAAATAGATTTAAGTAATGAAAATTTTAATATACCCAACTAGTCCACGAATATTTTACTCTTCCAGAACTAACCTGAACTTACTGAAACTTGAGATGTCTTGCATTTGGGATACATCCCTGCATAGACCAAGCACACAAATGAATACTACTCATTTACAGGCATACAGTTACATGCTAATTCAAATCCTTCAAACATTGTCCATCATGTGAGTCAACCTGTCTCCACCTTCAAATTACTGTTTGATCTTTCACAAGTCTCTTAATGCCTCCCGGATTCCAACTTCCTCTTTTACAAAATGAGATTTAGAGAAGCCCGTCTCTACTCTGTGACCTATGCCTGGAATTTGGTTATTCTCCACTTCGAAGTGAACTCATACATCTTAGAAAGGTCAGAAAAACTGGTTTATGTCACTCAATTGGCCACTCTTTTCTTTCCGTTGTCTGTCTCAGAGTCACCAAACAAAGGATTTCATACTATCAGGTCAGTGCAAGACTGTGCTCCAGCCAGATGCCATTCCAATTTTGTTTCAGTTTTAGGAGCTGCGGTTCCGTGGACCACTGCCGTCCCTGCTAGGCTTCACTTTCATAGATGAATTAGCTCTTCCCAGCATTTCTTCTTGCAAAATTCCTAACCCTGTGGGGAGGAAGTTAGTCTTGCTTATTTCACTTTCCTTTTGAGAGGACAATGCTTCAAGGAGTTTGGGAATTGTGGCTGGTTCCAAATGGACACTTTCACAGTTAGGTCACTTCTGATGATGAAATATTTTCCAGACAATTTGTTTCAGCATTTCCACCCATTTAAGCACTGAAGGCATCAGGAAGGTGACTGCTTCCTACAAAGGAGTTCTGTAAGAAGTCACAGTCTCCCAGTGGCTATGGAATATGCCTAGTCATAAGAGCTGTTTCCAGACAATTCTGTAAGTTAGTGGTGGAAATATCTTTGGAGAAACATTTACTTCTACTGCCTCTCATCTAGTTTTCCAATGTCTCCCAGTAGCTCAGACCAAAAATCTCCCACACTCTCTCCTTCCTCACAGTTGTTTTCTATGTCCAGTCCATTCTAAGTTGTTTTTTTTTTTTTTTCTTATATTCAGCTCCTTTCCACTATTAACACTTGTAGTAGGCTGGACTCTTGCTGCGACTATTAAAAGGGCCTGGAATTCCGTCTCTTTGGTTCACTATTCTGTCTCACTATGTTCTTCAGCATCCTTTACACTACTTGATCAAGCCATCATTTTTAGTTATAAATCTGGGCACAGTCACTCTTAGTGTCAAGTCTTTCAGTCCCTTTCTGTTACCTATAGGACAAAGATTAAATCTCATATGCAGCACTCCAGATATCTCAGGGTCTATCCTGTTTCCCTTTGCCAATGTTATTTCTCATTAAGAACCCCTTTGTTCCCAAAATCTAAACCACTGAACTACTGGCATTTCATAAATATGTCATATTCTTGTATTCTTTTGTAATTCTATTCCCTTTGCCTATAATGATGTTCCCCTTAAAACCCTATACCTAGCAAATACATAGTATTTCCCAATGAAGTATCACTTGAACTATAACCTCTTCTGAAATACCTTCCCTGACGACATAGGCAATTTTTTTTTCCTATTGCCCATTTTGCTTTTATAAAAGTATGTTGTTATATTTATTTTTATCATTTTCGTTTTATAGATTAGACACTATAGACATTAGAAGGAAATAAAAATCTTCACTCTTTTATGCACAGATCTGGTTATTTATTAAAGTTTTAAGAAACTTATAAATACATATTTTATTTTGTGGAAAACTAGTTATCTCTTGTTCAGCTGTGTGAGCATTTGAGGGAAGTAACTTTGGCCCATTAAGAAGGCAACAGCCCACGACTGGAGTCTTTTTGTTGGTGGTTGGGCTGTAAAACCCTAAGGGGTTATAAAAGATTCAGTTGAAGGTTGATTGCAAGATACCTGTGCGCTAGGGTGGTGAGTAAACCTTGCTCCTATGAAAGTCTTGATTGGCGATTAGTCATCGGGGAAGGGAGTCATGCTTGTATTTGTAACATTTATCATTCTACTCTGGTTTTGGACATGGAAGGAATATTTTGGCAGGATTACATACGCAGAGTAAGACAGATCAAGAGTCAGCCATCCCATCTACTCCTGGAATCTCAGGTGTAGCAAATACTAACAGTAGAAACAAAGCTTCATTTGGGTCCTTAATTCCAAGTTATTGGGAATGTCAGGTCTTTGATGGCTCACACTGTGCAGAAGAGAACACAGGTGACTGGAACCTGGACACTTCTGTCCTTCCACGTGGTGGCAGCACTGCTGGGCACTGTATCTTGGTGGAGAGTATATGCAAGTCTGCTGGCTGGTAGCCTTCTAAAGATTGAATTATAAAGGGAGGATGAGCAACAGAATGATGGAGAGTAAGCAGGGGAGGGAGGGGAGGATTCTAAAAGTGACTGATCAGCAAAGGAAATGGCACTTGAAAAAAAAAAGGGGAGGACTTTTCCAGGCATCCTCAGAGAGGAGGTTTATCATGTGCTACCTGGTTCTGTTGAGTAAATACCCGGGGAGAATCAGATGCAGTGTTAAGACCACTCCTGCCTCCCAGTCCTCTGTCCTTTCTTTGTTTTCCTTCCTCTACCAGAAGAGTTTTCAAGTCTTAACTCAAACTCCATCTCTTCCACGACGCTTCCATGGTAATCTCCTGCGAGCCCTCATCCATATGAGTTCCCTGCCTCGAGCAGAGGCCAGGAGCAACCCTCACAAAACCACCTCCTCCCCTGATGATTGTGTCAAACCAGTAAGTCCGCCTGATCTCTCAGTATCTCAAAACCTCTGACCCGCATTTCTATGAGGAAACAGAGGCACAAAAATGCCCAAGGCTTATATCAGATCCTTTTATGGTGTTTGCTGTGATAGAGGTGCCAAAGCAAAAACAGAGCTTGACAGTTGTTAAAGGGGCCAAATTTTATCCAGCCTGCTGTGGTGGAGAAGAGGGCCTCCAGTGTGCACAGACAGAGCTCGCTCAACTCCAGTGAAGACAAATGTAACTGAGGTTTTTTACGAGGGAGAACAGATGGGAAACAAAAAGGGACTATGGAGAAGTGAAAAGAGGGGAACAAAAATAGGAGTAGAAAGATAAATAAAAATAGGAAATCGAGAAGACGGTAAGTGGAGGATTACTGAAAACTGGCGAGGTGGATTGGAACAATGTACATTTTGAGATTTGAAAGCCTTGTATTTTCTTGAGCAAAGACTCAGCATAGGGGCTAGGATCATCTTTAGGGACACAGTCTAGTGTAGGCGGGGACCAAGCTGAAGTTTGGTCAAATATTTTAGCACAGTGTTTGGGCAACTCCTTGGTGCTACACGGGAGTTCACAGTCCACAGAGGAAAGAACAGGCAACACAGAGGGAGTAAGGGAGGTGCCATTGCAGGGAGTGCGGTAGACGGAAGAACCCCCGCCAGAGGTGTCCACATCCCAGGCCCTGGAATCTGTGACTATGTTACCTTCCTGGGGAAAAGGGACTTTGCAGGTGGATGTGATTAAGTTGGGGACTTTGGGATGAGTACCTCCCTCGACATTATCTGGTTGGTCCTTAGAAAAGGGAGTGTCAGAGTGAGGGAAGGAGGTGTGAGGACAGATGAAGAGGTCAGAGAGAGACAGACAGTGATCCGAAGATGCTGCTGACCATGAAGGTGGGTAAGGGCCCAGGACCAAGGAATGAGGGTGGACTCTAGAAGCTGGATTAGGCAAGCTAATGGAATCTCCGTACCATCTCCTGAGGGAACACAGCCCTGATGACATCTCGATTTGAGACCCATTTCAGACCTCTGACCTTCGGAACTGTAAGATAATTGATTCGTCTTATTTTAAGCCACTAAATCTTGTGCTTGTGGTCATTTGTTACATGGGCCTCAAGCTGCCCACTCCACCACTCCCCTCAGGCCCTGGCATCACCTCCTGAGGGCTGTAACAACCGGGGGACTGAAGGAAAGCATGTGCCCTGGGACTTACTCCTAGGAGCACAATTTCTTGGTAGAACAGGAGCGTGGTTGATATTCATTTCCCCAGGAATGTCATGGCATTTACTATGTTGCTTGTGGTTTTGATATTAATATTAATGATCTTAATGCAATCATCATTTATCATTTGATTACATTTCCTTGGTGAATCAAATGACTCCCAAGCTAATTGACATTTAAAAGACAGAGTGCATGCTCCCGACACTGGTTTACTTAAACAGGAAAAGGTTGGGGTGATTAGCACAAGAGAAAGCTCATTTCTAAGCTATTTCAGTCGTCTTTTCACATCTGCCAATAATCTCTATTCCAAAAGCAATTTTGGCTGGGGCACTGGAAGAATGTGCTAGTATTTTCAGACAGGCTGCAAACTACCAAGCAAGTTTACTGAGCAGCCTTGTTACTAAAGCCGCAGAGATGATAATTCTTTTCCTCCAGGGAAATCATACGTTCCCCTTCCTTGTTACTTCTCGCCTCTACTGTGCAGGTTCCAGTAGTCAATGCTTAGCACATAATGTCCTAGAAACGTGGCACTGCATATTTAATCAGCCTCCCCCTCCGAGTCCCCCTCCGAGTTCTGTTCCCCATCAGATCTCATTCTTTCACACTGATGTAACTGAGCTACAGATTCAGGTTTTAAGTAAGATGTCAGGGTGCAAAGAATCACCGTGGTAATTACAGCTACTGGGAATAAAGGGTATCTGATATGCCAGGAGCTGTGCTAGGCATTTTGTATTTATTTCACTTATTCAACCTGAGATTTCATGTATCCCATCTGACATTGGTTAATGATGTTTGCACTGTTGGCTGGAGTCATAGTTGGGATTGGAATGTAAGCAGCTAAGATTCCTAATAGCTGGTAGGGTTTCAGGAGTAAAGTATACGTCTGCTCTCTTTGCCCTAAGAAATAGGGCCACTTCCTTTGTTACAGAGCAGGGACAGGGGGGAGTGTGACACATGAGAATGAATGATGCCAAATGTTTAAGGAAGAGCACACGGGCACGCGAATCATTTGAAACGCTCTTCACAGAATAGGCTTTTTAAACATGTACAACGCAAACTCTGGAACTATACTGTCTGGTTTGGTCTTGTCTCCACCAGTTCATTCGTTCAAGCATTCTCTATTAACCCAGCAACTGTTTAGCAGCATCCGTGAGCACGCCTCTGAGTATTGTGGATACTATTTGAACAAAACAAAGTTGTTTCTTTCATGAAATCTGTATGCTAGCGGAAAAATAAAACAGGCAAAAACAGCAACAGCAATCGTAAAACTTACTTTTGTATGTTTGATGTTGATAAATATTATGTGGGAAAAAAAGTAGGGATGGAGATGGGGAGAAACAAACAGAAGATTTCTCCGGAGGCAGTGACGTTTGAGCAGAAACCCATAAAGTGAGAGCAGCGGGCTGTGCTTCCCTCTGGGAGGAGAGAATTCCAGGCTTAGGAATAGCACGTAGAAAGGCAGCCCAAATGTAGGAGCATGTCTAAAGCCAGTGGCTTAGGATGGGTTGCCCACATTCCCTTAAAAATGATTCATTAAGGAAGTGCTGTCAGGAGGAACCTGCGAGGGAGGAAAGGAGGTAGGGGAGGAAAGGGTAAGAATTCAGGCAAAGCCTTGGCCTCAGTTTGATCTTTCCTGGAGATTATACTACACACCAGGGATCCAGGGAGGAAGTAAACTCCCCTGGACTCTGTCAGGACAGGCAAGAGGGCTAATTCCAGGCACGCAAAGACAGTCCTCTAATCAGTCATTAGAGGGGTACAGCTCCCAGGGGCTGGAGGATGAGCACAGAGAACCCGCATTGGGATCCAAGGGAATCTGGGTGGAGCATCAGCTGTGTCTGCTAGAGCCGGCTTACCAGCTTACCGGAGACAACGAGAAAGGGCAGAGGGGTTGAAAACTGTGTCAACGAGGTGACCAGGGACCAGGTAGCGGAAGGTCTTTGAAATTTCATTTTATTAGCAGTGGGAAGCTTTGGAGATATTTTGGGTGAGACAATGGCACAATCTTATCTGATTTACATTTTAAAAGGGTCAATTAAGCTACTGTGTGAATCATAGACTCAAGGGAATAAAAGCAGAAGCACCAAAACTTGTTAGGAGAGTAGCATAGAATTCTAGGGGAATTAAGATCTTGGATCTGCACTGTCAACACAGAAGCCACTGGCCAAACATGGTTACTGAGCACTTGGAATGCAGCTCACTCAAACTGCAACGTGCTGTAAGTGTAATGTAAGCATCAGACTTTAAAGGCTTAGTAGGAAATAAAGAATGTAAAATACCTCACTAATATTTATTTTGTGTCACTTACATCTTGAAGTGATAATATTTTGCTCAAATAATTACTCACATAAAGTGTTATTAAATGTTAGTAAAATACGTTGTTAAAATATGTTATTCAACTGTTTCTTTTTACTTTTTTAAATATGGCTACTGGAAAATTTAAAATCGCATGTGTGGTTCACCTTATGTATCTACTGGACATCCCAGTTTAGGCTCCGATGGTGAAATGTGCTCAGCTTCTGTGTATTTTATGAAAGCAGAGAGGATGGGGCTTGCTGATAGATAGTATGCAGGGTGTAGAAGGTAATCCCTGAATGATGGTGACATTTTCTAAGATGAAAATCACTGGAGGTGTTGGGAACATTCGGGGGGATGGAATTTGGCTTTGGACACAAGTTGAAGATGTCTAATGGACCTTGAAATTGAGGTGATGAATGGGTGGTTAGATCTATGAGTCTGGAGTTCCTTGGAGAGATCCAGGCTGGAGACTTAAGAACACTTCGTATATAAATAGTTTTAAAGCTTTTGCACTGGGTGCCATCACCTAAGGAGTGAGCATAAAGAAGAGGTATGTGAACCAAACCCTGAAGCAGTCAATCTTTTGGAAGATTAGGAAATAGTGGGAGATCTTAAAAATGAAACTTGCTAGTTGCCTGAACTTGGTCAACTCCTTTGTTTAAGAGAAAAGGGCACAAATACTAGTGCAGACTGCATGTGGGTGGATGTGAGAATTAACTGGGATAACATACACCCACACTTAGGACAATGTCTGGCAGAAAGTAAGAATCCAGTAAATGCTAGCTATTACATTACTCTCCCCTTCATAGGTGTCTTACTGGATCGGTCACCAGGAATGGGGCAGCCTCCAGTTCTGGGGTGTTTGTCCAGCTTTCGTAATATGGAAATACTTAATGTTTTTGCTTGCTCATTCTGGGCTGGGCAAGGGCCATGCACCATATTTGCCCCACTGGCCTTGCTGCCATTTGTCATTTTTCCAGATGTGGATACCACGTCTACACAGACCTGGAATGGATCCCAGTGGGAATACCTGCTTGGTTTTTAACAAGAACTGGATGGAGGAGATTCAGTTTAGGATCTTGAGCCCAAGGAGGCCAGGCGCCCCATACTGTCATGGCTGGAGAGGCAACAGAAGTGTCTTCTTGGTTGGCCCAGTAGAGACGCTTGTCTAGTTAGATAAATACCCCAAAAGCCAGTCTCCAGGCTGCCAAGTTGGTTGGGTGGGCAAGAGGGAGCACAGTGGGATGGAGATGGCTTAGGGCAACCCTATGTTGGTTACCATGGTAGGGAGCACAGAGGCTTCCTACAGATGTCCACTTCTTAATCCTTGAAATCTGTGACCACAGCATCTTACATGGCAAAAGGAGCTTTGCAGATGTGGTTAAGTACCAAAATGGGAAGTTTACCTTGGATTACCCTCGTAGCCCCAGTGTAGTCACCAAAGTCATTCTAAGAGGAAGGCAGGAGTTTTAGAGTCACAGAATAAGATGTGAAGATGGAAACTGAGTTGAGAGAGAGAGAGAGAGAGAGACTGAAAAACGGATATGTGTGCTGCTGCTGGCTCTGAAAACAGAGGAAGAGGCCATAAAGCCAAGAAAGGCGGGCAGCCCCTAGAAGCTGGAAAAGGCAAAGAAAAAGGTTCTCCTCTAGACCCTCCTAAAGGAGCACAGTCCTGCTGACATCCTGATTTCAGCCCAGCAAAACCCATTTTAAACGTCTGAGCTCCAGAACTGTGAGATGATACGTTTGTGCTGTTTTAAACTACTTAGTTTGTGCTCATTTGTTATAGCAGCAGTACGAAACCAACACAGCAACCCTGAAAAGCCACGGACTTTGAGTTATAATTACGGTGGAAATGTACCCACCCAGACTGAGTTTTCTAATAATTTCGTAAATCTGGAACACAGCTAAGGAGAAAAGAAACAAAAGGCTTTAGAGTCATTCAAACAGATGTTATTTATAAACTGAACTAAAAGTCCCAAACTTTCATGGTGCCAGAGCCTATGCACTGTTATTTTAACAAAAATTCCACCAAGTTGGCCTGCCACAAATGAGAAGCATCAACTTAGAAAGAGAGGGGGAAGAGTTGTTCCGGGAAAGGAACTTGACCTCAGTGGAAGGCCCTAACAGCCCTCAGCCTCACAGCAAGGCAAGGTGTAAGGCATGAGGAAGAGCACCTCCCAGAGCTCGCTGGTGTCGGAGGCTCAGTGTGGGAGCACACAGCTGCCCCGCACTGAAGGAAGCAACCATATACTACATCTAGTAAAAGTAACATAAATGCATTAATGACTTTGAATGTCTGTTTATGCTTGGGTTTGGGAAAGCTTGAAGGAAGAAAGTTGATAGACTGAAAAAAGGAGAGGGATGGGAAATTACGTAAGTATCGCTTGGTTCCACACACCATGCCTCATACTTTGCGTTCGTTACTTTACCTGCTTCTCACGGATCGTCTGTAAAGCTGCTGCCAATTTCTTAGAGACCTTACATAAATTGCCCCCACTCATACTCCCCAAGAGAGGCACGCTAGAGCTTGAACTTAGGTCTTGACTTTAAGATCTAGACAAAACCTCCACTCCACTGTGGAGCCAAAAGTTACTTCTTTCTAATATTATCCCAGAAATGATCCAATGATTAAAATGGTAAATTTCTGCCTGGGGTTAGCAGGTGTGTGAGAGCCTCTCTCCTGGTTAATCTTTACACCTGGAATTCTTTTAGGCTTCTAAGAGGCCATGGGCATCCAACCAACTTATTTTACATGTGAGAGAACAGAAGCCTAGAGGTGATTCTTACACCTACTGTCTCATGGTTAATTAGAATGAGGAGCAAACCCCAGGGTTCCTGCTGTCCAGTACTAAACAAGCAAGGTTACCTCCCCTCACCTCTCAAAACGGGGCACGTGTAAGAGGCAGAATTTTTAGGACTCACATGGGCCCACATGGAAGTGTAGGAGACAACCCCCTTCGTGGAAGTGAACTTCAAGGGGCTCCTAACGTGAGCCTTTTGATCTGACCACTCTCCCTCTCCAGCTGGGGCTGGGGGATGGAATTAGGGTCTGAGCATTCATGGCTTTACTGTGTGCTTTCATTCTACAGGGGACAGGAATCCACAGGCAGGCTGCCTTATGGGAAGCACTTGTTTGCCTAGAGGGGTCTTTTCCCTTTGAACTTCTCTGGGGACCCTGTCCACATGTCAGAGAGAACTGATCAAAACAGCACACGAGGACCCTGACAAGGGTTTTCAAAATTGCACACAGATGTCTCCATTTCAGAGAATTGGAAACACAAATCCTTCTCGGGTTGCTACAGCAACAGGGGACCGACAAAACAATACTCTGCAAGAAGCCATCCCAGGGGGACTGATAACAACTTGGGGGAGGAGGGCCGTGGGGCTGGACCAACGTGTGTGGGGGCCGGGAATCCGGCTGTGGAACGTGGGGCTCGTGTTCTAATGGAAACCACCAGTCTCTGGGGCGCGTTCCCCTCTGTCTGAGCCCCGATGTGAGAATGTGAAAATGGGAAGGGCAGGGGGCCAGGAGTCAGGTCTGGGCTGAAAATGCTGCCTTTTTGGCTCAGGCTCCATTTGCCCAAACCAATCGTCCAGATCCAGACCAGTAGAATATGACAGTCCACATGTTCACAGCGCTTTACCATTTGTGAAACGTTCTCCCGAATTTATCACCAGAGCTGCTCCTTTTCCCACTTCAATTTAGTGAACGGAAATTTAGTAACCAGGGCTCAGAGAGAGATCTAGACGTGGGATTTTAATCTGAGCCCTTCTGGCTCTAAAACCTTTGACACAAATCAAGCCACACAAACCAGAGAGCTCTCCAGCCACTTCCCTGTTCTTGTGAAATTTCAGCTCTCTTCATATTTCGCCTCTGAGACTTCAGCCTCCCTCCGAGTGGCAAACAGATGCTAGTGGAAGAGGCTGTTACCTCTATTTCTGGGTTACAAAGTGGGAAAACGAGTGACTGCAACGTTCAGGGCCAAGCAGTTAGCCAGAGTGTGGAAGCAATTTACAAGACCTAATTTATCTCAGGACCCAAAGGATCTTTACAGGTCTTCTGATCTTGTTCCCTAATGATGCATGAAGCTTAAGCCACACCCCAAAAGAGCAGCCTGTCAGTCACAGCTTGAACCATGGCTGGTTTTGAATAAAGCAAAAGAGTTTAATCTGATCATCCATCACCTGACTAGAGCTACTTCTACAATCATGACTGTCTTTTTTGGCATCGTGACCTTAACCAGTGTGTTTCACCACATGGTTTTACATCATGGTGCGCAGAGTTAATATTTATCACGTTTATACCAAACAACAGATTAACTGAAGAAGCAGCTTTGGGGACAAAAGTGACCAGCCCAGGGCTCTGGCTGCCCCAATAATGTAGGGGTTCAATATCCCTGCATTGTCACCACAGCCCCTTAGATGACATTAAAGGAGCAGTGACAATTAGAATAACGTTTTAGGGGGCAGAGCGAGAGTATAAAGACTTGGACTGTGCTTTGTGACTTAAAATAGCATTGATAAGTCTTATTGCATTCATATGATATGCTGTTTCAAAGACCTTTTCATTCCCCTATTTCTATTGCAAACCCTGCCGTCAACACAACAATAACAATAATATAAATAACACCTCATATGTATTTATATTGAGGACCTGTTGCGTTTCACACAGATCTTTTTTTTCCAGTCTTGCAATCATCCTGAGAGCTGGCTATTTTCTTCTTCATTTAACAGAAGTACAAGTTGAAGCCATTAAAAGTAGAGAGATTTGTTCCAGGCCACATAGTCGGTGAGACTCAGTGCAAAGACTTGAATTCATATTTGTTTGAATTCAAGGCCATGCTCTTTCTGCTTCAGACTAACACATGGAGGCAAAATTGAAAATGGAATTTTTTAAGAGAGAAACTGGCAGGTAGTTGCTCATAAATCGACTAATAAAATAAAGACGTACAGTAAATGGAAGTAAAACAGAAAAAAAGAATGCAAAAGAGAGAAGCGACTACACACGGTTGGTGTGAGAAGAAAGGACTAACAGGACTAGATCAGTCCTTCATCTGTTGTTTGACGGTTTTCGTTTGTTTTTGTTTGTTCTTTAAATATTTTCCAGTTACCATTAGTCCTACCAGAGCTTCCGTGTGAAAAAGTGTTTTAAACATGAGCTAAGCAACATCAGCTGTCCTCTCGGGCAATTACAAAGTATATTATCCTAATAAAGGATTTCTTCAATTAAAACGACTTACCATATGACCCAGGAATCCTGCTCCTGGGCATATATCCAGAAGGAACCCTACTTCAAAATGACACCTGCACCCCAATGTTCATAGCAGCACTATTTACAATAGCCAAGACATGGAAACAGCCTAAATGTCCATCAACAGATGACTGGATAAAGAAGATGTGGTATATTTATACAATGGAATACTATTCAGCCATAAAAACCGACAACATAACGCCATTTGCAGCAACATGGATGCTCCTGGAGAATGTCATTCTAAGTGAAGTAAGCCAGACAGAGGAAGAAAAATACCATGTGAGATCACTCATATGTGGAATCTAAAATAGAAAAAAAGAACATAAATACAAAACAGAAACAGACTCATAGACATAGAATACAAACTTGTGGTTGTCAAGGGGGCAGGGGGTGGGAAGGGACAGACTGGGATTTCAAAATGTAGAATAGATAAACAAGATTGTACTGTATAGCACAGGGAAATATATACAAGATCTTATGATAGCTCACAGAGAAAAAAATGTGACAATGAATATATATATGTTTATGTATAACTGAAAAATTGTGTTCTATACTGGAATTTGACACAACATTGTAAAATGATTATAAATCAATAAAAAATGTTTAAAAAAAGGGGGTTGAAGAAGGTTAGATTGTGTTGAGCCTAGATTTTCCCACATTTCTTTAGCAGCATTACCTTTCTCTTCAACATTAACTTTCCATGGAAATAGTATGCTCAGGAAGTCATTCTGGGGAACCACATATTACACACTGGAAAAGCTGCCTCCTGGTTAGACTGGCCCCAGTATAGATAAAAAATTCCCAGGACCCCATATAAATCTCTTCAAACTTGTCTTTAGCTAGTCACCAATGTCCAGGAAGCTCAGACATTAGGACTGTTTTCCATTTCCCTCAGGCAAGCCAAATAGTATTCCCATTAGAAACTGAGGAAATTTTAATTTCAAATGGCAAGTGATTCATGTGACTAGCCCTCTACACCTCCAAAGGGAAGGATGAAACTGGTTAGCATTTCTGACGTGTAAAGCATCTGAATCACGGGCTGGGGGCAGGCACTTGTGTCTTTCTGCCATGTGTCTTTGTTGTCCTTGAGTTTTTCGCTGCATGTTCCCGCCAGCTGGGCAGCATTAAATCTCCTGTGTCGACAGGGAATGGGTGAGACCGTTATTGCCACATGACTATTCTTGAGAACTTGATGGGTGAGATTGAAGGGGCAGCTTTGTGCGGTGTGCAGCAGTCTGGGCTGACAAAGACATTTCTGGATTTCAAAATGCCAGATGGACTCCCAGATGGAGGGTTTGGATTTTGCAGTTGGGACTGCCGGATGTGAGACCTTCCAAGGCCCCAGCACAAGTGAGGATGAGTTCATCCTTCACTATATGTCAAGCCATGCATCACTGGCTTAGAGCATCCAGGGATGAAGCCAGGGACAGAAAGGAAGTCCTCATTCAAGGTCGAAACTGAAGTCAACTTTCAAGCTGGAATGGAAAAAGGCCAGAACTGGGGCTTGGAAGATCTAGGTGCTACTTCTTTTTTTTTTTTTTTTTAAACTAGTTGGTCTATGACTTTGGCCAATGGCAGGTTCAAATTCAACACACATTTATAGAATGTGTGAATGATTGTAGAAGTTATCAAGGTGAAGAAAACACAGTTCTCAGATCCTGGGGATCACATTTTAGGGGGACAGAAAAGAAAAGATATGATTACTGCCTGAAGTAAAAAGTATAAACTACTCATTCAGGATAATAACCCAATCAACTAAGCAGCTATGAGAAACTAGATGTGGTGTCTGTGCTGATCATTACAAGATTTTGTCAAGCAGAGTCTTCAGGCCAAGGGGAGGGCAAAGTCAGAGGCACAGAGGTTGGGACATGCTTAGGAACTTTTGAGGAACTTGTAATTTGAAGGTAGGGTGTTATGGTTGGGACGCTATTCAATAGTAAGTTCGTGGGGATTTTATGGGTGGCAGCAATGTCATAATAAGAAAAGGGAAACCTCTGGGCACTTTTGAACAATTCATATTAAATTTTAGGAAAACAACAATAGATTTCATATACCTGACTTGGAAATGGACGTTAAAAAATACAGACTTTAGTCCCGATTTTGTCACTTTAATAAATGGTGGGGCCCTAGCCAGGTCACATCCCCTCTCCAGACTTTAGTCTGGAATGCAAAGGTTTAGACTTTGCCTCTCTTCAGGCCAAAGTCAACACGGTGTAGCCTCCACAGTGGTCAAGGAAATAAAGAAGTCAGTGATTCCCTTCTTCTCCACCTGGAATCCTGCCCTCAGCCATCGGGACAAAAAGAAATCTATAAACTACTGCAAGTCTCCTTGTATATGGATTGATGGAGCCCGGAGAGCCAGCTCTGCACTGGCTGTGCTCTTGCGGAAAGTGCTCGCTTTGAGGGTGATGTCACTGCCCTCACACCAGCCTTAGTTGTGTTCTTGCCAGAGACAATCCCTCGTAGCATCCTTTACTGATGCTGGTACTGTGAAGGAAAAGCCCAGCTGGGCTAATGAGCTAAGTCACAAATCTAAGTGTGATAAGTGTCAGTTTACTGATATAAGTTCTGCCGGGCTAACTCGTAAATCTGAAGTTTAGTGTCAGTTTACTGGGCTAACAAGCTAACTCGTAAATCCAAGCTCAACAAGTGTCAGTAACGTGATCTGTTCCGAATTGATAAGCTTCAGTGTACTGATTCCTTGCTTTTTGTTGTTTGAACCTTATTGGCTAATAGCCCCACACTTGTAATTAACCCTATAAAACCTCATGCACACGTCTTGGAGGTGCTCAGAGCTTCGGAGCAGAAGCTCCTCTGAGCCCGCCGGCGTAATAAATCTGAGTACTCCAACCCTCCGAGTGGTGCTTGTTTCTTGGCTGGCCTGTCATTTCCGTAACAGTACAAAATGAGACTTGTATTTAGTTGTCCCTTGGGCACACGTTCTCATCTCAAGGCTGGATGCTCATGTTTGAGCTATGGACTAAAAACTATTACTAAATTTTGATTGGAAATTACACTAATGGGTGTCTACAGCAAAATCTTTTTCAAAAGAAGGAGTTTGTGTACAACTCCTTACATGGCATCCTATGGTAAAGCTAAGTTGGTATTTTCAAGAGTGTCAGTGTTCAACTGGCCCTTCCGGAACAAGAAATGATAATACTGTCTTACAGAGGCTCCGTGGCAAGTAAAACCCATAAACTTGCAAAGATGTTCATGACCACTGAAATTTTAATTTTCAAAATTTCGTATGGAACCACTGCATTGGAAAACTCAAAGACCATGGTAAGTTTATGAAACGCAGGTGACTAAAGCACTGACTTAGACCAGGGCCAACCCTAGTCCCTACTCTCAGGCTGAATCCCAGGTTATCATGGACATTTGGTATTTAATCTGGGATTTAAAGAATAAGTGGGGTTTGTGTGGAGAGAAAGGTTCAGAGATAGTATAACTGAGAAAAGAAAAAAGCAGTTTCAAAGATTAGAATGGGTGTCATTTATGAGTACAGAAGAGACGGAAAATAGTATGCAAACTGATTTAACTAAAATCACGAATCCTGTGCAAAACCCACAAGCTGAGAGTCCCTAATTTAAAATTCATAAGCAACAGAATGAGTAGCTTCAGTTTTTATTTCAACTTTATTAAAGCTCTTGCATGATTATTAATCAGCTAACTTTCGCAGTGGTGGATAGAGAGGTGGGTAGTATCATGCCCACAGTAAGGAGGGGCACACATAGCTCAGAGGGGTGAGGAGTTGTGTCCAGTATCTAGGAGCTGGGAGTGGTGAAGCCAGGGCAAGAGTCCCGGCCTTCAGTTTCCAGGTGTCTGGTCTTCTCAAACAGCAAGCAGCCATTGCAATTTCTGTCAATCATCTAACTACACTCCCAGTGTAAACAAAGATTTCGAAAAGTAACATGGAATCCCACAGAGAGATCCTGGCAAAATGTGTCCTGTGCTTTTCTGTACATGCAATACTGTTTCTCTAGAGATAGTAAAAGTAGATGAAAAGTAAATACAGCCTCCAGCAAGTCCTTCTATAACACTACTTGAATTTCCAGGATGGCTCTGTTATTCTGATGTGACATTTATAAAAAGTTTATGGGAGGAAATGCTCCTATTTTTGCTCAAAGACCACCTCTTAATGTTTTCCATTTTAAGAAAATATACAAGGAAGCTCTGAGCATTGGGATACTGAAATATACGTTGACTGACTATTATTTTGCATTTTTGGTGCTCATTAAACTGTGTTCCTAACTGTCCTCTCTGAGAATGTTGCATGGCAAGCCCTTGCCTCTCACAGAACAAATAACACTATAAAGTAACAGTGCTCCTCTTCTAAAGAAAGTGGACAGAAATCATCCCAAATCAACTATCCTGGAATTTTTTTCTGGGAGAACACCTAATCCCTAGAGTAGGTCGGATTTGGTGTATATTTTGTTAACTGTTTTCATATGTTCCTAGGCGTGCTTGGCAAGAGCTCTTAGACACTCCATGAGTACTTTTTAACCAATATCTAATTTTCCAGAGGCTCCTGGAAGCGAGCATTACGTTGACTGGGACATGTGCAGTCTCTGTACTTGGGAGTCAGAGCAGGGTGTTGAGAGGAAGAGAGGATCCTGGAGCACTTCCCTGGATCTTTAGCATAAGTATTCCTGATTTAAGAGCTGTAGAATCGCTGATTTTGACAAATGCTAGCTCAAAGAAAATGCTAAAGAATCTAGAAATCATAGTTCAGAGTGATAAGGGTAAGAAGGTCAAAGGCATCAAATCCAAAGTTACTGAACACATTTACTTATTCTATTCACAATTATCTACTGTGGATACCTACAGCTGGTTTGATACTTAACCAGGTCCAGGAAATGGTATGATAAAAAAGTCAGGTGAATCTTTGTCTTGGAATTTTCAATCTAGTGGCCCAACCCAACCCAGGAATCTCTTCTGCAGTATTTCTGATACGGAGACAGCCTACAACTGTTTGGATATTTCTAGAGATGAAGGTCTAGCACTTTCCATAATTTCAACACATAATTGACCCTTAATAACCTGTTTCTGATTTAGATTCAACTCTCATTTTTTGAAATCTATTAAGTACCACTGGTAAACACTTTCTTGTGTGTTTTATCCCACTGATTTGAACCCCAAACAATGCTGTGAGGTGGGAATTCATTGACCTTTTTGTTTGTTTTTTTTTTTTTTCCTAGATGGGGGAATTAGATTCTGGGGGAAAAAAAATTAATAATACAAATTACTCAGGTAAAGAATTGAAATTCCACAATGAAACTATTCTGATGTGTTAGCTGTGAAGATCAAGTGAAAATAATGGAGCTGATATTGTTTGTAAAAGTGGCTAGTAGGACTATTATTAGTGTTAGATAAATAGTAAATAATAGAACTGAATTGTTTTGTAAACACAAGTGTAAGGACTTATCTATGTCAACCTCCCGTTAAGATTTTCCTTGACTCATGACAACCCTCTTGGATTAAGTGGCTCTTTCTTCATCAGAATAATGCTGCCCTCTAGTCATATTAACACACAATGAATTCATTTCATAATCCCCACACGATCTAAAATTACCATGTTTGTTTACCCATTTCTTTGATTTGTGAATGCTCTTCTATCTCTTGCTAACATACGAAACAAGAAAACTCCATGAGTGCAAGGATTTTGATTGTTTTGTTCTCCAGCGAATTTCCTGTCCTAGATCAGAGCCTGGACCTCTGCAGATGTTCAATAAAGATTTGAAGGAATTGAAGAATAAATGACTTCCTTGAATTCAAGGACAGATTATATGTGTATATACTGTATTTGTGCACATGTGAGATTTTTCTCACTATAGATTCAGTTTCTACATGGCAAGGAATATGTCCCAATCATCTCTAAATCTCCAGTACCCAGCATAGGGTCTAGCCTAGAATAGCCTCAATCAATTTATGTTTGCGAATGAAGGAGCTTTCCTTAAGAGCATCCGTCTTTCTAGCACATCTGAGAATATAGGCAAAGAGAATCAAGCTATCAATGAATAGGTGGGCAGAACTGTGGTGAGAAGGATGGAGCAGACCACAGAGAAACAGAAAAGATAATAAAAGGGCATTGAGAAGACTGTAATCACCTAATGTAGTTCAGTTCTTCTTATCCAGACTTCCTCCACGGTTTTAGAAATTATGCTTGGGCTCAAACCATTCCCGACAAATTGAGAACTAAAATTCAACAGACCTAAGCAGCCTCCTCCTTTTTGAACTCATCTGATCTCCATTTTATTGAACAGTGCTTTCTCTCATTCTCATTCATTCATTGTGACTTTTCTCTCAGCATCTACCAAGTTAAAGGCATGTTTGATACAACTGTTGCTCAGTCATTGGAAGGGGCCGTCTGTCCTTCAGATTACCCAATAGTTTCAGGTCTTGGACTAAATTCTCCAACAGTACCATAGCTTTTGAAAGCCCAGAGCTCTTGTCATAGTCTCTGTCAGTTCTAGGGGGACTCATTCTTCTGTCTGGCACCTCTGCATCCCCATGTGTGGTATCCTGCTGCACACACGGTTCTCTAAACAGATCTTAGCCATTTTGTGAGTCTTTGGGAAGACTCTTACCATACAAATGCATTAATAAAGATTGGAAAGTGTATTAAAGATTTTGTAGAGACCTGTGGGATATCACGGAGCATACCAACATGTGCATAATGGGAGTCCTAGAAGGAGAGCAGGGAAAGGAACAGAAAGAATATTTGAAGGAATGAAAGCTAAAAATTTTCCAAATCTACACATACAACAATCTCCATGAAGGGTAAACACAAAGAGATCCACATTGAGAGACTTAACAATAAAACTATCACAAGACAAAGAGACAGTCTTGAAAGCAGCGAGAGAGAAATGAGTCATCAGATACAAGGGCTCCTCGATAAAATTAACGGACAATATCTCGGCAGAAACAACAGAGGCCAGAAGGCAGTGGGATGGCATATTTAAGGTGTTGAAAGAAAAAAAAAAAACCCTATTAACCAAGAATTCCATAGTCAGCAAAACGAGACTTCAACATTAAAAGAGAAATTAAGACATTTCCAGATAAACAAAAGATGAGCACATTTTTTTAATAGGAGATACTCCCTATGAGAAATGCCAAAAGGAGTTCTTCACGTGAAAATGAAGGGACTGTTCACAGTAACCCAACCATAAAAATAAAGAACACTGGTAAAGGTAACTACACGTGTAAATATGCAACATAGCCAAGTCCAATTTGGGAGCTTCTTCAAGGTTTCTGTCAATTTCTTTCTTTTTTTTTCCCCTGAAAATAGGCTATACTTGCCTATTGTTTTGTATGTTTTATAATTTTTTTATTGTTGAAAACTAGATGCTTTGAGTAGTTTAATGTGGTAGCTCTGGAAATCAGATACTCTCTCCCTCCCTGAAGTTTGTTGTCATTGCTCGCTGAGGGCTGCAGTCATCTCTCTGTTTAGCGACTATTCTAAACTGTTTCACTTGTCATTTGTGGTCTATAAAGTCTCGGTTTCGTTACGTCAGTAATCAATCACTGACAGAGATTTCCTTAAATGCCTGGAACCAAAAGACAAAAACCAAAAATACTCTCCTGGTCTTTCTTCGCAGATGGGCTCTGAGTTGGAGCACTCCTTCAAAGCTTTGCCAGTGTGCCTACAACTTTGCCTTAGATATTATCTCTTGCTTGTGAAGAAACCAAAGCTCAGAATATGAAAATGAATATATGTTATGTATATGCACGACTGGGACATTGTGCTGTACACCAGAAACCGACACAGTGTAACTGACAGTACTTCAGTTGAAGAAAAAGAAAAAGAAAAGAAACCAAAGATCAGCAGGAGATGCAAGACTAGGGCTCTCTTAGGACTTTCCAGAGCATGTGTCTAACCCCCAGCACGCACACTGTACTTGAGACTCCCTTGCATACATGACAGCCTTTCAAAGCAGCATTCCCACAAGAATCTTCCTTCTCAGTTTCCTCCTCCCCAGGCTTTATGGTCTGTCTGCTGCTTGCCCCATATGTCATCCCTTGCCCCATATGTCATCCCTTGCCCCAGGCAGCTATGGGTAATTAATCTTTAATGCTTTCAACAGATGCCACCCATCCTGAGTGGGAGTTAAACAAAAGCCAGCCTTAGTGATAGCCCCTCAGGGAACTGCCAGATAGGTCAAGATACACTTTTTTTTTTTTTTTTTTTTGAGGACAAAGTCTGTATTGCTCCGAACCCCATGGCATCAGCAGCTGCACCAGAAATGTGGACCCCCTCCCAAGGCTGCCACCAAGCAGGGGGATGGAGGATAGCAGACAGGTAAGAAAAAGTATCGCAGCACTTTCTCACCAAAATCTAGCACCCCTTTTCCTTCATTAAGCACTCCTCTGATTTCTGTAAGATTTTTATTAGATTCCAGAGTTCTTGAAAGGTTGATTCTGTTTTCACTCCTTATGGTTATTTCAGCAGAAGGACCGAATCTCAGAACTCCCTAACCTGCCATTCCTCATGACATCTTCAAAAACATAAACCTCTTAGCTCTTGATTCACATATTTCTCTTCTAGAAGTCTGTCCCACCGATATTCTTGTGCACATGGCAAAAAGATTTTTGCCCACAGCTATTCATTTTGGCATGGTTTGTAACAGTAAATGACAAAAAAAAAAAAAAAAAAAAGCCAAAACACCAAATCCATTGGTTAAATAAATTATAGCACATCTGTGAGATGGAGTGCTCTTTAAATGTAAAAAAACAGTCAAGTAGATGTATTTACATTTATAGAGAAAGATTTCCAAGATATGCTAACTGATAAAAGCAAGTGGTGGAACAGTGTGTTTTGTGTGTGGATTCAGAACATACAGAGGAAGTGTGTGTGCATATCCTTTCACGTGCAGGAAACCTAGGAACCTGCTGACAATATTTGTCTGTGAAGGGCAAGGTGGGGATGGGAACGGTGTAGTTGGGATCAAGATGATAGGGACACTTTCCGTGGATACTTCCTTAAATTTATAAATGTGTGAACCATATGAATATACATATCATTCAAAAGCTAAGTTAAAACTTCATAATTATCAGAGAAATGCAAGTCAAAACTACAATGAGGTATCACCTCACACCAGTCAGCATGGCCATCATTCAAAAGTCCATAAACGATAAATGCTGGAGAGGGTGTGGAAGAAAGGGACCCCTCCTACACTGCTGGTGGGAATGCAGTTTGGTGCAGCCACTGTGGAAAACAGTATGGAGATACCTCAAAAAACAAAAACTTACGCTATGATCCAGCAATCCCACTTCTGGGCATATATCCAGAGGGAACTCTAATTTAAAAAGACATGTGCACCCCGATGTTCATAGCAACACTATTTACAATAGCCTAGATGTCCTTTGACAGACGACCGGATAAAGAAGTTGTGGTGTATTTATACAATGGAATACTACTCAGCTATAAAAAATAATAAAACAATGCCATTTGCAGCAACGTGGATGGACATGGAGACCATCATTCTAAGTGAAGTAATCCAGAAAGAGAAAGAAAAATACGATATGGTATCACTCATATGTGGAATCTTAAAAAAAGTGGAAAAAAAGGACACTAGAAACTCATATACAAAACAGAAATAGACTCATATACACAGTAAACAATTTTATGGTTATCAGGAAAAGGGGCTGGGAAAGGATAAATTTGGGCATTTGAGACTTGCAAATGTTAGCTACTATATATAAAAATAGATTAAAAAATAAATTTTTCTTTATAGCACAGGGAACTATGTTCAATATCTTATAATAACCTTTAGTGAAAAATATGAAAATGAATATATGTATGTATATGCATGACTGGGACATTGTGCTGTTCACCAGAAATTGACACACTGTAACTGACTATACTTCAATAAAAATTAAAAAAATTTAAAAACCCAAAATCTAAGTTAAAACTTCAATAACTACCAGTACCCTCAGAATAAAATTCTAACATTCATTGTCTCAAGATCATGCTCCTTCCCACCTCTGTGCCTGCTGCCTCCTCTTTCCCCCATTGTCTCCCAGTACATGATCCAACCACAACCAGCCAAATGGTATTTTCTGCCAAGATCCCAAGACTTTCCAAATTCTTTCTCTCTCAGGGCTTTTGTACAAAATGTTTCCTCTTCCAGACATGTTTATTGCTCTGAGAGTCACATGGGTAATTTTCTCTCACTCTCCAGTTTTCAAAGGAGATCTCCCACTAACACTTCTACCTGGGGAGATTTCCTTCATCTCCAGTCCTCTTCGCTCAGCAACCTGGTTTTCTTTTTCCTTCACAGTAACTACTATAATAGAGTATTACACATTTGCTTATATTTTTATTTGCCTGTTTCTCCAACAAAATCCAAAGAACTCTATCCATCTTGCTTGCCGTCAGACCCTCAGCGATACCTGCATCAGTGCTTGGTGACTGATGTATGTTGAGTTGAATGAATGAATGTGTTAATGAAGGGGGCACATTAAATCCTCACCCATAGTGCATAACATTTTAAAACATTTTTTGTTTGTTTGTTTCTCAGTAGATTCTTAGTTTATTTCATCTGCAAAATTGGGATGCTGAATGTGCTGGTCTCTGAGGTTCCCAGAAAGACTTTTCACAACACTCCTGCCCCTTCACTTCTACTAGCACTCATGGGAACTTAACCTTGCTCCTAGTGATACAGTAAACTCCTATCGCCAGCGAAACGAGCTCTTCTGCTGGTATCGGAGATCAGCGGGAAGCCAGTTGTCTCGAGTACGGGGCTCTTCTGCCACAGAACCTACCACGTAGTTACTGCCTCTTGGCACCTCCCCTGTCTACTTTACCGGCAATAAGTCTCTACCAACAGGGAATCATATTTACATTTTTCTCCACTTTCCCTCTCATACACAGGGTCCAGACAATAAGGACATTCAAAACCCAGATTAAAAATCTGGGCCACACACAACATCTCTAGAGTCATTTGGCTCTGAACAGGGGCACAAGCGTGTTCCAACAAACTGCTTCCAACCGAATGAATCTTAGAAAAGGCAAAAACCCCAAGCAACAACAACAACAAGAACAACAAAAGCTTAAAGTTAATACTCTTGTTTCCAAAATCCCGAGAGAGACACAAACCACATGACTGTGGAGGGACAGGATTCAATTTCCTAGCAACCAAAAGCAGCAGGGGCGAGACCTCCAATCACCTCACACACACACAATCTCTCAGAAGGCAAACGTCCAGGGTCCCACTAGCCAAGGGACACTTTGGGTACATGAGCTTGCTGGTGGACGTGGAGGGGAGGGTACCACAAGACAGTCCAGGAGGACCCACCCCTCTTCGACTGGGGTCAACAGTTTTCATCACATAGGCCTCTGCACATACACGTTTTTGTTTTCCACAAGGGAAACAAAAGCAAAAATAAACAGGACTTAATCAAACTTCAAAGCTTTTGCACAGTGAGGGAAACCATCAACAAAATGAAAAGCCAACCTACTGAACAGGAGATATTTGCAAACGATATGTCTGATAAAAAGTTAATATCCAAAATATATGAAGAAATCATGTAATTTGACATCAACCTCCCCCCTTACACCGCAAACAACCCGATTAAAAAATAGGCAGACATTCTTCCAAAGAGGACATACACATGACCAACAGGCACTTGAAAAGATGCTCAGCATCACTGATCATCAGGGAAATTCCCCACGGTGCCCAGATGTCTTTTTGACAAGTTTGGACATAATCAGTTATTAAAGGGGTGGAATTCATCATAGAGTAGAATGCACCAGGCCTTTGGACTTTACCCAAGAGGTGGGCCTGCTTGAGACAAGCAGGTATCCATTTCCAAACTGGTTGGCAACTTCTTTGTCTGAGTGTGTTCGTCTGGAAAGCAGCCCGATTGTCCACTTCCCTCCTGTTCTCTACAAGGAGCTACAATTTCAAGGACCTGAAAAGCAGAGGTCCTTGAAAGAAGCCACCACCAGCGCTGGGCTTTATTGAATGTTAGGAACTTAGATTTTCAGATCTGACAGATAAAGGTTCCAGGCAGTTTTATCTCAAGCAAATAGATTGGTTTCCTTGAGACTCTTCCACGTTGGCAGAGGAAATATCTTTCTTTTCTATTGCCATGAAAGTTAAATTCGATCACACTCAAAAACACCTGATTCAATGCTTTACTCAGTAATTGGTTATTTCCTTTTTACAATATACATGTGTTTATGAACCCCTGTGTTTATTTATAGTGACTATTATAGAATATTTCCAATATAGATACATTGACACATGTTTGCCCCCAGAAGGGAGAGAGGTATCCACAGAGCCCCCTGAGGATTCTAACACTGAAATTACTGGCCCAGACTCAAATTTCTGTCTCTGAAGCTGGACACCTCTTTCACATTTTCCACTTCAAAGCAGCATCTTAAATATATTTGGGTCACATAAGCATCGATCACCAGTCTGCCATTTTGAATTTTAGCCTGTTTACCCTTGTGGCAGTTAATACCATCGTATCATGTCATCAGTGTGAGTAGTACAGAATTCTCAGTGCACAGCTGGGCAAAGGACTGCCCTTCAGCTTATGTTGGAAACAAACCTAGCAGTAATTAGACTGTAATCATATTTTGTCCAAACAGCCTCATTGCAAAAGTCAGATAGATCAATAGAATTAGCAAATGAAAGGAAGATAATAGGATTCTAGGCAGAGGAAGCAGCACGTGCGAAGTCCTAAACGATGACAACTGTTGATCCCAGGCAGCCTGGCTCTGATGGACTACACATCCAGTCCTTGTCAAGCCATCCTCATTGCTAGGGCATCCGCATCCATTCTCGACAAGTCTTACCCTCCCAGTGACACGGTGAATCCAGACACAGAGAGCAACGGGAAAATGGTTTACGACCAGCCCCTTAGGTGGGAGAAGTGGATGTGCTGAGGACTGGTGTTTCACCCTCTGGGAAGGGTGGAGAGAAGGCTCCCCAGGAGATTCAGGGGTGTGGATCAAGCACCAGTGTGCGTAATTCCCAGGACTTGGCAGTAGTGTTAACAGCAGATGTGAAGTGTCATCACAGTATCTTTACTGAAGGAACTTTACCCAGAAAGCAAACCTCCTCTGGCGAGGTACCAGTTGCTGCCTTAAGTGTGAGCGGGGTGGAGAGTGGCTTTGCACTCTCTTCTAGTCTATAGTGCAGACCAGTAATGGTGCCCACCCAGACCTTGGCTGGCTGTGAACCAAACCTGGAGGGGTGAGAGCAGATGGAAGAATGCCACCACCAGAGAGACACAGGCAAAGCGCAGTGAGCATTCCAGACACCAGCTTACCTCTGGCAGCTACACGTTCCAGCACCCGGGTATCCTCTCCATCACAGTGGGGAGCATCCTCCAGTTTAAATGTGGTCATGGCTGCGGTTTTTCCAAGGGCAAAGTCTCAGATCTGCTTTTACTCTGGAGTCCACTGTCAAGAAATAAAGATGAACACTTAGTGAGTGCCAGATATGTGACCTGCGTTACGTGATTCATTAGTAGGAGGACCACAGGGCATTGGTGTTGGGCTGCATTGAATTCAAATGACAAGCTTACCTGTCTTTACCTGTAAATGAACCCAAATGATTATTTTCACTGATAAAGAAAGAAAAGGTAGAGAAAGGAAGCTGAGGGGAGGAGAGCAAAACAGCACAAAGAAGAGCACAGAGGTTACATGTCATCAAGCTGATAGGCACGGATGTGTGTGGTCAGACACATCGACTTTGACTTTGAACTTCTGTGCTAGAAAAGCCCTATGTTATCCTTCAACCTCAGGGTTCCTCTGTCAAATGAATTCTGTGATGGTTCAGTTTTAGAAATGATAAGTAGGGCAGGGACTAGCACACAACAAATGGTTCCACTCTTAATATCCTTTTAATTTTTTCCATCTGTTACTCCCAGCTATCCTGTGAAGTTATTATTTTCTCCATCTTTCAGATGAGGAAAGTACAGCCTGGAGAAGATAAGTTATTTGGTAACGTTCACACAGAGAGTTCAGTATGGACATTTGAACCCTGTTTTCTCTTACCTCAAAGCCCTATTTCCTTCATTATTAACATGTCACTTTTCAGGAGCTTACATAACTGAACTGGAAAGCAGTGGGTCATCCTGGAGATTGGGTTGAATTTGCATTTTATGTGAAGTTACTCTGCTCAGTGCAAGGAAGGTGGAATCTGAGTTGATTTTCCTATTTCCAGAACTTAAAACAGACAGGCACAGTGTCCTGGCTCAGAGGAGTCTTGGGACAGACAGACACACGATCCAGATGTCTGTCTCAGAAGGGGCCATCCTCACCTCAGGAGAGGCTACTCAGCCCATAGCCCTCTGTCTGATTTGCTGTCTTCCAGGCCTCATGACCCACATTTACAGGAGAGAAAACTGCCAGATCCCATGCCAGGGTCTTAGCTCCCCAGACGGGGTGAGATCATCTTTTCAGACCTGGCCTGCTTTAATATGCTGGATGACATTCTGAACGAACAAATACGTAAATGAACGAGTGAATGACTCCACGGGAATCCAGGAACAGAGTCTATGTCAACAAGCCATTTAAGCTCCTGCTAGTTGTGTCGGTCTGCCACAGAAGAGCAGAATTACCTGCCTACCAGCTTGGTGCCAGGGTGGTTCAGCAGCCTGCACGTTGAGTATCTCATAGCCTAGTGAATTCTTCCATCCATGTTTGCTTTTGCGTCTCCTTAGGGAGACTATTACAGGACGCTGTCTCTCTATAAACTGCCTTCTGGGGAGGCATATTATTAACTGCTACAGAGAGACTAACGAAAATTGAAAAAAGATTCAGAAAGAAATTAGAGAATGTAATTTCAAGTCTTGGCTGTGTAATGAATAAATAATATTAATTTCTTTAAAGTGTCAGTCACCTCATGCAACAAATGGATATGATCAAAAAGATGACCATCTTTTTACAGCTTTCTGAGAATCATAATGGTAAAGGATGAGAAAGTTCTGTAAATGGATATGGGCTAATTGTCAGCTAAATTTTTTATTCAGTTAACACCTTGGACAATGACTGGGAGGTATACCTTAATTTAGGCATTTGCTCAATCATTGAGTCCATATATATATTATTGAGAAACTGCTATGAGTCTGGGGTTAAGCCTGGAAAGAATTTTAAAATGTTTCCTGAAAACACGGCAATGATCTTACCACCTTGGATTGTGACATCTATGGGGGACAGGAGAATCTTCTGATTTATTCCACTCTCTGTCCTTGTCCCAGCCTTAGCCCTCAGCAATATGCCTGTCACATAACTGGTGTTCAGGATATCTCAAATCCACCAGCGTATTGAAGGTGGAATATCAAATACCTCTAATCTGGTCCCCTCCAATGCATAACCCACATAATTGCCAAAGTGATGTCTCTAAATGCAAATCAGATATACCTATTCCTTGACTAAAGCCCTCCAAAGCATTTCCATGCTTGGAGGAGACAGTCCAGATATCTTAGCCTAGTATCAAGCTGGTAACTTTCTCATCCAAATAGAACTGCTCCTACTCAGTATAGATGTTTTTGCAGAGTCACGCTGTTCCTAAATACCAGGATATTGGCTCAAGCACAATCTTATCATACATCTATATAACATATAATGCATTTACACACACAAACACATACACACATATGAAAAAGGATTTCTTATAAGGAATTGAGTAATACAATTATGGAGGATAAGAAATCTCAAGATTTCTGCAAGCCGGGGACTCAGGGGAGATGATGGTATAGATCCAGTCTGAGTCCGAGGGCCTAAGAGCTGGGAGAGCTGGCAGTGCAATTCCAGCCCTAAAGCTGGCCAGCATGCTTGAAACCCAAGAAGAGCTGATGCTCTGGCATGAAAGTAATTCTGTCCCAGCTCAGGGCAGTCGGGTAGGAGGAGTTCCATCCAAGCCCTTACAAAACAATACATTTTATCTTCTCCTATTAAAGGTAATTTATTAATCATTTCAGCACATGCACTGAGAGCCTACCATGTGCTCATCTCTGTGTTTGGATGATAAGCTTATCATGATATACCTGACTAGCTCTTAGGGCCTTCCTTGCTGGGCACATGCTGAGTGTTTTGAGGTGAATCAAAAGGAGACCCTGTCCTCCGTGCACGGTAGACGCTTGAAAGTAATCAGAGTGAAATGTAATATCTGTCTTGACAGAGGTGGGACTGGAGTAAGGATGACAGTTCGACTCATGGATATTAGGACAGAATTCTCAGGAGTGATCTGAGGAAGTGACAGGATGACTAGGTAGTGAAGGGGCATCCCTCATAGATGGCACAGTTTGGACAAAGACATATCATAGGGTATCTGGGGAACTCCAAGCAGAACATTATTACAGGAATGCAAGGAGAAGGTAAGAAGTCAAAGGCAATGAGATGAGGAAAGCAGTCATGGCTACTGTAGAACTTGCATGTTTAACAGATTTCTGTGAGTATTTTCCCCGAACCTTCCAACTGTTCCACTGCAAAAACAGGAGTTCTTTTACTGTGCAGGAACCAATTTAAGTGTGTTATCAGTTCTCCAAAGGATGTGGGTGATCTTATAGCTGAGGAATGAAGAGATGTCAACATTCTTTCCACCTAGCTTCCTTGGAACATTTTGTTGCCACATTTAGACATGAGAGAAGAAAAAAAAAAAAATTCCCATTTTGTAGCAATCCCCAAAGAGAAATTAGTTCCAGCCTTATAACTTTAGCCTTGCACTTACTTGGGACAGTTTCCTTAGATGGTAGAAAAGTGGGGACCATGACAAACTCTCCTTGAGAAACTGTTTTAGAGCCCTGCAATATTAATAGTAGTCTTTCAAATGGCTTCCCTCCATAAAATCATAGAAATGCTGCTTTTTAATTCGTTTAGTTTTTATTTTTGTTTGGTCACAGGAGAAACATGGAAAACCATCCAAGGAGAAGTACAGAAAGCTGTGATAGAAAAATGAAGAGAGTTTCAAGAGCTGGGAAGAGGCAGTGATGGTCTTTGGCTCAAAGAACCAGGAGGACGATTGTGCAAGCCATCTCGGGCTCATGCTTGCGAATTTAGCTCCTCCTTAGATCAAACTCCTGGAAAATATTTAATTTTTGAAAACAAGTTGCAAGAAACTCATTCTTTCTGCCAGCAACTTAGAAAAACAAAATATTAAACTTTAGGGCTGGGAGGAATCTGAAAAGTCAGCCAGTCCAATCCCTCTCCCTGGGCAGATATGAAGAATGAGACCAAAGAAGCAGTTTGCTCAAGGTCAAACAGATTATGTCTTGCATTTCCAACCTGGGCTCTAAGAAAGACAGAATTCAACTGGAACTCTCTTGAAGTTCATACAATATGGTAATTAAATTACCTATTTCCTCAAAACATAAACTGTCATTAAGTGACTTCTGAGAACGAAATGACAAGTGGTGGGGGTTGGGGACAGAGAAGCAGAGAGAAGAGGAGGAGGAAAATGGGTCAAAGTTGAATTTCCCACTTGTGTCGATTTAAAGTTATTCAAAGGAATTTTTCAAAATAACGGTAACTAAGACCCATCCCCATTAGAAAGTTAGACACAGTCCCTGATTTGTTCATTTGAGAACAAACGCCAATGAAATCCTTCATCTGGCAAGGAGGGTGGTCTCGGATACCTCACACAACCTGTGGTGAGGAATTTTGCTTGGGATAACTGGCATGTTTATAGGAACTCTGAAACAATGAGGTCTTGGAATGTAGTCTAAACATGCAGAACAAAGATCTCACACTGGCATAGAAAACCAGTAATCTGGAGTCCAGAAGCTGGTGTTCTGCTCTGTGCTCTAAAACATGAGGTAAAGTCCTCAGACCCACAACCCCTCTTTAAAAGCTAGGAATTCTATCGGCAAGACGATGGAGTTGGCCTTGGAGAAGTTTTTAAACATCCTGCTGTTTTACATCATCACGCATTTATCCAAAGGATTCGCTCTGCCTGGAATATCATTCTTGTTCCCTCCTTCTTGAAAGTTGTCTCTCTCATTCTTCAGGCATTGCCCCTGCCCTCCCTACCCACCCTCTGTTCCAGCCTAAATCAAGAACTTCTCTTTGAGGCTTCCATACCACCTTGTGCTTATTATTATTATCTTTCTCACAACATTTAAAATATTCAAGACATTCCAAAAGCCATTATGACAGTAAGACTCATCCAATTAACTACCACCCAATTAAAAAAATGTTTTAAGTCCATTTTTGTCACAGGATGTTAAAAAATATTTTCTTGAAATTACCTTTGTAGCCAGTGCTCTCTATTCACTACCTACAAGGAAGTTTAGAACTGAAATGGAACTTTCTTGGAGTTCATGAAATATGGTAATTAAGGAACATTTCTTCAAATACAAATTGTCTTCCAGTGACTAAAGCATCAAAAAATTAAAATGAAGTAGTGGAGGAAAGGGCAGAGCAGGAGAGAAAGGAGAGATACCAGGGATAATATTTAATTCATTCTGAAATTATTAGCACCAAACCCCATGCCTGGTACATAGTAGACATGAAATATGCATTTCTGAGAGTGACCTGAACTCCGGTCATAGTCAAGTTACCTAAAATAATGAAGTTATAATAAAGATCCAGTTTCCCAAAAGCCCAAGATAAAGATCAACCCTTCAAGTGTTCCTTTTCAATAACTTAAATGGACTCCTTTGCAACATCTCCACGCAAAGCCATGACATCACCGGCAGAGTGTGTGTCATTTATGTAAGCAACCATTCAATCGCGCTGTTCCCAAACTGTAGCCAAAACAAGCGGTCTTATTCCCTGAGGCAGTAATGGCCAAGGCTTGGAAACCCTGAGTGTACACACATAAATCTTAAGGGGAAGAATCATGTTTAAACCTTTAGAGAACTTACACGTATTTAGATCTTCAAAGTTGTTTGGTTTTATGGTAAACAGGATAGGACCATCCAGAGAAATGTGAACATTTACGGAAGGAGATGTGCGTGTGTGTGTGCTTCACGAAAAGTGATCGCAGTCTTTGAAGTATCCAGACAGTTACAAAAGGAAATTCAGACACTCACAAGACTACTTCTCTAGATATGAGTCTCATCAGTGCAAAGCAGATTTTATGTCTGCCTATAGTCTGATGATCCTATTGAGAGAAACTCTGAAATCCATTACAGTCATGCAAAGACCCTTGCAGAGGAAAAAGCTCTGAGTTAGGCCTGGAAATACCTTTCTCACTCTCTCTCTCTCTATGTGTATATATAGAGAGAGGCTAGTTGACAGAGGTGTTACAAAAAGATATTACAGGATGGGATGGAGGATGGGATACGTTGTCTTGCGATAAGTGGGAAATACATATATGGAGAGAGAGAGAGAAAGAGTGATATTGAGAATCTGGTAAAGAACCACTGCAGAGGGTACAGCTAAAATAAAAGTGTGAGCCCCGACAATGCACGAGGTATTTAGGGAATCACGAAGAGCTTGTAATAAGCAAACTAAGTTGCCACAAGTGAGAAGGACACAGAGATACGCAGGGACCATAATACAAAGTTTGTTTGCTTGCAGAAATGTACCCTTCTACCTTTCAAGGACCCCATCCTTCCCCCTTTGTCCTCCATCCCATCCTGTAATACCTTATCATAATGCCTCTCTGTCAACTAGCCTCACTTCTGTATCTAGACTCTTCATCTGAGTTCCAGACCTGTATGTAAGATGGCTCACTTAACACTTCTGCTTGGCTATATCACAAGAATTTCAGGAACTGTATATGAAAAAGGGATCTCTTTCCCCACATCTCTCCCTGCCCATGTCCTGCAGCAGCTTTCATCATGTTCCTCATCCCAGGAATTCTGCCCCCATTGACAGAGTGATTCAGGCTGGTACTCCATTTTCCACCTACCCCTACTCATTCTCTAGGTCCCAGTCCTAGTATCACTTCCTCAGGGGGACCTCCCTCTTTTTGCTGCACCAGATTGGGACCCATTCTCTTGTTATACACTCACCGAGTATGCTGAACTTCTCCTTCGTACCATTTAGCACAATTCAATAGTACATTTACTTGGGTGGCTACGCCTTTCACTTTTTAAGCCCCTTGAAGTGAGGATTGTATCTATTCTAGGCATTCCATCCCCACTGCCTAGGATAGTGTTTGACTCATAGCATGCTCTGTGAATATAAATTGGACTTCTGAATAAATGAGTGAGTGACAGTTTACTAGTATTTCTCCTTCCTTAAGATGAGTCTTTCATGGGTATGATTTTTTGCTTTGGACATTACAAAGGTTAAAATTGCAGGCTTTGGGGTTCAATAGACAAGGATTCAAGTCTAATGCTACAACTAAAGTGATTGTAGTCAAATGGCTTCCTCTCATTAAATCTCATGTTCCACATTTGCGTCTGGGGGATAATAATACAGACATCATAAGGTGTTTTTTTTTTTTTATGAAGATGAAATAAGAGGCATGTTAAATTCTTGAGAGTATTAGTGCATAGTTCATTAAATGTGAGCTATCATTCTGATTTTATTATTTATTTTGTTAGAAATCTCTTGACTCTCACCCAGTTCCACTGCGTTCTCTGTAAGAATGCAACTATATAACTTTACTGGCAAAAACTTTTAAAATAAAGAAAATGTACGAGTGGAAATAAAGTCAAACAGCAGAAGATACTCATCAAAATCTCTTCAGCAAGAAGTGAAGAGAGAAAACCTTTTCTGAAGCTGAAGACCTTGCTTTTTTAAAAAAAGCAAATAATGTGTTGAGAATGGAGAGTTCAAGGGACATAAATGATGTAACTTCTCCATGGTAACAACTCACATTTCCCCCATAACTCAAGACTCATTGAAATAAGATATTGGCCATTTAAGGGCTTATTTGTCTGGAAAAGATGTGCAAGAGGTCAAGCTCAATGTTATTTTGGGGGGCACGTTGCACTTGTTGAAATGCCATGTGCTATTGAAATTCTCAAAAGCCTTATCGGAGCTATCAGTCCATGTGAAGCCCCAGAACCAACCATAAACACAAGAGAGGTATTATTGTATTTAATATTTCTGAGCTGGCCCAAACCAGCTTTCATTCAAGATTCTTTTTTTTTCAATTTACATATAGCTAGTTACAATGTGTTAATTTATGATGTACAGCATCATTTTTCCATCAGATATATTCAAGATGGTTTTATGCTTCCACATATGGACTGCCCCAGTCTGAAAATAGAGTGAGGAGGAAATAAGAAACCCTTACTTAATCTTAAATCTCCTTTTAAAGAAGAACAGTTCAATCTAGAAATGGATCAAAGTAGAGAACAGGATGTACCATTTATTTAGCAAACACTTCATGCTCTGGGCTGGCTGGGAACATATTTCCTTATACTACATGTAAAAATCAACTAAAAATCTTAAACTTTTAGATAAGAGGAATATATTTGTGATCTTGAGGGAAAAAGACACATAAATACAAATTAGAAAGGGAAGAATTGATAAAGCTAAGTATATTTTTAAAATTAAAAATCTCTGTTCATCAGAAGTCATCAGAGTGAAAATATAAGCCAGAAATTGGAAAAGGCATTTCTGACATTTAGTAACAAGAAGAAAGTGTCAGTATCTAGGATATATAAAGTATAGAACATGCAACCACATATAAAAGTGAACAAAGATATGGACAGACATCATGAAAGCAAGAACACAAATAACCAATACACATTTGAAAACAAAATGCTCTTTCTCGTTAGTTATAAAGGAGATGCCCCCAAAAGTTGCATAAGATAACCATTCAACACTCTTGAGACTAGTGAAAACATAGTCTAACAATACTGAATGCTGTAAAGCGTATATAGCAACAGTGACTCTCATACCTGGCTGATGAAATGTGAATTAATCCAACACATCAAAAATAACTTGGCATTAGTTATGAAACTTAACCCTAAATTCAGCAACTGTATGCCTAGGAATATTACCTAGAGAAACTTCCACAGGTACCCCAGGAAACACTCTACAAGTATGATTCCAGCAACACTGACTTTACTAGCAGGACACTTGGAAAATAGCGAATTCCCATAATCAGCAGAATATAGACCTTGTAGTATGGTTATACACTAGAACACTCTACAGCAGAAAGAAAAGGAATGACCCACAGTGCAAAAAAATCAAGGTAGATTAATTTCAAGGCACAAAATTGATTGAGAGCACAAATTCATGAGGAAAATACATGTAGCAGGATTCCATTCATGTAAAGGTATAAAACAGGCGCAATAAACAGAAGGATATATTGATGGGAAACTGTTCAGGAAGTCAAGGAGTAGTTCACATAAAATTCAAAGTAGTGGTCCCCTCTGGAGGCTGGGAGAGGGGGAAGGGAAAGCACATGGGGAAGGGCACAAAGGCAGCTCCAAAGGTTCTGTAATGTTCTGTTCCTAAAGCGGGGTGGAGTAGACATCATTCTCTGTTTCCTTTTATCCATCTCTCTCTCTACACACATTAGATATATTTATACATATATGATACAGAATATTTTCTAAGAAAAATACATGCAAATTGACTAGGAGCTTGCCAGCAAATAGGGAAAAAAAAAAAAAAAAAAAGCTAAAGGAAAACCCAGAGAAAAACAGCATGGATAAAGGCAAAAAAACATGTTTGGATGGATGTTCTTTTGAAGGATGATACCTAATTCATGTATGTATCCTTGAGGCTGGAGAAAGTTTCAGAGTCAACTGAAAAGCAGGTGGAAGCATTGCTGGTCCGATAGGGGCCTCTTCGGGGGTAGTGAATTGGAGACGAGTCTCCTTGTCTTGTTTTCCTTTCCCCAGGTATCTAGGCACGTGTTAGGTGCAATTTACATTTTGCTTTCAGGGAAAAGGGAACATCCTAAGATGGGTTGGAAGTGGGCTGTGGTCCCAGGAGCTGTAGCTTGTTTAGGGGAAGAACATTCAGCAAGATAAAGAACCCAAGAACGCCTGGCTCAGGTTGGCACTAATGTGTCGCCAGCGCTGACTGCAATGCTTGGCACGTGGTTATGCTCAATAAATATTTGGGGGAATGAATGAATGAATGGAGCCGTTGACAATGAGGAGTCCCGGGAACTTGTCTCCTTTGTTAATGTTGCCTTGTTCTTTTTCCTTTTTTTGGCTGTTCTTACTGTGGCTAGAGAAACTTTATAACTTTTTCCCCTTTCCTTTTCAGTAGCCGGTGGGGGTGGAAAGACTTGAAGAGGTCCAAGACAAACTGTGAACGGCCTTGATTTCCAACGGTCCTTGCAGAGTGCTGACAGATGTCTGACATAGGAGTGAGATTGGAGATGCTGCCAGTGGGGCCAGGAGCCAACCTCCTTCTCTGAGATCTCCATAGATGGTGGTGGACCAGGCGCTGCTGCATGCACACTTGGTGCTTTTTCTCTCCTCCTCTTTACTCCTCATTTCTCCAGCTCACATCTCCTTCTATCTCCTACCTGATCATTCTCTTTTGCTTATGCTTCTTAAAGGAGCCCTTTATGTGCCTTTGCTCTGGTTGATTTCATCTTGTACTCTCTGGACCATTATTTTTCTTCATGGCCAAGAGGATACACAAGAAACTGGGGACATGGTTAAGGAGACATAACCTGGTTATAAATTTCATGCTTTGGAGAGTTCCATGTTTCCTCCCATAGTGTAATCTCTCTAGATTTAGCTTCTCGTTTTTGAATTTTACTATAATTTTTCTTTAACAGAAATATAATGCAAATTCACTCTAAATGAAATTCAGAGAGACATAGAAGAGAAAAAAAAACTGCAAATCATTCAGAGATAACAGTTGCTCCATGTATTTAGGGGAATATTATCCTAGTCTCTCTTTGCTTGATTTTTTATTAATTTTTCTATGGGAAGCTAAGGGCACCGTTCATTTAATGGTCTTCCTTTCCAGATTATAACAAACATTGGGAAGAAGCAAAAGAAGTAAAAGGTGGAGCCGACGGTAATAGAGACTTAATAATTTTTAACTTCGGCTCCTTTAGAAGGCAGGATTGGAGAACGTGTCTGAGATCTGATGTCAAATAAGGGGTCCTCCTATAACCTACCCACCAAACCTATGCCCTCAGAATTACTGTGGGGGGAATTCCACCTGATGGGACTCACGTAGTTAGCTGCATGGAAAAAAGGATCTGCCTCACAAAGAATGGACAGCTGAGCAAATGGGTGAATGGTGGTACTTTGGGCTCATCTTTATAAGGCTGACCCTGAGGCCATCTCCAGGTGTTCTCAGACTTGAAAACAGGTAAACCAAAGAGGAACCCAAGTTCTTCTTTCAAATCTATGAGAAAGAGAAAGGTGACTACTTTTCCCCAAAGTTTGGTACAAAACAGCCTCTCCCACCAGTACAAATTTCAGTTTGTATCAGGAAGGATCAAGTCAGGAAAACAGAAACCATACTAAGCATCTTAATAGTGAAATTTTAATAGAGGGAATAGGACAAATAAAAAGGTAAAGAAAACAAGAGAATACATGAGGTAACAACAACAACAAAATAAATGTAGGAAGCAGGTACAAGGGTTGGGGGAACAAGAGAAGAGGCTGAGACTGGCCAGTCCTAAGAGCACAGAGACGCCGTCCTGTGGGCTCTCACCAGCAGGTGCTGGGATGTCAGGAGCTTGGAGAAGGAGCTTTAAGAGCCATGACTTAGCTAAGAACAGAGCCTGGCTGGAGCCGGTCTTTCTCAGGGTGCACGATGACACTGGCTCTGAGCGTGTGGGGGAAAAATCTGGACTCTACAACTAACTGCCGTGACTTGGGTGAGGGGTCACTGCTAGAGCTAGGCTAATAAGAAAAGTAAGTAGTCCAGAAGGAGTAAGTGCCTTAACCTCCCCAGACCCAGGATGTTTCTAGAGCCTAACGGGAAGAGAAGTGGCAAAAGAGAGAGATGGCTTGCAAAGCCCATACCCCAGACTCACAGTTCAGAGTGTAGAGAGGTGGTCCTGGAGCTCAGACTCAATGAAAAATTTAGATGCAGCAAAATGGACCAAGGGCAGTGTTGTAGCCACTCGGCAGAGAGAGGATGGAACCCCTACAAACTTTGGTTCCCGTGAAAAGATTTCTTCATCACAGAAATACGTTTTCTGGGGAGGACAGGGCAAGATCCCAGACTGATTTCAAAATAAACTTGAGGGTTCAGAAAAAGGTAACTGGCTTGGGGTGCTTAAGGTGACTAATGGGTAGGCTGGTGTGAAGGTTCCCATACTTTCAAGAAGTGTGGACAGGGGCTTGCATGGTTTGAATCTATTACTGGTCCCAAAGGAGGGTGCATCAGTCTTTCTTATCAGCTTGCTCAGATGTGGGGCAGAAAGAAAAAAGGGAAGATGGAGGCTTAAAAGCCATCAGCAGCCAAACATCAACAGTGGAGTCAGACTCTTCATTAAACTCCGAAGACAGAATGAAAAGGCTGAAAGCACTCCTGTTGGCATTCTCTAGGGGGAGAACATTGATGAGCCTGTGGTGGGATGGGGGAAAGGGAAGAGTCTGCCTTTCAGTACCCAACCTGAGTTCTAGTTGGCATTGCATCTAGGGACTTCCACATCTTACTAAATAGTATATTCTGAACATCTTACCAGGTTATTCACCACTTTTATACAACAGTTTCTGATAGCTGCATGCTATCCTCTCTTTGGATATTTGGATAAACTATGCTTTATATTATACCGGTTCTTAACTGATGGACATTTAGGTTGTTTCTGGATTTCCTTATATTTTGGAAATACGTATTTTAGGCCGAGGAGTCACTGCTCCGGTCCCCAAGGATTCACTGAGCCCTTATTAGGTGCTCGGTGCAGAATATAAAAACAAAAGCAACCTCTGCTCTTCAGACAGAGCTGACCCCACAAAAAAAGGACTGTACTGTTATTGCCCGAGCCAGATGAAGATAATCAGAGAAAGCATTTTCTCTTTTATTTCTTTTCAAGTAAGTGATAAATCATGAATATGTTCTCATTCAAAAATACTTAACTCTATTAAAATACACAGGTGAAAAAGTGGAAATATCACCTTATGCTTGCAACAATGAGTATCTGTCCTTCTAGGTTTTTTTAGTGCTTGTGAAAAAAGTACACACACATACACATATAGACACAGAACACAGAGTATGTGTTCCTATAATTTGGAGATTCTTTGGATATAAGTGTGACCAGAAAATAGAAAAATAGAAAGATAGATGCATAAATTATACACAGTTCTAGCATTTCAAATTTTTTCAGTTAATATTATATCTTAGAAAAATGTTCTATTCTTTGTAAAGTTTGCACTGTTCCTACAGGAAGAATCCTTGCAGATTAATGTAACCTTTTCTCCACTATTAGACATTCAATTTTCCCATTTTTAATAATTGCAAAAATGCTACAATATGAGCATTTTTATACACATATCTGTATGCAAATATGAAAATTAATCTGCACATAGTATCCTAAAAATAAAATTGTTGGATAAAAGGACAGATGCAAGTTAAGTTTTCTACAGATCCTTCCTCTCAAAAAGAGCACTGATTTAAATTCTCTGCAAGTGTTCCCCTCTCAGCATTATCTTGCCATGATTGGTTATTTTTTATATTTTTAAATATTGCCATTCTAATTGGGTAAATCTCTCATTGTGCTGTTGTAATTCTAGCTCTTTAAACACATAGACTTGTCAGTGTTAAACATCATATATATGCTATCTGTTTATAAGAAGACTTGATGCTTAAGGTGTAGAATAACAGTATTTTGTTTCTTTGACCTTCATGATAAATCAAGCAGAAGCTCTTTACCACTTTTTAAAGTAACATTTTGCTTCCAGAAATAAAAAGTTAATGGTTTGAATATCTTTTCAAAAGAATTATTTATAAAACCTGAGAGCAGTTTTTAACTTATCAGATATAACACACAACTTCATCACAAATCATTTTTAATATTTTCCGTGAAGACAGGTTTACAAGGGAGTGTGGTTGATTTTTAAGTTATTGAATAGACATCTAAGATGGATTGGGACAAACCAGGTTGGGTTTTTATATCAGCTGAGTGTCTCTACTTTCTAATCCCATTTCTTTTTGGTCTTTAAGGCAGATTGATGCACATCGTCTGCCTTGTCGATCTTCTTCCCCGAGATGTTGTGATTTTTTTTCCAGATGAAGTTTGCACTTCCTATTACAGACTTTTGTAGGATCTTGACTTCCTTAATAGGACATTGCACTTGGGTCATAATTTCTTTCATTTCTGTTGCCTCTGCTAGACCGTAAGCCAGAGCCATGTCTGATTTGTTCAACACTGTGTCCCCAGCACCTAGTACAAGGTGTGGTGCACACTGTCAACTCTCCAACCTGTGATGAGTCATTTGCCTTTGTGAAATGAAGCACAACTCTCCTTTCTGCAAAAGTGTTGAGGACCATTGAGATGTTGCACATATTCAAAAGTACAGCAAAACTCCATCCACAGTGTGGTGAGAAGCGTGATTTCGAGGTAACTCACTTTTACATTCATGTAACGTAGCTGTCACTGGGATCTCCTGTCTGAACCCCATCCTTCCTCCTCCCTGATTCCATGAGCTGTGCACTTCCATGGAAGTCAAAGGCTTAATCAAGTATTCAACAGACACTCAGCTCACTTCTCAGGGCTTTTCTGCCTCCTGAGCGCCTTCTTTTTCTGGTTCCTGATTCTCTGATAACATGCACAATGGCAGGCTTGGTGAGAAACATAGCCCTGTCTTTAGGTTCCATAAAACCCCATTCACACAAGACAGCCGTTGACTCAGCAGAGTTTAGAGTTAGAGTTCATATCAGAGTAGTTCAAGCAGTGAAATGAAATACAGCAGTATGCTTGTTTTAAAAATCTTCTACACCAGCAAAGACTTCCCCTCATCTTTCCTGAACTTCCTTCACTCCCTTATCTTCCCCTTCTTCAAAGAACTAGAAATCCACTCCTCTCCCATTCTTATGAAGAGCTACTTTGCCTTTTTTCTACTGCAATCAGCCAAGATCGAGGTCCTTGAGACCTCAATTTCTACCACAGTCACGTATCAAAGAACTTTTGCCCAATAAAAGGCAATTTACTCCCAAAGAGGAAACTGGTGCTGGTTGTTAAAACAATAATATTTTGTTGTACTAGTTACATTTACATCTATTACAGTTAAAATCTGGGAACATTTTACACATGTGAATTTCAGTTTGAATTTTTTGTAAACTAAAGAGCTGCATAGTAATTATTTCTCTCTCCTTTCATAAACCATCGGGCATGCCCATGTTACCAATTCAGAGAAAGAAGAGCTGGTTTCTCTTTACCATTTCAGAACCTGGATCATGGATAAGACCCAGAAAAACCATGCCTTTAATGCCACAGTAATTTTTGATAAGGGTGGGTTCAGAAGCGTTCTGCCAAGAATTGCAAAAAAAGCATGAAATAATGCAAGTGCAAAAGTCATTAATTTTCAGACCAGTAGGGGCTGTTTGGAATTTAAAAAAAAAAGACGATATGAATTATTTCATAACAAATTTACGAGACAGGCCCCCTGAGCACACCAGAGCAAGGATAACTCAGAACAACTTAGCTGTCACTCCTGAACAATTGAAATAGGTGATTCAGGACAAGGTTTGTCTAAAAAAAAAAAGTTTTTTCACATTCCACTGAATTACAACATACATAAGGAAAAGTACACAAATCACAAGTGCATGTCTCCATAAATTTTCACAAGTGGAACACACATGTGTAACCAGCAGCCAAATGAGAAACAGAACATTGCCATCTACACAGAAGCGTTCCTCTTTTGCCCCTCCAGGACCTCCACCAGGACAGCCACCCTCCTCACTTTTGATACCACAGCTTCCAAGAGATTCATTTCGTCTGTTGTTGAACTTTATATTGATGGAATCAGCTAGCATGCACTTTTGGGGGGTCTGGCTTCCTTAGCTCAGCGTTATGTTTGGGAGATTTCTTTCTGCTACTGTTACTTACTATTATCATTATTATTAATTGGTATTATTAACTGCATACTATAAATAGTATTTATTGAATTGCAACGTTGAACTCCTTCTGTTGGAATGTATTTATTTTATTCTTTTTTCCTATTGTTTGCATTTTTTCTCTTTATATTTAGAAAAAATAAATTTAAAGACCCACAGAAAACACAAATTATCTGTAATCCCAACACACACACACACACACACACAATCTGTGCTGTCCAGGGAGTGGGACTGATTTCAGTTATGGTAGATCCTATTGGGTAAAAGTCTTAAACAGTTTCCTTCTCCCTCCTCTTGTTTTTCGCCTCCCTCTTCCTTCTCCTCCTCCTCTTCCTCCTTCTTTCTTTCTTTCTTTCTTCCCTCACCTCGCCACACACACACACACACACACACACCATCCTTGGGACAATCTCTGTTCAGTGAGATCCAGTATTTTTCCCGGCCCAACCTAGATCTCCCTGTAGTTGTGTAAGTGGAATCCGAAAGAATGACATGCGTTCTTCTCCCACCAGGACCTTATAGATTGAAGGATGATTTTACCATAGGAAGGGGGATGCTATTACCAGACAAAGAGGGTTGTACAAACTGGGTAGGAGAAAAATATGGACATCATAGTACAGTATGTTCAGTGCACATTATACCTCCTGTGTAGATGATGTCTTAGTTTATGTTCATACAATAATAACCCAAAGAGCTAAGAACAAAGACTTTGTCAGGTTCACACCTGATGTCTAGATCTAAGGAATGTCTCTTGTCTGATGCAAATACCTCTTTAGCAGGATTTACAGAAAGCCTGGCATGCTCCCATTTGGTTGGCTAGGAAGTCAAGTATGGCCCCATTATATCCATAGAGAGAGGAGAAATGAGCTGTGTGCTGCTGGATCAAAGCCCAAGAGGAATAGTCAACCCGGGGCCACTCCTCCGGCACTGATAGTAAAGGAGGCTCAATACATGAATAATCTCTTTATTGTACCTCTGGAAACTGATGTGCCAGCACAGAGGGAGCCTGGGCTTGTCTTGTATCCAGGCTTCTCAGCTGGCAGTCATGGTAACTGCACACGTGTCTGATTTCCCTGTCTCACTAGACCTGGCTGTCTAAGAGATGGATGAAGGTGGGGTGAGAAGGATAAATAATCAGGGTTTCTCTGGTATCACCAATTTTGGTAGCAGATATCCCTCAATTAGCACAGTTATTGTGTGGGCTGCTACTTGTCCACATTTCCAGAAAACCAGGTTAAGTGTTGGATTTTGATGTGCATCTTTTGGATGCAGAGAACTGGTCACACGTAGAACCCTTTAATACAGCAGGTTTTTGGTACTGCCTTGGAGACTTATGTCACTGTTTCCTAGACATCGATAGTGGAAGATCAATATGGAACGAAGGCCCCTGATGCTGTGTTAATTTTAAGAATTGTGGGCTCATATTATATTTAAAGGATGGGGAATCCCTCATTCATTCACAAATTTAATGCAATAAATGGACAGATAGAATGATGGTTAATTTTATCAGTCAATTTGGCTAGGCCACAGTATGCAGATATTTGATCAAACATTACTCTAGATATTTTTATGAAGGTATTTTTAGATGAGATTAATATTTAAATCAGTACTTTGAGTAAAGCAGATTACCCTCCTTCATGTAGGTGGGCCTCATCTAATCAATTGAAGACCTTAAGGAAAAAGACTGCCCCTTCCCAAAGCAGAGAGAAATCTGCCAGCAGGTTGCCTTTGGACTGGAGCTTCACCAACAGCTTTTCCCTGGGTCTCTAGCCTGCCAGCCTACTCTTCAGATTTTAGACTTTGTCAGCCACCACAATGGCATAAGCTGGTTCCTTAAAATCAATCAATCAATCAATCACGCACACGTGTGTGCTCTCTCTCTCCATCATACTGGTTCTACTTCTCTGGAGAACCCTGACAGGGAGAGACAGACAGACAGACAAAGCCTCCTACTCAGCACTCATTGAAGAAGCCCATGAGAAACATTTCATCTCGTCTTTAGAACAGGCCTCAGCATTGGGTACTGCCGTTAGTCTAATGTAACAGACAAGAAGCTGGAGTTAGAAAAGGTAAAGCTCTTGCCCAAGGTCTTACCCAAGGCTAGTGCAGACTTGCATTCTCACTATGGGGTTTGTGCCTCCACATTTTAAGCTCACTCTTCTACAGTGTCCCCTTGTCTTTGAGGGTCCCAACACATCTTCAGCTCTCATTCATTCTCCTGACCACCCTGCTTGCTCTCTCCAAAGGCTTTCAGAACAACTCTGTTCATACCATGGGCATTCTTCCCAGTTGCAACTCTGGCCTGGAGTCTGTTCACACAGCCTGGTGCTAATAGAGATCCCAGAAGCTCCTGGCTTCACTGACAACATCAGAGGCAAAAGAATGCAAAACAGAAGCAGGGAACACTTTTCAAAGGAAAATGGGCTCCTTTCTTGAGTAGACCTTGCTTGACCCCTTGAGCAAGGGCAGAATGTGGGAATATGGCTATGAGAGACAGAACAGAGGAGCCCCAAGCCACCACGGAAACATAGGCATGTGTTATACCAGAACATTGTTACATTTCTCCTCACCCCCCCACTTCAAATTCTTGCAAGTCTTCTGCACTAGTTTGTTTAGTCATTCATTTACATATTCATTTGATCAATATATATTTTTTGAACATGCATAATTATCAAACACCACACTTGATGCTGGAGAGAAAACGGAGAATAAGATAACCCTTTGTACTAGTTGCTAGAGTCTATTTCCCTGATGGAAAAGACAGGCCAACAGCCAGGCAATTCTGAAACATGGTGACAGGTGCTGTGGAAGAAGTAAGTGTGCGATGAAAGCTCAGGAAGGACACAGAAGCAAACCCCATCTGATCAGTCAGGGAAGGATTTCTGGAGGAGGTGACATGTTAGCCAAGCCCTGAGCAAATAATGGGAATTCTTTAGTAATGGGGACGGGAATGGAAATGGAAAGAATTGTTTTTTGGATGAAGAGAAAAGGCTGAGGCTGTGCTAAGATTGGAGGGCTGGATTTAAGAGTGCCCATGATAGCTGCAAATAATTCAGTCATTCACTGTGACTTAGATAGCAGGAGAAGGTGGCATGGGGTGAGGATGAGGAGATGAAGCAGGGGGGGTATTGCCTGAAGGCAGATGCTGTAACAAAGCTGGGTTAAAGAAAGCAATAAGGAGAAGAGAGGGGAGATGATGGAAAGCCTGAGCAGGGCACCATCCACTTTTCTCACCTGCGGCTGCTGGGTGAGTCCAGGCTCTGTCCCTCTCTAATGGGCATCTTGTGTTGCGGAGCGCACGCTCCTCCCCATCAAAGGAGAAGAGCCCTGCCCTATGTACCTCTTGGATAATGATGGGGAGCAAATCAATAGCAACAGGGAAATGACAGTGCAGTCTCGACCCCTTTCCTTTCAGGTCTCCACCTCAGGATGGAGATACTAACCCATGCCCCACATTCTGGGAGGTTTTATTCCAGAAGCCAAGAGGTTCTTTCTCTGACAGTGTTTCCCACAGTCTGGAAGATAACCTCTGACTCTTTAACCCACTGAGCAAGGCCAGTGGCCTCTTCTGTTCATTCTGCTCATGAACCCCATCCTCTGGCCATACAGAATTCCAAACCTGGTATGCCAATATCAAAACAAAGTGAACAAACAAAATAAAATGACACCCTCTCCTTGTCTGTAAATTTGATCCCCCCAGCAATGCAAGGTTAATTGAGAAGACTTGAGCTTGGATATGATTTTCGGCATCTATGCTTTTGCATAGATGGGAAGGTTTTTCCCGCTGCCCAAACTTCCCCTTTCGAACATTCTCCTGAGTCCACCTGCACTCATTTTCAGGTCTTTCTCCTTGGGAAGGCTTTTCTGAAATGTGGTGCAGTCAGAGTTGGTATCCCTCCTCTATATGTCCACGGCAAACTGCATCTTCAATATCATTTTAACCTCTACGACTTGTTTCTTGCACTGAGTAAAAAATGGTCACATGTGTTTTATATCTTTAATTAATCTCTCAGAGTCCCATTTGCTTCATTGCTGTGTATCACTCCATTATTTCATTATTATACAGTAACAATTTTGTAGAAAACCCTCTCCCAAAAAACTGTTAAAGATAAACAAGCAACAAACAAAACTTGGGCTTATAAAATCCAGAGTCAAGCCAGTTTAACTTGTAAAATAAAGTAAGAGGAGTGGCATCAAATGCAAACATTTTTGCCATTTCTTTTAAAGCTGCCAAATCTATCCCTCCGGAAGTCTCTAAGCCCCACTCTGACATGCCACGCTGGCTCATTTTTCCACAAAGCCTCCCTTGTCCAATCGCTATGCCACCTGCTATGATTCTTCAAGGGAGGACACGCTCACATCCTCTGAACTAAGCTGGGCTAAGGGTCCCACGGTTGAGCTCTTCATTTGAAAGCCCTCACGTTCAGTTCTTTCGAGCACATACCCAGCCTTTCTCAGGTTATCAGCTGCATGTAAAAACTCCTATCAAACTGATTATGGAATCTGACCTGTCACCAACTTAGAATCCCTGTGCCCTTCTCTTCCTGGGAATCAACTTAAAAGGTTGGCAGATTTTTTCATTCATGTGGGATTGGATTGTTCTTCCTTTGTATGATGAAGTTCCAAGAGATGTGCCTTTAGTTTCTACCTCCCTTTTGGGAGATTCTAACCTCAGTGACTCAAGAGTGCTGACCTTTCATGAAACCCATCAAGTGATTCCAATGTATCTATGTGTGCATCCGTATCTCCAAGGTACCCTACTATGCTCGTGCCCCCTTTAAAGAGAGACTACGCTTGATGAATTGAAAGTGGATTCCTGGCAGGTACCTTACTTAGGAAGAGAAAGAAAAACAAAAATAATCTCTGGCATGTATCCCGCCACAATTAAATTTATGATTCTCGATTGCAGTTATCTGGTTTCTAGTGCCACTAGACTGTGGAACTGTATCTCATGGACAGCCATGAAGCATTACTTCTCATTTCTATTCATTCTCACAGTTTCTAATCTAGATCCTGAAGCAGAGTTGGACTCCAGTCATTTACTTCTTATTTAATGAAAGGAAGAAGAACAAATGAACGCACTGACTTCCTCCTAGAGTCCTTTCTGGGTACCTATTCAAAATGAGAAAGATCTTCTACATGTGGCTACTAGAATTATATTTCTGAAGAAGACGTTTGAGTCTTTTTGGACTTTAATAAGCCCACTTTCATGTTGCCTGGATTCCTGGTTGTCTTCTGTGGAGAAGCAATAAACCCAGAATTGTCTAGTAACAGTGCAAATGGAAGTACTATGTGAAATATGAAAAGACCTCTACGAAGTCCCAGGATGGAAAGACCCACCATGAAGAAAAGCTGAAGTTTCGTCTTTGATAACACCAGATATAAGTGATACCCAAACCTCTCACACGTATGTACCTGCTTGTCAACAAGTGAGTTCGTGTGAACGTGGTGTCCACTGGGTTCTGCTGCCAACTCACTGGATGCCCTTGAATAAATCTCCCTTTCTTTGGGCCTCAGTCTCCCCTTCTCCACCAACCAGGGGCATGGATATATTATCTCCATGCTCACTTGGAAAATTATATCCCTGTTTACCCAATTCCTTGAAGTTCTTCTGGGCTACATGCTTATAAATAGGGGTGACATCATTCCGGCTCACGGGTCCCTACCTTCACCATTTACCCTCAGATGACAACTTGGCCAGGGAAGACTTACCCAACATACGCTAGCATGTTGTATCCCCAGAGAAATGCAGTTATCTGACAGCGGGTACTTGGAGTTTTCAAATTTCTGAATCACAGCTATTTACTGCTCCCTGGTGGTTCAACAAGGCTTCTGCAGATGCCCAAAGAAAGTCTCTCTCTGAAAGGTAGACCCCACTCTTTTCCTATTGGAAGGCTTAATGAACAAAACACGCCGCATGCCAACACAATTCCTGCTACCGAATAGCTGTTGAATAAATGCACATTCACTTGTCCCTTCCAAAAGAAACTGGCTTCAGACTGTTGTGTTTAGAAGATCCTTTAAAAATATTATAGTTGTACAACAAGAATTTAGAGCATATAATATTTTTTTTAAAATGGTAAATAGTGGATATTTATTAAATAATACCAGGAAATTAAAATTGATTAAGGCAGAGAGGCAAAGTAATTCTGAAAAAAAAAAGAGTATTCATATATTCATTCCTTTTTTATTCATAGTTCATGGAGGTGATAGGAATAAGGAAAGTTTAACACTTATTAACTTCTATACGCCCCAGGTTTTATAAGTTTTATTACATTTGATGCACAGAAAAGCCTCATGATGTAGGAGTTAGCAGCCTTATTCTACACAGGAGGGAACTGAGGCTCAGAGAGGCAAATAACTATCTGAATGCCCACTATTAACACATGGCCAGCATCTAGAATTTAATCTAAGTCTGTGCTGCTCCAAACCATGGTTTCCCCAATACATCACCCAGACTCCTACAGGTTTTACAATTATTTCATCCTTCTATTGCTTTCACAGATGGAGAAACTGTGACTCAGAGAGAGATGCTACACCAGTGGTGCACTGGTCAGGGTTTAACAACCAGCTCAGGGTGCTGGTGGTGTCAGTCTAGTTTATACAGTATTTGCTAATTTATGTGGTCTATTTTATTAAATATGGAGTTGGGAAGAAAAGTGCACCTTCGAGCACATCACTAGTCTCATGTCTTACGGAGACATCTCACAGTCTGTGTTGAGTACCAGTGTGTCCCAGGCTGAGGTAAACAAGAGCTGAAGTCCCTGGGTCCAACACCAGCCCGGCTCTGCTCTCTGGTCTGGACTATACAACTGGATAAGTGCTCATGTCACCCCAGTAATGGTCTCCCCAACTGGCCGTGTTGTTCTCCGATTCCTCCCTATTCCTACTGACTCTGGTTTCCTGAGAGGAGGAGATTAATTACCAAGGTGAAGTAGCAAGACAGTCATGAGGTTGAAACGAGTGGCCATCAATCTGGAGGGATACCCGTCAGTGCAGAGAAGAGATACCCGCCCTTACGGTGTGGCTCCAGTCAGCCCCAGCCAGATAACTGCAATATATGCTTTACCCCAGTGGACTGTATGCTCCGTGGAAGCGGAATTTTGTTGTCTTTATTATATGTTGCATCCCCAGCACAGAGAACAATGGACGGCTCCACTCTAGACACTGAATCATGCTTGTTGAATGACTCTATCTCTAGCCATTCTGTTGAAAATTCACCATAAGGTGAGTTCCTTACTACTCTGTGATGTTGCGTAGATCAACTGAACTCCCTGGAAAGCAGTTTTTCTATCTTTAAAAATGAAGACAATACTAGCTACTCTGAGGGTGTGTTGTAGAATTGAAATAATACACTGCATATCAAGTACTAGGTCCACAATCAACAATCGACAAAGAGAAATTGTTGTTGTTGTTGTTGTTGTTGTTATTATTATTCAGACTTAAAATTTTTTAAGATCTCCATAATATAAAGGAGGGTCTCTGAGAAAAGTAGATACTCATCATAATACCTTATATACATTGGGTGGAAAATTTTTCATCCTGTATCTCAGTCGATACCCATAACCTCTCTCTAGTATGATAGGGATCAAATATTCCTTTACAGACGAAAAAAATGAGACCTGAACAATTAGTAGCTTCTTGGATTTTTTTTCTACCAAAAAGCTTCTCTGCTTGGATAACTCTTCTGCAGTGAGCTTTAAAGCAAGCTTGACTGTCCTGTTCTCCGTGAAGGACTACCTGTTTCCCCCTCCCCGTGTGGACTTGGCCTTTTCCCTCTCCATGCTCCGCTTGCACGGGGATAACTCTATCTGAACAGTATCTCTCAGTTGTCATTCATTCTTCCATTTATTTAAAACCTTTTTGCTGACTGTCTCCTAAGTGTCAGGAGTTCTGCTCAGTTTAAGGTTTTGTCAGGCAAGACAGGTAAGACTTCTCGCCCAGAGCTTAGATCTAGCAAAGGAGATAGACAATCAGATAACCATAAACGTGACATATATATTAAAAACCAAGTGGCTGGAGTCAAGATAGTAAATGGTAGCTTGAGATTAGATTGATTTTTTTGTTTAAGCAGAGGCAACATAACATCATACATGATCTTGCATGTCATAATAAAGATTTCATGTTTCTGTTCTAGGAACAATAGGAACCCCAGAAAGGATGTAAGAAGAAGAATGACTTGATCAGAATTTAATTTTAAAAGATGAGTGTCTCTAATTTTTAAGAGAATGTGGCTACTTCCACACTACCTGAAAGCAAAGAATGCATTCAGTACTGCTGTAGCATCTCCTAAGGTGGCTGCATACATTGGGCACTTAGGGTTGTTGCTGAAATAAGGAATGAAAATAATAACGACTAAGATTTATTAGCTCTACAGTAGGCACATATATACATGTTCTATAATCCTGTCAATGACCCACTAAAATAGCTATTTGTTATGTCAATTGAAAGATTAGAAGATTAGAATACAGAGATGCTGTCACTTGGTACTGTGGGTAGCTGGATAAGCCAGAGTTCAAACCTGGTCCAGAATACCCTTCAGGGTCTGCATTCTCCCCACAACAACATGCCCTGACTCATGTTATACCATGTGGCCTCTATGAAAGTTGCTCAACTGTGTAGACTCTGAGTAAGTGAGAGCGTTTGGCTAGTATCCTGTTTCTCCCAGTTTTCTCGGCACTGGAGGTCAACCTTATCTGATACTTCTGACGTCGTACCACTCTACCTGCTCAGTCACCCATCTGTCCCACTGTCACATCTCCCTCCAGACCCAGTGGATGGATAGCCTTCTTCTCGTAATCAGCTCCAACACCAGCCCCCAGTGCCTGACTGTTACTCACTCTCCCTGGCTCCCAGTCCACTCACTTCTCAGCCAGCCTGGGTCTAACAGCATTGGATCTTCATTTCCCTTATCCAGCCATCAGAAACAACTTACTTCAGGCTCCTAGAAGGTGACTCCCCATATGTAGAGTGAAATCTATCTTATAGGATTTTTCCCTTTGCTTTCTTTTTCTTTCCAGCTTTGATATTTAGTTATTTTGACACACTTACACGTTACAAAGTGATTACCACCATAATGTTAACTAACACCTCCATCATATCACACGATTATTATTTCTTTTTTGTGGTGAGAACATTTAAGATCTACTCTCTTAGCAGCTTTAAAGTATATAATACAGTATTATTAACCATAATCACCATGTAGTACATTAGATTCCCAGAACTCATTCATCTTATAATTAGCAGTGTATACACTTTGACCAAACTCTTTCTGTTTCTCCCACATCCAGTCCCTGGAAACTACCATTCTATTCTCTGTTTCTATAAATTTTGCTTTTTTTAGATTCCACATAAAAGTAACCCCCATATAGTATTAATCCTATAGTGTTTTGAACTCAATGTTTTCTATGATGTTCTATAAGCTCACATATTAATGATTGCTTTGGCTTCTGGTAAGAGAAAGCCAAAACCAAATGTCACAGATAAATCAGGGATTTTGTTATTCATCTATAACAATAAATCTGGAGGTCAGCAATCCTGTTCCAGACACCAGTAGGAACCCAGGCCCCTACTGTCTTTTCCCCTCAGCCCTACCTTAGCGTGTGTTTGCCACCAAAATGGTTGAACCACTTCCAGGAACACAGTCATGGTCTAGACAAGAAGAAGAGGAAGGGCATTAATAAAATGTATGTGCTGGCTGAGTGAACTCCTTTTAAAAACCATTCTCCAAAACCCTACCGACAGCTCTGCTTACGTCTGACTGGCTGGACCCTAGTCACGTGGCCACTCCCAGTTAGCGTTTTTTCGTCGGGTTGTTGATACTGTCATACCAAAGCCATTTACTGAATGTCTAGGTCCTCCCTCTATATTCTCTCATTTAGCCCTCGGAACAGGCCTTTTAAGAATAGGATGAATTGCGGTACAAAGTCACTTTTTATGTGACTTTGGAGATCTCTATAATCCCCTCTGCAGGAAACTGGTGTACATTTTCTGGATGCATAGACTTTGTCAGTCACTTTCTGCTTGTTTTCTGAATGCACATCCCCACTGAAGCCTAATATGTGTAGATATGACTTGTTATTTGCATTTCCCAGATAATGCAACTGAGGCTTATTGGGTAAAGTCACTTGGTTAAGGGCACAGGGCTCATATACGGTGTTTCCAGGATTCCAAACCAGGTCAGCCTGACTCTGAAGCTTAAGGACTTTTCCGTTCTGATATGTTGCCACGTCCGAGACTGTCTAGCTAAGGAGAAAGGACATCCCTGAGGCATGCCAGAACCATTTCTCACCAGCATCCCCGCAGGCCCCGCGCTGACTAATAAATGCCTACACACATCTTATATCACTGTTTCCCATTAGCTCCTGCCTCCGCGATTTCCCCAGACCTGTTCCAAAGATCCCAAAGGACTGACAATGTCATCGATGTAGACAAACTGGGAGCAAGTTAAAGGAGGGCAAAGCAATGGATGGGAATATTGAGCCAGTGTGAAAAATTAACCTTCCAAACAATTTTCAGTTGGCGCAAAGTGATTTTTCCTTAGGCATTTTGTTCCTCTTCCAATTTTGTAATTCATGTTTATTTTCAGTAAAATTCAGCCCATCTGTATCTGATTCATTCACACTTAATTCATCAGCAGACAGCTCTGTCAGAGAAAAAGATTCCCGTGTGCCTCTAGCATTTTACTGTGGAATAGGGGTCTGTCTGGAACGCCAGGGCAAGGTGGCCTGGGAGAATCCCTCAGAAAGCAGGTGAGGTGGTTTCACACCCCAGCCCCTCCAATATGCACAGCCCTCTGTTGTGTTCTCTTTGTTTTAGGCAGCTCTGGTGGTCTTCTCAATTATTTTGTAATTGGGCTTACGCACAAATCTTTCGCACTCTGCTGACTCCATTTCGTCTGTCCGTAAACACGCTCACATTCCTTTCATTGTCAAACATGAAACAGACACGCCATGTCACCCCCAAACAAAAAGATCACAAGCCACAATGCCCTTTCCCACCTCCACTCATCCTGAAACACATTTCCACACCAGCTTCTCAGAAGCCTGCTTTCGACACCTCTACTTTATTTCTCGTTCCTCCATCATGTACATCTGCCTCCTGGACCAGGCTGAGACCTTCTAATGAAAGTCACCATTGTATTGCCAAGTCCAATGATTGTGTTCTGTTGCTATTTGATTAATGTCTCTGTTGCATTTGCAGCTGTTGACAGTTCCCTCCTACCTCACTCTCCGCTGTGTTGGTTTCCTTCCATCCCTTCTCTTCTCTGTCTTCCCTTCTGTTTGGTCTACGTCTCCATCCTTCCTTACTCATAACAAATGTATGCAATTTGGGGCCCAAGTCTTGACTGAAAGTTCTAAAGCCAGAATGTCTGAGTTCAAAGCCTGCTTTGCTGTTTCCCAATGTGTGACCTTGGGCATGTTTCTTAAGCCTCTCTACGCCTCAGTTTCCTCAACTGAAAATTAGGGGAAATTATAGTTCTTACTTAATAGAGCTGAAAAAGGATTAAATATTTATTACTCACATTTTTCAAACAGCACCTAGTATCACAAATACTCAATAGAGTTTAACTGATAGGACCAGTACTAAACACATTCTAATGATCTGTAAATCCTTATAGAATAAGGATTGATAATAAGAAGGAATGCATTCTAATACAATCATTGTGATTATTCTAAAATGATGTTGGAAGCATATTCTACTCTATAAAAGATTATGTCCAAGCATATAGATGTAAGAAAGTCTATATATATATATACACATCTAGGATAGAAACTAAGGTTATGTTGCCTAATAATACAATAAAGGGAAAGATAATGGAAAAATATATAATGTACTAACACTAATTACAAGGAAGCTGATGTGCTCATATAAATATTAGTTAAAATAGGCTTTAAGACAAAGAGTAGTACCAGAGGACTGTAGATGTATCCCTTAATGATAAAAGGATCCATTCACTGGAAAAACAAGAACTCATCTGTGGGTATGCACCAAATTAAAGGAAGCAATAAACAAATCCACAACCAGATTTGAGAACTTTAACTCTCTTCTCATAGCATTAAAAACAAACAAGCAAATTAAAAAACTAGACCAAAAAAATCACTAAGGCTATAAAACATTTTAACACTGTCAATCACCACTGTTCTGACATTTACAGCAAGCTATATCCAACAATTGCATAATTCACATTCTCTTTAACTTCATTTGGAATATTCACCAAGATAGACAACATGTTGGGTCATATAAAGTCTCAATAAACTAGAAAAAAAATTGTTTTCTTACTGAATTTATTTACTGACCTCAATAAAATTAAATCTGAACATTAGAAAAATAAGATAACTAACACTGTATCTTACACACAGAAATTAAACAGCACACTTTTACATAACTTATGGGCCAACGGAAAAGTAATGAGGAAAGCAAGAAATTATTATCAACTAAAGGATATAGAAAAAACACATGTTAAACCTGTCAGAATGCATTTCAAGCAATGCTTAGAAAAAATAGTTTAAATGCTTATATGAGAAAATAAAAAAGCTTTAGAATTAATAACTTAAATTTTCACCTTAAGAAGATGAACAAATGAACCCAAAATTAGTAAATGGAAGGAAACATAAAATTAAGATCAGAAGCCAATAGAATAGGAAAACAATAGAGAAAATTAATAAAGCCAAATGTAGGTCTTTAGAAAATTATAAAACATTGATGGGTCTCTAACAAGAATTACTAAGAAAAAGACAGAAACATAAAATTCTCCTTATCATATAAGAGAAGACATCACTAAATATTCTACACATATCACAAACATAGTAAGATGATATTATTAACAATTTAATTTAAATAAATTTGACAACTTAGATGAAATGGGAAAAAAATTTTAAAAAAACTTTAAAAAACGAATGCAAGAATAAATACAATATCTAAGTAGCTCTATCTTTTAAAGCCATGGTTTTCAAAGTCTGGCCCCCACGCAGGGATTATCAACATCATGTAGTTCTGTATTAAAATTAAATTCTAGTAAACAATGCTGCTATGAACATGGGATGCATGTATCTTTTCAAACTGGAGTTTTCTCCAGATACATGCCCAGGAGTGGGACTGCAGGATCATATAATAAATCTATTTTTAGTTTTTTTCAGGAATCTCCATACTGTTTTCCATAATGGCTGCACCAAATTACATTCCCACCAACAGTGTAGAAGGGTTCCCCTTTCTCCACACCCTCCCCAGCATTTATCTTTTTGGACTTTCTTTTTAATGAAATACTACTCAGTTATAAAAAAAGGATAAAATAATGCCATTTGCAGCAACATAGATGGATCTAGAGATTATCCTACTAACTGAAGTAACTCAGAGAAAGACAAATATCATATGATATCACTTTTATGTGAAATCTAAAAACACGCCACAAATGAACTTATTTACAGAACAGAAACAGGCTCACGGACATAGAAAGTAAACTTATGGTTCCCAAAGGGGAAGAGGGGAGGGATAAATTAGGAGTTTGGTATTAGCTGAAACAAGCTACTATATACAGAATAGATATATAAGGTCCTATTGGAAACTACATTCAAAAGCTTGCAATAACCTATAATGAAAAAGAACATATATGTGTGTATAACTGAACCACTATGCTGTATACCAGAAACTAATGCAACATTATAAGTCAACTACACTTCAATAAAAAAAGAAAAAAGAGAAAAAATTTTAGCCTCACCTCAAAGATACTGAACCAGAAATTCTGAAAACAATTTTCAACAATTTGTGTTTAAAAGCTCCCCAGGCATGAACTTAGGAGAAAAAGCCTAAACAAAATATTAACAAATTGATCCTTTTCCCAGGGTTGAGCCTAGATATTAAGGACTGGCCATTCCCGGCCGTCCACTCAGGCATCCATTTCAAAGGATCAACACCTGAGCTGCCTTGAAGCCAGTAGAAGCAGGGCAAGCCCCTCCTTTAAACAGAGTTGCTCAAACATCACATTCTGTGCACAACAGTGAATTCCTCCATGGTCAACTTCTCTTGTCTAAAGTGTATTGGAATTCTTAGAACACACCACAAAATGATGACCCTTTTCTATATTCAGCAAAAACTCGGTTTATGTGTTCTTAATGGTGAAAGGAATACGGTAACTGAGGGGAATCTTTTACTTAGTTTGAATATTCATTAGACCTCATTTCTCAAGACAGTACTGGTAACTATTATACATCAGTCATACAAGTGAACTGTAAAAGCTGCTATAAACATGTATGGACTCATTTTTTGTGGACCTTCTTTTCCCTTAAGTAAAATCCTGAGCACAGGATATCTTGTTGGTGCAGAATTTGTAGGTAGGATTAAATTAATTTTTCGAACATGTTAGTACCGTTAAAAATTCTCATTGTTGAAAAAAAAATTAACAAATTGAGTCCAAAAATACATAGAAAGGATTATGTGACCTCTGTCCCAAGAAAAAAGTCCTTTTTTGTATTTTAAAAATCAAGCAATAAAATTAATTATATTAAGTAAAAGAGAAAAACATAATATCTTAATAAATTCCAAAAAAACCCCTATGTCTAACAGTTCAATACATATTCATGATAGAAACTTTTAACAAACCAGGAATAGAACAAAACTTTTATCAATATGCTGAAAGCATCTTCAATAGTAATACTAACAAAGGATGAACTATGAATAGCCAATAAGCACGTGGAAAGTTCTCAGCACCATTAATCATCAGGGAAAGGCACACTTGAACCTCAGCGAGGTGCCACTAAAAAACGAGTAACACTACATATGGGTAAGACTGGGAGTTACCAAACTCTAATATATTTCTGGTGGAACTGTAAAACTGCACAACTACTTTGGGAAAAAGTTTTGATATTTTCTCATGAAGCTAATAAACTCTGCTGTGTGACCTGGCAATTCTTGGTATTTAGCCAAGGGAAATATAAATCCATGTTTACAAAATGACCTGTAAAAAGGGTTCACAGAAACTTTATTCATAATAGCCTAAAACTAAAATGGATCAGCAAATGGTGGTATATTCACAAAATGGAATAATATTAAATAATAAGAACACCAAGGACTGACTTACACACTCAGCAACATGGTGGGATTGCACAGATATTATGCTGAGTGTGGAAGCCAGACACAAAAGAGAATGCACTATGTGATCCCATTTTTATGAATTCCTAGCATAAACAAAACTAATCTAAGTTGAAGAAAAATTCAGAGCAGCTGTGCCTCTGGGGGACACTTGGACTGAGAAGAAGCTGAAGGGAAAATTCTAGGTTGACAGTTACATTCTATAGGTAGGTATGTAGGTTGCATGGGTGGATGCATTTGTCAAATCTAATGGAATCGTACCATAAGATTACATATCTCCCAGAATTTAATTTTATCTTAAAGTATATTAAGAGAAAAGATCTGTATGCTTCTTGAATTGGCAGCCAAAATGCTGGCTTGGTTACCTTCAACAGCAAAAATCTTGATTAAAATCTCCTGTAAATGGAAAGATCCTGAATGCAATATTGTAATGTTCCTCAAGGTTTCTGTGTGTCTATTGTATTTGACTTTGTGTGTGATTTTTGCTGTCTTACAGCCAATATCAATATTATCTGCAACTTGGGGAGCCCTTTTCTTGCCAGAAATGTGTAGGTTCTCTTTTCCTCTTGCTATAAATGGGATAAGTCCTACCAAACATTTTTCAAAAATAAATGCGTGGAACATTAATTTCCATTTCCCCATAGCTCAACACCCCAGTTTTTCAACCGCATTAATTGTTTTCATGTGTTGAGTCTTTCCTTGTTGTTGTTACTCATTTCTGAATATAAATTTCCTTTTTGGAAATTAAAATATATTTAATTTAGTTTATATCTTCCTTTTAATCAATTTTCAAAACTTAATAACCTTCTTTTTATTTGAACGTTGCTTAGCAGGAAAATGCACCTGAAATCATCTGCTGGTGCTCACAATTCAATAGATATATAAATGGGGAAACTATTATCCTGTTCTTATGAAATACTGAGTATGCTGGATAACGAAACGAGAAGACGGGAGGTAAGTGAAATTCTGGTAGAATTTTTGGTGTTGTTTTATATTAAAACATTTTTATGTATTATATCATATATATGTATATATTTTAAAAATTAGAATTTAATTCAATACTTGCTTACTCTACAGGCCTAGCAAGCTATAAATTCTATCACTTCCACAAAGATTTCTGAAAATGCATTGAGTCCCCAAACCTTGAAAAGAGATGAAAACAAAAATCTACCCAAGAAATGCAGTCTAGGGTAGGAGGATAGGCAACGATACTAACAATAGCAATTTTAATAGAATATATTAAATGCTAGTACATAGAAAGAGTGGGCTGTGAGTATAATTATAGGTGGACACTAACCCAGTTCTGGAGGAGTATTTTGGGCAAGATTGCAGAATTCTTCATTCTCCTTATCTTCCTTTCCCATCACCTCCATCTTTACCTGGCTAATTTCAATTTCTTTCAGGTTTCAGATTAAATATCATGATTTTAGACATCTTTTCTAAACTCTCAGACTATGGGTATCCTTGTTATATGCTCTTATGGTACCACATAATTTTCTTCATAACATTTATCACAATTGTAATGAAATAATTTGGGGCTAGTTATTTGTTCAACATTGAACTCACCTGCTGGAGTGTAGATACACTGTTTTAGTCTTTGCTTTATGGCCAGTGATTACTATGTTATTTGGTACATACACAGTGGATGTTCAACCGATTCCTACTTAACAACAGGAACAACAAAGAATGAGCTAAGTCTTGGAGAACCAATGGTTTTCAGTGCAGGGCTTTCCAAATTTCTTTTCTTCTGTTACCTAAACTACAACATGCAATTTCTTTTCTTCTGTTACCTAAACTACAGCCAAGATACTTACCAGATGAAGCCTACAATGAACATCCATGCAGCGTAAGCAAAATTAAACCCGTGTCACTGTAAGTTGTTAACATTTGGAGGTTGTTATAGCAACATAACATAACTCATCCTAACTGATGGAGAAGTCATATCCAAAATTCATTTTTTTCTAACTAACCCAGTATCAAATATGCACTGAATGCTATGGAGGTTCATACAAATTAATCAAATGTGTCCCCTGAGCTGCTGCACCTCATAATTTCACAGTTCCTTCTTTCTAATGAAATAGAGCTTCCTAAGTCCAGAATGAATGCCATCTTTGTATTTAATATAAACTCTTGGATGTGAGTAGCGTAGCTGAGAGTCATGCAGTCAGATAGATCTGTTATAAAACCTAGAGATTAAGTTTTCTAATCTCTCTGAAATTAATTTTTGTTGTTGGTGGTGGTAAGATGGGAATAATAATAATCACATAGAAGCTAACATTATAAATGTGTCTATCTCAGGCCAGGTAGTCATTAGCAGTTATTTAAAATAAAATAAGAAGAAGGAGAATGTGATATGTTGTCACTGTAAGAATTTTAAGTTCTTCTCTATGTAATTATGACTTATTCATTATTAGAGAAGAATTGTGTCTCTCTTGTCTCTGTATATCCGGTGGCTAGCACAGAGCTGGACACACAGTTGGTACATGATAAATGACTGTTGACTTGAATTCTGTGAGGGTTGTGAGAATAAGAGGCATTTCCAGTCTGAAGACATCAGGGGGAATTTCAAAATGTCAAGGAAGTTGAAACATTTCAATTTAAACCTTGAAGGCTGGGCAGATTTTTGACATGTTGGAGACAGAGCATGATTGTCAGAGAAAATAGCAAAAGCAAAGACATGAGTTAGGGCCTTCTGGGATACTGAAGCAAATAGCAAGTGGTTCAGTGTGAGTATATGTAGGGCACATAAAACAGGAATTTTGTAAAAGGCAACCCAAGGTCAAAATAGAGTGAGCATCTTGAAGGCCACATAAGCAGCTGAGTTTCTGCTTTGTAGCAAGAAAGAGCCAATGAGAGCAGCAATGGAAGAGAGAGAGGTGGGAAAGGCAGTGCTTTAAGAAACCTGTCGTAGAATGCAGTGCTGTTTAAGTGCTTTCTAAGCACCATTATCCTATGAGATGGAGAGCACTTTTTTACACGAGAAAACCGAGACTCCCATGTCAAGTAACTTGCCTAAGTTACAGCCACCCATAAGTGGAAAAGATACCATTTAAATCCATTGTTTTGTTTGATGTTAATCTGTATTTTTTTCCATTTCAGACCCAAACACAATAAATTTTACTTCAAGATTTTCCAGATGTATAGGAAAAAAAGCATCCTTGTAGATAATGCAACTCTGTGGTTTGTAAAGCAAGTCCAAATGAGTTTCCTTCATATATTTATTTTTCTTTAAGATGTACTTTAAAGCTGATTTGTGAAGTTTGAAGTGTTAGAAGAATACAGGATGTTAATACTCATGCTAATCAGACAACCTATGCTTAGAACGGTGTTGTTTAGATCTTCTAGATGTTCCAGCACAAAAAAAGGGGATTATTGATTACGTTCTCATTTCTAATCTAATTGCCCTCAACACAGTATTTCCAAATCAATAAGACCATTAACACTGTACACAACTAAACTTTCTTGTTAGATAGTTCTTTCTCTCCAAAGCCCCTTTTCCTCCAGGTCACTGCTAGGATGTTTTTCCTTTCGTCCTATTTCCCAAGCAGCAAATAACCCTTTTTTCAGATTCTCTCTTCATTCGCCTGATTCTCCTCCAACAATAGTCACCAGCTGAACTTCAATTTTCAGAAAATTAAAGATGACCTTTAATTTTCTTACCTTTGTATATTTATTTAAAACAAAGTCAAATAGCCCTCTCCTTTTTACCACTCTCCTAAATTATAGACCTACACCCTCAGGGAGCTGACTAAAAATGGGTGATCATACTCATTGCATTAAACAGCACATTAACCAGACCTCACCCAGGGTGCTTTATCATTTTTTATTATTATTATTATTTTCCCAAAGAAATAGAATACTTTCTCCAAGAAAGAATTTGGTGAATGTGGTTGCTCACATTTGATGATATGAATCTGTAATTATTGTGCCATCTTAACTTGCTGGCTATTGAGTCATCTCAAAATCTTGGAAACACACGTAGGTTAGATAAAGAAATGCAATGAGTTAGTGTCAGAAGTTGGCCTGACACTCGTGTGTCTTCTTCTGTATCTAGAATAGTGGAGGAGATGTAAGCTAGATAAACAACAAAAGGAAATACTTCCTAATATTATTTTCTGTTTTCTCATTGACGATGTGAGTGTCTCATAAACACGCGCTCTTTATGCCTGCAGTATTAGACATTGCCCTGTAGTATAGACATTATCTCCATTTCACAGATAAGGAAACTGAGGCTCAGAGTGGTAGAGCCCCTTGCCTATACCATGCTCTTCTCACCATGTGCTCTGACACAGTACTTCTCAAACCCTAGTTTAAGTGCAGTGGGGAACTAGCTATCTGAATGATTTTTCTGAAAATCAATTTTTATTTGAATTATTTTGGAAAGAATATCACACTGCTCTGTAAATCATGCTTAGGTTTGGTTAAAGTGGAGGTGGCAGGAAGTGCTGGCTTTGGATTATTGGAGGTTGTCTTGATAGGGATAAAAAAATAGGGCAAAATGTCCAGTTCGTATTTATACACAATGCCATGGGGAAATGGGCCTGCTGAGAAAGTGATACATTAGAACAGTGCTTCTTTGTGCAGTGAAGCCTCGTTCACTATGTCACGGAGTGTGGGGGGGGTGGTCTCTGAGGCCACAGGACATCAAAATGGAAGATTTGGTGGTGGTGGTGGCTGGAGGATGTTTCACTGAAGTTGTATGATTCCCTGGAGTCACCTTAGAATGTTGCAGCTGGCCTACTGAGGTCACTGTGAAAGGACTTTGACAAATGGTACGTGGCTTTTCTAGGAACAATCACCTCCTTGAGCCTTTTCTGGGAAGAGCGCTGGTAAGGAAAAATCAAAGTAAGGATTGTTAACGTTTTGCTGATGCTTGTTCTGTTCCGTGTGGGCAATGTAACTCGGCCGCTAGACACGGGGACATGAATACTGGAGCTTGTTCATCCTGATATTCTCCACCCACAGCACATTGCTTGTCATTTGCCTTTAATCCGGTTCACCATGCCTGACACCCCTCGGTGACTCAATCTGGAAAGACAAGGGAGGGAGGAACACGCATAGCCTTGCAGGAGAGACAATGTTGAAACTGATTTTTGAGAAAGGAAAGGTATTAATAGACAAAGAGGAAGCAACGATAGTCATCTTAGGAAGGGAAGACAGTGCATGACGCTGCACCGAGGGTGAGGGCGAGAGCATGGCGAGTTTGGATTTGTACCTGAGATACAGACGGAGAGCTGGTGGCGAGGACCAGGAGATGATCCTGAGGAACTTCTGGAAACTACATCATTAAAAGCCCTTTAAGTCAACAAAGGGATTTAGGCTTTATTCTAAAGACAAGGGGCAGCTGCTGATGGGTCTTAAGATGGTCATATTTATGTTTTGGAAGTCTGACTCTAAACGAAACCAAAAGTACCCCAAACTTGTCTATGGCAAAGACTACACGAGTGAAATGAAGATTGGACTGGCAATTAAAATACTAAATATCCCTAACAGAAACAGGAAATTCACAGGGTGATCTCATCCCTTACTGGTGAAATCATGCTTGATCTCACTAGCCAGCTAGGAAATGCAAAATAAAACAGGAAGTAATAATTTATGCCAACTGATCAACACACCTGAAGACATTAAAAACATCTACTGCTGATAAACGTGCATATACAATGCTACGGTGAAATTGCTAAGATTTTTGGGTAAGTTACTTCGCAGCATCTGTAAACACTGAAAACTTCCAACACCCTTTGTGCTGACCGTCCCACAACTAGCCACCCATCGAACAGAATTAAAAGCCCAATATGCAAAGCTGTACATATGATATTCATTATAGTTACTTCTTGTAAAAGAAAAAAATAAAAAGCCGAACAGAAGTTTGCTCGGAAGATGGGAGGAGAGAGAGGTTGGGGTATTTATTCCTTATCTTGCCCCTGCTTCCTGCACGTGCTTGGTCTTTATAGCAGCTGTGTTTTCCTGCTCTAATGGCCATCTCTCTCCCACAACTACAGTTCTTGTCAGATTCTGATAACTATGTTCTGTTCCCCTTCCCCTTCAGGCCTTGGGGTTTAATGGCTTCTCTCCCTAAATACTTGCACATTTAACTCTATTTAACTCACTTTTTGAGTATGCCAACTCTTCCCTGCTAGAACCCAAATAAAGAGTAGGGGATGACTTGGAGAAGGTAAAACTGGATAAGACAGGTGAGCTGGTCCTTACGAGATTCCCAGGTGACCCGAGGGGGTCAAATATCTAATGATGTTTAAGACAATAGTCAGTCTAATATATAGTCAGTCTCTTAGTTATTCCCAATGAATTGTCAACTTGTTGTCGTATAAGACACTGGGATCAGGGAAGGAGGGTCAAAGAAGGGAGAGGTGCTGTCCTGCCCAGAAGAAACTTTCAAGGAGACTCAACTTGCCTTAAACATGCCTGTCTCTAGCTTCAGAAATATGTTTAATTTTCCTTAAGATCCTGGAGCTCATGGAGGCAGTAGAAAGAGCTTGGCGTTGAACACGCAGGCTCTGGCAGCCAGCTCCCTGAGCTCACACCCCGATTCCTCATCGTCTAGCTGTGTGATCCTAGCACTCGCCTAATCTCCCCATGCCTCTGTTCCCTCATTTGTGAAATGGGGACAGTACTAGTGCCTCTCTGACTTAGTAATGAGTTTCCTACATATAAATATCTTACAACTATGCCTGGCACATGGGTAGGGGCTTAATAAACACGGACAGTTGTCATTATCTACTCATGCCAGGCTGTCCTATACGGAATGGACACGGAGTCCAGCTGCAAAGACAAAAAGGAGCAAATGCAAACAATGATGACTAGATTCTGCTCCTTTGCCCTTGCGTGCAGTTTGGAACCTATGATCATATAAAGAGAACAAGTGGAAACCATTATCCAGACAGTCTCATTTCCTTTTTTGATAGGGTTACTAGACTGATGAATTGGGGCTGCTTTGGAAGTAGAGTCTCGATTTTTGAAAAGCACTTGACAGGGTTCTCCCCTGGGCCAGATCAAATCTCTCCCTTTCCAGGAAGCTCCCAGAATGCCTGCAAGGGGATGGTCCCCTCACTGCTTTAAACATCAGGAGCCCTGTGATCATCTCCCTTGTAGCAGGGATGCCAGTCTGCCCTTTGACAGAGTCCTTAATGTGGGCTCATCACATCCTCCTAGACTGAACTGCTGGAGGTCAGGGTTCTCAGTCTTAGGAAGTTGGCAGACAATAGAGATTGGTACAAGCCACCTAGACTTTGCAATCAGACCAACGTGAATTCATTACTGTTTCTGCCTCTCACCAGTGGGGTGTGCTTGAACAGTTACTTACACTCTCTGAGTGCCAATTTCTTCATCTGTGAACCCGAGCTAGTAACATCATTCCTGTATCATAGATAATGTTTATTGGCCATTCATTCTCCTTCAGGTAAAGCCTCACATCACTCCCCGATAAAGATGCTATCAAGTATATAGTATCATATTATAAGTGGAGGTCTGTGCTCTTTGACTAAAGTCTCTTTATTTCCCCCAACTCCCAGCCTCTGATAACTACCATTCTACTCTGTTTTTTTTTTTTAATTTTTAAATTGAGTTATAGTCAGTTTACTACTCTGTTTTTATGAGTTCAGCTTTGTTGGATTCCACACCTAAGTGATATCATACAGTATTTGTCTTTCTCCGTCTGACTTATTTTACTTAGAATAATACCCTTAAGGTTCATCCAAGTTGTTGCAAATGGCAGAGTTTCCTTCTTTCTCATGGCTCAATACTATTCAAAGATAACTGTTTTTATCTGTTCATCTGTTGACAGACACAAGTTGTTTCCGTGTCTTGGCTATTGTGAATAATTGGACAATAAACATGGGAGTGCAGGTAAAACTTCAAGATCCTGTTTTCATATCTTTTGGATATATACCCAGAAGTGGGATTGCTGAATCAAATATCTTCAATTTTTTGAAGTATTTCCGTACTGTATTCCATAGTGGCTGAACCAATTTACTTTCCCACCAACAGTGCATAGGGTACTCATCTCCACGTGTATGTACTTGCTAAGTGAGTAGCTCTTCAATGTGCTCACCACAAAAAAAGAGATGTTAATCATGTGACATGATGAAAGTGTTAACCTAATGCTACAGTGGCAATCATTTTGCACTGTATACATAAGTACATCAAATCAACATGTTCTACACCTTAAACTTACACAACCTCAGTTGTATCAGTTATATCTCAATAAAGCTACGAAAAAAGGAAAGGTAGTAGCATTGTTACCAATTTACAGAGATAGGTACATGGAGACACAGGAAAGTGTTCAGCAGAAGCTCATCCCAGCTACAGAACTAGTAAGTGGTGCAGACAGAGTTCAGCTCAAGGCAGTTGAAGCCAATATTGCTAACCACTGCACCGCACAGCTTTCCGGATTAGCAGCGCGTGGCTTATCACAGATGCTCAGTCAGTGCCGTTGTTTATGGAGCAAAGATTTACTAAGCGCCTAGGGTACGACTGGTATTAGAGGTCGGGCATAAAACAGTAATGATACAATGGAGGACTGATGTCAGAGACATTGCCTTCTAATGCAGAGTACAGACAATAACCAAATAATAATAATAATAAAAAAAGAAGTCCTTACAGCTTGCAATTAGTGCTCAGAAGGAAATAAACAGGATGATGAAACAGAGAAACGTAGGGTAGTAGAGAAGACCCAGAGACATCTTTGCCCTGGTAAGGACTCCAAATATTTATTAAGTTTAAACAGACGTGGGAAGAAACAGTATGGGGCTGCTGTGAAACAAGGCAGATTTACAGCTGGTCCAACTGGTTAACTAACTCTTTCCAAAGAATGCTCTCAGTACCCTGCTGTTAGTTTGGAGAGAGTACGTACTCTCTCCAGGTCCTGAATCATTTAAAAAATCGATATCCAGTTTCATACCTTCCAGAAATTATGAGATTGGATTGTGAAACATGGGAAGTTGCAGTCAGAGTGGACACGGTAGAGAAATGCCTGCTTTCTTTTGCAAAATAGTATAGAAGTCATTTATTTGAAACATCCATGAACATTGGATTTTAAATTGAGAAGTCCCAGTATTTCCAAAGGTTACTTCTGCATTGCTTCTGCATATCTCAGCGATTAGCTAAGAACACACAGAATCATCCTGACCCGCTGAGTCTCCCTTATGGAGCCTCTGTGTTGGTTCCAGGGTAGGTAAAATGTTCCAAGTGCTTTCAGCAAGTGATTTCTCATCCACACACAGAGTCATTTATGAAGAAGAAAGGGCTCAGGTGTCTATGTCATGCAACAGTCATATTAAACATGTTCTCCACAGGGTAGCAATACTGGCAGCTCTGAGTCTCCCATCTCCATAACCTGGTCCGAGGGCCTCAGGCTCTGAATTCCTGGGCAAGAATGTTATCTTGATCAGAAGTGGCCTCAGAAACCTGACACCAGCTAATAACTTACACAGGAGTCAAATACTGATTCCAATCAAAGTTAGTGGGTTTTGCTGGGTTCTAAATGTGAACCAGGATGAATGAATTGAGAAAACAAATTTTTGTTGGCAAATAAACACTCCGTGTACTTTTTTTAAATGCCAGTATTTGCTCCAGAATTGAATATTCGAAATGCAGTGGAATGGAGAATACCAAAAGAGGGGGGAAAAAAAAGTTGGGGGGGGTGGCCATGTAACAACAGCATAAGGGAGAGGAAAGAACTGGGGGTTGGGGGAGGTCAGGTGTGAGGAGGTTTTTTGCCAGAGCTAGCTCTGCCACTCAGTGACTGTGCCGTTTTGGACAAGCCCTTTATGCATTCTGGGCCTCTTGCACACTCAGGTCTCACGTTCTCTCTTTGAAAAATAAGAACTACATAAGAAGTTGCATTTTGGACACACAGGAAAAACCTGGCCTGCAGACTTTTGTGTTATGGCTTCTGTTTTTTGGTTGGTTTTGTTTTCTCTCCCTCTTTTTTTTGAGTTTTTTGATACTGTGTTTTTTTGGATAAAATTTCAATCTTATAGAAACATTGCAAATATAGTACAATAAACTCCCAAATGTGAGACTCACCAATGGTTATTTTATCTCTGAACCATTTGAGAGGAAGTTGTAGATCTCATGCCCTTTTATTCTATTTATTTCAGTGTATTTCCTCAGAACAAGGAAAGTGTGCCTATAACCACAGTACACTTAGACAAATGTTTTGCTCTATTGTCATACAAATTATACCTTCAACTTGGCTTCTTTCCCTTTTATAGACTCCATTATTTTCTGAGCATTGCTCTACTTTTTAGCACAATGTAAATTTTCAGGCTTTTACTTTACCATGAACATGAGTTTTGTTTAGACTTGTTTGTCCTTTTAAAAATGTATCTCTCATATAAGGATAGGCGACTCATTCCTTTTGAAAAATAATAATATATTATATTACTGGGTCTAAACTTTCATGACCATCAGGTAGAGGCAACTGACCTGTTGAGACAGGGCCTTGTTAGCCCCCAGTTACCACTACTCAGTCTGGCTCATATCACTCATACCTGCCTAGTCTCCTGTCTGGTGTTTGAGTTTTGCCACATCTGTATAGGGTAGCATACAGATTAACAACCAAACCAGGATGCATTTGACAGTAAAAAAGACTACAATGAATAATTACCCCAGAGAGAAATCTCAGGCAAACTGAGACTCATGGTCTTCCTGTGCCTAGACTTAATCTTCTGACACTTTCTACTTTATGGAATATGCTCCCAACTCCGGTTGATTCATAACTAAAAGAGGAAAATAAACATTGGAATCTGAGTGGTACCTTACCCAGAAGTTCTCTGGATAACAAAGATTAAAAGAGATATCTCTGCAGACATTCTGAGAGTGTAGAATGCTTCGCTTCTTATTTTGACCTCAAGGATTTTTATGGGGACAATCAGAAGATGTCTCGCTCTTTCAGAGAGGCAAGATCAGTGCTAAGGGAACCAGCTTCTCGAAGCGGGCTAACCCTCACCTCGCCCTGCACAACAAGCTCCTGCTGGGTAGGTGTTGGCATAAGAGTGGGTCCAACTCTTTGCCACTGAAGTAGGTCTTTTGCTCCAATGAAGAGCTCCAGAATAACGACTGCATTAGAAAATTAAAATAATTGCTATTATTATTTAAATTATCTTGCAGTATGTTCGACTGTATAAACAGAGAACATTGTGGCATTTATAACATATGTAACATATGAACTGATAACAATAGCACACAGGCCAGCAGGGTCGAGGTTGAAATGTGCTCTTTTAAGATTCTTACGCTCTGCATGCGGTAGGATAATGTCATCTGAGGGTAGGCTGTGGTACGTTAAAGCTGTATGCTATCAGCCCTAAATCAACCACTAGGAGACAAAATGGAATCATATAAAATACATACCTAGAAAGAACAGAATTTGAGGACAAAGAAACAACAGCCAGATTGAAAAAAGAGAAGACAAACGTCAAGAATGGATAGAGTTAAGCCCAATATTGCCAATAATTACACTAAATGTAAACGACCTCAATACCATAATTAAGAGTTCGGGCTGGTCAGATTGGTTTAAAAAGCAGGACCTAACTGTGTGTTATTTACAAGAAAACCTCTTTAACCACAAGACACAAATAAAGTAAAGCACAGAGCATGAAAATTGACATGTCATGCTAACACTAATGGAAATAAATAGGAGTTCTAAAATTAGTATTAACCTTAACATATTTCAGATAAGTATTACTGGGGGTGAAGAAGCTCACTTCATAATGAATCAAGAAGACAAAAAAAATCTTAAAAAATTAGCACAAATAACAGGTACTTGATGCAAAACTTGATACATGATTATCGTTGCACATTTTTATTACTTTTCCATTAATAATTGAGAGAAGGATTAAACACAAACTCAGTCAGGATGACTATATTAAGATAAATAAATATGAATTGCTAAAACTTGAATAACTCTATCATCCAGTTTGACTTAACTGATCATCATAAAGCATTCCACCCAACATCAGCAAAATACATATTCTTTCTAAGCGCACAAAGAGTATTTAGCAATATAGACCATTCTGGACCATAAATCAAATTCACTTTAAATTAAATGTTCAAATTAAATGTGTATGGATTCAAGTTATATAAACGTATGTTCTCTGACCATGATGGACTTATATTTGATATCAATAATAGGAAAATATTTGGAAAATCTCCAAATATTGGGAAACTAAATAACATTCTTGGAAATGACAAATAAAGATAAAATCAAAAGAGAGGTTAGAAAGTATTTTGAAATTAATAAAAACATACATCAAAATTTGTGAGATGCACCTAAAACAGTATTTTGGAAATTTCTATAGCAATAAACACCTTTTGAAAATAATATTGTAGGGAAACATAACTAAATAGAAAACAAAAAAAAATCAACAACAAAAAAAATCAATAAAACCAAACCTGTTACTTTGAGATCAATAAACAATACAATCCTCTATTCAGAAAGATGAGGAACAAATGAAGATACATTACCAATATCAGATATGAGAAAGGTGAATTCTTTACAGATTTTGCAGATATTAAAAGGCTAATGAGGAAAGTTATGAATAATTTTATGTCAATAAATTTAACAACTTGGATGAAATGAACAAATTTCTTGCAAGACAGAAAATTTCAAACTTACTCAAGAAGAACTAGATTATCTGTATAGCCCTATATCTACTAAAGTAACTGAACAAGTACTTTAAAGCTTTTCCACAAAGAAAATTCCACCCTAGATTGCTTTAATGAGGGAAATCTCACCAAAATGTTTCAGAAAATTGAAAAGGAGAGAACACATCCCAACTCATTCAATGAGGGAAACATTACACGATACCAAAATCAGACCAAGACATTACAGGAAATGAAAACCATAGAATAATCTCTCTCATGAAATAGATGCAAAATTCTTAACAAAATTTTAGCAAATCAAATCCATCAATATATGAAAAGATCATGGTCAATTTATACCAGTAATTCAAAGCTGGTTCTATATTCAATAGATAAGAACAAGCAATTGACAAATTCCAGAGTTAATCCTGACAAAGTTAATCTCTCAGCAAACTAAAAATGGGAGGAAAATTTCTTAACCTGATAAGGACATCTTCCCAAACTCTACACTTAACGTCCTACTTCATCACAAAAGAATGAATGCTTTGCTTCTAAGAACAGGAATAAGGAAAGGCTATCTGCTCTCAGCCCTTATTTTAACCTTGTACTTGTGGGGTCGTAGCCACTGTAATGAGGAAAGAAAATAAATAAAAGTTACCGAAATTGGAACAGAAGAACTAAAATTGTCTTCAATCAAAAATAACACAATCATCTCTGTAGAAAATCATACAGAATCTATACAAAATCTATAATGAATAACAACTGAGTTCAGCAAGATTGCAGGATACAAAATCAATCTATAAAAATAATCATATTTTTGTATATTGGCAACAAACAATTAGAAATTGAAGTTAAAATTATCACTTACAATAGCATAAAAATTAGACACTGTTAGGGATAAATCTGACAAAAGGTGTGCAAGACAGAGTACGTTGAAAACTACAAAAATTGCTGAGATTAAATTCAAGACCTAAAGTGCAGATATATCCCATATTTATTGATCAAATGATATCCATGAGTTAAGATATCTATGATCCCCAAATTGCTCTATAGATTCAAAGCAATTCTAATCAAAATCCTATCATGCTTTTTTCTTATAGAAATTGACACAGTAATTCTAAAATTCATAAGAAATGCAGAGGACCTTGAAGACCCAGAATAGTCAAACAACTCTGAAAGGGAAGAATGAATTTGGACAACTTACACTATCTGACCTCATGATTTATCATAAATAAAGCTACATTATTTAAGACAATGTAATATTGCCATCAAAATAGTCAAATAGATCAATGGAACAGAACAGAGAGTCCATAAATAGGCCTGAACATACAATAGATTTTCAACAAAGTTGCAAAAGTAATTGAAAGGAGAAAGAATAATTTTTTCAACAAAGATCCTAGAAAAATTAGATATAGGTATGCAAAAATATTAACTTTGATTCACATCTCATAGCATACACCAAAGTTAACTCAAAATGTATTGTACTCCTACATGTAAAACCTAAAAGTATAAAATTTCTAGTAGAAAACAAAAGAAAATCTTTTTGACCTCGGGTTATGCAAAGATTTCTTGAAACAACCGAATACAAGAAAAAAATGGATAAAGTGGATTTTATCAAGTTAATAAGTTCTGCTCTTTGAAAGACATTGTTAAGAGAATGAAAAGACAAGATGTGGACTTCCAGAAAATAAATGCAAATCATTTATATGATAAAGGATTTTTCCCATATTGTATAACAACCTTTCAAAGACTCAAATAATGGGAAAACAAACTACTCAATTAACAAAAACAAGAGTTTAAAAGATACTTTATCAAAGAATGTATACACCTGATAAATAAGTACACAAAAATATTCTCACTATTATTAGTTCCGAAAGAAAGGAAAAATAAACCCACATTGAGAAACAGGCTTCCCTTGTGATCTGAAAGCAGAGCATTCCTGTGAAAACCCATCTCAGCCAAAACGGCTTAAAGCCAAGAGTACCCCTTGCTTTCTGAAAGTTCGAGTTCAGCCACTTTGCTTTTCTGAAAGACCTACATCAGTACGGTAACTTTATAAAAGTGAAAATCCTCTTTGAATATTTTTGGTTAGCAAAAACAGGCATGAATGTAGGTGTTTTTTGTAAAACGGAAGTGGCATAACTCAAACTTTCAGAAAGCAGGGGATACATAAATGTAAAATTAAAACGACTGACCAGACCACACCAAGTATTGATAATGACCTGGAGTAACATTCATACCCTTCTGATGAGAAAGTAAAATAGTTCATATGCTTTATTAAACAGTTTATCAATTTCTTAAAAATTTAAACGTACATGACTTACTATATAACTTACCCACTCCACTCCTAGTATTATCCAAGAGAAGTGAAAGAATATGCACAAAGGTTTGTATCCAAATATTCTTAGTAGCTGTAATAGTCAAAAACTGGAAGCAACCCAAATATTAGCCAAAGGGCAAATAGGGAAATTATGGTGTCACCATGCTATGGAATATTATTTAGGAATATAAAAAAATAACTTATTGGCACACACGACAATAGGAATAAATTTTAAAATAATTATACTGAGTGAAATAAAAAAGACAAAAAAACCAGCATATACTACAGGTGTCCATTTACAAAATTCTGAAGACAATACGAACTAATGTATCATGGCAGAAAACCTATCAGTGGTATGAGGCGTGGGGATAGAAAGGGGATGGGCAGGAAGGTGAGATTACAAGGGGATGCTAGAAAACTTCTGGGAAATGATATATATGTTCATTGTCTTGACTGTGGTGATGGCTTTACAGTTGTATACATATGTTAGAACATGTGAAAGAGTACACCTTAAATATGGGCAATTTACTGCAGTTCAGTTACACCTCAACACAGTTTAAAATATGTCTCAATAAATTAAATCATACATAAATCAACAAATTGCAAGAAATAAATATAACAGATGTCCCGAACATCAAAATGTAAGTATCAGAACACACCTGAAAGTAAATTAAACCTAAATAAGTGGAAAGACATACTATATTCATGAATTGATAGGCTTGATAATGTTCAGATACAAATTTTCCCCAAGTTGATTTATATATTCATTGAACAGACTGCAGACTTGGGGACTTCATAAGGGACTTCTATAAATCAATAAGGGAAAGGCAGAAAAAGCAACAGAGAAATACGCAAAATATTTGAGTAACACCGTGAAAGGAGAGTGAAATATACGTATGAAAAGATGCTCAATTTCCCCAATCATTAGAGAAATGAAAATCAAAACCACGAGATTCTTCTATACAACCAACATATTGGCAAAAATAAAAGAACAGACACTAACAAAGCTGGCATTGGACAGGACTTAACCTCAGGATTCTTAAAACTATTTTATTTATTGTAGGGGGCTGTCCTGTGCATTGTAGGATGCTTGGAAGCATCCCTGTCCTCTGACCACTAGGTGTCACTAGCACTCACCCCTCCACCCTCTCCACACTCCCAGGTAGGTTAACCAAAAATGCTTAGCTAGAAACGAGGGTGGGAATGACACTATTTAGTTGACCAAAAGGTAGCTCACCTGAGCTGCACTGGAGTTGGTTAGCCAGAAGACACTGGGAGCAAATTTAGGGATGGCAAATAATAGGACCTTTGGGGCAGTGTCTGTCATATAGATGAAATAATGCTTGTTTTAAAAGATAAACATATATGCCTAGAGAAAATACTGGCAGCATATGACAAAATACTGAGTGACTATAAATGAATTGAAACATAAAGATGATTTTCCACTTTTGTCTGTATATACCTTGTTAGAATTGAATATATGTATACATTTATATATATATATTGCACTTTGGAAAAAAATTAAAGCAAACACAAGCTACATATGATGCTGTGAGTAACTTATCTGTCAATATTCTTCTCTGTCCAGCAGAGGGAACTGGTATCTATCAAGTGTTTAAAAAAATTGTTGAACTATACAAAAAAATATGTTAGCCAGTACACACGAATATAACAGGAGATGAGCCCATTTGTAAAAAGTCATTGACATGCAGGGTTGGGTCACAGATGGTTGATTATTTTATCTTTCCAGATTGGTTCATGGTTTAGGAACCAAATACGGAGAGTTAAGATAATACTTGGGGTTGTGATTAGGTATAATAGTGTAGGTCAATAAGATTATTGTATGCTTAGCCTTATCAAAACCAACTCCCTAAGCCTTGCTTGCTGAGATGGGTTACTCAGATGTAATGCTTCCCACTTGAAAATAGCACAGAGGGCCAAAGGGCTGATGATATAAAACTACCCTAGCAGGTCAGGTGAAATGATTAAAACTTGATGACATGATCAAGACTCATGTATTGTCAATCTAGGGGTAGACCAGAAGCAGAGCTTTCCTGAGCACATTCTCCTAAAATATAATAGCAGATAAATGATTGTTCCCTCACTCTGTTCTTGGTACTGTTTTAAGTGCTTAAGATAAATAAACTCATTGAATAACCACACCAACCCCTGGCTTAAATTACTATATACCTATTTTATTGAGGAGAAAGATGAAGTGCAGGGAAGTTGAGGAATTTTCCTAAGGACACATACTAACAGGTGGCATAATTGGAATTCAAACCCAAATGTTATGATTCCAGAGGCAACCCTCAACTAGAACAGGTACTTCCCCTCCAAACAACCTTATTTTAAAATAGTGCTATTTAATATATATTTTGAGGCATGAAGACAAGAGAGTCAGAAAGCATCTCCTTTTTGTATGTGCTTGCTTGTCTCATAGTGGACAGACGGCAAGCGTGTGCTAAAGTCCTTCTTGCTCTCCAGTCACCGAGACAAGCACCCCTGGCTGCATTTCTCCTGAGAGATCACCCATTTTCACAAAGGCTCTCTGTGCTCTCTCCATGTTCTTGTAGTGAATGATAATATTCAGTAATGGAGTGCCTGTGTGTTCATGCAGTTCTTCCAATAGACAGTTTGTGTTGCTTTCCATGTTTTCCAATTGAAGATGCTAAAGAAACTTAGATACTTTCCCCAAAGCTGTACATCTTTCAACAGGAGATTCTGAATTCATTCCAGACCAGTGTTATTTAAAAAAAATGCCAATATAGAAAAAACAAAAGGAGATATGCCACTTTCTATTGGCTTTAGCACCTCTGTTCAATACAGCATTGCAACCTGTCCATATCACCTCTGGCCACTCAAAATATAAACAACAGCAGCAGCATCGATGACTATCCCATCCTATACACCATTGTTAAATGTACTGTTCTTTGAATTTTCAGGGTTGTGAGAAAGTTATCAGGAGCCTGCCATCTTCTGCCCCAATAGAGCAATGGTCAATCCCTTACAGTTAAACTCCAAGCTCTACACCTGCCTTTCATGCATGAGAGATTTCTTCACAACGGCCACCAGGAATGGGCTTGCAAAGGGTAGGGGAACACTGTGAATTGTATGCTGTATAATATTTGTTTATTTTTTTAAATTGTTAATTTTTATTTTATTTTGAGATGACTTTAGACTTCAGAGGAGTTTCAAAAGCAGTACAGATCACATACACCCTTCACCAAGCTTCCCCTTGTGTTAGAATCTTACATTATCAGAAGATACTGCCTAAACTGAGAAATTAACCTGGTGCAAGACTAGTCACTGGAGTACAGATCTTATTGATTTCACTCATTTTTACACTAATGTCCTTTTTTCTGTTCTAGGATCCAATCCAGAATCCCGCATTGCATTTAGTTGTCCTGTCTCTGCAGACACCTCCAATCTTGACAATGTCTCAGTTCTGCTCATCTTTTAGGAACTTAATACTTTTGAAGAGTAATGGTCAGTTACTTTGTAGAGCGTCCCTCAGTTTGGACTTCCTGAGATTTTCGCTTGGTTATATTGAGGTTTTGCCTTATTTCCCAGTAAGGAAACCACAGAGGGAATTGCCCCCTTTTTAGCGTACATGTCTTCCACGTCTTTGTTTAGATTTATTCCTAAATAAATTTTGTTCTTTTGGATGCTATTATAAATGAGATTTCAAGGAAAATTTCTGGTCCTTTCCAGGAAAAAGAGGGGACAGAAACATTTTTGTTTTTAATGAGTCTTCCAAGCTTTGAGTGAGATTTATCTCTAACTCCGCAGGCAGCATCTGATGAAATTTTCCATCTTGCGAGTCTTTCCTGACAGCACTGAAGGCAGCGGAAAACGCATGGTTTAGACTCTGTGAGGTTCTCACTGCATTATATCAAGGGATACAATGTTAATATGTATTATTGGTTATGTTAACCTTGATCATTTGGCTAAGGTGAATGATGACAGAATTATCCACTATAAACTTAGTAGTTTTACTTTACAATCACATAATATTTTGGTTGAATTTTTGACATTGTGCAAATATCCCATTTCGGTTTAACATTTTATGACCCATTTTAGCAACCTTTGATGGATTTTGCTTGTAGCAATTATTGCTCTGGTGTGTTAATGGTTATTTTCTATCTCTTGCTTTTCTTCTACATTTATTAATCGGAATTCTTCTATAAGGAATCATGTGTTTTTCTATGTATATTTGTCTGAAATTTGGAAAATGTTTCCCCTTCAGTGGACTTTCAAAGGGAACAAAGATGACCTTAAAAAGTAGTTTTTAAAACTATTACTTGGCAATGAGAACTGATTTCAAGGAAAATGTCCGACCCTTTCTAGGAAAGAGAGGGGACAGAAATATTTTTTGTTTTTAATAAGCAGTCCAGACCTTGAATGAGATTTACCTTTGGCCATCTGGGAAGGATCTAATAAAATTTTCCATTTTCTAGGCTTTCCTTAGATGTATCTGCTGACAGCAGAGGGATGCACATAATTTAGACATAATTTTATAAATGCCCTTATAAAAATACCACTCCTTTTCCTACCTTCCTCTTATGCTTGGGAACCAAATCTTGCCCAGTTGTACTGGTCAGTTCAAGAATCACTAGCTTTGAGCCCAGAGATAAACCCATGCACCTACAGTCAATTAATCTATGACAAAGGAGGCAAGAGAATATACAATGGAAAAAAGACAGTGTGTTCAACAACTGTTGCTGGGGAAGCTGGACAGATACATGTACATCAATAAAATTAGAATACTCCCTCATGTCATATACAAATATAAACTCAAAATGGTTTAAAGACCTACATATAATACATGAAACCATAAAACGTCTAGAAGAGAGCACAGGCAACACATTCTCTGACATGAACTGTAGTAAGGACTCAACCTAAATGTCCACTGACAGATGACTGGATAAAGAAGATGTGGCATACATATATACAATGGAATATTACTCAGCCATAAAAAAGAATAAAATAATGTCATTTGCAGCAACATGGATGGACCTGGAGATCATCATTCTAAGTGAAGTAAGCCAGAAAGGCCAAGAAAAATACCATATCACTTATATGTGGAAGCTAAAAAATAGATGAATGAACTTATCTAGAAGACAGATACAGACTCACAGACATAGAAAACAAACATGGTTACCAGGGTAAGGGTGGAGGGGAAGGGGATGGGAAGGGATAAACTGGGAGTTCGAGATTTGCAGATATTAACTACTATATATAAAATAGATAAACAACAAGTTTATACTGTACAGCACAGGGAACTATATTCAATATCTTGTAGTAGCCTATAATGAAAAAGAGTATGAAAACAAATACATGTGTGCATACATATGACTGAACTCTTATGCTGTACATCAGAAACTGACACAACATTGTAAACTGACACAACATTGTAAACTGACTATATTTCAATTTAAAAAAAGAAAAAATATACAGCAAACACAAAAACAAGATGTGGTATATGTGTGTGTGTGTGTGTGTGTGTGTACCAATATGATGAAATATTACTCAGCCATAAAAAGAATGTCATATTGCCTTTTGCAGCATCTCTAGATGAATTCATTCATCTCTAGAGATCATCATAGTTAGTGAAATAAGTCAGAGAGAAAGACAATCACTATACGACATCACTTACATGTGGAATCTAAAAATAATACAAACAAATCTGTATACAAAGCAGAAGCAGTTTTACAGACATAGAAAACAAACTTACGGTTACCAAAGGGCAAAGGGAGTTGGGGAGGGACAAATTAGGAGTGTGGGATTAACAGATACAAACTACGATACATAAAAATAGATAAGCAACAAGGATTTACTGTATAGCACAGGGAATTATATTCAGTATCTTATAATAACCTCTTACAGAATATAATCAGAAAAAAAACTGAATCACTATGCTGTATACCTAAAATTAACATATACTATACATCAACTATGCTTCAATAATAATATAAAAAATCACTAGCTTTAATTGGAGATATTTTTTCCAAGGCCCCAAACCCTAAAAATTTTTTTAACCTTTTCCATAAATGTATCTCTAATGACAAAAAGATGACCTTCGAGATTCTGGGAGGTGGGTACAAGATAAATAAACAAAAATCAGTTGCATTTCTGTACACCAGCAATGAACAATCCCCAAAGGCAATTACAAAAACAATGCCCTTTACAATAGCACCCAAAAGAACAAAATACCTAGGAGTTGCACTTTCCAACTCCAAAACTTACCATAAACCTACAGTAATCAAAACAGTAAGGCACTGAAATAAGGCTAAACATCCATCAAAGGGATAGAATTGATAACCCAGTAATAAAACTAAACATCTGAAGCTACTGGTTTTGGAAGAGGGTGCCAAGACCATTCAAAGGGGAAAGAACAGTCTCTTTACAATTGATGTTGGGATGACTGGATATTTACGTCGAAAGAATGAATTTGGATTTCTACCTTACACCATATAAGAAGTTAACTTAAAATGTAACAAACTATTAAAAATGACCAGTTGCTTTCTCCCCCCATCCCCCCAAAACATATAGGACCAAAATGACTAACAATATTTTTTAAAAGTCTACCCTACAAAATAAAACTCTAAGAAATAAAAACTAAAATCATTAAATTAAAACCCTAGCAGATGGATTAAATAGCAAATTAGGCATAACTCAGGAGAAAATTATTGTAAGGTAGTTCTGAAAATAATGCTAGACTGCAACACAAAGAGACTAGGAGATGGGACTTATCAGAATTGGTTGAAGGGATATAGAGGATGGAATGGAATAAAATGGTCTAATAATGCACACTGTTCTGCAACTGAAGAACAACCCCACCACAATAATATCAAAAACATCTTTAAAGCAGCCATTAAAGCTACAAAGGAATAGCAAATGGACTAAGAGTAGAATTCTCAACCATCAAAAAATCAAAGAACATTAACAAAATAACTTCAAAGTAGTGAGAAAAAAGCAAATATGTACCAAATGTGTATACGTATGAGTATAATTGTGTACCTAGAAAATTCTCTTTCAAGCAAGAGAATGAAGATGGCAGAGAAGGAGGACCCCTAGCTCACCTTCTCCCCCAGACACACCCAAACTACAACTACGTACAGAACAACTCTCTGAGAATGACTTGAAGACAAGCAGAACGGCTCTTCTACAACTAAGGACACAACACACACACACACACACACACACACACACACACACACACACACACACTGTGATGGGTACTTGGGGAAGAGAAGTGATCCAGTCAGGACCCACATCCCCAGTGGGTGACCCCAAAGAGGGAGGGGACATCACAAGCTCAGAGGTCCTCCCTAAAGAATGAGGGGTTCGAGCCCCGTGTGGGACACCACAGCCTTGGGGACTGGCACCAGGAAGATGAGTCCTCTTTACTGGTTTTAAAAACCAGCAGGGTTTACAACCAGGAAAACCAGAGGGCTGTAGGAAACAGACTCTGCTCTTCAAGGTTGTATGCAAAAGCTTACTTGCTCTAAGTCCCGCCCAGAGGCTGCAGACTGAAAGGCGTCTGGCACTCTAGCTGGCCTGCAAGGCTGCTCCAGGACACCCCCCAGCCTGCCCAGGCCCCAGCTCCACCCTCACCCCTACCAAGGCAGTGGTGGCTCTTGGCACCCCTGGGGAGAAGCCCTGACCCACGCCTGGCTCCAGCCCCAGCTTGTCCAGTGCCAGCCCACCCCTGTCAAGGTCACGGCTTCCTACACACCAGGGGAGAAGCCCCAGCCCGCAATCGCTGCAGCTCCAGGTCTCCCACTAAAGTCGCCAGGCACACACACTCCCACGTGTATTAGTGTAATAAAACGCTAACCGGTCAAAACTTTGGGGTATGGTGAAAACAGTATTTCAAGAGATGCCTCAATCATATTAGGAAAGAAAAATGGCTACAGATCGATAAAGCAAGCATCTAACAAGTCAGAGAACAACAAGACTGAAGCAAAGAGCATCGATGAGCTAATCAAGTAATAATGATACAGATAAAAGGAGACGAAACTTAAACCCAGGTTTGTTTTTTTTTTTTTAAGTTAACAAAATCAAGAAGGGATATATTGAAAATGAGGCCTGGATTCAACCCAGTAAGTGTGGAAGGGAAACAGAGGGCTGATTGACTAACTGCCTCAGATCAGAGCCAGGAGAGGCCGTTGCATTGAGACGGACCTGCAGTAAAGTTTGTCAGGGCAGGGGGCCTATGACTGTTTCCTGAGGAACATGTGTGGGCCAAGTGAGGAACAGAGTAACATGGGGTCTTCTTGGTGGGTCTTGTCCCATGGGTCTTTGGGGGAGGGACAAGGCGATCGCAGCAAAGAGAGACTGGTGGTGTACCTTTGGAGGCCTGTGGAATGAGGACAGGCCCCCAGAGGCCTCCCAGAATAGAGCTGGAGTGGCCTGGGGTCAAGACAACTGCAGGGAGAGATGTGCGACATGGAACCTCTGACAAGGGAAAGACATTAGCCTCAAGAGAGACAAAAAAAAGCTGTAATTTTCTACTAGACAGACCTGGAGAGTGAGGAGTCTACCAAACATGAGAAATGGCCAGTCTTCTTGTCCAAAGTACCCTTTAACCCAGAGGGGAGCAAAACAGAAGCTGGCGAGTGGAAGATGTGGTATATTACTCAGGATAGGTGAGGTTCTGCTGCAGTCGTGAATAACCCAAAGTTCTCAATCACTCAACAAAGTTGATTTCTTGTTCTCACTGCAGTCCACCATGGATTGGCATGTATCTCTGCTGACACAGCTCAGGCAGGTGCACAGGCTGACAAAGGCTCTGTCTTAATGCATACTTCCAGAAGACACTGCCATGGTATAGCACCACGCTGGGCCACTCACAATGACTGTCCTTCTCTGGGTCTCAATCGTCTCATCTTTAAAATACACCTTAATGTTTTGGTGCAGGAAGAAGAGCAATGGATCAGCACTTCTCAAATTGTGTTCCCAGGAGCATGTGTTCTCTGTGTGTGTGCACATCTCAGGCCAGAAAATTTGATTAAAAATATTTTCCTCTAATGAAGATTTCAGACAACATTCTTTCACAAAGAAGAGAACACAAGTGATGCCCAGTGTTTCATGTTGTAGCTGTTGGCGTCACACTCCTCTGAGACCGTCTGGGTGGCCACACCAGGCAGGCTCTGGTGGAGCAGCAATCTACTCTCATGTTGAGATTCTACCAAGTCATGGAAACAGCCTAAATGTCCATTGACAGATGACTGGATAAAGAAGATGTGGTATATTTATACAATGGAATACTACTCAGCCATAAAAATGACAACATAACGCCATTTGCAGCAATGTAGATGTCCCTGGAGAATGTCATTCTAAGTGAAGTAAGCCAGAAAGAGAAAGAAAAATACCATATGAGATCACTCATATGTGGAATCTAAAAAAAAAAAAACAAAAAAACATAAATACAAAACAGAAACAGACTCATAGACATAGAATACAAACTTGTGGTTGCCAGAGGGGAAGAGGGTGGGAAGGGACAGACTGGGAGTTCGAGATTTGTAGATACTGACAAGTATATATAGAATAGATAAACAAGATTATATTGTATAGCACATGGAAATATATTTAAGACCTTGTAGTAGCTCATGGGGAAAAAAATGTGAAAATGAATATATGTTTGTTCATGTATGACTGAAAAATTGTGCTCTACATCGGAAAGTGACACAATATTGTAAACTGACTATAACTCAATAAAATAAAAAAGAAGATAAAAAGAGATAGAAGATAAAAAGTGAGAATACTATTTGCAGCAACATAGATGGACCTAGAGATTATCATACTAAGTGAAGTAAGTTAGAAAAAGACTAATGTCATGTGATATCACTTATACGCGGAACCTAAAAAAGATGCAAATGAGCTTATTTAAAAAACAGAAAGAGACTCACAGATATAGAAAACAAATTTATGGTTACCAAAGGGGAAATGTGGGAAAGGGGTAAATTAGGAGTTTGGGATTAACAGATACACACTATTATATATAAAATAGATAGCCAAGAAAGACCTACTGTATAGCACAGGGATCTATATTCAGTATCTTATAATAACCTATAATGGAAAATATCTGAAGAAATATATGTACGTATATATGTATAAGTGAATCACTTTGCTATACATCTGAAATTAACACAACATTGTAAATCAACTATATGTCAATAAAAAAGAAAAAGAAAAGAAAAAAAGAGAGATTCTTAATTCTGAGATGCTGTCATAAGCATCTTCTTGATTAGAGGCAACATGACCACTAGAGGGAAGCAACCTCCAGACAGAGCCGTTTCTTGACAACATGGATACGCTGAATGTCTCTGGATCAGACTCTAAGGGTTTGAGCAAAGTGTCTACTTCCATCAGGATTTTGGAGTCAAAAAAGAGCTGATTTTTGTCCAGCCCTTTCTCCGACTTTGGGCAAACTGGTTTGAGCTCTCTGTGTCTCTGGGTCCTTCTAGAACATATAGTACAGTGACTAAAAGAAATATGAGTGGCCTCCGTGTTTCTTTTCCTAACCATCCCCAGTGCTGTCTTTGTAAGACCCTTCGGTCTCCATTTTTAAAGCCAACCACAGAGCAACAGCTCCTCCAGAAGATGGACCCAGAACCGACCTCCTCTTCATGCAGCCCGCCTGTCCTCCTGTCCTCAATAGGCCGTTCACTCTTCCCTAAGCTGGAGGGGGCTTTGTCCATGAAAGCTAACCCTCAGCTCCCCCAAGGATAGAAAAACAGATTACAATTAGATGAGCCAGAGACCTTAATAACTGCAGATGTCTTTAAATAAACAAGTAACTCTCAGGACATAAACATAAACAGAACCATCCTTCCCAATTAGAGATAAATGATGAATGAATGAGTCAGTCCAGGGTGGATTAAAGCAGTAGGTCTGCAATCACAAAGTCTGGATCCCAGCGCTCTCACTCTTTGCTGATGTTTGCTCTATTTATTTAGTCTCTCTGAGCTCCAGCTTCTCCATCTGTACAGAGTAGGTGAGGATACCTACATTTCAACTGAATACAATCACGCACGCACAAAGCCAGGTACGTGACCGTGCCTAAATATCCATCTTAAGGAAAAACAGAGCAGGGCGGGGAAGGAAAAGCAAACTTTGTGTGTCTACTAACTGGTACAGGGAGTCGACAAGAGTTTGGAACATGTCAAACTTGTGTCCAAACCCCAGTTCTGCCACCTCTAGGCTGCATGACCTTGGACTCAAACTGAACCTCAGTTTCTTATGTGGAAACCTAACGTATTGATGGCTCCTTGTATTGAGACCTAAAGATAGCCAGGGATGTGAAGTAGCTGGGTCAAGTCGTTAGATGACAGACTGATGATTACTTTCCCTGTCTGACTCTTTTCCAAATGCCTACAGGTTGATACTGTACTACAGTCTCATCATCAACTTTCTAAGTTAGGCATCATCATTCCCATTTTACACGGCAAGAAACTGAGGGTTTTTGACTTGCCCAGAGGCACAGAGTTTGAAAGTAGACAGTGTATGGTTTTTGACAGGATTGTTTCCTTAACCGAATGTCTCATGATGCCATTAGCTGTGGTATAGACGAGTTGAACCATGCTGACCACCAGAGCTACTGACTAAGTTTCCCTCTTACACTAGCTTTTGCCGCTGCAGTACCTCCCCAAAGCTTAAAGAACACACTGCCTTTGCTCATCTTTTTCTCCTCCAGTGTGTGCACTGGCTACCTACAACCACTAGATGGCGCCAATACCCTAGCTTTTGGCTTAACAGCTTTCCCTCTGCGTGAATTAAAAATTTACCTTCTGCATCAACAGACCTAAATCTCTACATAAATCCCAGCTTGTGAGACTCATACACTTGTAAAGATTTAAAAAAAAAAATATTCAGGGTGAACTCTGGAGGCTTAGTTATCTTGCTTAAAAATGCAGACCAGCCCTCTATAAATTCACGAGCTGAGGCCCCTGCATGGCCACGAGCAATCGCAGTGTTACATGTGTCTCTGCTCCAGGGTGAGCTGGGAATCGTTAGCAGCTTTCTCTCCGAGTGTATAGATCGATGGGCCTGCGAGAGCCCACCAGCACTTCATGGCCTTTGCTTACTGCTCTGTGAAAGGAGACACGGAATACGGGCTAGGCTCACTGTTGATCCGAGGGAAAGAGCAGGATATCCCAGGAGATGTGATGACTCCCTTACCCCGCGTTCTTCCTCTCACAGCCTGTTACAAGTGTCTATAATGCCATTATTTGTTTAAGTCATTGTACCCCTTTATTATAATAGTCAAAATAATAACAAAGCAACAATAACCAACCTCTATTTAGTCTCGCATAGTTTACAAAGCACACCTCTCTCTATCATTTTATGTAACACACCTGAATTAACAGGGTCAGGGGTTTTTATTCCATTTACAGAGGAGAAGTTGAGCTCAAGAGAGAAAGTGAATTCCCAAGAATCTCCGAGCTATTCAACCAAAATGCTAGAACTTGAACCCAAGACTTCTGATTCTAAGTATCATATTCATGTCAATACATGAGACTGAAGACCTGTATTACATCCTAAGCAATACATTTATGACAGTTTCTCTACTGCTGTTGCTTTACTTTTCTGATTGTCTCTGAATTTCATTTCTCCCCAAAATTCAGAGTCCCTGGGGGGAGATTCCCTTTCTCCCCCCCCCTTCTCTGCCCGCCTCCCATCTTCCATTCCAGTGCCCAGCCCAACAGTAAATATTGTGGGAGGCAACAGAGGAGACACTGCTTGTGTCCTGTGTACAGAACACAAGAGCTGGAAGGGATGATGGGGATTATCGCATCTGAGCACCCTCTTCACATGTAAGGAAACCAAACCAGGAAGGAGGAAACATGGATGCCATGGGATTCTCTCAAATGACCTATTTTTCATTAAAGCTCGTCTACACCCTGATATCCAGTAGTTTGGAAACTATGTGCATGCCAACTGAATTACCCTCTAAAACAGTGTCTCATATAAGTTTTTCACAGATGTAGCTGCCCCCTGCCACATATGAACAATAAACAAATAAACGTGGTGCTGTGAAACTTCATGAGAGTTGAAATCTTTATGTCGTAGCTTTTTTTTTACTTTGGGGTCTAAGGTAAAGCACGTTCACCAGAAATCTGGGCTGTAGTTAGCCTTTTGGTATTTCATTGGTCTCATGCCCTCCCTTTGTCTTGTACACACTTCTGCTACCTCCCCACCTACCACGATTCCCCCAACGGAGCAAAATATCCCTGAGGACAAGAACCAAAGCTTAGAAATCCTTATAACTTCAGATGCTAGCACAGTTTTTGGCAAAGAGTAGATGATCAATAATTCATTGCCAAATTGAGTTACATTTTGCATTGGATTGGGCCTGCCCATTACAAACCACCTCCCTGCACATGTATCATCAGGGGTTTAAAATCCAGATGGGTATAGAAAAGACACCTCTTAATAGATATTTAAGGTTTAACAAGCACTGTCCTTATCCTTGTCCTCAAGCTCCCTACTGTCTCACCGGTCAGATGAAGGTAGATGAATTAAAGATTAAGCTACACAGAATCTGGTAATTTAGCAAATATTTATTGAGCTCCTTCTAGGTGGAAAAGTAAGTCGTCAGGCGTTCTAAAGGTTGAGAAATTCCTATGGGCGGCAGCGAATCAAGGACCACCCCCAGTAGGAGGCTGGGTGGAACCAGGCCTTGAATGGAGGGTTGGATCTGGAGAGGCGCAGAGGAATCCTTCCAGCAGGAATGCAGATTGTGTGGTGAAGGAGTCACAGTGATAAGAAAGCCTGCCCAGTGCTCTGGCTCGGTGGATGTTGAACGCCATCATTTTCAGAGGGAAAGGGGCTTTCAGGTCTTCTAGTTTAAACTTTCATTTTGTAGTTGGGGAGACTGAGGCCCAGAGACGGGAGGTGACTTAGGCACGGTCCCCCAGTGAGTGAGTGACAAAGCTGGGATCAGAGCCCAGTGTCCTGACTTCCAGCCCACTGCTCTTTTCACCACATTTCTTGAATAATCCACCATGCACCTGGCGACGCTTTTCTTTCAGAGTCCAGCCACTATGTCGTTTTTCTCCACGTGGCAGGCAGCCAAAAGCCTTGAACTTCTTCATGTTACCATTTTGCCCTCTGCAGAATGGGATATTAAAGTATTCACTTGGGGGATGGGTCATGGGGTTCCATCAATAAATGTTTGTGAATTGCTCTGAGCTATTTGGGCCAGAGGGACTCCAGAAATGGGAGACCCCAGTGGCAGTGGTGGTGGTATCTGAACCCTTTTTTGAGGTCTTGCCTTTATTCCACAGAATTAAAACACGGTTTACGTGATAAGCTATTCCTTATGAGCTGTATTTGTGTTGAAAGCCCAGCATGAGTTCGCTGAGGGCTTCCTCCCGCACAACCACAGCTATGCGCCAATCCTCCTGGGTTTGGAGATGGAACTTCGGTTAAATGCATGGAATTTATTCTTAGTCCTTTTCTTAATTACGACTTTATTTTTATTCCTCTGGCATTCTCTAGGGGAGGGGTTAGAGCGGAGAGGAAAAGGAAGGAAGGAGGCCGGGAAATGTGTTATAGATTCAAGGCTTTTGTTTTGTTTTGTTTTGTTTTATTTCTGAGCTGCTTGCTGTCAGCAAAAGAGAGGGATTTAACGGATCTTGCAGAGATGCGAACCTCATTCCAAGGAAGCTGGAGCCCAGAAGACACGTAACAAATACAATGAAAACATAACTTGAGGTGAGGGCGATTATTATTTGACTAATAAATCCCCTAGGCTGATAGAAAAAAGACTGAGCCTTTTATTCATCATTTAATTCAATCAACAATGGGAGTAGATGTTCAGGGTTAAGAGGACTATGTGGTCACGCCGAGGTTACTTCAGAGAATTGCTGTGGAATAACCTACCCCATGGCTACCCTACGTTAGTCATGCCGCCTTCCCTCCTGTGTCCAGTCTAGCGTCTCACAACGCTGAAAACTTTACTCACTCCCATGCTATGGTCCTTGTTCAAAACCCAGGTCAGAACATGTCCCCTGGATGTTTACATCCATGTCCTGCCGCACTGAGTGTTCCTCGGCATCTGGAACTCCCTTAAAGTATATAAATGACTCGTGTGTAGGCATATTCTGATTATCTTTTCTCTTCCTCCTCCATCTGTATTTTCTTTTCCTTCTTCATTCCCCTCCCCCCATTTTTTTTTTTTATTCTCCTTTTTCACCATGGCCATTACGTCATCTGCTCTAGGACACTTTGCAGTGCACAGAGGAAAGGAGTAAAGAAAAAATGGACTTTGGAGGGAAAAATATTTTCCTTGTGAATCCTGGTCTGGGTAGGGACTGGCTATGGGAAACTGAGCAAATCCTGAAACTATACAGGACTTAAGATTTCTCGTCCACAAATTGAAGGAAATAATCCGTCGTCCCAGGGCCTCTTTAAGGATGACCTGAGAGGCTGAAGTAAAACACCACAGTGCAACACGGGATGGGACGAGCACAGGGCAAGTGGGAGCTTCTGCAGTCTCCCTGTACCCTGGGCTCAGACACTGGGGATTGGGAGTGCTGTCTCATCTGAGGATAGCTCTAGGGCATGTGCATGGCTCTGGGCACGGGATCCCAGGGGACACCTCCCCAGGTGCTTCCACAAACCCCCTCCCCTCTTCACCTCCTCTCTGCCATGGAACACTTGAACCATCTGACCAAGGAGGTGGCCAGCATGGTTTAAGAAGGTGGGTTAGGGAGTAGGAGGCAACTGGGATGGAGCCCAGCGGCTCCACTGACTAACTCTGTGATGCTGGACAAGTGACTCAGCTCCAGTTTCCACATCCACAAGAATGGGGATCATCTCCGCCTCGTACGCCTGTGTGGTGAGTAGCTGGTGCATGTGAAGCACTTCAAACGATCTCGGGCACAAGCAACTGTAGTTACCACTACTGCTCCAGGAGTGGCCCAGAGAGGGTGGATGCTTGGCACCCATGGGACTTGCAGGGAACAAGCAGGCACAGGGAGCTGGTGGAGGACGTGCTTTCCTCCTGAATGGGTTACACTCCCACCTCCCTCCCTCATTTATAAGTCATATGTACATACTTCCAGTCCAGCTTGAGGGTCACCTGGTCCATGAAGCCTTCTGGTTCCATCTTTTTCCTCCTGTCCAACCTCTAGAAGTGGCCACCCTTTTCTCTGAGCTGCCAGAGCACCATGTGCCCTCTTCTGTGGCAGTGAGTACTGTGTAACTGATGCCACCGACATGGATACTCAGAGTTTAGTTTTCATGCCAGGACACGAGATCCTGGAGGGCTCAGACTATAGCTCATCCCTCTCACCCTGCCTCTCGGCCCAGGTTGACTCAGTCAGTGCTCATGCAGCAAACAGATTGGTGAGCTTAGCAGTTGCAACTCAGCTGTCTCAGGGTGGCGACTTTCTGAAATATATTGTATTCTTTCTGAAGGAAGTGCCGTAAGCAATGAGATGTGATGAACCTTGGTAAGTGATCTGGCTTCTAAGAAACATCCAAGTCCCTCTGGCCCAAGGTCTGAAGTTACTCAGTCCAGCTATTCAGAATGACGCATGACCACTGATTTGTATGAGCAAATGGCAAAGGGACGGACTAAAGAAACAAGAGGGGGGGCTTGCTCATACCCTGAACTGGTTGTTGAAGTTGTCAAAGTAACAACGACGTTGCTGAACGCTGTCAAAGAACAGACTGAAAGAAAAACAACTGCATCTCCAATGCCCCGTGCCTGAATAGGTAGAGAGGTTTTATTGTGTTGGTCATAAATAGCTTTCACGAAGTCAGAGTGCTTACTTGAACCCTACTTGAACCAGCTGGATGCTGGTGTATTCACGACTCAGAGAATTTTTTTTTTTAAAAGGTTTTGGGTTGCTCCCACTTCTTGTCATGGAGTGAGCCAATTTATAAAAATTGTTTATTACTCCATAGCCCAGCTGGACCCCAGAAGGATGGGGCTGTTGTGGACCATGGAAAATAACACAAATGCACAAAGACACCAAAATGAAGCCAGAGATCTTCAGGAGGCTTAGATAAACATTTAGTCTCATAAATAAATACATTATCGGACCACACAAAGCACTCCCTACCCAGCCTCTTCCTCAGAAGTCACACTCCAAACAGCCTCTTTCATTTGTCCAGGTTCAAACAATCAAGATGTCTTTATTGGTTACCTACTGGATGACCACTTCCAAGCCTCCTGTTCCAAGACACATAGCAGCAGAAGACATAGGCCCTTGCTTCGTCGAATGATTTGGAATTGTAGATGTAGAAGCAAGATGCACAAACTTAAATCAATCAGTAATAAATGCAAGCCAGGATGAACACTAACTTGTGATACACTGGGAAATGGATCTCAAGGTAAGAGGTCTGGGTCCCAGAGCTACTACCAATTTGCTAGATGACCATTTACTCGTCCACTCAATTGATAATCAAACAAATAAGCACTTATTCTGGATCAGGCACTGTGCTCAGCACTGAGGATACCAGTTGACTTACCCCTGCACTCGCATATTCAGCAGACAGTTAATGATTATGAAATACGTGAGGCATTGGGCTAGGTGCTGGGGAAGGGGGAGAAACCGGTCCCTACCCTCCGTGGGTCAGGCTCCTCACAAGACAACGGTGAGTGCTGGGGTGGGGTGGGGGGGGTAGCTGATTCGTCAGTCTCTAATGTCCTCTCTGCCAAGAATACGTTAAGCAGTAGATTGGAGGATTTGGTGGTTCATTTGCCAAGTGTCAGGTCAAGGAGAGGGACTATCATTTGTTAAAGTGGGATAAACCACTGGACTCTGAGTTGCAGACCTTTGGATGGGCATCCCCTGAGAGCCTCAAAGCCTCGCGCTCACATGCCTGTGTGCTCCTCTGAGAATGCAGGTCAATCCTGTTCATCCTCTTGTGCGCGTACATTTCTTTATGGTTTACAAGTCACTTCCATGTGGACAGTTTTATTTGCTCCACATAGCAACCTTATGAAGTCAGGGGTTTAATATCCTCTTTTTAAAGATAAAGAAACTGAGGCCATGAGCAGTTGAATTTACTTACTAATGTCTGTGAGGCATGGAGCTGGGGCCGGAGCCCAGGTCCCCGGCTTCCCAGCCTGGTGCTTCTGCATCAGGTGTCTTCATTCAGTGTGTGTGCTCCGAGGGCCAGTTACGGCTCAGGTGTTGCGTGAAGTCCTGGTCAAGTCATGAAGAAGCAGGCAGTCATCTCAATGATTTTACAGCTAGTTCTCCTCTAACTCTTGCTCAAAATTAACAGGAACTTACACTGCTTTGTAGCATATTGTGTAGTTTTACGTGCAATTTAAAGAACGAGTGACGAGATCATAAGCTCTTTATGGCCAGGTGCCGGGTAGAATAAGCAACTCTTGATAAAGCACTTTTATATCAGTTCAACTCTTCGTATCAATTCAGTTGATTTGGATGCAATGTGTGTATATATATGTAGTTGTATATATGTAACATTACTCCTATTTACTAACAATGAAGTGTATGCTCTGAGAGACCCCAAATTATATAAATGGCTGGTAGAAGACCTAGAATTTAATCCTAAGCCATTTATCAACCAGCACTTTGTTATGCCCATTCCTTAAACAATACTCCATCCCACTATGCCGTCTACAGGGCTTCGGAGAGTCTTGTTACCTAGAGAAGCAACTCAGTCATCGTAGAGTGAATAGACTGGATAACCTGTGAATGGACCACACATCCAGCCCCTAACATCTAACTGTCACTAAGCCTAAGAAATAACTTTCCTCCTAGGCAGACGAGCACTGTGAGAGCCTCAGATGTGGGGAAGAAGAAGGAAGAAAGGAAAGGGTGAAAGACGAAGGAACGGTGCAGTAAGAGAGGAAGAAAGACCGAGGAGCTTTGGCGTCGGACCTGCGCTTGATGTTGGTTCCGCCACTTACTCGCGTGCGCCTTCATGCACGTATTTCAATGCTCAGGTCGTAAGGGAAGGTGAAGAGGATTAAGGGCAATCCTGTCTGGGGACTGTTCTGCACAGTGCCTCATCTACCGTAGATACTCAGTAAACAACTGGTTCTTCATGCCTAAGACAAGCTGGGAGAACGGTAGGAGCAAACACTGAACTGTAAGACAGAAGGGCATATATTGGGGGGGGGGGGACCCTGAGAAGGATAAAGTATATGTGTAGGGACCTAGAAAGAGTAATACGGAACCAGATTTTAAAGGGCTATCAACACCATTCTAAGGGGTTAGAATCTAACCTGCTGCTACAAGGGGGTCTCTAACAAGTTGGGTCTTTTCTAAACATATTGTGGGGCTGGGCAGGGAAGAGTCTATAAGTAGGGAGGTGCTGGGAAGCTACACAAAACTGGAGTAACATTCACAAGGATCCTTTCTCCACGATTTGCCTTTAGTAATGGCTGAAGGCAAAAGTGCCTGGAGCCCAACTGTACAAACCTGAAACACTCTGAGTTCCTCCCAGACACAAATCTTTATCCACTGCATGGTTAGAAAAGGATATATACATCTATTTTATGATGGATTAGCCTTTTTGGACTGTGGCCACACCATAGAGGGTTTTCTAATCTATTTTGAGTTCTAATTGATTACAGCATTTGGAAAAATGTACAGCAAATTGCTCCGTTAATCAAGGTAAATCAAGCTGATGTCATAGATGCTAAATATACGTTTTTTTGCAGTAATATTATTTACACGGCTGGAACCAAGGCTGCTGTCAGTGTTTCCGCTTGACAGCCCTGCCTTCTCAGAAGGCACTCATGGCTTATCTCTGAAAGCACTCAGTGGTTCGTCTCTAAGGCTGGTTCCTGGGTCCTTCTCCCCACATCTAAGGAGGGGTCCTAGGAGAGGGCCAGACTGCCTCTCTCTGTACAGACTCAGAGGCAGTGGGAGTAAGTCCACACCACAAAGGCTAGGAAGAAAAAGAAGGAAATATCACAGGCAGAGGGCTTTGTGAAGCCAGAAGGGCTCTGGCATGTCACATCCCTCGGCTGATGAGGCCACTGAGGGATAAGCAGAGAACTTCGCTGAGATTCAGTTTGGAAGGATGCTCAAAGACCACCTAGTCTTCCTCGTAAGACCCCTAAAGCACAGATACGGTAAGTACTATGTCAGCAGTCACACAGCAAGTTAGTTTCAGAGCTAAGATTAAAAATGAGGTGTCCTGATTCCTCAAGCCATACTCTTTCTAAATGACAGAAAACATAGTCCTCTTGTTCTTCTTTGCCTTTCCCCCTTTCCTTCTTTCTCATCATCATTCCTAATATTCACTGTTATCCCTGATGCTCACTATGTACCAGGTTGTGTAATAAGCACTCAGTATTATATTACAACCACGTGAGGTTAACATTACTTATATTCTTATTTTTAAAGTGAAGAAATAGAGACTGAAAGAAATAAAACAACTTGACCAGGGAAACTCTGCTAATGAGTAGCAGCCTTGAGAATCTCTAACTCATATGCTTGTGCACTTAACCATCATTATCCATTTTCTATAATGTCTGCATACTTTTTAAACAACTCTTTTAAGATGGTGCTCTGTACTTCATGCATAGTGTTTTAAAAATTCACTAATTATGACTTTTAAACGATGCTGTGAGACATAGATGATCACTCTCTTGCAAGTTGAGGTGAAGTAACTTGTTGAAAGTCACATAGTTATGAGGTTCTCAAACCAGCCATGGTTTGTGAGTCTGGGTCTAGGAGTGAGTGCATGATAATGGAGGTAAGAGATAAAAGAACTGAAATTCAGCTCTGTCCCCGAATGGCTGTCCCCAGTTCCTTTACCTCTCTGGGTCCCAGTTAGCATGTTTGTACCATGAAGACACTGAGGTTCCCATTGAGTCCCGTCATTTAAAGAGAAAGATCAGTAGCAACAGGAAGAAGAGGAAGAGGAAGGAGGAGCAGGAGGAGGAGGAGGAGGAAGCAGAGGGAGAAAGAGATCCAAGAATACACTCAGAGCTTCTAAAACCACTAAGGATTGAAAGAAAGGGCTTGGGATGAAAAAGAGGGATCAGAAAATTCACGCTCAGGTCAGTTTTGGAAGGTCATCCCTGGCCTGGATGGTGCCCCATCTGAACCAGATCAAAAGCAGAACGGTGATGCAATCAACTGTTTGTGAGCAGATGCTGGCCTTCAGATTCCCACATGGGAACATCTGCTGGGGACAACCACTTGACAAATACGCAGGCGATCAGGTGGCAGATCCATCTGTGCCAAGAACATGGGACCACCAGCGGTGGGGAGGCTGCGGCAGAGGGTGAGGGCCATGCTGGGAAAGATGCTCTCATGTCACGGGTGAGTCACACTACCTAAGGCAGCAGAAGGGAGACAGGATCGGGGGCAGAGCTCAGCAGAGGGGATCGTTTGCTGCTTGTTCCGCAGTGTGGCTTTATGGTCCTCAGCCTTGGCTGTAGATGATAATCATTTGCACTTTTTAAATATCCTGACATCCAGGTTGTACCCCAAAACAACTCAATCAGACTCTTTTGGAATGGAGCATAGGCAACCGTGTGTTTTAAGGTTACCCAGGTAATTCCAGTGTACTGATAAGGATTAAAAACAATGGTCTGGAGGTCTCTAAATGTAACCACTCGGGTGACACAGATAGTGGTCTGTGAAAGCTGTCATCTTTGTTCCACTATGCTTCTCTTTGGAATAAATCCAAACATGCATTTTGAGTTTATCCAATCCTCATTTCAATGGCCTAGGACTCAAGCTAAGTCCATCCATTCTGTGAAACAAATACAAACTACTTCTGTACCACTACTGATTTGCTACTGGCTAATCTTAAGCAAGTTGGTTCTTTCTCCAAGATTCCATTACCTTATCTGTTGTCCCATAGACCTGTCGGGAAGTAAAATGTGATGATGTATACTTAAGGGTTTAAAACAGGCTTGGAACATAATAGATGCTCAATAAATCTTTGTTGAACTTTATCTGAGTCACACACAAACACATACACACACACACACATACACACACACACACAAGGAAACATTTTAGCAAGTCAGTTTGGCCATTGTTTGTAATGCTGTTCTCTTCAACAGACACTACAGCCCATCTATCACCAATCTTGCAGATAATATGCCCCATATATTTTTTTAAGCCTGTTTCTTGTCCTCCAGTCTTGATGCTGTAGTTCAAACTCTCACCACCTCTCACCTGAACTATCGCAATGGCAGAGAGCCAAGAGCTTTATATTCTCAACCTTGTAGCTTTGATATGTTCCATATACCACAGACAGAGGAATTCACAACAAATAAGTATCACCTCAACACAAAACGCATCACGGGATTCTCCACTGTCCACAGGACAAAGACCAAGCTCTTCGATGCAGCACGTAAGACTCTTTAGGGCTTGTTTCTGCTGATCTCTCCATACTCACCCGTTTCTACATCCCTCTTCACTTCTTCCTCACTCTCCTGCCATCACTGAGTTCATATCCCAATGCTATCAATCTACTTGTATTTTCCTCTGTATGCACTTGGATGTCTTACAATTCAGACCCTTTTCTTACGCTGTTTGCTTATCTCAGAATACCTTGCTGATCTTCATTTTTCACCTAACTGACATCATTCTATTTCTTATGCTCAGCTTAGGCACTTTTTCAGGAAGCCTTCCCTGATTCCCTTTGCCTTGGCTTCCAGTGGGAGTGGTGCCTTACATTTCTCTCTGTCATAACATTTCACATTTTGCTGGAATTATCCAGACACGCTTATGAATCTCAACCAGTAGACTGTTAGTTCCTCCATGACAGAGACCTTCTCTGGTCCTCCACTGTGCATAGTCAGGAGGTAGACAATATAGACGCTGCTTTGACTCAGAGCAGATGCTCCATTACTTAGAAACTTCCAGCCCAATGAATCGGAGACACCTCAGCGAGCTTTGTTCCCAAGGAAGAGGTTGTTTTCTCACATCTTCTCGTCCACTTACTCATGGGGAAAGGCCAGGGCTGGGAGATCTGTATTCAAATTCTGCTGGTCAGTCGGCTCCTAACTAAGGCCAAGGCCCTGAAGGTGGTCCTCTGGGAATCTTTTGCAGACAGAAATGGAGCCACGCAGGAATAGATCTCAGTCTTATTTCTTTCCTCTAGACCAAATTGGCTCTGAGTAATGCCTCTGCGATCCTGACCACATCCTCCTCTTCCACTGCCAAAAACAAGGGGCCAGAGATAAACCATAGCTCAAGCTCTAAGAATTTGGAGAAGGTGACTCGCTTGCTGGGTCGGGGCCATATTCCAGGAAGGCTCCTTCAACCCCCTTGGGCCTTAGATTAGTCTGTGTCCTTCCAGTCTTATAAAAAATGTGCTGTCAACAGCAAGTCAGGAAATATTAATGAGGTGGGCAAGAGATGCCCCCCAAAGGGGGAGGATTGGAGAAATTGCTGAGAAAACACTTGGTACGATGACATTTCTGAAGAATTTGCCCTCTATTTCTATGACTTTCATACAAAGTTACTGCCGATTCTCCCAACTGCATTGGAAATATTTAGATTCTGTATTTGATTTAAAAAAAAATTAAGTGTGATTTGAATTGGAAGTGATGTTAGAGATAATCTGGGCCAATCCCAGGGCTTTTTCTTTTCTAAAGAGAAGTGCGGGGTTTTGTTTTTCTCCTTGCCCAACGTTTAATGTCCTCTGTTTAACCAGACTCCCATTTTCCTTTGGTTGGCCTGTTTTAGACAGAATTCGAAGATGGCTCCTAAGATTTCTGCTCCTGTGTATATTCTGGGTAACAGAACCAATGGACTATAATGGTATATCAGTCTTACAATTAGACTAGCAATCAGTCGACTTTGAGCTGATCAAAGGAGATTATCTTGGATGTACCTGATCTAATCAGATTGGTCTTTTTTTTTTTTTTTTTTTTTAAAGGGTGGTGTGTCAGACAGACATTCTTGCTGACCTTAGGGACAAAGAAAACTGCCATATTGTGAGGATAGGGCCATGTGGCAAGGACCTGAAGGTGGTCTCTAAACTGCTAAGGGACGCTCTGGCCAAAAGCCAGCAAGAGAATAGCGACTTTGGCCACACAGCCAAAAGGAACCAAATTCTGCCAACAATCACGTGAACTTGGGAGAGGACGCCGAGCCTCAGGTGAGACCATAGACCCGGCTGGCTGACACCTTGATTTCAGCCTGGTGAGACCCTGAGCAGAGAACGTATTTACGCAGCACCCAGACTTCTGACATACTGAAACTATGAGATTAAAAGAATTATGTTGTTCGAGCTGTTACATTTGTGGTACTTCCTTACACAGCAATAGAGTTTCTTGACTCTTGGTTGTATGTACAGGACTATCTCACCTTCATCTTAAGCAACGGCAGGGGACCCAAGCCTAAACTAAACATTGGTTCCATCCTCCTGTCCACAGCAATGGGCTCAAGATGGTCACGTGAGACAATCCGGGCCTGTGAGAATCAGCCCAAGGGCTCTTGTTGGATCTGTTTAGGAAAGAAAGGTGCTCTCTTTCCACTGAAATGGAAGCTGAGGGCATTTAGCTCTGAGAGCTGATGTCAACCACATTGCCACCACATGGAATGTGGGAGTAAAACCAGCATTGAGGAGAACAGGTTTCAGCAATGGAGAAAAACACAGGTTTCTTAACGTATTTTGAGTCCTGGATCAAGCTGAGCCTGGAGGAGAAATTACCTGTGGAGACTTCAATTACTTAAACCAGCAACTTCCACATTTAGTTTAAGACCTCTTGAGAGCAGGTTTTTGTTCCGTGCAATAGAAAATGTTCTATCTGAAATACGGACAGCTTGCAGCCAGAGAAGGAATATGTTGACTCAATCACACAATTAGTAAGTTGTAAGTATGTCATAAAAGAAACCAGGTCTCCTGATGCCTAGCCAAAAGGACTCAACATTGCCTTATGATGCTATGCCGAATACCTCCCTAGGAACCACAAATTATTGATTTCCCAAGAAAAGAACACAATATAACAGCGACAACAACAAATAACTACAGTTCAATGAGTGTTTATTATGAGCCAAGCTCTTTGTTATGAAGTACAAATGGTATTCAATTTTATATTCCTATAAACCTCGTGGAGTTTGTATCTTAACCATCTCTGTTTTAAAGATGATGAAAGTGAAGTTCAGAAATCTTTAATAAAGTGAGCAAGGTCACAGAGCTGGTAAGCAGAGGAGCCAGGATTTTATCCTTATCTGTCTGGCTCCAAAGTCTATTCTCTTAACTATTATGTTAATTGTTGCTAGGGTAAAACAGAAACAAAACAAACCTAGGGGAATCTTTCTTTATTACTTCAAATTTATTGCAAGAATATGTCATAAATTCACCTTTTCTTGGTTAATACAAATCCACAAAAACTGGTGTATATTTCTCAGCTAATCAGCACTACCATACTTGAAGAAATCTTTGATCTCTAATGTTGGAATATTAAATTGTACATCTCTGATTCCTCCTTTATTTTGAAGATTATATAGGAAGCATATTTGGAAGGAAAAAATGTAACTCACTGCATGGGAAAAAACTCAAACTAGTATTTGGGACACTAGTATTGAAATTCGTATTCTTCCTGCAATTCCCTATGTGATTTGGGCAAATCATGTCTCTAATAACCTCTGTTTTGTGATCTATAAAATGAAGGCATTTGCATTAAAATTGAACAAAAAGTTCTCATGCGTAGAAAACTTTGTTCCATTATGAAGACACTTTGATGGGACTCCAGATACACTAGGAACTTTCTTACTAAACTAAAGTTTACTCCAACTGGGGTCCCTTGGTGCAGTCCAGGAGTATCTCTGAGATGTTCGGCCACTGGAAAGCCACTATGCCAAAAGTATAAAAACATGGTACTTTTGTTAAGTACTCATCTGCTAAGATGCTTACAACATTGCATACGGCATCATGACTGTTTATTAAACACACATTACCAATGAGGAAACAGAGCTACAAAAAGTTATGTAACTCCATAAACATAGGTCCACCTGACCCCCAAGTGGGTCATGTGAAGAGGAGGTCTGTCTGGCTTTCCTGACAGTTGTCTCCACTGCTGTGTGACAGACAATTAACCCAAGAGGTTACACTTTGAATCTGCTGAAGAGCTGGTGGTTTTGAGACAGATTATATCACAGCAGTGGGTTGTAATGCAGGTTTTTCTCTTTATGCCATGGGATGAGGGGATGTGGATTTTGCTCCTGTTTCCAATTCACAGTACTAGGGAGAGCAGACAGGCTTTCAACTCCTCATTACAATACCTTACATTCACACAGGACTTTAGTTTTTAAAATGCTTTTATCTCCTCAAAAAACTAAAAACAGACTTATCATATGGTCCAGCAATCCCACTCCTGGGTGTATGTCTGAGAGAATCTAATTTGAAAAGATATATGCACCCCAACGTTCATAGCAACACTATTTACAATAGCCAAGACATGGAAACAACCTAAATGTCCATTGATGGACGACTGGATAAAGAAGTTGTGGTATATTTATACAATGGAATACTATTCAGCTACAAAAAATAATAAAATAACGCCATTTGCAGTAATATGGATGGACCTAGAGATTATCATTCTAAGTGAAGAAAGCCAGAAAGAGAAAGAAAAATACCATAAGATATCACTCATATGTGGAATCTAAAAAAAAGAAAAAAGAGGACACTAATAAACTCATCTACAAAACAGAAACAGACCCGCACATACAGTAAACAATCTTATGGTTACTGGGGGAAAGCGGGTGGGAAGGGATAAATTTGGGAATTTGAGATTTGCAAATGTTAGCCACTATATATAAAAATAGGTTAAAAAACAAATTTCTTTTGTATAGTACAGGGAACTATAGTCAATATCTTGTAATAACCTTTAACAAAAAAAGAATATGAAAGCCAGTGTATGTATGTATATGCATGACTGGGACACTGTGCTGTACACTAGAAACTGACACATTGTAACTGACAGTACTTCAGTAAATAACGCTTTTACCTGTTTAATCTGTATCCCTAAATTTGTTCAGTAAATACTTTTTGAATGACTGACTGACTGAATGAATGAACGAATGAATATATTCTCAGCTCAAAACAGTACTGTCAAGTGGAAATGATAAAGAGTTTACATTCAGCTGGAACTGGGTTTGATTCCTTCCTCTGCAGCTTACTGACTCTGGGATCTTAAGTATGAGAGCTGATTTTCATGGGATCTGCTATTTATAGGATGGTCAAAGGCATCTCAAGATGAGGAAAAGAAAGGTTCAGTGCACCTGACACAGAGATGACATCCTACACTTGTGTTACCATGTATAAAAACACTGAATAGTGTATGTCAATACGGATACAGTAAATGAATGATTACAGTTCTCTTTAAAATAATATCACATATAAATAATCTCACGAGGGGGGCTATTTATTACTATTACCATCGTCAACACTTGGTGAAGGAGGGAACTGAGGCTCAGAGAATTTAAGTAAGTCGGATAAGGGGGGGAAGTCAGAATTTGAGCTCAGTCCTGTCTGACTCCTGAATCCGTGCAGGAAAGCATTAGATCATAAACATGCACCCTTTCTTCTTCTGGAGAGAATTTCCTCGTCTGATGCTGCTGCAGTGCTCTGCTTGGGGACTGCTCTGGGTATGAAGCAGAGCATCACTTTTAACGACTTGGTCAACTTGTTTGAAGTAGACCAGACCCTTTCTAGAAGAGCAGAGGGGAACTAAAAATTCCCTAAAAATGGAGATCACTTTGTTCCTCTGGAAAAAAAAAGCTTGCTTTATAGCCACACCGTAGAAATCACTCCAGGGTTTGTTTTACTATTTTTCTTTTTTGGTCTTTGTTTCTTTCTTTAAGAGAGAGTCATAATTGCTAAGATTTATGCAGCAAACTTTTCTCCAGAGGATTCCAAACAATTTTGCAGAGTTTCTTATCCTCCTTAGCTGCCCCCTTGAGGTCCCTCCAGATTGCTGTCTCATGAAAGAAGAAGCACCCTACCCAGCCTTTTGGGGAGAACATACTCAACCACTTCTCAGATATATCATGTACATGAGAGATGGGCGGGAGTTGCGGCGGTGGGGGATCCTCAGGCTTTAGATCATCTGGTTCATGCCAACACTGGGAGACTGTTCCCGGGTGGACATCTCAAGTGGCATGAATGGCTGCTAACCTGAAGAACTGCACATCTGTTATTTGAGGCCAGCCCCTGAGCTGCAGGAGCTACTGATGGAACAGGTATTGCTTTTCCTTTTTCAGATTATCCGTGGCAAGCTTGCTGGATAAGAAAAGCACAGAGATCATCACTCTGTACACACTATTGAGGCTGAATTATGTTGGTTTCGTGTTCTGATGCTAGAGCAGTGTGCCTAGCCATGCTGGGCAGCAGGTCGGGGAGGATGGGGTTGGGGGGTGTTGAAGCAGGAAGAAAAAGCAGCAGGAGAAACGTGGAAAGACGAAAGAGCATCACCCTCTGTCCTTTCTGCCTTTGGAACCAGCCTCACCCCCATCCATCTCCTAACACAGCTCTCGTTTCTTCCCCTGCACTTCCAGTGTAACTGAGGGTTTAATCTACTCAGACAGTGGTAGAATCGGCTGTCCTTTCTCTTTTATTGCGTTTGCAGTGGGTGTACAACATGTCTTCATTAACTCTCCATGACATTCAGAATAGCTTGGGATAAAAAAGACACTCAATCAAAAAGGAAAAACAGTCCCCCGCCCTCCCATCTCCAACCCAAGCATCCCCCAGGGCATGTATTAATTACTGAAGATGAATGCCGGACCTTCATTCTCAGCAGGAGCTTTTAAATTGTATTGCTCTGTTGGGTCGGAAGATGGTGCTTCATCTTACATAACGGTAAAGGATTTTCAGCTTCTCGTGTAAGTAGCTGCTAATAATGGCCTTCGTTACTGAGTGCCTACCATGTGTCTAGCGTTATTAGATTCTCTTCATGAATTAGCCCATGTAATCTTCACACCTGCCCTACAATACACATTATTATCCCCATTTGTCAGATGGGGAGACTCCAAACACCATGCTGTATTCAGTACATAGGTGGCTCCTCGCGGTTCAAAATGGAGAGAGGGCTATGGATCCTCAAAGCAATCTTGTGTCCAGGAAGACACTGTCACAGTGTCTCCACTGTTGGGGCCTGATGGGAACTGAGAAGATGGTTTGAGAATCCCAGTTTATGCACCAGCCTTCCAAGGAAGTTTTCCTGGCTGCAAACAAGATGAAACTGCTTTCTTATATCAAGGAGGGGTTGTTACTGTTTCCACAGAAGACACAATATTCAGGTGGAGTTGACCTGCCCTTGCTTAACTGTTGTGATGCCAAACACCTTCTAGACAGACCGTTTTTTCCCTCATCCTTGCTGGGACTAACCTGAGCAGTTATCAACATTCCATGGACGAAACCGAAGAGACGTTAAGAGGTGAGAAGGGCAATGTGTATCAACGTGTTTTGGGGGGGAACACTAGTCTCAATGCTTGTTTTCAGAATAAATAGTTTTTTGAGAAATCCTAAGTATTCCCCCTCTCCTTATCTCCCCTCATTATTTCAAGAAACGTGTGGTCACTGAATAAATATTCTGAGAGGTCCAACAGGAAAAACAAACAAAAAGAGAAAGACAAGAAAACACACACACACAAATTTTGTTTCACCGCTCTGCCTTTTCTCCTATGTAAATTTTTTTCAAAAAGAAAAAATTTCCCCTGGAAACATCTTCTCACAGATGGGAACTATGGCTTTCCAGAAAACACCCTAGGAATCTTTATGTCAAGTATTCAGTTATCATCATAAATGCCACATAGAATGAGGATTTCACTGATTCTTCAGACAGATGGACACTCTCCCTCTTCTGAAATCCTGCACTGTTTTACCTTTAGGGCCTTTTTGGCTTATAGATTAAAGATGATAAGCTAACGGCAGGAGACAGATGTACAAACAGATAAAGCTGACCATATGTCCTATCTTGTCCCCCCCCCAACTTGTTTCCCTTGACTATGAATGAATATATGTTTATTATATAAAATTTAAACTTGTACAAATGTAGAATCCACCTTGGGTTGTGCCAGGATTTCATTCCCTTTCTCTCACAACAGTATAAACTGTCTTATAATGGGCACGTTGCCTGATGCCTCTGGAACACCGTAGGTTCTCAGGTAAGGTGAGTTGAATAGGTGATAAGTTTTATTTTATCAATTCACTCAACTGTCTTACTCAAGTTGACTCACTCATCTTTGCTCCCCCATACCTAGCACAGTGCCTAGTACACTGCATAGTAGTTCACACACACACATAAACACACACATAAAACCCCACAAAAATGAAAAAATAAAATAAAACAAAAACTTTGCTACAATTATTTGCCCTTAAGAGTGTTTCTGAGCAGCCCTTGAAGGAGGATCACTGCAGTGAGACCCAGATACACTGTATGACTATTCTGTCATGTACTTGCCATATACATTGATTAGGAAACTTTGGTTTCTGTACCTACTAAATGGGGCTAATTCTTCCTGTGCTATAGAGATGTCCTTATGCTCACATGAGGAAGTATTTGTAAATGTGCTTTGTAAATGCTGGAGGGTTACTCAAGTTAGTTATTTTATGATTATAGAGAAAATGGTCTATTCTTGAAATGAGCCAAGCTTATTCAAATAAACACGCATTAGCTGAGCTTTAATACCACAGAGGGAAACCGATACAGAGGTAACGGTCAACTGATGTGATAAAAGGTTAAGGGTCAAGATTAGGGTAGGCACAGGATGCTTTTGGAGCACAGAGAAGGATCACTTCCTGATGGTACTGAGGATGCTGGTAGAAGAGGTGATGCTGCAGGTGCGTTTGGAAGGAGGACCATTCCAAGCAGGGGGAAGAGCTTGAGCAAAAACCGCAAAGATGGGTAATACATACATGTGTAGGGAACTACCACTGTTCCAATAGGGATGCCAGACAAAAGGTCTTGTGATAAACCATTATGTCCTTTATGTAATGCTGTGCACAGCTTTGGAGAAAGGAAGTCGAGGGTACTTTGTCAAGCATGCTGCATCCCGTCTCTCCTGTGATGGAGCATGGACCCCTCCCACAATGCCTCGAGAATTACTAGAGCTCAGAGAAGTTACCTGACCAGAATCACACAAGCAGCTGGGGGTCTAAGCCAGGATTACAACTGTGGCCTGGACCAAATGGCCCTGTCCATCACACTTACAGCCTTAATCCACCTCTCCTCATTTACCCTGAACTGAAGAGAGGAGGGGATGGGAATTCCTTTTCTATCATAAATCCTCCCTTTGTGGTGGGCTAGTGCAGGGAACTCAGGGTCTGAGCTGGGTCTTCTGTTCCAAAGGGCCAAGTTAAGTCGACTGTGGCTGCTGTGGAAGTGGGGTCCCATGAAACCTGGCTGGCTGGTTGTAATTAATCACCCCAAGACAGCAAAGAAGGAGCCCAAGCTGTCAGAACACCCAGGAGGCTATGGCTGAGGAGTTTCGACAATTCACAATTTGCAACTCAGTGTCTCCACAGGAGCCTGGAGTTTTGGAAACTCTGGAGCTCAGCACAGACCCTGAGGCTTGGGAGCCTTGTCCTTTTGGACACCTTACCCCAAGGAGCTCTCCAAGCCCCTGACATTTGAGGGGTTGTCAGAGCTCTGGGCTGCCAGAGAAAGGCCTTGTCTCAGGAGCCAAAGTCATCAACAGAAATGGAACTGAATGAGCAGGTTTTTCAGAGGCTGGAAGAGAAACTGTTTCGAAAATTTGTTTTGACTTTTGCAAACACTGCCGTTCCCTCTGGCCCCGTAACTGAGTGGGGCTGGCGATACTGATTCATCCCTTGGTCTGTGGCTGAGTCACCCCGCTTCTCCTCATCAGAACGTTATGAGTATGCAGGGGAAAGGTGTTTAGTGGGCAGTCTCACTCCATTTTAGGGAGGTGGTGGTGCTAGGGGTTATGGTGGTTCTCTCCAAGCGGAATCCAGAAGGGGCCGGCACCAAGTAACTGAGTAGGAAAACAGTAGTCCATGGGTAACTGACCTAGACGACAGACTTTCTTTTGGTGAGGACAGGAGAGGGAAATCTAACCGGGCAGGAAATAAGACAGCCGTGTCCCTTCCATTCATCAGGACCTTTCTGAGAGTTAAGCAAATGCCTACGAAGGTGCTGAGCAAATACTTGGAGTAGCAAGTGCACCGTATCTTCTACGTGCCTTCTGGCTTTGTCTTCCTTTTCCTCCGTCTTTTCCTTCCTACCCAGTTCCTTCCCTCTGATTCTATTTGCAAACCTGGACTAAATTCTAAAGGGTTTCTTTTAGCCAAGGGTCCATCTATAAGAATAGTGCTACTGGTAGAGATGATGTAATGAATTTAATAAAGTGATTATTTATGCCCGGGGCTCTGCGGTTAATAAGAAACACCTTGCGGTTGTATGGCCCCACATAGTTTACCAAACAACTTTAGATTCATTACCTCATTCAGTTTGCACTTCAATTTCATGAAATAAATAAGTAAACTGTATTATCCCCATTTTCCTAAAGCTGAGATCCAAGAACAGCTATGAGCTGATGATTTCCCAAATATTTTCTTCTGGTTGTTTTCTACTTTGTGTTGTTTTCTACTTGGCGTTGCTTTCAACTTTAGTTTGAGACATAGCCCTCTACCTGCTTGACATCACTACCATGAGGATCCACAGGGCGTTGAAACTCAGCGTATTCGTAACTGGCTGTATCGCCTCTCACCCCTCCCTCTTTCCCGCTGTTAGTTTTTCCTGGTTCTGGTTCAGTGGAAAGCCCCTGCTAGTCATCCAATCAACCAGGAGAGAGACTTGTTTTTTTCTCTCTGCAGCCCCACATCCAATCAGTTACCATCTCTTGTAGATTCTCCCTTCTTATAATCTCAAAAGTCCGCCTCCACTGCTTCTAACCCAGTCTGAGCTGCCATTATTGCCAGCCTCTTAACCAACTTCCGTATATTGAGTTTGGTCCCACCAAGCCCACTTTACACAACTGATTGAGTGGTCTTTGTAATGTGAAAGTCTGATCGTAGCCCTTTCCCCCTCCTGCAAGTTGAAACTTTCACTGGTTTCATGGGCCTATAGGACAAATTCAGATACTTGATTATTTGTGATCTGATAATTGCTAGTATTTATTCTATTTTAGTTTCTTATTTATTGGATTCCCATATTAGACCATTTTACACCCCATCCCAAGCCATGAGACTATGTGTTTCAACAAGGTTGAAATTTTTCACTTCTACCCACACCTTACTCATCTGTGTTCCCCACTTCTTGTCCGGCTAACATCTGTGTGCTTTCAGGTGTCACACTGCCTCCTCCGGGAAGTCTTCCTTGAGTACCTGTCCAAGTTGCCTCTTCTGGGTTTTCACAGTATTTTATGTTTCCTTCTACTATCACGCTTACTTCATTACTGTTTTATTTTTACTTTTTTTCCCTCTGCTTCCTTTTTGAATGTAGAGGCTGTGTCTTATTCAACCTTAGCTTCAAGGGCTCTGGCAGCAGTCACGCACATTGTAGGCTCTAGAAGCAGTCTTGTACATTGTAGGTCCTTGATGAATGCTTCAGACTTACGGTAAGCTATCTGAGGTCCTCCACTCAGAGTGAAGGGACTGCTATTCAAACCCCAGTCTTGTTTCTCTATGTCAAGCGCTGCATGGAGGGAAAAAATAACTGAGAGACCAAATTGCAGGAATGATCAGAACTCTTTCTGCTCCAGTAGATGGATGTGATATAGCATATAATTTATGATACACCATAATGAAACGTAGTTGGACTGTTCAAATGTTTCCTGCGAAGAAAGCTTTTCCGGTCTCATCTTGTCTCCACTCTCTCTCTACTATCTTCTCTAGTTCTTTCACACTCTGAGTTTGCACCCCACATGGTCTTCACCTCTCTCAGAGGAAGGGGGAAGTACCCATGAAGTTTTGTGGTTCTTGGTTTTTCTGTTTCTGCTGGAAAGGTGAAAGAAACGTGGGTCTGCCTAGCCAGGCTGTCTCACCTATCCCTCACCAAGCCCCCTACCCCACAAAGGGAAATGCAAGTAAATTAGCAGTAACTGTGCCTGGAAAAGCAAACACACGGAGCAGTGCTTCTCTCCCACGTCGTATGCTTCCAGCAGTGTTTACTCCGCTAGAAACTTTAACATAACTAAAACAGCTTTCATCACCCTGGGAAGGACTGCAGAATCCCACAAGGAACGCCTCTGCCAACAAGCCCGGTGTTACATTTGGAGGTCATTGCGAAGGAGTTTCCCATTTCCTTAAGAAGAGAAAGGAGACCAGGAGGTGGAAGATGTGCCTAAGGCCCCTCAGCGAGTAACAAAGCCGCAGAGCCGGAATCCAGGTCTGCGGGTTCCACGTCTCCTGCTCTTTCAGCTATTGCAACAGCTCTGTGGACCCTCAAGGTTGAAAAGCCGGAAAAACAAATGCCATTCATCCCGGAACCACGGGCAGTTAGCATCTCAGCAAGCTTCTGAGGGGTTTGGACATCTAAGTTCATTTTGAGGGATGAGATGTTCCATTAATCATGGAAACTGATAATATGCTTTCATCTGAACAATTTTTTTTTTCAGAGCCAACACTAAATGTTCACTATTTTCCACGTCATTTATCATCTCTCTATATCAGAGGAGAAAAAAGAAGAAAGGAAGGAAGGAAGGAAGGAAGGAAGAAAAAAGAAAGAAAGAAAGAAAAGAAAGAAAAGAAAGAAAAGAAAGAAAGAAAGAAAGAAAGAAAGAAAGAAGAAAAGGAAAGAAAAAAGAAAGAAAGAAAGAAAAGAAAGAAAGAAGGAAAGAAAGAAAAGAAAGAAAGAAGGAAAGAAAGAGAGAAAAGGCAGCAGGCCGTGTCCACTGTCCACTCACGTATTTGGCTGTGGTGGAGTGGATGGGCTGGTTTAAATTTGTCAGTTGCTGGCTCCAATTCCCAGTGCCCTGCCTCTGAAGCTTGTTCCTGTTGAATTTTAAGAGGGAATGAAATTAGGTCTCCACATAGGACCTTTCATACTTTTATTTCCTTGGGTGTTCCTGAATGGCACACCAGGATGGAAAGCAGTGCTGTGCATTTGACCCTACTGAGAAGACATTATGCTCTGAAGAAGAAATTACTCACAGCCTCTGTGTCACTATTTGAAACACATCTAAAGCCTGGCTATGCAGATACTAATTATGAGCATCTGGAGACTTTAAAACATATCAGGAAAGAAAATTTAGGCTATAAGGAATCTTATTGCCGATTTATCTGAATCTCGGTTGTATTTTTTTTTTTAAAGGAGAAAATCACAGGGCAGAGTAGGGAGGTGACATGTCCCAAAGTCATACAGTGAGTTGCCAACAAATAAAGAATGGATATCTCTGCTTCGTAGCTGATTTTTACAACTGATGTGATCCTTAAAACATTGTCACCATGGCTGATTACAGAGGCCCCGTGCCCAAAACAGGGCTTGGTCCTTTCTCTTTAACTGTTTTCCATGCAAAAGTATGATCTATACGGCCTTTTGTGGTTAACTCTCATTTTTATGGATAGTAAATCTTCCCAGGACCCAAGCTGCCACTTTTCTAGGATCTGCCCCTTCACTCTCTCCGTTCTTCACAATGGTTGCCACTTCCCCCATTTTCCTTGGACTTTCTTTCAGAGTTGCACTTCGTGGGGTCACTGAAAAGCCTCTTTCCTTCAAACACAAGAGAATAAGGTAATGCTTTACATTCTAATAATTTCTTGAGACTTCCACTCCAAAGGAGGTCTCGGGGGTGGGTAAGGGAAGTGAGGCAGGGACGAAGGAAAAACAAACACAAGATGATGAATGACTGAGCTGTCTACCATTTCCCAAGAGCATCCAATTGATGGCTGGCTCATGGAGGATGCCTTGGAAAGGTGGGAGAGAATCACTACGTATCAGAACGTTTCATGATTGAGTGAAGAGGAAGGGGAAGCCATTTATCTGCTTCGTCTTTACTGCTGCTATATCTCACTGGTCATAATGTTCCCCACAGAAGTTAACTCTCCAAGAGTTAGCATCATCTGACACCCCCAGAGATGACCTGCTGTCCATCGGTGGTAACTGAGTGAGCTGGAGGTTGGAGCTGCTGGAGCTCACACCACAGTGGAGGGTGACAGAGGCCATGCAGCGTCCTGGTCCTTGCGCCGGGGGAAGGTGTAGACAGTCAGGCGTCGAGATAGGAGGTGACACAAAAAATCCAGGAAATACTGCTCAGATGATTGTCTCAAGCAGATCTGGGATGTACAACTGTAACCGGAAGCTTCTGCGCATCATGGATGGAGGACGTCAAAGTTCATATCTTGAAGACAGGCCTTGAGAAATCATTTTTCGATTTGAATCCTATGCTTTGCCTAAATATATCAACTGTTTATCAGCCCTTCTGCCCTTCTGTTCAGCCATCTCTGTCCTCTCATTCTTCACCTCTCCTTTCTCTCTCCTCTGTATTACCGTCTCCTTAGATAAAACCTCTTAACCTTAAAGATGGATTGAGACATCCTGCACTCCCATTGCCAAAACAAAGCAAAAGTTTGAAGAGAAAGATTAAAGATAGGTTTTAGAGTTTCTTGAAAATGAAGTTTAGGAGCTTGGATGTCATTGGTCTCTAGTGAGGAGTGATGCAGTACTTTTGCTCAAAGCAGTCCTCACCCAGGTCCCCATACCTCAGATCCTTTCTTCTCCAATCCAAGTATGACCCATTTGCCAAGACAAATCTAATTTTATCACCTTTGCTTCCATGTGAGAGCTCTGTAGTTATGGAGTGTCTACTAGATTCTAGGTACAGAGCAAGTTTCTAGGCATAGAATAGTATCTTCATGCCATTTAAGTCCGGCAAGAAGAAGTGAAAAATTCTGGGATGTGGGGAATACTGGGTGCCCATAGGAGGGGATCCCTGAACTGCCTGGGAAAAGATTTAGGCAAGACTCCTCAGGAAAAATGGCATCTGATGTATGGAATGAAGGATAAGAAAAAGTTAATCCAGATCTCTGCAGAGAAAACTATGTGTAAATGGCTGGGAGGCAAGAGAGAGCATAGTTCTTCTGTGACCACAATAGGAACTGACCAACTGAAATACTTAGAGCTTGGAAGGTGTGGCAGCCAAGCTCCAGGATGACCTTTGGTGATTCCAGTCTCCCGGTATTTATTTATACTCTTGTGTAGTTTCCTCTTGCATTAAATAGGGTGGATCTGTGTAATCACTAAGATACTTTGAAAATGATAGTGTGTGAACTTCAAGGTCAGGTCAAAAAGACATTACAGTTTGTACCACGCCCTTTCTTGGATCACTTCATCTCATGGAATGCCAACTGCCATGTCATGGGGACACTCTAGCTGTCCTGTGGAGATGACCCCGTGGAGAAGAACCAAGACCTTCCACCAACAATGAGCATTCCCTTGCCAGAGGCATGAATCAGCTACACTGGAGAAGATCCTCCAGTTCCAGTCCAGCCTTTAGATAACTGGAACCCCAGATGACATCCCAACTGCAACCTCACAAGGATCCCAAGCCAGAGCTCCCCAGCTGAGCTGTGTAAGATAATAAATAGTATTATTTTAAGGCATGAAACTTTGGGGTAATTTGTTGCAGAGCAACGGACTACTGATGCAAGAGGAAAGGGGGTATGAACTAAGACTGAGGAAGGGGGCAGGAGTCAAACCATGTGGGATTTGTAGTTCCCATTAAAATGTTAGAACTTTGAGAACAGCAGCGAATCATTAATGAGCTTTAAGCAGAGGAGTGAAGTCATCAGGTATGGTCTTGTGGACTCCTTGAGATCAACTGTGTGCTTTAATTTCTCTTTCTTACTGGCACTGAATACTATGCTGTGCATGAAAGCATGACAAATGTAAATTTCAACTGGAGAATGATAGATCAAAGACAGTATAGGATCTCTCAGCAGCAGCAAGAAAGGAGGACCTCTGCTTCCCAGACCAAGTAAAATGGATGGAATGCAACTCTAACATGCTCCCACTCCCCACCAAACCCGTATTTATGGTTGAGTGGAGTGAAATGCCTGCTGTCAAGCTTGTTCAATGCGCTCTCTTTACAACGTGGGTGTTGGGGGGGACAGGAAGAACATCTGCCTAACAGACATATCATAATGTAACAGGATTTTTCCAAATATATTTATATTCTTGGTGTGGGAGTTGGAGTAATGATTTGACCTCAAAATGTCAAAATATGTGAAATAAAACTGTAGAATCATACAATCTTGGAGTAATAAAGAGACTGGAGAAATAATTTAGTTCAACTTCCAACTCAACACGGGATTCATCTATAAAGGGACTAATAATAGCAGCTACAATTTACTGAGCATGAATTGTTAGGCACTTAGCTGAAACCTTCCATAACGCGATCTGATTCACTGTCGAAGCACACCTGAGAGGCGGGTATTATTTTTGCTTTTTAAAAATAAATAGTCAAGATTTAGGCAACCTAGGCCAGTGCTTCTCAAACGCTAAGTGTGCATCTGAATGGCCTGAAGACCTCTCTAAAGTCTAGATTCAGACCTCTTGTTGAACTATCGCTAGAGAAGCACTTTCTTTATGATTGAATCATTGGTCCTTTGAGAGTTCCACGTGTCAGGGAGTCATGGAGATAAGGAAGGGAAAACTTGGATACCAACACACCTCTTGAACCCATAACGTGAATTAAGGAATGACTGGGTAAATGGTGGCGTGCAGGGGTGCAGGATTCTAGAATGAGTCCAGGCATTTACTAATCTGAGCCAGATCTAAAACAATGGCAATGGAGGAGGAGGAGCCACTGTAATCAGCACCAACTTCCTTTTTTTTTTTTCCCCCACACTATGTCCAGTCACCAACAGGTATATGGCCTTGGACATATTGATACATAAAATATGTCATGAGTCATATTAGATCCTCCCCATAGAAATGGGCCCTATTGATTACCTGAGTCTACTTTTGCTCCTATTCCTATAGATAGAATAAGGCATAACAAGTTGCCAATGAGAAAAATGAATTAGGGCTCTGGTGGACTGAATTCATAAGCTATGAGTGGAAAAGTGATTGTAATGTTCCTGCAAACTGGCTATATGCTCTCAAATACCAAGCTAACTCATTTAGTCTCCAAGAGAACATGGTGGTGTATAGGAAAGACGTCGAGCCGGGAGTCAGAACACCTAAGTTCTAATATTTCCTTAGTAGCTAATTTCTTTATGTCTTCATCTAATCTTAAAAAAGGGAGGCAGGTGGGGATCAGCCCAAAGAGTCGGTCAGGCAGTCTTCTTGATCAGAAATTCTAGGCATTAACTTCACACGCTACAAGCAAAGCTTTGGGTTCCATAGGAGACAGGCACTAAGCATCTCATAACCAAGAACCAAATGGCCAATGACTTTACTTTCTAACAACAGCAGCAGGCAGGAAAAAAAAAATCGGGAATGTTCAAAAAAAATGGAACAGTGATGTTGACAAAGGATTCTAATCTGTTACTCACTTTTTCAGGGCAGGATGTATTTCTCTCAAAACCCAGCCGAGACAAAAGACTCACAGATGGATAGTGGCAATTCATGCCGTCTCACCACTCAGTTCAGAACGTACTGAATTAATAGACACTTGGAAGCCTCTCTCAGTTCCATATTCTCGACTCACAAATAGGAATTATGAGGTCTTTGACGTCCTGCTGATATTATAGTGTTTCTTGATGTTCTTTGGGTAAATTTCTTTAAGTGTCTCTATCCTCGGCTGAAATGGTATCTTATAATTTTTTCCATCAATAATCCTTGGTGACGTGTAGAAGATGAGCCCTAAAGTGCTGCCATCGACCATGGGGAGACCAAGTTTCCATTTAGATGATAAACCACAAGAATTTTAGAAGCTATGGGCCAACTTTTATGGAGGTTTCTTGTTAATATTACTCATGATATATTTTCCCCCCTGTTACTCCAAAGCCATATCCTTTTCAGCAACTGGAAAGAGTGTGTATTGTCTGAGTTCAGTGTCTGCAGAGGCAAAGGCTTGGGGAAAATGAGGCTTCTTGGGTGTGGATTCAGCACCCGATTATAGGATGGCAGGATCGAACATGTGATAGAGTCGACCATTTTTAAAATCAGATTTTAGAGAGTGAAAGGCAAAGAGAAAAGAGAAAAGAGGAGCTCATGTTTACCGACACCAGCTACGTGCCAAAAACAGGCTCGTACCTTTACTCACATTTGCCCAGGTCCTGAGAGGGAGCTATTATTCTCTGCTCTCCAAGGAAGGAACTTAAGTGAGTCTGTAGCCCTTAAAATAACATGCCCATGTTCACACAGCTAGCAAGCTGCTGAAAACCAGTGGCTCCAACAGGTCTTTGAGATCTAGACTCTAAATTATTCTCAACATCCTTGGCCCTGCCACTTGTTTGCTAAGTTCCCTTGGATGAGTTACTTAACCCAGCAGAGCCTCCAATTCTTCATCTATTAAAAAAAAAAAAAAGGAGTGTAGGGTGCATGTGATGCTTTTAACCAGAGTGAATGGAATCCTTAGTAACAAACTGTAAATATTAACGTCGCTGACATCATCATTATTGCAGCAGGCTGCCTCTTTCAAACAAACAGGTGAATAAACTACTAGAGTAATGCTACGGCAGAGGAGGAGGGGAAGGGGACAAGAAGAAACACACTGCTATTGTCCCCCTGACTTGCGTGCTGACATGTGGTTTGCCTGTGTGATCACGTAGGTGACACTCTGGGAGTCCACCATGTGCTCCTGGAATCATAGTCAGGATGAATGGGGGCAACATTCATAAAGAAAATCCCCCTTTTTCTCCTTTTATCTTCCCCCCAGTTGCACTCTCTCCTCTTCATTTCCTACTCTGGCCCCTTGTCCATTTGTATCAAGTCCCCATATCATCCCTTATCTCTGGACACATCCTCTTCTTGAGAGGTGAGCTGTAGAGGTGGGGAGGGGTGGTCAGGAGGTTGGATGTAACTGGTCAGATTCATGTGGATGAGGAGAGCCCCCCACTTAGAGAGAATGTAAAGGAGAGGATAGGTTGTATAGTTATCCAGAATTACCCAAATTTAGCTTCCTAAGCTGCCAGTGTTGAAGAGAACTGCGAATTTATTTATTCCCAAACACTAAACCAGACTGGGTAGGAGGGCCCTTAGAAATCATCTAGAATCCTTGGTGCATTTTAGAGATCAGGAAACTGAGGCACAAGACAAGGGACTTCGACCACCAGGTTGTGGAGGCAAAGGCTGTTCTGGCTGTCAGTCTCTCTCTGATATGCTCTAGTCCCTCGTCCCTCTCTCATCTTTTGCTTGGAGATATGTCGGAGTGACCTCAGGTATTCTGAGTTGCCACTTCTGCCCCTGTCCTCCTTACCCCTAGGTTCCTGACTTGGGAGCTTCAAATGATACTCATCTATCTTACTTTCCTTATCCATTTCAAAACCGTCTAACTTTACCCCCAAATGGGTTACTCTCTTTCCAATTCTGAATTTCAACCCCAGAGCATTCTCCAGCAAAAACTCAACAGAGGGAAGTCAACTGACAACAAATATGTTCCAACTTACAAAACTAGTATCTGTGCACACAGTTTTAAACACTTGTGTGTGTGTGTATTCCACAACATACGTCCTACCAGCAACTGACTTGCTTTTGAACATTGGACAAGCAAGACCACATTTCTTGTCTCAGACTTTTAGCCCTTAAGGATGAGAGGGTTTGGTCAGATTACTCAAAGTTTTCATCTTTCTCTAGATGTATCTCTGAGTCAGTTGCTGTATTTGTGAGTTCTCTCTTTTATAACCTACACCCTTGAATTATCAAATGTACAAGCCAAGTTGACCAACCTAGTAGTAGAGGTGCATTTTAGGGGAGCTCCAGCCTAATTTTTGCAGAATCGTGATAATTCTTTTTTTTTTTTTTCAAGTTTTTGGAGTCTCAGAATTAAATGCCTTGGTGGAAATCAGTAAGTAAGTAAATAAATAAAGCAAGCAAGCACACAAGCTAATGAATTCATGTTGCATTCCATTCGGAAATCTTTGTATTTTCGTTTGTGGTGTTCCTTACCCCACCCCCTTTTTGGAGATCAAAAGGTCCTCTTTTGGACCAAGGGGAAAATCAGGTTTTAGAAATTGCCACACTTTCCCCACCCTCCCTCAGAAGAGGCGGCAGCTTCGGCTTCTTGGATCTTAGCAATTGCGTTCCCCCTTTGTCCCAGAGGTGGTCCATGGGAGGACCCAGGCCATTGTCCGAGGCTCCAACCTTTGTTGGATTCTTGAGAAAGGGCTGCTGAGGCAGACGCAAGACCTGCTTTTAAGTTTTCCCGCCTCAAAAAGTCTATTGATGCGTTTTGTGTGGTTACTTGTGGGGGTCAGGCTTCTGATCTGACCCCTCGCATCCCCGGGTAATTAGAGCATGCAGAACAGCACCTCCTCCCTGGCTAATTGGCTCTCTCAATGAACCTTTCAGAGAGGAAGTTTGTCTACATCTCACTTGCCCTCTGCAGCAAACTTCAGGCCCAAACACATTCATCTGTCTATGTGATGGGATGGAGACTTAGGAAGTGATTAGAAGGGGGATCAAACAAGCTCCTGATTGCCCCATTAGGAATGGGGCCCATTAACTCTTTGAGAGCTGTTTACCACCCTGGTGGGAACTTGATTGCCACTGAAGACACTTTCTCAGGCTTGGCAATGCTGACATGTCTATAACTTATTCCCAGAAAGTTGCTCCTGGGATTGACCTGGAAATCAGTTGGCATGGTGGAAAAACAGCAACATACAGCTTGATGTTAACAAACACCTTAGGAAAAGACAGGAAGCAGCCAAGGAAGGGAGATGTAGCAGAAAATAGTTATTTTAATAAGTAGTGCTACAGTGGTGGCAGCAATTGGGGCATAGGAGGCAATGAGGGTTCTGCCCTATGACTGTCATTATGGCCACCAGCTCTATGGAGATTCATGCAGTTTAATTCAAGGAAGCAAGTGTGAATGCTAAATAGCCCTCCAAACAAGATCTCCCTGCACACGATCCTTGCAGACTGCCCTCCAGCCAGGCCACTCCATCTGGTAATGGCCACATGATATTTCCTGCAGGAGAGAGTAAGAAGGATCCTTAGCAGGCTCCAGTCAGACAAATAAGGCCCTGGTTTTGTAGGTCATCTCTTGTTTTTCATGAATGATTTACCTCTCACTTTCCTGGCAGTACCCAGGTCATTCACAAACTATAACTTGAATCTTCCCTGACAGGTTGTGACTTTTAGGGGTTCTTAAGTGGTGACTTATGTGAGCGAGAAACACTAAATGTGAAAAATAAAGACAAATGCCAGGCTGTTAACGCTGGCTACTTCAAGGGTGGTGAGGAAGAAAGGAGGAGTGAGAAGGTGGGAGAAGAGCATTTTTTTTCTTTTTACAGCCTTGAGTACATGCCTCTCATGGTAATGCAGTAAACGTTACTTTTAACAATGTGAAAGAAAAAACTTTTAAAAATGTGTTTACATATTTTTCATAAAGAGAACATGCAAGTTGGCTTTTATTTATCTTGGCTTTTTTACTCATCTTGCATCTTGCGTCATATGGATAATTAAGCATGAGATCTTGCTAGTGACAGAAAGTCATATTTAAGAGTTCATATGGGTCAACTACATATTTGCATATAGAATCTCAGTTCCACCTTTTACTTGCTGGCTAGTCTGGGGCAGGTAATTTAATCAATTTCATCAAAGGAGCCAAGATCTAAATGGAGATATTTTATAAATATCTTAGGGGTTTGCCATGTGGATTAAAAAAATGCACATACAGTGTCCAGTAGAGCACAGAACGTTAGGGGATGGCTTTGTCAATGGAGCAAATGTCGGTGCTATCAGTATAGTTCAAAGGACTGTGGTCCAGATGTTAAGTCAAGATCACCCAACAGGAGAGAAAGTGTACACTCCAGATCCTCTGATTCCACGCTATCTACCCTCTCAGGACCCCAGGTGGGTCCCTCTGAATCCTCACTGTCATCGTTAAACAGAGCATGTTTGCTTTATTATCTCCATTTTTTAATAGGAAGAAATAAAAGAAAACTTTTAATCCTGGCTGCTCGAATAGTCCAGAACTCTCTTCACAGACTAACCAGATCTACGTACTCTTAAGAATCCTCCTGAGATTCCGGAGGTACCACTGATAATTTCCCATCTTAGGGTAGAGGGTAGGGGTGCAGTATTCTTGGGATTTTTCTCAGTATGGGATTTTAACAAACTGAACCCACTGGTGGAGATGGTCTGATCCCTTTCTCCTGCATCGTGAACTCCTTGAAAACATACATTATACATCTATGTACAGTATCCTTCACTTGTCTTAACCTTTGAAAGGGCAATAATAAAAATTTAACCAGTGGGAAAAAAAAAACCTAAAAATTAATAAATCCATGAATATAGCACAGAGAATTTTCCCAACTAGATTTTAAATGTTAATGATGCAAGAGAGTCTTATTCATTCTTACATCCCAAGCAACATATGCTGTGCCTGGGGCACAGCAGGGACTCAGTAAATGCTTGCGGAATGAATTTAGCTACTATTTGAAAATTAAAAAAAAAAATTAAGGCATCAAGGAACCATCACTTCATCTACTGCCGGCAAGATATGTCCTTGGGTAATCACCCAGAGAGGAAGGTAAGGCCAGACTCTGAATTTTTTTGGACCAAATGGAAAGAAAAGAAGAGAGAGGTGGAGGCAATAAGGAGAGGAGGAGCCGGTGGGGAGCTGGAGTTGGGGGTGGTGGGGGTGGACGGAGAAGGAAAGAGGAAAGAAGAGAAGAAGAAAGAAATCAGGTATGTGCCCCTAAATCCTGCCTGAGGGAAAGTACACACAAGGAAGGGCAGTGCAATTGGGCCCTGGCATGTGAAAGGAACGAGACAGAGTCCGAATTTTCTGAATTCACAGTGGAGGTGCTTGTAAGGTGCTCAGTGGTGTACGTGACACAGACTTCTATTTTCACGCCTTCCTACGAATTCATGCCGGTTTTACACAGATGCACTTCAGTTCCCTGCCGTTGTCTCACTTCACATGCGTGCGCGCGCGCACACACACACACACGTTTTATCTTCCTATGTATATATTATAGAGGCAGCAGTATCTGCTAGAAAATTTTCTTAAGCTTCACATTCAGGTTCATGGCTCAGAGGAAAGACCAGGACTGGAACCTGTTACAGTTTGACTCCCTGCCCAGAGCCCGTAGCACTGTGTGGGCTGGGAGCGCTTAGAGGCAGAATGCTGTGCTAGGAGGCAGAGTGGCCTGGGATCAGAAGACCAGGCTTCCAGGCCCTTGAGTTCTGCCACCACTTACCTGTGGCCCTACACCTAGACTACCTTTTTCTCTTACAGCCTCAGCTTTGCTCTTGTGAATGGAGGAATTCAGAACAAAACATCTTTCGGGTTTCCTCAGTTTTGAAGTTTTCTATTTTGTCTTTTTTCCATGACTACTTAGGCCCAGGACTTGGAAGGAAGGCGTCTACTGGGCTGGTAGCTTCTTTCACTGAGTGTGCTGTCTAGGTTCTTGGGAAGGGCTTTATGTGCCGTATCTCATTTAATCCTCTGAACAGCCCTGAAGGAGGCCATTGCTCTTCTGTTTGATAGGTGAGGGCCAGAGCTCAGGGAGGCACGGTTTGATCTTGTAAGTCCTGAGGTGGCCCTTTTTATAGGAATGCCTTCATAGGAGCTTCACAGGTATGAGCTCTACACAGCCATCAGCTGAGTGCCTTCCTTCCTTTCAAGTTCTCTACTGCCTGGGGGCCTCAGCTACACAAATGATAGTGATGCAAAGGCAACACCCAGAGAGCCATCTGTTAACTTCCCTTTCCCCAAGAAACTGCCTAGTGTGAAGTCCATATGTAGGCTGGGAAGTGGGAGACATAGGGCTTACTCTTTCTCTCCATAATCTTGCTGTTTTTTCCTTGAGAAGTACATTTTCTTCTCTTGGATTCAGTTGCCCCAACTGTAAATGAGGGGGAAGTGTGGCATGGATCAGAGACCTTAGAAGGCTCTGGACTATAGCATACAAAGGTGCTGGTGCTTAGTTTAAATCCTAAGCGTCTCCTTTCTGCACGTATGCCCTTTTGCAAGCTACTTAACTTCACTCAAATTCAGTTATTCTAGCTATAAAATGGAAGTGATACGACCTAGTTCGCTGCAGGATTTGTGTTGAGTACTGAGTGAGCTAATGCGTAAGAAATGACCAGCATCATGCCTAGCGCCTGGTCAAGTACTAATGAACTATTGCTGATGACCTCTTGATGGATAACATGTTGTAGACCAGCTGGTTTCTAAAGACTCTACCTGAGATCGTTAAGAACAGACTCTAGGTACAGATTTTTGAACCCTGAGCCATGAGTATAGTTGTAAGTTGGGGAAGGGCCTTCTAGGAGGAGGGCCCAGCACATACACAGGATGGAGCCAGTTGTGTTGGGAAGTGAAATAGCTTCCTAACGATTCGAACACTGGGCATGCTATGGAGTGGGGTGGGGCCCCTGCAGGAAACTAGCCTGGGAAAACAGGCAGAGGGGAATCAGGAAGCACCGTAGACGGCAGGTTACAGAAGGAGGGCTGTCTCCTGAAGGTGGTGGGGATCAGAGGACTGTCAGATCAGGTTTGGGTTGTAAAGTGAAGAACAGTGGTGATGTACATATTTCTGTCCAACACACGCTTAGCTAATGAGCTGGTTTTATTTAGATTGTGTGTTGATTTAGAAATGATTTGGGAGGCTGGGCTTGAATGAGTGATGAAGTGTCCTGGGGGCTCTCCCAAAACCACTTCTTGGCACTGCCACTGGTGGGATTCAGAGGGAAGAGAGAGAAACAGGACCTCGGGAGGCCTGCAGAGAGGCTTTTGTGGTCATCTGTGGAGGGGTGCTGTAAGCTGGATGCAGGCAGTGGCCAGGGGCATGTGGAGGCACAAGTCCAACCCACTCGGAGGCTGGAAGGGCAGCTCTCTCTGGGACTGGCCGCCAGTCTGGGCTTCATGCTATGGTTCAGAAACCTGACCGCTGAGACGGTTACCCACCCCAGGGCTGCTCTGTGGAGCCAAGGCTCAGCACACAAGAAGGATGGTGAGCTCAGCTCCTGGGTCCCTGGGGACCACTGCTTGCAGGAGGAGCACAGGCATGCCAGGTAGGAGTTTCTCAAATGTTCGTCCTCCTCCACCCCTTGATTTTGGGAATGCATAGAGAACCACTGTGGTTTGGATGTGAGACTTAAAGCTCAGCAGCCAAATGAAGTCAGGCTGTCCGTCTGTTCTAAATTTAACTCCTTTACCACGTTTGGGCACAGTACCTTGTCTGAGGTTGTTTTCTACCCAGAACGTATAATGTCAGGGCGTGCCAGGGAGGGATGCAGGCGATGATGGCAAAGGGCCTCAGAGAAGAAAATGTGAGCAGCTCCTGCAGCCAATCTGATTAGTGCAGGAACTCCTAACTCTGCCCTCCACCCCGAAACCTCACTTGGTCCACAGTGACTGGCTTACAGGCAAGCTGCTTTCTTCAAACGGAATTGAACAAGATGACCGTTTCAGCGTCTCTGTGCACAAGCATGATTCAATATTCCTTTCCTTTAACTTCTTGTAGGAGCATACCGTTTGGAAAATATTAATAATTACAATTTTAAGCATTTGCCATGTACAAAACACTGGGCTAAGCATTCCCTATTTGTTATCTCATTTAATCCTTATGGCAACGCTATGGATTAAGTACTATTACTAGCTTCCTTCTGAAGATTGGGGATAAATTAATCTTTGAGTGATTGAATAACCTGCCCAAGGCCTCACAGTTGACCAGAAAAAAGGATCTAGACTTGAATTCAATATTATCTCAAACTGGACAGTCCTGCATAGATTCCTTTCTTCAGGGAAGTACCTCCGTGCACCCCATGAGCCAGCCTGCTATTCGTGCAGAGGCAAGAAAGCATCATCCCATTATACAGATGGGGGAAAAGGAGGACCAGAGCAGGTTAGGGACGTGCCCTAAATCATACAGGAAGTGAACAGAAGAGCAAGAACTAGAACCAGGACGCTTGTCTTCAAGAAAATGATTTAGGATAAACAGCCAGTCTGCTGTCAGATACCCTAAAACACAAAAACACTTTCCACATTGAACTACTTTGAAACTTAATTTTAAAAAATGGCAAAAGCAGAACACAGAGTTTCCATGCATCCTTTGCCCAGACTCCCCCAGTGACAACGTCTTCTATAACTAGAATGCAATGGTCAGAACCAGGAAATTAACATTGGTGCACCTTTCACAGAAGGCTTTACTGAAGTTCTACCAGTTTTGCCAATGATATCTCTCTCTTCCAGAATCTTACCAGGATCCCACATGACATTTAGTTGCTATTTCATCTTGGTCTCCTTCAGTCTACAATCGGTCTTTCGTCTTCGTCTTTCACAGCTTTGACACCTTTGGAGGGCACTGGTCAGTTATTTTGTGGAATGTCCCTCAGTCTGTGTTTGTCTAGAGGTCTCACATGACTGGACTGAGGCTGTGCATCTGAGGCAAGAACATCACCAAAGTGATGCTGCAGCTTTCTTATGGCACCATGTAGCCAGATCTATGATGTCTATGTGCCTAATTACTGGTGGTGTAACCTTGATCACTGGGAGAAGGTCATTTCTGCTGGTTGCTCCACTGTGAAGCTGTTATCCCTCCCACTCCCACCACCACTTAGGAAAGATACTTTGAGACTCTATCTCTCCTGTTTCTCCTCAAACTTTCACTCACCAGTTAGCATCCACTAGTAAAATTTGTACACAACAAGTCCTGTGCTCTTTGCTCACTATTGACTTTCAATGTCTCTCTTTCCTTCTGGTTATATTAATGTGAATTCTACTGTAAGGGAGTACTGTCCATTCACGGCCGCTTATCTATATAATCAAATAGTTTACATCCTCACAAACTCATGGCTATGCATTTGTTATGCATTACAATTCAGTACTATCATTTTCTGTCTTGTTGCTGAAGTCGCTCGGCTTTGGCTATTCAGAGCTCCTGCAGGTTTGCTGCCAGAGATCTTGCATCACACTGATTCCTGACTTTCTTCTCATTAATTGAAGCAGATGCCTAAAATAGAAACAGCGACGACTTCTTTGGTTCCTCTTTTTCTCTTATTTCCTACACCCTCTTCCAACTCATCCCTTGTTTCCAAAGTCTGTTCACTTCAGCTCCAAAATGTCTCTCAAATCTCCCCTCGTGGTCTCTTTTCAGTTTGGCCTGGATTACTTCTCATTTTAAACACTGTGACATTTTGGTCTTTCTCTTTACAGACCCCTCCACCCCCAATTAATCCCTTTTCCACACTGCAGATTAAATAATGTCCTGAAAATGTGGAGATCAGATCACACCCCCTACAGAGGCTCCGGCTTGCTCTCAAAGAGAGAACTGGTATTTCTTAACGTGTCTTGTAAGACCATCCATGATTTGGCCACAGTCAATTTCTTCAGTTCCATCTACTGCTCCTCCCATATGCTTTGTGCTCCTGCCCCCTGAGTTCCTCACCTTTTCCATAACGTGCTACAGCATTTCATCTTTTTGTGTTTTTGCACATGCTGTTGATTTTGCTTAGAACGCCCTTAATCTTGAAGATGTGTTAACATCCCAACTCAGAGCTAGTTGCAACCCATGGAACTGAAGAAAGAGTTCCTCTCTCAACAGATAACCAATGATTCAAAGCATCTTCAGTTATTTTCACAACTTCTTGAGCACCTAATTTACAGTTTTGTGGGGTTTTTTTTCTGGACAAAGAGAAGGAGGTCTTGTGGAATATTCTTAATTATTCTATTTGAGTTGCAATCTTGTGATGGAGTTGACTGTCTCTTTTTTGAGTTGATTGCCTCTCCTTCTGTGGAATAACACCATCACCATTCTCATCATTACCTCATCATGACCTCATCATCACCAGCATTGCCTTGCCACTACTACCGACACCAAAATTTAACACTACCACAATCACTACCACCAATAAATCTGCACTACCATTATGACGGCACCACCAGCACCATCAAACCAACACCCAGACTAAACAACCATCACCTTACCACCACTATCACCATGAGCACAAGTACCTACCACACCGCTAAACCATCAAGAACTATCCTTTACTGAGTGGCATCTTACATCTGTTAACTCCTTTATCCCTTTATCTATCTATCTATCTATCTATCAATCATCTATCTTTGTGTCTCTGGATATATATATGTAGTTTCTTCATGTCTCATCATGTCTCATCTTCATGTCTCTCTCTCTATATATAGAAACTAAGCAATTTGTTCAACATTACTCAATTGGTAAATGTGGGAAAAAACAGAACTATAGAGTACAAGTACTGAGTGAATTTAGTTGTATGCTAATTCAACTTTCATACTGTCTTATATTCAACTTTCTTATTTTACAGGTGGAAAAGCTGAAGACAAGAGAGGTAAGGAGTGGCCCACATCTTGCTGACTCTTAAACCAGGACTATGTTCACTATGCTACAAAGACTCACTTTCCCCTCTGTGCTCTGATACTATCTTTGGATTTTTCCCATGGTATAATTTTTAAAGCATCTCATACATGCATTAATTGGACAAAATAACAGGCCAAAAGAAAATGAATACAGAACCCCATAAAAAGACTTAAAAGGTATGTGTAATTTTTTTTCTTCCCCAAATTTGAAAAGCAAACTTGACAACAAATTTTTTTTATTTGAATATTTGAATTTATCCCATTAACGCCGTAGGAATTTAATGTGCTATCCTGGAATGAAAGTGGAGGGATCACTCAGTGCCCCGGACTGCAGCTTGGTTGCCAAAAGAGAATTATGGGTCCATGACGAAGGAGAAAAGATGAAGTCTTCCGATGTGATTCAAACGGATGGAGAGGCAGTGAAGTGGAGAGAAAAAGGACGGCAGTGCCAGAGGGCAGGGGCAGATTTGGAGATTCCTCCTTAATCTCAGTGGTGGGAAAAGGCTCGGCCTTGAGTGACATGGATTAATTGCATATTTGAAGGATGAAATGGTTTGTAGCTTCTGAATGGTTTTCTTCCTCTGGTGAGGCACAGCCAGGTCCATGGGAGGAAGGAGCAAAGCTGCCACAAACTGAAAAGAGTTTTGAATTGGGGCTTCTGGTACTTGGATAGAGAGTGTGGCTTGGCCACAGAGCCTCTGGTGAGGTCTCAGAGACATTCTGCTGGGCAGGTTATGAAATTCTGACAACATCCTATTCTTCTTCCTTTTACAAATTCTGGTCTATGCACGACCCCCTCTTCACTCAGTCTTTCTAATGTGCTCCTTCCTCTGGGCCCTGAAATCCCAACTGAGGCAAAGTCAAGACTTTAATTGCCTACCCTAGATTCTCTGTGAACACCTGGTCTACCCTGTAGTTGTCCCTCATTTCTATATTCCTCTATAGAGTTAGAGTATTAGACTATTCATGGATGTAGGAGGTAGGAGAAGGAGCACTAAATGGAGAAACAGAAGACTAGGACTTATTCTAGAATGTACATGGAGTGAAGGAAGTAAGACTCTACACACAAGGCCACATACTGAGTTTGAGTCTTATTAAATACTGCAGCTATTAGTAGCTTAATCAGCTGTGCTTATTGCTTTCTGGCCCACGTTTCTCCATCCAACTCCAACGTATTTTCCAGGAAAGTTTACTGGTTCTTCATCTTGTCACCACCCAGCCAAGCCCCTCAGTATTTTGGCCTTATATTTTGTACTATGCATTCAATTTTTGTACTATGCATTCAATTTTTCATTCAAGAGCCAGTAAATACTTTTGTGGCTTTACTGTGCCCCCCCCCCGCCCCAAACACATACACACACACACACACAGAGAGAGAGAGAAAGAGCAAAGAAGAAGGAGGAGGAGGAGGCAGAGGAAGAGGAAGGGAGGGAGGCAAGAGATGGTGTGCTGCCTTTACTGAGATTATAGTAGAAAGAGAAAGTCAAATAATAATGAACAATTACAAAAATCGTTCCCAAGCATCGTGAAGGAGAAGCACAGGACAATTTACTTGGGTATCTAACCTGGGTGGGAGAGTTGGGATGGTTTTTTCTAAGTGCAGTTACATTTTGACTGAGAGATGAAGGATGAATAGATTTCAGCCAGATGAAGAGAAAAATTTGTTTCTAGGAAGAGCAAAAAATCAGTAAGTAAACCCCACAAATGAAGCGAACACTGGAGGAACTTCAGCTGTGGTTGTAGGGAATCGGGGGAAGTGGGGGAGTGGTGAGAGTTGAGGCAGGATGGTGAGGCAATGTCCAGATCATGCAAAGCCTTATAGGCTGCATAAAGGACGTCAGACTCTAGTCTCATGCCGTGCTTGTGACTGTGCATCCCCTGCAGAGTAGAGCCCTGCACAGAGTAGCTTCTTAATACATGTGTTGTGTGAGGCAACAGCTGGCCCAGGAGAATCCACTAAAGGTGTTGTTCTTTGTTCACTCCTCAGACAGACTCTTCTGCTGTAGTAGAGGTATTATGGGAAATGGGAATGTCACATACCTGAGCCTCAGTTTTCTCATCCATTAAATGGGGCATTATGATAATCACATGAGGCAATACATGAAAAGCACCCAGTACTTAGGGTATTGAGTCAAAGTTCTTAACCTTTGCCTCTGTCCCATGCTTTTAAATTTAGACAATCATTGATACTGTCATTTAAGGTAAAAATTATCCTAAATTGTTCGGTAAAGTTTGCATACCAGAAGATCTCCAGGCAAAATATAAAAATTAAACAACAGTATTACTACTAATTTTATATATGTGTATATATAAAATGTATATATGTGTATATATATATATGTGTGTATATATATTCCTTGGTCTCTTTTACAAAGCATGTCGATGTTAGAAAGTTAGGCAATTCAATTGTCACTTAGCTATTTGGTGATAACAGTGGGACAAAAACCCAAGTCTCCTCCTTACTGGCCTTTTACCGTCCGGTCCCTTTTATCTCCAACTCCTCATCTCTAATCTCCTCCCACCCTCGCCACTCACATCAGTGCTGAATCCCCACTCTGCCTCTAAATACGCGACCCAAGGCTAGTTACTCGGGTGTTACTGTGCCCTTCTGTTTTGTTTTCTGTAAAGGAAGGAAAACCTTATCCATGTATTCCCTTCTCAGATCAGGTAAGGTGGTCACAAACAAGGCAAGTGAGAGGATATAGCAGACTGTCAGGCCGTTGTGAACCCCTACAGAGCTATGGTCATGATGTCCATGCTGCACGGTCCTGCAGGAAATGAGGAATGCAGAAGGAAGAAAAAGGACATTTGTTAAAATCCCAGAGGAAGATAAGGTCTTATTACTTATATGTAGAAAAAGAATAACTCAGATCCCCAAGAGTGCTTTGGAATGAATTCAAATACTAAATGTTCTTATCTTAACAGTCTCTTCCAGTTGACACCTTTTGTCTCTATTTGGTCTATAAAATCTGGCTTTCCCCATATCCAACCCCTTAGCAAATCATTCTGATTTTACCCACCAAATATCTCTCCCATCAGTTTTTCTCTTCTCCATCCACTTGCTATTGTCATGGTCTGAGGTCTCAGAATCTTTCCCTCGGTCTCTCCACCTCCTGTTTTTTCCTATCTCAATCTATTCCTACACTTTACTAGATGAATCTTTTTATATCTCAGCTCTGGTCAAGACTTGACTGAAATCAGACTATGCTTCCCAATCAACTAGGGATGTTATAAAGTAAACCCCCAGGCCTGAAATCCCAGGCGCTTCACAACTGTTCATGCTACGTCTTTGCCAACACCACTGAACTCTTTTATCTTCCCTAAACTTGAGCTAAACTATTGCTTTTGTTTGTTGGTACTGCTCTTTTGATCTGCTCTGCCTGGACTCCTCCCTGTCCCCAGCCCAAACTCTGCTTATTTACATCTTCAGCTCAAATGTCTCTTCTTCCATGAAGACCCCAATGGTTATCCAACCTCATCCCCAAACACCTCCCATTTCCAGCTGGAAATGTCCTCCAAAGTCTTTGTACTCCATTTTTCCCCCCTAGCTCATGCAAAACATTGGTTTATTCATTTATTTTAAAAAAATCATTTGTGACCATTTTCTGTCTGATTCTGTACTGTGATCCCTTTGAGGCTGGGGGCTGTATCTTACTCTATACATCAACCCCAGTGCCTAGCAGGGTGCTTGACACACAAGGGCCCAATAAACCTCCTGGGAATGAACTGGTTATTCTGAGTCCTTTCTATAAATTGCGGCAAAAAGAAAGTCTGTGAAGAGAGCCAAAGGTAGCTCTGATGGAAATAAGAATAATCCCTCAACAAGGGTAATTGACAACGTAATTTAGACTGAGAAAGGACAAAGCCAGAGAGGGTTTTCTCCCTTAATGTTTATCTTTGGAGGCCTCATATGAAATATGGCTATGAGAGCCTTGGTCTTGCTCAAGATTGTTTTGTTTTTATTCTTCTTCCTGGCCCTCCCCCACCTCACTTTCTTTTTATAATGTTCTTAAAAAGTTGAGAATGGTTTATCTTAGCATTTGTACGTTTATTTGTGGATGCAATTGCGCAGCTCATCATGTCAGTTTTATGAGAAGTCTGAGTCCATTGTCCTTAGAAAACGAAAATAATTAACATTGATTTGTTTTGTTACCCAATTGTTTAAATTATAATAACTCCCCATCAGGGTTTTTTAAGTACAGCTGTGTTTATGGATTAAGATCTACTGACTCAAATATTTACAGTGTTCCAAAAGTTACGAGAACATAGTGTCAGGAATTTTCCATAGGCTGCTCCTTTGAGCTGGAGTGGGTTTCTGTTCAACTTGAAGAGAAGGGTTTAGAGGATTTCAAAGGACATCGACAGGTCTATGTAATTGTATCTCCAGACAGGCACCAAATGGAATATCTCAGAGGAAGAGAAACATTGACTAAAGCGGCCATGTTAACAGTCATCCCAGGCTGTATTGAAAGAGCAGATATAAAGAGCTAGAGGCCCTAACGCTGTGAAGGACAGACCCTACCAGCCTATGAAATCCAGCCTGTTGCTTTCACTCTTAACCTCTATGGCTTAAAGATGCCTCTGCCTTGACGTATTTGAAGTTCCACTGGCTTGGAGTGAGAATGAAGCTATGCCATTTTCTAGTTCTGTGATCTGGGACAAAGCACTTTTCTTTTTCTAGACCTTTTGTCCCAATCTATGGGCTAGAAGCACTTAGGGGAACACGAAAAGACAGCATGATGCTCTACATGGATAAATGTTCAGTGAATGCTCTGTGCCCTCTTCCTCCTCTAAACCAGAACCTGCTCTTGGAAGCACTGGTTTAGAAGTGGTATTTTTCCCCAGAGGACTCTTGTACATGGGTAGAAAGAATACAGTCTTGGAATTTGAAACTGAAGGTTCCAGCCTGTTTCTTCAGTTATCCCACCTCTCCTCTCTTGGTCCTACCCTGTATCTGTCTACTTCTCATGCCCAGTTTGAGGCTGCTTTGTGCTTATTTGGCCTAGTGTACGCTGTGTCACGGTGCCAAGTTCATGGTAAGGTCTAAAAAAAGGTTGTGGAAGAAATAGGAGGAAGGAGATAGAGAGGGAGGAAAATGCAAGGGCAGGACGGAAAGAAAGAAGGAAGGAAGACATCTACACATCAGATAAGCAAACTTGCCCTACCTGGTCCATAGGATAGATTGAAGGTTGAGAGAGCACACACACGCACACACACACATGCATTATGTCAGATGATAAACTCATAAAAGTAACCTACAACATCTGCATTGTATTTTATAGTTACAAACTACTTTCACATCCATTATCTAATTTGATTCCCAGAGTCCCTTGACCTAGGTTGGACAGGGATAATTAGTCCCACCTGATGGGTGATTTAACTGACACTCAGATCATTGAAATAATCATTCAAGGCTACACAGGTAAATTGTGGGTTGGGACTATGGCCCCTATTTTCTAATTTAAAATGCAGAGTTCTAGCTAATATATTATCTAAGATGCACTTTTGGAATTCATAGAAAGAAAAATATAAATTTGAGCTGAAAGAATAAGAAATAAGACAGTGACGAATTATATTTTCCATGAACCAGTCATCAAAGTGTTAATTGTCCAGAAAGGGAAATAAGTTATATAAGGATTGCCAAAGTAATTGGCAGAACATAATGCTTGTACTGAAACACTAGACAGAGCCAAATAACTAGTGTTGTTGTGCCAATTTGATATAGGATAAAGAGGAAGGCATTTGAAGTCAGACATGTCTGCTTTTCAGTACCAACTCGGCTACTTATCCATTCTGGGACCCTGAATCATGTGAACCTTGAGTCTGTTTCCTACCTAAAGTGGGGTTAATAATACTTGCTTCATAAAGCAGTTATGAAGTTTATGTATAATGAACTACAGAAAGCAGAATACATGTTAATAATACGGCCATTACTCAGAAGGGAGAACTGTTGAGAACCTCGTGTTTCTGGAGTCAAGTCAGACTTTGCTCCACCATACTATCCTTCTAGGTAAGCACTGTGCCTTGTACTGGCATCCTCTCCATAGCCATATAACAACAAGCATAATCCCTGTCTATCCACCCGATAACAGATGTCATCCTAAAGAATGCTAAAGCATGGGTAATTCCCCTCCATGGGAACATTCTGTGCCTGGCAGTAGGAAAGAGCTTAAAGGGCAGCGGTGGAGGCTTGTTGAACCCTGCTTGCATCAAGTACCTCATCTTCCTGGAGATATTTCCGCCCAGGGGTTCCAGACAATATCCTAGCCCCTGGCTCTGGTGGCGTTTGTATTAATCTGTGTCTGCTTCTGAGTTCTTTATGAAAGTGAAACTCATCTGCAAAAATTTGTTTGCTCATTCATCCATTGCTTCAACAAGTCATTCATTTATCCAGACCATTTTGACTGCATCCATATCCCTGGCCCCTTGCTGATTTTGCACATCAACATGATTTTAAGGCAAGGGTCACTGAAATCCTCATCCTAGTGGCTGAGAACTTAAAGACAGCCTAATTAAAGGAAGGGCTGAAGACTTGAGGAAAAGAGATCTGAATCTGAATTCTCACTAGCATCATATTTGGAAAAATAAGTTATTTTATCTCCTCAAATGAGCATCAATTTCCTCATTTGATAAGAGGAGGTAATCCATTCTCTTAAGGGTTCCTGGAAGGATTGTTGAAGAGATGTGTTTAAAGCAACTGGCAGATAGTAAATGTTCATCACCTTCCTTGACATAATATTTTAGAGGAAAGGGAATTAGTTTTTTTAAAGGGGGTGATAGGAAGACTTAAGAGCTGGCTAAGACATTTGTTTCTCATTGGCATGCCCACAACTAAATATTTTTGAATGAATTACTGAAAGAGTGAATGTTTCAAAGACTCCTGATGTGTCTTTACTTCTTTGTGCTCTTCAACATTTCTACCAAAATTAACCACTCAATATATTTTGAATTGTGAAGAGTTTATACATTCTGAGAACCAAGGAATTACATTCTAAATAGATAAGTGTCCAAAGAAATGGTCTAGTACCTGTCCATTTTTTCCCCCAGGCAGGATTAACTTGGCACACTTGAGAGGGACAATCAGGAGAGGTTAATGAAGAGATGATTTATGAAGGCATGATCAGGGCCAGAGACACCACTGAGAGATGTTGCAGCAGCACAAGGATAGGAATAGCAGGGATCTCTTAGCACACCCAGGCCAGAAGGGATGAGTAGAGGGAACAGTGTTGCTGGAGCTGGAGAGAGCAGACTGCGGTTGTAGGAGATGCCTTCTGACAGGGCCCGTGGCCTTTAGACGAAGGATCAGCCACTGCTCTTGTGTGACCTGTCAAGGAGTAGAAGAATAACAATCCTTCTCTCTCTCTTCAATCTCTTGTCAGTTCCTCCCATTATCCAAACTCAACTGAGCATCAGTGGGCAAGGGACCTCACTGATACAGCACAAAGAGGTCAGCCTCTTAGGTCAGGGAGCAGAGGGGAAAAAGGGTGGTGGTGCAAAGAAGGCTAGTCAGCACATGTCTCCCAGTGGAGAGAAAACTGAGGCTTGGGCAGGAATGGTGACTTACTGGCATGAAGGTTCATTAACAGAGCTGAGATGACAACAGCTGCTTTTATGGAGCTGTTACTTTGTGACAGGCACCATCCCACATGCTTTTACTTGCTTTGCTTAACTCATTGGGTTCTTCCAACAATGCTATGAAGTAGCATTCTTACAACCACCAAGTGAACCTGAGATCGTCCATGTTAAGTTGTCTTTGATCTGGTTACATAAAACGCCAGAAGCATTTAATGAGAGTCAACAAAGTTATGATAGAAGGGGGAAAACTGGAACAGGGTATGGTTGGTGAAGTTCCAAATTCTAAACCTCTTCAGCTACCAGAGGTCCCAGCACTAGTCACCTAATGGAGCTGTGGCAGGCAGAATAATGGCTCCCCAAAGAAGTCCATGTCCTAGTCCCTGCATCAGGTGAATATGTTACATCACTTGGCAAAAGAGACTTTGTAGATGTGATTAAGGTTACAGATTTTAAGATAGGAAGATTATTCTGATTTGTCCAGGCTGGCCTTAATGGCATGCACTCTTAAACAGAGAACTTTCCCCAGCTAGAAGCAGATGGATTGTGGCAGAAGCGTAAGTCAGAGAGATCACAAATATGAGAACAATCCAAAAACAGCTGGTTTCTGTGATGGAGGGGGCCGCGTGCAAGGGCTAAAAAAAGGCCTTGAAGAACTAAAGGTGGCCTCCAGCTCACAGCCAGGAAAGAAAAAGGGACTTCAGGTCTACAACCTCGAGGAGCTGGATTCTGCCAACAACCTAAGTGAATTCTTCCTCAGAACCTCCTGATAAGGACCCAAGCCAGCTGGCAACTTGATTTCTGCCTTGGGAGACCTAAAACAGAAAAATAGCTGAGTCTACCCAGATTTCTGAGCTAGAGAACAGTGAGATAATAAATACGTGCTGTTTTAACCCACTGTGTTTCTAGTAGTTTGTTATGGCAGCAATATAAAGGTAATACAGGCACGCATGTAACTTGGATTGGAACCCCAGGTGCTCTGAGCTCTGTGGAGACATTCTTGTCCAAGCTCCTCATTCTACAGGAATCTTTGCCAGTACATTCCCATTGAATATTACTTGGATCCACCAGAATACCCCAAATCAAAAAAAAAAAAGAAAAGAAAAGAAATTGACAACACCATGTGTTTCTGAGCACATAGAGCAACTGGAACTCTTGCACACTGTTCAAGGAAATGGTATGACCACTTCAGAAACGTTTGTTGCAGCTTCTTACAGAACTAGACATATACCTATGTTATCAACCAGTAATCCTAATCTTAGGTACTGGTCCAAGAAAAATGAAACCATATGTCTACAAAACACATTTTATATGAATATTCATAGAGGCTTTATTCAAAATAGCACAAAACTGGAAACAGCCCAGGTTTATATCAACAGGAAAATGGAAAAATAAACTGTGATAAGTTCATGCTAGAGAATGCTATATGAAATGTTCAGAATAGAGCAAATTCATAGAGACACAAAGTAGAATAATGATTGCCAGAGGCTGGGGTGCAAAGGGGGACTGGGGAGTGACTGCCAATGCGTACAGGATTTCTTTTGGTGGTGATGAAAATGTCCTGGAATTAGATAGTGGTGATGGTCGCATGACCTTGTGAATATACTAAAAAACATTGATTTATACACTTTAAAAGGGTGACTTTATAGTATATGAATCATATCTGAATTTTTTTAAAAAGCAGCAAGAAAGAACAAATTACAGATACATGTAACAATATAGGTGAACCTCAAAAATTTATGCAGTGTGAAAGAAATGTCACACAAAAGCATAGGTACCTTATAATTCCATTGATATGAAAGTCTAGAAGAGGCAAAATTAAACTATGGTGAAAACAGTTTGAAAGAGTGGTTGCTTCTAGGATGATAGGGGTAAGGGCTGACTGTGGAGTGGGATGAGAAAACTTTCTGGTGTCGTAGTATTTTATATCTTGATAGGGTTTTGGGTCACACAGGTATATGTATTTGTCAAATTTCATCAAATGGTACACTTAGGATTTGTGCATCCATTGCATGTGAATTTCACCCCACGAAAAGGAAACAAATTCAGCAAAAGATATGTAGGCTAACGTATTTAGAGGGAAGTGTATTGATGTCTGTAACTTAATTTGAAATGCATTAAAAACAACACTGTATTGTCAGATAAATAAAGGGATGAATGCATCATGAGTGGATGTGGGTAAAGCAAGTACACTAAGATGCTAATGGTAGAATCCAGGACACAGGCGTATGGTATTCGTGCCACTTTTATGTTTGAAATGCTCATAGGAAAATGTCAGAAAAAAATATTGCTTGGTCTCTGCTTGAATATTTATAAAGAAGGGTACCCATCTAAGACAGTCTGTATCATTGTCCAGCAGCTCTTGATGTCAGAATCATCTTCTGGATATCAGGATTTTGCTTTAATCCCATCCCACAGTCCTTGTTTCATCTTCTGGGTCCCATAGAGAAAGTCTACCTCCCAAGCCCTTTGGAGGACTGCCTGGGGTAGTGCAGAACCAGGGCTATGGAGAGTTCAAGACCTGGTTCCGCCCCTAGTCCCTCACCACTCTAAGTGCAGTTCTCCAGCCAGCAGCAGAGACATCACTTGGGAGTTTGTTATAAATGCAGAATCCTGGGCCTCGTCCCTGACCTACTGAATCAGACTCTGCCATTTAATAAGATCCTCGAATCCTCTGAATGCAAATCAAAGTTTAAGGAAAGAGCTGGGGCGATAAGGCAAAAATAGAAATGTGGCTTGTGCCATGGTAATCACGTGAGGGAGAGAGGAATTCAACAGAAGAGGCATATTTCGGAGAGATAACTTATTAATGTAGGGGACTGAATGAGTGAGACTGATCAGGGGTGAGGGGAGTCAAAGATGATGCAGAAGTTTATAAGGCTGGGTGACTAGGTGGGTCAGAGGGAACTTGGGCCTGCGGTGGCCATAGTGTCTGCTGCTTTGGCTGATGGGGATACAGTGCCAGACCTACAGGAACATCGCAGTCCTTAGCTGCTACACCTCTTGAGTTGTACTTAGATATCCTCTCCAAATATAAAACCTCCTTCTCCCTCTCTGGTGCTTCTATGAGCAAAACTGTTGAAACCCTCTTTGCCAAGGGTTTTGCCCTTGTTTTGCTCATCCAAAAGCACTTTCCGAGTAAATAATATGGCTTTCCTTCCATTTCCTGCCTCCTCCTTCCAATTACGTAAACACACCACCAGTGCTTTAAGCATTAAAAAAAACACAACATGATATAGATCAATTCATCAATATTTCTAAATGAGGCTTTTCCACGACAGAACGTCTGCCCAGCGACTAAGGACTCTGCTTCCTTAATACTGATGACCTTGGTTACCCGGACTTCCTGGAGGGTCTTTTGTTTTGATGTTGTTTTAATGAACACACAACACTATTTTCCAACTCAGAGAAAATGTCCAGGAACACCTCCCTTCCTCATCCTTCGTGAGCCCTTCACTGATTTTGCAACTTCTGTTAACTCTAATGGTCCTTGCCAGTGGTGAATGTTCCCTCTGAGCATGCTAGAAGCTCACCTAATTGGGTCCATCTCACTGTGACCTGAAATAGCACTGAGAAGAGTGGTGACCTAGGGCTGACTACCTGGTTATCTCATCCTTCAAGGTTCAGCTCAAAGAGCTCAAATAATATATGCTTAGTGAAGCCGTCTCTAACTTCCCTATCTGCCTCTCAACGTAGCTCAGGCGGTTAGTAACCTCTTGGATTGTGTACACACTTCTGTTCTAATTGCAGAGGGAAGAAATATATATATGAACCTAACAGCTGGCACAAAAATCCCTCCCCAGGGTGGGAAATATTTGTCATTCAAAGTACCTTGAATAATCCCTTGTGGTGGAAGGTGAGACTCTGAGGACATGGTTAGAAAAAGTCAGGAAGTAAAAGAGATTATAAATTGCTCAGTATTGGAAAAGCAGTGAAGTTGAAGAATAGGAAGGAGCAGAGGAGTGAGTGGTAATGGGCAACATGGCAAGGGATTAGAGCCTGAATCCTGAGCACACGTTAAGCTTGAACTCAGGTCATCCGAATACTGGTAACTGATGACACAATGGCCATCTGCCACTTCTCCTTGGACAAGAAATAGCATGGGACATCTTTATGGAAATGGTGCTGTGGACCTGCAAGCACATTTATAAGCACAATATCTTACTTATTCAAAAATAACACTTTCTAACACAGTCCATGACCTAGGGATAGACAATGCAAGGCTTCTGAGTAGCTGACATAAAGACATAAATAGTAATCCCTAGTAATAATGCATCGCTGTCATCGACAGAGCTTTCACAAGGCATCAGATGCTCTGCTGAGTGTTTTTCCTCATACGTTATATCTTACAGTATTTGCAAAAATCACCTGCATATTTCCCATATTTCTGATAAGGAAACTAAATCTTGGAAGCCTACACGGATGCCAAAGTTCTCCGAGTTAGAATATGACAGAGCCTTGCCTAGAAGTCTGATTCCAAAAAGCCTATTTTTCACCAAACATTCTTTACCAGAAACATCTTCTTCCGGATAACCCAAAGTGTGTACCAAACCAAGTCTCCATCTTTTAGCCATAAAACAGTCCCTCAGGTTCCAGAGTACAGCTTATTTACATTTTCTGTAACAGCATGCTATGTGACTATTTGGATGATTTATCAAAACATCCAAACTAAACACTTAATGAGGAATGGTGGTTAAGGGAATCTGAGAAGTAGATCCATTGACAACCTCAGCAAGTGTAGGAAAACTAAATACCAAAGAGTGAAGATGAAAAGAACAACAACAACAAAACAAACCCCAAAAAACACAACCCAAACAAACAGAAACAACCAAACATGAAGGAGTTGGGTCCTAGGTCCAGTAGTGGCAGTGGTCACTGTACTTCGGCAGAGAATGTCACTGTGAAGAGCGTTAAGAAGAGGCCTAGCTGTTCTGTTTCCCAGCCCGAAGCCGCATGGAAGCATAAAGTACAATTCAGGGAACAACAACCCAACACAAATGGCTAAAATTATCAGTGGTGCAGCGGACCTGCTCTAGCTATGGGCAGAGGGGCCGAAAGTGCCCACACGGGCCCTGCCCACGTCAGCGCTGGGGCCGGAGGCCTCACCCTTCTGCGTCATACTTTGCTCCTCTCTACAGCTGGAATACTAATTGTATCTATTTCCGAGGGTCCCTGTGAAGAGGAAACAGGTGATGTACATAATATGCTTAGCACATATTATGCTTAATAGAGGCTCTATTAAATGACATTTAAGGACAGCCTTGATGCCCAAGTGGAAAAGTTCTGGTATTTGGAAGAGATCTCCAACATGGAGCAGGTCGTGTCTGAAAAAGGCATGTGCGTGCAGTGTTTACTCATCATTAGAAGGAGAAACAAGAGGCAGCCCTCCCACTCCTACGTTATCTCCCTCCGCTTTGTGGGGAGAGCCGTTAACGTGTCAGACACACCAGCTCTCGCTCTTCCCATCCCAGCCAACATCGCCCAGGAGACAGAAATAGCATTCATCGAAAGCCGCAATGACCTCATTTCACTGGCCTGTTTGTGCGAGATGAGCCTTGCCTCACTGTGACTGCACGGGGCCAAAAGTCCAGCAAACAGAGCCACTGCTTGTCCAAGAAATGGCCCTGCAAACAGGAGAGGACAGCATGTTCCCCGGGTAGATTGGGACCCTTGGCTGTTTTGCGGGTGTTTTTGTTTTTCAAGCCAGAAACAGTGTCTGCAAGCTCCTGGGGATTTCCCAAGCTCCATTCGTCAGGCGGCCAGGCTTCCTCTGACATCATCTCTGAGTGATGCGGTGCAGAGAGGGGGTCACACACAAGGCAGCCCCGGGGCAGCCTTAGCACGATTGCGGGAAACCAGAGGACTACTGCCAGAGTGGTCGGAAAAACAAGGAGAACTTTCTGAAACTGTGCCTGGCACATCATGGGCATTCAAGGAGTGGTTCTTGAACGAAACACAGAGGGATTAAACAACTGACTTCCAGATTGTGCATCCAGTATGTGGGAGAGATGAGATTTCAACTAGGATGACCTGCTGTCCTGGTTTGCCTGGGACTAAGGAGCTTCTCTGGCTATGTAACTTTCAGTGCTAAACTCAGGGAAGTCTTGGGTAAATTGGAATGAGTCTGTCACATTAATCTCAACCCAGGTTTGTCTGACTCCAAAGCTCATGCCTTTAAATATAAAACAAAAACTTGTCCTCAGGGAGACTTAAGTTTAATAGGGGAACTAAAACAGGAGAACAGACAACTGTCATATACGTTGAAAGGGCCTACTTGCTTGAGAGGAATTAGCTCAGCCAAGCACCATTTACCAATAAGCATCATTTCTTTCTAAGAGCAGTCCAATTTTGTACAGGAAATTCTTCTATTGAACATGTGCTCCAATGAGCCAGTCCCAGAAACCGCATTCCCCTTGCCAGTGGATGGTTTAGGAACGAGCATGTGACAGACTGTTGTCCAGTGAAACACGAGAAAAAGTCTGATGGTCAGATTCTTGGGAAGGTCTCCTCGCTCTTAAAAAGAAACCAACATCAACAAAAGCTCTTTTCACTGACTGGACATACTTATGTCTATAAGTGAACTTTGGACACTGTTTTAGATTTACCAAGTGAACAAGAGCTAGTCCGGAAGATGGGGAAGGTGAAAAGGAACTGAGTCTTTTATGACATTGTTGAATTATGAAATGAACTGATCCTGAAGCCATCTTATGTCAGGATTGAGGTGCACTGCCTTTATGATTGAAGCTGTGCAATACGAGGCGTTCTGTTATGCAGTGACGATGTTCTAAAAGATACACTATCCAAAATGTGGTAGGAGAGATGCTGTCCAGCTGATGTCACAAGGGAAGGATCCAACGCTGGAATTGTGCAGTGAAGGAGGGATAGGCTTTCAGTAGACAATAAAAGGCATAGGAAATACCGCTAGTAAAACTACAGAGGATGCATAATCTGGGAACAGCTGGAGAAAAGCTAGGAGTCTAATTTGGCTAAAGCTAGGGTTTAAGGAGTGGTTAACAGAACAGGAAGCAGGAAATGTACTCAGGAAGTAGAGCATGGAAGGCTTTGAATTTCATGCTAAGTAAGCTAGATTTTCCCCATAGATGATGGAGACTCACTGAAGATAGATGGCTAGAATGTTACCCTCATTGTCAGCAAACTATGCTGACCACTGCGATTCTCCTTCATTTAGATTTACTGAATATTTACAGCCATAATTCTCAACTTTAGAAGCGTATGAGAGTCACCCAAAGGTGAATATAATCATATATATATATATATATATATATATATACACACACACACATATACACACACACACATATGTCATATATATGGGATGTGAGTAGCATATATTGCTCTGGGGAGAGGACCTGGATTTTTTTTTTTTTACTTTCTATTAAGCCCCTCTGTGATTTTGAAGTGCAATCAATTGGAACCACTGACTTGGCCATCCATAATTTTGTATATTTTCATCTTGCTAACATGAAAAGTCTACTAGAATGTTGATCTGTAAGGAATATCGGTGATTTTCTAAGCAAACACCTTTTATTTTTGGCTAACCACTGTCCCACCTACATCTAAGATAATGTAAAGGCATTGTAAATGCTAAAGGGCTGTGAAAATGTACCAGCTGGTACCACCTCCACCATTATCATTTTAATTGGGATGAAAAGGACATACATAGAAGTTAAAGTTAAAGTTAAATGTCCAAAGCCAACCTGCACTTTAGTGTCAGATTTGTGGCTAGAAGCAAAATTTCAAAATTACTTATCCAGGATTCTTTCCACTAAACTGTGTTGTTGTTTCAGTTACACATACTCTCCCAAACGTTCTGCATTACTCTTTGTGCAGAAAACAAGTGTTACATTTCTTTGCATCCTCCCAGCTACATCCTCCCACTGTAGCATTCCTGAGTACCTGCTTCTTATATGATTAATTAAATCTCATTTATTCTTATTCATTGGTTTCAAAATAGTGGCATGCATCAGAATTACCTGGAGGGCTTGTTAAAATGTAGATTTCTGGGCTTCACCCCCAAAAATCTTGACTCAGTGGGCCTGAAGGGCTTCCTGTCCATAGACTATCCTCAGGTGAGGTCTATGCTACTAGTCCAGAGATCACTACACTCATCCAAATCCAGAGATAGATTTTTTTTTTTTTTTTTTTTTTGGTCTAGAGCTATTTTTCAGTCAAGTAAAACTGGTCTGTATCCTTGCTCTGGCACTTTCTACCTATGTGACTTGAGCAAATTACCTCCTCTAGTTAAGTCTCAGTTTTCAGGTCTATGCAATGGAGCTGCTAATAAACACATGGGAAGTTTACTGGTACAGTTGGTTAGCATATAGAAAGGACTCACTAACTATCCGTTCCTAGCTCCTTTTCCCTTTATTGACGTTCTGTTGACAATCTATGTTTCCCAGGAAGAGAAATGTTGCCTGGCTCCAGTTGTAGACTTATGACTCCTCTTGTGGCTGGCTCTCCTTCAATGAGTTTGAGCTGTACGTCTTCCACCAAACTGCTAACACCCATATGGAGCCTATTTCTAGGAAATGTTATGCAAATCATTTCAAAGGGGGAAAATATGATAGGCAAATTATGTCAATACTATCCTCAAAGCAGTATTTTGGAGATAAAACCCATCCCATATGTTCTGTTTCACTTACTTTGGAATTTTTAACAGTTTAACCATAGCAGCTGCTCCTGATCACTAATTGCCTGCAACATTAAACAATGGATGCATATCAGTTCCCAGACTTTCCCTTCTGTGTCGACCTCAAAGCTTCCAGATATTTATAGATTCCTTCAGGTTGCTTCATTCCTCTTGTGTTAAACTCCATCAGCCTACGACTAAGAAAAAAGACGGTATGGGATGGATCAAGGTGACCTTTGGCATGAGCCTTGGTGAAACCAGAGCAGTAACAGATGGGGTTCCAGACCCGGAGACACTCTGGCTCCACAAATAATCTTTCCATGACTGAACGGACCTTGACTAAGTTTCCGTCACCACTCCTGGTTGATGGGTGATTTTTCCATATGAATTTGCTGGGACCTTCTTCATCAGAAACTATATACAGCCATGCATCTTGTTATCCATGCTAGGAATGTGAAATTAATTGTTGATTTTTTTTTTCTGATCTACCATTTCAAATCACTTTCCAAGTCCTATCAGTGTTTCCACGTAAGCTCTTGACTCTTTCCATTCTCTCAGTCTCCTACTCAAGCTACCATCTGTTTTAGCTAGGGTCACTGTAACATCATCCCAACTAATGTTTCCTAACTTCTGTTGAACACTCCATCCATGCCTCACTGTAGTAGGAATGATCTTTCTAAGACACCAATTGTATCAAGTCATTCATCTGAATCCCTTTTGAGTGACTCCCAACTGGTCTCAGAAATTTAAGTCCAATCTCATCATCCTAATTCGCTCCAAATCTGCACTGCCCAGTGTGGTAGCCACTAGGTTAGTTACATGTAGCTATTTAATTAACATTTAAATTAATTAAAAATTCATACAGCTGAAAATGAAGCTCCTCTATCACACTAGCTACATTTCAGGTGCTCAATATCCATATGTAGCTAGCAGCTACCATTCTGGATAATGATGATATAGACTAGTTCCATCATCACAAAAAATTTCTATTGGAGAGCCCTGTTCTAAATATTGAAAACTGGTTAACATTATTTACCTCATTGTAATGCTATATATAGCCATCACATCAGAAAATAGTGCCTGCAAGCACTACTCAAGGGATTGTAAACTGATGTGAGAATTCTATAGTGCAATGGTTCTTAATAAAATTAAGGATATTTACAAGGTCTAGAGAACTATCACACAGATCTCAAGGAGAATGCACCCAAGGGTGTTTGTCATAGCATTATTTGGGCTGGCGAGTTATGGAAGACAACCAAAGTGTTCATGACAAGAAGACAGGATGAGTAAAATATGGAAGACGCATAAAAAATATGGAAGATGCGTAAGATTACAGAATACTGTGAAGCAGCCAGAAGCAAATAACTAGATGCACACATATCTCTCTTAAAAACATGCTTTTATCTTCTTACTGTGGAATATGAGTTAGCAGTAAAATAATTTAAAAAGTAGTAATACATGTAAAAACTTGGATGGATATCACAGATATTAAGTTGAATAAAAAAAAAAAGCCAGACATAAGAGTACATACTTTATGATTCTATGTTTATGAAGTTCATTGAACATGAAAAATAACTTTGGTAATAGAAACCAGAACAGTGGTTGCATCTAATTGGGGATTTACTGTAAAGGGACAGAAGGAAACTTTCTGGGGTGATGGAAGTGTTCTATGTTTTGATCTGGGTGTCCATTACATGGGAATATAGATCTGTCAAACTTATTTAAATACATGTTTAAGATCTGTGTATTTTACTATATGTAAATAGACCCCAATAAAATTAGTTATTTAAAAATATATATATAGTCTTAAAGGCAAAGAGATTAGTTTCAGATGAGATACATAACTATGTATATATGCATTCAAAACCACAAAATGTATTTTTAAAAGTTACTTATAAACAAAAAGACATATAACAAAAACTTAGAATCCATATTTTTGGTGGGGATCAAGGGGAAGTAAATGCTAGTGAGATTAGGGATGAAAGAGATATAAATTAGGATAAAGTAGACTAGTGAGAGTCTTTAAATGGACAGAGGTGATTGAGCCATACCTGGGGGTGTGATTAACTCAACTTTTTGTACCTAAAACTAAAACCTTCACTGGGAAAGAGTCTCTCTCTTTTTATTTCCAGGAGTAGCTAACTTAGGATTGTGTAACACTTGTGGAAATACAGAGGGAAGTGGAGCTTAGCGGAGAGAAAGAGGGGGATGAGTGAAACAGGAGAGATGGAGATACAGCAGGAAGGGAAGGAGGGAGATGGGGAGAGGAAAGGGGAAGGAATGGAACAGCAGACTTTGAATCTTCCGAGTTTCTGAGCCAGTTCCATCTCTGGAATTTTCAATAATATAAATACATACATTTCCTTTTTTTCCCTTAAACCAGTTTGAGTGGGTTTCTCTCATTTGCTCTCAAAAATGTACTAATGCTTTAATGTAGTTTAATATTTGAAAGAATTTGTGTTAAGCTCTACTTTAGATTTAAAATGCTTTTTATCATGGAAATATTCAACAATATACAAAAATAGAAAGATTAGTATAAAGAATATTCAATGTTAACAAGTTTTAGCATATTGTTATATACTATATATTTTGCACATAAATACTTCTGTATTTCTAAAGTTAAGAACTTTTTAAAAATATAAACATAATACTAAGATCATGCCAAAAAATTTTCCCTTAATATTATCAAAAGCACAATATTAAAATTTCCGATTATTTAATAAATGTAATTTTACCATATTTTTTCAAAGCAGGGTTCAAATAATATCAAAAACAATCTGAGTAATATGTTTCTTAAATTTATTTTAATTTACAGTTTCCCAGTCCCTCTGCGTATGTGTATATGTGCACATAGACGAGAGCCTGCGTGTAATTTTTTTGTTGAAGAAACTTGGCACTCTGTTTCCACAGAATTTTCCTTATTCTGGAGTTTTAGATTGAATTCTTGCTTACTATCCTACTCTGGCCCCGTATTTTCTATGAACTGATAAGGTTTACTTTAATTCTTTGGCAAGAATACCTTATAGGAGGTATTCTACAGTTTCTGTTGCATCACATCAGAAGAAAATTAACGTCTGATTACATCTCTTTCTGTGATGTTAAGAGTGATCAGGACATTCAGGTGTTTTCAGTGGATCCATCTAGTTTAAAACTTCCTTATCTTAGCTTTTTCCCTGAGGTTTGAGAAGTCATTGATGATCATTCATCATTTCATTAAATGAGCCAAAATGTGGATATTCTTTTACTCCTGGGTTTAACAGCTACAATTGCTCTATAAAGACAGATTTTTTCTTCCACATTATTTGGATGCATGAGGTTCAGTTCTTATCAGAAGGATGAGTTAATGCTTGATTCTTTCCCCATGTTTAACAGTTTTCAGAGTAAGGTAACATTTATAAAAGCAAAAACTGGGAGTTTGGGATTTTTGTTTAAAATATCTTCATGAGCTTGTGGATTATCAAATATTTTATATGTTTTAATCTAGCTAGTTTATTATTCTCTTCGTGGCCCAAATGTCCTATTTTTGGCCAATGGCAGCTCATGATACCTTTTCATACAATCTCATTCAATGATAGATTTGCTTTCAAGTGTGATAAGATGTGATAAGATGTCCCAGCCTCAGCTCATGTTTCTAACCCAAGATCTGGAAGTAATTATTCTCAAAGGTGCAGGGGAAATGATATTTTGAAACAACAATCATCTGTGAACTAAGGGTGATCATTGCTACTGGTCAGTATGGATCAGGCACTGCTTCTCAGTATTTTCAGTGGACAGAGGAAATATATAAATTTTTAGAGAAAATATTTCCCTATTTCCAACCATATTTAAGAAATTTATGGTTTTGCTTAATACCCTGATTTAAAATTTTTAGCTCATCTGCTGAAAAAAGCTAATCCCTAAATACTTATTTTCCTTATCCAACTATAATGGATAATAGTATTAGAATAAGGAGACCAATATTATTACTATCAATGTCATTGATGAAAGCAAGCTTGTTTTTGACAGTTCATTTTGTCGTTGGTATATGTTACCACATTATCCTATTTTACAGTCAATTAAAATGAGTCTTCCATGCGTGGATACGTCACCAACTTAACACACAAATCCATTTGTTACATTTTGCTTTTTGATGGATTGTTATTTGATTTTTATGGATTGCCATTTTTATTTCTGATTTTTTAAAAGTTGTGTAAAATGTTTACATGACTCTAAAATAATTTTTACAAAATGAGGTATATTCAGACAAAGCTAGATTTTACTTTAACCTCTACCTATCCCCTTCTTCCTCCCTATAGATAACCACTTTAATTTGTTTACGTTTGCTTATTCTTCTATTTTTATATAAGTGCACATGTGGATCTTGGATAGGAGGTAATTTATGATACACATGCTATTCTGTACCATGTCAAGCCTTATTACAGAAATGAAGAATCCTTCCTTTGAAATATTCTACTTTCCTATACCTACCCTAATTATCTAGCTAAAAGTAGAGCAAGTTTTCTTAACAAAAGGCACACTTATATTTTGTAGCCAATGGGAAAAGGACTATGAAAGTTAAGTTCCTTTGAAGGCTAACATCTGTCTGTTAAGATTCGCAGCAGAGTTTCTCTCCTCTTTGGAGCTGAACAGATTTTCGATGAAGAAACTGTGGGTTTTGCTAATGGAAATGGCCTTGTGTGTATACCGAACTGTGTTTGTGGACATTAAAAGCTATTTGACATGCACTGATCTTTCACTGGTAAGAATTTGGGAATAGCAATTTCTTTCCTGCTTCTTTGATCTCCTCCCAAATCCCGTGGTGGTATATTATGGCTGCAGAGAACTGTAAATATTAGCAAGCAGCAATTTGAAAGCCCTAAAAAACGGAGTTGCAAAGGCAATTCAAACGTCAGGTATCCTTCTCATCATCTGGACTCTGGTTTTAGAGCTATTGAGGGAGTTCTGTCAAATCTCAAACTGCATTGCATCGTTGATCTGGTATGAATACTCAAGTCACTCTGAATAGCTACATTTTCAACGCACAAAAGCAGCTGTTACTTTACTCTGCCCTTTCCTTAAAAAAAAAAATGTATACATGCACAGAAACATATTTCACTGAAAAGGCATTTCTTTTCTGAGGACAAACATGGCAGTTTTGAATAAGGAGGCTGAAATATCTCCTCAGTGTAGGTGTATGTCTGATCCCTGGTGTTCTCTCACTGAGATCTTCTCACACCCATTTGCTGTTTGGGAATCATGTTCAGTCAGTGTGTTTGGGAGGTTAATGACAGAGACATTGTATACCTCCTGCTACTGTAATTGTGAAGAGACTAAAGGATAATAAAAGAGGCAATGACACAGGCTGAAAACCCTATGCTCTCCTACTCTTTCCTATAAATTGTAGAACAGAAGATAAACACATCATTTACTCTTAGCTGTATAAGATACATTTTATTGCACTAACATTGTTCACATTCAAACACATATGCATTATATGTTAAGTATACTGTTTATTGGGGTTTCTCATTTTCCACCATCCTGAATTATCAAAAAATGATCTGTGTCTACAAGGATGGAAGCTCCTCGCCTCAGGGAGATTGAAGAATGGGGGAAAAGGAGGATTCACCTTTCCTTAAAGCTCTTTATCACTAACACTTAAGGACCTTTTTGACCTCAAACCCTTTCAGTATCAGTCACCATCCTTCTGAGGTAGATAAAACAGAAATTGATGTCAAAACCAATGGCTGTCTCCATAAATTCTAACCAAGTCAGTAATAACTCCAGGAGAGAATGAGCCGGTTTACTGAGTCCTTTGGGATTTCAAAACTGGCTAAGAATTTAAAGAAAAAACTACCTTTTCTAATCTGATCTGCTCACATTCGACTCCTACTGAATGTCTGCCTGCCTTACCCAAACCCACCCTTACTTCTCCAGAACTAATGGAGACATGTTCAGGAGAGACAGCTGAACTAGGAACTGCCTGAAATTTCTGTTCAATTAACAGCACGCTGTGTGACCTGAAGCCAGCCTTTTTCTTCTTTGCACCTCAGTTCCTTTCACCATAGAATGAGAGCCTTGGAATAATGATCTCCATGGCTCCTTTCAACTCTGACATTTGGGGGGAATCTACAAAAATGCTCCAAGATATTAGAAGAGTTCCATTTAAACACCTGGCCACTTTAGAAGTGCTTTGCATATATATTGTATTTCACTAGCTAAATTGCCAAATAAACCTGACGTGAGTGATCCCCAAGAGGATTCAAGACCAAATTGCAAATGTCTGTTTGTTATGATGGAGGTCTTGTAATCTGAGCATTGATCCTAGAAAGCCTTTGGGTGCTTCTCAGAGTAACGTAAGATTATAAAGTGATGTATTACCCACGAGAAATCCTTTCCCATTTACATTTCATTTTCCTCTGTGGTATTTAACTTATTTTTTTATTATGTGCAGCCATCATAAATATTTATGCAGCAATGTATGATTGGTCAATAAAGAAAAATCAATACTGGGTTTTTGCTGCCCAGGAAAGAGATTGTGCTTTACATGATTCTAATCAAAAATCTCAGAAGAAAAAATTAGCACAGTGGGAAGGTAGAATAGGAACCCATGTGGAAAAAGGAAAACATACATTATTTATTTCATATTTTTATATTGTATATATTTCACACTTATACACACCCACACTGATACACAAAGACTTTTGGTTTAAGATTGTTAGTAACAATTGTCTTGTTAGTAACCCTCAAGTCAGTCTGCCTTCCTACAGTGTGTATGAACTACAGAAAATGATGAACTCTAACACTAGAAAGCCATCACAGTTACTCCATCATAGTTGTATCTGCCATTATATATAAGAAAGATGAACTTGGAAGTAAGAAAAAAAGATTTTCTCACCACTTCCATAAACATTTATCAAGTATGGACTCTATGCCAGGTAACATTTTAATGCCTGTGTTCCAGCTGAAAGGATCATGCTCTTACTTTATAATAAACAAAAGGGATAAATCCTGTAAGATGATTAATACAAGCTTAGCTGATAGCCACTGAATGTCTATTTAGATTGTTCAGAGAAATCCTTGAGAAGCAACTTTATAAACTACAAACAGATTATAAAGAAAATTACTACAATCCAACTGAGGAAGTCAGACACACAACCAAGTAATTGTAATATGAGGCAAAAAGCGTCCAGTGCCCCACTTGCTTTACTTAGTGGGTGGTTGGACCAGCAGCATCAGAAACACTTGGAAGTTTGACAGCTATCAAGGATCACAGATACCACCCCAGACCTACTGCATGTTAACACATTTTCCAGGTGATTCATATGCACATGAATACTCAAGCAATAGTTCTTAAAAAAAAAAGGAATTCTGAGGAAAAAGAAGTCACATTGAGCTTGCATTTACAAGGGTCTCTGGAGGAAGAATTTTAAAGGCAACCTAAGAAAATGGATAAGATACAAGTCATGCTTTGTTTATCATTTATTCCTAACACTTTTTAGAGAGATTCACAGCTAGACCATGCAATGAGAGCCATCAGGCTAGAAGCAGTAAGAATCAGAAATGAAAGAGGAGGCATTACAACAGATGGCTTAGAAATAAAAAGGATCATATGGGACTATTCTAAACGATTATGTGAGAACAAATTGGATAACCTAGCATAAATAGATAACTTCCTAGAAATGTACAACCTATGAAGATTGAATCAAGAAGAAACAGAAAGCCTGAACGGACCAATAACAAATAGGAAAACTGAAACAGTAGTCAAAAACCTCCCAACAAACTATATTCAGTATCTTATAATAACTTTTGATGGAAAAGAATATGAAAACGAATATACGTATGCATATGCATGACTGGGACATTGTGCTATATATGAGAAATGGACACATTGTAACTGATTGTACTTCAATTAAAAAAAAAAAAAAAAGACAAAAACCTCCCAAAAAAGAAAAGCCCAGGACCAGGTGGCTTCATAGCTGAACTCTATGAAACATTCAAACAAGAAGTAATGTCAATCTTTCTTAAACTCTTTGGAAAAATAGAAATAGAGAGAACACTTCCAAACTTATCTTGTGAGGCCAGCATGAGCTTGATATCAAGGCCAGACAAAGACCCATAAGAGAAGAAAATTATAGGACAGTATCTCTAATGAATATAGATACAAAAATCCTCAATAAAATACTAGCAAATCAAATTTAACAACACATAAAAAATATACCTCATGACAAAGTGGGATTTATCCTTGAGTTGCAAGGTTGGTTTAGCATACTCAAATTAATCGATATGATGCACCACAATAACAGAATGAAAGACAAAAACACATGATCATCTTAACAGATGCAGAAAATGTATTTCACAAAGATCAACATTCATTCATGATAAAAATTCTCAATAAAATGTATATAAGAGGAAATTTCCTCAACACAATAAAAGCCATTTATAAAAAGCACACAAGTAACACTATAATAAATGGGGAAAAACTGAAAGCTTTTCCTCTAAGAGCCAATACAAGGCAAGAATGCCCACTCTCACCACTTTTATACCACCACACAGTACTGAAAGTAGTAGCCAGAACAATCAGACAAGAAAAAGAAATAAAATCCATCCACATCAGAAAGGATGAAGTAAAGCAGTCTCTGTTTGCAGAGGACATTATCTTATATCTAGAAAATCCTAAAAACGTCACAAAAAACCTATTAGGACTAATAAACAAATTTAGGAAAGTTGCAGGATACAAAATCAACATACAAAAATCAGTTGTGTTTTTTAAATCAACAATGATCTATCTAAGAAGAAAATTAAGAAAACAATTTATTTAATGATAACATCAAAAAGGAATAATATATTTAGGAGTAAATTTAATCAATGAGGTGAAAGATACGTACACTGAAAATTATAAACATTGAGGAAATAAATTGAAGACTCAAATGATGGAAAGATACCCCACATTCATATAATGGAAAAATTAATACTGTTAAAAAGTCCAACTATCCAAAGAGATATGTAGATTTAATGCAACTCCTATCATAATTCCAACGGCATCTTTTACAGAAATAGAAAAAAAATTTTCTAAAATTTGTATAGAACCTCAAAAATCTCCAAAGAGCTAAATTAACCTTGCAAAAGGACAGAGTTGGAAGCATCACAGTTCCTGATTTCAAATTACATTACTAAGTTATAGTCATCAAAAGAGTATGGTACTGTCATAAAAACAGACACACAGATGGATGGAACAGAATCAAGAGTCCAGAAATAAGCTTATACATAAATAGTCAACTAATTTTCTATAAGAGTGCCAAGAATATACAATGCCGAAAGGATAGCCTTTAATAAATAGAGCTGGGAAAAGTGTATACCCACAGCAAAAGGATGAAATTTGATCCTTACCTTACACCATAAGCAAAAATCAACTCAAAATGGACTAAAGACTTTAAGGTAAAACTTGGAATTATAAAACTTCTAGAAGAAAACATAGGGTAAAAGCTCCTTGATACTGGCCTTGGCAAAGGCTTTTTTGGATATGATATCAAATGCTTGGGCAACAAAAGCAAAAATGAACAAATGAGACTATATCACACTAAAATGCTTCTGCACAGAAAAGGGAAAAAAAATCAATAGAGTGAAAAAGAAACCATGATTGAAAGAAAATATTTGCAAACCATACATCTGAAAAGGGATCAATATCCAAAATATATCGGAGAAATTGTTACAACTCAATAGCAAAAAAACAACCCAACTGAAAAGTGGGCAAAGAGAGTGGGGTATATAGTTCAGTGGCAGAATGTGTGCTTAGCATGTGCAAGGTCCCAGTTTCAATCCCCTAGTACCCTTATTTAAAAAACTGAGCAAAATACTTGAATAGACATTTTTCCAAAGAATATATACAAATGGCCAATAGGTACATGAAAAGATAATCAACATTACTAATCATCAGGGAAATGCCAATCAAAAGGACAATGAGCTACAATTTCACACCTGTTAGGCTAGCTATTATCAAAGAGACAAAGGATAACAAGTGTTGGCGAGAATATGGCAACAAGGGAAATCTTGCTGGTAGGATGTAAATTGGAATAACTGTTATGGGAAAAAGGATGGGCGTTCCTCAAAAACTTAAAAATAGAACTACCATATAATCCAGCAATCCCACTTCTGGGTATATAGCCAAAGAAAATAAAATCACCATGTTGAAGAGATACCTGCATTCCTGTTTTAATTGCAGCATTATTCACAATAGCCAAGATATGGAAACAACAGATATATAGATATAGATATAGATATAGATATACCCACTCTCACCACTTCTATACCACATAGTACTGAAAGTACTAGCCAGAACAATCAGACAAGAAAAAGAAGTAAAATTTATATATATATGTCTGGCTAGCTAACTAGCAGAGTAGGATATTATTCAGCCCTAAAAAAGAAGGAAATCCTGCCATTTGGGACAACCTAGATGATCTGGTGGATATTATGCTAAGTGAAATAAACCAGACAAAGAAAGAAGAAACTCCATGATCTTACTTATATGTAGAACCTATAGAGTCAAATACATAGAAGCAGAGAGTAGAATGGTGGTTACCATGGGCAGAGAGGTGGGGGAAATGGGGAGATATTGGACAAAAGGTACAAATTTGCAGTTGTGTAGAATGAATAAGTCTAAAGACTTAATATGTAACATGATGATAGTTAATAATATATTGAATACTGGCGATTTTCTAAGACACTGTATTGTAAGCGCTCTATTAAAAAAGGTGGAGAAAGGGTAACTAGGTGGGGGAGATGCTATGTTAATTAGCTTGACTATAGCAATCATTTCACTATGTGTATGTATATCAAATCATCATGTGTACCTTAAATATATATAGTTCTCACTTGTGAATGCCCTCAGAAGGAAAGTATATATTGGGAATGTTTGGTCTTTCCATGCCTGGGGATGGAAATATAAATCCCAAGTATAAAAGTTTTGTTGTGTAACAAGAATTTGGTGATATTCTCAGCTTTGGCAGTATCTTATCTTTACTGAGAATGGTTCCTAAGATCTGTTTCATTAGGGTAAAGCCATCCTGACATGCTTCCTTAGCTCCTGCACTATGCATTGTAAATCTGGCCCAGTAAACTTGACATTTTATTAAGAAAAAAAGAAAGAACTTATGTGTATCACTACCACCTTTGAGTATTTCGGAAGGCTCACCAATTAAAATGGTGTGGTTTATGTGTGGTGGCTTCTGGATGTGTGACCCTGGAAGAACGCAGCTCAATGGACCATTTATCATGTTCCAACTTTTGTCAAATCAGAAGAATTTCAGTGCAAATATAAATGGACACATACATATGTGTGTGTACATATGCACAGTGATGTAGGAAAAAAAGCCTAGGCTTCAAAATCAGATAAATCTGATTCAAATCATTTTATTTTTGTAAGCCTCGGAGTTCTTCTCCATAAAATGGGGTTAATAAAAACTACTTCATAAGGTTGTTGGAAGAATTAGATGAGATAAATAGAAGCCCCTTAGTTTCATGCATGGCACAGTGTCTGTGCTTGACATTACCTACAATACATTATCTACCTCTACTTCTATGTTAAAAAATCTAGGCATATTATGTCTATAACTTGGAGACATTATTTAGAACTATCTCACCACAGATTATGAGAAATAAGTAAGATTTCTTGATGCTGATGTTATTACTATTGGAATGCCAGATAGACTTTTTTTGGACAAATGTATGACATAAATAATAAATATATGAGGGGGGAGGGTGTAGCTCAGTGGTAGCATGCGTGCCTAGCATGTACAAGGCCCAGTACCTTCATTAAATAAATAAATAAACCTTCATTAAATAAATAAGTAAAACTGATTACCTCCCCTACTCTGAATGAATGAATGAATGAATGAATGAATGAATGAATGAAACTAATGTAGACTGAACAAATCAAAAATCTCTTGGGCTCTATTGCCATTGTGGTACAATTCCTCTTGGGAAAGGAACAGGAAAAATAATGCTCTGTCAGTTCCTAGGTTAATGACTAGCCATCATGTTGGCTGCTTGATGAGAAAAACATGTAATTGTCACATGTTCAGATCTAACTTTGCTAATAACCCTTTAAGAAGATCTTTGTTAATTACCTGATTTATCTAGAAAATTAGACTGATTTAGGACCCCAATATGCCTGCTACATTCTCCCTACAGTTTAAAATTTTCAGAATGTACATGAAGATATTATAGGCTTAAGTTTTCCATTATGGGGGCATACATCTTTGTTGGATTCTACCCCACCCTCCCAATCCAATTCCTAAATTCCACTGGATGAGGCACAAGAAAGACAGGACTTTGGAGAGGACAGCTAGAGGCTAAGCTAATTGAATATTGCTGTCAAAACAGAGGAATCATGATGAAGACTCATTCTGTGAAGGTATTAAAATCTGGTGCAGAGAAAGTGACAACAGCATAGCCAAGAATGAGAGAAAAATGAAAAGGGACTGAAGACACATTAAGGTCAGGGCAAACGTGAATGCACTGTTCCAGCTCATCTGCCCTTGTCCAGCCAGCACTGCCTCAGACCTCAAGGAGCGAAGGTCTTCACGAGAGAAACAAAGATGAAGGATAAGTAGTCTCTCATCTGATGTAAGCATTGGTTGAAAGGCAGAAAGTGGTGGAGTTTTGCTGCTAATGTAGACTGAAAGACATTCTAGGCTCTCTTTTACTTTCTTTCTTTTTTTCCTTCCCTCCCACCCCCAACCCCTGACTCCTGTACAGCAAAACAACAGTATCTTGACATGGTTTCTTTCATGGCATTTTCTTGTGGGGAAAAGGAGGAAAATTCTTGGTATTTTAGCTTTGCCTAAGATGTAACAAAGATGCATGCCCCGCTCCACCTGCTCACTGAAATTTTTAAAGCATATGCTCACCTTTGGCCTGTCTTTCCCTAGACTAAAAGAGAATAAAATTGAGGGGGATATGGAAGTTTTCTCCGCAGCAGATCAGGAGACCTGAGTTGGAGCCTGGGGTCTGGCTCACTGTCAAATCCTGGTATGAATTTGGAGGACCTCCCCCCTGTCTTCTTTGCTGCAGTGCCCTCATCTGTTAAATGAAGGCGTAGAACAGTTTGCTCCGCCATGTGATAGGCCTACAAATATCTGACTGCTGCCTGAATTTCACTGTGGAAGGACTGCAGCTTTCAGCAAAGTGGGTTTTATAGCACTCTGGCGGTTAAAGGCCCACCCTTTGGAATACTTTAGACCTGAGTTTTAATTCTGGGCCCATATCTTGGGCAAATTAAATAATCCTTCGATTGCCTTATATGTACGGTGTAGACAATATTATAACTTTCTCAGTATTATTTGTGTGTATGTGTGTGAAAATTAAATTATATAAACACAATGCCCAACACAGAGTAAGTCTCCTAGAAGCCTTTTACAGCACCTTTCCCCTTGTCTTAGGACACTAGTGTGAGCACTGAGGGTCTGGGGCTACAGAACCCATTTTAAAACCATGAGATAACGTGCACACAGATGAAATACTAGGACCTTGATGGCATCACTGAGCCACAGAACCAGCCCTGGAAGTGTCAATTACCAGGCTTCTTGATACGTTAGTTAATAAATATCTGTTTTCTTTTAATTACTAGTAGTCAGGACTGCTTATGTCTATTTGGCATCCTGGACATTACACAGTAAGTGCCTAATTGTGAACAGCTCAAGCATAGCCTTTTGAAATGATAAGTATTCAGAATGGTAGTTGTAAGTTAGGTAGTACGTAAAGGCTTTTATTTCTGCCTTTTCCCAACTTGCCTGTGAGCTCCTTGGGGACATTAATCTTTGCCACCAGTGCCCAACATTGCAGATGACACACTGTAAAACTTCTGGCCCATTGGCAGGAATTGAATTTACCTCTCTAGTGAGATTTTATCACCAAGTCTGATGGAAAGGGGTGTGTGTAAATCTGGGTTAGAATCCCAGTGTCACTAAGCCTTTCTTGCTGTGTCACTTTGAGTAAGTCACTGGCCCTCTCTAAATCTTAGTTTCCTTATCTAAAAAATGGTGACAATACCTTATGTGTTACAGGGCTGTGGGTATTCAAAGACATAAAGGAAGTAGAACACGTTACAAGCATTATAAACTTTTAAGGTATACCTCTAATCCAATTGGAGCCATTACCCTAAATCTGGCCATTGGAACAAACTAGAAAAGTGAGGGTCCTCTTCCAAGTCTGCATCTCAACTGTGGCTGAGCTGTGGTCATCACAGTGCATCCTCGAGCATGTTTGGAGGCTTTGCTCCAAAACATCTGGCCATTTTATGACTTTAATCCCAATTTAAAATTCCACAGTGCCTCACACAATCATTTTTCTTTATCCAGAAAACAACTTTGAATAAGACCAGATAAGAACAGTAAGAGCCTGATGCGTAATCCTACCAGTTGTCTTTTGATCTCCCCTCTGCCTGTACTCAAGAGTTCAACACACAAGTCACTGCTCCACCACTGAAACAAGGGGGTTGTACCATTAAGGCCTGTGATTTCTTAACTTCATAGTGGTAAAAGCATTTTAGCAAGCAAGCTGGGCTTAGGTCTCTGTTCTGATGCATATTAGCTATGGTATCCTGGGCAGACAGCTCGCCGAACTCCTGTCTTCTCATGAATAAATTAACGTGAAAAATACAGGCTTGACGTGGGGATGAAATGAGATCATGCCTGTGAAGGAAAGGTCTTGGTAAACAAAGAAGTCCTTGCACGGTATCGTCCATACTAACATCACATGATCTGTGAATCATTTCAGTGGCCTGTGTCTTTTTTTCTTTTTTTTTCTTTTTTTTTTAAAAGGCAACTGGAACAATGGTTTGCAATTCACTGTAGGTACTTCCCCTAATTTTTCTGAGGAAATGTATTTTAAGAACTCTTGCTTGTGTAATGGAATCAACGGATCCAGATAGGGCTTACAAAATAGCAATTGGAGATGAGCAACTTTCCTTTCATTCCTTTTCTCTCCAGTACCTAGAGAATCTTCCTGCTGAGGCACACCTTGAGACTCAGAAGTAAGCTAAAGAAAGTATAGGGAAGAAGCTATAAGACGTGAAGAAGCGTAGACGTATTCATTTCCTAGGACTGCTGAAACAAATTACGACAAACTTGGTGGTTTAAACCAACAGGAATATATTCTCTACAGATCTGGAGGCCAGGAGTCTGAAGCCAATGTGTTGGCAGTGTTGGATCCCTGGAGGGTCTGAGGGAGAATCCGTTTCATGCTTTCCCCCTAGCTTTGAGTGGCTGTCAGCAACCTTTGGCACTCCTTGGCTTATATACACATCACTTGAATCTCTGCCTTCATCTTCCCATCACCTTCTCCTCTGTCTTCTTTTGTATCTCTTTATAAGGACAGTTGTCACTGGATTTAAGATTTGCCAGGTAATCCAGGATGATCTCATCTCAAGATCATTAACCTAATTACCTCAGCAAAGACTCTCTTTCCAAATAAGGTCATATGCACAATTTCCAGGTGGACTAATCCTTTGGGTTCCATTCAACCTACTACAACAGTCCCAGAGTTATGCTAACCTGGATTTTAATCCCAGCTCACAGAGTAGCCACGCAATTTCTACTCTTTGTAGAAATCACATCCTCATTTGTAAAATGTTGCCGTGATAATATCTTTACAACATTGTTGTGACCTTAAAAGAAACCATGAATATTGAGTGTCTGTTATGCAGTAGGCACTCAATACATGGTAACAACTTAAAAAATAAATAAATAAACGCTAGCTTTGGCTATCTGATATTCATGAAAATAAAAGTCAACCCAAAGGAAGAAAGAAATACTCAGATTTAGTAGAAACCACTCTGGTCTCAATCTCAGAAGTGCCTTTCCAAATTCTGTCACTCACCAATTAATTTTAACAACTTTGAACAGTTCTGTCCCATTTACTGGTGCAGATTTGTAAATTGTATGAGTTGAACCAGATAACCTTTGATTTCTTCCCTTTTTCTGACATTCTGGAGTTGGACAAGTATAACATTTAAGGTTACTTTGGGAGTAACTGGATGGAAAAAACACCTAAAAATTCCTGAAGTCCAACAGGAAAGGAAACCTCTAGCCACTGTCTTGACTTCACAGAGTTCTGAAGACTTGTTTTTAGGGACAGATTTTAGTTAGGCTCCCCTCCTATACACTTTTGGGAAGTGCAGGGAGATGGCTAAAGTGAAACTTTGGGGACAGTTTTTATCTTTTCAGACTTTCAGCTGAGATCCCCCAGCCCCAGCCACCAATTTCTCAGCCACTGCTCTTCTAAACCCTGTCACTGCCTTTTTGGGCAGATAAAGGCTGAGGGCAGGAGGGCAGAGATTATCTGGACTCTCACAAAACTATGCATGCAACCAGGGCTGGCTGTATAATTTGTGGGGCTCCTTGTTCAGAAGCAGGACAGAAGTGCCGTTAAAGGTACTAAAACATATATCTTCCTGTCTTCAACAGTCTCTCTTGCAAGCTGTCATGGTGTTTTGTGTTTGCTATCACTGCTGCACTCCCTCTGGCAAGAGGGTACTCATAGGGTGAGTGCAGACCTTCCTGGATGCCCAAGGTCTCACCCCACAAATTTTTACATTCACCTGGCTGCTGGTGGGCTCCTTCAGGCTGATGTGGCGTGCCCTGCCTGGCTGGAAGTGGAAAGGCAATCTTCCCTTCCCAGGATCCCCTGGTCCAACCACCAGGGCTGGACATCTATCAAAGAACTGCAGCCTCTGCACTGGGCAGATTTGGTACCTGGGATCACGGATGGATAAAGGCTCGATCCCATCACTGACTCATAAGCAGAAGGGGCTGAGGCACTACCAACCTGGGGCAGGGAACGTTGCTGCCACGCCCCCTCCAGAATCATCATTCAGCAGGTGTGCCCCACCTCCAGGCACCCTGCCCTGCACTCAGGTCCCCACCGGAGGTGGAGGACAACAGTGGAACATGGGCCTCACCCTGGCTGTCACTATCTAGTCATCATTCTGGATGAAGGAGGCAAAGGGTAGGGTGGGGAAGGGGAGGCCTGTTGGAGTGGGTGCTTTAAAACCTAACCCCATGGAGGTAGGAAGGCAGCAGGAGGTAGGATCCACAGAGCTAAGCTTCTATGCCCCTGGCACACCATCCATGTCCCATTCAACTTCACTTACACAATACAAGTCCAAACAAAAAATTAAGCATTTCAAAACAGTGGCTGGGGAGCATTAAACCCAAAGTGTAGGGCCCTTCTGAGTGAGAGGTCCGTGTGGCTGCACTGGTCCCACACCTATGGAGCTGGCCTTGCCAGCAGTACAAGCCTGAAGACAGTTCTGGTAACTGACCCCTCTTCGATGTATGTGACTGACTTGATCTTCCCCTTCAGACTAAAGAACACCTTCCCGGGATTAGGGAACGTTTCCAGAAGACCCTTTCCACATCTTCCCACATGGAGCTCTGCGTGACTTTAGGGAGGACTCACTCAGCTATTTTCCAAATTGGAATTTGAAAAACACAACTATTGTGCTTAGCTCGTGGAAGGACCAAGGAAGGACTGTAGGGTCCTGAGAGACTCTGAAACAATTTACCCAACTGTGAGCTCCCTCAAGGCCACTCTGTGTCCTCTCACCATCTCTATGTGAGTTGTTTGCCTCCAGACAAGCAGCCCATGACTCCAAAACAAGCCATACTTCTTTCTACACCAAGATTATTGTAGCATGTGCTCCAGCCAGTCTAACTGCCCAAAATGGTACATCACCCCGCCTAGTGTTTCTTGGCCATTTAAGAGACTTTTCTAGGTAATACTCGGATACTTACAGAGGGTGTTCCTTAGTTCTTGTGTGACTTTATCTAACTTTGTAGGTTAGACTGGTGATGAGTAAATTTTGAATGAAGCCTCACTAGACTGCCATTCCTTGGACACAGCTGTCCTTGTTTGGCTAGGGTCATTTCTACTTCCTGCCCTGACCAAGGATGAGGGAATATTCTTTTAGACATTGAGGATAACAAAATGAACATAGGACACAGAGAGTAACACATAATTGCTCCAAGAAGTAGCTTCGTTCAAAATCCACTAGTCAAGTACGACTCGATGGTCCCTTACTTAGTCATGCCTGCCTGGCTCTCAGTCTTTCTCTATATGCAGGAAACAGTTCCTGCCCCCCCTCGCCCCCCCCCCCCCACATCCCTGTTGCCTGGGGTTTCTAAGCATCTCCCCACCACAGCTGAGTCTAGTGAAGCCTGCCTCCATATAATAGTGAGAGCTTTTCCCTCCTCCTTTCTAAAGCTTTCTTGCCCCAGGACTTGTCTTCTGCAATAGGATTAGATGGCTCCTCAGAAGACTGACAAAGGGGCATATACATGCTCTTCAGGAAAAACCTCACACTCACACTCGCCCGCCCTTGATCCAGCGTAGCAGTCTTCATCGTTTGGTACTTTTCTATGCACTGGTAAATAATACCAATTGAGGGGGATTCAGCCCATGTTCTCTCTACTGAGGAGTTCTGTTCAGTCCTCTTTTTTTTTTCTTTTAACAAGCTTTCCACTAGATTGAGATGATGAACAGATCAGATCTACACACACCATACTTTTAATTCCTTTCTATCTACCCTGCTTACTCCCCTCTATGTAGCTACTTATAATTCCACAAAAATGCTCCATAATTTAGGAAAAATATTTTTCCAGGGAAGTAACTTTCTGAAGCCTAATTTTTATATATATATATATATAAAAACAAGAGCACTTGTTAACTTATCATGTAAATCTGAGGAATTTACCTTAGGTGAGTGTTGTTGTTCAACTGAGATCATCCTGAATAACTAGGAGTGAGTTTTGGAGGTTTTATTTTACATTTATACCTCAAAGGCACTATAAAGTGATTTTCTCAATATAAGAGGGTCCATTTCATCCACTTTACAGATACTGATTATGAGGTTCTTATGTACGAGATGCTGTTCCATGCCTGTGTCACAGTGAGATCAGCGGCTGTATTTACTGGGGAGCTAGATAGGTAAGAAAGATGCCAGTTTTCATGGAGTTTCTAGCATAGGTGAAAACAGACAACAAAGATGAAAACAAATTAACAAGATAATTGCAGATAATGGTAAGTGGAATTAAAACAAAAGGCAGTGTAGTGAGAAAGTGTCTAGGCTGATAGTCCTTAGACTAGGTGGTCAGAGAATCATCGCTGAGGTCAAGATGTTTGACTGAGACTTCATTTAGGACAAGGAGGCAGCCTTACAAAGATCTGGGATCAAAGCTTTCAGGCAAAGGAAACAGCTATAGAAATGCCCTGAGGTGGGAACAATCAGCTTTTGAGGAACAGGTTGCATGTTGCTATGACTAGCGCAGAGTGAACATGTGGAGAGGTATGAGCTGAGTAGTGCTAAGTGGAGACAGAGCCCACTCATGTAGGGCATGAGCAGCCATGCTAAGGAATTTGAAATCCAGATAATTTGATGCTTTTAAGCAAGGAAATGGTATGGCATTTTTAAAAGATCCTTTTGACTGCTTTGGAGAAAAGATCCGGTAAATGATAAAAGTGGAAACAGAGAAAGTAGTGGGCAACCCATTGTGATAGGTGGGGTGAGTGAAGCATACGGCTTGTATCTGAATGGTAGCAGTAGAGTTGGATGGGGAGGAGAGATTTCCAGATATTTTCTGCAGGTGGAGGAAGTAGAACTCAATGACAGATTCAATGTGGAAGAGGTAAAGGCAAGAGAAATCAAAGATGACGGCTATGCTTTTGACTTGAGCAAGTGAGTGGGTGTCACCTGAAGGCATCTTCTGAGATGAAAAGATTAGAGGATGGATAACTGGAGATAGATAACAAACAAACTACCTCCTAAGATGAGTTCAAACTCATCTTTAAGGAGCCAGAGAAACAGTTTATACCTTTAAAAATACCATTATTTTCACCTTTATAAGCAAACAAAACAATTCTAAGTTTCTGTTTCTACTAGGTGCTTCATCGTGATTCAATCTCCAGATTTAGAACAAAGCTATACATACAGTAAGTCTTGAAGATAAATATAGATACATGTTAGTTGAATAGCATGAGAGTGAAACAAACTTATACCAGCAAAACCTTTGGAGTTTTCAAAGCACGTTCCCATCTTGTTCATCACATTACCCCTATAGAAGAAATAATATCATGACCCCTATTTTATAGAAAAGAAAACTGAAGCCAAAGGAATAAGTGACCAGCTCAGGCTTGAATGACTTCTCTGGATGAGCTGATTCTGAAATGCAGGTATCTTGGTCCTCTGGTCTCAGCCTTTGTTGATGGGACAAAGAGTCCTGGAAAATCTCCCTGTGTATAAACCTCCAGGAGCTTTTCCCTTCATCACTGTACATCAGCCAGACTCTGACTCACAGCTGGAGAATTAGCCTCCTTATTATGTAGTGAATTCCATGAGTACACACCAAGTGTTTTCTGTAACAGGCTGAAGTAGCTTCCTCTCTCAGTTTCTTTCTTCCATTAAATATGGAGTATTTTTCCCTTGGAAAACTGTGCCCAGGTTAAGGAGACTTCTCCCTAGTTTTGTATAGATGCTTTGATATGCTCCAAACTCAATGACTTTCCTTCAGTCCCTGGGGCCTTGGGAACAGCCAACCCACATGTGGTGGGAAGAAAGGCAAGAGGGAAGGAGGAATGTGAGGGAGACACAAACACAGCACAATGTTTTCTTTCTGCGAAACTTCATCAAGGCTCCGATTCCAGTGACCTCACCTTCAAGCAATGCCAGCTTCTTTGCTCTAAATCAAAGTTGACTTGTGGTGGTGGTGGTTCACATGTTTTGAGTCTAATGAGCCCACAGATTCTGCTGTTGCAAAAGAAATCCTGAGGGTAGTTAGCATCTGCCCTCTGAGATCAGGATGATCAATGACCCTGACATATGCCAACTCCCATGTTTCAGAGCAGAATCCTAAAGGATTCGTCTGTCCATATGAGCCTCATTCAAACTGGGACACTTACTGCAATCTAGCAGGGCACCTTCTTACTCTCCTTTCAAGGGAATGAGCAAAAATATAGAAAATAGGCTCTCAGTGGATTCCCTGTTTTCCTTCTTGTCACTCACCCTTATGTCTTTCCTCAAAGCACTTCATGTCACATCCCTGTTCATATTCTTCTAAAGCTCACTTTTCAAAAATAGAATATAATTCATGTTCTTTTGATGTCCTACAAGGCCATTCGTGATCTAACCCCTGGCTATATTTCTGACTTCTTTATCACTGTTTCCAACACTCATTCCCACATGAGCTACTCCAGTCTTCTTGCTACTCCTAAAGCATATTAAGTACTATCTGACTCAGAGTCATTGGAACTGATGTTCCCTTTCTAATTGAATGGAAGGCTCTTTCCATAAGAGTCTCATGCCTCACTTCTACAGCACATTCAGGTTTTTGCTCAAATATAACATCTCAAGAGCATCCTTGTGCTGTCATGGTGGAAAACTTTTTGCTAAGATTTAATAGTCCGGTGATGATTATTTACATAGGTCAACTTGAATGGGCCATGGGGTGCCCGGATATTTTCTCAAACATTATTCTGAGGGCATTTTTGGGTGAGATCAACATTTGAATCAGTAGCCTGAGTAAAGCAGATTGCCTTCTCTAATATGGGTGGGCCTCATCCAATCAGTTGAAGGTCCGAATAAAACAAGAAGGTTGACCCTCCCCTGATAAGACAGAATTCTTCTTGCCTGATAACTTTTGAACTGAGATATCAGCTCTTTTCCTGCTTGACAGCCTTTGAAGTAGGACATCTGCTTCTTTTTCTGTCTTCCAATTGAAACTGAAACATTGTCTCTTCCTGGGTCTCCAGCCTGCTGACCTTCAGATTAAAACTATGCGATTGGTTTACCTTGTTTTCAGGCCTTGGGACTCAGGCTGGAACTAAACCATTGGCTCTCCTGGATCTTGAACTTGCAGATCTTGGGACTAGCCACCTTCATAACTGCATGGGCCAATTCCTTATAATACACTTATCATCTGTCTTCCTATCCTTCCTATCCTTCCTATCTATCTATCTATCTATCTATCTATCTATCTATCTATCTATCTATCTATCTATCATCTATCATCCATCCTATTTGTTCTATTTTTCTAGATAACCCTGACTAATACAAGTACCAAATTAAGAATAAAATGGGTTAAAATGTGAAACACACTCAGTATAGTGCCTGACACAGTAATTACTCAGTTTTTTGCCTCGCTTTCTAAGCAGGAGGTGGGGAGGGGGGGCAGATGGAGAAGAAAAGCGGATGAGGGCACTTCTTCAAATAGCAGTGTGAGTAGATGTTCTTTGATAAAAATGTCAAAGTGGAAAACAGTTCCCAAAGGGTTCTGCATATGGAAGGCTTTTAATTTCATCATTCTTGAACAACTATGTGTTTTCCCCAAAGTGGGAATGATGGGAATGAGAGGTCTTGGATTCTCCCAGATTTTACAGTGAGTGACTAAGAAATCACAAAAGTGAAGATTTTTTCCAACCATTATGTTATGAAAATTTTCAAACACACAGACAAATTTAAATTTTTTAACTGACTACCAATAACTTCATCACTTAGCTTCTACTATTAATATTTTATAATACTTGTTTCCTTTGATATGAATTTGAACTCCTCAAAGAAGTCCATGTCATCAACAATTGTGACAGTCTAATGTTATGCCATTTAATAAATATAAATCTGTCTTCAAGTTTCAATTTACTGATCTTAATAAGTTTGTCACTTTAAATATTAAATCACTAAGAAAACATCTTTTAAATGCCAAACCATAAGCTGAATCTTTATGACAAAGTAAATTAATTCCTCTCTGTCAATTTTGTGTAAATTTAAATACATATTCTGTATAACATTTTTCTGTTAAAATGCCTGCTAGGACTTTTATTGGGATTGCACTGAATTTAAAGATCAACTAGGGGAGCACTGACATTTTAATAATATTGAAAATTTGACCCATAACATATTTCTTTATTTATTTAATCTTATTTAATTTTTTCAGCAATGTTGTGGAATTAGCAGTGTACAAGTCTTTTGTCAAATTAATTCCTAAATATTTCATGTTTAGATGCTATTATAAATGGTATTATTTCTTTAATCTGATTTCTGTTTGCTGCAAATTATAAATATATTTTTTTTACATTTTTCTTGTATCTTGCAACTTTGCTAAAGTAACTTATGAAGTTCAAGTTTTAAAAAAAATTGGGTGTGTAGATTCTGTTGAATTTGCTACTTAAAAGATCATGTCATCTGTAGATTAAGGTAGTTTGTTTTTGCCTTTTCAATCTAGGGGTCTTTATTTTCTTTTTCTTGTCTTATTGTACTTGCTACAACCTCCAGGACAATGTAAAAAGTCAATGGTGAGAGTAATCTGTATCTTGTTTAAGATCATAAAGAAATCATTCAGTCTTTCACCATTAAGTATATTAGTTTTAGTTTTTATTATTATTAATTTTAATCAGAATGAGAAGTCCCCTTCTGTTTTTAGTTTGCTTACAGTTTTTATCAAAAATGGATGTTTGTGTCAAATGCTTTTTCTGCATGTACTGATGTAATATTTTTAAATTTCTTTAGTCTGTTAATATGAAGAATTATATTAGTTTATTTTCAAATGTTAAATCAGCCTTATAGTCCCAAAATAAACCTCATTAGGTCTTTGTGCATTATCTTTCTCATGTATAATTTCCTTGATTAATAAAAGTTTACTTAGAATTTTGCCTTCATAATCACGAGGGATATTGGGATTTTTTTTAAATAGTGTTCTTTTTTGGGTTTTGGATAAGAATACAGCTTGGCTCATAGAATTAGTTGGGCAACAGTTCCTCCTCTACAATTTTCTGGAAGAGGTCATGTAGAATGGTAGTTAATGTTCCCATAAATGTTTGGTAGCAATCACCAGTGAAGTCATTTGGGGACTGGGGTATTCCCTGTGGGACATGTAACTACAAATTTAATTTATTTAAGAAATGTAGATTATTTACTTTATCTTTTTCTTCTTGAATAAACTTTGGAATTTTCTGCCTTTCAAGGAATTTTCTCACTTCATCTAATTGTTGAATTTACTAGCGTAAAGTTGCTATATTATTACCTTATTAACCTTTTAATATCTGTACAATTTATAATGATGTCAATTTTCTTATTCACAAATGACAATTTATGTCCTATTTCTCACTCTCTCACTGTCTCTTTATCTCAGTCTCTCAGTCTAATGAGTTATTAATTTTTTGATATTCTAAAAGAAACATTGGATTCAATGATTTCTCTATTATTTTTATGTTTTTTAATTTTTATTGATTTCCATGCTGATTCTTTATATATTCTTTCTCCAACTTGCTTTAGATTTAATTTACTCTTTTCTTTAGTTTTTAAAAGTGGACCCAATGTAACTGTATTAGAATCTTCTTTGCTAATAAAGGTATTAGTGCTATAAATTTTCCTTGAAAAACTGCTTTAGCAGTAATTCATGTATTTTGATATATTGTGTATTTTGTCCAATTTACCAATTTTTTTTCCAATTTACCTTTTTATTTTCACCGATTTACCTTGTTTTCCAATTTATGTTTTTATTTTCTCATTGTCCTGTGGTTATTTAGAAGTGAGTCATTTATTTACCAAATGATTCTGGATTTTCTGGAGATCTTTCTAATTTAATTCTACTCTGGTCAGAGACCATACTTTTGTATGAATTGAATAGTTAAAAATTTGTTGAGACGTGTTGAGTGGTCCAGAATGTAGTCTATCTAGGTAAAAAAACGAACTGTACACTTGAAAAGAATGTTTATCACTCTCATGTTGAGTGCTGTACTATAAAAGTCAAGTAAGTCAAACTGAGATTTTTGTTCAAATCTTTTATATCTGTTCTTGTCTTTTGTCTACTACTTTCATCAATTATTAACAAATGTGTGTAGATATCATCAGGTATAATTGTGAATTTGTTTACTTTTTATTGCATTCCTATATTTTTGCTTCATATACATCAAAGATCTATTATTAGGTTTAGGATTATTATGTCCTCTTGATGAATTCCACCCTTTTATGGAATGACTTTTTTTCAATCCCTTGTACTGTTCTTTACTTTGAAATTTACTTATTCTGATGTTGATAAAGCCACTTTAGCTTTCTTTTAGTCTTACTGTAGTCTGTCTTTTTCCATCTTTCAAATTTTAACCTATTTGTCTTTTTATATTTATAAAGTGTATTTCTTCTAGGTTTTTTCATCCATCTGAGAATCTTTGTTTTAATGAGACTATTTAGATCATATGTATTAAAAGTTATAATTGATGTGATTAGTTTTAAATTGACCATTGCTAATTCCTATTGGTTTTCTATTTGTCACATCTGTTCTATACTCTCATTTATCTTTTTCTGCCTTTATTTGTAATTAATTGAATGCTGTATGATTGTAATTTTTCTTTTATTGGCTTATACATTATAATACTTTATTTGCTATTTTAGTGGTTGTTTTAGGATGTATATTTATTTTTAACATATCAGTCTACCTTCAAGTGATACTGTATCACTTTTCCACTTCTGAATTTTATTTATCATTGGTATACATTTTACTTTTACATGTCATAAATTCCATTATTACAATTATTATTTTTTTAACAGTGATCATTTAAAATGCTTTAAGTAGGAAGAAAAACTCATGTATTTACCCATGCAGCTGCCATTTCCAGTGTTCTTTATTCCTTTGTGTTTATCCATGTTTCACTCTGATATTGTCTGTCTGAAGGAATTCCTTTGACATTTCTTTTAATTCAAGTGTAGTGGTGGTTGTTTCAGCTTTTCTATGTCTGAAAATATCTATTTTTCCTTTGTTTTTCAAAGATATTTTCATTGTGCATAAAATCCTACGTTGACAGTTTCTAAAACAATACTATAATTTCACTACTTTAAAGCTGTTGCTTTACTGTCTTTTTGCATGACTTCTTGCTATTTTAGTGTCTTTGCCTGCTACTCTTAAAATCTGTGTCAGTTTTGGACAGGTTTCAGGTGATTTATTTTCCTCTTAATTATGAGCCATATTTTTCTCTTTTATTTTATGCTAAGTAATTTTAACCTGGATTCTAAACACTGTAAATATTACCTTACTGGGGACTGGATATATTTATATACTTGTAAATATCATTTAGCTTTTTTCTGAGATACAGCTAACTTAGTTGGAAGTATTTTGATCTTACTGTGTCTTGCTTTCAAGATTCATTGATGGGGATAAGAACAATCATCAGTCTCAGGCTAATTATTCCTCACCACTATGGCAAGACCCTTTTGTGTTTTCTACCTACTGCCCCATGAATCACAAGGTTTTCTAGTCTGGCAGATAGGAAAATGCACAATTTCTGGTCTTGACTGAATATCTGGTACTGTTCCTTCTAATTTGGGGGGGGGGGGTGTTTTCCCCCAATTTCCAGTAGTTCCTCTACATGCAAGCACTGTTCAGTAGTCAGCTGAATACTAGACAAGGATCCTCTGCATATCTGGGCATTTCTCTCCATATACTGCTTTCTCCTAATCAGTATTCTGTCCCACTTTGTTCTCCCTGGATTCACCAATCTATTATCTCAATTCAGAGAGTCCCCTGAGCTTTGTCTGTGTTTTCCCCCTTTGTGCTATGACCTAGGAAACTTCTCAAGGCAGTAAACTGAGACAGTCATAAGGCTCATCTAATTTTTGTGTCATCTCTCAGGGATCACTGTCCTTTTTTGCCTCATGCCCAATGTCTTGAAAACCATGATCTCATGTATCTTGTCTGTTTATTGTTGTTTTAGGTGGAAAGGTAAGTTGTCTGTGTTACTCCAACTTTGCCAGAAGTAAAACACAGTTAGATTGTCAGTCAGGAGAAGGAAACCAAGTCGAATGAAAGAATTTAGAGATCAGATTTATCTGGATTTTTATTTCTGATTTTTCCATTTACTCTGTAAACTTGTAAAATTTTTGTCTCCTTTGAAGACCTCACTGTCCAACTATAAGATGGAGAAAATAAAACTTGTCTCAAATGGTTGTTGTGAGGCCTGAACAGAGTGTTAGTAATAATCCAACAGAGTGCACAATAAAGGTCTGTGTACCATTTTCCTGGTGGCACATTGTACAATTGACTTATTAAGCTTATGTCAACTAATCATAGCCCTCTTTAACAGTGTACCTGCTTAGAGGCAACTCCTCAAATAGTTCTTGCGGAATCACTTATTTAAACTTGACAGCAGGAATTCAAATTTATTTCTGCTAGATATTTTTCTGTTAGGAATGATTTACCCTTGTGCCACCCCATTCCTGTTTCTTTGGATATTAACTCTGATGGCTAACCATTTTCTCTACATTCTCCAAACAAAACTATCATTTACAAATTGGCTAAGCATGCCTTTCATCTAAAGTGCAACTCTCCATCTTGAAGTACTATCTTGTAATAAACACATAACCATCTCTAGTTTCCTCACATATTCTGATTAAAAAGGCACACATATTGAGGGTATTTATAGTTTCTGGAAACTATAAATCCAGAAAAAAAAGACCACTCATTATGGATCAAGGGTGTGACCAATGCATTATTGCACATCCAGAAAATACAACCAGCTAATTTCACAACATGTGACATTAGAACCAGTATAGAAGCATCTTTTGAGTAATTTGAAGAATGACTTGCATTTTATGAGACAACATGATCTCTAGATGGTATTAATATCAGATTGATGCTGCAAGTGTCTCCAAGAGCTAGCCATAGTAGTCAGATAAAAAGGAAAAAGAAGGGACTTCATAAAGAGGCTCATACAGAGCCTAGCACTGATCATCAGAATATTTGCTTGGAGCTTTCATTGACACCAAGTTAAAATAGTGGTTGCTGGATAAATACTTCCCTTTATAGTGGAAAGCTTCACATAAAATAAGTAACTGATATTTTATAGGTGATTATGGTGAAATGACATAGGATACTAAAAAAGTGGGGGTAAATTATGCAAATAAGAATATAATCATGACAATGATGGATTCCATTACAACCATTATGCTATCTAAAATGTGTACATACTTTTCAACTTTTTAATGAAGTATAATACATAGACCAAAGGCCTTGAGAGCATTTTTATGCATTATAAATGTTTTCCATGAATATTTGAATCCTTGTTATGAACCTTAGGTATGAATAATGGTATTCCTAAATTGAGGTCATAGACAACAAGGCTGAGAGAATTTAGGCAACTTGCTTAAAATAGGTGCTATTGCTATTATTAGGCATCTGACTTAAGACTTGATTATGTGCGTTGGAAGATTTCAAAGCCACTGCCCTTTACAAAAGTTGTCTTCTAGTCTTTATTCTGTGAAATGCACATATTCTATCAAGTGTAATTATCACAGAAACTGTGCAGCAGATAATACTTTCTATGTTTTACAAATGATGAACACAAAGTTCAGAGTGTTTAAGTAATGTTCTTAATATACTTACTGTCTGACAGAATGGGGTTCCGAGTCCAGATCTTTTTATTCTTTTTTTTAACACATTTCCCTATTCATCTCCACATTTCCCAGCCTGCCTACCTGCCTGCCTGTCTGCATTGATCCAATAAATATTCACTGTATCATGTTTCCATCTGAGGTCCAGACATGAGAAAGAGTCCATCAGATAAAAGGAGGGTTCTGGGAGAAAGAATATATGAAGACAAAGAATACTTAGTGTGTTTGGAAACTGAAATTTACTGTGAAGAAGCTGGATCTCAAGAAGCAGTTTCAATTCTGGTTGCATCCAGTAGAATTACATGGGAAGAGTTTTTGATACCTACTGATGAGTGACTTCATCTTGGACCAACTAAATCATCATATTTGTGCATAGGAGGGGAGGCATGTATCTATTTATCTTTCAAACGTTTCCAGGTGATTTTAAGGTATAGTCAGATTTGAGAACACTGAATCAGAGGGCAGTGGGGGAGGGCAGTGAGCAAAATAAAAGTGATGTGAAAAGAGTCATCAGGATCCTGATTTCATCAAGACCTGCAAGCCAGGTAAATGAATTGGACTTAATCTAAAGGTCAGTTGGAACCACTGAGACGTTTTAAAGCAGTGAAGTAACAAAATTCCATTCACATTTGAAGCTCGCATATGAAGAACTCATTGATCAGCAAAGAATGGCATCATTAAGAAGACAGTTGTAAAGATGACGGCAGTGAGAGATATATACCAGAGATGGTAGAAAAGTAGGAATATTTGAGAATGTTAGACGTTAGGAGCATAAAGACTTGGGAAATTTTTTTTTGGGGGGGGGTGTGAAAGTTGCAGCAGAAAGAGGAGTCAAGAATAATATCCACTCTAATTCAAAAAGATACATGCACCCCAGTGTTCATAGCGGCACTATATACGATAGCCAAGACATGGAAGCAACCTAAATGTCCATCAACAGATGACTAGATAAAGAAGTTGTGGTATATTTATGCAATGGAATACTACTCAGCCATAAAAAAGAATAAAATAATGCCATTTGCAGCAACATGGATGGACCTGGAGATTGTTGTCATTCCAAGTGAAGTAAGCCAGAAAGAGACAGAAAAATACCATATGCTGTCACTCATACGTGGAGTCTAAAAGAGGAAAAGAAAAAAGAGGACACGAATGAACTCATCTACAAAACAGAAACAGACTCTCAGACATAGTAAACAATTTTATGGGTACTGAGGGAAAAGGGGGTGGGAAGGGATAAATTTGGGAGTTTGAGACTTGCAAAGGTTAACCATTATATATAAAAATAGATAAAAACAAATTTTTTCTGTATAGCACAGGTAACTTTGTTCAATATCTTATAATAACCTTTAATGAAAAAGAATATGAAAACAAATATATGTATATATATGCATGATTGGGACACTATGCTGTACACGAGAAACTGATACATTGTAACTGACTATACTTCAATTAAAAAAAAAGGATAATGCCTCACATTTCTGTCTTGATTTTGCCACTCATTGAGGGAAGTCAACATGGATAATGAAGCAGGTTTGAACAGAAATTGGTTCAGGGTTGAGCGTTTTCCTTAGGAGTACTTGTGGGATATGCAGGTGGAAATGTTTGAGAGGCACTAAGTACATAAGACTAAAGCCCAGAAGGAGAGCAATCTGGCCTGGGTCTATGGAGTTAATAGTCCTTTGCAGTTGGTGGTGATTGAAGCCATGCGTTTTCTATTGTTGTTGCTGGTAGTGCTGGTGGTTGGTTGCATGGTTGATTGGTTTTAAGAATTAGCTTTTGTTTGGTTGGTTTTTTATATTATTATTATCATTATTATCATTTTGATATTTGCTTCTTTGGCCATCATTGTTGGAAAAGTATTTGAAAAAAGAGAGAGCAGGTAGGCTTTACAAGAAGTACCTGCTTAACTGAGCTATTCTACTATAGTTTTGTAAAATGTTACCATTGGTGGAAACTGGGTAGACAATATAAATTTTCTCTATAGAAATGTTTCTTATAACTGAATGTGAATCTACAATTATCTCAATAAAATTGTCAATTTGGAAGAAAAAATGTACCTGCTTGTAATTTGCTGCTCTTTTGCTATTTTTTGTCATTTTTGTTTTCTTTGGAGAGAGAAGAACAAACTTATATATAGGTTTAATTAGGTTCTGAAATCATCTTGTATACAATACAAGATGGAATGGTAAATGGTGAAAAATTTTTTGGAGGTGGCAGGAAAAATGTCTGGTCATGAACATATACATTCAGTCTGGTCATAGTGGAAGGTAAGAATAAATTTCGAAAATCAACATTTGTTCTCCTGGCAAATATTCCAGAGTAAAAGGGTTTATCTGCTCTTTGCCACAAAACCAGTGTTTGCTGTTCATGCTGTGGATACAGTAAGACATTTTTCAAAAGAATACCATAAACTGGGTCCTATGCCTGTGGCGTAGGGTTTAGCAGATAACCGTTTCTGCTGGTATTTCCCAGAGTGCTCTGGGAAATGCCTGAACACTGTTGGAGTAGTTGTGATGGTGTAGGCAATTAAAGAACACTATTTTGACAAAAATTTAGTGAAGTGGAAGTAAAACATTTTGCATATTCTGAAGAGATCTTAATCACATTGAATGTCCTCATTTTACATATGGGGAAATTGAGTCTAATGAGGGGAAGTAATGTGCCTGAAGGTGTAGACCTGGGATCAAGGCAGGATGTGTCTGGATCCAGTGTTTTCCATCACAAAGCCCCAGAACTGGAAAAAGTGGGTCCCAAGTCCTAGCATAAGTAGGGGTAAAGAACAGTATACAAATGAAATTTTGTTGACCTCAACTGGGCCAGACGATGGGATGGGGAACACAGTAAATCATTGCTATTTTAGTTAAACTAAATAGGACGCCACTCCCACTAAGAAGAGCTTTTCCTCTCATCATGCAATTGTAGAGAAAAGAAGACCTCATGCACAACTGCATTAGTGCTTGATGTCTAATGTGAATTTGGAAATGGAAAAATTAGATTAAATCAGTAACTGGGGCTTAGTCACCTACTGAGTGGAATAAAGCCAGTCAGGAGGTAGAAGAAAGAAAGTCAGGGGGTAGGACTGGCTGTCCATTTCATACTGAAACATTGGACTTTTTAAATCAGTGGACCCCTTGAATTTCCTGAGAGAGGAAATAGTGCTAAAAGGGGGAATAATACAGCCCTTCAGATGGAAAGAAAACATATGATTCCAGCTCATTTGTTTAGTCTTTCTTCAACTCAGATAAAGCAAAAAGCTCATTAATTTAGAATCGGTGATAATTTGTACAGGGCCTATTCTGAAGTTTACCTTAGCTTTATCTGGCTAAAAGGATTTGGAAAGCAAATTAACAGTGTAAACAGGATGGCAGGCAGCAATATTTAACCTCTTTAAGAGAGCAAACTTTCTCCCAATATCTTTAAAACAATTTATACATACAGATATGACATGTTAGTTACAGATTATTTTTATCTATTTAGTATAGCAGGTCCCTGATGATTTCTATCTAGGGGACTTAGCTCAGTTTGACCCAAAGTATGTGTTTCTGAGAGAAGTCAATTTGCATTGATTTTATAATCATCAAACTTTTAAAATATTGACACTAATGTAGACAGACCTTGAGTGTCATAATTAGTTCCACTTAATAACCTAGGGCTTTACTTCTATCAAGAAAGAAACACAGAACTTTAAGCAGCATATGGTGTGGAACAAAGAGTAGATATGGAACCAGAGGCCTTGGGTTCAAGCCCACATACTTGTGTTTATTTGTGTTACGTTACCTTGCACATACTATAGATTAGATGAAGATTAATCTCCTCTCTAGAACCATCTTAAATGGCATAAAGACAGCTCTGCTGTAGGACACATAGAGCTGAATGAACCAAAGATGAGTTTTGCTAACATGTATGAAAGTGTATTATGAGGAAGTATCAGAATGCAAAATAATTTTTAGCTTTTATTATACTGAAAACTGAAGAAAAAGAAAGGACAATCTTTTATAAACCAGTTTATTATTTTTTCCAATGCCTCTATTTAGCACTTTCTTTCTAACATGAATGCCTGGCTAGAGTTGTACATTTCTGGAGTAGTTAGCTGCAGTAAGCTATTGCTGATCATTGCAAGCTCCAGATGCCTTTGCCTTCCTCTAGCTCCACTACCTAGGCTCTTCTTCTATGTAAAAGTTGGCTCTATTTAATTTTGTATGTGTACTTTGACATACTTCTACTTTAGCACCCTAAAGTGCCTTTATAAATTTCTCCTTATACTTCTGTATCCACACCAGGACCATGGACTCCTTTATTTCTGTTCTATGTCTTATTCATCCTTGTGCCTAAAGGGCTTAATACACAGTGGGCACTCAACACAAGCTTGATAAAAAAAAAAAAAAATGACGAAGATGAGGACTTACAGAAGGTGAATGGGAGAGAAAATTTTGTATTGGGCACATAATCATGGCACTAACAACTCCTCAAGCCTCATCTGAAGAAAAATGCCCCCTTCACAGTTTCTGCCACAGAGAAAGCTGCCTTTTCTACGAATGGGAAGTTTACTGGTTTTAGAGTGGGTACCAGACCCAAGAATAGACACATCCATAGGTTAGCTAGACAGCAACGTTGTGCCATGGGAAATCATCTTCCTTGGCCAAAGAAGAAAGGACAGGAAGTGGTCACTCAATCCAAAGCCAGCTGAATCAGATTACCATCGACATCCAATTTCACCTTTTCCTTGATAACATAATCTGATGTTTGTGCAGATATCAATCATTTAGGGGAGTTGACTCTATCTCCTGCTCAGAAGTAAAACCTACGCCAATCAGAGTAATCTTATTGCCTTTGCCGGTGTGTGGTTTAAGCTTGGTATGTGTCATAATTCCAGTAAATGAAATGTGAAGTCGATGTGGGAAAGTCTCCTGATGAACTTCTGGGAAAAGTTTCTTCATTCTTAAAAAGCAGACTTAGTAAGTGTCTTCTTGTACAGGATGTTGCCATGTTTGGTTGAGATGCTTAGATTGGCTACAACAGAGATCATTAGGGGGAGCTAGCCTCAGAACACACCCATCATGCTGAGGACAGCAACGCAGACCCAGATCCTTGAGTCATCAAAGAAATACTGAATTAAATGACCCAGGAGAAGCCCTACTTCAGGACTTCATATTAGTAGAGTCAATTGAATCAGGGTTTTCTGTTATTTGTAACCAAAGACACAGTAACAAATACAAACGTCAATCCAATTATCTTTGTAGCTGCTTAGTACAAAGAGATGAACTGACCTTTAATTTTTTGCCTTTTTTGTTAGAACTTAGAACTACTGAAAGAAGACAATTTTAGGTTAGGAGCTAAATCCCTAAGATTACTAATTAGAGAAAAAGTTTGGAGTTGCCTTAATGCGTCACTAACCAAACTTGAGTCTTAAGGAAGTAATCACTGTAAGTAAGCAGAGGCAGCCGGCTGGTGGAGGGAAGACAATTGAGCAAAAGGTCAGAAAGACATCAAAAGACTGATCATAAGCTCCCTGAAGGAAGGAGAGTGATGGAAGGAGTACTGAGTCCTATAAAATAACTTCATTTTTAGTGACTTTTTTTTCCATTTCCTGTACACATGAACTCCTTTCTTGGAGTTAAATTGGGTCTCATTTGGCTCTTTATAATCAAAAGAACTAAACAGAAATACGTATCTCGTGAACAAACAAAAATATAATGATCTAATGACTATACCTGAATTTTTTTTCATTTATAAGAATAAAATGAATCCAAACAAACAAACAGAAAGCCCACCTATCTGATGTCCCTCTTCTCCCTACAGCATCTCTTAAATAGTACTTACCCAGTTTCTGCTTAATATCCCTAGAAATGGAGGGAACTCTCTCTTTTCCAGGGCACGTCCTACCATTATTGAATAGTACTGACTGGTAAAAATGGTCCCTCTGAGGTGGAAATTAAGTGCTTTCCTGAATTCCTGGAGTCATCTCCAAACACACAGATCAGGAGTTATCCACCTAGGACTAATTGGAGTGTTTCCATTGAGCCCTTCATATTTTCCATTAGTACCAAGGCCCAGGTATTAATTAAATGGTCTTATATATAATACCTCATTCCCAGGTCCTAAAATACAGTTAACTCTTGAACAGTATGGGTTTGAACTGCGAAGATCCAACTTACATGCAGATTTTTAAAAATAAACGTATAAATAAATAGGTACAACAGTACCACACGACCAGCAGTTGGCTGAATCCATGGATACAGAACCATGGAGACAGAAGGCCAACTGTACAGTTATATGCGGATGTTCAACTGTGCGGAGGGTTGGTGCCCCTATCCCCTGAGTTGTTCAAGTGGCAACTGTAGTTCAAAGTGAAACAGCCCTTATTTGGAGATGAGTAGAGCTAACAATACTGAGCAAAAGGTCCATCAGATACTCAGAGGTGAGTTTTCCATGCTTGGAGCTAAGGCATCTGCACTGTGTAGGGAGCGCTCCTGATGTGAATACGTGTTGCGGTCTCTGAGTCGATGCTTCATGACCCTACTTTGGAAATGCCTGAGTCATCTCCTTGGATTTGTTCCTATAGTGGACATCTGTTGTTTTTGTCTCCCTTCTCCCTTCTTTTGGGAATTGCACTCAATTTTCCTTTGGGAAAATACTTCTCCCTATAGAGGTATTTCCTTTAATGTATTTAAGGAAACATCAGTGAGGGGGAAGAAACTTACTTTCTTGTCATGTGTATTTGCAAGCATATCGAGCTAGGCCAGTCAGTCTTCATCTCCTTGGGATTTAAATCTTGAGTGAAGTAATATAAGAATGGGAACATTTGAAGCCAATTTATAATGAATCGGGATGGTGTCCTAAAGAGAATACCTACAATCCCTTCTGCCTAGATTCCCATTGTTTCTTGTTTCTGATCTAATTATTCAACTGATCTCTCAATTTTATTAGTTGCCTCGACATACTTTTACCCCCACCCCAGGACTAGTTTTAATTTCTTACACTTAACTCTTGCAACCACAGAATTAGGTACAAGGTAGGGAGTCAATACATTTGGAGTCTCATTCTATGGCTGCTCTTAATTGACTGTTACGGTCTTGGGAATGATACCTTTCCTCTCTGAACCTATCTCCTCATCCATAAAATAGAAATGATGGACTAGTTAATTTCTAAAGGTCCTTCTAGCTCAAAGGTCCTAAATTGCTAGTAAATATTGGAACTTCTTTGACTAGAAAAGGCAAGCTAAACCTCTAATAGAGCCAGGAGGTGGTGCTCCAGTACCATGATGATACAAGCAACAACAGTGTCCAAGAAGTACTGCCCCAGTTGGGGATAAGGGCTTCCAAGAATCCTGCAGGGTCATTTCCACACTGTCTGCTTGATTGGGCACATTTTCCTCCTCTATTGCTAAACACAACTCTGTGTGTGGCTAATGTGAGAAGTCTTTGCTTGATCTCTGTTGGGATGAATTAACATTCTTCCTCAAGTATTTCCTTATTGGACAGTGGAAATATTCTTTCTCAATATTTGGTAAGTCACGGTGATGCTGGGTAAAGATGGGTGGTAAAATTATGCATGTATCCGATACATCAGTGAGACAAACAGCTCCAAATGCCACAGGGGATAAAACAAGTATGGACTTTGCATTCTGGTACCAGCTCTGCCATGTATTTGCTGTGTAACATTGGGAAAATGATCTTGTATTTTCCTTCAGTTACCTCCTCTGTAAGCAATTACATTGGATGAGATCAGTGGTTCCCAAATTTATATTTTGTCAGAGAAAAACAGTGGAAAAATATCTTTCCTTAAATAAAGTCATACATGAAATCCTCACATATAAATACTTCTCAAAACTCTTTACATTACAAGTGGCAGAAATGGAATTCAAACAAGCTTAAAAGTAAAACAGGAGGGAAAAAAAAGTAAAACACGTCAGACACGGCTGGTTCAGGGATCAAAAGTTGTCATCAGAGGTCCATTTCTCCCCCCAACCCCCATGTACCTATAACCACCTGGCTACATTCTCAGCCAGACATTCAACGTGTGGTAGCAAGATGGTCCTAGAAAAGAGAGGAGGGCGAACAGCTCTGGCCCCCTCCCCTACTCCCTCTCTCTTACATTCTGAGAAAGTCCAATGTAACCGGCATGTCTCTGTTGTTAAAGAGACAAGGTTGCAGGCTTGCCAGTTCCATCAAAGTAACATGGAGTGAGGATGGGAATATTCCACATGGTAGATAAAAAGGAAGAAGGAAGGATGGAAGGAAAGATATCCCGCACTAAAAAATGCATAAAACTGGGATTTCTCTGATTGGAGGGGAAGAAAGAACTATCCTTCCAACAGGTTAGAGTGAAACAGAAACTAAAAACCAAAGGACTCAAGATTTCTTGAGGCTCTGAGGGTCAAGACATCTACATTGAGAAAAAGGTAACAAGGTCTAGCCTTACTCTCTCTTTGTCATGTTAAACCTGAACTTCCCCATTTTTATGGGCTAGCTATTTGTTTAGAAAACAAACTGACAACCTGCCATCTTTGCTTGAGTGTTTTCTCATTCTTCAAAATGATTTGTGACGTGGGGCATGGGGGCGAGCCTTGGTGCCAGTTAGCTGCGCCTCCAGGGTTATGCCCCATGAGGACGGGAGTGGAAGGCAGATAAACAGGTGGAGGCAGGGTGTGCCGTGTGCCTGCGACCCCGGGGTTGGGATGGGGGGACCCCCGGGAGGGAAGGAAAAGGGCTGGGAGCCCGGTGCTGGCCAGGTGGGGCAGACAGAAGGCCACTGGGTCTTTCCTGCTCAAAATAGGGGAAGACATCCCCTTTGTTATTAGAATTGCATCCTCTGCCCTTTTCAAATGAATGTAAATCCTTAATAGCTAAATAAGCCCGCGGCTAGTCTCACAACTCACGAATGTTTCCCAAGGGCCTGGGAACCCTCTTTCTGAAAAGTTATTGTCAATGGAGAGAAACCCCGATCACCTAGTGTCCTGGGAGGTTAGGGCCCACTTGTCACTGGACTCCACACTGCACAAGCTACCTAGTGTAATAGGTTATGTGAACTTAACTATACAGAAGAAAGGGGTTTCTTTCTGTCTCTGCATCTCTTTAGCTGCCTAACTGTGATGCACATCACATTCTGGTTTAATGTTTATCTGGTAATAAAATTGTTTGCTTTCTCTTCAAAAACAAACAAACAAAATGATTTGTAACCTTGTTTATACCATAAACTTTCTTTGTACCTAGTAGGAAACCCAGAGATGATTCTATTATTTAAGTGATGTAACTGAGGAACAGATAATTAAATACGCCAGTTACCAGGCTTGGTAAGGATGGGTATAAAATGTTGCATCTATAAGAGCCCAATGAAATCATCTTGTCCAACCTAATCATTTTCCACTGGAGGAGACTGAGATCCAGAAAGAGAAACCTGTCTCCCCAGTGACATGCAATGATTTAGTCCCAAAACAGGAACTGGAAGCCCAGATTGCTGTTTCCAAGTCTCTTATCCCCTCTAATTGGTGCATCGGTGTGTGTTGTGAATAGTGATATCTTTTTCCTAACACAATTCTGATCATGTCACTTCTGTTCTTAATTATTTTCATGGTTCCCATCTTTATGGAGTGGTACAAACATTTGAGCATGACAATCAAGACCCTTTTGACACAAGTCCTTCCTTACTTGTCCAGCTTTACCTCTGCCACTCCTTGCTTTCCTTTTACGTGCCGGCGCAACGGGCTTTTCCTGGCATCTCTCATACGTGGTGGTATTTCTGGCTTCCAGTTTTTGCTCGTTCTCTGTCGAGAATACTGTGCCTCTCCTGCTCTTTCATCTTGTAAGCCTCTCTCCCTTCTCCTTCTCTAAGGCTCAGTTCATCTGGTACTCCCTTTGAAGCATCCTGCAACACATCTCTTTCTGTACACTAGTTGTGATATCACCTTGCTTCTCCCATGGCATCTCATGATTATTTCTGTGGTTGTTCTTCCTAAATTGAACAGAATTTTCATTTTATTGACTTAGCACTGTGCATGTCATTTTGAATAAATAAATACATCATATTGATGCTAGGCTTTGTGAGAGAGAAAGTTAGGGACAAAAATGCTTTCCCAGGACCTCTGAAAATACACTAGACCAGGCTAACGATTCTCTTTCTTGAAAGCTCGAACAAAACTCGAGAATCCTCCTCCACATGAGGTAGCCACTATCACTTAACTGAAGTTGGTAAATAAGTAGAAACTTTACTTATCAACCCCATCTTTATCTAAAACAGAAGGCTTTTAAAAGAAGTATATTTCTTCTAAGGAGCCATATCCATTTGATACTGAAGTCATTGAAGATCTTGAGGCTACATTTTGACTCAGTAACAAAGAGCACTGTGGTCTGACAGTGATGTCTGCCAAAGCAGAGGACAGTGTAATAGCGACATGCATTAGGTCCATGTGCTAACTCCACCTCGCTTCAATAGTTCTCAATCTTTTAAGCCTCACTCCACATTTGAGGTTTAACTTCCACATGCTTGACACACTTCAATCACATCATAGTGATGGCTCACTGTTGGCCATCTTTCCGTAAGTACAGCAGGCTTACAATTTACAAATCTACCTGTGACTATAATAGCACTCATTTTTCTCTCTCTGAAGAAAGTGAAATCAGCCCTGCTGCAACCTAAACCTTCCATTTATCTGGCTCTCACTGCTCGGTGTCCTAGTGATTTGCATTCTCTCCTACCCCAAGTGTATACGGTACTCAAGGATAAAGGAAGCATCTTTTTCCATCTTTGCAGTCAAACTTCCTTCTTACGTAAGTTAAGCTCAAACTATTTCACGTGTCCCTGTCCTTGCCCTGGCAGCTTACACACATGATCTCATTTCATCTTTATTCCAATCCTATAAAATAGGTATGATTATTCTCATCTTCAAGAAAACGATGTTAGGATCAGAGAAAATAATGGGTTTACTCAAAATCAAACAGTTTATGAATTCCAGAGCTGGAGTTTCAATCCAAGTCATTCTAAATACAAAGTGCATTTATTTTATTTCTGCTTAATATATATTTTCCAAATGATCAAGTGGACAAATGGATGGATGTCCAGGGTGTAAGAATTGTCTGAAATATTTTCTACCTCCAGCACAATTTACGTATTTGACTGACCAGAAGTTTACACAGTGTTCTACCTTAGAGCTCACGTCCAAGAGGTGGAAGATTAAAATCCCATTTGGGAGTTTTAAATAGTTTTAATCAGGTTTCTTGTAACTAGCGACTTAAAGGGCCCTGACTAATACATGTAGAAGAAGTAAATATATTGTATTGTTGGTTACGAGTGGTAAATCAGGTTAACAAAGGAAAAATCCTGGGAAAGGGCCAATGTTGAATGTGAGCTAATTATCTGAAACCTTAAGTCACAAGGCATGTGTACTCTTCACAGTGTCATAGACTAAATTCCAAAGAAATATTTGAAAGTACTTTAGTCAGCCTTCCCCCAAGCATTCTATAGGATTTTGTTTCTACAGGATGCTTTAAAGTGATTCCATGGAAAAATGAGTTTCACTGCTAAAGGATTTACCAGGGATTTCGATACTTAATAAGCCTCATGAATCATAAAGTGTTATTTGTGTCATAATACCTACCTAACTCATTTTACTAGATTCCATACTTAAGCATCCTGAGCAGTGATGTTCTCTGGGATGTTGCTCTGTGAAGATGTGGTATAGTTTGAGCTCTACTCATTTAAAAAGTGGGGAATCAGAGGCTTGGAGAATTTGAGTCTCTTGCTTGAGGTAGGCAGGGGCAGAGCTTTAGGGCTGTCTCTGAGTTTCTAGTCCAGAGTTCTATTATTCTCCATCTGGTTGATTAAACAAGGACAATGAGGTGGCTCTAACGCTGTGGCAGTCTACACAGGCAAACGAAAACCTAAGCCTGTAAAGGACTCAAGTTTATGAGATAAAGCACTAAGGACAACCAACCACAAGCAGCTGGCTAGGCTCTAAGCTACAGGCAGCAGCAATTGCCTCACTTTGCTTCTGCCTTTTCTCTATGGAAGCCTCTCTCCAGCTCCTGTTGGTGGAGCACTCCTAACTGCTTCTGGTTTGGAGCTGCTTGATTTGAACTGGTGTTTGCTTTAAATAAACTCTTAAAAATGCTAGTATGTATCAGTTTATCTCTTAACAGTTCTGATGACAGAAAGAGGAAACAAAGGGGACTCCCAGGAGCCCCCGGGAGCAATGAGCAGCAAGGCGGGCGTGCCTGTGGAACTCCTCGTACTCACTGCTCCCTCGATATCTCTGGCAGTGGAGCTAAGTCCTCTTGGATCCTGGATCCTACCTCTTCAGCTTTTTATTATAAGCTTTCAGACGTTATTTGTGTGTGTGGTTTTTTTTGGGGGGGAGGGAGTCCAGACTGTGTCCTAAAACCACTGGAGTTGGACTGGGTCCAACTTAAAAACCAGACTGGGTCTGGGGTCAGACTGGGTCCAACTTAGAAACTGAACTGGATCTGACTTAAACAGGACTGGGTTCAGTGTGAGGCCTCAGGTGAATAAAATTTTGTTTTAAGGCTAACCTTAAGCAGGTTATCCTTACCAAAAATAGTCTTGAATTACAATGGGCACAGTGCACAATCATCTTAGATAAGCTTATTAATTTATGAGGTGCCCTACAGAAAAAAGTGTCTCAGCCAGACACTCACTATAAAGGGGAGGGAGAAAGTTATGTCTCCTCCTCTATAGTTTGGTGACCAGGATGAAGTCTACCGGGACACCCTTCTTGCTCTGGAGCCTTGGCAGAAGCTGAAAAAGAATTCTTACCAAAGTCATGCTTAGTTGAGAGAGATAAGAACAATTTCACATTGTCCCTTCCTTTCCAAACTCAGATTGGCAGGAAAAAATTGGTTTCTATCCTTTTCCTTTCAGGGACACCTGCTGTCTTCTTGTTTGTCTCATTTTGTGTCCTGAGAACTTGGCAACTGTCATACTGGTGGTCCTCAAGACATAGCCAAACAGAAATATGGGTGGTGCCTCACTTGTGGCTAAATATGGCTAGATGGTATGGTGTGGTATGGTATGTCTTTATGGCATGTCTACTTAAAAATACTTTTCCAAAATCTTCTTGGTAACTTAAAACCTTCAAGTTATACTGAGATAAGTTAAATGATGGATATTCAAATAAAGTAAAATACTGAAACATTAATGATAGAACACAGGTTTATCCACTTTGGGCTTCCTTTTACCTAGAAATTTAAGATATTTGGATCTATTAGTAAAAATGTTTTATGTCACATTGAAAAATTTACTGTGAGGAGGAATATACTTCTAGAAATCATGAAATGTATAACTTGCCAATCCACAGAATGCTCGTGGAGCAGACAGTCCACAACTGCTTAGTTTTTAGATTTGACCAGGAATAATGGATTCTAACCATTAAGAATTCTAACCAATGTATGTAATTAAAATGACTTAGAAATTATAAAGGGGAAAGGAAACAACTAAGTATGAGAAGTAGATAAGGAAAGTAGAACGACCAGCTGTTCCAGAATGAGAGAGAGGAAAAAAAGCACATGACAAAACGTGAATGGAGAAAAAAATTGAAGATTTGTGGAAAAGGAATTTTTTGTGGGGTAAAATTGACTAACAGTGGATTTAGTTAAGTTTTTGAAGAATGAATTTTAATATCAAAAGTACACGGTACAAAATTAGAATTTGATTTTCTCCCTGTTAAAAGGACAAAGTGATTTGGGACTATTGGCCTGCTCTTGATAAGAGACTGTGAATGTATTTTTTTCTGTTTGTTTTCACTTCTGTTTTTACCTTTTGTGTAATCTACCCGGAAAGCAAAAATTTTGTGTCTTACCCAAATAATGTAGTGTGCTTCATGTTGCCTTTATGAGGTCTTTGATTACCTAAGAAAGCCCAGTCTTCTCAATATTAAAAGAGGTAAGTGATATTCATAGCTACATAACCTTCTGTATTTGCCTTTAACACCTTTTATTGTCATAGTTAAATAATTAAATATTATCTCAGAATTATCTGAGATTTTACTTAGTTAAATCTTTAAACCTTTAGATACTTTGAAATTTGTCAAATCAAATTCTAAATGGAAGGTTTTGTTGTTGTTGTTTTTGCTTTTTTTTTTTTAACCTCAAAGTGAATTTGAGATTTCCCAGAGAGCTCCTGGGAAATCTCAAAGGATTTATCTCTCACTTTACGAAAGAGAGATATTAAAATAATTAGATGTATTTCATACACTAAATTACACGGGAAGCAGTCAAATAAGACGTGATGATTAACTTTCTTGGGTTGTATGTGCATGGATATATGTTACTAATATAGGTATTCCAGAAACGGTTTTAAGTTTTTAGAAATTTGTCAATACTCTCATTGTCCAATTGTTATCCTAAATTATTGTATGTCATGAAAATAAGTACATTTTCTCATCAAATAAACTCTCATTAGATATTTAACCACAACCATTTTTGAAAATCTTTTTGTCATTCATAGACTGTTAGTGTTTCATGCCAATACTTTCGCAAAGGTGCTTCATCTTCAGAGAAATTCATGGAAGAGATTCTGACAAGTGCTCTGGAATATAGGTTTCTGACAACTTTAAGATCAGAAAACTGAACTGGCTAGTAACTTCCAGAACTAATGAAAAAACTGGATTCAAGCAGAACATGAGTTAAAAATATGGGACTGAATAAACTGATGAGGGTGATTATAATTGTTTTCAGAACTTTTTTCTTGAAACATTGCTGGTTCCTTAGTGTTACATTTTTCCAGATTTAATGAAAACTTTTTCTCTTAAGCTATCTATGACTTACAGTAATTCTGTAAAATATGTCTCTGTAAAAAGAATTAAAAACATTTACTTTTTCTCCAGACCTGATCCCTCCAGAATTCAGAAGCTTGTTGAGTATTCTTATATTCATGGCTATGTAGTTATTCACACATGTTCAATAAACGTCTGTTCTCCTTATAACAGGAAACATTGGTTACCAAGGCTTTGACTGGGATGTCATGTTTGGGAATATGCATAAAATCAGATATGACCAGATAGTTTTAAGGAACTAAGATTGACTCTTTAAAGCCAGTAAAAGCCTCCTTGGAAAAAGTGGCCTCATATCTTGCTTACATGGTTCTCAGAAGCCGTCACAGGTGAGTAAGGATGGTCACTTCCTAGCAGGCCCGGGAACCTCAGGATTTCCTGGGGACCTCAAGAAGAGAGAAGTGTATCCAAATTTATAGGTATTCCAGGAAAATTCTGATGGTAAGTTCTTGGCTTGGTGTCTTAGCCTACAGAGGCTTTTACAAATCCAGTCTAACATTCCTTATGCAAAGTTTCAGCAAAGCAGATTTTGAAAGAGCCTGTGTGGTCAATCACTATTCTTGCTGTACTTATATAAATAATCATGCCAAGTTTAATGAGACTAGACTTATTTTGCAAACAAATTAGTCTCACCATGATTATTTTTTGATAGGAATGGGAGTGATTATAGAGGAAAAATATATAGTTCAGTAGAAAACTAGAACAAAACCTTGTGGATATCAGATTCTAGTCTCATCCATTGTCTCTGAGGCTTTGTTATATATGTGTAAACCAAACTGGATCCTGAATTCCTCTAGTTTCCTCAAATATCTAGCTACAGCTCTTCAAATGAATGTTCCCAATTTCACCCAACCTTCTGATTTGGAATCACAAAGAGCAAAGACTGCCATTGAACCTCCTTGGAAGGGATCATACCAGCTCTTCCTCACTACCCAGATGGCAGCCAAACTTCAGAGATTTGAAGCTTGGGTCCATATCTCCCAATTTAAAAGGGCTTCTCTAGACTCTTAGAACAGCCTGCTGAATAGAGATCTAAAATTAAAATTGACTAAGAAGGCTCGTTCCCTAAAGCAGACAGCGTCCTGTGGTGAACAGAGCTCTCAGAATCATGGATCAACATCTTCATCTCCAATACGAAAATTTTATTCCTTCTGCCTTCTGCTACCTGCGTTTTCTCTCTGTTAACGCACAGGAAGGCGGTATCCCTTCACTCTGGCAACTACTGCTGAATCTACTGCTAAGGCCAGAGCTGCACAACAAACGTTCCTAAATTTTCTTGCTGAGGTGGGTTTAGACAATAGAATTGCTTTAGATTACTTATTGCCTGAACAATGAAGAGTCTGAGGCATAGCAAATAGCTCCTTCTGTACCTGGATCAGCACTTCTGGCCTTGTAGCAAATACAAGAAATTAACAAGCAATCCACTTAGCTAAAACAGGTTGATGCCACTTTAGGTATGTTCTTTGACTTATCTGATACCAACTGGTCTAGTTATTGGGATCCCTGGCTGAGGAGTATACTTCAGTATTGAGACATTACACTGCTGTTGGTCATCACTGTAGTCTCCCTCATGTGCTGTGTGCTCCTCTCAAGTGTCCTAGATTCATGATCACAGCCACAGCAGTACATCAGATGGTCACGCTGTGCTTGGAGGAATGGAAACAAGATGAACAATGAGACTAACGGCATAAATACTTCGAGGGATCTGACATCACAACCTACGAGTTTCACAATGAGACACTAGCAACTCAACTCTGATGGTGACTGAGAGTGGCGCTAATCCCAAAGTTTTGGTCAATCTCTCACCTATAAGAGCATGACTGAAAGCGAGGAATGGTTAAATTAATAAAACCAGGAGGACATTAGATTGATGTGGCTTCATGCTGTGGCGTAAGCATATGTAACCAAGTCAAAGTGCGTAAATGCCTCAAGATTAAGAAGTCAAAACACGAAGGGCAACCAATCGCAAACATCCACCTAGGCTCTAAGCTACAGCCAATTGGTAATTGCCTTCCTTTGCTTCCACCTTTTCTCTATAAAAATGTTCCTAACCACTTCTGGTTTGGCACTGCCTGATTTGAATTGATTTTTGCTCAAATAAACTCTTAAACATTGTAATATACCTCCGTTTATCTTTTAACAACATACATCACAGGGGTAGGATTTTAAGTTCCTTGAGTCCTCTCTTTATTCATCCTTTCCACACCCAGTCCATTCTCTTAGACTCCACAACCATGAAACAACAGAAAGGTAGGTTCATGTGGAGTTGACATGTGTCAGGCATCGGTGAGTTTCCTGTCTGAACCTCAGTAACAGGATTCCTCATGGTTGGAAATGCTACCATTAAGAAATACAGGAAATTAGTATTTTCTTATTACCAAAGGTCTTATAAGACAGATTTCTCTCTGGAGTGCATCCTGATTCTTCATAGATTATCATCTTCCACATAGTTTTTGGAAAAACCTCCATTGTGCTACACCAACTTCCAAAACCTCCATCCTTCTCCATGAAAACACACACTTTTGAGCACCTACGTCTGTTTTCCAGACAACCTAAGTACTTTGGACGCATTCTCCTTGACCAACTTGGAGTTCTGGTCTTGTGTGAAAACATTCCATCCTTTCATGTTTTCCAGACAGTGTCTAATTGGAATGGAAACTAGCACAGAATTGGGTGTTTGGTGAAGGAAATGACATGTGGCCTTCTTAGAACTAAGGGGTGATGTCACTCACTAAGGTGAAGACTCTGCTGCCTGATGCCTTTATGACCAGGGATTAGTGAGGTGTGGTGGACAGAGCACTGGATCAGGAGTCAGGAGGCCCAGATTCCAGTCCTGGTGTAGCTGCTACCTGTTTGACCCTGCATATATCACTTCCCCCCAACTTGGTTAGATTCTTTATGTATAAGTCCTCCCCACCTGAGTCTTCTTTTTACTAAGCTAGACCTATGAACTTAGAAAGTCTTAGTGTGGGGGTTAAGGGGTATACAGTCAGAAAGGCAAGAGGAGTGCCAAGAGTCAGCTTTCTACACAAACACTAGATGATCAATAAAAGGAAAGTTCTGTAGAACACACAGAAGAGGAATCACTTAATTCTGCTTAGTTGGTTCATTCATTCAAGAAAAGATTTTATGCAGAAGCATGAAATAACCTGATTAATATTTTATGAGATCTTTCTAGCTTCTGTGTAGACAATGGATTACGGAGGACATTAGAGGAAGTAGCAGGGGCAGTTAGGAGACTAATAAAATACAGGCATACCTCATTTTATTGTGCTTCACTTTATTAAGCTTTGCCATAATAAATTAAGAGAGTGTGTTTTTTACATATTGAAGATTTGTGGCAAACCTGCATCAAGCAATTTTATGTGTGCCATTTTTCCAACAGCATTTGTTCACTTTGTGTCTCTTGCGATATTTCACACTTTCTCATTATTATTATATTTTTATGATGGTCTGTGATCAGTGGTCTTTGATGTTACTATTGTACAAAGATTATGACTCCCTGAAGTCTCAGATAATGGTTAGCATTTTTAGCAATCAGGTATTTTTTAATCAAGGTATTTTTTTAGGCATAATGCTATTTCACACTTAACAGATTACAATATAGTATAAATATAATTTTTAATATGCACTGGGAAACCAAAAAAATCAGGTGACTCACTTTATTGCAATATCCACTTTATTACCCTGGTCTGGAACTGAACTCACAATTTTCCTGAGGTATGCCAGTAGTTCAGGTAAGAGATGGTGGATTGGGCTATGGTGATGTATTAGAAATGCAGGCAATTTACAGTAGATCATGAATGGGGAATTAAGACTTACCAATGCATTGATTGTGGCTAGTGAAGAAAAAGATACATTGAAGAATGATTCAAGGATTTTGGCTTTACAATTGAGTTGGATTTGTTCTCATTCACTAAGATGGCAGAGACTTGGAGTAGAAATATGTTGGAAGTGAAATAGGAGTCAGTATGTGAGACATGTACATTTTACAACATCCAAGTGCAGATATCAAACAGAACGTTGAGTATATGGATTTGGCTCCCAGAGAGGTTTGGGCTAGAGATAAAATTTGGGAGTGATAAGCACTTAGATGATACTTGATAAGCTTCAGAGAGATATACCATTTGAACTGATTCTTGAAGGATAAGTAGGATTTTATCAATGATTGAGAATGTGGAAGGGGGTGGGGGACTGAGTGGAAAAGGCAGTGAGCTGAAGTGGTCAGACCAAGGTCCGATGCGCTCTCTGCGCCTGGGCTCAGACCACTGCACAGCACTGTCTATAACAGCAGCACTAGCTTCTCTCCAGAAACATCCACTAGCCATCTTAGATCCCTGGATACTTGGGTTCAAAGTCAATAAAGGATTATAGCTAAGAGTAGTCATTTAAGGATAATGATAGAGCCTGCAGGTTATTTCATTTCTCTTTAAACTAGAGAAAATCTCCTTTTTTTTTTCTGCATAACATTGAATTCATTAGTGTTTGTCTTTTCCCAGGTCTGGCAATCTCATCCAGCATAATTCAGTTCAGACTTCAGTGTCACTACCTGAGAGAGTAGGATAGATTATAAGCAATTTAGAGACTCTTTGTCACACTGAATTTGCCTTTGGCCAGGGATTTTAAGTTTATTTCTGAACCCTTCCCTTTCAAATCAGTCTCAAAAATAAGCCATGATGTCCTTCTTTTAGACTCTGTCCAGCAGAAAGTGTTCTTATAACACAAGAAAGTGTTCTTATAACATGCTATCCCCATGTTACCTTGGGTTTTATTATCTCAGGATGTTTCCACAAGTCTCCCCTTCCATAAGAAAAATTCTCACTCTCTTTGGTCTCTCTGCCTCTGTCTGTCTCTCTCCTGAGTGAATCTGTTCTCATTCTCACTCCCCGTCTCATACTTGCCCTAGTAATCTAGAAGACTCTGACACTGCCTGGTTTGATATTTTCACTTTAGAGGGGATGCATCACTTTCGCATTGCTGCTGTAACAAGTTACTGTAACCTTAGTGGCTTAAAACAATTCAAATTTATGATCTTACAGTCTATAGGTTGGAAGTTTGGCATGAGGCTCACAGGGCTAAAATCAAGGTGTTGAAAGCCTTTGTTCCTCTCTGGGCAGTCGAGGAGAGAATTAATTCAGTCTCATGTGGTTACAGAACTTACATCTCTGTCTTCTTGCTGGGGACCTCTCTCAGCCCCCCACATCTCAGAAACAGCAGCAGGGTGTCAAATCTTGCTCATGTTACATCTCCCTTGCCTGCTTTCTGTCTTCTTCCTTTACTCTCAAGGATTCATCTAGGATAATCTCCCCATCTCAAGGTCTTTAACCTGAATCACATTAGTAAAGTCTCTTTTTCAGTGTTACCTTGAAACATATTCATAGATTCTTGGAATTAGGGCTGGGACATCTCTGGGGGACATTATTGTGCCTACCACACTTGAGAAAACTGAGGACCAAAAGATCAGCATGCTTTGCCCATGCTCAATAAATGAAAGTTTAAATTTGAATCGAGGTGTAAGATTTCTAACTCTGAATTCTTACCACTATGAGCAAAATCCATTCAGCTCAAGTATGAATTCAGGTTTCCCCTACGAGCAGAAAGATGTATTGGGACTAATACAATCTCCAAGATAAAGCACACATGGATTTAGAAGCATGTTCCTCCACGCACTAACCACTTGACATTGAGCAAACCAGTTTGTCTCTCCAAGTCACAATTTTCTCATCTATAAAATGGAAAGGATAGGACCCATGTTGCAGGGATTTAGGGAGTATTTAATAAGTAATTTCTTGAACACTTAGCACATGGTTTATATGAACAACTCACTGAAAGGGCCAATTTGAGTTCCTATATTGCACGGATGAGAAAATAGACCCAGAGAGGAGGAGCAGTTGGATGGGGTCATACAGTGGGTGAGTGGCAAACCCCAGGCCAGATTACACAATGGCATGAGAATGTGGAGGGAGACTCGTTACAAGAACGAAATTCCACACCTGCTTCCCACAACATTCCACAAGCAGCCCGGAGTCTGAGCCTCTTGGTTGCCTTCTACCAGGGCATCCCACAGGAATTAGGGGCTGAAAGGCAAGCATGCTGGGTTCATCTGATGTGACAACTTTGGTCTTCCTCTGGCATTTTCTGTTTCCACATTCCTCTGTGAACCTCTGCCCTACAGCCCAATCGATGTCAGCTCACTTAGCGCTAAATGCTTCCTGCTCACCGAGCCGTTTTGCATGTGCTTAGTAAAAGTGGAGCCATCCAGCATCAATTCGCATGAAATAATCTTCTACTTCATGTCAACTGAAAATCACCAATTTCCTGCTACAAGTGACACTTAGTACTGGGAGGCATTTGGAGTCGTTATGAGTTATCATTGCCCAGGCTGCTTGCCTTTGTGTGACCAAATCCTATATCTAGAGAAAATATGGATCAAAGCTATATTTTCATGTAATTAAAGGTAAGGATTAAAATCTAGCCCATTTCTTATCAAGCTGAAATCTTTTCACTGCCTGAAGACAAAAAACAGATTGTCACTGAGATTTTAACTCCAGTGAGGCAGGTTAGTGCAGAACTGTTCAATTGTTTAATGTGCATAGAGAGACCTCCTATGTTCTAGGCACCCTTGCAGATACAAAGATAAATAAAATAAAATCTCTATTCTTACAAGAATCTTACTGTCCAGTAGGGACAGTTAAATATGCATACAGTCAACTACTGTAGAAGATACATTTAATTATAAGCAGCTGTTAAAATACTACATATTAAACTAGTGATGTTCAAATATTTTCAACTGTGAAAATCTTCATTTAAGGGAAATTTCACAGAGGAATCCAGTAAATAAAGCTGATGATAGGGGACCTGCAGTGGCTGAAGTGGAAACAAGAGACCTGGGGACCTAGCCATTAACACATCATAGTTTCTGATAGAGTTCTTCATGATATATTTAAAAGGAACAATTTTACAATATTTGTAACATGTTTGTTGAATGTACTGATCTGTAAATAGAAGAAGAAAGTAACTCTTTTTATCATTACCTCTTTAACTTACTCTATAGAATGATTTTTCTCATACACTTTGTTTGTGTCTCAGGGGGATTTTATAGTTTCTCTGGTCCTTCTCAGGTATTAATAAATAATCTTGTTTCCCAGCTCACTGTAAAACTAAAGTTAATCTCAGCCAATTAAAAAAATTTCCCTTTCCCAAGCATTGGTCCACACAATTGGGAAAATGTAGAGAGAAGTAAAGAGACTTATCATTAGCCTCTTTCCCATTTCCCCACCATGCTCTTCTATTCCACTTTCCCCACACATTATGACTCCTTTGACTCCTCCTGGAATGGAGAGGGGGTTAGGGTGACACGATAGGCGACAAAGGCAAAGAATGTCTTCCTTGCCAACCAGGGCTGCCAAATACAGTTGTGCAGGTTGCATACTGCACAAGGGTACCCAGGCAACAGAACATGGAATCTAGCTCACTCTGCTTAGGAAGCCATAATTACTAAGTATTTTGGTGTGGAGCTGCATCCATCTGAGGGAAAGGAATATTTTTGTCAATTATCACCTTGCCGCTTTATCACTTAGTTTTGTGTTGCCTCCAAAAGGAAGGTGTGTCTTTCATACAATTTTCAGAAGGTGTATAGGGAGAGAGGCAACCCTCCTGACCAGTATAATTTAAAGCTGACACTGGACTGAATGTGGCAGGTGTTTGAAGGCTGGTTCTTTCTTTTGTGAGGTGCTTTGGGAGTTATTAGGCATCCTCCCACTCCAGGACCCTCCCACCTGATGATCTCCGATTCCAATGGCTGAATATTTCTGTCCTGTAACTCGCATCTCCACCACACATAGACCATCTCTGTTGGGTTTCTTCATTCCGCAGAATAGAACAGAATAGAAACTTTGAATAGAATTCCTTTCAAGATATCTAGAGGCTTATTGTGCTGTCTGCACCAGAGAACACATGTGTCTCTCGTCTGTCATGGTAGGAAGTGGAACTCCACAGCCACCCTTGCCCCAGCTGCCAAAGACTCCTTCAGCAAGGGTCTCCCTGTTAGACCATTTTAGGAATTAATCAAGTTCCTGACTCCATGTTCACTGAAGTCCAGGGTATTTATATGATTTTCTGAAGCCTCCTCCATCTGAATCAATCCTCTAGTACCTCCTCTATACCCACAACTGGGGGATGAACCAAGCAGCAAAACTAGTTCCACAGCTCTTCCTCCATCCTAAATCAACAGGTGGCAACTGATCATCTGGGCCTTTGGAGCATCTGCTGAGACTCAGAGATATAAGGAAATGTCTTGGTACATAACGGTTAATGACATGGGTAAATTCTCCAGTAATAATAAATGGAAAGCCAGGTAAACATATAAACTTGCATGTATGTATATATGCACATATTGTATGTATGTGTGTGTACCTGTATTCCTATATATCTGCATGTGTATATATCTATAGATGTATATATACAGATACATGTAGGTATTTATATAACTGTTGTTATAGAACCAGATGAGGTACAGGTGGAGATGTTTACGACCTTCTCATTTAAAATATGATTTATGTAGCACCTGTGAAATTCACTTAAGTGCCCTGCCTACACCTCAGAGACATTGGATGTAAATTCTAGATGTCATCTGTACTAGTTTCCTATGGCTGCTTTAACAAATCACCACCAATGTAGTGACTTAAAACAGCACAGATTTATAATCTTAATGTTCTGGAAATCAGAAATCTGAAAAAACAAAAAGGGGGGGTCTTACAAGGCTAAAATCAAGGTGTCAATACAGCTATGATTCCTTCTGGATGCTCTAGGAGAGAATTTTTTTTTTTTTTTTTTGCCTTTTATAGCTTCTAGAGGGTGCCTACATTCCTTGGCTCATGACCCCATATCACCCCAACCTCTGCTTCTGTCATTACACGTTTTCTCTAACTTTGACACTCTTAATTCCTTCTTATAAGGACTCCTATGATTTCATGGGACTAGCCCAGATAATCCAGGGTGAGCTTTCCATCTCAAGATCCTTGTTAATCACATCTGGGAAGTCTGTTTTTCCATGTAAGGTGCTATATTCACAGGTACCAGGGATTAGGACGTGGACATCTTTGATGGAGGGTCTATTTTCCTACCTACCACATAATCCTTAACAAGAGGGGCCGTAGATAGAGAAAATGAAAAATGGTAACAAATATGAGAGCTTTAAACTGTAAACTGTGAGCTTTAAGCCCTCTCAGCCCTCAGTTTCTTCACCTATAAAATGATAGTATCTGCCTCATACAATGGTTATTAGTGTTAAGTGAGTTAGTATTTTCAAATTATTAAGTCACTTAACACTAGAGCTGAGAACAGGGCTGGCTCATGGCGAGTCTACATAAGTGTTTTTTTAAAAGTCACAAGGGAGGACACTCTACATTACAAAGTAGACTCTGGATCCAGCTGCTTCTTATTTGGCTGACACTGTGTTACATTCCAGGATTAATAGCAGCAGGGGCTTATTAACTTAATGGGTGTTAATAAATCTCTGGAGTGAGTCTGATATAGTAGTATATATATTTACTATTTTTTAAGGAAATATTCTAACATATCAACAGTTCTCGTGTGACATTATGGGTGATTTTTATATTCTTCTTTATACTTGAATTATGTTCTATATTTTGTTTAATTAACCTATATACCAGTTATATCAGAGGGAAAAAATAATGCATGCAATTTCAAATATATATGTATATATAAAGAGATCAGAGATTTTTTTGGGTTTCTGGTCTTGATTTCTGATGCATGGAGAGTGGGCTTCCCCACACATCTAAACAATGCTCTAGCAGCAACTGGTTCTACACTGAGATAGCATCAGATTCACAGGCTGATGGCTCAGTCCCACAAGACTGCCCCCGCACCCTTCAGACGCCTGTTGCAAGTGTTCTGAACAACTGGCTTTAGATTGGAGACTCCCATGCCCCCCTTCTTGGACTTCAAAGTCAGCTGCAGGTCCAGGTTGTTACTTGTACTGACTGGCTATAAATAGGAGTCTCCAAAGACCCCTCTTCAGATTCTATTAATTTGCTAGATTGGCTCATAGAAGTCAGAGAAGCATTTCACTTACTAGATTAGCAGTGTATTATAAGGGGATAAAACTCAGGAGCAGCGAGAGGGAAGTGACGCATAGGACAAGGTATGGAGAAAGAGCGTGGAGCTTCTGTACCTCTCCGGGCACACCACTCTCCCCAAATCTCCACATGATCCTTAGTTCGGAAGTGCTCGTAACCCAGTCCTCTATGGTTTTTATGAGGTACCAATACATTAGTATGATCGATTAAATTATTGGCTATTGGCAACTAAACTCAATCACCAATCCCTCTCTCCTCTCAGGAGGTCTAGGGATGGGACTTCATGTTCCAACCCTCTAACCTCATGGCTCTGTTCTCTTGGCAATCAGCCCCCACCCTTAGGTGTGATCTAAATGTCACCTTATTAACATAACAAAGGATACCTTTATACTCTGATCACTCAGGAAATTCCAAGGGTTTTAGGAGTTCTATGCCAGAAATGGGGATGAAGATCAAATATATATTATAAATCACAGTATCATTAATCACTGGAGAAGAACAGAAAAATAAAAGTACCCACACTCTATTCAAGCCATATAAATAGAGCCAAGGCAATTGTCCCTAATGGACCATTACTGACCATCAGATACAATCTAGACACCCAGACCTCGCACTTTAGATTTTCTAGAAAACAGCTCAAATCACCTTACACACCTGGAATTCTTCCCGTCCCCCTGTTCCTGTGAATCAATCCATAAAAGCCCTGTTTAGCGGCTGTGATGTGAAACTCTGCACTGAGTTCCGGGTCTACAACTTCGGCAGCAAACCAACTCTGTTCTCAAGTAGTTAGTAATCTAAAAGAAGGATCAGAGTTCTAGACAACAGAAGACAAAACAGTGGCCTACATGTCCTCTTTGGTATTGTTACCATCAAATGCTGTGAGACAGGACTGAGTCTACTAGGGCCAGGGCTGGCTTCCGGGGTGTGCAGTGTGGGCAGTCGGCACCCACGTTTGGCAGGGCCCTGTGGTCAGCGCGGAGCTCTCCACTGCCAGCTTGAAATCCTCAGTCATTTCTGAACAAGGGGCTCCACATTTTCGTTTTGTACTTGGTGGGCCCCACAAATCATGTACCCAGCCCTGAAAAGGGGTTTAAAGTGTGAGAGGAAATTGGAAGTGGAGCCTCCAAGTACACTGTCATCGAGAAACACCAATGGAATGGCCAAATCCACAGGGTTTACTCTGCCTCTCCTATGCTTTAGACACCATGCTAAGTACGAGATATACACACACACACACACATAACATACACACACATCTGCTTTCTGTATCAGTATATATGCACACACGTTTAAATTTCACCAATTCATGGCCACCCCCTTCTTCTCCACCGACCATCTACCATAATGTTTATCTCTCCATAGCTGCAACAGGAAAAGAAAGATTTTCTGCGAATTTAACTTCCTTTGCCTTCTCGTTCTTCCTTCCTTCCTCCCTCTCTTCCTTCTTTTCTTCTTTCTTCTTTTTTGTTGATTTTAATGAGAGTCTAGGAATCTGAAGTCCTTTAGTTCAACATCAATGGGCCTCACTTGGGCTGCTTGTTTCAAATGCAGATTTTTACACCTCAACCCTAGAAATTCTCATCAATAGGCCTGGATTGGGGCTGCAGGAATCTGCACTGAAAACAGACACCCCCCACCACACACACACCAGGCGATTCTGGTACCTACTATGAGGAACATTACTCAAACACGATCTAATCCCCTCACCTAATGGTTCTGAGAAACTAAAACCCAGAAGGAGAAAGCGACCTCCCTCAAAGTCAAATGTTGATTTGGTAACAATTTTGAAGAATGGTCCATACCTGATCATCTGATTTCTCCTTCAGAGCCCTTGAAAACGGAGGTTCTTGAAATCCTGGAAATGTGAGGGTCTCCAAAAGCAGCTGGGTGTTCCCCACAGGGAAACACAGTGTCTGAGGCAAATCACATCTTTTCATCTTCTCATCCCACGATGGAAACTGGACAGGAATCAACATATTTGGGTAGGGGCATCCTGGAAGGGGAGAAAAAACAAAAAAGGGACATTTACAGCCCTGCCTTTGTGTGGATTTGAAGGACTGACTTCCCGCGTCCAAGCTGCTTGCACTGAGGGGTGCTCAATGTGCCAGCCAGGATGGGCTTCTTAAGACACAAACCTCCCTGGCCACCCTCAACCCTGGCAAGCACCCTCCCCATGTGGAGTTTGGTATGGTGGGAACAACAGGAACATTGGGATTGAATGGGCTAGAATTCCAATCCTGCCACTACCACCACCTTCAAGCTGTGTGACCCGGGGCAAATCACTTCAGCTCTCTGAGCCTTGGTTTTAAGATCTATAACAATGACAGAATGGTAATAAACACACAGGGTTTGTGGTTGAGAAATTATATGATACTAACATGTTAGAAGCTCCAGCTCTGAAGTTGGACACCTAAGTTCAAATGTTGGCTCCTTTTCTTAATAGCTGTGACTCGGAGCAGCAGGTTCCTTCCCTCTCTGGGACAAATAAGGATTATGATCTGCATTCCTTGTGGGTCACTGTGCAGATGAAGTGAAATAACGTATCTAATGCTCTTCACTAAGTGCCTAGCAAGGGCTCAAACAATGTTAGTTGTATGAAGCATGGTAGATGCTTGATAAACCAGTGGGCAACAAAATGAATGGAAAAAAAGAGAACTGGGGGCAAAGTGTGACCACACAAAGCAATGTGCCTTGTCCCAGCTACAAGAATGCTCTCTGAGAGTAGTGAATTTCCACTGCCGGGGGAGAAGCTGAGATGGCAGATCAGATTAGGGTAATTGTTTTCTTTGGAAGCTGAAAAGTCACAGTTATTTTGCCTCCAGCACCTCCATTATTACAAATTCAATTCAATCCCCAAATCCCACTGAAATAGTGAATGAAACGTAAAAGCTGCAAAGGAAGAGAAGGAAGAATTGAGGAGAGCGAGCCAAAATGCTTCAGGCTTCATCAGGGTCTTCTCCTTCTGACTCCCCACCCTGTCTTTGGCCCAAGCCTCTGCAACTTCCTCTCTGTCGGTACCTTTCCAGGGAAAAGGTCTTTGTCCCTGCAGTTGGCTGTGGGAAGCTTTGCTTTGCTTTATGGGCAAGTGCCGAGGAAGAGTGAACATGCTGAGACACTGAGAGGGATCCCAGAAGAATAAGAGAGCAGGCCCTCGGTGCTGGACTGAAAAAGCAAATAATACAGTTCTCCGTCAAGGTTCTTCTCAAGTGATAGTACCTGCCTCTTAACCTGCTTGTGTTTTCATCAGGCAGTGGGGTGTCCAGGCCCTCATTGTCAAGACCATGAGCAGTCAGACTTGGTATAAATCCAGACCCATCGACAGATTCATAGTTTATCTGTTGGGAGCTCCATTTCAACATGTGTAAAATAGGATAAGATGGGTAAAATATAGGGCACCATGCATGCTCGATAAAATGCCCTTTTCTCCTCCTCCTCATTCTTCCTCTCCCTCTTCCACCACCTCTTTCTTCTTGTCTTTCTAATCCTCATGCTTTTCTTCCTCTTTCATTTTCTGTCTCTGCTCCCCAACATCACGGGCCGTGTTTTACTCAACTCTGCCTCCCCTAAGACCTCGTACATAGCAGGTACTCAGTGGATATTTATATAATGGAGAAGGAAAGAAACTCTCTAGCGCCCTTTCTCTGCATCTTAGAAAGCACTGTCACATCTGTGTTCTTGCCAAGGAGTCCTAGCTAGTAAAATACAGAACTTCTAAGTAAAGAATTAGAGAATCATGAAAACCTAGAACAACCCATGCTCTGGCTTAGGCTCCAACTCCGACATTACGTTAAGAGACACTGGAGACTCAGAGTAGAGTAGGAATGTATTTACGGCCCTTGTTGGGGCAGGGGCAGAGGGATCTGCCTTGCTCCTCATTCGTTTCCATTTCTCTGTAAGACATCTCCCTCCATGCAGGGGAGTCTCCTGACTGTCTCATTCATTCATTCATGTATTCACTCAGCGAAGAAATGTTTAATAGCACTTACAGTGTGTCAGGGAGGCATGGTGTTGGCACCAAGGACAATTAAATGTCACAACAGGCCTGACTTCTTGCCTCATAAAGCAAACGAAGGAAACTGCTGTCAACTGAAAACGTGTATACTCCACTCTACTCTCGCCAACATATGTGGATAGATATTCAGTTTCAAATAATAATCATGTGCCTCAAAGGAAAACTGTAAGATGCTATGAGAGGGGGAAAAAGGGCTGGACAGTGTCAAACTGGAGCATTAAGGAAAGCATGTTTGACGGAGTGACTTTTAAGAGGAAGCTTAAAGATGAAAGAATATTCTTTTTTTTTCTTCACCTTTCTTTTTTTTTAATTGAGTTATAGTTCATTTACAATGTTGTGTCAATTTCTAGTGTTTAGCACAATTTTTCAGTTATACATGAACACACATATATTCATTCTCATATTCTCTTTCACTGTGAGCTACCACAAGATCTTGTATATATTTCCCTGTGCTATACAGTATAATCTTGTTTGTCTATTCTCTATATACCTGTCAGTATCTACAAATTTCGAACTCCCAGTCTATCCCTTCCCAACCCCCTCCCCTCCGGCAACAACAAGTTTGTATTCTATGTCTATCAGTCTGTTTCTGTTTTGCATTTATGTTTGTTTGTCTTTTTCTTTTCTTTCCTTTTTTTTTTTTTTTTTTTTTTTTTAGATTCCACATATGAGCGATCTCATATGTTAGTTTTCTTTCTCTTTCTGGCTTACTTCACTTAGAATGACATTCTCCAGGGACATCCATGTTGCTGCAAATGGCGTTATGTTGTTATCTCTTATGGCTGAATAGTATTCCATTGTATAAATATACCACAAAAGATGAAAGAATATTCTTTTGAGCAAGTTCAGCTGGTCTTCTACACCTTTGCTTGTGTGGCTGGCCCACTTGGAGTATACTTCCTGTTTTCCTTTCTTCATCTAAGGCCCACATGCTCTTCAAGTCCCAGGACAAGGGCCACCAGTTCTACCCATATTATTTTAGCCACACCTTTTCTAAAAAACATCACGTTTTTCCTTCCAAGAATAGATTTTAATCATTTCAATTCATATTCAGCAAACCCTTTATCAGAGATATTTGACTCCAGTGGCCAAGGCAAATCCATCAATATTCTTTGTATCTGATGAAATGGGTCCATGTTCATCCAGTTAGCATTTATTAAAGTATACTGGATTTGTACGAGTTGAGGACTGGTCTAAGAAGTTCTACAAGCACCCTATTACCTGATTGCTTCATAGATATACATATGACAGATTGATAGATAGATAGATAGATAGATAGATAGATAGATCGATCGATCGATAGATCAATCACCAGGTGTTATATATTGGAACAACTAAATTTTCTGAAAAAAATATGAAATCTTAATTGAGAGATTAGAAATGACAGAGTGGAGGAAAAAGGACGGTGAATTTGAAGATGAAGGGTGTGAATGTAAGTTCTCCTACCTTTTAGTGACTAACAACAGCAACAATAACAAGACTAATCTCTAGACATTGTGGAGCTCTTAATATATTCTAGGCATCGTGCTAAGAATTTCATGTATGTTACCACGTTAATCCTATTAAGTAGGAACTACTATGAGTTTTACCCCAGTTTTAACAGATAAGGAAACTGAAGCTTAGGGAAGTTAAGTAACTTCCTCAAGGTAACACACTTAGTAGGCAATGAATGCAGAGTTTAAATGGGGTGGTTGAGAACCCACACTACATACTCACTAGTAAGTCAGGGCAAGCTTAAAAAGCCCATTTAGCTACAGTTCGCATCAATTTTTCTAACCTGAAATAACAAGGGGAGTGGGCACAGTCAGTGATGATTCAAGCATCTCTGTTTTAAAGGGCCCCTTCTCCCTGTTCTTTCACTGCTTGGGAGGCTCAAGAGAGGCTTTCTGGAAGAGATGTAAGAAGACCCGGAATTTGGAGAAATTCTCAGTCTCCTGGGTTCCTTTCACTTCATTCAAACCCTCATCCTGCAATTCTTTGATTATTTATAGAAGATATTCCCAAAAGAGGGACACTCCATAGTCTGCCTTAGAGATTGCAAGGAGAGATAAATAACACATTCCTCATTCTCTTACTCGCTGGGGAAATTGGGGGCTGTGTTTACATCGCTTCCTTGGTATTTATCCTCGTGCTGACTGTTCCATCCCCTCTATTTCATGTTGTTATTTTACTTCCATTAGGGGAGCAGAAAAAACATGAGAAGCCATTCTGATCCACCCCAATCCTCAGAGGGCATTGCTCGGTCAAAGTCAGCATCCTCTCCCTTGTAATTTTCCCTGCAAACATCTCATTCAAGAGTCATTTTCCTCCCTCTGAGTACTAATGTCCTGATGATGATAAAAATAATGTCTCTCTCTCTCTCACTCTCTCACACACACACCCCCCCCAAAATAAAACAGAAGGGAAGAAAAAGCAAGAAGAGAAAATCAATTGCACGCTTGGTTCATTTTATGTTTATATACTTCTGGATTTCCTTCCTGGGCTCCTGAGAATTGCTTAGTTAGCAGTTAGGAAGGGCTGGCTGGGTCACTGCAGTTTTAATGTGGCATGCCTGTCTTCCGTGGCTTTTATTCTTTGGGAAGGGGCTGGACTTCATTAAGAAAACTTCTGAGGATGTGAGCTCCTTTATTTACCCATCAGGTCCATGGAGACATTGGTGCAGTCCATTTTGTATGTGGAACTGACAAGATTATTTGTTATTTTCAGTATTTTTCCGGAAATCGAGGCTTTGCTTCAGGAAAATCCTGTGGTTGGTCAAAACAGTTTTGATCACTGGAGTCCTTATTTGGTTAATTTTTCTTTACCTTGGCACTTCAGTGAAGGACACATACAATGACCATCTAGTGGTGTGTCAAAAGATATGCCAAGCTTTCTTTCCATGTGTTATTCCATTTAATTAAACAAACTAACAAACACACTGAAGTAAATAGCAATGTCCTAATACTGTAGACGGAGAAACTGAGACTCAGTATAAAGGCAGTTCTAATTGGGAGGCTGTGAGAAATCTTTGCAGATTATTGATAAAAATTTACTTCCCTCTGATAAGTTTTAAAAGGCAATGGGGTACAGCTCACATCACTGGGTTTTCAAATACTAGATTTGTGTTCCTTACAAGACATATGGCCTTAAGAAAAAAATATGAAACTCTCTGAATCTTATTTTCCTCCCCTCTGTGGTGTAAAAGAGAATGTGTGAAATTTTGATACAGAAATCAAGAGACAGAAATTCTGGCTCTACCACTTGCTGATGCTATGTCTTAGGTTAGAGCTCCCAAAAGCAATGTCTGGAATGAGGAATTGTGCATGTGTTATTGGCTATGGAAATGCCCCCAGGAGAGTATGATCAGGGAGAAGTCTGAGAGGGGTGGGATTAAATCAAGCAGGGGCGTGTTTTCAGGCGAGTCCCCATCTCAGCCTGGACCCACCAGGAGCTCTGGAGCATGTGCTCCTCAGAGTTTGTCCTGACTCAAGGCAAAGGAGCTGGGTTTTCACTTTGCCCTCCTAGTCTGCCATGGGTCAGAGCCGTCTGAGAAGGGTATGAACTCCCAGGGTTTTCTGGCTCTCTACTTGTGCTGGGCAGCAGCCACAAGCAAGACAGACCTATGAAGGTCAGGAGAAGGAGCATTCTGTGATATATATGGATGACATGATACTATCTATAGAAAACCCTAAAGGCTCCACACAAAAACTACTAGAGCTGATAAAAGAATCTGGCAATGTATCAGAATACAGATTAACATACAGAAATCAGTTGCTTTTCTTTACACTAACAATGAAATATCAGAAAAATAAAGTAAAAAACAATCTCTTTAAAAATTGCATCCAAAACAATAAAATACTTAGGAATAAATCTGACCAAAGAAGTGAAAGACTTACACGTGGAGAACTACAAAACACTGATTAAGGAAATTAAAGATGACTTAAAGTAATGGAAATATATCCCATGCTCTTGGATTGGAAGAATTAATATTGTTTAAATGGCCACTATGTAAAGCAAACTACAGAGTTAATGCAATCCCTATCAAATTATCCGTGACATTTTTTACATAACTAGAACAAATTATCCTAAAATTTATATGGAATCACAAAAGACCCAGAATTGCCAAAGCAATACTGAAAGAAAAAGAATGAGGCTGGGGAAGTAACCCTCCCAGACTTCAGACAATACTACAGAGCTACAGTAATCAAAACAGTGTGGTATTGGCACAAAAACAGACGTATGGATCGATGGAACAAAATAGAGAGCCCAGAAATAAACCCACAGACTTTTGGTCAATTAATCTTCAACAAAGGAGGCAAGAATATACAATGGAGAAAAGATAGTCTCTTCAACAAGTGGTGTTGAGAAAATTCATGTAAATCAATGAAGTTAGAACACTCCCTCACACCATACACAAAAATAAACCTAAAATGGCTTAAAGATTTAAATATAAGACAAGACACTATAAACCTTCTAGAAGAAAACATAAGCAACACATTTCCTGACATAAATCTTAGCAATGTTGTCCTAAGGCAGTCTACCCAGGCTATAGAAATAAAAGCAAGAATAAACAAACGAGACCTAATTAAATTTATGTTTTTGCACAGCAAAGGAAACCATAAGCAAAACAAAAAAGATAACCTACAAAATTGTAAAAGATGAGGCTGACACAGGTTTAATTTCCAGAATATATAAACAGCTCATACACCTTAATAATAATTAAAAAAAAACCCAATCCAAAAATGGGCTGAAGATCTAAACAAGCAATTCTCCAATGAAGACATACAAATAGCCAATAGCCACATGAAAAAATGCTCAGTATCACTAACTATCAGAGAAATGCAAATCAAAACTACAATGAGGTATCACCTCACACCAGTCACAATGACCATCATTAGAAAGTCCACAAATGATAAATGCTGGAGAGAGTGTGGAGAAAAGGGAACCCTCCTACACTGTTGGTGGGAATGTAGTTTGGTGCAGTCATTATGAAAAACAGTATGGATATTCCTCAAAACACTAAAAATAGACTTACCATCTGATTCAGCAGTCCCACTCCTAGGCATATATCCAGAGGGAACTCTAATTAGAAAAGATACATACATCCCAATGTTCATAGCAGCAGTGTATACAATAGCCAAGACATGGAAACAATCTATATGTCCACTGACAGATGACTGGATAAAGAAATTGTGGTATATTTATATGGAATACTACTCAGCCACAAAAAAGAATAAAATATCATCGGTGTATGCATCTATCAAAACTCATCAAATTATTCATCTCATATATGTGACATTTACTGTACAGAAATCATACCATAATAAAGTGTTAAAATAAAAAGAATAAAACAATGCTATTTGCAGCAACATGGATAGAACTGGAGATTGTCATTCTAAGTGAAGTAATCCAGAAACAGAAAGAAAAATACCATATATCACTCACACGTGAAACCTAAAAAAACAAAAAACAAAAAACAGATACAAATGAACTTATCTGCAAAACAGAAACAGACTCATAGACAGTAAATAAACTTATGATTACTGGAGGGCAGAGGATTAGAACAGATAAATTAGGAGTTTGAGATTTGCAAATACTAACTACTATATATAAAATAGATAAACAACAAGTTTCTTCTGTATAGCACAGGGAATTATATTCAATATCTTATAGTAACCTATAATGAAAAAGAATATGAAAATGAATATATGTATGTATATGTATGATTGAAACATTTTGCTGTGCATCAGGAATTGACACCTTGTAAACTGACTATAGTTCAATTAAAAAAAATCCAGAACAGAAAAAAATTGGTGCTTGATACTGAGACATGTATGCAATATAAATATTAAGTATAATTAACCATCAGCAAAAAAAAACCCCCAAAACAGCAGCAAGATTAAAAAATGGAAATTGACACATAGATATGTAACAATAATTTCCAAGTGATACAGTTGAAGCACATATGAAGGGATGTTTGACTTCACAGGAAAACAATTATATGCACCTTACATTTTAAAAGATATTTTATTCTATCAGATTGGCAAAGATTAAATTACTTTGTGTAGTGAACCCAGAAATTGGTATGGAGAGATAGCAAAAGGCTTTGTCATACACAGTTGGAGAACATGTAAATTGGAACAAACCCTTCTAATGAGCATTAGGACAAGTTTATCAAAAAGTGCTTCATATCATTATGAAATCTCTATGTATTTTTCAACCAAGAGCCAAGGACAAGAGAGATACGCTTTCTCTAATGGAAAGTGATGCAGAACATGCAGAGGTATTTACATAAAAGGGAGATAATATGATTCTAAAGCATACTTTAGACTGGGTTAACTTCCAAGGCTCCACAGGGATAGACTGCCGTGAAAGATACCTTTGCTCAGGAGGGCAAATTCAAGTTCGGTTCACCATCAACTGAGGTGTAGAATTTTGAGAGGCCTGGCTTGATGCAGAAGTCTAACCTTCAACTCCTACCCATGAGCAGGCCCTAATCCTCTGCTCCAGATCCTTCCATCACCAAGACCCCAAGGCGGCCCTCCTCATTCTCTCCCACCTTCCTAGGACAGTCACAGCATCCACTTACTTGCTCGTTTCCTGAATCTCAATTCCTTCTTTCTTTGTGTGTGTGTGCACACATGCTTATAAATTTCTCTTATTTGCTTGTGAATTCAGTTGTGCATTTAAAGGGACCTTTTTACATAACATCTAGGATTTCCAAGTGTTGTTTAGCAGTGGTGCTTTCTGATTTTCTAGCCCATTCTATGACCAAAACCAGAATTCTGATTTTAAAAAGATCTATAAATTTGCCAAATTCCATGGTCCTATGGTTCTAAGAGGAAAACCTAGACCCATGCCTAATTAAAGGCCTCTGAATCAGAATAGCATGAGAGAACAAGAGAACCCTGTATTTGGCCAAGCACTGGAGTGCTTTGGGTTTTCATCTCTTTCCATGGCCATTTGTATGGTCCTCCACAACACTGTCTCAGGCCCCGTGTGCATGCCTAGGACTAATTACACTGTCAGATAAGGTCAGTTTACAAGTCTGTCTCCTAGAAGTCAGTTGCCTCTCTAGAGGCTGGCATGTGCTCTCCTTTAAATCTGTATCCCTGTTTCTAGAACTACGTCTCCCATGAGAGTATGTGCTCTGTGCGTGCTTGTTGAAAGGACTGGTGACTCTTCTTTTAGAAATGTAACTGATGGGGTGTTAGAGGGTGAAGGTTTTTAGATGAAATGCTTTGGGTCCATTGTAATAAACGATGCAGTTTTAATTCCACAAATATTAATGGAACACCAAACATAACTGCAATCACTTTCTGTATCCAGAAAGATGAATACACTTTGTTTGATGGAAAAGCTGTTTTTATCAGGATTTTATTAAAACTCTGTTTCAATAGGAAGAAGTTCTGTGCATGTGTGTACTCTGTGTGCATGTGTGTGTGTGTGTGCGCACATGCACGAGAGAGAGAGAGAAAGAGAAAGAGGGAGGGAGAGAGATTTCTCCCTTGTAAATTAATATGTTTTTTCATATGATCTGAAGAGATACACTTCATTGTAGTAGCAGAAACATCTGCTGGACGAGCCTGCCTGAGTTAGATATCTCCTAGCTATGTGACCTTCAGCAAATTATTTCCTTTCACCAAATATCAATTTTCTGCTACATGCCTTCCAGGGTTGTTAGGAGAATTGAGAATTGTAAATAATGTCTATGAAATGCCTGGCCCCATAGTAGGTGTTCAATAAATCATGGCTGTTGCTATTACATCATAACATGAGAATCCTTTTCAAACGTGAAGGTTAACTCCCTTATTGAGTCTGTCTTCCAAGTTCAGGACCTGGACACTTGTTTTCTTTAAAGCAGGGCGCAGTGTGACTTGTTCCTGATTCTAACCCTGTGGAACACATACTATGAAGGGCAATTCTGCCAGTGAGGATGAGACAAGACTTGCACGTTTTCTTTAGACAGCAAGTAAGCATGAAGCAACCCTCCTTTATTGGCATTTCCAAATCAGAGCCAGCAGCGGAACTACAGATAGTACCATAACCCTGATGCCTTGAGAGCCTCTAAAACGCAAACCTATTTACTATGACAAAACGTCAACCACATGGGTTACAAGGAAAAACCTCAGGATGTCCAGATGCGCCCTTAGGGCACCCAGGGCTAGGCTAGCTCACTGCCCCCTGTTTCTAAATGGATAGTGTCTCACAGAGACGTTTTACCGCATTACCACATTACTCTCATCTGGTGCCAAGAATGTGCTGGAAAAGCCAACAGGAAACAAAAACTAGCCAATTTGTAGAGTTTTCTCATGCCTCTTTTATTTCCCAATGTATGCTTTCATTGATCTCTGAGCGTTCTTGAGGCTGGAATGGTGAATAATAACCCCAGGCAATGCACAGTCTGACTCTGGCAAAAGAAGTCTTTCCTGGGCGCAATGGGCCAGATTCCCATGAGTGTGCAGCAGAGCCATGGAAGAATCTCCTCTAGACCCCCTCTGTCTATGTATTGAGAGAAAGACATGGAAAGGGGTGGCTTGGAGAATATCGAACTTGGAGTTCCATCACTCCAGAGCTTAGAGGTCTTAGGGAAATCATTTTATATCCCTAGACCTTCATTCTTTGTCTGTAAAATAGAATCAACCTCTAGCTCCCCTGAGAAAAATGTTAGTGAGAATAGTTTATCAACACTAAATACCTAACCACATGGAGGCTTTTTATTTTTGCCATCTCCATCACTAGAGGGAAATGAAACACCCTCCATTCTTCTCTCAAGCTAATGTCATTTCTAAATTGTCTTACCCACACTGTGAGCAACAAGCTAGAAATAAGATTAATGAAAAGAGCTTGTCCTGTGGAGAGAGAAAAACAGAGAAAGGTGAGAAAAAGAGACAAGGAGAGAAAGACAGAAATTTGTTTTAAAGGACTGGCTTATGTGGATATGGTGGCCTTTAGATCTGAAATCCATAGGGCAAGCGGGCAAGCTGGAAATTCAGGTAAGAGTTGATGTTGATACTGCAGTCTGGGGTCCAAATTCTGCAGGACAGCAAGCTGGAAACTCAGCCAGAATGTCTATCTTCCAGTGTTGAGAATTCCTTCTCCTTTGGAGAATTTCAATTGTTGCTCTTAAGGCCTTCAACTGATTGGATGAGGCCCGCTCGCATTATGGAGAATAATTTACTTTATTGAAAGTCTAGTGATTGAAATGTGAATCACATCTAAAATATACCTTCACAGGTATTCACATCCAGATTGGTGTTGACCAAACAAATGGTACCATAGCCTCGCCAAGTTCACACTTAACCAACACAAAATACTATGGAGGATTTCTAAGTGGACTGGGTGGTGGTTTGGAAACAAGAGGGCCTAGGGAGTACATGATCTCTGGTCTTCAACACCAAAGGGCAGTTGTTGAGTGGGACCTGCTTCTAGAGGTCACTGACGGCGCAGCAATGAACAAGAAGTGCAGCTCCAGAGAGGCCAACTCTGGCTGAAAGGAGAACATATTATCAGCTACACACGTCAGATGCTGGATGTTCTGATTCAATGAAAGGCTTCACAACAAAGCTGATCTGTTACCCTCCGTGAATGCCATGCTCTCATAGGATGAGCATCGGATGGGACGGCTCTAGGTAGCATCTAATGTCTTCCTGAAGTATGAGATTCTATGATGTCAAATAAGCATTCTGAATCACTTAGAGCAATTTTCAAACTGCAGTTCATTGCTGTGTGAGGTGCTTTCCTCTTACGAGGCCACAGGTTGCCTCCTTTCAAGGAGCAAATGTAAACATTTCATTTATTTAATGTTTTACTTTTCCTTGATGGTACTTTTTCCAAAGGCACTGATTCCCACCTGACATAAGACTCATTTTAGGCTGATTGTTTTCTTCATATTATGCTAGAGCAAGGCTGAAGTGTAAAAGCCAGCATTACACGCATGAATTGGCATTCTCTTTCCTTGGTGTACTAATCATATAAGCTTGAAAATTGGGATTGGAATTGTTTTAAGCACATTTCAAATTAATGCACTCGTCTATATGGGAGACAAACAGATATGATTATCTACCCATATATTTCATGTTTTCCTAAATTTGATGGAATGGATAGTATTTTGTCTTTGACTCATTCTCTAATCTTAGGCAAGTTAACTTCTCCATGTCTTAGTGTCTCCATTGTAAAGTGGATATGTTGGATTTATTTGATCACTCAAACTTCCAGTTTCTTCTTAGCTCATATGTTTGGTGACATTGATTCCAAGTTATCTTCAGAAATCTTTTAGAACTCTACTAAAACTTAATATATGACACTACTGATAAACTCTTCTGGGATTAATCAGTATTTTCTTCTTGCAAACCGAATCTGTTAGAATTTCAGGGATTCTCAGACAAGTGTTGGCTCAGCTTTCAATCCTGGCACCATAAAGAAATCCTGCTTATTTTCTATTAAAAGGAAATACATTCAACAGAGTCCATTATATTTTCCCCTTAAGTGAAATATATTTAGAGGTGCAATTGTGCCCCTGGGTACTGATCTAATTGGAAAAATAATTCCTAAATACTCCCATGTGCTGGCCTTCAATGCAGCCACTCTCTCACCCCATGCTGTTTGTCGTCTTCTGCTGTGTGCGTCCCTTTGTGAGGCTCATGTATTCTTATTATTTCCCAGGTTTTAAATTCTTGTTTCCAGGGTAGAATTACAAAAGAGGGAGGAATTGAAAACATCTGCTTTGCTTTCGGACACTGGGCAGTCACCTCTATCACACGCCTTCCTGCTGCTGGGCAATTAGGTACAACTAGAGGCAGATTTGTTTTTTTTTACTTTTGACTGGGATTCTCTTCTTGGCGGTAAATGAATGAAATACACCAGATGGAGCTCTCTTTTCTGGCCCAATGAACAGACGTGAACTGACTATCACTCCGCCTGATCAGGAACACCTATCCCATGCAAGGCAGAAGTGTCAGAAATCTTGACTAGCTGGACACTCGAAAGCCTTTGTTTGTTTTCCGAAATGCCTGAGCCATCTTTGAGGCAGGGAATAATGGATTTTGTCTATGTTGCCATGGAGGGGTATTAAAAAAAAAAAAGGAAAAAGAGCTGCTCCTATCATGAGTTCCCGAAGTGAATGAAGTCTGCAAAAGCTGAACAAACCATGTACATCGCTGTGTTAGACTCAGACTTAATGGCTGTACCAACAGAGTAACTGAGAGCTGGGCACACAGCCATGGACTATCAGAGTTGGAAAGACTCTGGAGACTTCTGGTCCATATATGTTCATTCACAAATGGGCAAACCATGGCCCAGAAACATAGGTTGGCATGGTATTACTAATGACACCTGTCATTTACTGAGCATTTATGTTTGGTACCATGGAAATCACTTCAACAAAGACAAACTCGATTCTCATGAACTCTTTCAGAGTTTGGTCCTATTATTATTTCTTTATTTTCTTTATTTTTTCCCTCCTATGAGGAAACAGGCTGTGAGCCAGGCCAGGGCTATGCAGTTAAAAAGTGATGGCTCAGGAGCCAAACCCAATTCCAACTGATACTGAAATCTCTGCCCCTAACTACAACCTTGTAGACAGATTGGGGGGCAGGGTGGGGAATGCCTGGTTGAATAGCAGTTCTACAAGTAACTTGCCCTGAACTTTGTGCAAAATATCCCCTTTCTCTCAGAATTCATTTTCTCATTTGTTAAGTATAGAAAATTATACTTGCCTCAATAGGTGGTTGTTGGAATTAAATTAGTAACATTGAGATGCTGGTCTTAGTATATGATGGGTCCTCAGAAAATGGGTGGCAACTCCCCTACCCAGAGACATTCAAATGGGACAGGTACTCGACATGTTTTAGAAGGCCTTACATCGCTACCCTCTGTGTATGGAGGGGGTGGGTGGGTGGATAAGATGGTATTTTTAGTGCTTTTCAATCTGATGCTCCCATAATGCTGTGAGTCCATTGCTTAGGATAAAAGGAACATGTTCTGCCTGATTCCTAGCTCAGGAATCTTACTCCAACCTCAGAGATGTCAGAAAGAGAGGAGGCATAAATTGTTGCCCCAGCTTTTCTGATGGAAATATGAAATCTCAAATCTAAAAGCTTTACATTTTCAACTAAAGTTTCAATCCCTTCAATGTATACCTATAAAAACAAAAAGCAAATTTTTTTTTCCTGAAAAATCAATGTGCTACTTGATTTTTTCCAAGGTAAAGAAGCAGCACAGATGTGGCCAAGAGGGAGCTGGAATGAAGGTTAGGTGTCGTGGATTCTCACTTAGGTCCTGGCACTCTCTACTTGTGTGAATCCACCCTAGACTCCTACCTGGACTTAGTTTTCCTGACTTTGAAATGAACAAAATAATCTAGAACTAGGTGAACTCTTAGAACCTTTCCAACCCAGGGTACTATCTATATGAAAAGTAGAAAACTCTAGTCTGTTGCCTAGATGGTAGCCAGCAGCCATGTAACAATATCTACATGTCTTGAATTGAAATGGGATTGAGTCCCTCCCAGTGTGCCTAGCATCGTGCCATTTAGACCTTGACAGCATTTAGCAGTGAAAGTGATTTAAGATGACAGCAGACCTTATTGTTCTATTCCCCCAAATCTTTCCCACGTCTGTCCTGACCACTGTAAGAGTGTGTCTGGCATATTGCATTCCACTGTGGTTGAAAGATGCATCCGGGGTCTGTAGGATATTCCCCTTCCTCATGTTTCCATTACTCAGGGAACATTTTCAAAAGATGAGATCTGCTCGATTTTCAAATAGTTTCCAGAGGGATGTGGCAGAGTGCCACCTCATTTGATTCACTTAAAATTAGACCAGAGTGAGGAATCCCAGTGTCCCTCTGGGAGAAGTTCTGTACCGGTGGGAGGGTAGGAGAGACAGACCCATTTGCTGCTGGAATACAAGAAGGGCTCTCCATCGTTGCCTCACATGTCTTCCCAGTTCTGATTGTTTTGAGCACTAACCCTCTTAATGAGAACACAACACATAATATTATTTCTGAGGTCCTCTTCCCTCTTCTACCTGTCACCTAGCAATACCATTCTGGATTCACTAATATTAATTCTAGAACTGAAGAGCACGTATTGAAAAAAAAAAAGCCATTGCAAAGTCATGCCCTATTCCCAGTCTCTAGGAAGTCAACCATAAGTTATATTTGTTAAAACTTAAAATGTACTCAAATTGCATATGGAATATCATCCTGGGTATGAATATTAGTTAGCTCAAGCTGTCATAAAAAAATACCATAGTTTGGGTGAATTAAATAACATAAATCAATTTTCTCACATTTCTGGATGCTGGAAACCCAAGATCAGGGTGCCAGCATGATCAGGTTCTGGTGAGAGCTCTCTTCCTGGCTTGCAGATAGTCATGTTCTCACTGTGTCCTCACAAGGCAGGAAAAAAGAGAGACAGAGACAGAGAGTGCTCTCTTCCACTTCTTAAAAGGCCACAGCCCCATCAGATTAGAACTTCACCCTTATGACCTTATTTAATCTTAATAACCTCCAAAACAATCTCTTCTCCAAATGTAATCACATTGAGAGTTAGGGCTTCAACACATAAATTTTGGCAGGGTGGAGGGGGGGTCGCAATTCAGTCCATAGCACTGGGATTTCCAACATTTTAAAAATTTAATTTCTCAATCCTCAGAGATAGGTCCCCAAAGAGAAGTCAAGTTTGGCTTACATTTCCCAAGGATTTCCATATCTATATACTAAAAGAAAATTTGGACTAATTTGTCTCAAATGGGTAAGTTCAGTGATCTGATTTATTTTTTTCATGTACCTATTTATGGGTTGGAAAGAATTCAATCTTCGGAGAGAGCAGATTGAGTTCTAATCTGGGTAATATTACTGATTTGCTTTATGACCTCAGATTTTTCCATCTGTGAAGTGAGGTCTTCTGGGAAGATTCCTTCCCACTCTGATTTCCTGAGGCTCTAAGATATACGGGTTGGCAATTATGTAACTTTAGGCGTAGACACTTGCTACCAAAATCCAAAGGATGCTCTAATGTCTTCAGGTCTACATTTCATTGGCCTCATGGCCAGGGTAATGGAATAGAGGTAACATAGGTGGAATACTGAAATCAGACTTTCTGAGGAGAGGTAGAAGACAGACACTGAGCCATAATCTAGAAGTGAAATTGGGAGCAGGCAGGTGAAAAGATTCATGGGTCAAAGGGGGGCTGTTTTTGGCGTGCTCTTCCTGCCTGCTGGTTTACATCCTGCGGAGTGGTTGGGATAGAGGAGACATCACAGTGATTTACAGGGTCTAGCAGTTAGTTAAAGGACAGAATAACGATAGATGCTTTCTTAACTAACAGGCATGTTCTAAATGCAAGAGATTTATAAGCACTTGACATTCACTATTATATTCAAATTAATTCTAACCACAAAACTTGGAATATCATTTTTATTCTTAAATTCCAGAAAAGAAAAGTGACTTTAGAGAGTTTGAAACAAGTTGTCCTACACTGCACAGCTGGAGAGAAGCAGAGGACAGTTTCCAAACAAGTCAGTTGACCTTAGATCTCCTAACGACGACTCCATTCTGCCCTAGCAGGAAAACTGAGGTTCAGTAACGTGGCCCATGTCTTCTCCACCAGACAGTGTTCCAAGAAGACAGGAAAGAATGCAACGTTTTACCTCTGACGTTCATACAGTGTAAGAAATGCTTGGGTGTAGAAATGTAGGATGATAGCAAACCACACGAGGATCCTCAAACCTAGACAGAATCAGGGAAGCATCCTCAGGGAAGAAACAAACTCTAAAGTGACACCTTAAGACTGAGTTACACGGGCGAGGGTGGGAGACAGCGGAAGTAGAGGGACAGAAAGAAATATTCCAGGACCCAAGAAGAGTGCCACACCAGAATTATGTGTCTTTCACACTTAGTTACTCCAGTTTCTCCAAAAGCATTATTGACTCTGAAGTATATTCTGAATACCAGAACAATTATCTGTGCCACGGCATGCTCCTTACATTCTAAGTGCATGTTTATGCGTCTGTCTTTACCGACAGTGAATTCTTTGACAACACGACCCTTTCCTTATTTATCTTCGTGTTCCCAGAACCAAGCACATAGTAGAAGTTCAGTGCTTATTGAATGCTTAGTGCTTGCTGAATCACTAAATGTATCGAGGGTTCCTGACCTCCCCACCGACTGGCTGTTTGCCTTGGATTTAGCGTTTAACTTTGTCCAGTCAGTGTTTCCTTTTCACTCTGTATGTACCAGGTAGCTCTGCTAGGCATCAGAGGGGCGGAGTGAATAAATAAGACACAGTCTACTGCTTTCCAGAACCTCATCATCTCTGGTCGGGGTGGTAGCCAAATATGCAAGTCACTGAGTCTCTGTATGTAGAGGAGGGTCTCTGTGTAAAATGGAGATGAGAAAGCCTCTCCCAGCTGCCTCACAGGGTAACAGAGTGCCTAGTAAAGTCAAAACACTTTTTAACTTATAAAGTATCATTTGCATGCAAATGAATGGCTATAATTTTGTATAAGATTGGTTCTGCATTCCACCTTTTCTGAATTCTCAGTCATTGGAGAACACAAAGAAACCTTGCTGTATATGCTGTCAGAAGGGATTGAGACTGAAATTTGCCTAAATTTATTTTCAGCTTTTGCCTGTCATTCTTACGACCCTATGTTTCTGTGGCTTCAGTAACTGTCTACTCTCAGCTTTTAGTTCTGTATCTTCAGGTTATTCAGTACCTGGAAACATTAAAAACAGGTGCTTTTTCTTCTCCTGAAACCTCTCTGGTATACAATCCTTCATATAACAAAGAAGGTGGCATAAATGAACACTCCTGTATCTTTACATTTGTTCAAAAAGAAACCCAGGAAAGTAAACCAGAAACTAATGGGACTGGTAGCCTACAGGGTGGGTGCAAAAGGACGAGACAGTGGCAATGGGCTGAAGGAATGAAAGGCAAGTGACAGTCCCTTGATTGTACCTCCCTGTAAAGTTCTGACGTTTAGAACCATGGAAGTGTATCTGTAATCACAGACCAAACAAGCAGACAAGTAAGTACACCAATACCAGGATTTGGGAGTAAGGGGAATCTCAAGTAGAATACAAACAGTAACAAATGAACTACATGCATTAAAAATAAATAACACCGTACAAAGAGGGTGAGGAAAATAAGAACTAACCTAGCTAATTGGAAAACAGTATTTTGACTCTAAATTGTAAACTTATTAAAAAAAAAAAACTATACTCAATACTATACTCTAGCTAGCAAAGTTGTTTTCCATAGAGGTAGTAATTCTGAAATTACTTTATATTCATTCTAGGATTGCACACACAAAAAATAAATAGATTGTGGATAATGAATGGGAGCCAAGTTTCTCATTGCTGAAGAAAGGAGTTAGAATTAAAGGGAAAAGGAAACTTTAGAGTTGGATTAGAATCTGAGATTTTAAAATGAGCTCACATGTGTATATAGACTCATACACATAGATAAGCATGTCTGCACATACAAATACAGGAAAATGTATGTAATCAGATAAATAAATATAGAAGTGGATACATGTGTGTATGATTACTTATATTTTCTATCTCTGTCTGCCGAGAAGGCCTAGAAACAGCACTACTGAAGTCGTACTGAGCATACTTAGAGCCCAAAGACAGCTTCTAAATGCCATTCTTCAATAAAATGAGCACAGACTCCTCGGGAAAATGGATGATTCCAGAATTAGCACAGGGAAAATATAAGATAAGCCTGGGACAAAACGAGAGAATGCTCCAAAAATGACTGGGACCTGTTAAAAGGACACAGGAGCCAACTTGAAGGAGATTCCAACAGCCAGTTCCATGACAAAATAAGCAACAAAATAAGCAATGATATTAATGGACTGTCATCTGTAAAAGAAAGGAAATATTCATTGATCTACACTGACACATATAAGTAATTCAACAAACAGCTAAATGGAAGAGAAGGAAAGCTCTTTCCTTAGCAGAACCCCAGCTCATAATGAATACGTGTAGAAGGGACATCATCATTTAATGAGGCACCATGGCGACACTTGTTGCAGGCAAGGTTCATCAATAGAAACTAAAATTAGTGTCTTAAGGATGAAGAGGAATGCATTTTCTGAATTTAATTATGAGGGAACTCCAGCTAATAGACATTCTACCAAAACATTGACCTGTATCCCATATTATCCCAAAGTGTCACAATCATTAAAAAAAAAAAAAAAAGAAAGAAAGAAGGAAAGAAAGACTGAGGAATTGCCCCAGATTAGGGGAGACTCAGGAGACACAATTAAAGGTAATGCATAATCCACAACTGAACCCCGGGGCCTGAGAAAGGACGTCCATGGGACAAGTGAAAAGCTTCATGAAAGGTCTGTAGTTTATAAAGTTGCATCCACAATTTCATAATTTCAATAATTGTACCAAAGCTATGTAAGATGTTAACATCTGGAAAAGCCTTGTGAAAGGTATGTGGGAATTTTTATACTATTTTTTTCAACTTTTTTGTAAGCCTAGTTTTTTTTCCAAATAAAAATAATACGTACTTCATTCACGCATTTAGGTCCCTGAAAATAGGAAAAAGTGGTCATGAGATCTGTTGCCAGAAACCTGAGGGAGTATTTCGTTGTCCCTATAATTCAATGGGATTATCTGTCCGACTTCCTCAGAGTCCCAGGACCAAAGAATTTATATTCAGAATCTTTGGGTAATAAAAACAGAAAAACACTGACACACTGTGCCAGGCCCTGTGCTGGCCACTTTATTGACGCCCCTGTATCACTCATCGTTTTGCATCATGTCCTTTTCGTGCCCTCTGCCTTGTACCATGATTTGAATTCTGTGTTAGAGAAAGAGGTCCAAACCAATCCTTCCCTCCCTCTGAACACAGAAAGCAAACAGCCTAATTGGAAATTGCTGTTTTTCTTCTCCCTGAGATGGTAAAAATCATTTTCCATTTCTTCAGGCAGTTGAGAGTCACTGCCCTCCAGGAAATGAGGAACGTTTCCCTGGACTTTATTTTTCTACATGCTATAAAATTAATTACAGTTTTGTTTCACTTCAGGGTTGAGGTAGGGTTAACAGAGGAGGGGAAATGCATTAGGGCAAAGGAGTAAATAACATACAAACCTGAACGATGTTTTGAAAGGTTGCCAGAAACCAGGTGAATAATTGATGATGCTCTGAAGCACCTAGATCTTTCCCATGAACTGGTTGTTATGCCAAAATGAATTGCAAACTAGCTCCCTCTCATTACACACACACACACACACACACACAGGAGTCCCTTTATTGACCACTTCTCACAGATAAGAGAGATTGTTATTCATCCATTCAGAGTGCCCTGAGTCAGATCCATTTACCTCTTCCCTCATTCCCAAGCCCACTGCCTTTGTTTGAACCTTGCCCACACTTACTTGAATGTAATCTTTTGTACCTGGTCTCCCTGCCCAAGTTTGGATGGACTACTGCCTCCTACAGAGCTTTTCCTGCTCTGACTTTCCTGTGCTTTGCTCCATAAAACATCCCTGTCTTCAATTCCTGCCTTTGAACAATGGCCCATGTCTCTTAATTCATCATGCAAGGCCTTCTGAGGTCTGGCTTCTGATTTCTTTTCCACTGGACAGTACAGCAACCTTGAGTATCTCTTCATTAGATAAATACTTATTCCCTGAACACGTCTGACATTTCTCACTGTCCTGCCTTTGTCTGCAGAGCCTCTCCACCAAGAATGAATGTTCTCTGTCCTCATCTGAGCCTGCTGAAATTCCATCTCTCATGCCTATATAAGTGCTACCTCTTTCTTAAAACCCTCCCCCAATTTTAAGTTATTCTCTTAATAGCCTGCCTGACATCGTATTTGTAGGCAGTTGCCTCCGCCTGACTACGAACCTCTTGAAGGTAGGGAATGTGTATTCTAGTATCGAATCTTCTTAAGAGTATAGAGGTATAGTTCAGAAAGGTTGTAGGTGAAATGTTTAGGGGATGTTGGAAGATTACATCTCTATCTCCATCAGGCACCTCTAGGGACACCTGCATTTAAAAAGTGATTCCTTGAGAAGATTCATAATTTGGTGAGCTATGCCCATAGCAGAGGTCCCATTCAGCTAGGCTAAGGGGCCCCAAAGGTCTCTGAGCTGTTAGAGACCTGTCTTGTACACAACTCTTTGCCCATCAAGAGGCCATTCTGTCATGTTAATGCTTCAACATATGACCTTTCTTTATGCAAGTTGTGAAGAATGAGAATCACGGTGGTCTCAGGAGACAGTCTAGTGCACTGGTTAAGAACACAACCTAGGGGGCCAGACTGCCAGTGTCTGTGTGGCCTTAAGAAAGTTGCTTCCCCTCCCCATACCTCACTCTCCCCATCTGCAAAATGGTAGTAAGGGTATTCATCTCCAAGGACTGCTTGAGCATCTATGAGGTAGATCTCTGCTAACAGCACCTCTCCTAAATGGTAGTTATTTTTACTTCTGTGCCAACCTCTCAGGCTCCTGGGAGGATCAAATGAGAACAGTTTGTAAACTTTAAAGTACTAATGGAAAATAAAGACTTAGTAGAACTAATATGCTTTTTTCTCTAAAACTGGAAAAAAATGTGCCCTCTTGTTCCAAAAATCCTTCTGAGATCATGAGCTAAAAAACCCAAAGACTATTCATACCATTTATGGGACATAATTTTCTTCTAAGACATTTTCAAAGTTCACTTTATAGTGAACTTTCTCCAAAATGTCTTCTGTTGGAATCAGTTTACAGATTTGAGCTTTTGAATACTTAAAAAAAAACTCCTCCTTCCAAAGTCAGGAAAACAATTACAATAAACAAATAATATGAAGTTACGAGTTACAAAAGACATTTTTAATCTGTGAGAACTTTTAACTTGAAATATATATATCTCACACTCTCCACAGATAGCTTCTCCCTATACATTTTGTACTCAAATAGCAACGTAAAGCCATAAACTTAGAAATCAGTAAGAGAAAATGCCCTTTTATTTTGGAAGCACACCAGTACTAAATGAAGCAGATAGTTGATGCATGCTTTACCTACGACTTGCAAAGTAATATTAAGAGCAGAATACGTATATTTTAAAATGCCACACCTATATATACATACTGACTGAACGTACACATGTTGTAAATAACCTGGGAAGTGGTTTAGGTCAGTTTCCAAACTGGTTTATGGTCATAATTTGGTACAGTCACCCAATTTTTTAGTAGTAGTTGAAGAAGGTCATTGTCCTAACAGTTGTGGAGGATATAAGATGGCTGTGATCTAGTAAAAATAAAATACTGATTTCAATCCAGAATCCACATTTATTGACAAGATCCTGTGTGCAAGTCACTAGACAAAGAGCTAAACTGAAATATGCCATTGGAATATTAAAAGTATATACAGATTAAAAACTGCTGAATCACCCGCTTAGAGTGAAATGAGAAAAGAGGAAACTCTTGGGAGGGTGGGCACTGGGTGGGATGGGATAGCTTGTGAAATGAAATGACTTCAAAAGGTGGGGGATCTGACCCAGGTCTCAGGGACAGGATTTTTTATTGTGATGACATTGGAAAGGAGGTGGCAAAAGGAAGCTGTGAGCAAGATGAAGGAGAAGGTGGCTGTTTGAGGAGGAAAGGGCAGAGGCAAAGGAATAAACATGGATTGTGTCACTGGTCCTTAGGAAGGGGCCGGAACATGGTATGTTGGAAAGGAAACAAAGGATAAAGAGCTTGAAAAGGTCAGGTGAGGCTCCAGGAATGGCTTTGATCTGGTTTAGAGCTCTCTGTCCTCAAATCTACCCACCATCAATTTCCCATCGCTTGCTTCACTTCTTCTGAAGAGGAACGAACTCTGAAGACATTTTCCACCAATTACAAGTTCCATGTGATGTTGTATTAAACACATAGATTTCTGTAGTCAAATAAACTTAGCATAAGTTGGGCTAAACATATATTTCATTCTTCCGGGACTTCTCAGAGCCTTTACTAAGTTCATAAAAATTCATGGCTCTCTAAGCAGGAGACAGAGGATGTTGTACAGCTCAAAGACATTAGACCAATGGATTTCTTTCTTTTTTTTTTTTTGAAGAGCATATTTCCAGACCAGTGTTCTGTAGAATAACTGGGGAAACACTGGATGAAGACATTAGCTTAGATTTATTTGTTCAAGAAACAGGAATTGAGTGCTTTTGATGTGTCAGGCATTTGTGCTAAGAAATGAAGATGTAGTTGTTAACACATAGCCACTGTCCTGCTCTCATGCCGCTCACACCTGGGAGGTGTAGCCTACAAGTGTGAACATTTTAGCAGCAAATGTGAAAGGCTGGGGCCCACGTTGGAGGAAGAGGAATGTCTTGCTGACCTTTCCATGCCTGACATCTTGCCTGATGTGGAACCAATGCATAGCTAATGTTCAACCATGGTGGTGAAAAGCTTGGAGAGGGAGACAGAAATCAAGGGACCCAGGAAGGAGAAGATTTGGGGTGGGGAGAAAATGGGATGGAAAGAGACCAGTCTGGGAGCATAATTAGAATGCAGGTGGTGGTTGACCAACCAAGAAATTCTGAGTTTCTAAGGGAACTGGGGTGATTCTGCCTGGGAAAACTGAGAGTAGCGGCTAAAATGAAATAACCTGAATCACAGAGCTGCTTCAAGCTGGTCTCATTATAGATACAGACACATTCTAAACCATAAAGTCATGTAGTCTAGAAACCCCTGCTGGAAGAGATCTTGAAGATGTCCCAGTATGAACTTCTTTCCTTGAGCTTTCCATATGACCTCGCACACTCACTTTTTTTGTTGTTCTTTTTTTAAGCAGACAATGAGATCCACTTAATCCACTGTGCAACCCTTTATGCTTTGACCTTTAAGAAGTTCAGAGCTTAATTTAGTGCACAATGGCAGTAACTGTTACCTATCAGGTTCCAGTTATACCCATATCTCCCCTTTTTGTCAGCGCAACCAGACCAGCTACAATGGCTCAAAGACTATCCTCGGCTCTTGGGGGCTGTACGTAATACCTCGAGGAGCTCTGACCAGTAATGGGACATGCAATTTTTACTCATCAATTCACTCATTAACCCATGAAGTTACTGACTCTATCACGTGCCAGAACCTTTACTAGGAGCACTAAGGAAGATAAAAATGTAAAAATAAATAAATAAATAACTTTTAAAAGATTTTCTGCATTCATTCTTTTAATAACTTGTTTAGTATGTATGAATATCGATCATAAATTATGTCCATAGGCAAACTATTTCAAAAGCTGGTTTTGATATGAATACTCACACAGATCTATTATTTTTTAAACACAGACACCCTTAAGTCTTGTGGTAAATATAGATCCATAAAGCCCCAGGCCTGCAAAGGCACAAAACACACTTTAAGTGTTTAAAGTCTAAGTGGGTATACATTATAATGAAAGAGTCCTGAAACCCTTAAAAATTCTAAGAGTTGTCCATTATCATGTACCTAGTTAGTCTCCCAGCTAGATTTCTTCTGTTGAATTACACTGGATTTAGGATAATTATCCAAGGACATTCCCACCCTTGCAAGGGTAACTCCAGCTCATTCATTCAGCATAGGTTTGGTGGGTCCCTACCAATGCCAGGTCCTAGGTGAGACAACAGGACAACGAGATTGTTTTTGAGTTTCCTTCTTGGGTGACCCTGGGAGAAAGCCCCCTCTGTCCATCACTAAATATATTATCTAAGTGCTCAGCATAAAGAACCATGTTCCCATTTTCTGATTGAGTAACCACCGTGACCAATCTCTGTGCAGAGCCATCAGGAAATAACGGATTCAGCTTCACATTGCTTTGTTGAGCTTGATGCCCTCACAATAGGAGGATTATAGGAGGAAGTAAGAGATAAACTGACAACACTTAACATAAACATCTTCTTTTCAGAATGGAGCAACCCACATGAGGAGAGAGACATGGCAAACATCTCCTAAAATCCAGTAAAGAAGATTTAGGGTGTGGACCTGACATTCTCTGACACTTCTAGCTCCTCATCATTGGCCAAATGCTTGGTGGCCACAGGGTAGGAAGGCTTGTGTTTGGCACAGAAGGTGGAAAATGTGGAAGAGTCAGAAATACATCCAGACACAACTCTGGAGGGCACCATTCACAAAGACTGCAGTGTAAGTGCTACCCTCTAGAGTTGTGCAGGGCACAGTCTTCACAATTGTGTAAAATGAGATTGAGAAGCACTCCCCACTTCCACGTGTTTATACAGTAACGGCAGAAATTAATAAGGTGAAAATACAAGGCCATGTGCAAAGAAGACACTGATGAGAGAAAGCAACACATTGTGTAGCTGAGGCTTAGGGCGAGGTATGATAGATTTATATTTGTCAGACTCAGATGTGAATCCAGTCTGCAGAGCAACATGTGCAATCCATGATGCAGGCTGATGGAAAAACAGACCTGATTAGAAGATATGATAGAGATTAGAAATTTATGTTTAAGATTTGCCAGTAGAAAGTTGATAATTGGGAGCATGAGAAGAGGGTAGATTCTCTCATGGAAACAGAGCACAGAATTACAACAGAAGTAGGCTTAGACTTTGGCAAACCCTTGTTAGGGAAAAGAATTATGTGGGAGACTGAGAAAAGCAGGTGGCTGCTTATGTTTTCATTCCCTGGGAAACACTGTCCAGTGTCACTGAGAGAATCACGGAGGCACATCTCAGACCACAAGGGCTCTGTAGATTTGAGAACCTTTGTTTGGCAAAATCTAGTTTGCCATATTAGGGTAAAAATGGTCATTTTTCACAGATTCCAACCTTCTGTTTCTCAAGATATGCCTCAAGTGCGTTCATCAATTTCATCAAGGATGTTTCCTGGTGGTGAGGGAACCATAAACCCCACAAAGTTCTTAAGAATCCTTTTTTAAAAAGACTTTGGTCATTTAGATAGTAAATGAGTTTAAACTACCCACTGTTTTCATATTCAGGGGGAACTTAGACTCAATAGGCGTCCTATGAAATATAATAGATGGGCAGAATTTAATCAAAATCTCTTCCACTCAGTAGGTACCCAGTCCAGCCCCAGCCATACAACAGTGTTAGGGGCTGAGATAAAATGGGGAACTAGGGTGACACCATCCTCACCTTGTGAATTCACATTCTGATGGGAGAACACACAAAAACCCAAAATGTAAAGGCAATAAGCAAGCACACATATCAAATATATGATAAGCACTGTGAACAAGGAATTTAATTAGAGAAAGCACAGTCTTATGAAAAGGTGGAAGGGAGAACATTTCAAGTAAAGAGAATGGCATATGCAAAGGCTCTGAGGGAGGGAAAAGCTGGACAAACCTTTTGCAGGAAGGAGTTGGCTGATGAGAAGGAGAGCAGAGAAGATTGAAGTGGGAGGAGTCAGGGGCCAGGTTATTGCCTTGTGTGGACTGTGGATTAAAAGTGGACAATAACGGGCCTGCAAATCATCATGGGATGACGATCATGGCCATCTGGGCTTCTGGACTAAGACACTGGCTGTCACAGAAAGAGATGAATGGATTCAGTCTTATGGGTGGAGACAGAATTCACAGCACTCATATATGGATCTGCAGGTAGAGCCAAAGACAGGGCAGAATCAGAGATGTCTCCCCAAGATTTTTGTTGAGAAACAAAGTGAAAGGTGGAGCCATTTTCTGAGATAAAGAAGACATGAGGGAGAACCACTTTTCTGGAGGAAAATCCAGTTTTAAATGTGCTATGTTTGAGATACCTGTACATGATACAGTCAAAGATAAGACTAGTGCAATTAGAGTGAAAAGGAACCCTTTTCCCTGTGGTATGAAAACTGGTAGGATTCCTCTCAACAAGGTGAACGAAAGCACGATCAGGGCACTTGTTAGCTTAAGCCCGTGTATGACCCCCATTTTATCTCTTGCACAAGGATCTTGATTCTTAGCCTGGCATTCATTCCTGAAAACATGCAATCCTTTTCTCCCCCCCCCCCCCTCAGGTACACGTCCTTTAAGTAGAGTGATACTGTGAAAAAGAAGAGAATGAAAAAGAAAGGAAATGTTGCTTTGTTCTGATCCATGAATCATGAGCTATGGCCCAAGGCTGTTGTATCAGGGATGAGTTTGAAAGTAAAAAAATAAATACTTCCTAAGCCCCTGGCTCTTAATTTTCTGCCGTCAGCTGACAAACTCACTGTCAACTGTGAAGAACTGGCTACCAGATAAGCAAATCACCAGAATGCTAAATCTTTAGACCTTCTCAAAGAAACAGGAGTGGGGTTATTGATAGTAATATAAATACAAAAAAAAAAAAAAAATAAGGTGTGTCACCAGAAAAATGACCTCCAAAACCCACTGGCTGATTTCCCTACAATATTCAGGGCACTTGGTGCTGTAAGAGAAACCAATGACATGGGAGACACAATCTTCTTTCTCAGAGAACTTGAAGCATCTGGAAGAGACATATATGCAGCACAGTAGAATACAAGGTTGGAAGCTATCAGACTCAGAAGGCCAGGACAAATACACTACTGTTGGAAGAAAGATGATGGAGAGAGAAACTCCAGCTGAGAAGAATATGGAAGAGCTTCATGGAGGAAGGGCTGTTTGAATAGGACCTCAAAGGATGGATATGATTTTGAAAACATGGCAAGAGAGCGGCATTTTAGGAGGAAAACAGAATGGAGCAGAGGCTAGAAGACCAAGGTATGTTTGTCAAACTAGAAGTAGTTCAGAATGCATGGGAAGTAAAATCCAAAGTGGGAGGTAAGGATGGAATAATAGGTTGAGTCCAGAAGTTGAAGAAACAAGCACCCAATTCACTAACCTCCAGATTTCTAAGTCTTGAAAATTTGATGGGATAGCTCCACTCCCAGTTGATGGGGGTAGGTCCCCATTAGGTTAAACCTGTGAGTGTGTCCTATTCCCTTGTTCAAAATGATTGGTTCAGGGATGTCAGATGGTGGGAGTAAAAAGAAAAAAAAAAGAGACTCCTCTATTGCCTTTATGTAAGAAAACCTCTTTATCATCCATGTGTACCATGGGTTAATGCTCTTTTTCCGACTGGATGTGAACAAGGAAACCTGAAGCTCTGAGAACTTCTGACAGTCATCTTGGGACCAGAAGAAAATTTCTAAAAAATTAAAAATAAAGCTGGCCCTGAGAAAACAAGGTTGAAAAATGAAGAGAGAGAAAAACTGTGTCCTGACATTTTTTCTTTTGAGCCAATGGATTAAGCTTCACATGAGAGCAGTGCTATTTCTGGACTTTCGTGTTATGTGAGCCAATAAATCCCCTTTATGTTTTAAACCAGTTTGACTTGAGTTTAAACCACTTGAAGCATCTTGATACAGAATCCTTGGAAGGCACATGAAGGTTGTGATTGGCAATAAGGATCTACTGATACTTGTAGCCCCAAGAGTGCCATAACCTGGAAGGCAACCCCCCATAATAGGGGACAGTGCAAAAAACACCATTAAATCAAGGTAGTCTGAAACAGAGGCCATGAAAGTCAGCCAGTATTTTAAGCTGAGATTAGTCTTATTTCTCTCTCATCCCCTGCATAGTCATTTGACTTCTGTCTCTGTCTCCCAGAAGAGGAAAGGAAGTAATTCCACTTAAGTCTTTCCCTGAGAAGAGCCACCTCCCCTGGGCTTGGAGCCTGACACCATTTTTCTCTCTTCCACTGACGCCACAGATGCATTCATTTCTCTTTGGGTATTTAATGTAAACCAGATAAGCCACAAACTTATAATAACTTTATACAATTTCAATTCACAGGCAAGTTGAAACACTGAGGCCAGTGCTTCAAGTACAAGATACTGTGATTTCACCGATGGTGAGACTGTTTGGGGAACTACTTTCCTAAACTTTCCTTCCAGAGTTTAGATTATAGCACGCAGTCTTGGGGTATGTTACGAGTGATCCTCTTGAACCTTGTCAGAAAGTCCTCATAAATCACATTCAAGAAAATATATTTAACTTTCTTATACATATACATGAAACTTAAGAACTCAGACAAGTGGAATGAATTCCAAACTGTCAGTTTATAGCAGTAACTTGCCTTTTCAATTTGGGGATTGACATTTGGGGTGAGAAAGCTCTAATGGAAATAGTATCTTCTTAGAGAAACCAGAGGTTGTGCCTGACTTCTGAAACACTTTATATGGAATGATATTCAGTTGTGGAATTCAAGAAAAGTTTAGGGATCCCAACAGATCCCAGTTGCTAAACCTCACTCTTTTCATCTATGAAATGGGTTTAATTTTTCCATTTTGTGTTATGAGTAGAAAAGAAAAAACATTCTTGAATTAATGTAATATTTACAATGGACTGTGCTCTTAACATATGTCAGGTGCTATATTACAGACATTAGTAATCTTCATTTATTTAGCTTTTAATACGTACCAGGCACTGAGAGTTGATATGCATTAACATATTTAACACTCACATCACTCAAATAATATGGGTGCTGATACTTTTACCATTTTACAAATGAAAAAAAATGAGGCACAGAAATGTGAAGAATTTTCCCAAGGTGACACAGGAACACAGGGCAGAGGAGAGGATCAAAGGGAGGCAGCCTGCTCTTGGTTTGTCCTAACACTTTTCTTCCTCCTAACAGGACTGAGAACTGGGTATTGTGAATATCATTTTTCAGATGAGAAAATGAAGGCTTTACAGAGTATTTCTATCTTTCTCAAGGCTATTCAGCTAATTAATAAAAGAGCCCAGACTTAAAACTTAACTCCAAGATGACTTTTATCTTTTAGTTCCCATAGTATTTTCCGCATACACCGAGCCTTTCCATTTCAAAGCTTTCCTTTCCATACATTCTTAAAATTACATTTTTATCATTGTCTCTATGAGCTAGAGTTGTGTGACATACAAGAGGGGTTAAATACAACATAAATCACTAGATATAGTATATACCTATATTATTTGTAAGGAAATTATTGGAAGAACTTCATGGAAACACATGTTACTTTGACTTAATGGCATATCAATTTTAAAATATAATCTATAATTTCATTTTGAAGTTTAGTATGCCTTTCATTTTTTACCACAGTTATCACCAAATTAATGTCTTAAAATCATTAGCACATTGTCATAGTCCCCTAATATAGGGAATACTTGCTGATTCCAAACTCAGATTTAATCGGTATTAGGATTTCTGAGTTCTCACTCTTTATTATTGGTCATTTGTGCAGTCACATGTAGAAATACTCTGCTGCATTTTATATGCAACTTTTGCAGAGTTTCCTAAAGTTCCTTTTTCTCTAAAACAGAAAGTGCAGAATAATGGTTAGGATTTATAGTTTTTGCCTCATTGTCACCTTGTGAAAATTGGGTTTCATCTTGACGAACTTTCACAACCCTATTCCATAAAAGCTGTTCCACAGACAAGGTGTTAAGCTATAGGGCATCATGACGTGATTTGTACTAGCTCCAGACAATTTGTTGGTGTTATGAAACCACCAAAAATGCAAAACATAAATTGATCGTATTAGAATGAGGACAAGCTGTAGAAAGCTACTAGGTACAGAATCATCAGAATTAGAAGCACTGCTGTTAGGAAACTACTCTTCATTAGACGATCACATGAATATTGTGTTTTGCAGCCTTTACACCTCTCATTTCATATAATGCACATAACCACCCTGTGAGGCAAGTATTCTTTTAAAAACATCCCCCAAATAAGGATCAGAGACATGACAGAATTCCCGAAGGGTCTGCAGTTAGCAAGTAGTGGGGCTAGGATCTGAATCCAATTCTGACTCCAGAATCCAAGTAGAAAAAGTGTTAAAATCCCATACGCTTCCATTCTGTCTGCTATGGTACTGGAATCTACTGGGCCCCCTCTGAATGGTTTTGTTTGTTCTTCCTTTTCGTCCTCTTCTTTTCTTTTATGGTTTTCTTGGCCACATTCATGGAAAATGACTCCAATTAAACTTTCTGAGGCCAAGGCTGGTTAATGTATCACTGACCACAGATTCTCTAGGATGTGCCGAAACGTCGGTTCCTCAATTGTTTGACATCCACTCCTAGGGACCTTCTATTGCCAGGGCTCAGAGCTGGTCTCCTTAACTGACTTTGGTCTCCGTACCTAGAAATTGGACACCTAGTTCCTGTTCCCAGATGGCGCCATTCCTGCATCCTGTTTTTACATGAACACTTTAAAAGCACAAAGCCCCAAAGACTCTTCTTTCTTTTCTACCTTCCCTAGATGAAGGGCCTATCTGCAAGCTCTTCATTTTCTTCTGCCTCAATCTAACATCTTGGGTCTAGACCAAGACAAACACTGACTCAGCATCTGCTCTAGCATTTTCACTTTCTTTGGGGTCTTGTGGACCGAATTTTTGGTTTAGGACCCTGAGCTGTCTCTAACATATTGTGCAGGTATGCCCTTTGACTCACTTAGATTACCAATACTTATATACCTACTTACATAAATACTATAGGATATGAAAGAGACAGAGAGAGATTTCATACCTGGACCCATTCTTCAAGTAGTTCAATTATATCTATACCCCTGCCTAAAATCATAACCATCTCTTCAGAAAGAAACAGGATGAGACCTAAGTCTGATGTTAAGCCAAGGCTCCTTCCTCCTCCTTATGGGGGTACTGAAGCTGAGAGGTATAATATAATAGGGTGAGCTAAAGACTTCCAGTTGCCTCCCAAAATCCATTCTGCTAAAGGTTCCTTTAGCCAAGACAAAAATTCTAGAGCAAAAGTTAGGATTTCTTCATTTGGTCCCAATGTCGTCAACTGGGCCAGTTTTCATAGTCCCATTCCCAGTAACATTGAGCCACAATTGTCAGGTGAGCATGTTGCCATCCACCTGTAAGGTTACATTTCCTATCTGATTTACTTTTGTGTAATTAGGTGCCATCATGCAATGAAGTTCTGGCCAAAGATATGTAAGCTGAAATGGTATGTAGAAGGTAGTTCTGGGAAGTCTTCTTAAATGAGAAGCCATGTGCCCTTCCTTCCCCTCTTTTTCTTTCCAGATGCTTGGAGCAAGGTTTTGATGGGTTCCACTTGTAGCAGCCAACTTGGTCCATGGGGCCAAGGTACATACTCAAGGGATGTTGGAGAGGAGAGGTAAAAGGATCTTGTGTCTCTGACATAAATACAGCCACAATACCAAATTCAGACCTCCAAACCACAATGTGTTTTAAAATAGAGAGCTAAACTTTTATCTTATTTTAAGGTATTGTTATTTATTTCCCTTATACACAACTGAAACCAGTCCAAATTAATATAGATGAATAGATCTTTAAAAAAGGATGATAGAGAGATTTCGATAAAATAAAGGTAACAGGCATGAATAGAGGGTATCTAGCGAGGCTTTGCAGGTCATGTGTAATTAAGAGAAATTTGTTCAAAAGTGTAGATTGTTCCAGTGTTACCTGTTATCTCTGCGTTCAGACAACTTACATATAATGCTCTCTTCATCCTCCCAGTCTTATCTGAAAGGACAAAGTCTGCAATCGAATCCCTGGAATCTCTCCATGCTAGGTGTCTGACATTGGATGAACTCGTTTCTCTCTCAAAGCCTTATTACTACACATCAATGAAATGGATTATGAGTTATCAATAAATTATGATATGCAAAGTATTTATCATAGTGCCTAGAATAGAGAAGGCACCAAAGAGTAGAAATTCCCATGGGGCTAGACACTCTCTTCAATTCCAGGAACTTCATTTCTAGCTAGCCTTAAAGGAGTTAGCTAACTGTATCCTGCTGAGAAAACCTGACCCCATACTCTCGCTCTGTTCACTTTCCTCTTTGGACACATAGAGAGATAAGTTCCAGTGATTTCACTAAGATTCTATTAGCATTAAATGGAGTGCACATGACCCAGGAGAACTGAGACTCTGTCAGTGGAAAACTCTAAGGGGAAGGGTTCTGTCCATGGAGCTGTGCTTTAGAAACATTGTCAGTGAGGGCTTTTGTCTTAGGGGTTTGTAAATATTTATATTTTCAAACTACTATGAGAGGAACAACAGCCATTCCACATGAATGGATTACGTTAAATATACCCAAAGTCTGTAATTCAAGCTGTCAAACGTGAGGAAATACCAGACTTAGGGCTACCATTCCAATCTACTCAGAATGAACGAGGGCTTTGGGCAGAGCTCTTCAACACAATGGCTCATAGACATATGGAAGACGTTACTAGGGAAGACGCCTGAAAAGAAGGAAAAACACATTAAATGAATTCAAGAAATACCTAGTCTTTCTTCCAGAGAGGGAAGGGGTTGGGGCTTGAGGGAGAAGATTGTTGGCTTAGAAGCAAGCAGTTGGGATTAACATTAAACCAAGAATGAGGGGTGGCACGTGGAGCTTTTTCCTGTTCCTAAGACATTTGTCTCTTTTTCACTCATTGTTTATGGGGTCTGGTTATATGACACCAATATAGAAATCAAAATGTGTGTCTGGACAGGCTGGATGAAGGGTAGGGGATATATATCCTGTGGAAGCTCTGTGTTAAGAGTGTGGTAGAGTTTCCTAGCCCGTGGAACACAGGTGGAAGCTGTGTTTATTGAACAGAAAAATATGCATTTCTGGGAGAGATTGACCAGTGGATCCTATACAGTTGATTTAATTCTACAAGCATATACTAGCCACCTACTTTGTGCCAGATGTGGGCAATGAAACTTGAGAAACACTCTGATTTAGTGGAAAGAGCTTTAGATTCTTGTCCTTGCTCTGAGGCTCACAAGATTTGAAGAGACAAATAACTTCCCCTTTCTGAGCATCAGCTCAGAATGCCAGTGTTTTCTTTTTAATGACTAAATTCTAAGTTAGATGACTTGGCAGACTATGGAACAAAATGGGCTTACTAATTCTCTCCTTTTACCCCTCCAGTCTAGACGCTGGGAGAGCTTCAGGTGTGGTACTGTGTATTACTATTCACTCACATTCACTCATATCACTGTGGTACCCCTAATTGTGACAGGATGTAACACCCCACTCTTTTTAACTCGGGTAGAATCAAAAGACTTGGTTGTCCACTGGGAAAAACAGAAGTGATGTGCCTGAGTGGAAGATCTGAGGGCCAATGAGAGGTTCACTGTATCTGTGTTTTCTTTCCTTCTGCCCTGATGACCAACAATGGTCCAAAAACAGAAGTTAATCCATCAGCCTGGGTCCTGGAGTGAAGATGACAGGAAGCTGTACTATTGCTTACCTGCCATGGATATATAGCATCAGTGGTTTTAAGTCACTGAGATTTGGGAGGTATTTTGTTACTGCAGCAAAACCCATCACAGGACAAGGAAAAATTCTAGTCTGCAAAGTACACGTGCTTACTTTAGAATATCCTAAGTCACAGTGACCCTAAGTGTCATCCTAATTCCTGGCAGAAAGGGAAGAAAGAGCAAATTCTTGATTTTCATGATCTTTCAATAGATTAGCTCCACTCAGTCAAGAAGTGTAGGCCAAATTCCATTACCCAGAAGTTGGTTTACTTTTTTCTCCTCTATGAGAAAGAAAGGGTAAAATTAGACTAAATGACAAAGCGTGGTAATGCAGTGAAGAAATATAATGACCATTCCTCCCCTAACAACACTGAAGACTTTTTGAAGAGGGAGGTGACACACTCAGATCTCTTTCCAAAATCTCTCTCTTGATGCACTCTGGAGGATGGACTGGAGTAAATATGACTGCAGCTAGGTTGGCCAGGTAGGGGAGAGTATAGTAATAAGGACAAATGAATGATGAGGGCAGTTTTAATAAAGACGATTGCAGTAGAGATGAAGAGAGTACTGCAAATGTAAGTCTTTTGCAGGCAGAGTTAATAGTGAAGGTTTAGAGGTGTGGAGGAAGTGTGGCTAAAGACGAGAGTGACAAGACAATGGCCATGTCGTACATGCAGAGGAAAACTGCATAAGGCAACGCAGTTTAAAATGTTGAGCAAGGCATTTAGTCTGGGGGTTTCTCTTGTGCTCTTGCACAGAGTATCAGTGATCACACGGTTTTGCCCTTGGAGACCATGTTCAGACACAGAACACTGGGCAAAATGCATCACTCAACTGGCCAGCTGTGACCTTTTTAGTAAATTTATGTCAGATTTACTGGAAGACCACATTGTTTATGGTTCGTGGGAGGCATTCACGGCAAGTAAAAGAAGCAGAATTTTGACCACAGTTGTGGACCTTGAGACAGGAGACAGCTGGGCAGAATGCCAGGAGAAGGAGAACAACCTGAGGAATTCTGCAGGCATGGGTTCAAATTCCAGCTCTACCACTCTGTAGATGTTTGGTTTGGAGCAAATTACATAAAACCGCTGAGTCTCAGTTTTCTCACCTATAAAATTGGGTATAATAATATATACTTCAAAGGATTGTTGTGAAGCTCCCAGGACTCAATCAAATGTGATATGACCAAAACATAGTCGGCATTCCATAAACGCTATTTCTTTTTCCTTTTTCTTTCCCACACACCACTTAAATGATGTGGAATGAGACTGTCTCTGAAAGACACCATTGAATGATATGCTTGTTATTGGTCAACTCACCCTTTCATTTTGGGAGTCCAAAAACAATCTTTTATGGTAAATCAAAGGGATTTTGCCATCAAAGAAAAGAAAGGGACCAAACATTTTTTGGTTTACTACCCATTGAAAATAGCTTAAGCCAGAAGGACATTTTGCCTGGAGGAGAGATGACCTCTATTGGTATGTGCTTGGTGGGAGTGGTAGGTGGGGAGGCAGTGGTCACCATTTCCAAATATCAGACGGCCTTCTGAAGTGGGGGTGGGAGGGAAGTGATGTCCTTTGTGGTCCAGACAAGAGAACTCTGGCCAGTAGGTCACAGTTATCACGAGACATTTCTCAGTTCAATTCACTACAGCTAATAGCCTCACCGTGACTCTTTGGAGGGGGTACACGTTGTTACTGAATGTATGAAAGCTGAAGCTGGGTGAACACTGGACAATTAAGCAAGGAGTAGAGATTCCCACACTTGGTGGGAGGTTCTACTAGATGCAATTCAAGGCAGCACACATGTAATGAGGGTCTAGTACAGGTGAGGCTCTGACTGCAATCTGGGAGAGGAAAAGATTCAAAGACTACAGTGCGTCTCCTCTTAAGCACACATAGACAACTCTAAATTCTTTGATTCTAGGATAGTTACTGACTGACCCTTCCCCATGGGTCAGTCAGCTCAATCACAGGCTATAGATATTATAAATTGTCAATCCATTGTAGTATTTATTCTGATCCTCCTATGTAGAATTATCCAGTTGGAATTTGTTTCCAAATGAAAGTGGTCATGTGAACTTCACTTTTTATAGAGGTGTGTCCTCAAGGTTAACCATGAAATTGAAAAAAAGAAAAGCAAGTTAATGAATTATGTCAAGGCATATCTAATAAAAATTGGAAGTGTTATGCCAGAAGAGACAGAGTTTGTAAAATCAGGTTCTAGGCTTAATTTGGACAATAGCTTGTTGTGTAATTTCCTTGATTCATTTCCCTTCTCTGATCCTCAGTATTCCTGTCTGTACTATAGAGATGGAATTTAGTAATTTCCATGTTCAGGTCCTGTGCCAACATGCTATAGTAATGTTAATCATATAATAAATATGTGCCAAATGTATACTTTAAGTCATTTGCCATCTGAAGAAGTGAAGTAGAGGAAGTAACAAGACATATACCCTGCCCTGGAAGAATTCACATCTCGTACATAAAGGAACTAGTGATCACAGGAAACAGGACGTAAAAGCTTGTTGATACCAGATGCTACAGGCACGAAAATAAATAAATTATTTTGCCTTGAAAGATTAAGGAAGACTTTTGAAATAGGGTTGCAATAAGGTTTCACATGTCAGAATGATGTGGAAAATCAAGATGACTCTCTTGATAATATTGATTCTTACCTATGCTTTAACTAGAACTGTGTAGATTCATGTGCTACAGACCAAATAAATGAAACTCAGTAAATGATAGTGAGCAAGAAGTGAGTGCCAGATACTACAGACCATGCCCTGTGCTAAGGACTTTATGTACATGAACTCAGTCCTCCTGACATCCTGTGGTCAATGGTACCACCTCCATTTTCATTTTACAGAAAAGGAAACAATGGCACACTATTTAAATTTCAGTCAAAATTGCAACTCAGATCCAATGGTAGTAGCTAACCCTAAGGGTGTGTTGAGAAGGATTTGGAAGCCACATGTGGTAAGAATGGCTAGAATGACATGCTTAATTAGGAATTCATAAAACAAATATCACTGAGCTCTTTTTATGTTTTAGGCATTGTTGCAAATGAGTTGAAAATATTGGTGAATAAAAATCGACATGGATGTCTGCCCTTCTGCTGTTGATATTTTATAGGAAGACACAAGGAACAATAATATAAAAATAAAACATACGGCTTGTTAGACAATGTAGAGAACTGTGGGAAACCAAGACAGTGTAGACAGAGTATGTGGGCTGTGCAAGCTGGCAGACGTGTTGCGAGTTTCAACATGGTGGACAATGTAGGCCTTGTTGAGAAGGTGGAATTTAAGTAAAGACCTGAAGAAGGTTCAGGGGTTAGTGACAGCAGAGACACAGAAATGGCCTGTGAGACAACAAAATAGCAAAATGGACAGTAAAAACAATCTCTAGTTCTAGGTCTCTGTGGCTTTAAAACTTAAGTAATGGAATTCCAGTCAAGAAAACCAAGGATTGTGATTCCAAGTCTTACTAGAACCATTTTAAGCTGAAGACAAATTTATGTTTTCAGGCTATGAGATTTTGAAAAAACAAACAAACAAAAAAGCCTTTCCCTCTCTGGGCTTCAGTTTTCTCATTTGTAAAATGGTCATTAACATGTGTAACTTCCTGAGAACTAGTGGTGATTTAATGAGATGGTGATTGTGAAAAACCTGGCATTGAGCCTGGCACAGAGCTGGAGCTCTATAAGTGGGTTTTTTTTCACGCTCTTGAAACTGTTGGGCACTAAAGGGGAAAGAAACTGTGAATGTTGTGTTTTGAATAACCTGCTACACTGTGCAGATGTTTCTGAAAGCTGCAAGCCGTCATCCACAAATTCAGTTGCATTGCTGCAGACATATATGTTCAAGCCTTTGCTCAAGTATTGACATAGCTTTGACTTATATATAACTATAAAACTTGTATAAGTATTGACTTATACTTAGGAATACCAGAAATATTTTTCTTCCCTTTTCTCTGTTGGCCCAAGGGCTGAAGTGATATAAATTGGATCTTACCATTCCCTTACCAACTCTCTCTGCAGATGTCTGTTTTGTGAATTTAAAGAATACATCTACCACCAATCACCGAAGAGTAGAGTTTTTACAGTTTTCTTTTGATGGGTGAAAAAAAAAAGAGGAAATGCAACATTGATATGCAATCAAAGTGTATCGTATGAGAGAATTTTAAAGTAGGAAGAGCAGATGAATCTGATTTATAGGCTGGTGATACGGTGACAGTTCACATTCTCCATAAAAATTCAAGTCACTGAAACACTTTTTCACAGACATCTTTGGAATTAGGAACTCTACTTAAAACGATTTAAATAAACCTCCCTGAAGGGCAAGGGAAGCAGTGTTTTATAAAATTTTGCTTTGGTTCAGATCTCACTTACATTACCAATTGTGCATTTACTGAGATTCTATGTACGCCAGGCACTATGCAAAAGATGCTGGTAACCCATCTAATTTAAGTCTTACAACAACTCTGTGAGATGGGAACTTTGCCCCCTTACATAAGGAAACTGAGGCTTTTTATATCCTTACTATATAAGGAAATAGGCTTATTTGGATGAAATTTTTTTTCAAGGTCACAGAACTCCTAACCTTCAGAGTCAATCGTCAAACTATGAATCCCCCCACTCCTATGTTTTTCCATCATCCAACACTGTTCTATACTTTTAATCAAACAGGTTATGTCAAGAGAAATTCAAAGTATAGATTGGCAGTTTATATCACATAATTTAGAAAACTTTGCTTTGGGAAAGAATTTTCATACTGTTCTAGGATAATTTTAAGAGAGGAGGACACATTTTCAATTATAAAGGCTGTCTAAAGCAAGAGCTAAATTTCAGGGTATCATTTCCTGTTCCAGCATAACACCTTAAGACGACATATTATGAATGCCATACCTGCATTTCCTGCATCTTTATCTACTACTGATGCAGAAGTGCACATGGGTGAGACGAGAGAAATACGGGCAGGAGCCCATATCTAATTGGTTTCCAGGGGCAGAAGGGTAGAACTGAAAGACAATTGTCCCAGGAAGCAAGAGGCATACATTCCAGTTCTTGATTGGCAGGTAATTTGTTTTGCAAAAATGCTGGACAAGTTGCTTTCTCCTCTTTCAGATTAAAAACAGGTAATATTTACCTCCCTGACATCCGGTGCCCACTTGTTTCATGTTTCTCCAGAAATGAGTGGGTATTTTCTGCACCCTTATGTAGGAAGCTCTCTGGACTTGCCATTGAGTGTAGCCCATCTGATTTGATTCTTTCCTATTATAAACACTAGAAGTAAAGAGGTGAAATTGTCCTTGAATGTCACCTAGTCCTACCCCTTAATGATCAGATGGGTGACAATGAGGCTCACAAAAGGCTAAGCCTTGGCTTCCCAAAGCCACACTTCAATACAAGGCAGAGTGAGGGCCAGGGCCAGGCCCTGCATCCCAGTCCAGTGACCTGCGTTGCTCCAACATGATTAAATCTGACGTCAGACCTCACAGAGAGATGATGTTTTGTTGTTTTGTTCTGTTATCTTAGTTCAGATCACACAAGTTTTTCCTTCATAATGAAAAATGATCACCCTTCTTAAAGAATAATTGAAATGAAAAAGGCAATATAATCATATTGCATCTGCAGATATTGGCATTTCAAAACACTGAGTGCATAATAAAATAATCCTTAAAGAAATTAGTTATTGTCCAAGCACACTGGCTGCTTTGACTTCCTCAAACGCAGTCTCACCAATATTAACACTGTATTGAAAAATATTCAAGGTCTTCTTTCTTTGGTCTGCATTACAATGTGTGAAGAGAAATGAGATGTTTTAGTATCACAGAGTACTCTCATTTAATAGAAGTGTGACGGCCAAAACTGTGGAGGTGAGACTCCAGCTCTGCAATTTACCTGCAATTGTGCTCACCTCCAGACCTGGGACTTTCTGGGAGATAAGCAGAAGCACTGAATGATAAAAGGGTATGAAGTCACATCACATCATATATCAGGTTTGCATAAAGAGAAGAAAAGCCAATGGGGGGTGGGGAGAAGGAGCGGTACTGCTTGCACACCATGGAGAAGGCTTCACATCCTTCCCCTTCATTTATTGCTCACAACAATCCTGTGATATAGTAATTATTGTCCACTTTTTTTAAATGAAAAAGCTGGGGCTCATGGACTTTAAGTAGAGAGTTCAAAGTTATTAGTATGAACGTAAAAGTTTAGGTTTTAGAATTGCAGGACTTTCTGAATGCTGAGACTGTGCTTTATTTTGGTTGCTCACATTACTTCCCATGAAGAAACAGAGTATGCTTATGCTGAAAGACTGAAACTCTGTTTAGAGATGGAAGATCATTTTTTTTTTCATCTTCAAAACTCAAGATCACTTTAGAGAGTAATGAACCCATGTTCTTCCCTTGTATCCTCAGAATGCTGATCAGGGAACACAGATGGATATAAAAGACATACTTTCAAGAGAAGAGAGGCTGTCCTAATGGTAAGAGATGTATAATTTTGATAGGTCAGCCTCAGAGATTGCATGCTTTTCATACTAAGTGTGATCAATAAGCTAAGAAATGACCTCACACAGATACAGGGAAGATTTAAGTCTTGTATGGGACTTTGCACTGGGAAATCTCCACATTTCTATGATTTATCATTTGATCTGTAGCACTTTGGTTAACATAGAAGGTACATTCAATTCCTGTAATTTTAGGTTCCTAAGTTTTGTCCAAATGCATATTTTTGCAAGAAAAGGAGAAAAAAAAAAAAAAGATCCTCGGCAGTGTTACATTATGGCTTTTGGCTGAAATCTCATGCCTAAAATGTGCAACTGAAATATGGCTTTATGGAGGAGCTCCAAGTTTTTCAGAATTATGTACTGTTTGAGAGGGGTCAACCACAGAACTGCACATCTCTGCAGTGTCTTCAAACATTCTGAATTGCTGAGGTCTGCAAAACTAATTTGGAAACCTTCAGAATGGGAGGTCCTTTTGGCTTCCCATCCTCAAGCTGCTCTCCAGCAGAATAGGAACCAGAAAACAATATGCACTTACTCAAAGCCACCAGGTTGGAAACTCACTCATGTTAGAAGGAGGCTTGCCTCAGAGAACTGTCAAGGAGGGGAAACTTCTTTGATGCCCCAAAGCTTCCATAAAACCACAAAATACTGGAGGGGCAAAAAGTCTCAGCAAGAATTCTTTCTGCCAGAGACACCAAACTGAGGCTCAGAAAAGGGAAGGTAATTGTTTAAGAAAACACAGTGATTTTGTTCCAAGGTTAGTACTAAGTTCTAAGTTCCTTTTCTCGTTTGGTGCTTGAGGAATTACAAGAATTTCAGGATGACACAGAACTTCAGAGATCTTCACTTGAGCAACATTACCCTAAATGAATATTAGTAAGTTTCCATGGAAAAGGAGTTTCCTGATCGAGTCAGTTTATGCATCAATGCCTACTACACTAGCGATCCATAACACCCATGTTCAAAGCTCTGAGAAGTCTAGCAGAAAAGAAACTACTCAATTTCAACTAAGTGTTTCCCAAACTCATTTGACTACAGAAACATCTTCCTCGTGGCTACCTACTGACATACTGGAAAACGCTTGGACTTTGCAGAATACAGTTTGGAAGTGCTGGTTTCGACCATTCTCACGGGACACTTAGTTTCTCTACCAGCAGGGCCACCACGTAATGTCCAGCTTGAGTGTCTACAGCAACAAGGCCCTTATCAAATCGTAACTTCATTGAGCAGATGATCATGATATGTTCTCAGCCGGGTCTCCTGTGCGTGAAAACAAGGGCTTAATAATGATGTGACTGTTGCTCACAAACCTGCCACATTTTTCAACAAGGCAATCATCAGGCTCCCAATCATAATATTCAGCTCCAGCTGACTTGCTGCCATACTGATCCTCCTCAATACTGATCTCTCTGCACAGATGATTTGCAAAGACTTCAAAATGCTGATCATTTCTCCCCTTCTTTCAAAAGACTGAACGTCTCCTGTTAACCACTCCTTGGTTCTTTTACTGTTTCTTATATAGCATGGTTTCAAGTCTCCTCAATTTTGGCCACTGATACCAGTTAAAACCATGGGCTTTAACACAATTAGTTAAATCCAGGTTTTTTCTTTTTTTTTTTAGCTACTCCACTTAGTAGATGCATGAGATTCTTGAAAAATTCACGGCCTTTTTTAATCTCAATTTTTTTAACCTAACTAATGAGAGGTATTTATCTCATATCTATCTTATTAAATCAACTCCATACAGCTATGGTGATAAATAAATGACAACACAATGACAATGACAATACATGTATGACCCATAACACCATATCCAATATATCCCAGCCTTGGCACCTTCATTCCTAGAACCTTACTAATTTACAGGAATCTATTCCAAAGCAGCATCATTTGGGCCAGTCTGGTGAATGCTTGGTTAAATAAGTAAGAACAGAAAGCAATACCAATGGAGGTGATTGTCCGTCTATTTCTGAACACCTCCTAAGAACTGAGTCCCAGTTCTTTCTTATAAGTTACTAAGTTGCAGTTGACTTCCCTCTCTACCCAGTTCTGCTCCCCTCACTTCTTTACAGGTGTTCCTGAGAGAACTTATCAATAAACCGCCTGCATTCAAGTCTCCGGTGACCGTCTGCTTTTAAGGGCACCCAAACTATGACACTCAGAAATAACATGGGGATTTTAGGAGATAATGCAAACTGAGGTCTTGCAGCTATGCCCGAAGGAGCAATGAGCAAGGCAATTTCAGGTTGTAATAGCAATGTGACCTCATGTCGTACTCTCTTGAGGTGAAGACGTCTGGGGAAAACAGATGTTAAGTAGCCTCTTTGTCACCCAGATTTAACTTAGCTTCTATTTGGACATGGGTCTTTTTGTCTTCTCTTTAAGGATGTACAAATTTCATAAAGGTGGGGCTAGTGAAAAGAGATAAGAAAGGAGTGCGCACTAATTGAAACATATTAGACCAGTCCTATTTTTCCTCAGGTCTCAGTTTCCCACCAATGTAATGGATCAGTTGAACCAGGTAATTTCCAAAGGGTTGTGTGGCTCTGTACTTATAATGTTTTATTTCTTTTCCAGAACTTTATCAATTATTTTCTTATCCTTTAAATGGAGTTGTGAGCTCTTCTGGGCAATTAACAAATAGTTATAATATAATTACCATGTACTAATTCCACTGCTTGAAGACATAATGGTGAGCTTGCTAGAAAAATCTAGAAGTTCATGAAGATTTCAACAAAAGTGGCTAGACATACAATTAAATAAACAATATGAAAGGGCAGTGAGTTACAGGGTAAGTCCAGGAAGCTACAGGAACACAGTTGTGAGAACTGAGCAATACAAAGAAGTGATGAAAGGCTTCTCAAGAAATGTCTCTGAAACTGAGGCTTGAAAAATGAACCCCATTAACAGATAATTAAAGAGGTTCTAGGCAGATAAAACAGGTGCAAAATCCTACAGGCTTCAACATACTCAACTAATTCGAGCAACTAAAAAAGGTAACCCTTGCAAAAGAGTTCTAGCTGTGGTGGAAATTACGAAGACAAACACTGCGTATTTGAAAGAAGGGTCATATTATATTTTGTCACCTAACTTAAATAGTCTATGTCATGATTTGGAAATGTGGATGGGTATACCTGCATCGCCCAAAGGCTTCTGAGAAAAAGAAATTCTCGGGCCCCACCCTAGATCCGCTGAATCAGAATCTTACTGGTTGGGGGTGGGGGTGGGGGTGGTCCAAGAAGCTGTGCTTCAGTAAGTACTTTTGGTGATTTTTATGCACACTAAAGTTACAGCTTCGACTCATGTTTACTTGATGCATTCAGATGTGTTTCTGATGAATTAAGCTATATCAATGGCAAGATTTCATGAAAAGTACAGTGGGATGCTCAGTGATGGTTCTAAGAAGGACAAAGAACCTGTAGCTGTTTCCTGGACCAAAACTGACTTTTCCTCAGCCATCTATGATGGAGTATGATGTCATCTAGTTGCTTTCAGAGTAAACTTTCTTGGACTATAAAATAACTATGTCTATGGATTTTTTTATGCAAAATTCGCTGTTCTATTTCATTTCAGTAGTCAAAAGTACCCTTCTGAGATATCTGATTCAAATCTTGGCATTTGAGGTTGCATTCATAAAGACACAGAAAATCAAATATCCAGTCCTGAATATTTGGTGTTCAGAAGTCTGCCTTACATCCAGAACTCCAAATCCTCTTGCAAAGTCCCTAAAATTTGCGGACAAAACATGAGCTCACTCGAATATAAAATACAGCTCTCTAGAGAGCATGAAGTTTATAGGATTTGGGGATATCAATTATATGACAAAGACACTTTCCTCTCTGCAACCAGCCAACAATAGCCCTGTTCCTCCATAAATATCACTGGGGGGTGCGGAGTGAGTCAGATATGATTTGGTTGGTGCTGCCATGTGAAATACCTTTTATGTCTCAGTTTTTAAAGAAATGGGGTAATTTAGCATCACCCTAATATTTTACATTAGCATGCTGAAACCCAGATCCAGATAAGAAAAACTGCCCTTCATTGCCAAGACTCATATTAGCACCTCTTTAGGGCAGTAAAGGAAAAGATAAATGATAATGGTAGAAAAAAAAAAAACAATTTTCACAGTGCTTTCAGCCATGCCTAAGCCCAGTGTATGAGGCAGAGGCTTTTATTGAGAGATCATAACAGATAATGCATCATAAATCCAACAAGCGTCAGGAAGGACAAATGGCATATGAGGAAGAAAACGCTTTCCTGTAATAGACTTTGTTAGTGCATCTGAAAAATCCTTGAGGTAATGGTAATTCAAGTAATAATTCGGTGCATTGAATTTACAACATAGAGCCAATCTCACCTCACACGCTGTTGTTTTGTTTACAGTCTGAGTGAATGCCTCCACTTTGCTCCACTTGGTTCATGTAACAATCACATACTTAAAAGGGAAAAATAAAAGCAGGTTCTATGACTTTTGATAAGACTCTCAAGAGAAGGAGATTGTGAAGTGAAGTGTTCTAGGTAAGAATGTGGCTCTCTAGGAAAACTGAGTGCTTGGGTCCCCATATTTCCTGTCCCTGAACTCAGCTCTGGGTCTGCTTATTATAAATCTATCCAGTAAGATGCTTGGAACAACTGAAATGTCTCACATTTGGCAGTTCTACTCCCTTGAGAAGGCAATTTTGGTTTTAAATAGCAAAGGGGTTTCTTTACCACACATCCATAGATAAGTTATACTTGTCAGTTGGCCTTATTTCAGAGCAACTGGATATTAATGCTAATTTAAAATTTAAATTCCCCAGACTACATTAAAAGTTTGAAGATGGCACTTACCATGATATAGACACCCTGGTTTTCCTTAGAGCTGCTAGCATCGTGCTGGGGACCTAGAGGGCTCCAATTAATCTTATTTCCTTTATACTAAGTCATGCTCTTGGGTCTCAACACGTGAAAACCCATCTGAGTTCTGAGGAAAGGTTTCAAAGCATCAGGTTAGGTAGGAGTTTTGATGCATGTTTGCTTGCTGCATTCAGATGTGTTTGTGATGATTAGGCACTATCAACGGCAGGATTTCATGCAAAATGCATTAAGATGCTCACTGTTGGTTTTAACAGGGACAAAGTAACCTGTAGCTGTTCCCTGTATCAAAATCAAATTTTCTTCAGCCACCTATGGCAGAGTATCATGTCATCGAGTTGCTTTCAGAGTGAACTTTCTTAGGTTATAAAATAACTATGTCTATGGATGTTTTATGGCAAATTATCTGACCTGGTACAGTAGAGAAAGCAACATGGCGCTCACCAGGGTCACCTGGAGTCTCATGCCAGCTCTCTACTAACTTGTCTGTATGAGCTTGGTAAATTCTTTTTCCCCCTGAGTCTTTGATGTATTGATTTGTATAAGGTGATAGAAGTAGGTGATCTCTAGGGTCCTTTCATCTCTAAAGTTTAAAGATCTCTGTCAATTTTGAAATCATCTATTTTTGGTTTTACCATTTTTACACCGAATTTTGCTGTCTCCTGTAAGACATGAGAAGCTAAGTGTTATAAATGTAGTGTGATGGATGTTTAAATTTCCCACTAATAAGACTATTCATCAAATTCAAGTTGTATTAATATAGCAACTAAAATAGAACAAATGCTAATTTTAATTCCTTATAGTAAAGGATGCTGATGGGCTAATGGAAAGGAACATACATAAATATGAAAACTTCATCATGAGATAGGCACAAGCTTGTGATGAGTGTGGCATAGATAAAATGAAAGAGTGGAGGGCTGAGAAGAGGAGATTGCTTTCTCATGGTGGGAATCGGGCTGATTTGATTGATAGAAGCATTTTGATTGACACTCGAAGGATCAATGTTTGTTTATTTTCAGTAAGAGACCTCCTAGAGTTATGACTGATACCATGAATGTGATAAAAACAAGAAGGACATAAACAGGACATGAGAGTGAATCATGAAAGGAACCCAGGGCCAGGTGTAGGAGTCTGGAATTTAAATTTTAAATTAGTAGCTATGAACCCTGGCTGTACATGAGAATCACCTAGGGAACATTTAAAAATTATCTACGCTGGGGGTGCTCATCTTCAGACATTTAGTTAGTGTAATGGTCTATATTGGATCCCAAGCATCAGCAAATTTATAAGCTCCAGATAAATGTAACATGTAGCTACAGGTGAGAATCAAACATTTAGGGTATGGTGGGGCCATGTAAGGTGTGAGGCAGGTGAAGGATAAAACTGCAATAGTCTTGTAATGAGTTGGAAAGATGTACATCCTCTTGGCAATTGATACATGAATTGCTTTGGGAGGGAGAGATCCTTCTTTTTAAAGGAGCCCTTTAGACTGGATGTCATCTCTGGTTCCTGGCCAGGAATCATAAGGAAAATGAGTCTACTCTGCATAATTCAGGTGAGAGGAAGACCAGAGCAAAGACTGGCACTGCTGGGAGGAAGAGTTAGCCCCCAGAGACGGGAGTCACCTAGATGGGGCTGGAGGTGAGGAGGCTCTTGAAAGACATACGTCTCATGGGTTTATTTCAAGTGTAAAGCATAGTATATTCCTCTTGCTCAGAACTGCAAATATCCTCAGTAAAATATCTAAGGAAGTGAAAAACGCTGGCTGTAGGACTTCTTATGGGAGCTCCTGAAGGGCTGGATAGTCGTGTTGAGGCTTTCATGGGACAAAGGAGCTACTGTGAACAACTAGCATGGTATACTCTAGGTTTGAGAACTGTAGAGAGCCAACTCGTATACCCTAGACAAGCTTCTCAGACATGACCGAGCCCCAGAGACAATGAAGCAACTAATTACAAATCCAGGTGCCTATACTGAATGCCAAACTTTATGTTAACCTGGGTTTTGATGGTGTGGCCCAGGAATCTGTACTTTTAAGCAGTTCTGTGGGTACTGTGTCAGAGGTTCTGAGTTTGGGCAAGATTTATACAGAGGACATATAAGGAAGTGGGGATATCTGGAGGCAGGGAGGAAGAGAGATCATTAGAATTGAGAAGTTCTTATCATAGTTTAAGGAAAAAAAGATGCCTTGGCTTTAAGTAATACTAGCAGGTTTGTGTGGAGAGGAAAAGATGGCTAAAAGAACTGCAAGTCAAATGAAACAAACAAATATTTCCATGTGTCTAGGCCTGGCCAAAGACATCACAAAACATCTTTTTTTTTCTTCTTCTTCTCTATTTCTGCTGTCCCCTGGGACAGATAGCTCCAGGCCTCACGGAGTTATGAATCAGAGTGTTCTGACATATGCAGCTAATAGAACATGCATTAGCTTTAAAATTAGGAGCCCTGTTCTGAGTGCCCACGATTTCATTCTTTATTCCAAGAATATTAGCCTCTCCTAATATAGAAGAGATGTGAAATTTTCATACAAGTTTCACTGAATCTCTTGCAATGGGTCTACTACCCATTTGCTCTTTTCTTTGACAACTCTACTTTCTCCATCCAGGAGCCAGATCACAGAAATGATCCCCTACCAGCCGGATTTCAGAATCACTAAGACAATTAACCACAGTGTCTTTGAGTAAGGAGTTCTCATTTTAGCGTGTCTGTACCTCCTAAAATTAAACAAAAATGAGTGTTTGTATGTATGGATCTCAAGTTCCCCTCCCTCCAGGGAGCACATCCATGAGATTTTCCAAGAAGACCACAACCCACACATGATGAAGTGTCTCTGCTGTATAAGGAAGTGCACTGCTTAAGTTCAGGTACTGGCTCTGATTTTGAAGGAGGCTATCACTCCAAGTCTCATCTTACTTCCACAGACTATGCGGAGGTGAATTCAAATTACCCAGTGTATTTAAACATGCCAAATAGGAAACCACAGGATGCAGGGGTTCTCGCAACCTCATAAGCAATCTGTGATGTACACAGAGACTAGGCACCACAGCTAGACCCACCACACGTTCCATCTGGGAGAAAAAAAGTCCATGAACAAAACAAATTCATGTACAGTAATGATCTTTGTAGCTGAAGTACTATGCTCATGTGAGTTAAAAGCCTAGTGCTAATTCATTCACCATCAGGATTGCCCTAAGTATAAACGTCACACTAATAATATTGATGACAGTGACTACTGTTTCTTGAGTGCCTACAATGTATATGCAGTGTTTCATTGAAGCCCACAATCCTACTAGATAGATATATGCATTTCCACCATCAGAATGAGGAAGAAAACCTGATAAGGGTTGAGTGAGTGAACCAAGGTCAGAGTTAAGTGACAAGAGTCAGGGTTAGCAATTTGGCGGAAAGAAGAGAAATTTGCATGAAAGCCACTCTCACTTAGCTAAAAAGCCAGCCAAAGGGAAAAGAGGTTGCTTTTATTCTCTGTGACTCCAGAGAGCAGCAGAACCACAATCAGGAAGGGCTGCACTATGAGGTCATTAGAAATTAGAAATATTTAAGCCACTTGTCTAGAACAGTATAGACAAGATTCCTGATTTGGATAGAGGGATTCGGGTGGTCCGTTTCAGGGGTCTCTTCCCAAAGTTGGAGCTTATATTTGTATGATAAAAATAGGCTGTTTCCTCAGTGATCACCATAAACTCCTCAGGTGAGGAAGTGGAATTGACTGAGACACTGGCCCTTATGACTCAGATTCGATAGTTTGTCTTAAACAAAACCACAGCCTGATTCTGCCTCAGCTCCCTCCTGAGATAAACGGTTGTTGCAATGCCTGCTGCTGATTTCAGAAACAGATGATGCTTGTAAATGCCCCAGACTCCTTGGGAGGCTCACCTGAAAGGTGGGTTTGCTACTGACATCTTCATGGCTATGAAGAAGCTGGCCCATACATTTGTGAACTTACAGATGGCATAATGACCCTTCCCCTAAAAGGTGGCTGGGGGGATCAAAAGAGATAATGTATATAAAATGGCTGGATACAATGTCCAGCACATACTAAGTTTTCAGGAAATATTAGTTGAGTCCAGTTCTGCTCTGGGAGGCACAGGTCCCCTTTAAGGAAGGTCATGCTACCCAGGGACTGGGGATGCAGTCAGCAGACAGCCTCCAACTGCCAGCAATTCCAGATCCACCAGCTGCACAAAACTGCCTCATGGAGGCTGTGCCGTCCCTGGGAGAGCCTGAACCCAGAAACTGAGCCAGGCGGCTATCATGTCTCACCATTTGGCCCTACGTGGGACACTCTGAAAGCTCCTCTTGGGAATGGTGGAGCCTTGGCTAGGCCTGCATGGCTGTGTCACTTCTCCCATACCTTACCCTGCCTTCCGCAGGTATTGATCCCCAATAAGCACCTTGCATTCTAAACTGCACCGCAGTGTCTGCCCCCAGAGAGCTCAACCTGCAACATCCACCCACATCCCACAGATTTATATGTAAATTGAAAAGATTCTCATTCCTGTAGTGTGTTGCAAGAGCTGGGGTCTATTGCTAGCCTTTTATTACCTGGTTTCTAGCAGGAAGGTTTGGGCCACATAACACCCAAGGGACCTTCTGGTGCTGAAACTGCATGAGCTTTCATTTCCTCCATTCATATTTGCATCACATCCGCTAGAAAACATCCTCTGTGTCCTGTTTTCTTCCCTGTGTTCCCAAACCATCTTGTATTCAGAAAACCCTTTTACTGCATTGTCACTTAGCTTTAGTGCATCTGTCTTCCCTACTGAATGGACACCTTTGGAGTAAAGATGCTGTCTTTCACCTTAAGTCACCTGTGGCACCTACACCTACCTTACTTCACTGTAGAAGCTAAAGGCACCTGTGGCACCTATGTGTGGAGCCTTGAAGGTATTTGATACATGGGTTCTCAATAAAGGAACCCTTAAGACCTTCTGTGGGTTCCTCTGACTGAGGAATATAAAATGAATGGCATGCCATAACCCTCTTTCCAACTGCCCTCTTCTTTTGCTAAATGGTAATCCACTTAGTAAAGATCAATTTGCTTTCAAATTGCTGCAGGACGTGAACCTGTACAAGTAACTGGTTCAGTAAATGACACAGCACTGTATTTTAGTCAACTGTCTTAGTCAGGTGGTGGCAGTGAGATAAAACATCATTCTTCCCCAACCAAACACATCTTTTTTTAAGATAAAATTACAATCGCTTTGATTAATTTATTTAGTTTCCTTGTTAGAAAGCAAGGATGAGAGCTACAAAAGACAAAGGGTGCTGAGGTAGTTGGCATGGGACAGACCCAAAGGATGTAGGAAATTCAGGAAGGGAAAGGAAGTTACATGTATTTAATGCCTAATACATTCAGGCATTGTTCCAAGCCCTTAGCATATATTTAATTTCATAGTTATATTTGACCGACAAGAAAGCTGCGGCACAGACTGGTTAATGATTTGCCATCAGTCCTATAAGAGTGAACAGAGTTGGAAATAGAAACTCAGACGTTTCATCTCCAATATGTGGCTCTGTCTGAACAAATAAATGGAAACAGAGAAGTGAGAGGTATCCAGATATCAGGCCATCAAGGATGGCCTGTGAAGACTGTGCAAAGGGTGCGAAAAGGGAGTGGGAAAGAGAAAACAAGAGAGAGAGAAGTGCCAGTAATAGTTTAATCAAACAATACCGATCTCATTTAAATGTAGAATCTGGGGGAAAAAAAAAGTCAAACTTACAATAACAGAGAGTAGAATGGTGTCCACCAGAGGCTATGGGGTAGAGGGAAAGGGGAGTTACTGGTCAAAGTACACAGACTTTCAGGTTTAAGGATACATTCTGGAGATCTGATGTACAGCCTGGTGACTACAGCTGATACTCATGTATACTTGAAATGTGCTATGAGAGTAAATCACAAATGTTCTTCTTACCCGCTACCCACCCGCAAAACGGTGACTGTGGGAGGTGATGGATATGTTAATCAGTTTGATCGTATACATATGTATACATATATCATACATCACCATGTATACATATATCAAAACATCACGTTGTATACCTTGAATATACACATTTTTTACTTGTCAAAAATAATTACAAATTTTTAAAATACATGAGTAGAAAGCATTGTCTTAAACAGGGGGCCATGTATAATTGCAAGGCATATTTCCTGCCCACAGAGAATTTCCAGTATATACTTGGAGAGACAAGATGTAAGTCCATAAATAGAGAATTTGCTACCCGGGATAATGAGGCTGGGATGTTCCACCCCCTTCACAGTAAGTTCAGAGTCAAGAGATTGTTTTAAGTAGGGCAGTCAAGATTGACTGGAAGGAAGACCTGTCCTCACTCCTAATTAACTTGCTGATGAATGTGACTAATGTCCTGTTTCCTCTTCTCTCTGATCTCTCCTTTCAGGATGTCCCCGTCTAACTCTGTGGAGTTATCAGAGGGGCCTCATGAAAATAGAGGTCAGAATATGATTCTCCTTAGCAATTCTCTGGTTCCTTAGCCCCCAAGGATAAAGGGCCTTGCTCGACACAGCTATGAGGTTTTTTACTAACTGAATTACTACTAATCCACCATGAGAGAAGAAGAAAAGAACATCTAGTTTCTCTGAAATCAGCCCTCTCGCCTGATAGGATGCCCCATTTCAAGGATTCATGTGCACATTGCCCTGAAAATTATCCACATTTTTTCAGTTTACTTTCACATGTGAATTGCCACAAAAACGTAGAATTTGCCTATAACCATATCCAGCTGTGTATTATGAGTATTTTAAAAGAGAGAATATATAAGATGATCTGGAAGAATCAAAGAAATAAGGCTCCCTAAAAAAACCCTGTTCATTTCAAACAAAGGCTTTTAGCAGGAGAAAGTCTTTTAGTGAAAAACAAAAACAGAAACAGAAACAGAAACAAAACAGGACTCAAGTACAAGGCTGCTTTAAACTGAGAAGCTGTTCTGGTGAAAACCCCTAGAAAAGCCAATCCTATCTGAAGATTTTGCATCTGGGTGTGTAATACAGACACAGAGGTTCGATTTCCTTTGCAGGGGAGGAATGTAACACTGTGATGTTTCTGAAACTCTAAACCCGAGCGGGGGGGGGGGGGGAATCATTAGAGTCTGGACACAGATGCCAAGGTATGTGTTATGAATGTTAAAGCTGAAAAGATCGCTTTTAAGGACGTGCACAGGTTTCCTTCCTGACCACCCTGCACCCAGCTTTTCTTAAAGGGTCTCTCTTGGAAAATAAAGTCAGTGTTTTGTTTTTTTTTTTTTCTCCTCGAATAGAGCCACAAAGCAGGAACAGATGTGACTTGAGTAACCTCTACTTTGCACACACCTCAGAGAAAAACGACATGGACGAGAGAGCAGGGGATCTGGCTCCTGGCCAGAGAGAAGGACAATTGGAGTTTAGGCCTCTAATGACATGGTTCACCTCAGCTCACTCCTTTGTACTCCTGCAGGGCAGGCAGGCGGGGAAAGAGGGCTGTGTCTACGCATAGCCAGCGCAAATGAAGGATTTGCAGAAAGGCTGCCATGTTCCTTGGCTCTGTGTCTTCTCTTTCCCTCACCTGGGAATGCCCACGCTACTTTAGCAGACCACCTCTGAATGCACAAAGATGCAATCAAATATGGTGCTTGTGGCCTGGGTGCCAGATTCTGATACTCTGAGTTAGACTTCTGACACTGCCACCTATTACCTACCTACTCTCTACAAAAATTATTTACACTCTCTACACCTCCTTCCTTGGCATCTAAACAAGGATAACAACACCATCTACATCACCAAGCTTTTTTTTTTTTTTGAGCATTTGACAGAAAATACATTAGGAGCACTTAAAACAATGCCCACCACATAGCAAGTGTTCCATCAATGTTATTTGCTTTAAGGATTAAGGACCACTTTCGATCATGTTTTATATTGATTTGGGTACATTTCTTATTTTTCCTCACCAGAAAGGAAGCCCCTCGAGTGCAGAAAAACATGTCAGCTTCAACTTAACATGGTACTGTCTGAACTCAGTGTCAGTGGCATGCTGGTAAAGGTTCGACAACTGGCTCCCTGAAAAGGTAGCTCCCATGTGTCCTGTTTGCCAATTTCTGTGGTGTAAATACTCCCTCCATGGTCGTTTTCAGGCTCTCAACAGGACATCAACTGACTCACAAAATTCCTGCAAATTTAACAGTAGTCTCTTGTGGGGCAACACAAGCCAGCTTCAGAACCCCACTGAATGCATGTACCAAAGACAGTGAGAAAGAATAAACACGTGAACAAATTCCGAAATTAATGATTCACACCAGGGATTCTCAGTGCTGAGACTGACCATGCTATCATTTATTTTTTATCTACAGCTTTACTGAGGTAAAAACTGACAAATAACAATTATCTACTGAAGGTACACCACAGGATGTTTCCATATACCTATATGTTATAAAATGATTATTGTGAGCTAATTAACATACCCATCACATCACATAGTTATCTTTCTTTTTTTTGGTATGCAAACACTTAAGATGTACTTTCTCAGCAAATTTCACACATACAAAACAGTGGTATTAACGACAGTCTCCATGCTGTATGTTAGATCCCCAGAACTAGTAACTGGAAGTTTTGTTCCCTGTGACCAATATCTCCTCATTTCCCTCATCCCCTAGAAACTGCCATTCTACTCTGTTTCTATGATATCAACTTTTTTTGTGTTTCAGATTCCACATGTAAGTGAGATCATACAGTATTTGTCTTTCATATCTGGCTTACTTAACTTAGCATACTGCACTCCAGGCTCATCCATGCTGTCACAAATGTTAGGATTTCTTTCTCTTTCTATGAATGAATAATATGTTACCCATTCACCCATCAGCAGACACCTCAGTTATTTCCATATCTTGGTTTTGGTCAATAATGCTGCAATGATGGAAGTGCAGACATCTCTTTTCTACCATTAATTAGAGTTTGCAATAACCTTGTCTATCGTCTTAAAAGTGGTCTCCAGCCAGTAGGAATATGTACTGAAGATTTCTACAGAACATTCGTCCCTTGTGTTGCCCCTCCAAAAAGAGAATATTGATCCCAAACCTTGGGTACTATCACATATCATATGTTTCTTGTGAAAATTCATGATGCACATTGATATGGTAAAGACACTGATCAGTCTTAAAGTGAAGACACCTATTTCTTGACTGTGATGTAAATGGAAAGAAACTTTTCCCAAATGTATTTGATCACTAGAACTGGTCTGGCTCAGTAAATAGTAACATCATAAGGGATTAATCTCTCTGAAGCACATACATTGGAAAACACTGACAGAATTACTTTCTATAATTACGTGGAAAAAAAGAGTAAAGGCTCTTAGTAATTTTTGGAGAATATTTTTCTTAACTTGGAACAAAATATATCTTGGACAGTCATCAAAAGAAATGAAATGTATTAATAAAAATAATAGCTACTCTGTGCCAAGGGCTGCCAATGCCCAATTCTGCAAAATAGATAAAATTATCCCATTGTACAGATGACAAAATGGAGACTCAGGAAATTTAATTAATCTGCTTACTGGCACACTGTTGAGCAGAATTCAAATACAGCTCTTGGTGGCTCCAATGCTAACATTTTACTACAATATTAGACATGTGATGTCATTATAAAATTATGATCATCAGTTTCTACTTAACCCTTCACTCTTTCAGGCAATTTCAGTTATGTTTTCTTCATTTCCTTTTCTTCTCCACAATAATTATTTCAAAATGTCTGCATTCTCTCTGCCACTCCACTTGCAGAAGATTATTTCACTTCCTTTTAACCAAGTATATAAAAACATCAGAAATAAATGTCCTCAACTGTTCACAACCTGACCTGTACATTTAACTTCAAGTGTACCCAATTTCCTTCTGTTCATCTCGAAAGAAAAAAGAAAAGACTCTACTTCTGTGCTGCATACTACATACCCCAATTCTTTCTTGACTTTTCAAATTCTTTCCTTTATGTATATCCCTGTCTCATTCTCTACCTCTTTCTCCCCACTGGATTTTCCAGACATTTTTAACACGTTCAATTCTCTCCCTGTAAACAATCTAGAACAACTCTTTCTCCTCCCTCTTTCCTCCTGTTTTATCTTCCAGCTCTGTCTTCCCTCTCCTTAGCCAAGCTGCTTGAAAATCTTGTCTGCATTGTCTACCTATATCCACTTCTCAGTCACTGTTCAAATCTCACCAATTAGGTGCCTCCCAGCTCTCCCCTGAAACGCTTTCAATAAGACCAGTGACCCCTTTGTTGCTGAATCTCTGGGCACCTTTTAGTTCTTAATCAAACACCTCTTTTTTCTTGAAACATGCTATTCCTTTTCCTTCATTGACCACTTACTTGATTTGGTATTTTTTTCACTTCTCTGATGATTTTGTCTCAAACTCCCCCAGAGGCTTCTCTTCCTCTAGCTGTCCTCTAAATGCTGGTTTTCCTCACAGATGAATTCTAGGCTCATATTCCTTCTCAACAGTCATGCTCTTCTTGAGTGATCTCACCTACTCTTGGGGATCCAATTTCACCCTGTTATGCTGATTATTTCAGATATACCTTCAGGCTAGAAGAACTCCTGGCTCCAAAGCACATCCAATTTCTTACAAGAAGTTTCAACCTGAATGACCTGCAGGAATGTCTAAATTGAAATTATTGATAATCTCTCATCTCAGTATGCTTTACTACACACGTCCCCTTTTGGAAGTAAATTGCACTCAGGCTTCTAAGCCAAATGAATGAATGAATGAATGAATCAACAGTAATCCTCAACTTTTCTCTCTGTCTTATCTTAACTCTAATTCATCAACAAGTCCGTTTGATCCATCTACCTAATACTACGTAATCTATTTCTTTCCAACACACCATAAGCATAATACGACCTAATACGTAATCTATTTCTTTCCAACACACCATAAGCATAATACGACCTACAACCTTTCTCCTTGGATATCAACAGCAGCCTTCTATCTGAACTGCCAACCACTACTCTTACCCTTGTTTAGTTCATTCTGCATTCTAGAGCTAGAGATATATTTCTAAATTTAAAATCTGACCTTTTCAGTCTTCTTTTTAAAGTTGCTCCAATGCTTTCTCTTTGCTTTCCAATGATATTTGACATCTCAAAGTTACTCAAAGGATCTCAGCCTTAGGCTTCAATCCTCTCTACATTACACCTTCAGTACACACACACATACACACACACACACGTACACATACACTCAACCCAGTTATCCTGACCAATCCTTAACTTCCTCCATATCTTAACTGAAAGTCATTTCCTCAGGAAGGCCTCTCCTCCTCCAGGTCCTGAGGTCTCCTTTACATGTATTTTCATATATTCCTGAACCTCTATTAGCATAACATTCACAAGTATTTTTGTAAAATCAATATGCTTGAGTTATGTGTTTTTGAAAAAGTACATGAGAACTAAAAATGCCTGTATAGAGTAGTTCTCATAAGAAATGATAGCAAAGAAGTGAGTTCTAGGATTTTTACTGCATTCTGCAATTCTGGAAATAATACATTTATATTATCTTTGTTGATAATCAAAATATTCAAATCACCTGTATTTATATAATTTGCATCATACAAATTCATATTCTATGAATACAGAACAGAAGAATTTCAGTGGAAATGCTAATCTAGCATATGTGTTTTTTCTGTATTTCTTTCTGAATCATCATGAAAATGATAATAGTGAAATTAACCAGAAAGAAGATGACCTGGAGAAGACACATCAACAAATTTTTGGAGATGAAAAGTAGATGAGGAAGGAGTAACTGACCTAATCTTAAACCTAAATGCTTTTTGAAAGGGATCTTAATTTTTTTTAAAAAAAAAGCTGATTTACATCATAGAACCCTGGAAAAGCTCAAAAATTGAAGGATCTAGGTAGCTTGAAAGGTATAGAGTGAAAAGCCCAGACTGATCAAGAACCTATACAAGGAGTTACAGCCCCAGATGCTCTTCCATGCCCTGTGCAGCCAGGCAACTGCTCCTTCATGACCCTAGCAGGGGTCATTTTGTTATGTGAGAATAATTCTAGGGATGCTTTAAAGTGAGGAGGCCAGTAAAGGAGAGGGTAGCCTTGAGATGCCACTTTGAACATAAGAGAATTAAGTGAATATTCTCAATGTTGACCACACCCTCCATACTCTCTTTGGTTAACTAAGTGCAGATAAGAGATTGAGCAGGGTGGTTCCTCTCCGGGGATACTGACTGGCCCACTGAAACAACTGGGTCATGATTAGATCATCATACAAAGAGGGCAACTCATTATCAACAAACTCCACCCTTGCACCAGATTTTTAGTCTTCATTCTTAAATATAAACAGATAGTCAAATGTTCCCAGGCATTAGAGGACAGAATTTAAATAAAAGACAAAACTTAAAGTGTAAAACTATAATCAAGGGCTTAATAATTGTAAAAGAAATTACTACATCCACAAAATAAGAACATGATGCTATAAAAAGAAATGCTCTCAGAACAAAAAATGTTACTAGAAATTAAAATTATGATTGCCCCTTGGAAATATTTTCAAATTGAACTGAAAAACAATGTTGAGAAAACATCCGAGAAAGTAGAGAAGAGATAAATATATGGAAAATGGGAAAGAAAAATATTATATTAGAGGATCAACATAAAGTCCAAGAAATAACTAATAAAGGTTCCAGAAAGGACCAGAAATAGTGGCAGGTAAGAAACAAGTGTGTATGTAGGTATTTGAAATCATTATACAAATATCAATCAAGGCACAACATGGCGGAAATTATAAACACTGAGGATTTGGGGAAGATCACAAGAATTTTCAGAGAGTAGAAGAAAACAAGTTTATATACAAAGTACTGGGGATCCAAATGTTATCACAACACCAGACACTAGAAGAAAATGGAGCAAGGTCTTTAAAATTGTTCTTAGCACAACACAGACACTAGACAACAACAGGTCAAAGTCTTTAAAATTGTGAAGAATTTCTAACATCTAGTTATCTAGACTCTCACTCAAATGTAAAAGTAAAATAAGGACAGTTTGAAATATGCAAGGGCTCAAAAATCACCTCTGCACAGAAAACTCATGTATCCCAATAACAGAAGGAGCCAAAATTAAACAAGAAAAAGTTGGGATTCAGAAAATAGTAGCTTCTATATAGAAGATAAGACAAAAGGAACCGCTGGTATGATGATAAAGAGGACGTCTAAGGTGAGATCTGTCTGAAAAACCTAGAAGGCAGTTAATGTTAGGATGTTGGGCTCCATTTGGGAGATCTCTAAGGATGAGAAATAGACAGACAGACAGACAGATAACGCATATACATACATGCACATACATAAATGACTGATATATACATTTTTTAACAAAAATAATAAAAGTTTTACTGTTCTGTTAGATATCTGGAGGCACAAAAAAAATCCTGAACAAATGAAATGGATTATTAAGACAATTTTTAACCCAAGGGGAAGAAAATTTATACAAAGAAAGGAAACAATTATGCTAGATTTCATGGCTCAGCTCTGAAAATATTTATGGTCTAATAATATAAACACTAAAATGTTTATTTAATTAAAAGTGTGATAGAACAATCTTGAAAAGTGAAGGAAAAGATAATGTGTGTGCATCTGTGTTGGGACGAGGGTGCCAGGGAGCACACTGTAAGACAGTAGCCAGATCTTTATCATAGTTAAGTCAATGGATAAAGTCTAAGATTAAGACAAAAAATATATCCTGCATAATTTAGAAAAATGGAAGCAAATACCCAAAGAAATATTTTGAAAGCGTTGAAATTGTGAGCCTCAGGGAAGTAACACTTGGTGATGAAAAGGTGCAAAGGATTACTACTTTTTGCTAAAAGTCAGATAATGTTTGGCTTTTTAAAAGTATTTCCATACAAATAATGACACAGTGAGTTAGATGGGGAGGAATACACAGGTAGATGCAAATCAAAGTTCATGTTCTTGTCCTTGAATAAAACTGTTGGTTATATTATCATATATTATTTTATATGTATCATATACCTAAAGGGCATTTTAATATATAATCATTTACTAAAAGAAAATACTAGAAGAAAAACTTGGTAAATTGGTGAAGCCACTATGGAAAACAGTATGGAGTTTCCTCAAAAATCTAAAAATAGAACTACCCTATGATGCAGCAATTTTACTCCCAAGTATATATCTGGAAAAATTGAAAACACCAATTTGAAAAGATACAGGCACCCCAATGTTCACAGCAGTATGATTTACAATTGTCAAGATACGGAAGCAACCCAAGTGTCTGTGACCAGAAGAATGGATAAAGATGATGTGGTATATATACATATGTATGTATGTGTGTGTGTGTGTGTGTGTGTGTGTGTGTGAGAGAGAGATATTATTCAGCCACAAAAAATAATGGAATTCTGCCATTTGCAGCAATGTGGATGGACCTAGAGAATATTATGCTTAGTGAAATAAGCCAAATAAGCCAAATACTGTATAGTATCACTTACATGTGAAATCTGAAAATTAATACAAACAAATGTATATAACAAAACCGAAACAGATCCACATGTACAGAAAACAAACTAGTGGGTCACCAGCGGGGAGAGAGAAGGAGGAAGGGGCAAGTTAGGGGTCCAAGATTAAGAGATACAAACTACTAGATATAAAATAGATAGGCAACAAGGACATATTGTATAGCACAGAGAATTACAGCCATTATCTTGTAATAAGTTTCAATGGAGTATAATCTGTAAAAATGCTGAGTCATTATGCTATACATCTGAAACTAATATAATGTTATTGTATATCAGCTATACTTCAATTTAAAAATTTTGAAAATAAAAAACCTCATCTGACTGTGAAATGTTGAAGTTTTTAGAAATGGGGAAATGGATTCCCCCAAGCATCTAAAGACTATTGGCTACAGAGTTTTCAATGAGCTTCTTTTCCTCTGATTAAAAAATAAGTAAACAAAACAGTAAAGTGTCCAGTGTTTGCATTACACAAGTCTCTGTTAAACCACAGATAAATCAATGTTTGGTGTGTTTGAACAAAAGGTGCACTGTCAGACGTAAGACCCTGGGGACCACAAGCTGGGAGAAGGGACGCTGGACGACACATTTCACGGATGTCTGTTCTAGTGCTACAGACTCTTACACGGATGCCTTGGGGTTATACATGTCTCTCATTTGCTGATAAAAATGGTGGGAAACTGAGACGGAGAAGATGGCGGAGTAGAAGGACGCTCACAGGTCACCCTCTCCCACAAATACACCAAGACTCACATCTACAGACCCACTCAGCCAACCAGAGCACCTGTGGAACTCCGACAGAACATCGCCCTCTTCAAAAGATAAAGACGCCAAAAATCTGGTAGGAGAAAAGGAAAAAAGAAAGAACAAAAGGCAAAGCAGCGCGGGACGGGTCCCACGGGGAGGGAGCGGCAAAGGAGGACTGGCGCTCGCTCGCTGGGTCTCCCCTCTCCAACTGAGAGGCCAGCGGGACGGAGGGGGAGCCTCCGAGGCTTGGATCTGTACAGAGCAGCCCTTGACTAACAGAACTAAGTTAAACGGGCACAGAGCATCCCCCCAACACCCAGCTTGAGATGCGGGCCCGCAGCGGCGGGCAGGGCCAGGCTGCACAAGCCAGGCGGAGGACGGAAGTGGCTGCACGGAGGCAGCGCCAGGGGAACGCAACGGGCTGCGCGCCGTGGCTGTGGGTGCACAGGGCAGAACAACCTGGGCCCTCCATAAAACAGCAAGGTTGATATGCTCTCGGGGTAAGGGTGCACACCCCCATCTCTGAAAACCTGCGGAAAGTTTTCGGGGGAAGAGAGGCGGGGCTCAGGCACAGCCGCCATATCCTCTGCGCTGAGCACTCAGGCGGGGCGGGGGCGAAACCTGCATCCGCACCGAAGGGCTTAGCAGCCTCAAAGGCCAGACTGAGACTGGCCTGCAGCCCGGGGCAGATAAGATCCTTCCATCCTGGTCCCTCAGAGAACTTGCTCCACAAAGACAAACAAGGAGCTGGGTTTTGGCTCGGAGCAGGGACAGGGCTGTCCCTCGGTCTTCCCCGAGCCCACCTGCGGAGCACCGACCAGGGCGGAGCGCACAGCAGCACAGAGAGCAGAACTACCGGCTGTGCAGGTAGAGGGAGAGGGGGCCCCCCCGCCTTTCGGGCAGGAACACAGCCCCTGACCGAGGTGCTGGGAGGGGGCACGACCCGCCCTCCTACCCGGCCAGTCTGCGGTATCCGGAGGGGCAGCGACCTGCCCGCCCACAGCAGAGAGCTGCACCTGACCCAGTGTTAGGAGGAGGCGCGATCTGCTTGCCGACAGGTGCTGGGAGCAGCACAGAAGAGGGCGCCAATGGAGGGCCTATGAAAACAGCAAGCTGAGCTTCCAAAACAGGACGAAGAAAGACTTCACATTAAAAGCGCACAGACTCCAGGAGAACACCGACAACCCCCCCCCTTTTTTTTTTAAATCTGTTTTTACCTGTTCTATTTTCTATTACTCTCTTTATCTTTACTTCTTAATTCATTTCTATTTCTCTTGGGTTTTGATGTCCTGCTATTGATTAGACACAGGTTTCAAATACATCTATTCATCTCCCCCCCTTTTTTTGTAAAGGTTTTAAAAGGACGTCTCAACCCGATTAATACTCTGCTTCAACTCACTCTTCTATTATGCATTATACACTGTTTTCAAACCCTCTTTCTCCCTTCGTTTAAAATTCTTTCTCTCTCTCTGTTTTTTTTTTTTTCTTTTTTTCCTAAGTTCTATTCCTAAATAGGCATCAGATAGATAAAATCCTTAAGGACCAAAATAAACAACTGATACTCCATAAACCACAGTGCCAAAGAGGTATGAGCAAGATGAAGAAGCAGAAAAACCTTTCCCAATTAAAAGAACAAGAGAAATCCCCTGAAAGAAAGGTCAACGAAATAGACATCGATAGCCTACTAGATCAAGATTTCAAAAAAGGAGTGATCGAGTTGTTGAAGGAATTAAAAGAGATAGTGTTTAGAGATATAAAATATGTCAAAAATGAAATTGAAGCTATAAAGAAGAGCCAAGTAGAATGGGTAAACTCATTGACAGAGATGAGGAATGATCTAATAGCTGTGCAAAGCCGACTAGATAATGCAGAGGAACGAATTAGTGATCTAGAAGACAGGGCAATAGAAAGCACCCATTCAGAAGAACTACAAGAGAAGCAAATAAAAAATAATGAAAATAGCATAAGGGACCTATGGGATAATATAAAGCGTCCCAATCTTCGCATAATAGGGGTCCCAGAAGGAGAAGAAAGATCAAAGGGGATTGAAAAGGTTTTTGAAGAAATCATGACTGAAAATTTCCCAAACTTAAAGAAGGAATCAGATATCCAAGTACAGGAAGCTCAGAGGGTCCCAAACAGGAAGAACCCAAATAGACCCACACTAAGACATACCATAATCAAGATGGCCAGAGTCAAGGATAAAGAAATGATTCTAAAGGCAGCAAGAGAAAAGCAAAGAGTAAGTTACAAGGGAACCCCCATAAGGCTCTCAGCTGATTTCTCTACACAAACACTACAGGCCAGAAGGGAGTGGCAAGATATATTCAAAGCCCTGAATGAAAAAAAAGATGCAGCCTAGGATCCTTTATCCAGCAAGGCTATCCTTGAGGATAGAAGGAGAAATAAAGAGTTTCACAGACAAAAAAAAGCTGCAGGAGTTTAGCAACACTAAACCCATGCTAAAAGAAATATTGAAAGGGCTATTCTAAATAGAAAAGCAGCAGGATGCTACAGAAATGAGAAACACACAACTGGAAAGGTGATAACTCATGAATTACAAATAAAGTAAACATTAAATTATAAAAGAAGACATACAAATCACTGAGAGTGGGAGAGGGAGGCAGGGAAATATAGAATATTTTTTTCTTTCTTTTTAAAATTTTTTTAACAGTAGGATGGGTTTGAAATCATGTTACTATCAGTTTAATAAAAACAGTTATAGTAATGGGTTGATAGATTTACAAAAAAGGGTAACCACAAGCCAAAAATTTACAAAGGAGTCACAAAAATTAAATAAAATCCATGATAATACAAAGGAAAATTACCAAACCACAAAAGGAAGAAGAAAGGAACAAAGAGGATATACCAATTCAACTGCAAAGATAAGTTCAAAATGGCAATAAACACACATCTATCATTAATTACTGTAAATGTTAATGGACTAAATGCTCCAGTCAAAAGACATAGAGTGGCAGACTGGATAATAAAGCAAGAACCTTCAATATGCTGCATACAAGAGACCCACTTTAGGGAGAAGGACACATATAGACTGAGAGTGAAAGGATGGAAAAGGATATTCCATGCAAATGGAAAAGCCAAAAAAGCAGGTGTTGCAGTACTGATTTCAGACAAAATAGACTTTAAAACAAAGGCCATAAAGAAAGATAAAGAAGGACATTTTATAATGATTAAAGGAGTGATACAAGATGAGGATATTACACTCGTTAATATATATGCACCCAATATAGGAGCACCTAAGTACATACAAGAATTACTAACAGAGATACAGGGGGATATTGATGGGAATACAATCATAGTTGGAGATTTTAACACTGCATTAACATCACTAGACAGATCTTCCAGACAGAAAATAAACAAGGCAACAGAGAAATTAAATACTGCAATAGAAAAACTAGATTTGGTGGATATTTTCAGAGCATTACACCCCCAAAAAATAGGATATACATTCTTTCGAAGTGCACATGGAACATTTTCCAGGATCGATCATGTACTTGGGCACAAAAGAAACCTCAATAATTTTAAGAAGATAGAAATTATCTCAAGCATCTTTACTGACCACAATGCCATGAAACTGGAAATCAACAACAGAGAAACAAAGGAGAAAAAAAGGAAAGCATGGAGATTAAACAATATGTTATTGAAAAAACAATGGATCAATGAGGAAATCAAAGCTGAAATTAAAAAATACCTTAAGACAAATGATAATGAAAGCACAACCACTCAAAACCTATGGGACACAGCAAAGGCAGTGCTAAGAGGGAAGTTTATAGCGATACAGGCCTTCCTCAAAAAAGAAGAACAATCTAAAATAAACAATTTAACCCACCACCTGAATGAATTAGAAGAAGAACAAAAAGCCCCAAAAAGCAGCAGAAGGAAGGAAATAATAAAGATCAGAGAGGAATTAAATACATTAGAGATTAACAAGACCATAGAAAAAAATCAACCAAACCAAAAGCTGGTTTTTTGAAAAAGTAAATAAAATCGACAAACCTCTGGCCAAACTCACAAAGAAGAAAAAAGAGAGAGTGCAAATTAGCAAAATAAGAAAGGAAAATGGAGAAATTACAACAAACAAAATAGAAATACAGAATATCATACGAGAATATTATGAAAAACTATATGGAACCAAACTGGATAACCTAGAGGAGATGGACAAGTTTCTGGAAACATACTGTCCACCAAAACTGAATCAAGAAGAATCTGAACACTTGAACAATCCGATCACTAGAAAGGAAATAGAAATAGCAATTAAAAACCTCCCTACAAATAAAAGTCCAGGACTGGACGGCTTCACCGGGGAATTCTACCAAACATACAAAGAAGAACTCATACCAGTCCTTCTCAAACTCTTCCAGACGACTGAAAAGGAGGGAATACTCCCAAACTCATTCTATGAAGCCACCATCACCCTGATACCAAAACCAGGCAAAGACACTACAAAAAAAGAGAATTATAGGCCAATATCACTGATGAACATAGACGCCAAAATCCTCACCAAAATTTTAGCAAATAGAATCCAACAACACATAAAAAAGATTATACATCATGACCAAGTGGGGTTCATCCCAGGGACACAAGGCTGGTTCAACATACGCAAATCAATCAGTGTAATACATCACATCAACAAGAGAAAGGACAAAAACCACATGATCATCTCAATCGATGCAGAAAAAGCATTTGATAAAATTCAACACCCATTTATGATAAAAACTCTCGCCAAAGTGGGTATAGAGGGAACATATCTCAACATAATAAAAGCTATATATGACAAACCTACAGCCAGCATAGTACTCAACGGTGAAAAACTCAAAAGCTTCCCACTAAAATCTGGGACAAGACAAGGATGCCCACTATCACCACTCCTATTCAACATAGTCCTGGAAGTCCTAGCCACAGCAGTCAGGCAAGAGAAAGAAATAAAAGGGATCCAAATTGGAAAAGAAGAGGTAAAAGTGTCATTATATGCTGATGACATGTTACTATATATAGAAAACCCTAAAAGGTCCACACAAAAGCTACTAGAGCTGATTGAAGAATTCAGCAAGCTAGCAGGTTACAAAATTAATGTTCAAAAATCAGCTGCATTTCTTTACACTAACGGTAAGTCAACAGAAGAAGAAAGTAAAGAAACAATCCCCTTTAAAATAGCACCCAAAGTAATAAAATATCTGGGAATAAATCTAACCAAGGAGGTGAAAGAATTATACACAGAAAACTATAAACCATTGATGAAGGAAATTAAAGAAGACTTTAAAAAATGGAAAGATATTCCATGCTCTTGGATTGGAAGAATCAATATTGTCAAAATGGTCACACTGCCCAAGGCAATCTACAGATTTAATGCAATCCCTATCCAATTACCCAGGACATATTTCACAGAACTAGAACAAATCATAATAAAATTCATATGGAACCATCAAAGACCTAGAATTGCCAAAGCATTACTGAAGAGAAAGAAAGAGGCTGGAGGAATAACTCTCCCAGACTTCAGACAATACTATAGAGCTACAGTCATCAAGACAGCATGGTATTGGTACCAAAACAGACATATAGACCAATGGAACAGAATAGAGAGCCCAGAAATGAACCCACAAACTTTTGGTCAACTCATCTTTGACAAAGGAGGCAAGAATATACATTGGAATAAAGACAGTCTCTTCAGCAAATGGTGTTGGGAAAACTGGACAGCAGCATGTAAAACAATGAAGCTATAACACTCCCTTACACCATATACAAAAATCAACTCAAAATGGATTAAAGACTTAAACATAAGACAAGATACAATAAACCTCCTAGAGGAAAACATAGGCAAAACATTATCTGACATACATCTCAAAAATTTTCTCCTAGAAGAAATAAAAGCAAGAATAAACAAATGGGACCTAATGAAACTTACAAGCTTCTGCACAGCAAAGGAAACCAGAAATAAAACAAGAAGAAAACCTACGGAATGGGAGAAAATTTTTGCAAGTGAAACCGACAAAGGCTTGATCTCCAGAATATATAAGCAGCTCATACGACTCAATAAGAAAAAAATAAACAACCCAATCCAAAAATGGGCAGAAGACCTAAACAAGCAATTCTCCAAGGAAGAAATACAAATGATCAAAAAGCATATGAAAAAATGCTCAATATCACTAATTATCAGAGAAATGCAAATCAAAACTACAATGAGGTATCACCTCACACCAGTCAGAATGGCCGTCATTCAAAAATCCACAAATGACAAATGCTGGAGAGGCTGTGGAGAAAGGGGAACCCTCCTACACTGCTGGTGGGAATGCAGTTTGGTGCAGCCACTATGGAAAACAGTGTGGAGATTCCTCAAAAGACTAGGAATAGACTTACCATATGACCCAGGAATCCCACTCCTGGGCTTGTATCCAGAAGGAAATCTACTTCAGGATGACACCTGCACCCCAATGTTCATAGCAGCACTATTTATAATAGCCAAAACATGGAAACAGCCTAAATGTCCATCAACAGGTGACTGGATAAAGAAGAAGTGGTATATTTATACAATGGAATACTACTCAGCCATAAAAACCAACAACATAATGCCATTTGCAGCAACATGGATGCTCCTGGAGAATGTCATTCTAAGTGAAGTAAGCCAGAAAGAGAAAGAAAAATACCATATGAGATCGCTCATATGTGGAATCTAAAAAACAAAAACAAAAACAAACAAACAAACAAAAACAAAGCGTAAATGAAGGACAGAAATAGACTCACAGACAGAGAATACAGACTTGTGGTTACCAGGGGGGTGGAGGGTGGGAAGGGATAAACTGGGATTTCAAAACTGTAGAATAGACTACACTGTATAGCACAGGGAAATATGTTATGATAACTCACAGAGAAAAAAATGTGAAAATGAGTGTGTATATGTCCATGAATGACTGAAAAATTGTGCTGAACACTGGAATTTGACACAACATTGTAAAATGATTATAAATCAATAAAAAATGTTAAAAAAAATGGTGGGAAACTTATATCAACATAGATCTAAACATTAACTGTCTACTCTTTCTAATAGGTCTAACACTGGGCAGACCCAATACTTACTAATTCCTTCTCTCTTTGTCTGCAAGCTCCATGCAGCTGGGGATCTTGTGTCTTGTGCATTCCTGGATGCACCTGCCATTTGCCTGGCACATTGTGAGAACTAAATAAATAGTAATTAAATGAATGACTGAAGTATCGGGTTTTTTTTCCTATTGATTAACCTGAGGTTTGGCCTACTAAAAATTGTATAGGTTTATACCCAAAACTTATACTTGTTTATTCCCCCCCCCTTCCCTCTAAAATGACATAATGGCAAGAGTATAAAATTTAATGACAGAGACTAGGGTAATTTCTGGTTTTGTCCTTTACTGACTGTCATTTTGAGCAATGCTGCTCAGTTCTCTGAGCCTAAGTTCTCTCATCCATTTCATTCATTATATGATGATAATAAGACTTTCCTCATGTTATAGAGAGGGAATTAGTTAACAAATGAGTATTTTGTAAACTGTAAAGTAACATATAAATGTCAGTTGTATCTGTGACTGAAATCTTTCTGACATATATTTTCTATGTATTGGATTCATTCTATTTGTCTCTTTACATGTTATTTTTCCAAGCTGCATTTACAAGCGAGAAATTTAAACACAATGCTAGTCTTCATGACTTTATATTAAGAATTGTCAGAATAGGAATTGCCACAAATATTTACGTTTATATCCTTGAGTCATAAGTCCTCAAATATACGAATCAACTAAATTTTGCCCAAGGTAACATTTTCCTGCCATTTTTCTGATAAACAGAGATAATCAGTCCCATTATATAGTTAGTCACCAATGTACAGGGAAACATTGAATCATCTTTTAATTCCTTTTTTGAATTGCCTATGTTTTTGACAAGGACACGCTCTATGAAGTTACATATAAAGTTCAATTTAGCTTAACTATCAAAGAACAAAGAAACTATTGTCATTAAATTACAACTACTTTATTATTAGGTATCTGTGTGCATGAATGACTTCTCTTTTAGATCCATTAACATCTTTGCAATATAACAAAGATCAGAACTCTATTTTAATGAGTGGGACAAACCAAGGTTTTGTAGTGACATGCTCTGAATTCAAATGCTGACTGAGACATCCCTGGGCCTGTTTCCTTGTACGGGGTGGGGGGCGGGGTGGGGGGTGTGGGAAGCAGAGATACTTGAAGGGATGAAAGAAATTATACAGGAAGTACCTGATTGGCAGTCAATTAATGTTAGCAGTGATTATCATTTTAGAGTCAATTTTAGATTTTTGAACCCCTGGTACCCGGATATCATTCTCCAACTATGCTTGTATTTATACACTCAAGTGGGTCTGAGGAAAGTGGTCGATACCAGCTGGTTTCCAATAAGAAGAAATGTGACTTGCTCGTGTGGTATAGAGGGACTAACACCCCCAGAAGGCAAGAGTGTCTGGGCTGCATCTGTGTAGCTGTGTCACACATGATCAGAGAACCACAAATGCCAGAACTGTGCTAAGTGCTTTACATGTGGAACAAGAACAAAAACAAAGACAGACAGCAAGCCAAGAGTGTCTGCTTGCTATCCCCAGACCGCAGCTATGTTCAAATGGGGGAGAAGCCTGTCAGTTAGAAAGAGCTTTGTTCTTCTGAAAACTCAGTGGCTTTGGATATGCATGTTTGGTATTAAAATCTGAGAAAAGCGGCCAATGCCCTGCTTTTAGGCATTGCAGGAAGAAAAGGATGAGTGGGAATAGAAGAGAGAGAAAGAGAAGCAGGGAGCCTCATGACAGAGGTCTGTGCACAGCCTTCCAGGGAGGCCCCCCAAAATGCTCCAGTAAGGTCTACCAAACTTATGCATGCTGATGTGAGGGACTGTGTTGTTACTGTTACGTAAACTGAAGGAGAAAGTGATGCCTAAACCAATGCAGTGAGGGGAAGATGTAGGTAGAAAATCATATCCCAAGGGAAACTAAGTGTCTTCCAGGGATTCCTATAAACCCTGGGCAGGACTTGGACTTCCACAGGCCAGTTTGGGTGTTGGAAGCAATTTGATCAATTGCAAGTGTGCATGTGTCTGTTTGTTGGAGGTTTCTTAGATGCCCACGTGATTTCACATGAATCATAGTGTTAGTGTCTCTATTTTACCAGCAAGGCTGGAAGATGTTTAAATGACTTGTCCAAGGTCACCTAGCTAAGTATATGGTGGGGGAGCTGATATTTGAACCTATGCCCATCTGTCCCTAGAATAGAGTCCTCAGTTACCACGTTGCATTGTCTCTCTAAGATGATTCTCTGGGTCATCAAGCTGGGATTAGCTGGTTGGCTACATCATAAATCACATTAGAGCTTTTGAACAAAACAAGCAAGCAGGACCCAACTCTGCATATTCTGAGTCATGAAGTCTAGATGACACCAAGGGAATCTGTATTTTTAAAAATTTTATCAGATATTTCTAAGAGGAATTCAGACTTAGGAATCTAAGATAGTCTCAATATAAATGTGGGAAGCTCAGGGCCTCAGTAAGGAAGGGTCTTATCCAAAGACAAACACTGAGAACTCTGAGAACTTGACTTTAATCTAGGGTCAGGGATAAAGCCTATATATCTAGACTTAGCGTTTAGTGGGAAACGCACACGAACACAAGCTAAGAGTTCACACAGCATAGAGCTTATAGGGATCAAATGATGACAAAAAAAAAAAAGGCTTAATGAGACCCTTTCTTTGTAAAGAAACTCACTGGAAAGTGTAAGAACACTTCTGCGATTTTCTAGGTACTAATTTGTAAGGTAAGAATTAGTATCCTCATTGTGTCAAAAAAGAACCTGAGACTGAGGAAGGAAATGATTTGACTAAGACTATAAGAGCTAATAAATGCAAACTAGGATTCTTACTTCAGTTCTGTTACACTGAAAAGAAAGACTCCACATTTGATAAACAACACTCTCTTTTTCAAAGTGCGTATGTATTACACGAGCTGCTCTTGAGGTTGTAAAAACAGGGTCATTTCGTGCGTAATAAAAAGAATTCCTCTGGCTCTCACTCCCACCCACTGTTGTGCAATCCCCAGTCCCTCCTGGAGTCTCGTCCAGGTACTTCTGAGGGTGGCCCAAGAAGAGTGTCCCGCACTCTCCTCGCCAGCCTCCTCTGCCCTCAGTTTAAAAGTAGCCTAGCAAACTGAAAACCCACAGTGACCATGAAAGGCAGCTCTATTAAGACAGGATGCAAGTAAAATGGAGAGCAGACCCTTGCATAAGCAAGGAGCCAAAGGTCAGAGAGAGGAGGACACCACTAGGGATGTAAGGTGAAACTCACACGTATTAAGTTTCATCATTAAGTGTCCTTCATACACTGGAGCAGAGTGGACACTATACCAATGTCTTTACAGCTGTAACTTGCCAACTGTTGTCTAAATCTAGACCATGAGATTTCTTATAGCTATAATAAAATGAAAATAACAACAGAATATTCCTTCTTTCCTCTTCCCACCCCCTTCCCTTTCCTTCACAGAGGCAAAAGCATGCCCTGCAGCTAAGGAAGGTGAGTGGGGGTGGGGTGGAGGCACAGGGGCATCATGTACCTGGCTGCCCAGCAGTGCTGATGTGTGTGTGCAGCGAGGGGAGTGCATGGAGGCAGAGTCACGCCTAGGTGCTGAGGGAATGGATGCGGGTGGGCTGAAGGCGAAACCCGTGTGGCTGGGAGATTGCTTACATTAAGCAAATAAGTCACATGATTGAGCAAATGAGTAAATATTTTGAGAGTAATGACAGCCAGTTTTCTCAATGTTGGAAAAACAATTTAGAAACATAAAAAGGGAGAAATCTAGAAAGAACCCTGAGGTATTGGAATTGGAAGTTGTTCTAGTTATTAATTGCTCTATGACAAATCTTCCTGAAATTCGGTTGCATCAAACAATCACTTTTTCTGTTTGCAAAGCCTGTGGGTCAGGAACCCAGGCAAGCACAAGAGGGCACAGGGTGATCCTGCTCCATGATGTCTAGGGCTGAAATCACCTGGAATCCCCAGGGTGGCTGAACCCCTTACACACTAGCCCAGGGCTTCTGGGGAAGTATTGTGGTGAACAAGGGAGACGATACACAGCCTTTTCCAACCTGGCCTCAGGAGTCATGCAGCATCATTTCTACCGGATTGTCCGGTGACACGTGAGTCACAAGGTAGCCCAGATTCAACTGGAGGGGACATAAACTTACCCTTTGATGGAAGGAGTGACAGCAAACTTGTGGATGTTTCAAAACAGCCAGAGAGATTGTCATGAACTTGTATATGTATGTACATATACATATTTAAGCATATATGTGTATATGTTATCTGTATACATATATTTGCATGTATATACATGCATACATACATGTACATGCATACATACATATATATTTTCCTACTCTGTCCACTGAGTGTTCCTAGAGCAATGACAGAACAGTAGTGATGACCATAGTGAATACTCAGATGATCTTGGCTTTTAAATATCTTCCTCCATTAGAAGGAATGATGCCTTGGAGAACTAGTTGTTTCCAGGGCTAAGAAAGGGAACGAGATAGCGTGGGTTATCTTGTTTTGCCATAAAGTAAGGAAAAGCTCAAAAAATGTGAAGCATGTCAAAAAGACACAGGAGTCAGTTAGAAGGTGCTCCCAGTGACCAAAGAGGGGACCATTTAAACATCAAGATAAACAATGATGGTTATGTATAACAACCCACTGAATTAATTGGAATTAATGAATCCACACTTGATACAAATGAAAATATAAAGAAACAGGGTGAGGGGGTATTTCTTCCTAGTATAAGATGCCAACCAATAAATGCAGAAGGAATGGAAACAGAAAAATCACCACTTGGCAATCATCACAGTCAGGGTTGATTTAGGCAGAAGTTATCAATGGATCCTAAGGCAGTGGGTGGTGTCCTGGGGAAAAAAACAAAATGTCAGGCTAATCTCTGAATATCTACCTGCCAAGTACTAATCAATGACAAAGGGAAAACCATGACTTCACCGTAGGGAAATCTGGCAGTTAGCACCACGACCAGGTGATTAAGGTTGTCATGACCACTGATGGAACCAGTCAACGTTATCTGTCTCCTTATGTGAGTCACTGAGAAGAAAACAGTGTAATTTCTGGGGTGTTTCTACCAAGAAGGCAGGCCTGTGTGAGGCCATAAGGAAATAGCAGGGAGAATCCATTTAAAGTTTGTCCTACAAAATGAACGCATTGTGCCCTTAAAGCTGTTAAGAGAAAGGACAGAGAAAGCCAAGCAATTGTTCAGACTAAAGAAGAGTGATGAGATCTATCCACTAAAAACAACATATTCTTAAATAGGTTCCTCAGCCAGAGGGGCAAATTGGACACTATTGATATAGTTGGTAAAATCTGCGTGGAGTATGTAGACTGGACAATAGTGTTGTGTCAAGGTTGATTTTCTGGTGCATACAGTTATTTGGTGGTGATGCAATAGAGTGCCTGGGGGAAATACACACTGGAGAATTAAGGAGTCATGGGTGGGGGGCAATCATATCTGCTATTGCCCTTAACTTGTTCAGAAAAAGACTAATGACCCATGGGTGTGGGGAGAGAAGAAAGCACAGAATAAAGGTGGAGAATTCATGATTTGAATGATGTTCCCCCCTCCCTAATTCACATGCTTAAGTCCTATCCCCTACTATCTCAGGATGTGACCTTAAGTGGAGACAAGGTCATTAGAGAGGTAATCAAGTTAAAGGGAGGTCGTTAGGGTGGGCCCTCATCCAATATGACTGATGTTCTTATAAGAGGAGATGTGGACACAGAGACACAAAGAGAAGGAACAAATGTGAAGAAACACAAGTAGAAGACTGCTATCTAGAAGCTAAGGATAGAGACCTGGAACAGATCCTTTTCTCACACACCCTCAGAAGGAATATACCCTGCCAACAGCTTGATTTCAGATTTTAGATTTGTGTCTCCAGAACTGTGAGGCAACAAATTCCTCCCATGTAAGCCACCCAGTCTGCGGCGCTTTGTTAACAGCATCGCTAGCAAACCAATAACCATGTGAGAAGGATACAGACGGTGTTCATCTTGTTCCTGCAACTCTTCTGTGAGTTTGAAGTTACTGCAGAATAAATTATGAGACTAGTGATCAACTATCACTTTACATGTAACTGTCTAGCAACATTTTCACACATGACACCCTGTTTATCATCACTACGCCCTAGAGAGGTAGGTGAGCTGGGCATTATTAATGGATTTGCTTCACAGTCCAGTAGTCTGAGGAGGTCAGAAAAGAAAAAAATTGTAGTGAATGAAGCTTTAAGAGGAGGTGTCTTCTGAGATTAGTGCTGGCAGTGAGAGAAGCTAGTGGTTCATACACGTTAACATTTTAATAAGGTCAGCAGAAGGAGAAGAGAAAGACAGACACTTCTTTAGAGTCTAGATGCACAGATTGCCCTGAACCTTGTTCCCTCAAAGAAAAGATTTGGAGGAAAGGGAGAAGAGGAGAGAGGAGAGAGGAGAGGCAGAGAGAAGTGGGAGGGAGGAAAAGGATGGAGGAGAGAGAAGAGCAGTGATGATCGCTTGCTGCTTTTGGACCTCACCTGGAAGTCCACGTACAGGCACATGGGAGGCAAAGGGACGCATCCTCTCGTCCCAGGTGGAGATCGTCCTTTCCTTGTTTCTCCTTCAGTTTATTCATAAAATCTCCACAGTGCCCCTCCCCAAGTGGTCTTGTTATAAAATGCTGTGTGTCTCTCCTCTACTAAAACCTGAGGTGTTCCAGGCTCTTCTGCTTCTTAGCTATAGAATGTTGGGTAAAGAGGGCACCATGATCCTGTGAAAACGCAGTCATATGACATCATTCCTGTGCTCAAAACCCACTGGTGACTCGGTCTCATTCAGAGTAAAATCTAAAGCCATTCCCCAAACCCTACGTGATTTTTCCACCTGTTTCCTCCCATACTCTGTCACCTCAGTCCAGCCTCCGGAGACCGTTGCAGGTCCCTCAGACTCACCAAAGCGGCTCCGGCACCAAGGCTGTGTACCGTAGCTCCCCCTTATCCACAGTTTCACTTCCCTCGGCTTTAGGTAACCTCCGTCAACCGTGGCCTGAAAATATTAGGTGAAAAATTCCAGAAATAAATGACTCCTAAGTTTTAAAACACATCCGTCCGGACTGGCGGCAAGATGGCGAACAGAAATCTCGCGAGGTTCTACCGACGTGACTCCTCTCTTTGTTCAACCTCCGTTCACGGCCCCTTAGTTACTTAGCAGCGGTCGCGGTTATCAGATCGACTATCGCGGTATTACAGTGCTTGCGTTCAAGTAACCCTTATTTTACTTAATAATGGCCCGAAGCACAAAAGGAGAGATCCTGGCAATTCGAAAATGCCAAAGAAAAGCCATAAAGTGATTACATTAGGTGAAAAGATGAAACTTCTCGGCATAATAAAGGAAAGGAAAAAAATCGAATCCTGAGGTTCCTAAGATCTACTACAGTTTGAGAAAATCGCCTGTGAAATTGTGAAGGAAAAAAATCACCCGAAGCAGGTTACCCTGCTATTCTGATACAATGTCAGAAGGTCAACAGTGGCCTGAAGCTACGTCACAATGCTTTCTTCGCCTCACTTCATCTCATCACGAAGGCATTACATCATCTCTCGTCATCACGAGAAGGGTGAGTACAAGATAGATACTTTGAGGCTGAGACCACCTTCACATAACTTCTATCACATGTATTGTTATAATTGTTCTATTTTGTTATTGTTAATCTCTTATTGTGCCTAACTTATAAGTTAAACTTTATCATAGGCATGTGTGTATAGGAGAAAGCAGAGTATAATTAGGGTTGGTTACTATTCTCAGTTTCAGGCATCCACTGGGGGGTCTTGGAGTGCGTCCCTCGTGGATAAATGGGCTACTGAACTTGCTGTTCCCCCTGCCTCTAATGTGCTTCCTGCAGATGTCCAGAAGGCTGGCTCCCTTCCTTCCTCTCGTCTTTACTAAAAAGTCACCTTCATAGCCAATGCTTTTTAAAATTTAAACGCTAGCCCAGAATGCCCCATTCCCTTTCCCTGCTCGATCACTGTCCTTAGAGCTGGTCACTGTGTAACATTCTGTGGTTTTTACTATTTGCCTTTCTTTTATACATTGCCTATGTTTCTCACTGGAATATCTGTTCCACAAAGACAGAGATTTTTGTTTTATTTGCTGCTGTATCCTTAGAACATAGAGTGGTATTTGGCTCAAATATTTATTGAATGAATAATTGGGGTTACTTGACTGTCCTGTGTCTCAGTTACATTATGAAAACCAGTATAATAAATATTATATGCTGGTGAGGATGTGGAGAAGCTCATCACTCAGACAATGCTGGTGAAAATCTGAAATGACACAGACACTCTGGAAAACAGTTTCTTATTAAACTAAACATACAACTACCATATGACCCAGCCATTGTACCTTTGGGCATTTATCCCTGAGAATGAAAACTTATGTGCACGTAAAAAAAAAAAAAAAACCGTACACAGAATTTGTAAGAGCTGTGGTACACCCATACTATGGGATATGACTCAACAATAAAAAAAAAGCTTAACTGTTGATACAACTCAGATGAATCTCGAAGTGAAAAAACAAACAAACAAAACCCACTTCCACCACCAACAAAAGCAAATCCTAAAAGGCTATATACTGTATGATTCCATTTATATAATATTCCCGAATGGTGAAATTAAAGAGATGAACTGATTACCGGTTTCCAGGGATTAGGGCTGGAGATGGTGGTACAGGGAGGGAAGCAGATGTGTTTATTAAAAGATCATGGAATATTGTACATAGAGTAGTATGTTATCTTTTGTATAATAAAGTTGAGGAAATACAAATATTTACAGAAATAAAAAAGGACAGTGTAAGGGACACGTGGTGATTAAACTGCTGTTTGACTGTGGGGGTAGAGACGCAAACTTACAAATGTGGTAAAAGTGCACACAACTAAACACACACACGAATTGTTACTGACCCTTTCCAGCTAGCCCCAACAAGGATCCTCCCGTCTGGTGTTGCTCGAGCCAACAGAATGAGACCCAGTTGGGTTCAGAAGCAAAGGTCAGCTTGATTCCTTAATGGAAAAATGGAGAGGCCCAAGCTCGAGCTCCAGAGTCCATGTTTTCCCTGACAGGGTGCCGATGTGGCTGCTTTTAAGGAATCAGCAGAGAGGGGGCGAAGTTCTCGCGGGACCAGCGGGGTTCTCGCGGAACTAGCAGGATTCTCGCAGGACCAGCGGAGCTCAACGGTGCTACGCAGCCTCTCTACACACAGCTCGCCACCGCCATTTTGAGTTGCGGCGTGCTGCGCAGCCCTCTGTCAGGGACCAGCTGCAGTGTGAGGCCCCTCCGCTCTTCACTTGAAACTCTGGTCTGAAGTGTCCGGTGGAGGTCTCTACACACGGTATCCTATGAGCAAGTGAAACTAGACAAAGCACATAAGAAAAGGAAAAGAAAAGGTTAGACTTTATTTTATTACCCGGATTCTATTTTTCTTTCCCTGGGAATTGTGAACGGGCTCTGCTGGTGACAAAACAAATACATATAAACCTTTGGAAATCTGTATAATGTAGGTGGATTGTATCCATGTCAGATTCCTGGTTGTGATACTGCAAAATACTGTCGTTGAGGGAGACTAGGTAAGTGGTACATGGGATCATTCTGCATTATTTCTCACAAGTGCATGTGACTCTACAATTATCTCAAAAAGTTTAATTGAAACACTACTATGTTATTCAGTTCTGAAAATATGCATTGAGTGTTAAGTATGTGCATCACCAGTGTGTGTAGCGTAGTTAAAACGTTAAATGGACATATACACATACGTGTGTGTGTGTGTGTGAGAGAGATGGACTTAGAATGCTGCTCAGCATATGATAAACACCCAGTACATTTCAGCTATTATTATTCCAATCCTGGAAGACAGAGCTTGTGTTCAGTTCACCTCTGATTCCCAGTATGTGTACTATTTCTGATGCATATAGTAAGTGCCAGTCAGTGTGAACTGAGTAAATGGCTTATCTAATCCCTTGCACCGAACTACAGAGAGCAGGGGTCAGTAAGAAGGGTGCTCTCTGTGGAGTCCAGAGTGATCCTGAACCCTAAACAGGAAGACAATAGGATTACTTAGCCTCCACCTCCCAGCTTTGCCACTAATTTATTATAAAGCCCATTTTCTTCACCAAGTCTGAGTCACCATTTGTGAGAGGAGGGATTGGAATCAACCTTTAAATATACACGGTTCCATGTTTCACAAGCACAGAGAATTATCCTTTCTGAAACTTGAGCCCTGGGCCAGGAGTCCAAAGGTAATTATATATTGACTTCAAAATTCTGGTCTCCAATTCCATTTGGGTAAAGTTCTGGCCCCCTTTTAAAGCACAGTTATAAGCAGCTGTTTTTTACCTTTATAGATCTTTAAAGTATGTGGTAGTCAAAATATCTGTAGACGATAGCAAGCCAAGATTTTTGAAACCTTTAGGGGATAAGGAATTGTAGAAATTTAAGCCATAATTACAGTATTAATCACTACCATTGTATCATTATCCTCCAAAGCCAAGGGGAGCTACACTTGCTAAATTTAAAAACAATAAAGGCATGTTGTGATTTATGAAAGCAAAAAAAAAAAAAAGGCCTCAGAAAAATACCAGCTTGTTTATTTTATCCAATATTTGTAACACAACCTAATGTATTCGTGCAGTGTTTTTGGGAGGACTCTTGGGTAATTTTTCATGCCAAAGGTTAGCCAATAGCTGACAGACGTCCTTACTCAAACCGGCCAGGTTTTACAGTGCAGTGAGCATTACATGGTCATTCTTGCCTGTGTTCTTACCCTATGTCAGAGCATCTGGAATGTCCAGCCACTTCAGTGTTGAAATCACTTCTATGTTTGTACTAATTTGGGATTCCTTGGATATTAAATCGTTGAGTGTTTATTAATACCTTGTATGAACTCACCCTTGCAGAAACACTATGAAATAATTACAGTAAAACGTGCAAGGTTCTCTATTAATAATAAATACAATTTGTTGAAGAATTACCAAAGGCCCCCAGTTTACCTACCTAATTTACCTAACTCACCTAATGTAACTCTCACAACTCTATCAAAAATGTATTAATAAATCTAGTCTATAAAGACAGCAAGCCGGATCAGAAATCCTAACAAAATCCTAAGTATTTTCCAACATGGTATACTGCTTCAATCAAAATATTTTTAAAAAGATTCAGATGAAAATAAATGTATACATGCTGGCACTTAAATTATAATGACAGAAGAAATAGAGTAATTGAAGAAAATGGGAAAATATTTTCAAAGTGCTGGAAAAAAATGGTTGATTGGTTTGTACTGCCAGCAGAATCACCCTTTAAGAATCAGGATGAAATAAAGACATTTTTATATAAGCAATGAATAGATTATGAACAAATTCTCATAAAAGTGACATGTAAAGGATGTACATACATATGGGGAAAAAATAATCCGAGTAATAAGGTCTATGTTGCAAAGAAAAAAAAAACATCTGGGCATATCCAAACAAACACTGAGTATCTGAAAAACAGTAATAGTGTTTAATTTGAGGTTAAAAAAAAAAAATCCAAGATGCATCTTAAATATTGAACAAAAACAGTACATGAATTGGGGAGGAGTGGGAAGAGTAAAAGCATTTTAAAGTCCATTGTGTTGTTTAGCATGAGAATGAAAGTAACTGTTAACTGAGGATTTTGTGTTAATTATGTATGTAGTTATTAGCATAACCTCTAAAACACTAGAAGGAAGACATGAAATTAGAGAGCATTTAAGTCCCCCAAGTAAAGCAAACAAACCAAAACCAAAATCTACCAAAACAGGAGAGTAAGATTCTCAGGCCAGAGTAAGAATGAGTAAGGCAAAAGGTAGCTGGGTTATCAACTGAAAGCTACAGAGAGGAATTTATCCATTCAAGAACTGTTCAAGGAAGATAGCATGTTGACCAACAGACCTCACTTTGAAAGAATTCCATACAGTGGGGACCTCCAAGTTCTTTTTGCTGAGGACCAGTTCTTAAGAATATAAATAATATAAATCATCCAGTTAAAACGTAGCAAGTGAAAGAGATCAGCCTATATCAGTTGTTCTCAAATGTAGGACTCCAGATAGGACTCCAAATTATACTTGACTCAGTAAGGAAGTTTTTTTTTTTTTTTTTAAATCACAAATTGCAAGAGATAATAAAGTGAAAGACTTGAAGACCACATTTGATAGTCACTATCCTACATGAGAGTACGAGTGTCCCCTTGGCTGGACTATTTCTCAATATAAATTAATATTGAGGTGCTTGGTTTATATCTCAATTTTTGGCAGAGTTTGAGAAGAGAAAAATAAAAAGAGTGTACATTCATTTGAGTAAGACATTACTCTTCACAATGAAGCAAAACAGATGTCTGGGCTTAAAATGAAAGACCTTGGTACATTTGCTAGCTAATGTCTGTGAGTCTGATACCTCATGGGAGGCATCCTACCTGATGACATCCAGCCCACAGTTCCTGCCATTTTTATCCTTTCAGCAGGACTGGGTGGGAGAAGAGGTTCTGCTAGTAAACCAAGTCCATCTTTTTGAAGCCTTCAAATCCCAATCTCAGGAGATAGCAGTCAAACCTCAGACATTCACAGAACTAAACTCTTCCTGAGGTGAGAGCATGCTTCAGAATTTATGACTTTGATAGAGGCGGACAAATCAAACTCTTTCTCTGAGCACTAATTCCTACAAATTGAAGATTTTTTTTTCTTGTGGAAAAATTGATTTTAGTAAGTTTCTTGTTCATATTCATTGAGTCAATCACATATTTATTTACTTTCATATTCACTTATCCTTCCTCACCCATATGTATTCTTTCACATATTCCTGTATCAACTTACTCATATTTTATCATCACTTATTGACTCATTCATGACTCTCTCAACCACTTGATCCTTCCTGTACTCACTCATATTGTTTTTCACAGTTTTCTCAATCTTTGATTCTCCAATCATGTGTGTATTCACTCATCCTTTAATTCATTTACTCATTCATTCCAAACACACACCCACACACACACCCACACACACACACACATCTTCATACAAGTTTCCTCTGCTAGAGCCACAGGCAGCGATTGGCAATGCACCCATGAGTCCTTCTCAAGCTCTGAATTATTTCCTTTGGCTTTACCTTTTTCAGACCTCCACCCGTGAATGCACTGGAGAGTCCATTCTGCAGCTCTACCAGTTCCTTAGTTCATACACAAGGACAACATTTTTAGCAGTTTCTAGTTGCCAGTCACATTGGCTGGACTTGGATCAAATTCTGTTTCCTTGCATTAGATCTGAATCAGCCCAGAAACTTCAGCCTAGATTTAGGACTCTGAAAAAGGAAAGCCTCTGATTTTTCCTTCCTTTGTAGGGGAAAGTGGAGGTCTTCACTACTGTGTGTTTTTCCCTGAGTGTCCTCTACTACTCACATAAAACACTTCACTTCTGACACCTCTGGTCACCAAAAGTATGGAGACTTTTCCCCACACCAAGCAATTCTCTGCAACACTGGCTGGATGTCCTGCAATTGCATTCAGTTCTGATGTTACTTACCCGGAGCTAGCTTCAGATTCCACACATTAAGGGCTCAGTTCCACAAGGCTGCCTCCCCCAACACACACACATACTTCAGACACCAGTTGCAAGCCCTGTTTTTCACCTGTGCTTCTGACCAAGCAACTGTAAATGGGAGTTTCCAATGATTGATTTACTAGAGCAGCTCACAGAACTCAGGGAAACACTTATGTTTTCCAGTTTATAAGAGGATATGATAAAAGACACAGATGAATAGCCAGATGAAGACATACACAGGGTGAGGTCTGGGAGGGGTTTAAGTACAGGAGCTTCTGTCTCTGTGGAGTTGGGGTGTGTCACCCTCCCAGTGTGGATGTGTTTTCCAATGTCTAAGTTCTTTGAACCTTGCCGTTTTTTAATTGACGTATAGTTGATTTACAATGCTGTGTTAGTTTCTGGTGTACAGCATAGTGATCCGGTTATGCTGAATCTTTTCATAGTCCTTTTTATATTCTTTTTCATTACAGTCTATTACAAGATATTGAATAAAGCTGCCCATATTATACAGTAAGTCCTTGTTTATCAATTTTATATATTATACTGTGTATCTATAAACCCTGAACTCCTGATTTATCCCTCCCCTCCTCTTTTCCCCTTTGAGAACCGTAGATTAGACCTTTTGTTTTTTTTTATGGAGGCTGCATTACATAGGCATGATTGATGAAATCTTTAGCCATTTATAGTTTCTTTTTAACATTTTTTATTGAGTTATAGTGATTTTATAATGTTGTGTCAAATTCCAGTGTAGAGCACAAATTTTCAGTTATACATGAACATATGTGTATTCATTTCACTTTTTTTTTCACTGTGAGCTACCACAAGATCTTTTATATAGTTCCCTGTACTATACAGTATAATCTTGTTTATCTAGTCTACATATGCCTGTCAGTATCTACAAAAAGTGGAAAGACATCCCATGCTCCTGGATTGGAAGAATATTGTTAAAATGGTTATACTGCCCAAGGCAATCTACAGATTTAATGCAATCCCTATCAAATTACCCAGGACATATTTCACAGAGCTGGAACAAATCATAATAAAATGTAAATGGAACCACAAAAAACCTAGAATTGCCAAAACATTACTGAAGGAAAAAAAAGAGGCTGGAGGAATAACTCTCCCAGACTTCAGACAATACTATAGAGCTATAGTAATCAAACCAGCATGGTATTGGTACAAAAACAAACATATGGATCAATGGTACAGAATAGAGAGCCCAGAAATGAACCCACAAATTTTCAATCAACCAATATTTGACAAAGGAGGCAAGAATATACAATGGAATAAAGATAGCCTCTTCAGCAAATGGTGTTGGGAAAACTGGACAGCAGCATGTGGTAGAGCCATTGATAGTTGTTGATTCAGCCTCCAGCTCCTTTCCCCTCCTCAGAGACTGAGAAGTGAGAGGTACTGAAAGTTCCAGCCCTCTAACCTTGTGGTCGGTTCCTCTGGAAACCAGCACTCTTTCTTAGGCTACCTAAGGGATTTCCAAGAGTTACCTTATTAATATAACAAAAAAGCCTTTGTAGCTCTTTATCACAGGAGAGTCCAAGGGTTTTAGGAGCTCTGTACCAGAAAGAGGGTCTAAGATTATATATATGTGTATCTTGTAAATCAAAATGTCACAGGTTCCCAGGACTCTTGCCCTTGCCTCACATGAATGGGCCTTCATCACAACTTGGTGGTTGCTCTGTAGTCCCTGATTGCTGCTGTTTCCTTAGTCTTCAACTGATATATGTCAAAAGAAGAATGTTTACCCTAGCTGCCTCTTTCGTGATTATAATTATAATAATATTATGTTGTAACCCAATGCAAATGACCATTGACTTGGTTAAACTCAAGGGCTATACTCTGAAAGCACAAAGTATTTTTCTTAATAACCCACACAACTGGTGAGTGTTTAATATTTGTCTTTACTGCTAGGGAGTGTCAGGAGGGGAAAATTCCCCCTCTACCCCTCTTGCTCCTTTGACTGGACTAATTAAATTGACACAAGGCAGATAAACAGGAGGAAAAAACCAAATTTAATTCCCATGTATGGAGGTTTCATAGAAATAAGACCTCCAAAGTGACCAAAGCAGGCTGTTTATATATTATTTTTAGGTAGAGAAACAAATATTTGTGAAGATTTAGCAAAACAAAGAGATGTGTGCTTGGGGTAGCAGACGAATGAAGAGGTAACAAAGTTTGTTTATACAGTTCTCTTAGCCTTAAATTCCCTAGCTCTGTTAATAAGGATGCTTCCTATGCTCCTTGTATAAGGAGGGTACCTTTACATGGAAGATTTATTTTCTGCTTTCAGAGGGGAAGAGAAGGGTCAGAGGGTGTTTTACTTTAAATAGCATTTGGGGATAAATGGGGAGGGGCACCAGGTGCAACTTTAATTCAAAATAATCAATGTGCCACTGTGGCATATCTGACCGTCCTGACCCCTAGCAGTAGTAAGTTCTAAGATGGTAGCAACTTTGATGGTGCTGTTTATCAATATATCCCTAGCCCCTGGCATAGTATTTGGCTAAATGAATATTTTTAACAGAAATAAGAATAGCATGTGTTATAATTGAGTAGGTGCAAAGGGTCTAGGGAGAGAGTATGTGGAATAAATTCTGCATTTGAGAGGTGAGAGTAATGGGGAGGATACAAAAATGACATAACTTTCAACCGTGCTTTGAACATAACTAGGAGTTTGCCTGGCAACTGTGTGAATGTGTGTGTGTGTGTGTGTGTGTGTGTGTGTGTGTGTGTGTGTATGTCTGGTGGTGGTTCCTAGCAAAGGAAACTGCATTTTCAATGATACAGAAGTGAAACAAAAGGGAAGTTCACTGTGGCTGGATCATAGTGTACAGGGAAATGGGATTGGGAATGCAGAAATTGTGGGTAAATAAAGCTAGGAAGACAGGCAGAGACCAAATCATGAAACATGTAATCCATGTTAAAGAGCTTGGACTTAATTCTGAGAGCAAAGGAGTGGCAAGGGAGACATTTACACATTGAAGTAAACTGGATAGATGATTTTTTTTTAATTTTATTTTGAGAAAACCACTTATGACCCAAACTAGACAAGATATGGAGTTAACAGTTCAGAAAAGCTACTATTTTCTTTGTTAGGGAATATTGTCAGAAAGTAAAAACAGCTTAATATGACGTTTTGAGCCATGCTTGTATCTAAGAACCACATTTCAATCGATAAGTACGGGATCAATACTCTATTTTTCCTTGCCTCACCTTTCAGATATATTAACCAACATATCCTATCAATTTCACCCCTAAATATCACAAGCTTCTCTTTATACCTACTGCCTTTTGCCTGATTCTGACAGCCATGATCCCTGACCTGAGCTATTGCTGCCACTTGAGTACTATTTTTGTTGCCTCCTATGTCTTTCCCAGCAATCCATGTCCCCCACTGGTTGTTAGAGTGAGCAGTCTAAATGGCTGCTTTCCTGTTTAATATTTTCCAGTAGCCATCCATTCCCTGGAAGATCAAGTCTGAACTCCAGAACATGGCTTGTTTCACAATGATGTCTCAGATGACTTCTCTAGCACGATGGCCTCCATCATTTGATTATTGTATTTTCAAAAAACCATTCAAAGCACCTAATTATGAACCCCTGCCTTATTGTCTGCCACAAGACATGGCCACTGACTCATTAATGCCATCTTTGAATCATGCATACCCATCTCTTATTACGCTTATTTCACTGTGTTGCTATTCATTTGTTTGCATGTCTGTCTTTATCTACTGATTCTGTCCTTTTTGAAGACAGAAACTGTATCTTATTTGTAAATATCCATGTCCTGGTACACTGTTTCGATAGATGTCTCCCCTTCCTCCAATTTTTTAATGCGCAAATAAATGAGCAATGATAAAGACAATGACAAGAATGAAACAAAGTAGAGAAATTAGATCAGGTTTATCTAAAGTATTTAAAAAATCATGTGTTTTGGTATTTTGAAGCAGAGTAATATTTTCAGTTTCTTGGAAGAGTGCAGAAGACCTTTTACTCACTATTACTTATCCATTATGAGTTTTACTATTTAAAAAATATAAATACAGTGTGATTGTTTTACTATTGATCAACCCTAAGCATATATCTGTTAATACCTAGGGAGAAATTGACTCACAGTGGTTCCAATTATGTGGCTAGAAAGTATTTTGATTGGATAGTCACTGGGGTCAGACCTGGAAGGCCATGAAATCGAAATGTTTTTCTTCTTTCTGAGTCTAATGGGAACTACTTGGGCTCATCTTCCATAAGGTAACTGTGGGTTCTCAAAAACCAGATTAGGTGAGAAACTCTTCACAAACTGGGGCTAATGACCTGAGAAATTCTGTGACCAGTGAACTGGAGACTCCTTGAGGTCCAATGCAGAACATGAAAGCCAAATAGGAAATGAAGGAAAACAGCTGGAAACACTAAGAGAATGTGAGAGCGAGGGGTTGAAATGGCTGTGGGGATAAGCAGTTCTCTAGGAGAGTGACAAAATTGAGAGAATCAGGAAGAAAAGACAATTTGGGGGCGGGGTTTTAAAATTGCATGAGTGCATGCTCTCTCGTATTCTCTCTGTGACACGTTGGGGCTGATATTGGCTCCTGCAGGGACCTGGTCAGTGAGAATGGGGAAAGGAAGTAGTCAGGAAAGAACCACTCAGCACTTGTTACGTATAAGCTGTCCTGCTCAGTGCTCAAGATCAACCTGAGGAAAGAGATGATATCACCCTAAATGAACTTTCCAACACCACGTGAGGTAGCTACAGCCATCCCCCATTTATAAGTAAGAAAAACTAAACTTCAAAGTCATTAAACACCTTGTGTACAGACACTCACCTAGGAAGAGAGAACTAGCCTTTCCAAGACAGTTTGACTAGGAGAAAGCACTGGGGAGGGGGATGTTTTTATGAATTGGTTTCTTCTTCTGTCTATGGCACAATGAATCCTAAAAAGGTGTTGCATTTTTCCTTTCTGAGAGCTATCACTAGCTATGATGGGGAAAGATGCAGAGAATGGCATCAATCTGTTGGACTTGATGCCGTGAGGTCAGAAACGAACAGCTCCAGTGCTGCTGTTCTGTGTGACTGTGAGCCTGTTCTTTGTCTATACCCACAAGTTCCCTCATTCTAAGAGGAAGTAACAATTCATGACTCCCCCCATGTTTAAGGCTGTTTCAAGAAGTGGGAATGTTCCAGGCTTATGGGGGATTGTTGTCACAAGGAAGGTTTTTATTTTGATGTATTCATTCTGTTACCGAGTTGACATGGACGTGTTATCATCACTGTAGCAAGCGCTATGGAAACTTAACAACAGTATAGCTGGTGTGACACAAATTGATAGGAACAAAAATGTAGAGTATTTTAGGTACCGGAGATGACTTTTGGTTTGAATCGTATAATTTAATATCCCAAAATGACTATGTCCATACAATTGTGAAATCTTCCCATGATTGTGCACTGCATAGCTACAATATGTGTCAAATCCAGACAACTAGATTTTTCTGAATTAGCACTCAGTAGGTTAATGTAAGTATAGAGTATAACAGACAGAATAAGCAGCCTTATAGCTCATCTGATGCTGTTTAACTTTACTGTCTCCACTGAGACCCGAATTTTACCTGTGAACCTTCTGCAGATAGAATTGAAGTGAGACATGCTCACACATCACTATTCATAAAATCATGTAAAAAATTCACTGCATTTATTGATACTTTGAACCCTTATCCATTAGTTAAGAACCTGTGAGCTACGGTAATCCATCAGTTTACAGATGGAAAATTGAAGTCCATAGAGGGAAACTGATTTTCCACAGAACATTTTGCATGTAACCACCGGATCCAGAATTTGAACTGAGTTTGAGTTTAATAATTCTTCAGCTGCATTTTGCCCATTTTCTTAGCTATAACCTTTTGCTTTTTTTTTTTTAGCATGTTCCCATCCCCTGGAAAAAATTTTTATCTGAAGAACTTACAGGAAATAGCACTACATTTAGGTGACTAAGAAGCAAATAAGAAATAATTAAAGATGGGATTTTTAACAGAAAATCCAAGCTGTGTGCAGAAACTTGAGGCATTAGCCAGAGCAGGTAATAGAGCAGTCTCACTTCTGCATCCTTTGAATATGGAATTTTACAGCAGTGGCCCTCCATATGAATGTATTCAACGCATATCTGGCTCTTGAAGGAAGTGGCAATTTTGACAAACAGCCAGCACAAATTTATCCTTTTAAAAAAAAAAGTGCTTTATCTATCGGTAAGCTCTAGAACTTTTTGGTCTTTTTTCTTAGATGTTCATCATAGAAACCTTGGAGACACTCTTATTTAGTGACTTTCTGCCAGGGCTGACCACCAACATGACTTGGAGATGTTTCTTCAACTATAAATGCTTAACTCCCACCTGTGAAGATTTTGATTCACTCAGTCACAATGGTCTTGAGCAGACGTCCTTAGAGACTATCACCAAATAACTTTTTAAACAGACCTGACAGAAACAGTACAGGAACACACACCCCTCTTTTCCATTTAAAATGGAAACCAGGAGAGGAAAGAGTCTTTCCAAAATTCACAAAGTTTATTTAGCCTGTTGCTCAAGAACTCCAGAATGTGAGCTGTAATTATTACATGACCCTGGAATGTTATAGTCACTCAAGATTGTGTAGGGATGCAGGAAAAAAGACACACTATTCTATGTATGTTCAAAAAGTGTAAATGAGATTTTAGCCTAGGTCTACAGATATGTATAGATAACCTACTTTGCCCTAAAGACTAGGCTGGCTGCTTCTTTGGTTTCCCCTCCCTGGACAAGCTACAGGTGATGCTGGGGCTCTATACGGGTCACAGGGGCAGGTGATAAACCAAAGCGAAACTGAAACCTGAGTCCTGGGTGGCATGTCCCCTTCAGAAAACAGTGGCCATCCAGAGCATTAAGTTCCATGGGACAAGCAGAGGCAGTCTGCAAGCACTGGCAATGACAGGTCAGTCCTCGTGGTCAAGAGCAAAAAGTAAGACACAAAATTAGGAGAAATGTCCTAGGTTGAAGGGACGCAGGAGAAAGGAGTCTTTCTTAGTCTGTGCAGCCCTGAAAGTGGTTGTCAGGTGATTGAGCCTATGTCAGCAGCACTGAAAACCAAGTAAGAACAAAGAATTCTACTTTTAAGGAATCGTATTCTGCATAAGTGTGTGCAGTGAGCAGTGTTAAGGGTTAATTAACAAGAACTTTCTGGTGGAGCTGTTCGGAGCAGGCCATGCCCTAGTACCACGGTGGAGGATGTTTTGCGGTTTAGCAGGCTGACGTGGTTAGCAGAATGAGGGCATTCCTGGCAGAGGAAAAGTATGTGCAAACTACGGAGCAGTGAAGCAGGATGATCTGTTAAGACAGTTACAAATCAGTGCTTGTGCTCAGTGTTGAAGCCGAAGGAGAATTGTTGAAGGATGGAGAGGTACATGGGTGATGTCTCATGGACCACTTAGAATGCCATGTGAAGCCATTCCCTCTGCTTCCTGTAAACCGCTGATTGGCAAGAATGTGGTGTAAGTGGAACCCCTCCAAAATGATAGGGCTGCTTTGAAAAATATTAAGCTCACCCATGGTTTTGTCAGCATTCGAAGTATTTGAGTGTCAGACTAAAATTTGGACTATATGACTTCAAAGATCTTTTTCCAGCTATAAGATACTTTATTTAGGCATAGTGGCCTTTCAAAATAAGCGTCACTTTTGTGGATGAGATGAGAAAGAAAAAGAAAAAAAGAAAACGAAATGAAAGAAATAATGATTTTTAGGAGCAGTTAAAGATAGTGAACAGTGGCACTGAAATGGACGATAACAGTAACAGGGGTGGCAAAGCTAACCCAAAACATTTTATCCTGCCTGCACACTCAAAAGTCTGCTAAGTGTTTCTCTCATTCGTCCTTGTTTCTATCATCCGAGATCATATAGACATCTGATAAGTCCCCATCCTGAAGCCTAGGTGGTTTTTAATAAAAGGAAAACCAGGTGATGTCACCTCTCTACCCTCAGTACTTTCATAGGTCCTTATTATTCTTCATGACCAAACTATTACACACGGGCTACAAAGACTTTGAAGTCTGCCCACAGCTGCCCCCTCAGTCTCGTTGGATACCAGATTCTGCTGTATTAGTGTCTCAACATTGGTACTATTGACTTGTTGGACTGAACAATGCTCTCCTGAGCATCCTGGGATATTTAGCAGCATCCCTGATCTCTAGCCACTGGGTAATACTCTCAGTTATGACAACAAAATTTTCTCTCCTGGTCTAGAGCTTTTTCCTCCAAGCACATGTTCCTACAAATTATCACACTTTTTCTCATTACAGAACCTCCAAACTCTCCACCTGCTTTCTCTGAAATAGTCTCTCTCTCCCCACCCCAACCCCAAATCATGGTCTAACATTGCTTCTGTTCAAGTGCAGTTATTGCTTCCTCCGTGGAACCTGCCCTGATCCACCAATCACAGAGCTGTAATAACAGCTTTATTTGGGCTTTATTTGTCGCCACTTGTTAATCACTGGGATCGTTGGAATAATTTCTGACTTCCCCTCCAGCCAGTATAATTCTTAAAAACAGGGCCCTTGTCTATTTTTATTCACCATTGTGTCCTCAGTACCTAGCATGATAGAAACTCAAACATTTATTTAATGAATGGATGAAAACTGAACAAAAATTGCAGTCATTGGGAAAGTGAAGTCAGACTTCCAGCCTCTTGAGACAACAACTATTTGCTGAGAACTGATTTTGCATTGAGCAGGATACTGAGCCCTGGGACCACAGTCAAGAATGATACATAGCCTTTGCTCTAGGAGGCATAGCCGTAGGAAGCAAATTGATTTGTAATTAAAAAGGGATAATACAGTATCCTCAGTGATTGGTGGTGGTCTGAACCACCTGAAGTTAGGTATATACAGAAGAGGTCCAAAGTCTGCCTATAGAATGAGAAAAGATTTCAGAGAGATGACTCTTGAACTCAGAAGTCCAGATGGACAAGGGTAATGGGGTATAGACAGGTATTAGAGCTGGTGTGACTGTGGTAAATCCATCACAACAATGCTACAGGTGTATAGCAATCCAGCCAGCTGAGAATCTCCACGCAGTTCTGAGAAATGAGCTTAAAGACTTAAGTGGAGATAGAGGCATGAGAACTTCTTGTGTAGGCTCAAAAATTTATACTTTGTCCTGAAGACACTGGGAGGTCATAGAAGGATGGCAGGCAGTGGTGTGAGTCAGATCTGCAATTTCAAATGGATAACCTGAATGTTTGACCGGTAGACAGGGAAGAACACAACTTCGTAACACAGGGTCTCATTAAAATTTTTTTTAAAAAAACCTTGAGTAGCTGTGGACCAGGCACATTAGTAAATTCTCAACAAGGAAAATCAGAATGCAAACTCAATATAAGTTCCAAAAGTGCAGAGACCTTGTTCTTACCAATTAGAGGACAGAGAGCTTATTGCAACCAGTGAGCCCTTCTAACCTCACTCCCATGGACCCATATTTATTGTTAATGCCAAGATATATATTGGAAGGTACAGGGATCAGGAGGCCAGCTCTAGGTTTCAAAGAAAAAGAGGCAAACATAGGCATTTTCTGGACACTGCAACATTCTGAAACCTGATGATTGAGTGTTTGTTTTCCCATTGTCTGCATTTCTGCCTAGACCTCCAACATGAATAATTGTCAAGGTTCTGCTAGGCCAAAGTATATTCCAGGGAAATTGGATCTGCAATTTTGCAGAATTTCACAATGCCTTTTTGCAGTTCTGTGTCAAATTGTTTGTTTAAATCTAGTTTATTTTACCTTCTTGGTCCTGGTTGTACTATCGGCTGAAATATTTATATCATTGCCTCTTAGGAGTTGTGCATTTCCCTTGTTCTGTGAAAAAATGTGCTGACCTGCTCTATGTGTATGAGTAATTGTTTTTATTTTAATTACTTGTGTGCCTGTGGAAGGAGACTGAGTTCTCTGGCCTCTTCTCTCCTTGACCATTTCTTGTCTTGCTTTCCTTAACTCCCTTTCATCAACGAAATTCTTGTGCTGGTCACCAGCAATGTCTTTGGAGACCATTTGAAGTTGACATCTTCATGCTAAATCCAGCCGTTTGAAAGTAGGAGTGGGAATCATAAAGGTAAATAAACATACCTTATTGCCCAATGCAGAAATCCCCCTCTCCCGGCCAGACTCCAGACACTGGGGGAAAAAAAAGCCCAAACACATTCTTGATGTTGTTCAAATCTTAATTTTGAAAACAAGCCTCCCTCACAAACATGCCCACATATTCCTTATTGCATATAGCATTCTACTCTCAACTCATGCCCTACGGACCTCATTCATTCATTCTTTCAACACATTGATTCAATATTCATGGTATGCCAAACAGTGAGCAAGACAAGCAAGTCTTTGCCCTCATAGAGTCCACAGTCTGACATGGAAAGCAGATAGTTCAGTGGTTATTGCCATCATGGGGGTGAGGGAGGGAACTCCCCAGGAGGGGATCTGTATGGTTTCAGGAAGTCATGGAAATTATGCCAGGGGAAGTGATACTCAAGTTGAGGAAAGAGAGGAATGGGTGGAGGAGACTAGCACCAGGGAGGATTAATGTTCTAGGTTAGAGTTGGTGTATTATTTGGTGAGAGATTCAAGTAGGGAGGTAAGGACCTGGAGGGTATTTTTTTAATATCTCATTTCTGCAACATGGTCAGACATACTTGTGTTCAACACCAGCTCCAACTCTTCACAGTTGCTTTTTCTTGAGCAAATAACTTAACCTTTCTAAGGCTGACTGTTGTTATCTAATTCATAGGATGGATGTAAAGGTGGAATAAGGAAGAACATGGAAATTGTTTACACTAGCTGATACATGGTGACATATTGGTACATATTAGCTCATGTTATGATTATCATTACTGTTATGTATTTTTATCTCATCTTCACCATGCTTTATTATCTTCTCCACTCTGTTTTTTGTTTGTTTGTTTGTTTTGTTGTTACTGTTTTGGCCCCCTCTAGTCAGGTGATTTGGAATCAACATCTTTCTGGTAGCTACCTGACCCTGGATCCCCTCTCTACCCACCTTCTCTCCTTCCCTCTCCATCTTTCTTTTTCTTTTCCTTAACTTCTCACTCCTGTGGTTAACATGCCACCATGTTTGGCCCCAGGAGCTGGACAGTGGATAATCTAAAATAATGGAGTCCCAGGTATTATTACTTCCATGCCAGGACCACATTAAGAATAAATTCTATGCATAGCTTAGTTGGAAATTGACATTAGCATGCTCCGCCACTTATGAGGGGAAAGGAACAGAGCATGAATTATGGATAAAATGGTATTTCTCATCTAGTTGTCAACATTGAAGAGACTTTTCCATTTAACTTTGGTAATGCTTCTCAATTTCTCTGTATTTGCATATTCATATTGCCATACCTGAAGTTAGTATTCATCTCCCATCCAGACTAGTGTGACGTCAAACCCAATGCCTTCATGTTTTTGTTCGAGCGTGCGCACTCTCTCTCTACCGCTCCCTTCCTCCCTCCTTCTCTCTCCCTGTCTTTCTCCCTTTTTCTCCCTCTTTCTCCCTATCCCCACCCTACCTCTCTCCCCCACCCCTCTCTCTCTGCTTCCAAACTGGCCTGCTCCAATCCAGCTTCCACTGAGATATCAGAATGTTCTTCCTATAATGTCACAGCGATCACTATGTATTCAGGTTTGAAAACCTTCAGACATGCTCTGTTTTTTGAATAATAAGTCTATCAGGACACTTTCATTGCAAGGAACAATAACAAAACATATCAAATTGAAAGGTAATGAGAATATATTGCTTCACTTACGTGAAAAATCAGAGGTGATTTGGGCTTTGGGTACAACTTGATCAGGACTTTAGCTCTGTTTCTCTGTTCCTCTCTCGGTTTCCCTCCAAATGTCAGTCTTGTTCTCTGGCTGGCTTCTTTCCTGCTGGCAAAATATTTCAAGCAGTCATAGGTATCTTATCTCCACATCACACCATCCAACTAGAGAGAGACATACACAAGCCAAGGATTTCTTCCAACTGTTTCATCTTAAGCTGTGGACCCACCTCTGAAGCAGTCACTGGCTTTAGAGAGATCTTATAAGCTGATCGCCTTAGATTTGTTGTTGTTGTTGTTTGTCTTCTTTTTCTTTTTCTTTTTTAAATTTTTGTTCTTTTTTTTTCTGATTGCCTTAGATTTGAGTTTAACACCATCTCTGCATTGAGCACTGTAGGAGGTATGTGAGGTTACTGTAACCTGTTAGTTTAAGGGATCTGGACCAACCTCTGGCCAAACAAAATGAACCATTGAAGTGGGGTGGCATACAATAGATGCCAGGAAGGCAAGCAATGATGCTACTCCCCCAAGGATGTCATCTAAGATGTGTCACAGTCTAGCTTCAATCCACAATTTCAATTTCCCATCGTTCCTATAATATATTAATCTTGTCAGACTGGATTAACTGTCCCAAGTTTCCAACTGTGCTTTTGCTCCAGGTTGACTTCTGGGTGGCCTGCCAAACTCCTGCCCTTCTCGGCACCAGGGAACCCTACCTATTCTCTAAGACCCACCTTGAATGCTATCTCCTCATGAATCCTGTGATATTTTCCAGCCTCTCTCTTCAGCTCTAGTGGAGTAAAAAAACATTGAATTCACAGTCATCCAAATTAGGTTCGCTTTCTGGACCTATCCCTTCTTTGGGGAGTGGCTGAGTAAGACTGCCTTGCTTCTTGGTCTTTTTCTAATCTTCCTTGAGGACCTAATTTCTCTGTCTTTCATTTTCTTATCCAAGAAAGTATCTATATTTTGCCTTGGGATATTTATCTATAGGTCAATAACATCACCTCTTATTTAAATATCTAAACCCTACTAAGTTAGATTTTTGAGCTGAAATTTTAGAAAATCTGTACAGCTTCTTATTTTGTCAAAGGAATAGTCAAAGAATTACAACCTAATAGCTTATACATTATTACTTCAATGCATAAAAACTAATGAAGGAAGGCTACAAAAGTTATAATTCACTATAAGTGTCAGGTATCAGTAAATATTTTTCTCTCATTTGTAAGTAAGTCTTGTTCTGCACAACACCTGTATTTCTGAGAAATCATTTGTAAATCAGATGTCATATTCTCATTTACATACATTTTAATTATAGAAAAGAACTGCATGGATTTTTTTTCAATTTTTAGTTGCCTCTAATATCTCAACTCCCTGTCAACTCTGTCAGTACATACAGATTGTCCCTGACTTAATGATGATTTGACTTACGGTTTTCTGACTTTCGAATGATGGAAAAGTAGTATGTATTCAGTAGAAACTGTACTTCCAGGTTTGAATTTTGATCTTTTCCTGGGCTAGGAATATGCTCTCTGGTGGTGCTGGGCAGTGGCAGTGAGCCTCAGCTCCCCGTCAGCCACACGGTCACGAGGGTAAGCCACCGAGACAATTACCACCATTCTGTACCCAGGCAGCCATTCTGTTTTTCACTTTTAATATGGTATTCAATAAATTACATGATATATCCAACATTTTATTATAAAATAAGCATTATGTTAGATGGTCTCTGCCAACTGTAGGCTAACGTAAGTGTTCTGAGTGCATTTGAGGTGGTAATGGCTAAGCTATGATTTTGGTATGGTGGGTGCATTAAATGCATTTTTGACTGACAGTATTTTCAGCTTACGGTAGGATATAGGTTATTAGGGCATAACACCATCCTGAGTTGAGGCAGATCTGTATTTAACTGAATCTCCTAAAGGTACATTTTAACTAGGCAAAAATACATTATGTTGTGTGAGTAATAATTACTAATTCATTAGTTTTGAAAGTTCAAGCTTTGCCTATGATGAGTTTTTATCATTGTTGGATGCTAGTATCTTGGCTTCCTTCCAGGATAAATAAAGACATAAGTAAATATTGACATGAAGGCGTTATGAGACAGAATTATAGTTCAAGATGTCAATTCCAGTTGTGAAGGACATTTTAAGAACTCGTGGTTGCCATTTATGTCAATTCCGAACATTAGAGATGTATGACTGAACAGTTTTAATCAGGCTTTTAAAAGTGTGAGAATTTATACAGTTTTTTAATATCTTTCCTTTCTCTGGACTACGCTATTCTTCTGGCAGTATCTAGTTCACCAGTAATCCTGGAGAGCAACTCAATATATAAAATCTGGTTCATGAAGGTCAGTGTAACATTGGGTTAAAAGTGCAAGACTGAAGGGTAACTAAAAGAACGTGCTCCCTTAAATGATGGAGACATAGAAAGGACACAGGAGTTGGTTGGAAGAAGTTCCCTTGTGGTCAAATCTGGGATGACTCAGGCAACAAAACAGAAAATGAGAGTACTGAATTATAAGCCATGAAATCCATAAACCTACACTAATATAATAAATGAACAAGTGAATGAATGAGTGAATCAATAAATAAAAGAGGAAAAGGGCCACATTCTTCCTTATGGTAGAGTGCATTCGTTTTCCATGGCTTACTGTAACAAATTACCACAAATTTAAAATATTAAAAGTGTGTATTTATATTAAAATTTTAAAAAATAATAATTCTGGAAGTTAGAAATCTGAAATGTGTTTCAGTTGGCTAAAATCAAGTTGTTGACAAGAGTGCATTCCTTTCTGGAGGCTCTGTGGGACAATCTATTTCCTTGCCTTTTCCATATTCTACAGACTTCTGCATCCTTAGGGAGAGTACCACTCCCCCTGCCCCTCCACAATGTCATTAAAGTCAGGAATGGTCAGTAGCATCTTTCTTATAACACTTCATTCTGACACTAAACTCTTCTGCCTCCTTCTTCCCCATTTAAAGGACCTATGTGATTACACTGGATCACCTAGATGATTTAGGATAATCTCCTTATTTTAAAGTCAGCTGATAAGCATGTATAATTCATTTGCACTCTTACTTCTTCCTTGCCATGTAACATTAGAATTCACAGGATCTGGGGTTTAGTATGTAAATGTCTTTGGGAGATGGTGTTATTATTCTGTCCATCACATTGAATTGCACATAATAAACATAAAAGGAGTGATGTAAATAGAAAATTATCATTTGGCAAAAACCATTATAATAATTATTGTCTGCATCAATAGGTACTATAGTTAGAGATGATGAGAAACAGAACATTTGAATGGTTTCAAAATGTCTCCCCACATGATGCTTACTGATTACAAATGGAGTAACTTTCCACTCATAAAAGTGACAGATACCACCATAATCAAGTAATTAGTGGGCTATATGTGTATAATTGGAGTTCCCAAAGGGAAGGAGAGAGAACAAAAAAATTGAAGACATGGTGACTGAAAATTATCCACATTTGATGAAAACCATAAACCCACATGTCTGAGAAGCACAACAAACCCCTAGCAGAATATGAAGAAAACTACACCAAAGCATATTATCATCAAATATCTTAAACCAGTGTTTAAAAAATCTTAAGAGCAATGGAGGGAAAAAACACATTATGCAGAATGTCAAAGATAAGTATAACACTGAGAACTCCTCAGGGAAAATGGAACTCAGAACACAACAAAGCAACATTTTTAAAGTACTGAATGAAAAAAAGTCAGTCTTCAACCTGGAATTTTATAACCAGCAAAAATACATTAAAAAATTTAAAGAAAATGAAGAATTTTACATACAAAAATAAAGCTGAAAGTACTCACCTGTAGCCAACTACCTCTACAAGAATTGTCTTTAAAAAGTCCTTTAAGCAGACAGAAAATAGTACCAGAGGGAAATTTGCCTCTATACAAAGACAACGCTGGACATGGCAAATACATATCAAACAATAAACACTTTTATTCTGTTTTATTAACTTTAATTAAAATGTAATTAAATGACTTTGGTTTCCTACCGAGGAGTAGCGGTGATCGTATTTACCTTACTTCCCTGGAGCTAAAAACAAGTAAAGAATATAAACCACTGGTTTTGAATACGTCAGGCAACAAAGCACAGTGGTCCTTCAGAGACAGGAAACAAATAATGTGAGTCCTGTAATTGTCACAGCTTGCTGCCTTGAGAGAGTTTCCAGACCTAGGGGCCGGGAAGTGGAACAAAGTCTGAGCCAAAAAAGACTCCCTGAGTTGAGATCGAGCTCAGAATCCCAGAATTCTAAGGTGGCTAGAATTTCCAAAACAAAGTAACAGAGAGTTAGCTACATCAAGACAGTGCTCTAAGCATATGCAGAGGATGCCCTCAATTTTTTTAGTTCAATTGTTAGGATGTTAATTCTTCCAAAATTAACCTAAAGGTTCAATGTGATCCACAAAACACTAGCAGGGATTTTTATAGACTGCCTCTAAAATTAAAATAGAAATGCAAAAGATCTAAAAAAGCTAAAATACTTAAAAAAAAAAAAAGAAGTATGGATGACAAACACTACTTACTAAGAATTGTTTTGAAGCTGGCATTTTTTCAGAACGCAAGTGTTGCTGATGCTTCGCCTCATAGCTTACTTCTTTTGAGCTCATGTGAGCCAGAGACATGGAGACATCTGTTTCCCTTCACGGGCCTCTTCAGTAGCAGTTTTCCTCCACAAAGTTATACTCCATGTTTCCAAATACATATTACCTTGTTCTAGTACTGCCTGTCCTCAAATTGTCTTTTTCTTTCTTTTCCATTCATGGGACTGCTAAGAAACATTGTAGATACCCTCAACGAAAAATATCGTGAATACCTTCCATATTAGGTAGATGGAAGATACGTAGATTGATTGATATTTATATAGATCTATTTATCTTGGGCAATTGCAGATGGTTGTTTGGAAAAGTTGTAATGTCTCAAAGCTGATAAGGATTATAGAAGTCATGGCCCACAGTCACCTGGAGAATGTATACCATTGAATTTGATTCTCACATAGTTGCTCAAGGTTTCAGTAATCATTTCCTGTAAAAAAAAATGAAACCATGAGATTGCTGAGTTTTTAAAATTTGATGTTACAATGATGATATGATTACTTTATATTTCCTTTATCACGTCTTCATTCCTTGAAGTATCACCTAAACATATCTTTGCTTTTGTATATTACTGTAGTTCAAACTTACTGCAATAATGGACAGCAACAGAAAATCTAAAATAATCATCTTAGTGGATGCAAAGTTAATTTAGTTCAGTTCCAGAAACATTTTTGAAACACTACTGTATTTCTGGCCCTAAGTTACAGACATAAATAGTAGTGGTTTTTCTCCAGAAAAAGAAACAGAATGAAAAGGAAATGCGAATGTTAAATTTCGTTGCAGTTTCTCCAGCCTTCAGGTGTCATTTCATGGTACCTCTTAATTTCAGGAGGTAATTGTGAGAACCAAAATGAACCAACACGAAATAATGCGGAAATGTGTGATCTCTTCCAGGATGAAAGCTGTATACTCTAGAATAACGAACATGGCTTTGGAAAAGACAGCTCTGGGTTTGAATCTTAGTTCCACACTTCCTCACTGTTGAACTTTGCCAATCCTCTTACCCTGGCTTGGCCTGTATTCTTACATCTCTAAGATGAGGATAATTACACCTCTCTCACAGGGTTGTTATGAAGGTAAAATGAGATAATCAATATTGAGCTCCCAATCCAGGGCAGGACAACCTGGTCAGTGTTCAGTCCAACAAATTCTCTCCCTCTCGAATGGAACAAGGGACTGTCTGAGAGGCTGCTGATCATCAAGTGAGGGGAGAAGGCTGTCAGCCGTAGAACATAACAATTTATAAATTTCTTATTTCACAACAAGCTCTGGGACATCCATCGTCCATGGAAATAAACAAACTCTGAGTCTGGGGCTGTTCCCAGCTGTGGAGTCCAATGCAAATGCACCTGAATGACTAACGTGTGTTGCAAATGACTCACCAAATCCTGACTGCAATCTGGGTCCATCTGCTGAGCAGGGCCAGCCACCCCACCCAAAAGGGGCCCATGAAAGCTTCTTCAGATCATCTCTTGGAAGGAGGAAACTTCGCTTGCTCTCAAAGTGTGTGTTAAGCAAAGCCCTCGATCCAGTTATTTATCAGACTGTGTTAAAGAAGCCGGCAAGTTTCCCCATGCATCTTTAGAGCTCATCAAGTTCCAATCCCTCTTTTAGCAAAACTGGCTTCAAGGAGGGGAGGTGTGCCTTTCCCAGGGTCGCACAAACAGACATCCAGATCTCTTTTTTGTTAATCTGACACATTTCTACTGTGCAATGTGCCATACTCAGCATTTGCTAACGTTTTTTCCCTTGGGAGTTAATAGGATAAGAATGGAATGAAAGTGATGGTGAACGTGTCCCAAATCTCTCCAAGACCCACCGAATATCTTCACATGCTAAGAATTTTTCTGGACTCCTGGACACGTGCAGTCTGATCCTTGGTTGCTAAACTGCCCACACATGGCTTTTCTGTCTTCATCTGCTGTGATCTTTTGATTCCTTCTTTGCAAGAATTCAGTTAAACAATGATGCAAATACATACTTCTTTCCACTCACTTCTCTTAGCAGATAATGCTGATCACTGAGTCTGGCCCTTGTTCTCACTGAGTCTGGAAGTTATCTAAAAGATTGTCTTAATACAGTCCTCTAAACAGCAAACACATGTAGGAAACATTTCCAGAGCCACTCACTGTGCTATCGTAAAGAGAGATGGACCTTCATTGGACAATGTTCTCCCTCAAAGCACGTGCGCGCGCGCGCACACACACACACACACAGATCTTGTATAATGATACATCTAGGGCTTTGGCACATAGTAGGTGCTCAGCAATTTATTGAATGAAAGACTGAAACAACTGAATAGCCATGGCAAATGTTAGACCCATTTTCCCAAATCACAGTTACTCTCGTAGAGAATCTCAGATGTAAAAGGGGCATTACTGATTAGATGGAGCATCAGAGATTCAGAGAGAGAATAACTGGACAAGATTTTTGTTTGGTGATCGTAATAAACACAGAATAATACATAGACTTTCAGTAGAAGGAAAATTAAAATGTCAGACATTGAGCAGTGGTGGGGAATCCCACAAAACTTCTCTCTACCTACTTGTCCCTAAAATCACCATGCTTTATGTGGATGTTTACTGGTGAATAACCCTTAGAACAGTGTCTAAAATGAAAGCGCACACACACCCACACTTTGGATCCTGCACAGCTAATTGTTTTCTCTGTAATTAATAAATACCAGGAAATGAGTTATCCAGTGTGTTTTGTTCCTTTTCGTAAGGCTTTGAAATATATATGTTTATTATTACTGTAATGTGCTTAAGTGAAAGTTTTGGCTTGCATAGCAGTAAGTGGAATTGGCTGCTCCTCTCACACTAAGGTGGATACAGGAATCATGGTGTCCAGGAAAAAGAGAGTGGGGGGGAATAGGTTTTTTGGAAAACGATGCTATTCCTTCTTTAATACAATGATGTTTATTGTCAAGCGTGGTCAAAAGCCAATGACTCATCTTTATAACAAAACTCGCAAAGGAGGCCTGGCTGACTCAAAGGTACACTGAAGACCTATGGCAGTAACTCTCTGGTTTTTCCATGAGAGAGCCTTTCCACACATCTAACACTGTTTTGTTATGTTTTATTTTGTTGTTTTTAAATTAATTCTGCTTAGAGAATTTTTTCCTGAATTTTTAGAGAAGAGGAAAGACAACATTTTAGGTAGAAGACCAACTATAGAAAGGAATGAGCAAGTTCTTACTGAAGTGGTTCAAAATGGGAAAGGGGAGTGAGCCATTGTGCTGGAAAGAGCACTAAGTTTGGGAGGTTAGCAACCTGGGCTCAGCTCATTCTATTTTTGGTCAGCCCTTCTTCTCAGGGGACCTCAGTGTTCCATCTGTAACACTGAAAGGATTTTGTACACCACTTGAAAACATCCTTTGGCAGTATCTCCTACAGCCGATTGTATGTATACTCTGATCCAGCAATTCTACTGCTAAGTGTGTACTAACAGAAACAAGTGGACATGTGCACCCAAAGATACACAGAGGATGACTTCTAATAATAAAACTGGGAATATCCCAAGTGTCCATCAACCCTAAAATGTGTTATATTCATAAAATAGAATATTATATAGCAATGAAAAGGAATGTGCAAAGTCATGTAAATGTTGAGGAAATATGCCAGGCATGGAAGATTTCCTGCTATATGATGCCATTCATGTACAGTTTAAAAATAGGCAAACCTAATTCATAGAGAAATGGTTTTGGGACTGTGTAGATCTTGTTTGGGACCTTAAGTATGCAGATTAATGGCTGTGGGGCTTTGGACATGCTGCGTTAGGTCTCAAAGTCTCAGTTTCCCCATCTGGCATATAAAACACTTAACACAATGTCTTTCATATTAAAAAAAAACCATGGAAAATCGTAGTTCTTGTTATTAGGATTCCAAACTCTGACATCCAGGTTTCCTTTGAGGTCCATTATTCTAAGATTCAATAGAAATTCCTAAACCTATTGCTCTAGGTCTTTATCATGTCCCCTATCACATACATTTTTCTTCTTTCTTCTTTTCCTCTGCCCATCCTCCTTGCCATTCCCCCCCCCACACTTTTTTTTTTAATTCCTTTCTCTCAGTGCTTCCATCTTCGTTATTTTTTATCCTTCTGTGACTCTGTAAGACACACCCCCACCATGGTTCCTTCTAAACCTCTTTCAACACAAAGGGAGTTGACTGAAATTTTCTCTATATTTCACTCTCTCAGTGTATCACTCTCCTGTTCTCCACATGCACAGTCATTAGTGTTTTTATGCTATAGTCCCATGCAGATTCAAGGCACAAGTGTATTGTGGCACAGATACTTCACAGCATGCAAGGAAAGGTAATAGCATCCTAATTTGACATTCTACTTGGACTGAAGTACTGTGAATCCTTCACTCCTCAGTCAGCCTGCTGCCTTAACCACCCCTCCCATCAGGATAGACCAAGTTTCCTAAATAAATGTTTATTTTTTTTCCTATTGGTCATGTGCACTGTCCTTCCTTGTTTTCCCCCTTGTGATAATTTACTGAGTTTTTATTCAACAATCTTTTTAAAAAGGATAAATCATGTCTTACATCTTTTTGGTTTAAATCTCTCCAACAAAGCCCAATGGAATTGGAATAAATCCTAAGTCATCACCGTGACCTACCAGGTCTCCCATGACTCTTCTCTGTACTCACCTACCCTCATCCTCTCCCTTTCTTGCAATGGCCTTATTTCTGTTTCTCACATACATTATTTTACTTAGACCCAACACAGGGACTTCGCACATGCCAAGCCCTCTATTAGAAAATTCATCTCCCAGAAGATTTCATAAATAGATCCTTATAATCGTTCAAATGCAAGTTATCACCTATTGAAAGAGCTTTTCCCAAGACCAGCCTGGCTAAAGTAACACTTACCCCACCCCAGTTACTACCATGTAACATTATATTTTCTTTACAGCAATTTTCACTAACCTCATTTACCTGCCTTACTTTTTTGTCATGTTTACATGCTTACTGATGTGAATGTTGCAGTGGGGAGGAGGTGTTAATGTGGTTTATAAATGATGCCAGTGTTATTAGTGGTGCAGGGAGTAGCTATTCAATAATAGTCTTTCTGTGGTCTGTGTTTTCATTACTCTACTCATGGTAGAATTCAATAACTCCAGGATCCAGTAGAAATAATCAGTGTGGGTAATAAAAAGGGTACAGCCTCAAACATCTTCCTCTTCTCATCTCTGATCTCAACATGATCATATTCACTAGCTTCCACTCACTGGATCAAGAATGAGAACTCTAGAAAATTTCCCCTCTTCCTTACAGCCTTTAGTATGATTTGAGCAAAGGATTTTCTAAAAAAGACAACTATTCATAGCAAGTTTCTAGAATATTAATAATGAACACCAACAACTGAGTTCCAGCCAATTAACTTCTCCCTTGGTGTATCTTGGATAAAATAAAAATACATTTTTGGTGTTTTGTATTTGTTTGGTTGTGTTTATTTATATTCTAATCCCAAGGAACCCAAGTACTGGCAACAACAGCACTGAGAGATGACAATTTGCTGCCTGCAATCAGAAATACATAGATGCACCACGAGTGCTTAATAAGTATATGCACCCCCAAAATTTGAAGTTCTTTAAAGACTTTTCAGTGCTGTGTTTACTGAATGCCTACTCTTAGGCAAAGAATGAATATGTTAATTTCTCCAGACCCTCTTCCCTTTCTTAAAAGCATACTTGGGTTTAGAACAAAACAGATTGGCATTGAAATGTAGTAAAAATATTTTGGAGTTTGATCTGAACTCAAGTCTTGGTTCAACGTTTAGTAGCTGTTTGACATTGACAAATTATTTAACCTCTTTGGGCCACAGTTTTCTCAGTAGTACAATAAGACACAACACCTGCTTTGCTTTTTATTTGCTTGATTACTAAAGGATGTAAATGAGTTTATTCAATCCTTGGACATTCAATAACTGTTACTTCTCTTCATCAGCCACAAGACGCCAGAAAAATGGCCTTTACTTGGAATGTAGTCGAATGAAGGACTTAGGTCTTTTTGTTGCCCCTTGAAGAACACGGTTGCCCTACACAGGTAACTGCAGTTCTTCTGCGGTCTGTCTGGAGAGTATTGATCTCAGCTGAACGAAGCCTGTGGTGTAAATATGCACCCACTGAGGAGTAGGATGCATTTACAAACGATTATGCAAATATGGCCGCATGTTTTCCTCCATACCTGACCACAACACGACTGCAGGTTAATCAATGTGGACAATGTTGGCAAATGGAGAATTTCATTCTGTTCTTCCTGAGACATAAGAATTACTGTCTGATACTGAGTCTCAGTTCAACTGTATGAGTGGCGTGAAGATGAGGGCTGGCTGATTGATCTCTGTTCTACTTCAAATAATTATCCCTCAGAGAATCTAAGCAGTTAAACATATCTGGGGTGATGAGGTGAGGGTGACTCAAAGGAAGTTTATAAGCATGTGTTAATCCATGGTAAATATTAATTGAAATACTCAGTCTGTTATTCTATACTGTCTGTGAAAATCAGCCTCCTAGGGTCTATTATCTTTTCTCTCTTAAATTTCCATGTAAGTTTGAATCCTGCCCTGTATGTAGTCAAGAGGTAAAATATCCTTCTACAACTTTGAATTTTGTCATCATTGGTCAGGTACAGTTGGAGAAGGAGGAGCCATTTATATTCAAATCTAAATGTATTACTACATATATTATATCCAAATAGAGATTATATGTATTATATATATCATAAATATCATATATAATATCCAACCTATTGAGTGACCAAGTGACCATGCAGAGGTCATTTCATTTCTGTGAGCAAAAGTTCTCTCATTTGTACAATGGGAAAAAATTATATGAAAGTTGTCATTTAAGGGTAAAATACTCTGAAATTTAAGGGACTATTTTCATAAGTATTATTTCTATTGAAGGCACGCTCATGTATTTGGATAAGAATTTGAATTTTTTCATTCTTTTTTTAGCAAATTTTTATTGAGTACCTGTTTTAGACCAAGTTTAATTCTAGGTTCCTGGGATAAATTGTTAAACTAAAGATACCAAAACCACTGCCTTCATGGAGATTGCATTCTAGCACAGGGGCACAGATAACAAATAAATTATACATATATAGATATACATATATAATTTATTTGTACATGCACACACATACAAACCACATGGTGTATGGTACTGTAAGTTTGATGGAAAAAAGATTGAACAAAGTAAGATGATATTTGAGCCACAACTTAAATGAGTAAATTCCCTGACTATATAAAGCTGTGGATTAAAGACCAAGAGAATATCTGTATTGAACATACCAAATTCTCTGAGTCTTTGTTTCTCCCTGTCTAGTAATAGAACTTCCAATTCCTTTAAGACAAGTAAACAGAATTTTTACACTAGAGAAAATATATAATAAATCAAGTCATATCAGTTATGGCTTATGTAGGAAAAAAGAGAGCATATGGGACTAAGAGCTGCAGGATCTCTGGGTTCTGGTCTATCTCTGCGTGTAACTAGCTCAGAAACCTTGGGTGAAAACTAACCTGAATTTCTCTGTCTCTCAATAGCCTTTTTCTTCAGTACCAGGGTAATTCCTTTCTACCCATCTGAAAGATTTCTATGAGGAACAATTTGAGGGTACATAATTGCACCATGAAACATGTAAAAATCCTATATGGAAACAAGATGGTTTAAGATAAATTTTGCCTTTCTCAGTAGATTGTAAGCATAATGCTTTATTTGCCTGAAAAGATCTCAGGTATAATAATCTGCATCTTTTCAGTGAGTGTCTTTTAAGTTTACTATTACAAGTACAGAAGCTCCTCTACTTAAGAACTTTCAAATTATATGTGTTCATAAGGTTTTTTTTTTTTAAAGCTGCTCCACCACAAGCAGATGAAACAGTCATATTTTTATTAGTTTATGTCATGCACTGTTCGACGTAGCACACTTTAACATTTTATGATGAAGAAAGCCAAAATGCAGTCATCTTTGGATATATATTTTAAAAGTTGACAAGAAACAGTAAGATTCAGAATAAATGCTGTCAACATCTCTGGTTCTCCTGTAAAACTTCACTTTACATAGCAGTTTAGCAATATTTTGGACATGCAGTAAATGGACTTCTGTACAACTGCTTAGGATCTAACCTTTTCTAAAAGATCCATTTATGCTCACTTTTATGACTATTGTGGAAATCATGGACTTGCAGAAATAAGTACTATTTTTAGGTGTATGTACTAGGCTGAGTAACAGCTCCCCCAAGATGTCCACGTCTCAATCCCTGGAACCTATGAGTAGTACCGTGTACGATAACAGGGATTTTATAGATGTGGTTAAGTAAAGGATCTTGAGATGGAGAGACTACACGGCATTAGCCAGGTGGGCTCTAAATATAATCACAATGGTTCTTATAAAAGGGAGGCAGAAAGAGATTTGACCGCAGAAATGGAAGAGGAGAAAGTGATATGATGATGAAACAGGTTTAAAGATGCTATGCTGCTGGCTGTGAAGCTGCAGGAAGGGGCCATGAGCCAAGAAATGCAAGAAATGCAGCTCCTGAGGCTGGAATAACCAAAGAGATGAATTCTCCCCTGAGAGCTTCCCAAGGGAACACAACCATGCTGGCACCTTGGTTTTGGCCCAATTAAACTGATTTCAGACTTCTAACCTCTAGAACTGTAAAAGAATAAATATGTGTTGTTTTAAGCTACCAAGTTGGTAATACTTTTTGACAAAAACAGTAGGAAATTAATGCAATGTGAACCTCAAATCATTGGCAACATCCCCCTAGGAGATGCAGTTTATTAAGTCAACATTGGGTTATACTCTGTTAAACGAGTTTCAGACTCACTGGACCCAGACTCTTGAGAGCATCTGGTTCATCTTCAGTATAACAGAGAGCAGAAAAAATTTTTGTTTTGGAAGCAGATGAAACCAGATTAATATTCTGCCTTTACCTAGAATAATACTATTTTCAATAGATTGCTTAATTTCTCTGGGCCTCAATGTTTTTATCTGTAAAAGGGAGCTGATAATAATACCACAAAACTTAGGTCAAGATGAAATGAAATAATGCATGCTCAGCACTTAGCATAGATTTTTGGCATGTATTATGTATCAGGAACATATTAACTGTTGTTGATTTTTTTCTTAATCACAGCGAACACTGAGCCAGGAGGCAGTAATCTGTTAGAAAGATCAACTTCTTCTCTAGACACAACTAAGTCGCTACAAACACTAAATGTAAAATTGAAAATAAAAAGAAAACAATATTGAATATTTATATTATTGATACGTTGGTTAGAAGCATCTGTCCAGATGGCCCAGTGCTCCTTCTTCTCACTTTGCCCCTGTGTGTCACTCTAAACTCCAGTCCCATAAGTGCCCATGCAGAGGCCAGGTGACCACACCTGTGTTGAAGTGTGCCTGTCACCTGGGCGAGAATTATCATTCAGTGTTAGATACCTGGGCTTTATCACTGACTAGAAAAGTGACCACTGAAGAGTTATTTTCCATTATGTGACTCAGTTGTGAAGTTTCCTACATCATTGGGCTCTCTTAAAGGTTCAGTGCTATTTGAATATATAGAATTTAGGACCATAGTAAAGGACAGTGGCTAGAATATAATCATTGCTCAAAAAATGAACAATAATAATCATGAGACACTGGGAATATAAAATCAATTAAAATTGAATAATCTACTCAAGGACTTTATAAGTCCAGATGTTAAACTTTGAGTTCTCACAGTAAATAGATGGATTGATAGAAAGACGTTTGGATGGATGGATGGATAGATATATAGACAGATAAAAAATACTGTAAATGGCCTATGATCTACATCAACTCTGTCCGACAGAAATATAATGTGTACTATAGATATCATTTAAAATTTTCTAGTATCCACATTTTCTGGTATTCACTAGTAGAAATATAATGTGTACTACATATATCATTTAAAATTTTCCATTATCCATATTAAAAAAGCAAAAAGAAACAAGTGAAATAATTTTAATAATACATATTATTAACTCAGTATATCTAAAATAATATTTCAACATGTCAAATATTTTGCATTCTTTTTAAATATACATTGTCTTTGAAATCCAGGGTATCTGCCCTTAAATAAAGTGAACAACCCCTTTGGTTTCTCTGGGATTATCCAGATTTTAGCCCTGGAAGTCTTCATCCTGGAAAACCCCTCACTCCTGGCAAACTGAGGCAGTTGGGTACCCCAGTCTAAAAAAGCACATCTTAATTTGAACATTAAATTGTAATCAGAAATAGCTGATGTATATTTAGATTTCATCAAATTCACAGTTGGTAAAGGGGATTCACAGATCAAAGTTCTTCAAATGTACCTGAAAGATTTTCAGTAGTTGAACTGGACACCCATTGTTAAATTTAAATTTAAATTAATTAAAATTAATTACAATTTTAAAATGTAGTCCCTCAGTCTTGGTAGCTTTAAATGTTCAAATAATGGCTACTACATTGATTGGGCAATATAATTCTCTTGTTTAAAATTACACATCAAATAGTCTATGCCTTCTGGAGATTTATTCTAGATTTTTCGAGTGTCATCCCAGAACTGAGCTGGGGGATTTATTATTGTACTGTATATATTACTGAGTATTACATTATTACACAGCATCCTGCAGAGATGTGACCACTGCTTTAAAGATGTAATATGCACTGCAGCTTTATAAAGAGTTGGCTTAAAAAATGTTTGTTTGAAAAAAAAAATGTTTGGAAGGAATGTAGTGACAAAGGCAGAAATGTAAAGCAGCAGTAAATGTAAGCTATGGGGGGAGGAAGTATAAATAAGGCATGTGGATATTCATTCATTCTATAGTGGAATTGCCAACATTAAGCCAAGAGCCAGGAGAGCTAGCTCTGTGATGAGCATGCTAAAGACCAAAATAAGTCCTCTTTTTCCTTCTGACCTGACTTCACATCTCTAGCAATATCATGGGCTGAGCCTTCAGAGACCTACAGTTACTCTGAACACAAAGAGATGCTGTGTTAAGTATAACAACAATAACAATATACTAATAAATAGCTAAGACTGAAACAAATTCTGAAGGATAAGAATTAAGAGATAGATCTAAGCCAAATGCATGTGCTTTCAAGTTAATGCAATGGTGGCTTAAAAAGGTTATAGACAAGATAAAAACTGAACTCTCTGTAGACACAGGAAGTATGGAGTTATGACTGCAGGAAACTGGGAACTCTATACGCTAGACATAAAGTCAGGACCCTGAAAGATTACAGAATTCATGCAGCAAAAAAAAAAAAAAAATCTTCCTACAAGTCCAATAAAGTGGCAATAGTGCTCATCTTCTGCCTATGCTCATGAGAGGAAAAAAAGTGCATCTACAATGAGAAATTGAAAAACCTAGCATGTGCCATACATGCATTTTGGGTCAGAATTTATGTTAGTCACATGGAGTAGGGATCTCAAGGAGGGAAGTAATGAAAAAAACATTCTTAAACCCCATGGTTTTGGCAGAAAGCTATAAAAGAAACCACACTGTGAAGACACTTCCAAAACCCAGAGGACATGTGCCTCCCATTGACAGAGGGGATAGAGTGTGGGGGGAAGACCACCACGAAAAATAAACACATAATCCAAAAATACAAATTACTTGAGGAAATGATCTACCACGTGGGAGATCAACAGAAACAACAAAGCATAAAATTAATACCCCAAGACAGTGAAATTACAGAACATAAGAAAGAGGCTATCAAATAAATACATTTTAAATGATTAAAGAGAACATAGAAGGAAACAAATTAAAATGGAAGAACAAGAAACTATCAAAAATGAATAATGAGGATTAAAAAAACAGATACTGTAAAAGAAAAAATATATATAAAATCTTAAAGTTTTAAAAAAATCAATGTATGGGCTAAATAGATTAGTCATAGATGAAGAGAGAAGAAAAGACCTGGAAGATTAAAAAAGGTCAGCCTGCCTGCCTAGATGGAAGCACAAAGATATAAATAGATGTAAATAAAGAAGAAAGAGGTTAAGAGTTATGGATAATTAGAAATTACAGTATTTATATATTATACATTATATATATATATATATATATATATATATATATATATATATATATATATATATATATATATATATATTATTAACAGCCTAAAATAATATGTGGCAGATAGAAGGTACTCTAGGAAAAAAAAGTGAAAGTTAAAGAGGTAATAGCTGTAAATTTTTCAGAACTGGAGAGAGTTATAAGACATAAGCTAAAGAAATACAGCAAGTCCTCAAGAGGAAAAATCAAAATAAACATGCACTTAGATACAACATAGTGACACTGTAGACACAGTCAAAGTCTTATAAAGAAAACAAAGGAAAAAAATACCTAAAACAAAAACAGAAATTAGATGTTCAGTAGACTTAGCTTCAATAGAGACTAGAGAATGAAATAATACATTCAACATGCCAAAGTACAGTAATTTTATGACATCGTTGTCATTGAAGATTGATAATAAATTGAATACATTTCAGCAAAGACTGAAGATACAAATCATCACACAAAGTGTTGCTAAAGATTTTATTTCAGAAAGTAGCAAATTGTGTGGAGAAGGAATTAGAGATGCACAAAAAATAATGAGTAAAGAAATTACTTGATATGTAAGTAAATCTAAATAAACAGAAACAAAAATGATAATGACCAAAGTGAGATAATTAGAAATAAGGTGAAAAGAAAGCATTGCAAAATTATAACATGAAAGATTAGGGTGACTTGAATATGAGTAAGATAAAATATTCTAGGCTCTTTGAATTGTTTGGTGGGAATTTAGAGGTTTGATAAACTGTAGACTTTATTGTTATATATGTATTTTAACATTTTAAAAGAAAATACTAAAAAATAGAAAGCTTTATACAGTATATATGCATACATACACTATACGCACACACACACACACACACATACACATACCTTCAAATGAGTAGAGGAATTAAAAGAATAAACAAAATTTTATCAATCCGAATGAAGGCAGGAAACAAGGAAATAACTAAAGACAAAGGAAAAGCATTTTACATCCAGAACACATGGTAGAATGACAGACATGAACTAAAAAAGTCAATAATCACCATTAATGTGACAATATTCATTTCACCTGATTAAGGACAGGAATTCTCAGATTGGATTTTTAAAATGACAGTTAAATATTGTATATAAGAAATTCAAATAAAACAAAAAAATAGAGAAATGTCAACAATAAAAAGACAATGAGATAGACGAGGCACATAGATCCAAAATAGAGCTGGAATAAGGAAATTCGTCTTACACAGAAAGCACTTTAAAGTAAAAAGCATTTTTAGGGATTAAAAAGTGCACTAGTTAGCAATAAAGAGATAATCCCACAAAATAAGACTCTTGAATGTGTGTGTCCTTAACATCATAACCTTAAGTGTATTACATAATAATTAACATAACCACAAGGAGAGAATGATGTATTCATCGTTACAGTAGGAAATTTTAATTTGCTTCTCTCAGAAACTGGTAAGCAAAGAAGTGAAAAGAATAAATAAGCATATGAAATGTCCTTAAAGAATGTCCCATAAACTATGATACACAAGAGTCCAAAGCAAATTTTAAAGACCTGATATAAAAAAAAAGAAAACATATCATGTGACCACACTGCAAGCAAAATAGAAATCAATAACAAAAAGATAACCAAAGTCCTTCTCATACATTTGGGAGACTAAAATTAATTAAATTATCAATTAATAATGCATAATGGAAACTGAGATATTTAGATCTAAACCACAGTGACAACAGGCATTAATGAATCTTCTGTGATATGGCTAAAGCAGTGATTAGGGGAAAATTTGTAGTCTGTTAACAAAAGATTAAAAATAAGTGAGATGGAAGCAACGCGCCATTTATGACAACATGGAAGACCCTGGAGGTCATTATGCAAAGTAAAATGAGCCAGATACAGAAAGACAAATACTGCCTGATCTCACTTATATATGAAACCTAAAATGGTCACCTCATAGAAGCAGAGAAGAGAATGTTGGTTGCCAGGGGCTGAAGATTGGGAGAAAGTGAGATGTTGGTCAGAAAGTACAAAGTTTCAGTTATAATATGAATAGTTCTGTGGATGTAATGTACACAATGATAACTGTGGTTAACAATACTATGTTGTATTTGCCAAGAAGATGGTCGTTAAGTGTTCCTACCACAAAAAAAAAAAAAGAAAAGAAAGAAAAAAGAAAATGGTAATTAGGTATAGTGATGAATGTAGTGATTGGTAAATATTTCACAATCTATACATATATTGAAATATCAGATTGAACACCTTAAATATATATAATTTTTGTTAATTATATCTTGATAAAACTAAAAACAATAAATAAGATCACATTGCATTAAAAAATTAGAAAAAAATGCAGAAGAAAGTAAGTAAGAGCAAAGCGTAAGAAAAATGAAAACAAAGAAACAACTGATGTGATTTTATCCTTGAAAGGACTAGAACTAAAATGACCTATGAAAAAAGAGGAAAAAATTGGATACATTTCGAACAAATAAATGACCAATTTCAACCCTCATCACACATCACACACAAAAAACAACTTGAAATAGGTAAGACACAAATACAAGAACTAAAACTATAAAAGTTCTAGAAGAAAATCTAAAGGGAAATCTTCATGACCTTGGATTGAATAAAGAGTTCTTAGATATAATACCAAAAGCATGACCCATAAAAGAAAATTAATTGGACTGCATCAAAATGAGAATTTTTTACTTCAGAAAAAAGATGATGAAAATGAAAATGCAGGTTACAGACTTGGAGAAAATATTTGCAACCTTATATCATAAAAGACTTTTTTCCCAGAATTTTTTTTAAAAACCCATGTAACTCAATAATAAGATGACAAATAACCCATTTAAAATGGGCAAAATATTTGAATAGACATTTTATCAAATAAGATAAACAAGTGCCAAATAAGCACAGGAAAATATACTCAACATTGTAAGTCGTTAGGGAAATACAGGTGGATACCACTGCACACCCAGTACGCTGTCTGTGATCAAAAAGACAGGCAATAATAAGTGTCAGTGAGGATGTGGAAATCTTCCTATGTTGCTAGTAACGTAAAGTGGTGCATGCACTTTGGAAAACAGTACAGCTATTTTTTTAAAAGTTATATATAAACTTACTGTATGTCTCAGCAATTCTATGCTGATATACATACTGAAAAGAAATACAGACATTTGTCACAGAGACTCGCATGTGAACATTCATAATAGCATTATTAATAACAGCCCAAACATGGAAGCAATGGAAATATCTATCAACTAACTAGTGAATGGAGAAACAAAATGTGATATATCTATGTAATGGAATATTATTAAGCAGTGAAGAGGAATGAATCATTGATACATGATACACGCAGATAATCTCAAAAACATTATGCTATGTAAAAAAAGCCAGACTCAAAAGACCACATAGTGTATGTTCCATTTACATGAAATGTCTAGAAAAGGTAAGCCTACAGAGAGAGACACAAAAGATCTTTTTGGAGTGTTTGAAATGTTCTAAATCTGGATTGTGGTAATGGTTGCACAATTTCATAAATTTACTGATAACCATCAAATTGTACACTTAAAAAGTGATGAATTTTTTTGGTATGTAAATTGTAAGAGCTATTAAACAAAGTCACAAAAATGCACACTGTAAGGGGAAGGATAATCACATTTGAGTTTACATAATCTGTGAGTACATTCGGCCCTCCCTATCATATCCTCAGGTTCCTCAACTGAGAGACCAAACGTGAGTTGAATGCAGATTAAATTTGACTATAATGCAAATTATTTAATATTCATTTAATTTGATATACATTAAAACACAAACTACTGTATAAAGCTCCCAGAGAAAATACAGTGATATGGTGGCATTCTTGAGAATTCTTAGCTCCCATGTTTCTGATACAGAGAGGCAGAATGGCACAGTGGAAAAAAGATTTGGAATTACCATAGTCCTCCCTTATCTGAGGTTTTGCTTTCTGAGGTTTCAGTTATCCATGGTCAACCGTGATGTGAAAATATTACGTGGAAAATTCCAGAAATAGACAATTCATAATTTTAAATGTTGACATTCTGAGTAGTGTGATGATATCTCAGGCCATCCCACATCATCCAGAGTATCCCTTTATCCAAAGTATCCCCATCCATTAGCCACTTAGTAGCCATCTAGGTTATCAGATCAACTGTTGAGGGATCACTGGGTTTGTGTTCAAGTAACCCTTATTTTGCTTAATAATGGCCCGGAAGCACAAGAATAGTGATGCTGGCAATTTGAATATGCCAAAGAGAAGCTGTAAAGTGCTTTCACTAAGTGAAAAGATTAAAGTTCTCGACTTAATAAAGAAAAAAAAAATCTTATGCTGCGGTTGTAAGATCTACAGTAGGAATGAACCTTCTATCAAAGAAATTGTGAAGAAGGGAAAATAAATTTGTGCTAGTTTTGCTATTGCACCTCAAACTACAGAAGTTATGGCCACAGTGCGTGATGCGTGAAAAGTGCTTGGTTAAGATGGGAAAGGTATTCAGTTTGTGGATGGAAGACTTGAACGGAAAACAGATCCCAGCTGACAGCAATATGTTGTGCCAAAGTGTGAGTCTGTACAAAGACTTTAGCAAGGGATCTCCTGAAACCAATGGCACCAAGCCAGTTACTGCAAGTAAGAATAGTTACATAGATTCAGGAGTAGGTTTGGACTGGAAACCTTAAAAATTACTGGAGAGGCTGCATCTGCTGATGAAGAAGCTGCTAACACAGTGCTGAAACCATTGATTAAGGAGAGAGGATACAATCCGAAGCAAGCTTTCAACTGTGATGAAACCAGATTCTTCTGCAAGAAGAACCTTTATTCACAAAGGAGGTACCAGAGCATGAGACATGGAAGGACAGATGAACTCTTACATTACATTCTCACAGCATCACAAGAAGAAGGGTAAGTGAGTACAATATAAAGGATGTTTTGAGAAAGAGGCCACGTTCATACAACTTTTATTATAGTATATTGTTATAATTGTTCTATTTTTATTAGTTTTGGTTATAAATTTCTTACTGTTTCTAATTTATAAATTAAACTTTGTCATAGGTGTGTATGTATAGGGAATAACAGTATATATATAAGGTACAAATATCCATGATTTCAGGCGTCCCCTGGGGGTCTTGAAATGAAAGTCTTGAGGATAAGGGGTGGAGGGGGTCTCAGCCATAACATTTAAGTGCTGTACAAGTTGTTGATTACCTGAGTCTCATATTGGTCTCCTATAAAATGGCCTAATACCATTTTGATACTGAAGATTAAGTGATGCCATGTATGGATTAAATCTTTTGAAAACTGGAAAGTCCTGTATAAAATAGTAAATGGCAATTGCTAGTGTATTTAAGTAACTGCTATGTGGTTTTTTTTTTTAATTTTTAAGCATTTTATGTTGTGTTATCTAATTAAATGTTAAAAAAAACTGTGAGATAAGTAATATCTCCATTTTACAGTGAGGATAAAGAGTTACTGCTCAAGGTTATTAGACAATGCAGAGCATGGTACTGAGTCTTCATTTTAGATATTTTTAACTGTGGTTGCTTTTTCCTTTCCAATGTCATAAATCATTCTCTCCACCTCCAGTCTCTCCTTACCTCCATCTCAGACTTTACTGTTAAACAGAAATCCTCAAAATGTTATGGCTATCATGTAATTTTCTTACCCATTGGATTTTAGTCTGTCAAGATTAAAAGGAACTTTAAAATCCACTTGGTATAATGCCCTCTCTGAAATACAAAATCTCTCGTTTCTAGAATTCTACGGTTTTGTGACTTAATCTGCTTTCACTAAGGCGGCATTGGTTGATAATCAGTTAGCTGGTTCAGAGAGGGAGAGGACTGATTATGATGGAAGACACCAAGCGCCTACCAAGTGGTTCTGTAGACAGGGAAAACCCTCTCTCCTTGCACCTTCTTCACCTAGATGAGTCCTTACCTTCCAGGTCTTAGTTTAGTCTTCCCTTCTTCCAGGAAGAGTTCTCTCACAGCCTAAGGTGGGCTCCTCTGACATGAGGTCCCGTAGCTCTCTAACTTGCCTTCATAGCCCTAGGAAGTGAGTAACTAGCTAATCAGTCTATAATCTGAGTTCCAATGGGGAGACTGTGATGGTGCCACTCACCATTTTTGTCACCGGTACCTACCATATAGTTCCTGAAACACAGAGTGATAAATAGTCATTGAATGAATGGATAAGTGAATGAGTGAATGAAAAGGACAGACTGATTTTCATGACACCTTTGTCAAAAACCTTGGGAACTCTCAATTATTATGTGCTTTCTATTACCATGCTAAAAGCTTTACAAACACTGCTTCTAGTCCTCAGAGCCACCCCAAGAGGGAGAAATTTATGGTCCCATTTAATGGAAGAGAATGCTGAAACTTATCTAGGCAAGTGGCTTGCCAAGATGCTGCACCATGTGTAAGACATACACATTATGGCACAAGCCATCAAAGTTTACATCAAGAACACGGATAAGCTGCCAAAAGCATTTCACCATAGGAAAAAAAAAAACTTTTTCTGGTAACCACTAGGCTATTGCTTTGATAGGTATGACAAAGTGGTGTTTTTAAACTTAATGTCACTCTTATTTCACATTTTGAGAAATACTAATTTATTATCCCTTGTAACTAGAGGACCTATGTGTCTTGCTTTTCTCCAGAAGGTCTTGGTTTACATTTTTGTCCTAGTGTAATTATTAGTAGCATTCTCTTTCACTCTCAAAAGCATCCCCCTTTAGAGATAGATTATATAGCCAGCCTATTTAACATGCCTCTAGCCTTTATCAAAACCCTAGAGGCATATCAGGTTCTCATGAAATAACCTGAATAACATTTTGCTAAGTCAGGCTTTAGAGGTTTTTATTCTCTCTCTCTCTCTTCTCTGCTCCCCTCAATTCCAGTCCCCCCTCCATCCTTTATCTTTCCCCTCCCCTCCATTCTTCCATGCTTTTGGATTTATAGAAAGCCAGCAAGCAGGTGAACTGTAGGATTCTTAGGCCTTCCCATGCCCAGATGTAATAAGGAAACTCAGGCTAGTTTCAGAGCTGTGTCTACATGTTGAAGAATTTTGGATTTGTTTCATTTCAGATTCTATAAAATCCCAAATATATTTGACCAAACACTCTCTCTTAATTTTGAAACCCCAGGTGCAATTTAAGGAAAACTTAATCCCAGGATTTGATTCACAAAACGTGATTTTTCTATAGGATATTTGATATCTTCTCCTAAAAATTACATTTAAAAATGTTTTTCTTTCCTTTCAAACACCAGAAGGTTAGAGTTGATAGATTTTTGTTTTAAAAAATACAGACACCAAATTCTGAGAATTCTAAATATGAATAAGTATATTTGAGCTTTGTAGGCTGAGGTACAGCCATATATGTTATCTGAGTTTAGATGTGTTTTATTTCTCTGCCACCCCCCCACCCAATTCTCTATCTTCAATTCAGTTTATTTATATATATATATATATATATATATATATATAGAACAGTTTTTATATATGTATATGTATATATATATAACACTACTACCAAACAGTGTAAGTTAATTACAGATCTATGCTTTTAGAAAGTCTTTTTGCATTCTTTTGTGTTTTATAAAAGTTTCTGAAATATACTTTTTTTCAGAATTTGTGCCCTAAAGCATTTTTTTTCTTACTTAAACCTTGAGGTTGACATTTTTTTTTTTCTGCATAGTCTTTTATTGACTCACTGGATGGGGAAGGTGTTTGGGCACTTCACACCAAGGTCCTATTTCAGAAAACAATGGTAACTTACTTTTTTAAAAAACAGTTTTAGATTTACATAAAAATTTCAAAGATGGTACAGAGAGCTCCTGTATATCCTTTACCCATTTTTCTATTGTAAACATCTTTCGTTACTAGGATGCATTTGTCACAACTAAGGAACTAATGTTGGTACATTACTGTTAATTAAATGCCACCCTTTATTTGGATTTCACCAGTTTTCCTTAGTATCCTTTTCCTGTTTCGGAATTCCATCTAGGATACCACATCACATTTAGTTGGCAAGCCTCTTTACATGACTCTGCCCTGTGACAGTTTCTCAGATTTTCCTTGTTTTTGATGACCTTGACAGTTTTGAGGACTACAAGTCAGGAGTTTTGTGGGATGTCCTTCAGTGTGGATTCGCCTGATGTTTTTCTCATGGTTAAGCCAGGGTTAGAAGTTTAGAGAGGAAGACCTCAGAGATGAAGTGCCACTCTCATCATATCACATCGAGGGTGTACACAATCAACATGGTTTATCACGGAGGACGTTAACCTTGATGACCCAGCCTGCATAGCGTTTGCCAGGTTGGAAATGGATTGCTTTTCAACCAGCTTTTCTTTAATATTCAGGGAGGCAACAAGGCAGAGTTTTGAGGTGTCTGATCTCAGGTCAGGAAATATAAATTCTTAATCCTGGCCCTCCCTCTGATTTCCTGTGTCACTTTACTTCTGTGGGGTTTAGGGAAAACACTGAAAGGAGAAGGGAAACCTTCTGAGGTCTTATTTCTTAGATTCTATGTTACCAGCTTTTATTTTTATTTCACTTTATCAGTCAGAGTCCCAGTAGAAAGAAAGATGGGTAATTTGAAAAGAATATGATCAAGAAACTATTGACAAAGGTGAAGGTGAGGTGTAGGGAAACCCCAAGCTTTAGTGCAGCCCTCTGGTGCTAGTGCCAGGAGAGCACCCACATCACACCTAGAGCCGAAAGGGTAGGAAGACAGAGTGCTCCGGGGTCCTTGAGACACAGATGCCCATGCAGAGGGGAAGGCTGCCTGCCAGGAGCTGTGGCCGTCCTTCTCCAAAGAACACAGCCAGCACATGACAGACCCGTCAGCAGGGAGGAATATGTCCCCTGATTGCATGCTTCTCTCTCCCTCTCTTCTTAAAGTGTTCACCCCAGTGGATGAATCTAACCTGAAGCTAGAAGGCAAGGAAGCCCAGAGAGATGACACTTGGGGGGGCAGAAAAGGATGGGGAAGAGTGGAAAGTGTATGTGGAAGGACAAACCAAAAATATGTATTTTGACAACTGAATCAATTTCAGCCCAGCATGTAACATGCCCAACATTAATTAATATAACTATCACTTGAGTATTTGCAGAGACAGAGGACCCAATGAATTCCCTAACAGCCCAGACCAATGTATCATAGTTCTAAGGATTGCAATCTGCCACCTAGTTTTCAATTCATTCATCTCAGACAATAGGTGAGATCTCTCTTCCATATCAAAATTTGAAATACGTGCAGATAGTTCTAATGGAGTATCTCTCCAACTAAATAGTCAAAGTTCCTTCCAGATTAGGTGGAAAATTAGACCAGGTTACTCTAAGGAGTCATCCAAGTCTAAGATCTGTAATTCCACGTGAATATAAACCACTTCACTGGAAGGATTTATATGCCTAAGGTTCATTAATGTTGCACTGAGAATTAACATAAGGAGATGAAGAAAGGAGCCCAAGATTCTGAAGGACTGAGTCAGAAAATAGAAGTTTACTGCTTTCGTCAGGGCCACATAGAACAAAACAGCAATCAAAATGGCAAGGGGGGAAATTTGAGTCCCCCTTTTAAGTGAGTTACTTACCTCAAATTGCATCATATAGACAGTTGTCCATTGCATAAAAAATAACTCCATCTTAAATATACCCCTAGGGGAGAAAAAGGTAGTTATAAGTGAAAGAAACTCTGCAAAAGTTGTTTTACATTTGACAAAGCTTTACTATTTCTTATGTCACTTTCATCACTGTGATATAGACATTATTATGCCCATCTCAAAGATGAGGACGAAGAGGCTCACACAGTAAGTTCCTAGTCCAGAGTCACACCTTTCTAGCACAGGGCCAGGCACATACTTGACACTCAGCAAATGAAATCTGAAAGAATGAAGCTTAATTAGCGTAAGTGCTGAGCTAATCTTCTAGAAAGGACTGCCCAACACACACTATCTTGTGGCTCAATTGTCGGGCACAGAGAAAAGTCAGCCAGAGTTCCTTTTTCATATTCTAGCCAAAGAGGCTCATTTGGACACCTGAGTGAAAATAGTTTTTATATTCTCTAATGACCATAACTCATTTTCTATTACTTAATAAATGTGATGAATAAAAGAGTCCTTGTGAAGCCAGATAGCATTTGCAAATGGGCCAGTGTGACTTGACGGATGGATTTGGAACCCAAAGCCGGGAACAGTGTTGCTGAAAGCTGCAGGTGTCGGCAGAAACTGACTTCCGAGCCATTTCTCTTTCCTTGGATGGTGATAACTTGGGCTTTTTAACTGATTAGACAATCAAAAAATCTAAGAATCAGCTAACTGCTGGAATTCAGCAAGCCTTTCCTTCACTCTGTCCACCTCATTCTAGCTTCTCTACTTCGAGGACTGTCTAGCAAATGGATATAAAGTCATGAGACCTAAGGGATTAGAAAGACTCACTTACTTAGAGGATACCATCTATTTATTGCCAGCAACTAGAAAAATCAGAAAAAGCCATGGTATAACTGTTTTTACATGTTACTTTTACACGCTTTACACATTGTTTATATAGTTGAATGTTTTTTTAAGTATTTTTATTTGTTCTAAGGAAAGAGAGACTGGATGCTTTAATCACTAGACCATGGTGAGTATAATGGAAAAGATCCTTGGTTTGGAGTTAGACGGTCCTAGGTTTGATTTTGAATGTATCATTTAATTTTTTTTTAACTTTGGGCAGTCTTATTTTTAACCTCTCTACATCCTGTATGAGAAAGTAAATCTGTTTCAAAATTCACCCTTTGGTGGGGTAGTTCCCAATCTCGGCCGTGTAATCTGGGGAGCTTTAAAAGATACGGATGTGGGAGTCAATTATGTGCCTCTGCGTGGAACCTAGGTATTTTAAAACTGCAACCTGAATGTGGAGCAGGGATAGACACTAGTGCTTCACCAACCAGAATGAAAGCATCCGCTTTTCAGGACATGGAACATTTTCAAGGTTTACACTAAACCTCCAGTGGATGGAGAAGTTGAGGCTCAGAGAGATTCCTGTTTGTCCAGAATCACACAATTTAAAGGAGATTTCGGGACTCCTGACATCTAGATCAGAATATTTTCTACAATATTATACACTCAGACTAAGTTGCTCATAAGCTACCCAGAGCAGAAAACAGAGTCTGAGACACCCATTCCTTTCATCATCGTTATCATCATCATCACCGTCAATTCTAGAGGTTGCTTGGCAGTGAGGTCGGCCTTTACGGTAGCCTGCTTTCTGATTACCAACATATCAAACCTTGGATTTGACTTAAACCAAGAGTCACAGACTCACATGTCCGGCGCCAAGTTCAGGCAGGCAACTGACCCCGGCATAAGACAATTCAGGGAGATGGGAGTGAGGAAGCAATGGAGGGTCAGTTTTTCAAATGCAAATGTTAACCAATTTCAGAGCAAACAAAACACACTGGCAACCTGAATTCCCTTATAAGGTGCTGGTTTACAAGCCCCAGCTTCAGTCCCCATCAATGTACCACACTGGATGCTAGATTTTAGGAAGACCTTGACATTATGGTCTGATTCAGAGTTTTGCCTTGAGTCTGATTTTGTTCTCTTGTCTCTTTTCTAGCTCCAGGGAAACCAGAGACTGGAGAGGTTGAGTACTGGTCCAAGCTCTCAAGGTGACAGCCTGAGAACCAGGACAGAAGTCTCCGTATTCACTGTCTCATGCTCTTCTGGGTATTGTTAGAGCTCCTGCTGGAGTTAGAAGAGGCAGCAGTTCAAATCCTGGTGACACCACTTTCACGCTGGGAGACTGTAAGTTACTTTCTCTGTCCTAAGCCTTGTTTTGTTTTGGTTTTTTTCCGTTATAAAAATTAGAACAATAAAACTGGTTGCTTCATAGTGGTTTTATGGGGATTAAATAAAATAATGCATGTTAAGGGCTTAGCTCAGTGCCGAGTACAGAGTGAGGACCCCTTAGCTGGTTTTTTTGTTGTTATTGTTGTTGGTTTGTTGTGCAACATCACCTCCCATCCTGAAGCCATGAACTTTCAGAGTTCCTGATGATTTTAAGGATCAGATAGTTTCAAACTGGTTCTTTCTCCTCCTGCAAGCCTAGTCTCTTGGCCATCCAAATGCAAATACCCTTGCATTCACTCTATTGAGAGTTCCATAGGCGGTGAATTCTCATCTGCAGCTTGGTGTTTGGAACTGGAATATCACAGCTGTAGGATTGACTGGCATGTGACTGAGGCCAGGGACTTGGTATATGGCCTCCCTGGGATGTAACTATTCAATTTTATAATATATCCATGAGAATAAAAAGGTGGTTACAAGAAGAAATAAATGGAATCCGAAGCTTGAAAATGTTTAGACCTCCTGGACCCTGGAAACAATGACATGGTTTCCCCATAGCCTGAATGAGAGGAGTTAGGCCTGGAAAGCTGGCTTGTCTTCATTCTGTCTCTGTCTCTGGTGTCTTGCCCTGACCTTATTCCATCTGTCATTGTCTGGCAGACTTAAGGAAGGACATGTAAGTGTGGAGTGATGGGGGCTGAGACGTTTTCCAAGCCTCCAGGCAGCCCCAGACTGTGTTACAAGAGGGCACTCTTAGTGTTTCTAAGCTGGGTGAGGCTTCCAAGGGCTATGAGACTTGGACTTGAAAGAAAACTCCTGCATCCTGTTCATTGGATCCAGTCTCATGGGGAGGGAAAGACAAGCTCTCCTTGCCCTTGGTCATCCTCAGACCCAGCTGCTGAGTTACAGACCACCACACGGCCTTGCCTGTCCCTAGTGCCGTCCTTGCTGATAACCACAAGGTGGCATTGCAGATTAAAGTGAAATACCGCAAACCTCCTTGCCGCTCCCAGGTGAGGCTCTGGTCTTCCACACCTAGGAATTAAGAGGACACGTATCCCAATCTGCTCATTCTACAGATGGTGACACTGAGGCTCAGAGACAAGGCATAACCTCCCTAGGGAGGCACAGCGTAGGACCTCCTGGACCCTGGAAATGATGACATACTTTCCCCATAATAATCTCCCAAGTACTAATCAGGCAGGGAAATACATTACCCATTGTTAGGTCCCCAGATAATGAAACGTATCCCATCAACTTAGCAAAGTGTAAATACATCAATGTGTTATTTCTAAAAAATTACTTTCCTTGATTCAAGTGGGTACAAGAAATTAGAATGTAAATACCGCCAAGGGCAGGGAGTGTGCCCACTTGTCACACACAAGATCCTGAAATCAGTTTACAGAATATTGACTTATGATCCTACTACATGTTAAGTTCCTTCTTCTTTATAGTTTTTTCATCTTCAGCCTAGATTTTTAGAAGTTATTGAGGCAAAAATTACTTTCCCCCTTATCTCTCACTTATGGAGTTGACAAATGGTTATTGAGATCCTACCAGGTGCAGAGGCTGGGCTGTGCACCTGCTGGGTGCCTGGCCTTGAGTTTGGTGCTGAGAAGATAACAAAGAGACACTGAGGGCACTGCCCTGCCCTAGTGAATTTACTGTTACCTCACTTACTGACTTAAGGAAATTGTGGAGTCTGGGCAGGGATGTTTGGAATGCCTTTCTCCTTTCTCCTTTTCCCGTCTTTGGTTCCACCCCAGAATTCAGGGTCCAGCTTTGTTTCCAACTCCTGGGGAAGCCAGGTGGCCTCTGAAGTCCAAAGGTAGAGTCCATTCCCCTGGATGGAACTTGTGGCATCTCTACTGCTGTATTACACGGGATTACCCCCTATCCCTGGTGAATCGCACTCTGAGGCACCTTGGGAAAGTCACTTTCCTTTAGGCTTCAGGTTCGCCAGTGTCTCAAAGGCTTTCAAAGCCTAACATTCTACAGTTCTAGATCATCTAACACCCTCCCCTCATGAAATGTGTTAGCAATTGAAGCTTCTTCCCCGTGACTTCTGTTTGGGTTTTTTTGTGCCAAAACATTGGCTGTCCAATGAGGGGTCCCTGATGACTGGATCTGGAATGTGTATTCTTTGGAAAGCTCTGAGGTTGGGACTTCAGGGAAAAAGAAATGCCATCAGGCTGTTTTAGAAAAATTCTCTTCCATCAGAGGGGAAAAAAATCAGTGATTCTCGGGAGGAAAAACGAAAAAACATTATCATGTGCCCAGATGAAACTTCATTACTGTTTTGTATTTGAATGCTCAGATAAGTCAAATGACCTCACTTGGGACCCTGCGTTTCTTAGAGTGATGTTCAAGGGTAGACAAAAACAGGTGGTGTTCAACAATAAATCAGATTTTCTGATCCAAAATTTAAAAGTAAAAATCCCATAGTATGAAAACCCACCAAAGTTGGAGAGGGTCCTAAATTAAACTGTCCATTTATGTGGGAGTGCAGAATCCTTCCTTCCTGCAACTACACTCCAGGCTAGTTCTCTCCAGCCACAAGGAGTTTTGCTGACTGGTGGTTGCGCTGCCTTGTCGTCGTCCCCCCCCACCCCCCACCACCACCTTCCACTCTGCTTGCTTATTTTCCATTCTTCGACTAATTCCTCACATGACATGGTTTCTGGGCATGAGTCCATCTTACTCCAGAGTCCCAGTGTCCTTCCTTAACAGTGGTGGCCAGAAATGCATGGTCCCCCTATGCAACTTCTTCATCCCCTTTCCTGGGCTAAGCAGGGCAATAAGGAGGTGAAGAAGACCTGGCCTGTGTCTTTGAAGAGCTCATTATGCAAAACAAAGGTATCAAAACAAAGGTATCAAGTGTCTGTAAACACAGAAAACAGAAACAGAAGGCAAGAGGTCTAAAGTAGCTTTCCACTGATGGGACAGAAAACAGCCATATAACAGACATAGAGTTCTTAGCACATCATTTGTGTTGTCCAGTTTCTGGATGTTCTTACTCTGCTCCTAATATTTCATTAGAACGTGTGTCTACAATTTATTGCCAGTGAATGTCACCCATATGAATATTAAAGGGAGCTGTATTCCTAGCCGAGAGGTTAGTTACAGCCTTCCTTTTGTTTGCCTCCTCTCCTCTTTTTCAGTCAGGGATGGCTGAGTACTCAGAGCAGAAATTTTGTTTCGCTAATCCCTTTCTTTTGTGCGAATTGACACAGCTGAGACTCGGGGAGGGAATGGTGCTTGCCCTTGACCCAGGGTGGACCAACATGCTGCAGAGGAACTCACCTTTGCAGAAAATGCTTGTTTCTTCATTGTGGCTGATGACTGCACTTGGGAGATCGTTAGGCTGGGAAACTGAGCGCTGTGGGGACAGGGTGAGAATGCTACTGCCTAGTAACGAGCTCCACCTCTCTGTCTTTGGTGGTGGAGTCTTGCTGTTGGACTCCTTGTCAAGGCTTCAGTGGAGGGGGGATAATTCCCTAGCTAATTTGGAGGTGGGGTGGGTGAGCTCTGCTTTTCTTGTAACTAAAGTAGAACCCACTCTTTGCAGTACGCTTGTAGGACACACTGCCAGTGGCAGAGCAAGGTTGTCTTCATCTTCTCACTTCCTCCTCATGACAGCCCTCCGAGGCAAGGGGGGATATCACAGTTCACACCCAAGGAGACTGAACTGTGAGCTTATTAAGAGGTAAGTCCTAGATCATGCGGGAAGGACCAGGCAGAGAAGCAGAGGCTATACTTGGACTCAGGAGCTTTTGGTGATTCTTCATGCTTTGTATCTGCCTCCAAGACATGCACCTTTGTGTACAATGTGACAGTTGGTAAAGCTCTAGTCACATAAACCTAGGCCATTTACTCCTCCCAACAACCATATGGGATTGAAATGAGTGTCCCTGCTTTACAACCAAGGTGTATAGCTTTCTTTGATTTTCTTCCCTACATGTTTAGGAGAAATGAGACAACTGTATAAAGCTGAAGGATGAAATTGTGTGTGTGTGTGTTTAATCAACACAACTCTCCTTCTACTTCAAGTTCTAGAAAACACAATGGAGCAAAAAAATTAGAATAAACCGAATTCCCTCTGCTTCTGTTCATTCCAGGACAGTGAAAATTTCCATTCACAAGAGTGTTCCCAAAGCTCTGTCAGATCTAAGACGTTTAAGCAAAATTTACATTATATTTCAATATAATCTATATCCCATGAGTAAAAACTGGAATTATGTGGTTTGTAAAGATGCTAAATGTGCAAATCAAAGTTTGACTCTCTCAGTTTAACTATAACTTAACATTTGTTGGTAATTTACAATTGACCAAGAGCTTTTGAATATGTTATGTTTAATTCTTCCAGCAATCATACCAGGTAGATACTATCTCCACTCTACAGATGTGGAAACCGAGACATAGAGATGATGGTAAATTTCCCAGCCACTGAGTGACAGGTCTCAGTCACGCAGAACCTGGTCAGGTCTGCCTGATTCAAAAGATCATGCACAAGTTCTTGGAATTTTCCATAAGGAATGATGGTATATTTTGCTCCTCTGCCATTGGAAAATACTCCTTCTGCCAGGATTGTCAAGGTCTCAACAGCTTTAGTTTGGGGAAGGTCTTAGTTTAAAAAAAAATCAGGCTACTGGAGTGGGGGCACAAAATAAGTGAGAAAGGGAGCTTTATTCATTCTGTCAGCTGAACGTGTAGTTACTTTTACATGTAAAAATTACAGGTGGTAGCTAGACTGTCTATGACTTTGACATCCTAAATCATAAACAGTCCTCTCACGTCTTGCTGAAACAAGAGTAATAATGTATGTCCAACTGCTAAGTAGTCTGGACTGAGACTATTAGAGTTATTAGCCTAAGTAACATTCACGCCGCTCAGTCTGTGGGGTTCCCAGATTTGCCAGGGAACCTCAGAGAGCCTGTACTTGGGTGGCACCAGACACTGGAGTTGGAATAAACTCTTTGGAAAAAAATGTGAAAATCAGCAAAGCATCATATCCTATATAGTTTGATAGATTTAATAACATTGTATAATTAGAAGGGGCCTTAACCATCTTCCAGTCCAGACATTCCTAATAAGGGAAGTGATTTGCCTACAATCCCACAGCAGGTCAGTCACAGGTCTGGATCTTTTGCTTCCTAATGAAGACCCTTTCCTTGAATTACCAAGTGGAGATAGACTGAACCCCATCACATTTTTGGTACTAAGGATACAATGAAAGTAATTCATAAAACTACAGTCTAGATCAAGTAAAAAAAGAGAAGTAAATAGAATTACAATACATGTAACAGGACCTACAACAATATAGGATAATCATAATAGCCAGCGTATTTCACATGGAATACCTTGTTTGACCTCAACACTTGTGATGACAACAAAAGGTCAGAATGTTGTTGTTTTAAAGATGTGAAAGGAATCGAGTATGTAGAGATTGAGTATTTACCCAAGGTTATGTCCAGGAAATAATGAAGCTAGAACTATAAGTACAACAGAAGCTTTGGGTAACTAGAGGAGGAGAAATGACTATGTTGTCTTAGGAGAAAGGAAGAAGTGAAACCTGAATGGAGTTTTCAAGGAAAGCTAGGACTTAGCCAGGTAAAGAAGGGAAAAGGATATCAGAGACTGTGCGTTGGTATAATAATTATTCGATAGTGACTGTAATAACATAAAGATGCATATTGTAAACTCTAGAGCAAGGACGAAAATAAAGTGAGTGATATGCTGTTGCCAATATTGGAGATAAACCATAATAATACAAAATTCTTATTTACTCCAATATAAGGCAGAGAAGGGGAAAAAAGGAGTAAAGAGAGAACTAGACAAATTCCAACATGGTAGACATAAACCCAAACACATCAATAGTTACAGTAAATGTGAATGATCTAAAGATAAAAACATTCCAATAAAAAATCAGAGAGCATCATACTGGAAACAAGTAAGATCCAACCAACTGCTGATTGCAAATAACACACTTTAAGTTTAAAAAGACATATAGGCTAGAGATTAAAAGTATAATACGTAAAAGTGTAAGTAGAAAGTTAAAAAGGTGTAAAAGCTAAAGTTTATAAATATATGCAAAGCAAACATTGACTGTAAGAAAACTGGAGTGGCTGTTAGTATCAGTCAAGATAGAAAAATTAATATTTCTAGAGACAGAGAGGGACACTTGATCATAACAAAGGTTGTCGATTCACCTAGAAGACTTAACAATCCTAAGTGTACATTCACATAATAACAGAGTTTTAAAATGCATGAGCAACAACTGATAGGAATGAAGAGAGAAACATACAAATCCATGTTGGAGATCTTAACATTCCTCTTTTAGTAACTGATGGAACATGTAGACAGAAAATCAGCAAGAATGTAGAAGACTCAACACTATTAACAAACGTTCTAACTGGCATTTATGGAACACTCCACCCAACAACAGCAGAAAACACATTCTTTCCATGTGTACATAGACGTTCACAAAGATAAGCCATTTACTGGACAATAAAAAAAATCAATACATTTTAAATGATTGAGAAAAAACCAAGGATAGCATTTAGATCTGTTCTCACCTTTAACATAAACTGATCATGTCTGCATTATGTCAGTAGAATTAATAAATTAATATCATTACAGTTCAAGCCTGTCATTATTCTATTAACTTACCATGTGACTGTTGGCAACTTTCTCTGTATCTCTGAAACTCAGTTTTTTCAAACATGAATGTTTGGTACTAATTAGACAGTGGGTTTTTTTTTTAAGTTATTTTCTACTTTTTGTTGATGAAGCCAGCCCCTTGCACAAAGTCTGTCATATAGAAGGGCATCTCAACAAATAATTGTCCAAAAAGTATTAAATGAATGAATAAGCAGCTGTTCTGATTTAAGAGATGCTTGGCAGCACTCTGCTGCTTTTTTTTTTTAATTGAAGTATAGTCAGTTTACAATGTTGTGTCAATTTCTGGTGTACAAAATAATAGTTCAGTCACACATATACATACATATATTTGTTTTCATATTCTTTATCATTATAGGCTACTATAAGATATTGAATATAGTTCCCTGCGCTATACAGTATAAACTTGTTTATCTATTTCATACATAGCAGTTAGTGTCTGTAAATCTCGAACTCCCAATTTATTCCTTCCCATCCTCTTCCCCTACTGGTAACCATAAGTTTGTTCTCTATGTCTGTGAATCAGTTTCTGTTTTATAAATAAGTTTGTTTCTTTTTTTTTTTTTTTTAATATTCCACATATAAGTGATACTATATGGTATTTTTCATCCTCTTTCTGGCTTACTTCACTTAGAATGACAATCTCCAGGTCCATCTATGTTGCTGCAAATGGCGTTATTTTATTCTTTTTTATGGCTGAGTTGTATTCCATTGTATAAATATACCACAATTTCTTTATCCAATCATTTGTCCATGGAAATTGAGGTTGTTTCCATGTCTTGGTTATTGTAAATAGTGCTGCTGTGAACATCGGGGTACGTGTGTCTTTTTAAATTAAGATTTCCTCTGGATATATGCCCAGGAGTGGGATTGCTGGATCATATGTTAAGTCTATATTTAGACTTTTGAGGAATCTCCATAGTCTTTTCCATAATGGCTGCACCAAACTGTATTCCCACCAACAGTGTAGGAGGCTTCCCTTTTCTCCACAGCCTCTCCAGCATTTACTGTTTATGGACTTTTGAATGATGGCTATTCTGACTGATATGAGGTGATACCCCATTGTAGTTTTGATTTGCATTTCTCTGATAATTAGTGATACTGGGCATTTTTTCATGTGTCTATTGGCCATTTGTATGTCTTCATTGGAGAATTGCTTGTTTAGGTCTTCTGCCCATTTTTGGATTGGGTTGTTTGTTTTCTTTATTATTAAAATGTATGAGCTGTTTATATATTCTGGAATTAAGCCCTTGTCAGTCTCATCTTTTGCAAATATTTTCTCTCATTTCATAGGTTATCTTTTTGTTTTGCTTATGGATTCCTTTGCTGTGCAAAAGCTTATAAGTGTAATTAGGTCCTATTTGTTTATTTTCCCTTTTATTTCTACTGCTGGATAGACTGCCCTAGGAGAACATTGCTAATATGGCAGATAATGTTTTGCCTATGTTTTCTTCTAAGAGTTTTATAGTGTCTTGTCTTATGTTTAAGTCTTTAAGCCATTTTGAGTTTATTTTTGTGTATGGTGTGAGGAAACATTCTAATTTCATTGATTTACATGCAGTTGTCCAGTTTTCCTAACACCATTTGCTGAAGAGACTGTCTTTACTCCATTGTATATTCTTGTTGAAGATTAATTGACCAAAAGTCTGTTGGTTTATTTCTAGGCTCTCTATTCTGTTCCATGGATCCATTTATCTGTTTTTGTACCAATACCATGCTGTTTTGATTACTGTTGCTGCTTTTTATCCTTTACATTTCTGGCTTTAAAATATGTCTTTTTTTACAACATGTGGTAGAGCAGGGATTAGAATTTTTTGTCTTTATTGAAATACTTACATCTACTTAATTTATTGTGAACTATAATGGATATGTAGATCAAATATAGTTTGCAGTTTGGGGAGTAACAATCTGATGTCTTTAGGTAAATGACAGTAATATAAGTGTGTATTGGAATAGTATGTAAGAAATGTGCTGACCTCTATGCTATACAGAATGTTATTAATGTTTGTGAAATGTCAGGTAGCAATGTTGAAATTCACCTAAAAATTTCAGACTATTAATTTATTTTGTCCCAATCTATGTATGATATCTCACAAAGTCCATTTTGCTGTTGAAAACATGAATTCCATAATAATCAGTGAAGTACCACTAACAATGTACAGATTATTTTAAGAATAGTAAAAAGTATGTCATGATTTTGCAACTGTGTTTGACCTAACCTTAGGGTGAAGAATATTTAATTCCGTATTCTTCAAAGTGAATTCTGCAAAACCATAGTTACACAGGCTATAAATGTGATAGGGAAAGAAGGAAGGAAAGAACTGAAGTTTCAAAAAGTTTTGGATTAACTTATATCAACTCATAGGGCTTTAGAGATCTTTGAATATGTTAATGTATATTGTAAGCCTCAAAACGGTGGGGAGAGGGACCATTGTATAAAGCACTCCCAAAACATTTTACCATGCTTATTGGAGTCCTGTGGCGGCAACAAATTACCACAAGCTTGGTGGTTTAAAATAATAGAAAATTACTCTCTCATAATTCTGGAACCTAAAAGTCCTAAATCCATGTATCAGCAGGGCCACGCTTCCTACAGAACCTCTAGGGGAGAACCTGTTTTGGCCTCTTCCAGCTTCAGACAGTTGTCAGTTTTCCCATCACTCCAATCCTGCCTTCTTGGTCACATTGCCTCCTGCTGTGAGTGTGTCTGCTGATTGTCCTTCTGACTCACTACAATAAAGAAACCTGTCCCTGGATTTAGGACCCACCTAGATAATCCAGGACAAGCCACACCTTCCCAAATTCTTAGCTACATCTTTTATAATGTAAGGTAATATTCATTCCTTTTTCATATAAGATAATATTAGGAAGTGGGCATATTCTTTTCAGGGGCACCACTCACTCAGCCTACTACATCATGGGAACATTTCATCGAGTGGATATTTTGTTCATTCATATACCACTCAATGAATAATCTTTTGAGCTACTACTGTATGTCGAGCACTATTCTAGATACCACAGATTCATCAGCAAATAAAATTTTAGTAGAATAAATTTTAGAACACTCTGCTGCTGATCAATAAATGTGATCTGAAAATGCTGAAGATTCATCAAAGCATTTGAAAAGCTACAATATGAATACAATTTATCTTTCCTTTCATTCAGAAATTGAGCTAATTTGGGATATATTGTTTGAATTTCTTATATTTATCAGGCACTGGGATATAGAAGTGGGGGAATAAGACATGACCTCTACCTTCATGAAGCTTGGAGCTGCCTGGGAACATAGGCATGAGCATAAAAAAACCATACCCAGAGTAATAAAAAGTCTCTTAGGAACAAAAGCAAAAAAATAAATTGTTTAAAAGTAAGATATCAGATGGGCAAGATAAAATAATTGAAATAGAATTCTCATAATGAATGAATGACAGAATGGATACAGTGAAGAATAAAGTAGTTCATTGGAAAATCAGATCAAAGACAGTTCCTGGAAGGCACAGAAAATGATAAAAGTTGAAAAATATTATTGTTAAGTTAAGAAATGTGAAGAAAAAAGCAGAAGTATTAATATTCATATAATAGCAGTACTAGAAAGGAAGAAAAAATAGCATGTCATATGTGAAGAAATAATTGAGAATGCCCCCAAATTTTAAAAATTGAAATATAGTTGATTTACAATGTTGTGTTAGTTCCTTGTGTACAGGAAAGTGATTCAGATATATAGATATAGATAAATAATATTGTTCATATTCTTTCCATTATAATTTATTATAAGTTATTGAACAGTTCTCTGTGCTCTACAGTAGGACTTTGTTGTTTATCTGTTTTATATATAGTGTGTGTATCTGGTAATCCCAGACTCCTAATTTTTCGTTCCTAATTTTTCCTCTTTCTCTGTCTCACTTACTTCATTTGGTATAATAATCTGTAGGTCCATTCATGTTGTGGTTTCTACAAATGACTCTAGTTCCTTCTTTCATATGACTGAATAGTATCCCATTGTGTGTGTGTATGTGCGTGTGCGCGCTCATGTGTGTGTGTATATATATATAGTATATATATACTACATCTTTATTGTTGATGGACAGTTAGGTTGCTTCCATGTCTTGGCTATTGTAAATAGTCCTGCTGTGAGCATTGGAGTGCATGTATCTATCTTCTTGAATTAAAGTTTTCTCTAGATATATGCCCAGGAGTGGGGTTGCTGGATCATATGGTAACTCTATTTTTCATTTTTTAAGGAACCTCCATATTGTTCTCCATAGTGATTGCACCAATTTACATTCCCATCAACAGTGTAGGAGGGTTCCCTTTTCTCCACGTTTTCTCCAGCATTTATTTGTAGACTCTTCAATGGTGGCCATTCTGACCAGTGTGAGGTGATACCTCATTGTGGTTTTGATTTCCATTTCTCTAATAATTAGTGATGTTGAGCATCTTTTCATGTGCCTGTTGGCTATCTGTATGTTATCTTAGAGGAGGTCTTCTGCCCATTTTTTTATTGACTTGTTTTTGTTTTTAATTGAGCTGTATCAGCTGTTAGTGTATTTTGGAAATTAATCCCTTGTTTGTCACAGTGTTTGCAAATGTTTTCTCCCATTCTGTAGATTATCTTTTCATTTTGTTTATGGTTTCCTTTACTGTACAAAAGCTCATAAGTTTAATTAGGTCTCATTTGTTCATCTTTGTTTTTATTTTTATTGTCTTGGGAGACTGACCTAAGAAAAGATAGCTACAATTTGTGTCAGAGAATCTTTTTCCAATGTTCTCTTCTCAGAGTTTTATGGTGTCATGTCTTATATTTAAGTCCTTAAGCCAGTTTGAATTTATTTTTGTGTGTAGTGTGAGGGAATGTTTTAACTTCATTGATTTACAAGCAACTATTCAGCTTTTCCAGCATTACTTGCTGAAGAAACTGTCTTTTCTCCATTGTATATACTTGCCTACTTTATCAAAGATTAATTGACCATAGGTGTGTGGGTTTATTTCTGGTCTTTCTATTCTCTTCCATTGATCCATATTTCTGTTTTTGTACCAATACCATGCTATTTTGATTAGTGTAGCTTTGTAGAATTGTCTGAAGTTTAAGAGGGTTATACCACCAGCTTTGTTCTTTTTTTTCAAGATTGCTTTGGCAATTCTGTGTCCTTGTGGTTCCATACAAATTTTAGGATTATTTGTACTAGTTCTATTTTCATAGAACTAGAATAGTCCAATTTTTTAAAGTAACATTTCAGATTTAAAATTCTGAGTACTAAATAATGTAGACAAAGAAATCAGCACAAATGAGAAAGAAATAAACCAAAAACTAATCATAGTACAATACAATTAAAGACTTCAGAGGAAGAGAGAATTATATCCAATTCTAGAGTAAAAACACATTATAAGGGAATAGGAAATAAGGTTGAAATCAGCATTCTGTGTGCAGTACTGGATTCAAGAGGAGAGTGGAGAAATATTTTCAAAATGTTTTAAAAAAGCATTTGTATATCAAAATCAAATGCAGGAATGAAATAAACTTAGTCTTAGGCATACAAAGTCTCAGAAATATTAATGCGAAAAGTGAAAATATATTTCCACTTTTATAGGAAACATAACAAGTAGATAATTACTTATCTGGGGAAGAACTGGGGAACAAAATTAACTTAGCAAAAGTTTTTAATCTTAGTGATAACTCACACAAATAAAAATGGAATAAATAGGCAAACATGTATGAATTCAAACTAAAACTCTATGATACAATGAAGGAGTAGAGGGGTCAAGAACAAAGAAGAAGAAAATGGGCTAAAGTGTCTTGATCAGAGGAAGACATACATATTGAAAGTCTTAAGAATTGATGAGAAAATAAAAACAAAATAATTAAAATTTTAGTAAATTGATTTTAACTATCTGAAAGAACTCAATAGAATGAGTAACTCTCAAAAACAGCAAATTAAATTTACTCTGTCCATTGGACACTTTGAAAGGGGACATGAAAAGGAAAACTTGGCAAATAGAAAGTACAAAATAAAGCTGAAGAAATAAGTGGCATTGTATCAATATAATGATGATACATTAAATGTATATAGTTTAAATCCACTTCTCAAAAGCCAAAGATTTTCCAATTGTATTTCTTATTTCAAGATCCACCAATTTGTTATCTTTCAGAGAAAATTTTTAAACAAAGCAATATAAAAAGTGTACACAGTCGTATAGAAACATGCATATGAGGAAAATATGTACCACAGGAAGCTGAGGTGGCAATTTTATATAGAAAAATATAATTTGAGATAAAAGTGGGCATAAGAGTAAAAGAAAATCATAATTAAAAGAACAACAGATCAAAAAAGTACAATGTTTATAAACATAAATGCACCTAAGATAGACTCAAAATCAATAAAGCAACACTGGAAGAACTATAGGGAAAAATAGATGTGGGAATACTTTGTAGGCTGAGATTTTAATACATTCCTCTATTAGATCAAGTAGACTTTAAAAATAAGGAAAAATATTTTTAAATTGCACAAACATACTTAAGTAAATGCAAACTAGAAGATATATGTAGAACCTATATGCAACAAAGAATATACATTTTTTTCAAGGACATATGAAGCAGTCTCAAAAGTTAACATGTAAGAGGTCAAAAGTGCTACTTAATACGCAGGTCTGTCAAAGCACATACATGACAGATTTATTCATGAAATATCTGTGGTCGTGGGGAAGTAGAGCCAACTTAAATGTCAGTTACCAGCAGATTGGATAAATTTAAAAAGAGAGGATACTCATGATGAAATAGACTTAGAAAGAAGAAATAAATTAGATACCCTTAGAGGAATGAGGTTAGCTATTGAAAACAGGATTTATTGAATAAATTAAGAAATACAGTAAAATAAACAGGACATTCTTAATTTTATTTATTTAAATGAAAAAATGTATACATAGAAAAATATTTTTCAATATTGACTTTGCATATAAGGAAACATCAAATATACTAGTCTGGATGCTTTGTGGGAAAAAGGGAATAGGAGGAAGGAGAGGAAGTGAATGGAACATAAAATATAAAGTAAAATAAAGCAAGTATAAAGCCTTGAAAGAAGCCTTGATAATTACCATGAAATAAAGAGTAATATTGACTCAATTATATGCCTCATCTGAGGTTAAAAAAAAAACTCAGTACAATGCAAACAAAAACGGAATATAAAATTATACAAGCAGTATGTGAAGAGAAAAAATAAAAAACACAGACTAAAAACTAGGAAGGAATAGACCAATGTATTTATGAAATTGTATGTGCAGGGGGGCTGCGTGTGTATATGCATATAACACACATGCTTATGGTTGATGGTATATGGGTGTTTTATATTCTTAAATTTTTCTGTATTTTTCACATTTTCTCCATTGTGCTTTCATTTCTTACATAATCAAGAACAAGGGGGAAAAAAAACTGAAAAGAAAAACTTGTGCCTAAGGCATCTATAGTCCATTTTGACATTTTGGTTTTTAATGTCATAACATATGAAAGAAGCACAAAATGGATTAAAGAAGATCAAACAGACAAAGAAAATGGCTGATGAAATTATTAAACCAAATAGTCAAGGCAAAGCAAAGTCCTAAATTGTTGGCATACATAGCCCCCCTTCCTAAAATCAGAGCATAGGCGGACCTGACTGCCTCCCAAGGCTGGTTTTTGCTGCACTATTAACTGCTTCTGAGACATATGTCAATATCAGCTCTTTCCCCATGCTTTTCAGTTTAAGAGTTAAGTAAAGGAGACTTTGGTTCTTTCCTAAAGGGGCCTCATCACTGAGACTGAAGTTTAAAAGAAGTATTATTACTAAGCCTTTAAAAATGGTCATGCTAATGATGAGATGGAAAAAAGCAAACATGTGGCACTTTCTAAAGAAACAATACTTTTTAAAGGGTAATTCCCTGAAGTCAAGTCTTGGTTATTTTTAACTTCTATGAGCTATCTAAAAAAATCAGACTTTTGAACCTAAATCAGGAAATCCAGTTGAGACCCTTGCAATTATGCTACTTTGTGTCACAGAAACAAAGGCCGTGGCCATCTTGGGATTCCAAGAAATTCGCAGGTATCTAGGACTTTATCCTTAGAGATGCTGACAGGCCTTTTTAAAATCGTGATGAAAGCAACCTCATCCCACTTCATCTTATGGTATCCTTTGGTACAGACAAAATCCACTAGGACTGTTCTGGGCTGTAAGCACTAAGAAATAGTTCCTAGTGTGAATTCTTCCTTTCCCTCAAAAACATGGGTATCACATTTTATGCTCCTTAAAAAAAACTTTGCATTTTCTCATCTTTGTATAGCTGTTTAATTATTATTCCTCTCCCGCTTCCTCTCTTCTTTCCCTCCCCCTCCTCCTCCTTCTTCCTCTTCTTCTTCCTCTTCCTCCTCTTCTTCTTCCTCTTCCCCTTTTTCTTCTTCCTCTTCTTCCTCTTATTCTTCTTCTTCCACCTCCTCCTTCTCCTCTTCTTCTTCTTCTCCTCCTCCTGCTCCTCCTCCTCCTCTTCCTCCTCCTCCTTTCTTCCTTCTTTCCTCATCTTCTCCTCCTCCTTCCTCTTCTCCTCCTGCTCAAGAAAACTAGATGCTAACTGGTCAAATGCACTTCAAGAAGTAATGCTGATGGTCAACAGAAAGACAATTATGATGCCACCATTTTCATTATTTTAACAGATACATATTGAATGTTAATTATTGCCAGTAATTGGGCATACCGTTTTCATAGACATGGCTAAGGCCTTAGATGGATTCTGCCCCAAGATCCTCATTTTATAAATGGGGTGGGGCTACCAATATGAATTTCATATAGTAAATTCTTTACTTACGTGATTTCATAAAATATTAGGAATATCCCACATGTTACATCTAATTAGGCCATGATACAGATGAAATAATTGAGCCTAAGAGAATATAAATACATTTCACCTGTTCACAGGGTTACACAAAGATGCATATAGGAACTGAATCCAGATTTATGTCATGCCAAAACCAGTACTATTTCTACTGCATTGTATTGCCTCCAAGAGAAGGCTGAGACCTAAATTAAGTGGCAGAGCTTGGGTTTAAGACACATTTATGTCAAGTATAATTGACATTCCACTTTAATACATTCACATTTCTTTGTAATATCATTTCATCTTACCATGGAATGATAGATTATTTTTAACATCAGACTTTGGAACATTTCCTATGTGTTTCTTCAGCTGGACAGTGTATGAGACATTTTATATTTGATAAGTGCCTTCCAAGACTTTGTAAAAATAACTACTTCTTGTGAAGACTCATGTGAACTCACTCTAAAATAATGGCTGGAAATTTCTTCCCAGTGACATGCAGAAAATAACATTTCAGTTCAGTTCAAAAAAAAAACTTTATTGAGCATCTATTATGATAAAGGCACTGGGAAGTCTTTGGGGACACAAAGGACAATTAAATAGTCACTGGTCTCAAAAGGAAGAAATACACAAAAACAGTGAATCACAATTAAATGTGGACTATGCCAAATGAGGGGTAAGCTCAGGGATCTTTGCTAGCACAATATAGGGGTCTTTGTCCCACCCTAGGTGTGTAGGATGGGAGAAGGTGATAGATGGTATTCCCTGGAAAAAGTGATTAGTGCTGAAACTTGAATAACAAGAAAAAGTCAGCTGGGTGAAGAAAAAAGAAAGCCCTTAGAGGAAGTACTGTGAGCCAAAGACCTAGGGGCAAGAAACACACCGGAAATTTAGAAGGTTGTGATTGGATGGATTAATTGCAAGCACAGAGGTCCCTCAGGACACTAGTGAGAAATGACACTGAAAATATACCGAAGGACCTGTGGAAGTTTCTGTAAGTGAGAATAGAAATCAGGACTGAACTCTTTGCACTAGTGGGGCAGGGAGCATTGTGATGGAACTGTGGTTGGGTACTGTGAGATCAATAGTGTCCTTCTCCTTTATTGTACAGAGGAGGAACCTGAGTGCCCCAAAGAGAAAGTTACTTTCTCCAAATCTCACATTGACTTAATTAGCAGAGACAAGTCCAGAACTCAGATTCATTCATTTATTCATTTAGCCATTCAGTAAATAGTTATTAAGTGCCTATAACAAAAGTGATTAGGATAATGAATGAAACAGCCTTGCCCTTCTGGATTTACCTACTGGGTATTTTTAAATAACCACCCTTTTTTGAGCTATTACTGTGCACCAGAAATAGTGATGAACCATTTAAGGAAACTATTGCTTTAGCTTCACATCCCCTATTTCCCACTAGAATGTGAATTTGTAAGAGCAGGTAACCTGTCTGTCTTGTTTCACTTTGGTGCTTCCAGAGCCTAGAACCATCCCTAGCACATAGTAAGTGCTCAGTAAATATTTCTAAATGAAATAAATCTTTTTATTCATTGGTCCTTTTGTTATTCCCATTTTTTCATTGAGGTAAGGAATTCTGCTGACTCCCAGCTCAGTGATCCTGGCTTTGGCCATGTCTTCCCTCTCTCCATTCCACCCTACCCAACTCTCTAGGAAGCTGGGGAAATTATCACAAACTCTGTCACATTTCCAGAGAGCTTGATCTTTCCTCTCAAGGCTCTGACATAGCCCCTAGATGTATACGGAGCCAAGTGCGTGTCCCAGCAGCCTCTCCTAGGCAGGAGGGAATGGTCCCGGGGCATGGCTGTGCAGGTGGTACCCATTCTAACGCTGGGGAGAGAGGACTTTGAGGGGATGTTCCATATTAGGACAGGACAGTTGAGGCACGTACTGCAGAGTCTCAGAGGACTCTGGAAGGTAGGCTATACATAGTGCATCTAAGGGTTGTGACATGGCCCACCTCCCAGGGCTGCAGGCCTGATGTGGACACTGAGTTGTGTGCTCTGGCAAAGCACGTGCTACGATTTAAACCCTGTATAGGTTTCACCTGGGACTCAAGGCTGCGTTTACAGGATTCTAACACACAGTTGGGACCAGCTGACCTCCTCCTCCTTCCCCACCCTTATTTCCCTCTCTGCCAACCCCCACCCCCCATCCCCTAGTCCTCTGACTTCTCATCACACACTATGTTTAAAATAATAAAGGAGCATTTGGAATGCTGTGGAGTCATAGGGTCCTAAAGTTGCAAAGACTAAATGTCACTGAGCCGAACGTCCCTCTTAATGCAGGTAAAATGGTCCTTTTAAAAAAGTATCTTAAAAGCATGGAAAGGTGACGTGATATGAGCAAAGGCAGTTATCTGTTAATGAAATGTTTCATTTTTATCTCAACGCATGGAAGAAGCACACCTCAGAGTTCAGAGCACCTGGTAACACCCCGGTTAGGTTTTATTAAACTACAGATATTCAGAGTGATCAGTGGGGTTGAGGACAGGAAAAGAGGAAACCTTCCGTAAACAAAAATGGAATCAGCACACATTTTAATTTGATTGAGCTCAGAGCTGGCTGTTGAGTGAATAATTTACAAAGTAAAGGGTAATACTTTGCAAATAAATGGAAAACTTTATGTAAACAAAATCATAGTGCCCCCGACCTCTTTTACCACAAAAGATTCCGAGGTTTTTTTTAAAGTGACTAAAATACATAGGACTCAGGATGATTAGCATCTATTGAATTATCAAAAGAGTATGTCAGACTTTTTGACTTTTGATGAGATGATGAATGTAAAGTGGTCTGCTTTGATACTGTTATAGATGTTTGCTTCTGCTTTTGTTTTTGTTTTACTTTTCCCTGATTGCTGGTGAGGTAGAGCATATTTTCCTAAGTTTTAGGCCATTATTGGCTGGCAGTTCAGTTTTCTCTTTGGTGTATTGGCTGTTAAAATCCTTTGCCCATTTTAACTGACTTTTTTAAATTGATTTTTCAGGTTCTTTATATGCTATGGCTATGAATCCTTTAATCTATTGATCTGTGAATTTTTTAATAATAATTTTTAAAAGACAGCTGTATCAAGCCCATGAAAATATTTACTTTCCCCAGAAGGCATACTAAGTTGTTACTATGTTTGGTCCTTGAAGAAGAGGATGAGAAGCACTGAATAGCACGTGGATTACGTAGGTCTTATCCTTGCCGTCTCCAGTGAGTGCATGAGCCTCAAATACCCGCTGTTTTCACTGCAGGAAGAGCTGGAGTTGCCATTCTAGGGACCTCCCTCGTGTCCTCTCATCTTCTTTCTTTGAGGACTGCAGGTTGCTGGTGGTCACCCCAGCACTGAGCTCTTGGGAGGAAGGAAGAGGGAACTCAAAAACCAGAGCCTACATTAAATCCACTGTCTCTTACTGGGAACCCCAGGGAGGAGACAGAAGAGTGGAAGCTTAAGGAACAACTGCAGCAAAACACAAAGCCTCTCTTCACAAACTGAGATTTATAACTTGCAAAGCACTTTTTCATCATTGGGTCTTCCTAGGAACTGCCATAGTGTAACCCCCATTTTACAGAAGGGAAAATCGAGGTTTAGGAAGGGTGCCTTAAGTTCACACAGCTAAAAATCACCAGGGCTGGGGTTCAAAATTCAGATCTTCTAGTTCTAGATCCTGTTGGTCTGTTGCTTGAGGGCAGAGGCTGCTTTTTAATGAATTGTATACTCCGCGTCTCCTGCTGTGTCAGTTCCTTAACAGCCACACGATGCATTTTATGGAGTAAATTGTTTGTCCTATGGAAATTATTAACTTTCCCAACCTTTAAAGGATGAGGGTATGGGAGCAGCCATCAGTAAATTTTAAGCTCAAATCTCTAGAAACCAATGTGATACACGAAAGTCCAGATGTTCATCAGTAATTATTAAACGCTATTCACCCAAGAACTCCTTGCTCAACACAGCCATGAATTGTCACGTAAACAGTAATAATGATGATGATGATGATAAAGGTTGCTCTTTCTCTTCTTCCCTAACTAGCACATGTACATAAGGCATACCATTTATTTCCCTCAGACACATGTGTTTTTCCTATTTTTTTCCTCTCTTTTTTTTTTTTTTTTTTTCTCAGAGTGAAGAGACATTTGGGATACTGACAGGGGCAATAGATGCTTCATTTTGGATGGTGATCTTCCCACAGACTGTTGCCCAGTGCCCAGCTCTATGAGGCCTTTGTTCCTCCTGGGGCCCACCCATAACGCCACCCTTAGAACATGAATAAAGGCCACCACTCAGCCATGGCTTCCCAAATCCATTCCTGCCAGGTCCCCTCTTCCCATGCTAACAACCCTTTTATTTATTTCTCTCACATGGAATGCCCCCGCCTTCTGTCTCATCTTTGCTTATTGAAACGCCACATTAAAACTTGGCTCCCATGAAAAATGAAAGCCTTTCCCAACCACCGCTCCTTTCCTTTTGTGTGCACAAACGGCACTCTGTGATTCACAGCCGGCAGCACACGACGGCAGCTCCCCGGGAGGGCCCACCTACCCCATGAGTCTGTAGGCTGTGTCCGTGGTCACGCTCTTGTTCCTCCTGGGTGATGGCGAGAGCCATGGTCATGCTGCAGAGGGTGTGCTGGAGCTTCCTCCACGTGGCAGATGCAGCTTCTGCCTGTGCTCTAAGCCACACAGTGATGGCCACAGAGGCATTTTGCCACACCCTCCTCGTGACCTCAGCAGGTGGGAAACACTGATCCCAAAGGGAGGTGATCACTTATTCCACACACGTCTATCAAGCACCTTCCTGTTACTACAGGGCTGCGGATCCGAGAGGGAGGGAGGACCATAGACTCATGTGCTTACTATTAGGGGGCAGGCAACAATCCATGCAAATAAGTAAAATAGATAGCATGTTGGGTGGGAGAAGTGTTATATAGAAGAACAAAGCTGGGAAAGGAGAAAAGGAATCTATGGTCATGTTAAGCGGGCTGGTCAGGATGGGCCTTGCTGAGAAGAGGACTTTTGAGCAGAGCCCTGAGGAGGTGGGAAAGTGAGCTGGGCATGTATCTAGGGTATGCTCCCTCTCGCTGAGGAATGGCAAGTGCAAAGGCCCTGAGATGAAAGCAAGGGTGGCATGTTTGAGGACAGTCAGGGAGGCCAAGGGAACTGTTGTGGAGAGGGAAAAGAAAAGGGCATTGAATTCTTGGGGAGGCTGATCAAAGGGAGCTTTGTAGGTCATTTTGAGGACTGGCTTCTGCTCTGCGTAGGATGGAAAATTTAAGATGTTTTTTAAACTAAGGAGAGATGTCATACGATTTATGTTCTAAAAGAACCACTCAGTCTGCTGAGTTGAAAATAGGGGGACAAAGTGGCAGCAAAGAGGCCAGTTAGGAAGCTACTGTAATAATTCAGTGAGAGAAAACTGGCACCTTGGACCATTCTGCAGAATAAAAGCTGCAGAAGGAAAAGAAGTGAATTGGTTCTGTATAAACTGATGGATTAGATGAGGATGAGGGAGGGGAAGGAAGTGAGGGGAAAAGTGTCAAAAATGACTCCAGAGTCAGCAAGCTGGTACGGTTATTTTCTGTGATGGGGATAGCACAGGAGAGATTTGTTTGTGTGTGGAGTGTATGCAGAGAAGACAGACAATTGGTTTTAGTCATGTTAAATTTGCAATACTGATTAGGCATCCATGTGGAGATACTGATCAGGCAGTTGGCTGAATACACAAGTCTGAAGTCTAGAAGACAGGTCTGGGCTGGAGAAAGATGTTTGAGATTCATCCACAATAGGAATATCCCCCAGCCTCCAAAAAAATGATTGAGCCTGGATGAGAAAAGTTCCAAAGATTGCAACCTGGGCATTTCAACTTGAAGCAGTTCTAATAAGGAAGACCTAGCAAGGGAGACTGAGAAGAAGTGAGCAGGAAGGACAAGAAAAGTAAGGAGGATTTAATACTCTAGAAACAAGCAAAGTAGGTATTTCAAGGGAAAGTTATTACATGGCAGTGTGTTAACAAGCTGATCACAGCTTCTCACAAATGTGTAGCTGGGTGCTTGGTCATTTAGAACCTCTCTGGAGAGGTCCTACATGGAACCAGTGCATCTCAGGACAGCCTGTCAAAGGTGGAATGGAAAAATGGAAAAAAGACATGTGTTTACTGGCACCCTTGCAACCTTCTGTTTTCCATCGACAAAAGCCATCCCTGTGGGCATTACCTCTGGGTTGTACCACCCAGCCTGTCTGTGGGTCCAGGGATCCTTGGGTCCTATCATAGCTTAAGCTTCTGTGGCTCTAACTATGGTGGACCCAATGGAGGTCATGGCCAAAGCCAAGCCCTCACCTGGGGAGAGGTGATAGATGGACTTTGTAACCATAAGAATGTTCTAAACCATCAGCAGAGCCACTGTGTCTAGGGAGCAAGGAAAGTGGCCGAGTTTCAGCAGACATTAAATACCGTGTAGATGTGGAATATGAATAAACTGGGTTAGTACGTTTTGTGAAGGGATAGGAAGTCCTCCATTACATCTCTATGTCTTTCTCAGTTCTAACCAGACCCTTCTTACTCATCTTTCCTACTCAGTCCGTATGTCATCTCTTTCATAAAGCCTTCCTAAACTAGTTCAGCCTTTCTCCTCTTCTTAATGCCCACTCTGGTCAGCCAAGGATGTGATTTCAGATTCATTCTGAGATTCCAAGTTTGGTTCTACCAGCTGCCAGCCAAGTGAACTTGATCACACAATCTTCCCTCTCTCAGTATCAGTTTAGTCATGAACAAGCTAGAGAAAATTCTGTTTGCTCACCGTTTCATTTGAAAAGATTTGATTAGATTACAGCATGTGATAATATTTTGATAAACCATAACTTTGTACATTTATTATTATTGTTATTATTCCATCTTTGTTTCATGCTGACTGAGACCTTGAGGCCAAGGATCACACTTTTTCTTTTATCTGTCCCCCAAATTTCCAGCACAATGATAAGCCACTCAAAGAAAACTTTTGGCCTGACCAAACTTGGAAAAGAAAAAAATGACAAATCCTTTGCTTCAAATCCTTTTTGGAACTCAGCTAACCATAAATAAATAAATAAGCCCATGGAAATAAATTACAAACCCAACTGCATGTCTCGCTCTGAACTATGTGTTTGACATTAAAAACTGAGCCTCCCTCTTTTAAAATTGAAATATGAAACATTGTGTATGATTATTTTTTTCCCTTTTAAAGACAGAGCCACAGTTGCCGAATTAATTTAATATACTGCACTGCATTTCCCCTGCAGCTGCGCCAATTCTGATTACAAGTTTCCAGACGCTGCTGTGTGTTGTGGTTCCTTCACTGCTACCTGGCCAAAGAGCTGAATGGCTCGTCTCTCTCGGCAGCTCTGGCCAGGAGCACTCAGCTGATACGTGCTCTAGGTGAAGAGAGCACGTGGGTGATTGCTCACCCTGGGGTCAGTGTTCTGGAGCCCTATGGGTCCCTGGGCTCAGCACCTGTACCTTTGTGTTTAGGAGCCAAGAGACTGAGAAAGACGTTGAACCAGCCAAGATAGGACAGCAGGCAACAAGCCTAAAAACAGATTTAATAAGAGACCTCATTCCTTTCCACTACGTTTTTGTGAGATATTTCATGGGAATTGCTACTTGAGAGATGCACAGAGCCAACCTGGGGCCTGGCCAACCACAGACAGGGAGCTTAAAGCCTTCACGGGCTGACTCCTGGTCTATATGCAGAAAACCTTGCGGAGCGGAGCCCTCTGCCAATTTACTCCAGCCTGCGGGCTTTCTGCAGAAGACTGAGAGTGGGAGCTAGAAAGTACACTGAGCACAGGGAATTGAACTATAATTCTGATTCAGCCATCCATCCACTACTGCCTGAGATAAGCTGATTTTTCTATATGGGGACCAGAATTCCTGTCTATAAATTGAGGAGACTTGAGTCTCTTAGGCATTTTTAGTGCTTCTCTTGTCAGACTCCGTTGTTATGCTCCATGGAGGGACACAACAGTGTGATATGGGAACACAGCATTCAGGTGGGAGCCACTCACCCTGGATTCTCACCTGCTGCAGCCTTTTCCTGCCTTCTGGCTGTATGATGTCATCCAAGTTGCCCACTTCCTGATCCTCAGTTTCCCCAAATGTAAATTAAAATAGAGAAGGAGCTGAGCAAACTCACTGAGCTCTGTTTTGATATTCTAGCATCCTGTTCCACTCTTATTGTTTTACAGGAAGGCTGTACCCTACACCCCAGCAGCTCCCACCCCAAGGGAGAAAGAAACCTGTGGGAACTTCCAAGAGACATTTGGGGATGCTTTCTTTGAATCTTCTTTTCTTCCACCCTTTTCTGGTTACTAGAGCTTCTACTCCAGAGACAGGATTAGCTCATGGTCCTAGCTATAGAGATGGAGGGAAAGGAGCTCACTTGAGGTGAATCAAGATCTGCATCCTCTCCTATTTTTGGTTTGTCCTTACTGATGAAGGGGTGGGGGTAAGGTGGTGGGCTCTGGAGGTGGGATCAAGATCCAGTATTTACTTTCTGATTCTTCCGTTTATAAAGTGCTGTCAGCTCACGTGTGTATTCATTGCCCCTCACCTTACCGCATTACATTTACCTTGTTACTGCATCTCATTTTCTCGAAAACCGATGCACATTTCCCTGCCTTCTTCCCTTCAATAACAGATGACCATGACCATACTACTACTACCGCTGTAATGACAATAATGAACTCTCATTTATTAAGTCATCATTACGGGCAAGACGATGCAGTGTGATTTGCATACATACCTCCTTTATTCCTCACACCTGTCCTGTGGATAGGTTTTAATCCCCCGCTCCCTTTGTGGATATGGAAACTGAGGCAGATGGAGGCCAAGTGATCACGTGACTTTCAGTGACTGAGGCCAGACTATCATTTGCTGTCTGAATTGTCTGTCCTGGTTTGGATCCAACCGTTGAATGCTCACAGTCCTTGTGTTGCTGTTGACTCATATTATCCCCACGATTTCTTGTAAGTTTAGATTCCACAAGTAGCTGTCTCTGTATCGTCTCACCTTGCCTGGTGCATGGTAGGTAACCAAAAGACAGTAAGTCCAGTTGTCTCATTTAATCATCACATCAGGTTGGAGGAAAAAGTGTTGAGATATTAAGGATCTTCCCAAGGTCACACAGCTAATGTAAATGGCAGAGCTGAGATTCAAATAGAAGTCTGTAAGACTATAAATTCCATGAAGTTCTGCGTCATCACAAAGTACCTGTATAAATCTCAAACGCCTTTTTTGTTTCTTTTCTTAATCTTTGGGGAAAAAAGCATCCGTCTGTAATGAGGGCATGGCAAACTGGGAGTAGCAAGTAAAAGCAGCCTGGATCCAGACATTTCTGGTGGTTTCTCTGCACATGGTTTGTTAGCAGGATTGAATGCAGCAATGTGCATAGGGGTAGAATTGTTGCTGGCAGAGAATTCTTTTAGCATCCACTTGAAAGTTCTGTCTCTTTGAAGTATGAGTCCAAATACCTTCATTCTATTCTTAGTCCAGCAATTTAATTACAACAGATTCTCAGTTGTCTATTGATTCAGTTCTCTGTCATCCTCTACCCACACCTGCTTTTCAACATACACATCAGAATAATGTGTTGGAATGGCTTTCTTAAAACAAGTAGATGATCTGCAAGCAAAATGTATGAACAATATCATAGTCATGTTGAAGTTACAACCTTAATGAACCACAGAGCCATTTTCTTTGACAAGCTGATTCCCAATGCCTAACATTAAAAATACACTTATATGATAACATCAACAGAATAATCATAATAATAATCAACTTTAAGCACTTTCTGTGTGCCAGACACCATGCTAAAGAAAGCATATGCATTGTTTCATTAAATCTAATCAACATTCTATTTTTTAAAAGTACTCTTATTACTCCTACTTTGCAAAACTTGGGTTTAGAGTTAAGGAGTTTGCCCAAGATTGCCGCTAGTGAATAAAAAATTCTGGAAACTTTCCAGCCTAGAGGCTGAGTTCTTAATTATTAACATAAACTGACTGTCTTAGTGAAGAACGGGATGAAGATTCAAGAGCCATAAGACCATAAATATGGGCCTCAGAGAGGTTAATCCTATAAGAGGAAACCCCCATCCTTTTAGCAAAATGAGAAAGTGTGTATGTGGGTGCCTTTGATTTTCTTTCTTTTTTTTTTTAAAGTAGGTTAGGAAAATTTAAGTGATCTCTCTAGATGTCATAGAACTTTACAGCAGAGAGCAGATCTCAATGACCCCCAGCAACAGATACTAATACCTCTTTTATTTCAATATCAGTCCATGATTATTCTGCAAAGCTCAAGTGCCCTGATATCTGGTGAGGCAGCTTACTCCAACGAGGAGCTCTCAGCACAGGAAGTTTAAATGTCTTGCTTCAGGTCACAGAATTAGTCAGTAGCAGAGCCAGGAAGCAAGTTTTCATGTTCTAGGTGTAGGACTCTTTTTTTTTTTTTTTTTTTTGTAGATAAGGGAAGAGTTTGAGGGATTTTTAGTGTCTTGGCCAAAGTCACAGTTGTTTGATGGCAGAATCAAAGCTGCTATTAGAGAAACTGGGTAAAAATAAGATAGAGCGAAAAATGTGCTTTGCGTAGTTCATCAGAAATATGGTAACCCCATTCAGGCCTTTCAAGAAAACTGAATGCTACTATATGCACCAAACTTTGATCAGCAAAGATCTAGATTATGAAACTCTGGCCCAAGGACTGATATTTTTTAGCTCCTTTTGGACATGGGAAAAGGATCCAGAATTTCTCTTCCTCGTGAATACTCAGAAATGAGACCCAGAAGTTACAAAAGTTAAGATTTTAATTTTGGGTAGTTTTCTCTACAAGATTCCAAGATCTATCACTAAATCTTTTGGGGATGTTAAAGCTGAGTTATGATTATGAATTCAAACAGTGGGGACTGCTCCGTGTGAGCACATCCACCAGAATTTTTAATCCAAATGGAACTCAGATCATAGGGGAAGAAGCCTTAGAATGCAGTGTTATTTATACCACAAGTTATCCTTTTTTCTTTCCATTCTATTAAGTTCCACTCTAGGTTGAAACACTCAAGTTGTGGGCTATAAGAGATCAGTTTCTCTTAGTGTCTCCCATTGATAGGCTGAAACAAGGTAAGAGGTAGCCCTGAGCTTTCTTGTGGAAAGCTTGTTTGTAACCTAGAGATTGTGTGTATGTTTTTTATTCTATCCCAGTAATTTTTTTCCAGACTGAATCTACTATTGTGGTTTCCATAGAACGAGAGGGTAGCTAGAACAAACATGCCATAGTATGTGTAGTTTGCTGTTCTACGTGGGAAGTTGGGAAGTGAAGAGGGACATATACAATAGTGTCGGGCTGCTCTATCTGAGCAGAGGCTCAGTCAGGGAAGGGGAGGGCAAGGGGACCCAGCACGGCGGGTCGGTACAAAGGCTAGGACAGTGAAGGTGCCACAGCTTGGTTATTTTCTCTACTTGTCACACGATCTGACTCCTTGCTGCTCCTCAAATATGACAGGCATGCTTCTGCCTCAGGGCCTTTGCACTGACTATTATCTCTCAGTGAAATAATTTTCAGTGGGTGAGGGGAATAGCTTGGTGGTAGAGCACATGCTAGCTTAGCATGCACGAGGTCCTGAGTTCAATCTCCAGCATCTCCATTAAAAAAAAAGAGAGAGAAAGAAACAATTTTCTACTAAGCTGGCTCCCACAACTTCCTCAACTCTCATTCAAAGGTCATTTTCATTTTCTCAATGAAGCTCACCCTGACTATGCTGTTTTAACATGCAACTTTCATCCTTCCTCAAAATTTCCTTGTTTTTCCCCATAGCACGTACAACTTTTAAACTTGTCTATCTACCTACCTACCCACCTATGTGTAAAGAAGTAAAGGCATTTGTGTAGTTATTTATTTGCTTAAATTTGCTGAAGAAAATAAATAAATAAATAAATATATACTTAGGTACCTTTTAGAATATGTCCTTTGAAAGAGAGAAGAGCTTCATCTACTTTGTTCACCGATGAATCCCAAGCATAGAGAATAGGCTTGGCACAGGGTGTAGGCACTCAGATATTTGTCAAAGAAATAATTGTTTACTTTATATTGTTTCCTTCTGTTGCTTTTCATTATGTTTTTAAATTGGTTTTTATTATGCCTTTAAAATGTACTTTAAAAAAAAAGACATCGGTTTTGAGAACACGCTCGGGGAATGCATCTGTACCCGCCCCCAAGTCATTTTCATTTTTACGGGTACACAATGTGTTAAACCAACATGTTTGATGAATGAATGAATGAATGTTAAACTGATGTTAAAAAACCTTTAAGAAGAAACGGTGAGGAGACAGAGGTGCTTTATATATATTATCTCCTGGAAGCCAGGCATTGTCAATCACCATTTCACAAAGGGAAACCTGAAGTTTGAAAAAATTAAGTTTCTTATGCAGGTTACACAGTAAAAGGAAGAGGCATGATTCAGACTTTGCTATTCCTGACCCCAAAGCCTATGGCTGACTACAACACACGGCACCATGTCCAAACCATGAATTCTGTAGAGATGATAGTTGTAGATCACTGGTATGTTGGATGCAGAGGTATCCCAAGCAGATGTCCTCCATTAGGACTAAAGGACTCATGTGTTCAGATGTTGAGATTGCTGGTCACTGTCAGCTCTCCAGCTACCAGTTGTCCTCCATGGAAGGGAGACTCCTACGCCAAGGTCGCAGGATCAGCCCACATCCAATGACTCTTCGGCATGCTTGCTGCGTGTGGAGTGCCTCTGAAGGGCCATCCTAACTCCAGAGCTCCCCAGTGGGCTCAGCTGGGGTCCCTGTTGTGGATCATGGCTCAACCCCTCCCGCTACTCAGTTCTAGCACCTTCACTCCCTGCAGGTGTGTCTCCCCAAAGCACTTCTTAGTAAACTTCTGGACATGCAAATTTCTGCCAGTCTGTTTCCAAGAAACCTAATCAGAGTCAGTTAATTGAGTAGTACTGTTGAGTTCAGAGATTTGCACTGACAATACCAGTAGCATACTCCTTAAATCTGGTCTCAGAGAGTAGAGAGTGTTGAAACCCATGGTTCCATAAAGTTTGAGGCACTCTCTCTTAACCTCCAGAAGCATGTTGAAGAAGACAACTGTGGTATACAATTTGACCGTTGTAGGATCATCTATTTTTCAGTTAGCTTGATTTGAAATGTCACCAGTTTGATTGTCATCACACCTGGTAAGAACTTGCCCCTGAAAGCTCCTTCACTCAATAAGTAAAGCCCACTCTGTGCTGGGCATTCAGTTGCATTGCCCTTGAGAGAATCAAAGGTGCGTAAACCTAGTTCCTGCTCTCAAGTACCTGTTGGTTTAGAAGGTGGTTCTCTAACTTCTGTGCGTCAGAACCACTCAAGAACTTGTTAAAATGCCCATGACTGATACTGATCTTGGAATGGGGCCCAGGAACTATTCCTACCTTGATTTTTATATTCTGATACAAATGGTTCATGAACCGCTGTGGAAAAACCCGAATCCTCAAGATGACATAAAACATGCATTGAATATGCATTGGTCAGTCGTTTCTTACTGAGTAGCAGGTGCTAGGGTGGATTCTCTAAAGTGTGTGTATGTATTTTTTCCTATACTTACGAGACACATAGACCATAGTATATACATGTACTGAGAAACCATTTTGCATCAGATACTATGATAACCTCCATGGAAGAATGAAGATGAAAAATTCTTGAGTCCTTTCCTCAAAAAGCTAATGAGAACTAGATAAGAGTCATTAATGTTTGCCTTCATTGACTTACCTATTTCTTTCATCAGTGAATTCATCCCTTCATTTATTCAATAAACATTTACTGAATATTTACTAAATGAAATGTGCTATCAAAATAACAAGGAAATGCATGAGAAGTAGCTTACATGGAAATTCCAACAGCCTACTATGGAGAGGGTTGAAACCTTAGCTTCCATATTTTGCAGCATTTAAGGCTTGATTAATAAAAATGATTCCTATGGCAATGAACAAGCAGTTATCCAGAGATGGTAAGCACTGTTGGGATATGTGTGTTTGGACCATCCTAATTCCCTTTAGGTCACAAATTGAGGCATAGAGGGTGGGAAGAAGGCAGTGGTAAGAGTTCCTTCTGGTTTACCTGACTCAAGTGAACCATTTTTGAATTTGGACAGTTTCACAATCATCAGTCAGATTGGCCCGTGCTATAGCAGCTTTCTGGATTTCTAGGAAAATCTCTGGTATGTGTCATGGTAAAGAAATGTTTCAAACAGGAAAAAGGGGTAAATGAAGAATCATAATCATTTAGAAGGAATTCAACAAGAAATAGAGGTCTCTGTGGTGTAAGTGAGGAATTGCACAATGCGGTTGCAGGAAATGCCACATACATGACAGGTGGGGTTGCATTCTTCCTTCACCCACCTAAGGCACACAGCAGGAATCCAGCCTCACTCTCTTTCCTACAGAGGCAGATGGAACCACAGAATCCTTCTGAAGGCACATCCATGACCAGTTAATTATAATTAGCACGAGAGATGTTACCTTATTTCCATTCCTAGTGCAGTGATTTGGATTTGAGAGTGTCGAGGTTTGGGATCTAGGTCCAGGTCTTCTGGCAACCAGAGATTTTCATCTGACAGGCTCTCTCTGGACATCAGTTTACTAGTCTTCCCAGTGGATTACTTGCCTTCTGCATGTCTCTGTGTATTTATGAAAGCCAAAGGTGAGAAAATACAGGATTGAGTCTGAACTGTTCATAAATGCAAGCGCCTCCTTGACATGCCTTCGTCAACCCTGTGCTCTCTCTTTCTGCCCCTGCCCACTGGTGATTTACCTTTTTTGGCCATTTTGAGCTTATATCATTTTCCTGAACATGCTTTCACTCCACCCCTTGTATGCTGTGATAAGTACCTTTCCCTCTGCCTGGGCAGACTTCTCCCTACCCTCCTCACTTCATGCTCTACCCCTTGGCCAGTCCCAGGTGATTTATCACTTGACTACATGATTTATTTCAACTTATTCTTTCGCTTTACAGGTCCTTGCTCTGGGAGTTTTTATCTGGTGACACCAGACTGGCTTCCACAGCCCCATTAGTACCCCTATCTGGGCACTAGCCTTTGACTTATTTGAGGGTAAAGACTATATGCTTTGATCTCCATTTTTTCTACATTGCCTTGCATGGTGTCAGCATGTAGCAGGTGCTTTATAAACTCTTGAATTGGTGAATATAGCTCAGGCATTTGCTGCTGATAGTAATGAACATAATGTTTTTATACCTTCCTTATCTTATAAGTCTTTTTTCATCTGTTTTCAGCTTTATTCCATATTTTATACAATACATATTTATTTTATAAAATTACATATTTTATTTAATAAAGTGGAGAATAATTTAAAAGAGAGTCATAAAAAATGAGAGAGGTTTGGTTGTGTGCTTATCCCATTAACATGTACTGAGTACCTTCTAAGTGCCAGAAAATGGACAAATCAAGAGGAAAATGGTACCATCTCTTCCATCAAAGATTTCAGCCTAGCAATGAAGACAGACATAAAATATCTGACTAAAATGACCATGAAATGAATGCTGATCATGTGTTCATATTCATTGAATGCCTACTCTATGCCCAGCCCTCTTATAGGCAGGGAAGTCCTGCCTTCAGGGAGCTTCTATTGCAGAGTTCTAAGTGCGGGGAATCTGAAGAGATATGAATCACACAAGAGGAAAAGGTGACTTCTTTGAGAAGGTGACATTTTTGGTAACTTGAGTGGAGCAAATGCATTTCTAACTTTAAGGGCGACGGGATGCTTACTTAATTACAGGACATCTAATGTGTGGTAGAGGTGACCGTAGGGGCAGGGTCCTGGCACCATGATAAACATGCCACTCTGGATAACTAATCCAAATCCAAAGATGAGTAAAAAGTTGTCCTTTCCCTCAGGAATCATGCATTCTAGTGGAAAAGAGGGTGAGGTACAAGATAGTGAATGAGAGGAAAAGCCAGGAAAACACAAGGTTGGAGCTCACATGTCCCGCTCCTCCCCCCACCCTCCCTCACGCCCGCCGGTCCGTCTGTTCCCCCCTCTGACAACTAATACTCTTCTCGGGAGTTCTAAGTTCTCTGGTGTATCTGTTTCTTTTGCTGGGTGCTCCACCTTGGCCTTCTCCCAAACGCCTCCTGCAAATGTTTATTTTTATAAATGTTGCATATACAAGGGCAGGAGATAGGGAGAGGGGTGAGCCAGAGTCATTTACGAAAGCACTTTGGCACTCCGCTCCGGAAATCATTTCCACAGGAGGCCGCCCTGGACAGAGTGCACTTATTCTCAGACCTTCTATCCCCATTTCCAAGCAGAATTGCAATTCCTATTTACAGTCAGAAGCTCCATGGAGTTGCGAGCCAAAAGCCTTGTTTCCTGAAAAGCCGGCGGTGGCCTCCAGCATTCCACCCTCACCTTTAACAAGAAAGCTTTCCTGTTTGATCTAAACACATAACCAGGTACCTGAGCCAGAAGGAGAATTCTGGACCTAATTCATCCCCATCAGTGGGCATTTACCAGGCATCCACTTGTGCAGATCCTGCCCCCATTACTGAGGCTCAAGATACGGGATCCTAAAAGGGCAGGAAGGGACATGCCACATGGTACCATGCTTTACAGACAGGACATCCTAAAATTCCCATGAAATAGTCTTATCCCACTTTACAGATTAGGGAAAGAAGGAAGGAAGCAAGGGAGGGAGAGAGGGAAGCAGTGAAGGAGGGAGGAAGGGAAGAGCAAGGTGAGGGAGGAAGAATTTGAAGCTCTATGACTTGTACAACTCCCGACAGCCAGTGAGTAGGCTCCTCACCCATTTTCCCTCCATCACCTCTAATCAGCCTTTCACCTCTCCATTAAAATTGTTCTTATCAAAGTCATCATTGACAGCACAGGGTTACACCAAGTAGTCAATTATCAGTCCCCATTTTGAGGTCCATTACCAGTTAGCGACGTGTAATACACTTCTTCACCCTCTCCTCCCTAAAACATTTTCTTTCAAGATACCACACACACTGTCCTGATTTTGCTGACTCCTCCCTGCCAGCTCTTTCTTACTCTCTTAGCCGACATCTGCTCATCAACCTGATGTCTTGATACTGGAGTTTCACGGAACTCAGTCTTTGGACTGCCTCTTTTGTCTGTCCACATTCCCTCCCTGGGTGAGTTCATTCCCGCTCATTGCTTCAGATGTCATCTGCACACCAACAGCTTGTTTTCCTTCCACTCTGGACCATTTCTCTGAACTTCAGATTGGCACGTACAACAAGGGTACTCGATCTCTCTCCTTGGATGTCTCAGAAATTACCACTTTAAAAAATTAAACTCCTTATTTTTTTCCCATCGATCCCACTCCTCTGATGGACTCCCCAGTCACAGTTCATGGCAGCTCCATCTTCCCCATTGCTGGAACAACAACAACAAAACCTTCTGTTTTGCTCATACCCCACCCCCAGTCTTACAGGCTGCCTAGTCTGAGTTACCTCCAGAGCATCCGGGAGCCAGCTGCTCCTCACTGTCTCCATGGGCACCAGCTGGGTGCAAGCCTCCCTCATCTTTCACCCAGACTACTGTGTGCTCTCCCTTTCCTTTGCATTTGCCCTGTAAGCTTGGTCTCAACGTGGTGGACAGGGTGATGTCCAGGAAAAAGCTTTCAGTTCCCCCTGATAGTGTAACTCTCCAAAGGCTTCTCATCTCACTCAGAGTAAATGCCAAAGTCGTTAAAACAATGGACAGGGCCCTACTCCATCTGGTCTCTTGTTCCCTCCCTGAACTCATCACGCGTTCATCCCACCCCACCCCTACTCACTCTGCTCTGATCTCACTGGCCTCCTTGCTGCTCCCCCTGCCTGGAATTCTGTCCTCCAGACATCTACATAGCTGATTTCTCCACGTCCTTCAGCCCTTCCCCTAAATATAACTTTTTAGAGAGTGTATAGTTGACTACTCTACTTAAAATTGCAACCCTGTCCCAGCATGTTCTGTTCCCTTCCCTTGCTGTATTTTTCTCCATAGCCCTTACCATCATCTCTTACTCTATATATCTTACTTGTTTGGGTTTTTTGGTTTTTTTTTTTTTTCCTCTATCTCTCTCTCTCTCCGCAAAGTAAGCACCTCGAGGGCAGGGCTTTCTGCTGGTTTTCCACAGCTATATATGAAGCACTTTACAGAAATGTCTATAATGTACTGGGCCTTCAATTAGTATTTATTAAGTAAATAACTCCAGGCAAGCAGGGAAAAGGGAGGCATCAGTAAGGTTTGGCATAGGCAAAGAAGGCTTCATGGAACAGAAAAAGAAAAAGTCTGTTGAGTATTTACTGTGTGCCAGGTACTAAGCTAACGTCTTACATCTATTATCTCATTAAATCCTCCTACCAACCCTGTGAAGTATTATTATCATTACTGTTATTATTGTTGTGGCTTCCATTGTACAGAATAGAAAACTGTAGTGTCAAAAAGCTGATTCACTTTCTCAAGATCACTACAACAATTTGTGTAGACACCCAGAAGCCAGCTCTTTTTCTCTCTGTTCCCATCATGGGATACTGTTCTAGAAATCTCTCATGGGGATGGAGCTATCCTACTTAAAGGAAGAAAGAAAAAAATCAAAGGAAGTCACATATAAAAAAGGAACAAAGTTTTTATTCATGTATTTCTTTATTTTTTCAATAACTACTGTGATTTGATTCTTGTCATTATTCTATTACAGTATATGCTATATCCTCAGGGGAGAAAAATGGACAGAATATTCCCTGCCCTCATTGAGGTCACAATCTGGTAAAGCTGACACTAATACAAAATTAAAAGTGTTTGAATAGCTTCGTGCTCTAAGAGCACAGAGGAGGGAGCAGTTGATTTCATCAGGGTGGAGTCAGACAAGGAAGACTCAGAGAGAGATGACATCTAAACTTAATTCTACAGGAGAGGGAAGACTTTGCATTCCAGGCAGGGCTGCAGCAGAAGCAGAGGATGGAGCCATGGTAGTGTGGGAAGTAGCTTAACAGGTACCATGAAGAGCAGGTGGGTCTGGGACTTTCTCTAAGGGCAGTAGGGAGCCATGGCCGGATTTAATCTGGGAAGTGGCCTTGTCAGATCTGTGCTTTGTTGAGATCACTGAATCTCATCGTGGAGGATAGACGACAAAGAATAAAAAGTGGGGACAGGATGCTAGTAGCGGGGGCCTAGCAAAATCTGGGAAGAGATGATGAAACCAAGAGCTGGGGCAGGGGAAGTGGGATGACGGATGATAATGATGTAGTTGTGCACACTTTGAGTGTTAAAATCGGCTGTTCATTAAATCACCTCGGGAGATTAAACAATTCTGACACCATAGACATAGTCCAAATCAATTGAATCAGAATTTCTAGGGGTAGGGCAGGGTGTTAACAGCTTGTAAATCTCTCCAGATGACTTCAGCGTGTAGCCAAGTTTGAGAACCACTGGTTTAAGAAGTACAGGTATGGATGGCTAATTGGTTGTGACCAGGAAGGAAGAGGGAAGATTGAAATACAAGGTTTTCCAGCCTACATAACTTGAGGAAAGGCTATTGTTTTAATGTCTCCCCTATAGAATCAGACTGGCTACAAGTGAGTAGCTATAGAAAATGGTAAACTTACTTATTGAAAGTATTGTGGAGACTGAATGAGATAATGCGTTTAAAGCACATAGCATGATGCCGGAAACATGATGAATGCTCAAATATTTTATTTCATTTAATGATTTAGTTCTTTTGAGTAAAAAATGTGTCTGGGGAAAAGAAATGGCTTTCAGATGAGGGATACTAAGTTTGGATCTCAACATATAAACACATAAACTATAGAGTGTTTGCAGGAAGTAACACTTACGTTTTCAAGAGGTAGTTCAGAGCTATAGAATAAGTTTGGTCATGTTGGTAATGTTGGGTTACCAGCATTATTGCTCAAGTCATATAAATGAATCCCATCATTTGGAGGGAGGGTAGAGGGTATAGTGAGAGGAATGGGTGAAAGACTAGAATATCAGGTGGATCCAAATCATTCTAAACCTCAATTTCCTTCTCTGTAGAGCGAAAATAATAGTAAATCATGTTTCAGAACTTTTTTTTTGAGAGTTAAATATGATGATATGGGTAAAGCACATGAAAAATATGGAGTAGAAGAGGCATCAAAGTGCAAAAAAGCCAGGAGAGAAGAAAGGGAATGGATTTCCAAAAGAGTAGTTTGTCAAGGAACAAAAGAGTCCCAAATTTGAGGAAAAGATCAATTGTGTCAAGTACATAAAATAAATCATTTGAGGCCACAGTGTTCTCATTGGTATAATGAGCCCTTGAATAAAAGAGTATTTACTTAAGTGTTAATTTATTGTCCTACTTTAAACATGAGCCTCCTACCATTGAAAACAAAGAAGTGGGATCAGTTACAAGATTCAAATACCACTTCTCAAGAGAAAACGGTTGTTTGCTGGATTTAATGCTGAAATCAATTTCTTTCCTGGGTCCTCATTAAAGAATTAATTAATGTATGATATAATGGGATGTGTCCCCTTCAGTATCTCTAAAATGCTTTTAAAAATTAGTTTTATGAGCCTCCTTCTCATAAAGTCTCTCTGTTTACACTGCTCCATAAATGCATATTTACTGGGGACCAGATGATAATAGTGTCTAATATTACATAGTAACGAAAGCAGCCGCCATTTAGCAAGCATTCATTATGTGTCGGGCACTGTGCGAAGTGTTTTTATTCACGTCATTTTCATGCATCCCCAGAAGAAGGGAGAGGGCAAAAATTACCATCCATCGTGGATCTGAGGTTCCGAGAGGCTGGGTGACCGCCCAGTGTCAAACCACCAACAACTGGTATGACTAGGAAGCCTACTCACTTCCAAGGTCTCTGCTTTTAGTGTTCCTTAGTTCTGGAGTTTAACGGACTGTTTCATAAACACAGCTTTCAACATGAGTGGTTAAGGCAGAAATCAACTGATTTTATCAATGAGGGAGGAGAAAGAAGCTCTGAAAGGTGAAGTGCATTTCCTAGGGTCCCAGGAGTCTTTTGACATGAGGTGCCGTATGCTCAGCCCCTTCCAGCTGAAACTGTATTATGTTCTGTTCTATCAGATATGACACTGGTTGACGTGAACAGAGTACAGAGGTTCTTATATTCCTGCATTTTTATGGACAGAGAATATCTTCAGAAAATACAGAAAATGTGAGGCAGATTGGTTTAGTTATAACTCTTGACTCCTAAGCAATCAAAAAATATATATATTGCTTTCTGCTTATTTTTTCTGCACAAAGCACCAATGTTACTTTCAAGGTGAGTCAGTGGCCAGTGGGAGAAGACTTTGAGTGGAAGAGTTTCCACCTAGATCATCTGGTTCAGTAACACAGAATCAGGGCACGCTCTCTCCAGGGGAGTGTTGTCAACCAACCTTCTCGCCCTCCCAGTTTACACTCTCTATCCTTCCTCAGCTGCAAAGAAGAACCCCTCCCGCACTTCAAACAGCAGAGCCCTGCCAAATACTCTGCCCTCATCAATCTCCATTCAAATGCCAGCAAAATGACCCCACGGATAAAGATAGTGAGTTAATGAATCAGCATCCTTTAAAAAGTTTTTCTGTTAACTGACACAGGGAATTGGACTGACCACCTTAGAGAAAGAGGCAGTGATGTAAGACAGCTTACTGTCTAGACCTTTGGGACTTGCTGACAGTCCTGGTTTCTAATCTGGCCCGGCTGTTTCCTGGCCACGAGACCTAGAAAAGACCATTATTCTCTGAGTCTCAGCTTTTTCACTTGTAAAAAGGACAAATTAATTGCACCTATTTCCTAGGTGAGATAGTTTTTAGGTTGAGGGTTGTGTGTCTCCATGAGGAAGGAGGCCCATAAACAAACATTTGTAGGTTCTCACCACCCCTCATTTGTCTAACTGGGGCAAAGAACTAGGAGGTCATAGCTTAGCACCATCTCTTTCCTCTTTGGAATTTTCCTGCCTTCTGAGAACTTGTGCTCTGGTTTGCCCTCTGTCATCCAGTAAACTAGACAGTAAGGCCCTGCATGTGCCCGAGAGGCCTGGGGATGTCCAGGGCTTCTGTGACCCAGACAGACACCTCTGTCTTAATTCTGAAAGGACTCCACTGCCCATTCTCAAACAGCTCTTTCAGTAATAAAGCCAACATTTTGCTCTCTCTCTGCCCAGTCCTTTGTGTAACTTGGTTATACAAGTTCAGAACTTGGGAGACTCCCTAAAATCCCAGCGGGGTTTAAATAAAATAACGTGGTTCAGGTGATTAATATGGTGCCCTTGGTTCTGTTTAGGCAGCGTATTCTGCGGTGTACTTTCTTCTAATGTGGACTTCGTGTGGCCTGAGAGCCAGCATTCTTATTGATACATCTATTCCCCATGACGAACGATCAATAACTAATTACTGAGAATTTGCCAGGTGCCAGGTTCTGTGTTTGGCACTGTGTATCATGCAGTTGGGAAAAAGAGTGAACCTCATCCCCCAGGGACTTACCGGGCTCGTGGTGAGAAAAAGAACAATGTATGCACATTTACACAACCAGCCAGGAAAGAAGTGCACTGCAAGGGAGAGTCAGAATGACCATGGGAAACTGGCGTGTAGCAAGTGCCATTCATTGTTTTTACCCTACAAGAAAGCAGTTTACTTCATTTTTTTAAAAAAATCATGAAACCGACGTAAGGCCTAGAGTAAGCTCTTTATTTTTGTTGGACCTCGGTCCCACATCTGAAAATAGAGGAGGGTCATTGAGTGACATGGCCCCTTAGGATCTTCCCAGGCTGACATGCTCCAGTTGGTTCTCTTCCTCTATCTTAAGGTGCTGTAAGGGCAGAAGGCAGGGAGAATCTTTAAATAAACCTTGCTGTTCTTGGGGGCTAGGCAAGGAGGCACGGGGAGGGAGAGCCCTGCTTCCCTATGCCCACCATACCTCTGCATGGTTTCCTTTTATCCCAGGTCATCCCCCAGAGGAGTGATCCATGCTGCTTCTTGGTGACTTGACACCACCCACGTCCTCCTGGGTACTGTGCTCACTTAGTCTTCAGTCAAAAACTAAAACCATCAAGGAGAACCAGATGTGTCTCTGGTCTTGCCCAGGCAAACCATAATGAGGCAACACCAAATTCTGACTCCGTCTGTATGTGAGCAAAGACTCCCCAGAAATCTCAGGGAAAGCCCTATGTGGGGTAGAGATCTTGGCACCTCCATGCTTCTCACTGGGAGAGGAGGGGCAGAAGAACAGTGTATTCAAAATAGCCCATCTACTTAGTTCAGTAGCAGACTCCCACCCCTCATAGCTGAGGTCCCTTAGGGTGAGGGAAGAAAAAATATAATGATAATCATAGTGATTATTTATTGAGTGACCACTGTGTGTTAGTTACTGGTCTAAGTGCTTTATATACCATTCTTCTGAATTCTTGAAACAACACTATGAGGTAATTACATTATTATCCTAATTTTACATATGAGGAAACTGAGGGAGGAAACACAGAGTTGCAGTAACTCATCCAAGGTCACACATCTAGTAAGTAGCCAAACTGAGATTGAATTCTTGTCTGTCTCCAAAATTCCTGCCTTGTTTTGTAGCTTTATATGACATCCTTCCTGTGAGGTCCATGTATGACTAAGACAATTTTTCTCCACTGACCTCAGTTTTCCTTGTCTAAAAAATGGCTTTTTCCCTCAATAGAAATTTTTGTATCTGTTTTCTTCTCTATCCTGGCAACAATGCCCTGGTCCAAGGCATTTTTACCTCTTATCCAGAGTGGATATTCAGAGGCTGTTTCTTACTTACTCATCGTCCACAGTGAAGAATGTGCAGTATTTCTTAAAAGGAACACTGGCGCCTGATCTAACCCTTACCCAAACTCTTCAGTGGTATAACCCCTTTAACATATAAAACAGATCTTTTGCATTCCAGTCTGATATCCCTCATCAGCCTCACCTCTTGCCATTTTTTTAAATGTACTTTTTTCTCTGCTCAGAATTAAGTTTCTGCTAGTTCTAATTGAGTGGCATAATTTTCCCTTGACCTTGTAGCTTAGCACGTGCTGGGCCTTCAATCTGATCTGCCCCATCCACAGTGTACCCCCCCACCTTGATAACTCCTTTTTATCCTTCACTTGTATATAAGCTGTCATGGATGTCACCTCTACAGGACATATGCCCTGATTGTCCTTAACCAGGTTAGGCGATCTTCCTAAGTGCTTCCCCTGCAAGCTGCACAGACCTTCCTCACACCTTCTCTCCTATGTCCATATTTTAATTTCTTTATTTGCCTCACAAGATTGTCTCCTCCATAAGAGCAAGGACTGTGCCATTTTTATATCATTATGTCCCCTGTCCCTAGCTATATTTGTTGAATATGTATTTACTGAATGAATGAAATAATAAATAAACAGTTGAGAGAGATTCATGGTTGGCTGTCATGGAAATTAGAATCCAGTTCGATGGTTTCCCTTATGCTCTAAAGGTTCTTGGAAATTTGAAATATGAAAATGGCTAATGAAGAGGGAATTGCAGCTCCTATTAAAGGCACCCGTATTCCCACCCTCCTTATTAGACTCTTGCTTCCTGAAAACAGAAGTCACAGTACCTGAACGCAGCAGGACACTCAGCGGGTGGGCTGTAAGCATTTCACAGTCTGTCTGGAAGTATTAGAGCAGGATAGATAAATAATGCATTAATATCCCCATCATAAAATACTGTAAGTATTTTAGATAACAGAAAAGAAGCCCTTTTGCCCTTGAATGCACTTTGATGTGCACTGAGGCAAGGAGAGTCTCTCAAAAGCCAGAGGGGGGAAAAAACTTCAAAGTTTCTAATTCTAGGAAAGACTGAAATTTTCACACCTTGCCTCGTTAGGAATACTGTGCAGTTTCAAATCCTCTGAAGACCCTCAATAAATATTAATTGAATGTGAATTGAATGAAGTAGAAATCCTATTAATGACTCTTGTTTTTTTTCCCTCAGAGGAATTTGCGGAGCACTAATAGTTACCTGTTACATTTTGATGATGGAAATTTCTAAATGTCAGGTATGGAGAAGGAGGGGAAACAGATGAGATAGAAGAGAGGAAAGACTAGAATCAAACAGATCTGGATTCGAATCCCAATTGTGTCATTAAATGTCTGTATCCTCAAAGGACTTACTCAAATGGGTTTTGACTTGCTTGTCTGTAAACTGGAAATACTGATACTTAATTACTTTTGGATATTACAATATGTTGTGAGAATAAAGAATATGAATATTTTTAACTCTTAATTACAACCTACATTAAAGAAACCTCTCATCTATCCGTACAAGTCAACATACTGCTCTGTCAACATGTCAACATAGTCAGATTTATGCATCTCTCTCTCTGTCTGCCTTAAAGTATACTGTATTAAAAATAAGTGATTGTTCCCTTCCAAGTTTCTCTTCCTGGGCTAATGTCAGGGAATTAATTGTCCTTTACCAACTTGAAGACTCTATTTTTCACCTCCTAACTTCTCTAGGTTTCTGAGAGCACCAGTTAGTTACATGGGGGATATAATTCTACTTCTGGACTGAGGGATCCCTGGGGTTGGGGACTTCTAGTGCTAAAATCAGGAAAGTCCCAGGCAAAGTGGAGTGAGTTGGTCACACTACTTCCTAGCTTTGGCCCAGTTGAAAAACAGTCACCAGGGTAACCATAGGGAACAAAACCTACTTTAGGGCTCACAGTATGGCAGCAACAGCTGAGAGGAGCACGCACATCCTAAGAGTAAGTTAGTCCAAAAGAGGGAGAACTGCCAAGCCGGGCGGAAACAGCAATTTTCAACACCCTGACATTGAACCCTGATTGTCCAACAGAATAACAGGGCTTCTTAGAGGCCAGACTCCCACTGTCTCGTTAATCAGGGAAGACTGGGTGAGATCTGGAATAAGTGAGAGAAGGGAAGAGGGTCTGGCCTGTTTTTCTCTTCTAGAAGTCCTTTCACCAACCAGCTGGATTCCTGGAACTCTGTGACTCTTCCAAGTCCCTGCCTTAGATGAGCTGTGGTGTCGGCATGAGTTTGAGACACCAGGAGACTGAGCTTGAATCCTGGCCTCCCCATGATCCCCAGCTGTGTGATCTTGGGCGAGTCACTTACTTTCTCAAAGTCTTAGTTGTTGTAAGGAATTTAATACATAATCTGTTTAAAAGAGCTTTGCAAAGTATTGCATGAATGTGTTGGTTTGTATCATTTGAAGTGGTAGTTCTTAATTGGGGGTAATTTCACTCCCCTCCCAGTGGGCATTTGGCAACATCCAGAGGCATTTGGGGTTATCATACTTGGGGGTGGGGTGCTACTGGCATTCAGGAGGTAGATGCCACGGATGCTGCGCAACGTCCTATAATGCATGGGGCAGCTCTTCTCACCTCCCAAAAGATGATTATCCAGATCCAAATTGCATCGTTGAGAAATTCTTATTTAAAGGTTGAGATAATACTAATTATCTTCAGCTTCAAGTTTAAAGGTGGTATCTAAATAAAAACATTCAAGGACTTTTTTTTTCTCACATGACCAACCAGTAACAGCCATCAGGGATTAGATTCATCTCTTAGTCTCTTTACATTTACCCATATCAGGGGTGAAGTTATTTGATTCTTTGATCTAATGACTTTTCAAAAGAAAGTGTTTGTTCATGTGTGTATATGCATGCACATGTCTGTGTTCAACATCCTTTTTGAATATTCTTTTGTTCTGCCTATAAAAAACAGTTTGTGAAAGATCATAACAGGCCTATGAGTCTGTAGAAAAGTATTCTATTCTGGGGAAATGACACATAACCTCTTACAACTGTTGCACATTTACCGGGCTTCATAGAATTTTCACTGACCTTAGTTTATCCTCAGACTAACTAATACTTTCTACTCTCCTGTACCTTGTAGGAGAATAAGCAAACATATCCAGGAATTCCTTGGCTTGCCTAGAGTCACACAGTTACTAAGAAGTGGAGATTTTTGTGCCTCAACACTAGAAAATGAGCAGATATATAGAAGCCAATATAGATATGCCTTTGTACTAAGATTGAATGTTTGTTTTGGTTCAACATTTCAGTTAAAATCAGAAAATGTGTGTTAGGCATCAACAGTAAGTTTGGAGGGTCTAAAATGACACAATTCCTGCCATCAAATTTTTGGTGACTAGTAGTAATTTTTATCTAAATATTGGCTGGATATAATAATGTTAAGGAGAATTTTGTTGATTTCTAAATTACTAGAAGGAACAGATGTTCAGATGAATTTGCTAGGAAAACTGTCATCACATGAAAGTTAATTAAAAAGTTAACATAAATAATTAATTCTTTCCAACATAACATATGTTATATACTCAAACTTGCATATATACGGATATATTTTGTATTCCCAGTTGGATTTTAGGTCCTTTGAAAGAAAGTGACCCTTCTCCTATCATATGTAGAATGTTGTCGAGCTCATATTTGGGCCCTAATTAAAAAAAAAAAAATGTTTGCAAGGAGAGGAGGGCAGTGACAGAATATACTGAAAAGATGGCCTAGAAATCTAAGGAAGAACTACATTGATAGAGTAATAATTACATTTTAAAATGTGTGGTGGATTATGATTTTAAAAGTGTTTTTATGATTAATATCTCCCCTCCAAATAAGTAGGACTCTCTTTTACTACATTGAATGTATGCATTCTCGTATGTAAATTAAATCATCTGTCAGTAATGGAGACGAGCCAGACCAAGTCAGGCTTGGATTCCAACCCTGTACTAGGAACTTCTCTCAAATTTCCCCTAGCACACTGGAATTGATTCTTCTCTTTGCCTCACTTATAGGGCAGAGTTGCTGTGAAGATCTGCTAAGAACACCTCTGAATGCTTAGCCACTGAGTTGACCATGTTGTATCCTAAACTGGCCTCCCATCCAGTGCCAGTACCTTAAGAGTTCTCCAAAAACTGATGGGCTCATCCATCAGGAACATAACCAACACTGCAGAAAAGCAATTTTAAACAAGCATCTCCTTAAGAAGAAGAAATAGAAGGAGAAGGCCTCTGGGAAGAGGGGCGAGGGGAAGTAAAAAAACAAGTCAGGAAAAGGGGGAGGAAGTATCTCCAATTCTTTGACCCCCTCTAGTCTCTCCCTGACAGTCATACTCAGACTTCTCTACCTTCCTATGGCTTAGGTTCTGGGTGCTCACTCTAGAGAATTCCTTTATTAATAAACTATTTTCATTTCCTTCACCATGGAGCATTTACTGATCTCTCTGGAAAAATGATCCTGGTAAATCCAAAGATCTTCCTTATTGGTGTTGCCATCCAAACATTGCTAGTGAGCCCTGGGAGAGTAAATAATTGCCCTTCCCTGTGGATGGAAGCTACAACAGATTGATAAACTCAACCCTCACTTGGCCCTCAACACCAAGAACCGTCTTTCATGTTTCCAGTTCACACTGCTACTCTCAGGCTTCCTCCTTTGCACCTATTTCGCCACCTCCTCTTGGGTCTGGAATCTCCATCAATTCTTTCTTGGCTCCCTACAGATAAACCCTCCTTTATAATAGAAGCCAGCACAGGGGAATTCCTTCAACATTCTCACACAAGTCTTTCAGATAAGCTGCATATCCATCCTCTGCCCTCTGTTCTTTCTATCCCACAAAACATTTATTTATGTCTCTTCCTTACTGTCTAAAGATAATTCCTTCATCAGAATTCTGGTGAACTTCTCCAGAACTTTATCATTTTAGCTATCTCCTCCCTATTATGTGTCATCAACCTCACCCCTCTTCCTCCCATGAACTGTTTCCATCAGTACTAGAGTTTAGTTCACCCCCTTCAAGATAGTGAAGCTTCTCTCAGGTTAACAAACTATAGAGACACCTAAATCTATGTCTACTTCCAAATGTTAATGTATTTTTTTTTTTTTTTGCTTTTTGCAGCCAAACTTCCATAAAAATTGTCTATACTCCCAATTTCTCCCTTTCTCACCCACCATTTTCAATTCTACCCATCACCATCTAGCTTTCTTCCCTTCATTTATTTCCCATCTGAATGGTATATGCCAACATGTCATTTGCAATTCATAAATATTATATTGATTGATAAATCAAACTTGCTTTGCCCTACCTCTTCACTATCTAATTGGCCAATTCATCAGAGACTTCACTCTTTTTAAATCCCATAAATATTTCTCATTCCTTATACAGTCATCTATAGCACATGACACTGCTGTCACCATGTCTCCTGATGCCCTCTTTTCTTTCTGTGATAGAAATTGAGAAACAATCACATATCATAAAATTTACCTTTTAAAATTACAATTCAGTGTTTTTTACAATCTGTTATACTATATTAGTATATTTACAGAGTTGTGCAATACTAACCATTATCTAATTCCAGAACATTTACATCACTTCAAGGAAATTTCGTATCTCATGATAGTCATTCTCAGTTCCCTTCCCCTACCCAGTCCCTGGCAACCATTAATCTACTTTTTTTTAAAAATCTATTCTGGAAATTTTTTGTTAAGTGAAACCATTCAGTGTGTTCTTTGGTAACTGTCTCCTTTCAAGTAGCATAATATTTTCAAGGTTAATTCATGTTGTAGCATGTTTCAGTACATCATTCTTTTTATGGCTAAATAATATTCCATTATATAGATATACCATATTTTGTTTCTCCATTTACCTCTTGGTGGATATTTGGGTTATTTCAACTTTTTGGCTGCTATGAATAATTCTGCTACAAATATTTGTGTACACATTTTTGTGTGTGAATATATTTTCATTTTTCTTTGGTACATTCCTAAGAGATAATTGTGTATTCAGGTCTTTTGCCTATTTTAAAATTGTGTTATTTGACTTTTTACTATTGAGTTATAATAATTTTTTATATATGTTAGATATAAGTCCTTTATCAGGAATAGAATTTCCAAGTATTTTCTCCTATTCTGTGGATTGTCTTTTCATTCTCTAGATTGTGCCCTTGAGGCAGAATGGTTTGAAACTTGATAAAGTCCAATTTATCTAGTTGTTCTTTTTTCATTTACACTTTTCTATATCATATCTAAAAAAGTTTCACCTGACTCAAAGTCATGAAAATTTAATACTATGTTTACTTCTAAGAATTTTGTAGTTTTATTTCCAGTATGCAAGTCTATGATCCAGTTTAATTTAATTTTCTGTATTATGAAGGGTCCAGCTTCCTTCTTTTCTGTGTAGATATCCAGTTGTCCCAGCACTATTTGTTGAAAGAATATTATTTTCCTGTTGGCTTGTCTGGGCAACCTCATCAAAAGTCAATTAACTGTAAATGTAAGGATTTATTTCTGGACATTCAGTTTATTTCATTGAGCTGTAAGCCTATCCTTATGTCAGTACTGCGTTGTCTCTAATACTGTATCTTTCTTGTAAGGTATGAAATTAAAAAATGTGAGTTCCTCAACTTCATTGTCTTATTCGGGATTTTTTGGCTATTCTGGGTTACTTGTACATCTGTATGAGTGTTAAGATCAGTGAGGCTGAGATTTTGTTAGATGGCATTGAATCTGTCATTCAATTTGGGGAATATTGCTATCTTAACAATATTCAGGCTTCCAGTTCATGAATGTGGAATATATTTCTACTTATTTAGGACATCTTTAATGTTTTTTTAACAATGTTTTGTTGTTTCAGAGTACATCTTATACTTCTTTAAAAATTTTTTTCCTTAATTTTTATTTTTGATGCTATAATAATGGAACTGTTTTCGAATTTTGTTTTTGAAGTGTTCATGGCTAGTGTATACAATGCAGTTGATTGTTGCAGATTGATACCATATCCTGTAGCCTTGCTGAACTCACTCATTAGTTTTAATATTCTTTGTGGGTTCCCTAGGATTTTCTACATAAATAGTCATTCCATCTACAAACAGAGATAGTTTCGTATTATTCTTTCTAATCTGGATTGCTTTAGCTTCTTTTTCTTGACTAGTTGTTCTGGTTAGAATCTGTGCAAAAGTAAACAAGAAATGGTAAAAATAGACACCCTTGTCTTGTTTCTGATCCTAAGATTTCAGTCTTTCACTATTTAGAATGATGTTAACTGTGAGTGTTTCTTAAGTGCCATTTAACAAGTTGAGAAAATTCCCATCAATTCATAGTTTGTTTTATGATGAAAGAGTATTGAATTTTGTCAAGTCATTTTTCTGTGTGTACTGAGATGACCATGTGGTTTTTGTCTTTTATTAATATGGTATATTACCTTGATTGAATTTTAGATATTAAAACAACCTGATATTTCTGGAGTCTTTGAGTCAGGTCAAATAAAGACAAGCCCTGTGATGGGGTATTCCAGGGAGCTTCCAGGCAGATCCAATAGTAGTAATTCTCTGAGAATGGGGTTTTGGGGAGATCTCTAGAGTCTGTCCCTTGTAGCCTGAGGTTTTCTATGGCTACCATGATATGAGGTTGTTGGTTTTCATGGCTAGTATTTGGGAAGAAGGAAATAGAAATAGGGCATGTTAAAATGCTGCAGAGCTGTTTGCTTTCTTATTGAGATTCAGCTGTTTTTCTTCAGTGAACACTCTTCATATTATTGCAAGCTTTTGATTAATTTCTAGAATTCTGAAAATGTTGATTTTGACAGAGTTTCTAGTGTTCTCCTTGCTTTGATGGAAGAGTAGATTTTCAGAGGTCTTTGCTTTGCCTTTCCAGAAGTGATCTTCCTCCTAATTTCTCCTTATCTCTCTGGCTACTCTTATGCAATTTGAAGGCATTCTTCTTAATATGCCTGACCCACAATTACTATTTTTGTTTATTTTGTAGGGTTCTGTATTGGACCCTCTTTCCTGCTCTCACATTGTTTATCATCTTTTCTAATGTCCTGATCCATGGCTGTGGCTTCGCTTAGCATCTCTATGTTGGCAACTCCACATTTGTAACTCCACCCCAAACACTCCTTCTGAACAACACCTGCATGCATCTAAATGTCTCTTGATATATCTTGGAGGACCTACAGGCATCTCAAACCAAGTCTGTCTCAAACTAAATGCATCATTAACCTTTTTCTCCTATCTCATATCTAGCACTACTATATACGTAGTCAAAACCAACAGTCACCCTTGAACTTGAACCTTCCTTTCTTTAACCCTTCCAGCAGATCAAATGATAATTTAATCAGATCATCACATTTTCCTACTTCTCGACCATGTTACTTTTCTGGCTCCTTTTTGCACTTTAGAATCGAATCCTAGTGCCTTCATGGGGTCTACAAAGAACTTCAGGATTTGGACTCTGTCATCCTCTCCAGTACCACCTCTCCCTATTCTCCCAGCCATCTTAAATTTTCTTTCCCATCATATTTTGCACAAGCTATTCCAAGAGAAATCCTTGTGTGCTTTTATTAGCTCTCACATTTTCTTTTCACTTACACTACTTTGAGTTGGAGTCTGTTACTTGCAATCAAAGAATCCTAAAGAACACGTTAAGCTTCACATTATTCTACTCATTATATATTACTCATTATTCTAATTTTGCTTATCAGTGTATCTATACTCTTAGCTGAACTGACCAGGATGCTGTGATACCGAGTGTTATCCATGCTTTTCCAGTCCATCTTCTTGGTATGTCCTTGACAGATCTCACCAGCAAAACTATTTCATCCTGCTTGTACTATGCTAGGAGAACGCTACCACCCATTATTTCAAGCCCTGAAGAGAGAATTTCTCTTTCCCTCACGCACTCTTTTTTCTGTCTTCTCAGGTAGAATTCCCCTTCTGATCACTTCTCCCAGGAGAGGGGGTGGGTGGAGAATATTTACTAGCTAAAATGTACATCTAGTATATGAAATTATATTGTCCTTGAGGCAAAACCCTTTTAGGCACTTTTATCTCTTTTGCATCCAGTGTGTGTGGATTATATAACCCCTTTTGAAAATTGTAAAGTCATGTGTAATGTTATTCTTTATTCTAACTCTGGGAGAATTTAGGTCCTGGGTTCCTGCTTTGTTTAAGTCTATGTGCACTGGTCATGAGGGCATCTCAGGGTAATACACTGTGGTCTTTGGGTCTGATTCACATGTGTTGTAACCCTTTTATCTCTAAATTTGCTAGTTCCTGACCTTGATATAGTTGTTTTACCACTCAGTCTCAGTTTCTTAAAATTTATTTATTCAATGTGCTAAATTCAGTCCAAATTCAGGAAGAATGGTAGAGCTAACTATGTGAATGGATGTAAAAAGCCTAACCCTGGATCTTGTCAATGGTACCACTCAAGAGATGGCAATTTAGTTTACTATCTATTTTGTGTTTACCCTGCCTGCAACCTCTCTTCTGTTAACAGATTTCAGCCCTCTAATCTTTTGTTTCTTCATCCTAATCCTTCACTTCCTCTGACTGTTCCTTTTTGGTTCCGAGCAAAAGGCCACTTGTATCTGGATCTGGCAGATTCTGAAATCTCTGCTTGGCTTTGTCAGGCAAGTTCAGGCATGTACAGACATGTCCATGAGTTTCTCAGAAGGTTAACTTTGCCAAAGCCAGAGCACTGCTCCCCCTCCCTTCCCACTGGATCCTGTGCTCCAAGCTGTTGGACATAAGTTTGTGCTTTCGAAACTTCAGTATTTACACAGAGAATGTGCCTCTGATTTACCCAGTGTCCAGCTGCTGATACTTATCTTGAAATTTCTAAGTGCAAGACTGCAATCAAAGTGTCAGGGCACAGAAATGAACAAATAAAGATGTTTGGGGACTGCCTGCTTTTCTCATGCGACTTGCAAATTTTTCTTGGCTTGCATAATCTGAGGTGGCTGGGACCATGGGCCCCTTCATTCCTTGGCCCAGTGGTACAGCACATGGCAATGTTACAAATACAGGAGCTGGACATGCAGGAGGGGCCTCACCCCTGCTAGGAAAGCGTCCACCTCTGTGCCTCCCAGACAGCATTGACGCATTCAGACAAGCTGGACAAAGAACGTACAGTCTACATTCCCTGGCCTTTGAAGGGAAGATGTTGCAATGTACAGGCAATTGGAGTGTTTGCCTAATTCATCAAAACATTCACATTTGCTAGTAATACAATGCATCTATGATGAGAAGAACCCAGGGGGAGCTTGGTGGATTAAGAGTAAAATGGCTTATGCCTCCTAATTTCTACCATTCGGCTTAGCTTTGAAGCAGCCTTCCCTTCATTCACAAAAGTGTTACAGTGCTATTTAAAATGCATGGGCTTTGGGACCAGATCGATCTGGGGCTCAAACTTGCTGGCTGTGGGATCTTGGGCAGTATACCCTTTTTAAAATCCTCTTCTCTTGTCTGCAAAGGAAGGGTAGTAAAACTAAACTCAGAGCTTTTATGAGGATGCTTTGAGATAATGTGTAGTGTTTAGCAGGATAGCAGACTCAGTAAGTGCTATGAGTGAACTTTTATCATCCACTTGCTTTTTGAGCACCTACCAAGTACCACGCATTCTGCTGGGCCCTTGGGATTCCTTTTCCATCTTGAAGTTGGTTGAACATTTGAACGAGTTGGGAGACAGGGAGACAGGGAGAAGCGTCTTTTGAAAGAGGAAAAGAAGGCTTTTACTTCAGAAGAATCTCTACTGACCAATTACATGGTCTTAGACAAGAGACTTCTCTCTAAACCTCAGTTTACTTGGCTATAAAGCAAATTAATTATTCCTATTCCAAAGAGCCAATGAGACAAAATCATAATAATAATAATAACAGTACTAGTAGTAGTAGTAATACATTTTCATAGCTAGTGTTAATACAGAGCTTACTCATTTCTTAGTGCCTTCTAACAATTTTCAATTTACTGATTTATTTAAACTTTACAACATCTCTAAGAAGAATTATTATACAAATTTTACAAACGAAGGAACCAAGGGACAAAGAAGTTAAATGACTTGTCCACAGCTAGCAATCAGAAAGCAGCCAGTCTGGCTCCAGAGTCTTTTCTCTCAGTCATCACATTTTGTATTAGGTGGACTATAAAACCCTGTATAAATATGGAGGTTTATTATTACTACTCTGGAAAATTCTACCGAATGAACTACATTTTGCTTCTATGACTGCAGGATCCAATGTGACTAAGGGAACTGAAACAATTGCTCTACAATGCATTTTTTTCCCCCAACAGTTTGTGAAGATGTTCAAACATACAAAATCGTTGAAATAGTTTTACAGTCAACGTGTATATACCTACTATCTAGATTACATCAATTAACATTTTACTATATTTGCCTTATCACAGATCTAGCCATCCCTCTCCCTCTGTCAGTCAATCTCATGTGTGACACATTTCAAAATGAGTTGCAGTCACACTCAAGTGCTCCGGGATGCATACCATTAATTAGAATTTAATGTGCTTTGTGATTCTTTATTTTTGTTTTTCTTCTGTTCCAAAATGTGTTTTAGGTTCCATATCCATGATGAAGATTTGGCAAGTTCAGAAAATAATTAAACTAACATCAAACCATGGTATCGTTTACTTTTAATATTATCATTTTTATTATTGTTGTTGTAGTTACTGCTATTGTTGATTTTCACACCTGATTTTTTAATACTAAAAGGCCAGTCTGCCCTTCAGCTGCTTTCTTCCCTGTTCAGACCTTCCATTTCATCCCAGACATAATGACTCCTGCTCAGTTTTTCCCACTCCCACCCTCACCCTCTTGTGCCCAAATCCAACCACAGTTTGCTCTCTGCCAGACCTCCATATATCCAGTGGCATTCCAACGCTGCCACAGAATTCCACATGGTATCCAAGTATCTGTCTGACCCAGCCAATTATTACAATAACACCTTATATTTAGTTAGTGCTGGTTCATTATTTCATTCGGTAAGTATTTATCAAAAGCCTATTTAACCAGGTGACCAGGAGAGGGAGGGGCAGAGAGTGGGCAGTGGGTCCTGAGTAACAAAAGGATTAAATCAATCAGCACACAGTTATTGCATGCCTTCTGTGTACACAGTACTGCCATCAAGGAGTTTATAGACAAGCTGAAGGAAGAAAACAAAAGCTCAAGAATTAATTGGAGACCAGCTGTAGAGGGAGAAACAAGCAAGAGTTCTGTGTGGTCATGTAGGTCTGTTTGTGTGCATGTCTGCCAGGGAGATGTAGAATAAGGCTGCTACTAGGATTCTGCTGGGATTTCTGGAGAGAAACGAGGCTGTAAATAAATCCTGGATAGACCCAAAGCCATGCACTAGTGAAGGAACAGAAGAAGGCTCTTTTGAAAGGAGGAAAAGAATTATGTTGGGCAGTTGTTAAAATGTCTTAGAATGTGCAGAGGAATTAAATGAAAATGTCAAGGACTTACAGCTGGAAGGGACTGCCACAACGATAGATTCTATAAAATTATGAAGTTGGCTGTGTTGTAGCATTGAGACCTTTTCTAGGATTGTCAAGGGTGAGGACTGTCATTGAACCCTGGCCCATGTTTAGCACTGCCCCTGAGCACACGTGATGGCTCTGAGTGAATAATGAAAAAAGAAAGAAAAAGCATCTTTTAGAACAAATTGATTTTTGAAATCATTCTCTCTCTTGGCAGATTAAAACAAAACAAAGCCAAAACCAAAACAAACAAATAAACAAAAACCCCTCATTTCACCAGCCCAGACACACAGCTTGGTGAGTAGAGCACAGATTGGAGTTCAGCCCCCACTCACACTCACCCTCTCAGCCATGACAGCCCTGCCCATATTTCCAAACAACATGACCGGGAGGGGAGAGAAATGAATTGACCTTGATACACCAGAAAAGGAGTCAGGAGGTCCCACTAAGGGCATTCGGGGAGTGAAACCATCTCTGTGGGTGGCTGTAGAGTTGAACGAAGGCTTTAGGAAACCTCCAGTGCTCTCTCCATTCCTAGGGTTTAGGGGCTAAGACCCTTTATTCTATTGTAACCTCACCCACCCCCACCACATTACAGTGCACTTTGTATATAAACAGGGTCATATTAAAGGTGATAACTGATATTTTCTTCTGCATAACAAAGAATTCCAATTCCATATCTCTAAGTGTTAACTCCCTGGAGACTGCAGGAGATGTCATGCGTGGGTTCACAAACCAGCCCACTCACTCTTTAGGGTACTTTATGATGTCACCATTCCATTCCTTTACTTTCTCAGTGCCCCCTCTTCTATGTTGGATGACGATGACTCCACTTGGAGAGGGACTCAGCACTTCCAAGAGTACTATTGTATGAGCATGCTACCCGAACTGGTTATTTCCAGATGCTCTGCATGCTCAAGCATCTTCAGAATGTCCAGGTTTGACTGTGGTCTACTCCAGAGTGAGGAGGAGGATATTTGCAACCATTCTGTGCGTGGGCACTGAGGATGCCTTCTTTGTACTTTTGTGTCCTATGAAACCTTTGAATAAATAGCTCCTTCAGCTTCAGTCCCTGGACCCTGCCAGACACATCATAGGCACCCAGTTGTTCTCACCATTCCTCCTTCCTCTTTCCCCATTCCACCCCCTCCAACCAGTGCAAACTACACATACAAATAAACATGCACCCAGCCAGCTCTCCAGACATGTATGAATCCCAGTGTCAGCCTCAGTTTGGGCTCGTATTGCTACACAGTAAATCTATCATGAGTATTTGTGAAGTCCTCACAGGATGTCCAGCTGAACTGAGTTCCTGGGATGCATTTTAAATGGAAAAACCAGTGGACCCTGCTGTGCAGAAGTGCAGTCAAATAAGGACAAGTTTACTTTTAAAACATAACTTCGACTTTTTTTGTGTTTTACAAAATAAAATAGTCTCATTTTAAACATTTAAAAATTCAAACAAAAATGAAAGGAAAATAATGACTGAAAAAATCCCACTATCCAGACAAGATACCTGCTAATTTCTGATTTATGTCATTCCAGGACCTTTCATAGTTTATTTAACAAGGTTAAAAGTTTGAGAAGTACAAGCTATTTCTAACATTTTGCCATTTTAGTATATGTGCTGCCGAAGCAAGCACAACATTTACCATTTTAAACCGTGAACTTTCTTAAAATTGTATCTTTGAGGAGAGCCATGATTATTAGCTTAGAATAAATTTCTAGAAATGAAATTAGTGCCACAGACCTCCACCGTAGGTCATTTGGCAAGTTATGCCAGCTCTGACTTTAAATTTATCCCAAATCCCAGAAGGTCCTCTTCTACTCTTCTACTCTATGTCCCGTTACACCTGGTCCATTTTCCCCTAGTCCATCTCCTCCCTAGTCCACCCTCCCCTCATTCACTCCCCCTTAATCTATCACCTTGTTCTGTCTCCCCCTACTCCATCACCCTGGAACATCTCCTCTAGTCCATCACCCTGGTCCATCCCTCCTCCTCTCACTGCTGTAGTTTGACAGTTGGTTTCCTTGTTTCTACATTGACTCCTTTAGGTTTTTTCCACCTAACAGAATGAGGACTCTTTTAAATATGAAGTCAGACCATGTCAACCTCCTACTCCTAGAACACTTAGAATCAAGTCCTCATCATGGCCTTCACAGCCTTCAACGTTCTGCAAGATCTAGCCCCTGCCTGGGTCTACAGCATCCTCTCCTGGCTACACCCTCCCCACAGGCACATTCCACTCCAGCTGAACTGGCCCTTCCCACTGTTTCTTGAAGGAAGCAGGCTCATTCCTGCCTCAAGACATTTTTAGCTTTTCTTCCCTCCAGAAAACTTTTCATCCAGATATTTATATGAACCTCTCCATTAATTCATTCTAAAAGAGTTTACCACCCATCACTCTTTCTCTCTCTCCCCGCCCAGACTTATCCTATCAGGACCCTGCTTTATTCTCACCACAGCATAAGCCCTTTTATTATGTCATAAATGTACTTTACCATCTCCCCACGCTAGAGTTTTAGCTTCATGAATCCTTCATCACTGTGCCCCGCCAAAACTAGAAAAACATACCTGCCTTACTAGATGCTTAACACATAAATATAAATTGAATGTATAGATGAAAGAATGAATGTATTGTTCTATCAAAGAGTATGCGGAATATTAAAGCTTTAGAATGCCCATTGCCCAATTGTCCTTCAAAACGTGTATCTTACCTCTGTTCCCACTAGCAGAGAATCAAAGGGGATAGTTTGAACTTGATGTGCCCAGACTATTTTCATGTTTCTTTTCTTGACATCTCCACAAAATAGTGTTCTTAAAAGTGCTATTGATTAGGGAAAACATGCGTTAGGTATTTCATCTCATTATAACTTTCCCTAGAAAATGACTCAAAATAAGTATAGTACAAAACTCTGAAGAATAAGCAGATTTCCCTCCATAACTGAGAGTCCTTCTCTATGCTTATAACTATGTGTGTAAAGGGGGGCAAATAAAAGATGAAAAAACTCAAAGTAGGCAAAACTTAAAAGACAGTTTGGTATGTGAGAAAAATCCTGATCTCTGGAATCAGACCTATCTGAATTCAAATTCTGGAAGCACCAGTTACTCGCTGAGCTACCAGGGATGTTTGTTAATACCTCACTGAGACTCAACACCCTTGTCTGTAGAATAGAGACAATCATCACTTCCCCTCCTGAATTATGGTTAGGATTAAATAAAATGCCAGGCAGGGTTGTTTCACTGAGCACATCTAGAGCAGGATCTAATGTGTCCGTGAACGAAAGCTGTTCTTGGTTGGATCTACGTTCTTGTCGTATTGGTGACTTCAGTTGCTCATTACAAAACCTTGAGGAGAAAGGGCGTTGTGAGATACAAGAACTGTCTTCGACTATGTGAGGAGTCATTTTTGTGAAGGAAGGGAATGCATTTACAAAACAACTAAAGTTACGGTTTGACAGACCCTGGTCAATCCAGGAACTTGGCTCTCTACAAGCTAGATCTGCCCAGCAAATAATGGGCTTTGTCGTGAAGCAACACACACCTGAAGTCCTCAAGAAGAGGCTGGAAGGACAATCATAGGTAAAATTGCCTCTAGGTAACATCACCCGTGAGCTGTTCTTGGTGCTTGAAGTTCCTCTGTCAGTGCACCTCTGTTTTGCTTGTCAATGACAGAGACATTTAAAGACAGAATTTTCCTATCCCTCTCAGGCTCCTTCTTCGCTGATAGAGAAGCTTGGCCTTGGGCAATCAGGAGAGAAAATGAATGCCAGTGTTCTTTCTTAGTATCTCAGTAGTTGACTGGGAATGTGAAGATGCCAGTGTTCTGCAAAAACTCTTGTTTATTAATATAATTTGCAGTTCCCAAGTCTTTAGTTGTCAATAAATTACAATAAGAATAAAATAACTTCTTTTATTCTGGTACTCACTAGGGAAACCCAACCCATTATCTACTCTTTTTTGTCTTTTAACACTTTCCCATTTTTAGCAGTGAGGTCAGTGGACTAGACAGGTCATTGGCTAAAGACTTAACAGAAATAGAGGACTTATTGGTATCTGCCCAGCAAATTGTAGCTGTATATTTTCTCCAAAATGGCTTGCGTGTATCTATAGCATCAGTCTTACAGTAGAACATCACCATTGTTTACCTAGCCTTCTCAGCCAAAACATGTGCTATACAGCTTCAGTACCTAGAAGACTCTGACTTACTACATGACCTTGAGTAAGTTGCTCTCTCTCAGTCTCCAAGCATCATCATTAAGAGTGCAGGCTTTGAATCACACTGACCTAGGTCCAAATCCTAGCTCTGCCACTCACTAGTTTTGTGACCTTGGATGATTTTCTCAACCTTTTAGAGCCTCGGTTTCTTCATTCCTAGAATGACAATTATAATATCATGACTACTGATTGCAATGCCATAATATACAGTGCTTAACCAAGTACCTAGCTCGTGATAAGAGCTCAGTAAATGTTCTGTTATTACAATAATTAGGTAAATACGCCCTAGTCCTAGAGAAGCCTTATATAAATAAGCTCGTGTCCTCAATTCTATATCATTAGTTGAATCCTTATTGCAACATTGCTATTTTCCCAGTCACCTAAGCTGAAAATGTTTACTCATAAACAAAGGGTCATCAGAGTCCCACTGTGAGTGGGTAATTGTGCAAATTGTGTTTCAGATGTGTTTCTTCCTTCCATGGTTCTTACGATTTGCAGAGTCATCTTGGTGTCTTCCTCTCTCTGTTACCGCTCTCCCAGCCAACAGATCACTAAATTAAATTGATTCTGTTGCCTTAATACCTGTCAGTCCCACCTGCTCTTCTCACTCCATCTCTTTCTCACTAACTCCTCGTTTCTAGTTTCATCATCTCTTGCCCGTAGCACCACAGTAGCATCTTATTTTCCTTGGTTCCACTGCACACTCCTGCCAACTACTCTCCATAATCAGTTATAACCGTATTGCTCAAATACAGACCCCATCCTGCCCAGCACAAAACCCAAACTCCTTGACATTTCCTGTGAGGTCTTTCATGATTTGACTCTGTTGGCCTCTGACCTGATTTTTGGCCCCTTTCCTACATAAGCAGTCTCTGACCCAGGAAGCAACTTAAAAGGACCTGAATATGCATGTGATATTTCACGTTTGGTGCTTCCAAGCCTTCACATACACAGTTTCCTCCTTTCGGAAGGCCCTCCCTGCTTGCCTGCTGGGAAAACCTACTCTTCAATCTTTATTTCAAATGTCGCCTCTAAAACTGTGACCCGTTCTCAGAGAGTTGATGAGTTGATCATCTTCTGAGCAGTCTCCGTAGCTTGAATCTAGTACTCTTGGTTTCTCTTAATTACTCTTTAGTTTTCAGGTCAAATGTCACTCCTCAGGAAAAGCTTTCTTGACCATTCCCTACCCTCAAAGAACCCCAAAGCCGTGAATTTCTGCATCAGATTATTTTGCCTGTGCCTTCCTGCTACTTAACAGATGTCGTTCACTGAGTCTTATGAACAAGCTTTTGCAAAACAACCACGTAATTGTGTTTAACTATAAAACGATTAACAGTTTTTCTCATACTAAAAACTAAAAAAAATTATTTTGTATTTTATCTTTATGAAAAAACAAAACAAAATCTTTATCATCTCAAGGAAATGCTGGGTTAAAACATGCTAACTATTCAAACCTCTAAATGCTCTGTATTTTATTCCTGTGTTTAGCCAGATCAGGAGAAAGTCACATCCCTGGACTGTATTCTTTGGGCCCCCTGAAGAACTGTCTTTTTGGAATTGTGATTTAGCACTATTCTCTTGGTGTTCATCCATGCTGCTGCTATTATAAAAAACAGATGTTTGCAGAACATCTTTTGGACTCTTGATCAAAGTGCTACCGAGAACATCTTCCAATGTATTGGTCAGTGTCTTTTGTGACAAGTTCATCTCAGAAGTAAAAATGCAGGACAACATATGTATCTATGTTTTCTTCTACTAGATGCCAAGAGATAGATACCCATCATGTTTCTGTCTTTCCTTAGGCTTCCAGGAAACTCAGTGCTCATTTTGACACTCAATTGCTATAACTTCACCAAGATTTCTTAAACATATACTTTTATTCTCTCTTTCCATTACTCATTCCCATGCTTCTTTTCTAGCTTTTAATGTGTGATTTTTTTTCACCTACTAGAAGAATGTGTGGCAGAGAGAGGTATGTGTTCGTAGAAGCATGCATTTTGAAGTCATACGATACTGAGTTTCAAGGTTGGCTCTGTTTGTTTCTAGATGTATAACCTTAATTTCCTCTACCCTCAGTTATCTCAACTTGAAAGCCAAAACATAATGTTATCTAGGTGTAGTTATGAATAGTATATGTGAAAATATAAATATATATATGCATACTTAACTGCAGATTAAGAGGAGGTCCTTTTTCAGTTATGTTTGTGCCTTTTCAAATCCTATTGGACACTCAGGAATAAACGCAGGGACAAATGAGATAACAAGGAAGGCAACAAGACTGCCCATGATTAAGTGTGTAACAGATAACAAGACTTTGATCTTGGATGACTTCATAGAGAAGATAAAACAGTGGGCTTTAAAGGATGCACAAGATTTACATACATGAAGACAAGAAGAGAATATTCTAGACAGTGAGAATTTGGTGAGAAAGAGTACATTGAAGAAAAGCAAAGGTCTAGGCAGACCTCATAGAAAATGTATTAACAAAAGCACCAGAGTAAGTACCACCATGAAAAAATGAAAAATTCAGGAAGTTCCTGTTTAGATAATTGAAAGTCACTGAACATACAATGAAAAGTTAATTTCTTGGACTATTGAAGGGAAAAACAAGGGTGATGTTTGAAGCATTCCTCTCCCTCCTCAAAGTTTAAACAACTAAAGTTACAGAGACTGTAAACGAAACTAGCTCCAGGAACCCCAGGATTATCCATTCACTCTTCAGAAGCCAGGAAGCAGATTCATGGGATCACAGAGCAGAGGAGCCACACTGTGTTCTCAGCATCAGCAAGGGCTGCACAGCCGAAGAAGAGATGAGAGCGGTCCAGAGTCTCATAGCAAGATGGGGTAGATAGGGACCCACATTCCAGTCCCCTGGCTACCAGCCCTCCTGGGGCTCCTGCTTTATACACCAGGTTCTGTATGTCTCCAGGTCACTGCATTCCATCCTCTCTCATCTGAGTACGTGAAAGGGAAGCTTGTTTAAAAATGCATATGTTTTATCTTCTACCTTTTGAATCTTGATTCCTTCTAGTGACAAAATGTGTGGCCATCAATGAGGCTGAAGCAGTCTGCAACATGTTTGGAGCAGGCTTCTTGCTCATGTGTATGGCTGGATCTGAAATACCAGAAGAAAGAACGTCTTGAGAGTCTGCTGTGAGGTTGCCAACTGAGTGTTTGAATTCAGATAGATCACACGCAACACTTCAGATGGTTTTCAGTTCAGTGTCCAAACATTTGGTTTCTTATCTACGCTAATTCCAAATTCTATAAAGTTGCTGAAAGTTTATTGTGGATAAATTCATACATGCCTGAAGAAGACACAGCTGTTGGTTTCACTTGTTGGGTGGGGCTGGGACTTGCCTTCCCAGATGTGTAAGAAAAATATGTGATTAGAGTGAAGAGAAATACTTTGTGGAAATAGAATATTTTTTAAAGTCTAGAAAGGATATAAAAGATGATCTATTCTGGAGGTGAACAATAAATATGTTGAGTAGACAGCTGCTGTCTAGTGGAATGTGCTGAGAATCCTGAAGCTAAACTCTTGCACATCATGAGAAAGGATCACAGTAGATTGATAATGTCTGCCATGAGCGTGGAAGGGTTTGGTGGGGAGCACACAGGTCAGACGTAAGCCATCTGTGATCTGCTCTAATGCAGTTATTCTCTAGAGCTAGAAAGTAATGGTGACCAGTCAGGTGTCATCCAGATGCAGAACTTAGACTTCCTGACTTCTCTTATGTGACTTTTTAATCAAGCTGGAATGACTTCAAACCTGTTATCTTCCAGTTTGGTAGAGAAGAGACTCACTACCTGCCCATCCATTTCTCCAAGTGTTTTTTTAATTTGAAGCAAAAACAAAACTATTAATGAAATAAAGTTTCCTCCCATTTCCCCCCGAAAAGGTCCCAGATGGGGCCCCTAGACCTCCACATGACCTTGTCACGGCATCTCAACTCCAGCCGCTCCATGGGAAGAACTTGTGGATTCCTCATGGATGTTCTCAAGTTAGAAGGAAAGCCCAGCCTTCCCTGCCTTTCTCTAATTGATGCTTGTCTGCAAAGAGAGTAAACAAGGCCCAGATTTTTATTCATCTGTGGGGATGTGGGTAGCTCTTTTTTCCTTGAGCTTGCCAGGTTCTATATTATGTGAAGGAGAATTTTAGAAAGAAGAGCCCTGCCTTAAAGCAAGGAGGAACTAGCCAGGCCAAACATACTTGTAACATATGGGAAGAGGCTAGAGCAGACGTCAGCAGTGTTGGACAGATGTGCTGGAGAGATGGTGATGGAACAGAATCTTCCCCTCCATTTTCTAATCCTTCCAGCTGATCCTACCCAAACAAACCCTTCTTAGTGTTGCAGAGCCTCAAATGGACAGAAGGCTGCCCATCCTTTCCATCTCTCTGTCTCTCACCCTCCTTTTTTTTTTTCCTTACTAGGCTCTGAACCAACTGGCTACAAGCTTTCCCCGACTAATTCACAGCATATTTTAGGCTTCTAGGGAAACGTACATCCCTACAAACATGTGGACAGAAAAAAAAAAAACATCTAATACAAAAAAATATAAAAAGTTGGGATTTGACTCCAATTTCTAGGATCCACTGTGTTTTCCAAGAAGGGGATGCTCCTGTAGAAAAACACATCCTAGAAGTTTAGAATGTAAAATCCGAACAGTGGAGAGTAGCTGCCTAGGGATATGCCAGGTGGGTTGGAATTGACTTTAGCAGAAGATCTGAACACTCGCTCTGCCTGCCTGTCTGTCTGTCTACCCTGCCCTCTCTCTCTCTCTCACCTCCCTGCCCTCCACACACACAAGCTGCATGTTCTTGAGCAAGTTACTGTCTTTTCTGGGCCTGAGTTCCTCCTCTGTAAATGTTCTCTGCCCTTCAGCCTCTTTGTCCCATAATAGCAGTTGCTCCTGTAGAACTTTGTACTCGGTTCAGTGGTCTGATTGTTCCTGCTGCATTGGATTGTGATTGTAAGCTTGGTCTGCTCATGTGAGGTGAGAGAATCTGAGCTTTAGAGGCAGATTTGGATTAAAATCCTGTCTCCACCCTCTCAAGTGTATGACCTTGAGCAAGTCATTTTGCTATGCCTAATTTTATAAAGGGAGGAAAACAAAACATGGTGATGTTAATATTTACTTATTAAGGTGCTTCTGAATACTAAAATCAGAGTGTATGTATATATACATATATATGTACACACAATGTCTTACAATAACCTATAATGTAAGATAATCTGAAATACGTATGGTCAATTTGCTGTACACCTGAAACTAACACAATATTGTAAATCGACTATACTTCATTTTTTTAAGTTAGAGCACATATAAAAATGCTTACCTATATATAATCTTAAGATTTAGTGAATCTTAGTTTCCCCTCAAGTTTCCTTAATATGTAACATAAGCCTGGCATGTGGTGGGTCTTCCAGAAATTCCCACTGGAAAGAAAAAAACAAGGAATGGGAGAGTGAGAGAGAGCAAGAGAGGAAGAAGAGACAGAAAGAAAGAGGGGAGAAGGGAGAGGGAGAGAAAGATAAAAAGGAAGGAAGGGAAGGGGAGGGAAAGAGGGAGGGAGAGAAAGAAAAGAGAAAGAAAGAGAAAAAGAAAAATAGGAAGAAAGGTGGATATGGAGAAAGGGAAGAGAAAGTGATGCAGGGAAAAAGGAAACGGTATCGATCATGTCCTCTGTGTCAGCCTGTTAGGTTCCTAAGGGACACCTGTGGCATACTCCTAACTATACTCTCAGTTCCTAGTACTGACATTAGCATATCATAACTACTCAAGTAGTATTTGCTGGCTAGATTTTATTAATCTTTAAAATGAGGGTAATTATGCATGCCATGCCTTACATAGGTCTTCTATGAACATCTGATGAAATGTTGAGTGTGAAAGTACTTTGTAAATACAGCAAGGGTGCAGATGACTGACCTAAGGTCTGGGCTGGGATGTTAAACGACACTACTTGTCCGAAGCCCCTATCTGCATAATCTAATGAATTGGGAGCTGAGGAGATTACTTAGGAAAAGTAGGTACAGACATACGCAGACACATTTAATAATACTCTGTGTGTGGAAGGGATGTGCAGAGGAGAGAATTGAAAACTGGATTATAAGGAAGATTGGACAGTGGGTTTGCTGAGAAAGAAAGCATCACAGAAGAAGGAGGAGCATGGAATGACAAGAGGACATCGGGAGTAAAATGTGGGCAGAATGGAGAGAGTTATCTGAATAAGCTCTGTATCACTTAGGGACCCAAGCAGCCCTGCTGTGGGACTTCCCCAAGTGAGGGGGAGAAAGAAAATCCTCCCTTTGCAGGAAAATGGTGAGCTGCCACATAGTAGGATGGGGAGCATGGTGCACCAGTTGAATACGTGGAGATGGTGCCAAGGAAGATGCCCGTGTAGACAACTTTGTGCAAATGCCACAATGCAGAGGCTACAAACAACGCATCTCCACAGCTCTTAAATGGTAGACACCAGGGGTTCATGGTGGGTCGCCAGCGCTGATTAACAGGCATACAAGACAACCCTTGAAGAAGCCCAGAATTGTTCTGGTGGGGAAGGGAGTATAGGGGAAAATGACAGAAGAGACGGATATTGCTTTTGGATCAGCTTTGTTATATTGGAAGCCAGAATTAATGTACCTGTGTCTTTTCTATTCTGCAGATTCTAAAACAGAGGGACACTTAGGTTACGTAGAGTAGCACGGTGTATCAACAGGACTGCTCTACTAGACAGTCTAAATTCAGTGACCCAGAGTTTAGATACTTCTCTGGGTATACGGGCCATACATAAAATTTTATGTCTCAGCCGGACCAGCTGTTTTCTTATTGGAGTGAGTAAAGAAGTGTGGATATAGAGAAATCTTAAAATGGAATAAAAGTTACAGTAATGGGGCTGAAGGAAGATTCCCTTCCTAGGAAGGCAGTGTATTCCTTATGGACCATGGATCCCGGAGCGTTTTCCATGCATAGGTGGTGTTTGCCCAGATCAGGAACTATATAGACCATGAGTTTAGTTGTCGAGGTAGTCTCCATGCATTGTACAGTGTGCATTTCCCCAGCAGGGAATTAAGAGTGAGTTTCCTCTTCCTCACCTGCTCTTCCAGAGCCAGCATGACCTCAGGGACTACTTCTTCTAAGAGGTAATGCTTTTCTAGGTGTTGTTAACAGTATATGAAATCCAGCCAAAGGTGAAAGTCGGGGGAGGGATCTCCTAAAGATCAAGAGCACAAGTCCTGGAACATACCTACGTGGACCTCAGGCAAACTATGGGTCAACTTAGGCGGCAGACACTCTTTTCCATGCAGGTGGCCACAGCTATCCCAACGAGGAGGCATTAAGGATGATGTAAAATGGAAAATACAAAGTAATTAGACCAGGACTTAGCAGGAGTCAGTAGTCAATAAATTGTTAATATCTATACTATATGTTATTACTGTTGCCAGCAGAGTTTGGATGGAAATTTGACAGCAGGACCTCAGGGATAATCCTACCCAAGGAGGACGCCTGCATTCAATTCACTAAAATTTCTGAGCTTTTAATATTGGCAAGGCATTATCAGGATTATCAAGGTTATCGAGACTTTCTTGTTTCAAAATTCATGCCGTGAGAAGACAATTAACAGAAATATCTGTGAGACAGAGCAAAGAGTAATTACAGCCATTAATGTTTAAAAATTGTTTTGTCCTTTGAAAGGAGAGAATTATTTTACCTAATGGGAGGGTGAGAACAGACTTCATGAAACAGAGGTTTCTCAACAGCCCTGGAAGAAAGCATGGCATTTGGACACACACAGATGTGAATGAAGAAAGACAGATATTCCAGTGAGAGGGAGATGGAAGTACAGAGATCCACATGCATGTTTACATGTGACAAGAGGACTGAGAAATGAGGCTGAAAATGTAAGCTAGGAGCACATGGCAGGTCTTAGGAAATTCTTAACTTCATAGGCAATGGAGAAGCATTACACATCTTTCTTGAGAGGACTGTCAATTCTCTATGAATAGAATACTTGAGTTTTGTGTCTGACTTTCTCATGATCTTAATATAATGACTGACAAATAGCACTCAGTTATTGTTTGAATAAATGGTGGGTGGATGGATGAACAGATGAATTAAATAATGTTTATGGAAGATACTCACCCAGTTGTCTTGTACTTGTTTGTTCGTTCATTCATTCATTCATTTGGTATTTAGTAAATATTAAATAAATGGATATTTCAGAAACTGTGCTGCATTCTGTTTGTGCCTTAAATTCTCCTCTCTACATAAGCCCAGGGAAGGCTATCTTGCCTACCCTGTGGAGAGAGAAACTTTCAATGTAGTATACACTACCTATTGGCAGACAGGGACTTTTGTTGTTGTTGTTCTTAGTCATTTTTGTTAAATCATTGAGCTGATTTTGACAAGGGGGACAATTCTTCAAAACTTTGGATCCCCCTGAAGCCAGTTTTTATGTTTCCCCAAGCACTGCAATTGAGGCTGCTCTGCCTGGCTGTTAATACTCTAATGGACCGGCGTGCCCGCTTGACAGAGGGGAAATCAGACATTGTGCTGAGCTGATTAGAAGTGATGGCATGGAGCTTCTTCCTGAGAACGGAAGTCCTGTAACCTCAAATACCAAGGACTGTAAATCTCAGCAATATATAATGGTAATTGGTTTGAAAGGCCTAATCGACGCAGAGAACGGAAGCCAAGTGCAGAACGCTCAAAACTGGAAGCTCCAGGCCTCCGCCTCCTTCCAGAAGGAGATGTGTCATTTTCTCCCTCCAGTGCTGGGAACAGCAATAAAAGATTTCAAAAGCTGAGCCTCACTAAATGCCGAACTGGAGGTCCTGCCTGATGGCTCGTGTAGGGTCTCAAATGGAAGTCTACCTGCAGCACATTAAACTGAGAAGCTGGTAAAAAATCTGGATTCCTAGTTGTGATTTTAGACATATTGAATCAGAGCCTAGAAGTGAGTACTTTTAACAAGTTCCTAGCTGATTCTTTTGCACAGTGACATTTGAGGATCACTGCTGCAAATTTCAGTCTGCATCTAGTACTCCATGAGATCTTCCTCTGTACCCTGCCTCTGTGTTGTAGTGAAAACACCTCTGATCTTGGGTTCAGCAAACCCATGTTCAAATCTCAGGTCAGTCACCTACTCAGTGAGTGGCGTTAATCAAGTTCTGTGCTCTTTCTCCAAACCCCTTTCTCCTGATTTGTCAAATGAGCAAAACAAAGTCTACCCGGCTACGTTCTTATAAGGTCCTGAACAATTAGGCAGGATACGAAAACATTAGGACCTGGTAAAGAACCAACATTATTGGTCATGAACTTGAAACATGGATAACTTTGGAGAGGGCAAAAGAAGGATTTGATATGTGTATGCCTCAGTTTGAGACTCACAGAGTCAAATCTTCTCGAGCCCAGAGGCAGGTTGACTGAGACACAAAGCTTTGGGCTTGACTCTCAGCCCCATTGCTTGTTAGCTACAGAGACTTAGGCAAGTCTTCTAGCCTCGCTCAACCTCTAATTTGTCATCTGTAAAGTGGGTATAAACCATCTGCCTCTCGTAGTTGCTGTGAGTCTTAGAGATATGTGTGTATTTGGCACATATGAATGCCAGTGTGAAATCAGTGGTGATGCCGCAAGGTGGCTTGAGGTGGAGCAGCTGTCATGTCCGCACTGTTTGACTTTGGATGACTGAAGTTTTCTCTGTCATGTGTAATGTGTTATGACAAGCTGAGCTGCAGGCTCCTAAGCTGCCCCTTTCTACACAGATGGCTACATAAAGTCCCCCTGCCCCACCTAGGAAGTCGTTACTCGTGGTAACCATCCATTTATTATCTAGGTTACTCTGAGGAGGTTACTTAACCTCTCTGAGCATCACTTTCCTCCTCCGCACAATGGCCATGTTAACTGTACCTCTGTTGGTTAGGATAAGTAATGCTTAATGTTGTAACAGACAAACCTTGAAACCCTAGTGACATCCTTATCGAAGTGAAAGATTATTGTCTACTCATGTCCTAGTCAAATAAGAATTAGCCAGGTTTGGGAGATTTTTATCCATGCAGGCTTTCAGGGAGCCAGGCTCCTTCCCACTTTGTGGCTCTCATCTTTAACACGTTGTTGCCAAAGTCACTGTAGGAAGAGAAGGGAGACCACGGAGACAGAATGCCAGAGACTTAAGTGCCTCAACGCAGAAGTGACACGCATCTTTTCTGCTCAGGCTTCGTTGACCAGAGCCACTCACTCTGCCCCACACAGATGCAAGGGGGGCTTGAATAAAGTCCCTGGCAAGCAGCCACTTCCCATCATCAACTTTACATTATGAAAGGAGAGTGCAAATCTCTGTCTCAGCCACCATTACCAAGTCATAAGGTTGCTATGAAGATTAAATGAGAAAATACACATCAAATGTTTAGCACAGAGCCTGGTACATAGTATCGAATCAATAAATGTTAACTGCAGCCATCACTCTTACTGCCAGAAGGTTAATTTCATTCTTTGTAAACACTAGTGGAATTCTCCAGATGCTACTGACTTATTTAAACACCAAATTGACTATGGTGTTGATCTGTCCTGATTTTAATCTGATTTTCATTAATTCATTCAACTCACACTTATTGAATGCCTACTGAGACTGAGTACCAGCAGTGAACTGGATCCTCTCTATGCCCAAGCATTGTACGGAATGGAAGAGAAAATGGATATGAACACTAGACAAACAGTTACATAAATGGTTATTTAAATAATAATTGTGATAAGTTACATGAAAGAGAAGTACAGAGTACTGAAAACAGCGCACACCTAGAGGACCGAGCTAGGCTGTGGCTTGAGAAAGGCTTCTCTGAGAGTTACAGAATGAATGGAAATTGGCCAAATGAAACAATGGAGAAAAGATTTTGGATCAGAGGGAACAGACGTGAGCATCCTCTTTCAGATCTCACTAACTCAATCCTGGGGATCATTCAGCTTGGATAGCGGACTTCATGGAATGTTCCAAAGCATCATCTGTTTAAGAATACAAGTGGATAAAAGCATCCTGGTAAATATGTCCACCAGGAACATTAGCAATTTACAAGGAACACACAACATCCAAACACTTTATCAGCTCCAAGGAACTTACAAATGTTTTTAACCAGCTACAAACCTCCTTTTCTCTGCTTTGGAACCTTCAGCAGCTCTTCTGTACGTAACTTTTCTCAGCTTAATTCCAGTCACTGAATGTGTTTGAAATAGAAATATTTTTGTGATTTGTACTGTTCTTGGCTGAATATCCAGTCCTCACGAGTTCCCCACACACCCCTCAAAATGAAGAAATATGATCTTATGTTAAATGTTCTTACCACAAAATAATAATAATAAATAAGAGGTCAGGAGGAAACTTTTGAAGGTGACAGATAGGTTTATGGCTTAGATTGTGGTAATAATTTCATGGGTCTTAACCTGGATCTCAGTCTCTTTCATTAAACTTCTCTTGATCTTGTATTTATTTGCCTTATTCTCTGTGGTCCCATTGCTGTGTTAAGCCACTGGTAGCAGTTGTTGTGATAGTCTCTAATTACTTATGTGCCTTCCTCTCTCACTGATCTATGTAATTCCATGGCATGGGTTGATTGTGTGTGTGTGTGTGTGTGTGTGTGTGTGTGTGTGTGTTTCCCCAACACCTAGTGCAATGTCTGGTACATAAGGGGTATTTAATATAAGCTTGTTAATCAAATGCCTTTTCTAGTCATTTGTCCTTTCCGAACCTCAGTTTTCACCTGTGGAAATGAAAAATAATCCCCTACTCAGTTCATCCATCCTCCTATTAAATAAGGGCATGTGTGTGCAGTGCTTAGTCAAGTGCCTGTCATACAGTAAGTGCAACTGATTAACAAAAATCTGAGTGCCTACCATGTCCTGGATCAAAAGTGTAAAAATGCTTTGCCAACGATTAAGCCCTCTACAAAAGGAGACATATATTTAGTAATCATAATGCGATTGTTACAATATTAAGACACATATGTGTATACATGGCTGCTTGTTTAATTGTAATAATGGTAATATAAATAACCCTGTTTGTGTTCTTGAACTCTAATGAGAAGAGTAAGGAATGTGGAGTTTGCAAATGTTGGGGTTCTGAACAAGATGACAGTACTTGATGCATAACCAGCTATGAATTCCAGGGTCAGTGAATTTAATACATTTTATATCATTGCAAATGTTTGCTCTACTCCCAGGGAAGATTAAAAAAAAAATATTCCTGTGTTTGGCTCAGAAGCTTGCTTCTCTCCTGGCAGTATGCATCAGACTAAATGTCACTAGAATATTTCAGCATATGTGGGTAAATATTTACACTCATTTTAAACAGATATTCCAAATTCCTTGTTGTTTTTCAGCAGAGGCCTAAACCTGGTGGTAAAAGTCATGAAGGGAACTTGTTCATTCTCACTAAGTGAGAAGGGACTTTTCAAGTCTTCTTGCCTCCAGGGTGCTCTATTTTTCTCCTCCATTCTCTTTGGGTTGAGTTTTTGGAAAGGAGAACTGGCCCTCTGCCATGGAACTCTCTACCAAGCCACTTGGAATTATTGCTCCATGGTCCCTGAGAGCCAGCAGAGATTCAGCTGTGACCTCAGGGGGGGAAGAGATATAAAGGAAAGAAATATGGAAGCTATAATACAAAGAAGTAACGCTTAGAAAAATGCAAAAGGCCTTGGTTTTTGGCCTTGGGTTGCAAATGAGTGGACAAGGGCTTAGACAAAACCTCTGATTCCAAGAGGAATGAGAAATTACGGCTGGAGCATTTGGAGATGTGGAGAGCCACAAGGGTACATCAGTGGGCGGATGCTGCTAGGTTGACAGGTTGATAGGACACACAGATTGGTTCTAGACATTTTTGTTTGTGCTTGAGGTGCAGTGAAATGTTGTGTGTTTATTTATGTATGTATTCTCTTGGCAGTTTGCCTTATTTTCTAAAACCCCTCAATAGTAGAGGCCTTCACTGTAGAAAAGGCAAAAAGACCTTTGCTAACAGAGCAAAGGAAGAAGCTGGACACAGCTTCAGCATTGTCTAATGGGCTACTCTGAAGCATCGTTGGTGCCACAGAGCTGCCCTACCTTGAGACAAGAGGATCCGTTGTGTCTGCAGGGTTTCCCAGGGGTTTGAAGGTGAGAACACCTCCTGGGTTGTCTGAGTAAGGTAACTCACCCTTGGCCAAGGAAAATTCTTTTTTTTTTTTTGACATTTTATTTTATTTTATTGTTAATTGAAGTATACTCAATTACAATGTATAGCATAATGTCCCAGTCACACATACATATATGTATATATGTACATGTATTCATTTTCATATTCTTTTTTGTTAAAGGTTATTACAAGATATTGAATATAGTTCCCTGTGCTATACAGAAGAAATTGGGTTTTTAATCTATTTTCATATATAGTAGTTAATATTTGCAAATCTCGAACTCCTAAATTTATCCCTTCCCACCCCCTTTCCCCTGGCAACCATAAGATTGTTCACTGTATCTGTGAGTCTGTTTCTGTTTCATAAAAGAGTTCATCATTGTCTTCTTTTTCTCTTTTTTTTAGATTCCACATATAAGTGATATCATATGGTATTTTTCTTTCTCTTTCTGGCTTGCTTCACTTAGAATGATGATCTCCAGTTCCATCCATATTGCTGCAAAAGGCATTATTTTATTATTTTTTATGGATGAGTAGTATTCCATTGTAGAAATATATCACAACTTCTTTATCCAGTCATCTGTCGATGGGCATTTAGGTTACTTCCATGCCTTTGGCCAACGGAGATTCTTCATCTGTGAGTGCAGTGATCTATTAGCAACTCCTGACTGCCGAGGGATGGAAGGGAACCTGTGAGGGCGTCAACAACTACTACTACTATGCTGGGGTTGAAATCTATAGAGGGACCAGTTAGAATCCTAGAGTGATGTAAATCCAGAGACAGAGGAACTGATTATTTTATTCTACATTTATTAAGCACCTGTCCATTCTGCTAGTAATACTGCTAGGCACTGGAAATACAAAGACCAGAGGCAGCCATTCTGTATTCTGCATCCTAGTATAACCGGAGTAAGAATTCTGCCTTAGGATATAATAAAGAGGGGAAAGGACACCAAAGGTCCTGATGAAAAGACAGCACATATGTATCTCTGCACCTGCTAAGTGAGCAGTCGTATGCCCAGTGGTACAGAGGCAACCAAGATGTCTAAGCTTGGCTTTCACTTTGCGGAAGACAGTGAGTGAAAAAGGCTTAATAAAACACAAGGCATGAAGAACTCAATGTCTTATAAGGAGCAGGAAGTTTAAGTACAGAAGAACCCAGAGGAGAGAGAGATCATCAACTGGAGAAACCATGGAAATCTAAGAATTGACATTGGAGCTGGCTCTTTAAAGATGGGCAGAATAAGAGCATGTCACTCGGGGAAAAGATATTCCAAATAGAGGGAATGGTTTGCGTAAAGGCAGGTAGGAAAAAATAGTTTCACATAGATCGTGCTGTGTGGTTGCCAAATAGTGAAGTTTTGCTAGAATAGCAGGTTAAAAATAGGGTCGCTATAGGAGATGAGCGTGAAGGAGGCAGACCTTCAAATCGAGGCAGATAAGGATTTGAGACTCTATCCTCCTATCAGTGGGATTCAGAAGAATCTGAAGGGATTCTAAAGAGTAAAAATTCATAGTTAGAGCAGTCCAGTGGGAGAGTAAAGTTGGCAATGCACAAGGCACACACTGACGCAGGACAAACTAGAACAAAGTAAGTTACATTATAATTCTGCATGGCGTGTGGTTACCTGACCTGGGGTTGTTAAAATAGCGCACTTTAACACAAATAGTGAACTGTAATGTAAACTGGGGACCTTGATTGACAATAATTTACAAATACTGGTTTATCAGTTGTAACAAATGTTCCACAGGAATGCAAGATGTTAATACTAGGGGAAGCTATGGGAGCGAGGAGAGGAAGGGGAAGTATATGGAAATTTTCTGTACTTTTTCAAGTTTTATGTAAAACTGAACCTGCTCTTTACAAAAAAAAAAATAGAGGAAAACTTATAAGAAAATCTAAAAAAAAAAAATTCTACCACTTTTACCTAGCTCTTCCACCTGGCCAATTCCTGCTCAGAATATCAGTTTAAACATAGACCCTTTTTCTCTGTTCCTTTAATGGTTTGAGTCTCTTCTATATAGCTCCATACCCTGAACTTATTCTTAATTCTTTTATTAAGGTTGATGACTAGGAATACTCTCATTATATTGGGATATGAATTAAATTTGGATTTTATTGTATTAATCCACAAAGATTACGGTGTTTGTTATAGCAGCTAAAGTTACTTAGTCTAATATATGTGTTCAAAAAATATTAAGCATCTTATGGATTAAGACTGTGTTTGTTTTATTTACTTTATTTACCCTTAATTTTCTAATGCCTGAAAGAGTGCCTGACTCATAGAAGGTACTCAGTAGATATTTATTGACTGCATATTTCATTACAGATTATTTTGTCATAGATATGGGATATTGGTTAAGAACATTGGCCTGGAAATAAGATAGCCTTTGGTTTAAATAACTTGTCTTTCCATTTGTGCTTTGTGATATTGGCCAATTCATTTTGTATCTTTTTAACACTTCTTCTCCTCTGTAAATTGGGAATAAAGAATTTCCTATGCTATAAGGTTATTGTGAGAAGTAAATGTGCTGTTGTATGGTCTTAGCCTAGGTTCCCCAGAAAACAGAGCTTGATGCAAGGACTAAGAGCAAATGCTTCATTTTGGCAGGTACAGTCCCAGGGGAACAAGAGCGTGAGAAAAGTGAAATGAGGCAGGAGAGATAGACATAAATGCAAGATGATACACTACAGCGCTGTCCACTGTTTGACGGTCAACCATGAAGAGGCACAGCTGTATCCTAAGAGGTGGATCCGCTTGGTCATACAGGCCATTTGCAAGCAGTTAGTATAGAGAACCTGTCGCTTATGATGGTTGATACGACAGAGGAAGGAAATGGGATTCAACCTCCCCTTCCTCATGTTGTTTCCCCCTGTTAATACCCAGTATTTCTGGACTACTGCATCTGGCTCATTTGACAAGTGCTCAGAAAATCTGATCTCCCACCCTGTGTTTTGCATTTCATCTAAGTGTGGAAGTAGCAAAGAGAAGTTGAAATTCAGAGCATGCAGCTGGTCAGTCTGGCTTTGCATGGGCAAACAAGGGGTGGGAGTCTGACTTTCCTGGCAAAGCTGCTGACCAGTCCCAAGAGGCAGGAACCATCCAGACTCAAGTCGAAGTGGCCCTAGAGGAAAGCTGGTGAACCACCCCGTGGAAAGGAGGTATGATAGCTGAGGTGGCACCGGCAGTTTAGGGCCAGGAGAAATCAGCACTAAGAGAAGCCAGTATGGTGCAGAAGATGTCCTCAAAACAGCATGCAAAGGACTGATCTCACTGTCTGGCACACAGGAGGCACTTAATAAATATTAGCTATTATTTCCTCTTCCAATATATATCAAAGCTCCATTTAAAATTAGCATCTCTTTGCCAAAGAAGATAAGTTGAATATGGGAGAATAAGATTCTCAGCAAATCTTAAAACAGAAGAAAAATATTTGGGGGTTATAAATTGTATTGTTACGAGGACTACATGAGATAATCCATGTCCATATGCTGTGTGCACGCATATAGCATATGGCATGCAGTAAGGACTGAATAAACACTAAATTTTATTTGAAATACTTGTTGAATGAATAAATAAATAAACAGGGGAAGTCGATCTTTTTTTAGGTCTAGAATTCTAGGATATTAGACCTAGAAAGGATCTTAGAGATTGGCTGTTCCAAATTCCTCTCTTACAGATAACAAGACTGAGGCCCATGAAGGGAAATTACTTTCCTAGGGTCTAGCACCTAGTGGCCAGGCATTCACATATTATATTTGCCCAGCGCCTTACTCCAGTGCTCTCTATTGCTCACACTCCTGCCATGCAAAGGAATCTGGTAATTATAATAATGACAGCTGTTTTATTTTTTTTAGTACTCAAATGTGTCAAGCACTGTTTATCCCCCTGAGGTCTTTACTATCCCTGTTTCATACATAGGAAAACCCTGGTTTCAAATGATAAAGTACCTTGCCTCGTTATTAAAAGGTGAAGGTCAGAAATCAGGCACAAGTCTTGCTGTTCCCAGTTTTCCTACCTTCTTTCACTGCATCACCCAAACTCTGGTGCTTGACGGGGAATTTCCCCTCTTGTGATTCTTACAAGATTCATGTGAATGGAGGAGATGGAAGTCCCATAACATAGAACAGGAAACAAGGGCACAGAGGGAAACCAAGAGGAGTGAGACTTGGACCAGCAGAAAATTTAAAACCGAGATTCTCCCTTCTCCATCTGCTGAATTTGCCATTTTTTACAAGAAAAAGTCCCTTCTGGGAAAGACTCACTCAACTCCAGATACTTTTCCAAGACTTTCTTGGAGCTGAGACTAGCATTTCCAATTTGGCGGCGAGAAGTGTGATTTTAATTAGGCCATTTCCCTCTGGGGCCTGGGGGCTCTGCTGGCTGAACTTCATAAAGGAGCCTGTGGGTGGGCAGTGTGTACGGAGCTCAGAGGTGAGGAGCATTCAGGACAAGCCTCCCGCAGGGGCCTGGCTGTCGTCCTGTGAAATTTCCCCTATTCCTTCTTCCTCCTAAAGTAATTGGAAATTGCTGCACCCAGGGAGAGATGTGGCCTCCTGCAGATAGGAAGGGGCTTTGGAGCTCTTGGATCAGAGCCAGCTAATATCCAGGGCATTTGTTTTTCAGCCACGGGCCCCTGTGTGGGTCAGTCACTCAATCCAGACAGGTGTCCACCTTCCTTGCTCCATGGACTCCTTCTGGGGCCTAGAGAGACTGCTTGTGCCTCTCCCCAAGTGAAAAGTTCATATTCCTCCTGTTCATGAAATAATGTGGTCCCAACCTTCCCCTCCTGGGGTGTGTCCAGTGATTTAAGGCTTTTGACTTCTACGCTGGAGAATGGTACAGAGATAAATTGTTGGCTGCCGACAACGTCTCCTCCAGGCTGGAGAAAGCCAGGGCAGTGCAGCTGGGTTTGTGGGTGGGCTTGGTCACTTAGGAGGGGCTGGCCAAAAGCTGCCTAGAGGATGGAAACTAACAGCTCTCAGAAAAGCTGAGACTTGAAAGAACCCAGGAAGTGTCTCCTGTAAGTCTTCCCTGGTTCTTTAATCCTCCTTTGAGAACTGGACATTCACCTCTGGTTTCCATAGAATCTGAGGGGATTTTCCTACAATGCAAATCCAATCACATCAAGTTTCTACTTTAAAGCACTCTAACGGGTCCCTGCATGTTGAAGTTCTTGCCACTGCGTCAACTTTCTTTATGTTGCAGTCCCCACGTGGCTCTCCAGCTTCCTCTGCTCTTCTTCCACATCCACCCCCTAGCTTCCAAACTAAATTATGACCTTCAGAAATTCATCTATACCTTTTGTTGTAACTGCAGTAATCTTTGAGGCTTCTCCCTTTCTCTCAGTGGGTTCCCTTCCCTTCCATCTCGAACCCCTCCTGCACTTGCCTGTCTAAATTTTGCTCATTATTCTTATCTCCACTTAGAAGATTAGAAGAAGACTTCTCTGGAAAGCCTTTCCTAAATATTATTCCTGGACTCATTGGCTAGATGGGAACACCTGTCCTTCTAAAGCAACCTGTTCTGACAACTATTTCAACACTTAGGATGCTCTATTGTAACTGTCTGTTTAATTTGCCCTCCTCTATTGACTGTAAGCTCTGCAAAACTAAAGACCAACTTTGTGTTTTATTTATCATTCTATTCCTAGTTTAGTATCAGGCATGTTTAGGCATTCAATAAATATTTGTTAAATTATTTAATGAGACCCCAGAAGTCATCCTGTTAAACCTTTAATGATCTCTGTCATTTCCTGGGGATTAAATACTTAAATACTTCTCTTGAAAATCTGCAGAATTGGGGAGATTGGTGCAACTTTTCACCGATAATTTACAAGCAGGCCATCAGGACTGTTGGTAGTAAGCAGAGTTTTTACATTTTTCCATAGGCACTGAGTTTGGTAATACTTTAAAACATTGATACAAAGTACAGTGAGAACAAGTGAGGGCATGCTGTGTTAGGTCTGCCCTGTCTACTAAGTTGTTCAAAGGGAGTGTACTAATTAACCAGATTGGATTCTTTTGTGTTCATGATACACAACTAAGGGCTTGAGCATAGGAATGTTGGTAGAGAAGAACCAGGCATGTTAAGGAGGTCATGAGATTCTGCTAGGAGAGGGACAGCTGCCCTTCTGTGTCTTGCCAAGACAGAGCGTGCTAGGCTGAGCCTCAGAAAACAATTCAGCAAGGGTAAGAACGAGGGGACAGTCAAAGGAGACTCTGGCTGGAGGAAACTTATTTGTAGTCAGAACAAGGCAGTAAGAAGAATAATTGGGAGTAAGGAATTTTTCAGAAATAAATTTCACAAATGTCGCCTTTCCACTCTGGGCAACATCCTATGCTTTATGAAACAGGGACAGACACTGAAGGTCCCAGGTAACCTCAAAGTTGGTTCCTGGCTAGATCACCCGTTTTAACCAAAGGAATGGCAGAACATACCATGTTCACATGCAGACGGTTATAGAACTAAAGATATCATGAAGGAACTTATAACCATCAAATAGAGCGCTGACAGTTGACTTCCAAACTCAAATAATCACCATGACTAGGTTATCTCTGTCTCTGCTTCTCTCCTTTTACATGGGTTTTACACCAGGAAGAGAAGTAAAATTAGAAGAAATCCCCCAACACTTCTTAGGCTCCCCTCATGGCCCCCTTAACATAGCAGAAGTTAACAATAGTTCCTCATAAAAATAATGGGCATAACTCTTTGTATTTGCTAGTATAGTAATTCCCAAAGTGACTCCCACAGAACATCTGTTGTGAGAAATGTTCATAGATGCTGAGTAAAAAAATGGTTCCAAGCCAAAAAGTTTGGGAAATGATACATATTATGTAGCCCTTTCTTAGGTAGTTACATTGTACATCAGGATATTTAGGGCTTTGAGGAGTCCCTTTGAAGAAAACTGTCAGATATTCCCCATTTATTAAACAACAGAAACATTTTTTAAAGAAATACTAAATTAACATCTTACTAAAGGGGAATTAATATCCTACTTTAGAGAAAGTCTAGTGCCTCATCTAAAAGTCGTGATTGTACGTACTCAAATATCTTCACCCAGTATTTTGTTTCTAAGATAAATAAATAAATAGTGTATTGGTGTATCAAAAATGCATGTTAACTGAACAGTCATCTATTATATTATAAATGTTTGTGACCTATTTTGTATTGTCTCTACTGTTTTGGATAAAATGTAATTTCTGCTTTATATTAGGAACTAAAAAGTTGAATTTTACCAATGGTTATACAATGCCCTATAAGTGCAAGATGCTGAGTTATACAGGAGACAGTAATAACAATATTAATCTTGTAAATAGTAATGACTTTCTTTTATTGAGTCATTAAATATGGATCAGAAACTGTATTGGATATTTTACAACTATTTTCTCATCGAATACTCCCAATATCCCTGTATAAACTGTGTTGTTATCATCTCCATTGTACAAGTGGAGAGGCTGAGAGCCAGAGAATTTAAGAAAATTTCACAAAGTTACACAGCTAATAACTGGTATAAGAGTGTGATTATATAATCGGTGCTCTTGACTTTCAAAGAACTAGTTTCCTAGATCATAGAAATGAAGGGTTTAATTTTGGTCTAATTTTTGTTGCTTCTGGGGAAATAGTGCTTTTTATTCCACCTAAGTTCAGGGTAAATTCTCGGCCCACGCTGGGCAGAGCATTAGGAAGCCTCCCAGCCTTCATTTAGGAAGTAACTTGTGAAAGTGGGATCCAACAGATGCAACCCAGTCTGGAGCACTGGCTTCGCAGGTGAACATTTTCTGGTAGCATTCAAGAGAAGACTTCTTTGAATGTCTGAGAATATGCAAGCTGTAACCAAGTGGATTTAGATTTCTAAAATTTGAGTTTGGGCCTTGACATTATGGACAGTTATGCACAGTTGTAATTAACACAGTTATAATTAACATCCTGAGTTATGCACAGTTGTGATTAACATCCTGAGATGCATCTGAGAAGATGTGTGTCATTCAAAGTCAAGGCAAAATGAACAAATAAGCCCTTGGCCAACTTGGAATTCTGAAACAAATGAGTGAGATTTTCTTGGTGCAAAACTTCACATGGGATATAACGAAAGTTCCCTTTTTGACTGATGGAAATCCTTTGTGAAAAACATTTCAGGGCAGATGAACTGCTTTCAAATCAACAACCCTGTCTTGAATATTGACTGCAAATTTCATTGTAAGGTGGTCAGAATCAGTAAGACTCCTATAATCTAAATTCCCTTCTTCTCCTCTACCCCTTTCCCTTCTTCTACTCTACCCCGGCAGCCAGGCTTTCTGTTCTGGAACACAAAGACGACCATGTCATCCCCTTCCCAGAACACTCACTGGCTCACACTCAGTGTAATAAACCCTTATTTAAGTTTGAGGGCTTCCATCATTGGGCCCTTATTTAACTTCTCCCACCATATCTATAAAGGTATACCTTGAAAAAATTTTGTTGGCAAAGTAAGGCTTTCAATCCTTCCGTCAGGAATGAGAAGTATTTTGAAGTTTTAAACAAAAGAATGACATATTTAGATTATTTGATTTATTTTATTTTTCTTTGATTTGTCCAGATGACATTTTCAGTGATACCAATTATATATATGTTTTATCTCCTTGCTTCATCTTCTGTAAATATTTTTTCCTAATTTTTTTTTAACTGCTTTTAATTTCTTTATTTCACTTGCTTCAGGCCTGTCTTCCATGATTTCTATAGCTCTAACATTACTTCCAAAAATAGAGATGGTGCTTTTAATGTAGGTTTCAGTGACAGTTATATCTTTGACTTTTATTTCATTTATCTTTTCCTGTAGTTCATTTATCTTATTGTTGTTGGCTCTTGAGTCCCTAAATATTTTTTTAAAGATTTTAATTCACAGACATTTGTGTTTACATCTTACAAATGCAGCAAAATATTTGGTAACAAATGTAATTTTATCTGTGGTAAGATTTTTTAGGATATTCTTCATTTGTCTTTCTTTTGTAAGTTTCCTTTTCCCCTTTCTTCTTGTGGGTATTAGTCTAGATTCTATGCTGAATTTTCTTGCATCACTATCATTGTTGAATAAGGTTAGTTTTTCCTTTATTGTTTTTGTGGAAAATTAGTGGTGGTGGGAGAGAAGTGTTACAAATAGGACTCACCAGCTTGCAGTCTAACCCCTTGTCATGTACAACACTATGTGTATGTGTAGGGGTGTATATGTATGTGGAGGGGTATAAAAGTGAGAGACATAAACTTTTGGCTTCTTTCTTCATTGAATTTTGTTGATTTTAGAGAAAATAATGGGATCAGAGATACATTTAATCTTCCTTTTCAAACAGCAAAGTGAAGCTATGTGTTTTCAAAGATCATTCTAGCTATGACTGAACAGATTGAAGGGAGGCAAGAAATGAGATGAGGAACTCTAAGGAAACTATTATAAAAACGTATATGAAATAGGGTGGCTAATGGCATTGGAGAGGGAAAGAAGAGAATGGAGGTAAAATTGATGAGACCTGATGATTGTTACAGGCTCTGCCCTCAAGAGCCTATGATCTTTTCAATGGCTGGGGATACACGTATCCATGTGTATATTCCCAAGAACCTAAACCAGGCACCAAGTAAATAACAACAAATGTTTATTACAACCAAACAAGAATGCGTATTTCAATTCCAGTTAATTAAAATATTGTCCTGAATTAAATATTTTCCATTTCTCCTTTGAAACTGTTGCGGTCCCAGCAGGGGGAATTTGTGTTAGATGTTCTTCTGGGGGATGTCTGTGAGAGTTTATAGTTTTTTTTTTTTTTAAGCCCTTTACTGCTTTGGAAGTAACAGATGTGATAAGTGACTTCTCTCTAAACATCTCTTTCCACATTTTAAAAATAGGAATAGTAATAAAATACTACTAATAACCTGATAAGGATGAATTGTCTTGGGATTAGTGGGTAAATGGTCGCTGTGCCTCTCACGGGCCTAATTTGTTCTAGGTACTCCCTGGGGGTCTCCCAGTTCCTCTTTCTCCTTTCTGTACAGGGGAGTCAGGCTTGGTTAGATTCTCGTTTTGGTCTTGCCATTACAGTTTTTGCCTCTCTTTGTCATAGTCCTTTGCAGAGAGTCTTACAGTTATCTGTTTATGTGCTTGTGCCCCCCACCCCATTAGGCCAGGGATCATGATATTTTATCCTCGCATCTACGAGAACCTGATCATAAAACGTCTTCGATACATTCTTAATGAATAAAATGATTGATTCCTGGTGGAAGGTCATTCCTATCATGACTGAGGATGCAAATAGCCCTCCCTACCCCCTTTCCTAGAAACATAAGGATTAAAGCAAGGCCACCCACAGTCTTTGATCCTTGGGTTTACTAGAGAGGCTCGGCAGTATTAGAAACAACCCAAATATGCCGCATTTGGAAGAGTATGTTTCTCAGACATACGGGCTTCTCTGAGCAACAGTCACAAGCTGTCATATTTTGGTGAGTCATACATGGCTTTAGCATCAACCAGCTCCAGAAGAAAAGGAAAAAATGGCTTTAATTCATGAAAGAACACATTCCATCAGAGAAGATACATGTTTCTGAAGCAGAATACAGCATCTTAGGAAAATACAGTCTCTCTCTAACTGTATAGAATAAAGAAGTATCGCGTTATCATCCAACAGCTAGATTTTTTTTTCTCCTTTGATAGTGCAGTTTGTTACTTAGTGAGCCCTTTATTTTTATTTGGGAAATTGAATAGTTGTAACCAGCCCAATGGAATTGTGCTTTGTAAAAGTTGGCCTCCTACAAATCAATTTCACTTCCTTCTCTCTAGTGGTGTCATAGCTCATCCTAGCAAGATAGTCAGTTGGCAATTGTTTTGCGAACTCCTGCAGGGTTCTCAGCAGCGCATTAAATGATGGATGGCTCGAAAGTTGATGACTGAGGCCGAGGAGGGGAGTGTCTACTGTCAGTTTAGTCACCATTTTATTGAAGCTGGCAGAAGAACTATTGCCCTTCCTGAAGTCTAGCAATGCTTTTATGAAAACAAGCATTTTTGTTAACTAATTTGTTTTTATAGCCAAACTAAATGCTATGAACCAAGCTAAAATTCCAATGTGGAATTTTACCCCTTGTTTGTTATGATGAGGGAGTTAGCTAGGTTTTTGTGAAGGCTAACTATGTACTAGGTACTTTGCATGTTCTGCTATTTAACTTTTATTTAAAAAAAAAAAAGTGGGGCAGGGGAGAGGAAAATTTAGTCTGGTCCAGAAAAAGCCAGAATAATCTTATTTGATTGATAGATTTATTCTGTTCTTCCTTAATTAATTTTAAAAATTATGAAAGCAATACATTATGTGTTTTACAAAGATCAACACATTTACAAAAGAGATACAAAAGATAGTGTTCCCTTAGATCATCATTCTTAGAGGGATAGCCACATTTCAACACTCATATTTTTATTTTTTAGTTTGGATTATTTTGTTTGTAAGCACTTTTTTTTTTAAACTTTTTTCTTACAAAAGATAAGAATTTATATTTTTATTCATACACAACCACATACACATTCACACACATCCTCTAATTATGACCTTCCAAGTATAATTATATCACAGTAATACCTAAAACACTCTGCTGGGTCCCTGGTTTTAAAGGTCTTGCCCCTGCATTGAACTTTATTCTATTGGTTAAAACTGCATTCATTCCCATACAGTCATATACTTATAGAATTATTGTACCCAACTGAGCCACCAGTTTCTACATGATAATTACATTTCTCTTTTTGTATAATTTTTTAATTTATTTTTATTGGAGATGATAATTGACTCCTTTTATGACTTTCTCAGTTTTTAAAGTGCTTACCATTATATTAGTCTGTATTTTCTTTTTTTTTAAACTTTTTTTTTATTGAGTTAAAGTCATTTTACAATGTTGTGTCAAATTCCAGTGTAGAGCACAATTTTTTAGTTATACAGGAACGTACATATATTCATTGTCAGAATTTTTTCGCTGTGAGCTACCACAAGATCTTGTATATATTACCAAGAGAAATGCAAAGCTCCTTTCCATGTGAACAAAAACAGTACTTTGTTCAGTCAGTTCTATCTTTTACTTTAATTTGGATATGACCCTTCTAGTGTTCTCTGTCTTCTGGCTCCCGTGTGGAATGGTTGTCCCTGGGTCTCTTACCTGTCTTCCTGAGAATTTTAACCTTCATCATTCTGATGGTTCCCTTTGCCTTTCTCCTCCTGCACTGGGTCCAAGTTATCTTGAGTTTTGTCTTCTTCATCTACTCTCTCAATTTTGAGGAGCATATCCTCCAATACATTCATGAAAAAAAAAAAAGGTGATAGGAGGTAAATTCTTCAAGACCATGTGTGTCTAAAACAGGTTTTCACATTAAATACTACTTTTGAGTAATTTTCATATAGAAAATCAGGTTGCGAGAAGCAGCGTAATTGACCACAAGGCCAGAAAGGTGAAGAGAGACCAGGTCATTTAGGACCTTCTGGGTCTTGGTAGGAGGTTTGAAATTTATTCTGAATGAGGTGGAAAGCCATTGGACAGTATTGGGTAGCAAATTGTCCAGATGTAATTTTGATTTTGCCATCATATAAAGATTAGACTGTAGCAGGGTCAGAGGTAAAGCATAAAGGTCTGTTGAACATGACTGAAATAATCTATGTGGAAGAAGCCTGCGTCTTGAACTTGGTCGGTAACAGAGGAAGCGGGTAGTGGAGTGGTATTAATATGACAAGAAGACTGATACCATTTGCTGACATAAAGAACACTGGAAGAGAAATGGGTTCAGGGGGGATAGATGAATAAAACTCAAGAGATTTCCTTTAGTACACATTACTTTTGAGAGGAGCTGCCAAGTGACAACATAGATACCTGAATCTGGAATGCAGGGAAGTTAGAGGTGATATTTAAAGCTATGGTTGGGGGAGGGATTAGCTCAGTGGCAGGGCACATGCTTAGCATGTACGAGGTCTTGGGTTCAATCCCCAGTACCTCCATTAAAAAAATAACAAAAATTTAAAATAGTTAATTAATTAAATTAAAGCTATGGAACCAGATGAGATCATCCTAAACACCAGGACATGATTCCTAGTATTTTCATTATCTCAGTTGCTCCCCGGCGTCATTTCTAACCAAAAATGGGGTCCTTCCTCTTGGTTGAAGGTTTATTCCTTGCTTCTGTTTCTTTCTCATGCTGGATTCTCTCCACAGAAAAACTTAGCTAACAGATACCATTTACTGAACACTTCCTGTGGTAAGCATTACACTAAGCACTTTTCAGTCATTCCCTTATTTAATACTTCTAAGAAACCTAGAGGTAAATACTTTCATTATCCCTAGTTTACAGGTGAGGAAACTAAGTCTTTGACAGCTTAGGCAACTTACCCAAGGTCTTAACTAGGAGGAAGGGGAGAGAAGAGCCAGTTCCACATCTGTGCTCCTCAGCACTGGGCTGACCTTCTCTCTGTTACTATGGCTTTAAATAGCATCCAGTGCCAGTCACTCCCAGACGGACATCAGCCCTATTTGGGTTGACTGCGTTCCCCCAAAAGATGTGTTGAAGCCTTAACTCCAGCTTCACGTTCTCAGAATGTGGACTTGTTTGGAAATAGGGTTGTTGCAGATGTGATTAGTTAAGATGAGGTCATACTGGAGTAGAGCAGACCCTTAATCCGATATGACTAGTGTCCTGAAGAGATGGGGCAAATTTGGACATAAACAGAGAGAAAAATGGCCATGAGAAGAAAGAGGCCGAGACTGGAGTGATGCTGCCACCAGCCACAGAATGCCTAGGGCTACCAGAAGCTGGAGGTGGCAGGAAGGATCCTCTCCTAGAACCTCTGAGGGAGCCCAACCCTGCCAGCACCTTGATCTCAGACTTCCAGCCTCCAGAACTGTGAGACAGTAAATGTCGGTTGCTTTAAGGCACCGGGTTTGTAGTACTTTGCTCTGGCAGTGCTAGGAAACCAAATACAACCCCTTCTCAGGCCTCGATTTTACGCTTCGAACTCGTTTCCTCCTACTCCTCAGCATCTTCCCTTGACGGTCTCTTGAGGCAGATAGTGTTCGGAATGTTGAACCCTGACTGCACCACCTCACCTGCCCTCTTGACCATGCTCACTTTCAGTGCTCTCTCTGCTCAGTACCTAGTCCCCACCTTCACACAGTCACTCGCAAAACATCATCATTTATTTTTCATCCATTTTAAGATACTGGGTGCCTACTAAATGCCGGCCCTGGGACGGGTGGTGGGGGCAACAAAGAAAACAATTAAAGTAGCTATTGCTGAGCTGGTGCTTACTGCAAAGCTCTCTGCACATACTACCTAATTTACTCCTCACAACCATCCTATGAAGTGGGAGGAGCAGTTCCACCCATTGAACAGGTGAGGACACTTAGACACAGAGCAGTTAAGTAACTCATGGGAATCACACAGCAGGCCAGTGGCAGGACCAAGGTTTGAACCCAAGAAGTCTGGCTCCAGAGTCCGTGTACTTAATGACCTAGATTTCCTGTCTCTTGGGAGGAAAAAGCTCCTGCTTTCAGGGATGATCAAGAATTTTAAAGGAGCTAAAATATTAAAGAGATAATTATGTGAATGAATGTAGTGTTATAAACTGTGATAAGTGATATGAAGGAAAACTAAACAGCATTAGGAGAGAGGCTGGAGGATCAAGTTTCCCTAGAGAAGAGACACTTAGGCTGAGATCTATTGTGGGAGTAACGTTTAGCCAGGTAAGAGGGGAGCAGAGAAGAGAAATTCAAGGTACAAGGGACAGTACGCTTGACCTTGTAGTGGAGTCAGATCAGACACTTCTCCCTCTTTCAAGTCCCAAGTCCAGTTGGTCACTGAGAGATGTTGAATCTGTTTGCTAAATATTTCTCTACCTCTCTCCTTTTGAATCCATTTCTTATCTATTTTCCAGTCTCTCTACTTGTCCACTGTCACTTCTGGACAACTTTGGTGGCCTTCCACCTGCTCTCTGTCCCTATCAGAATGACAGACAGCAGCCACAGATATCATATCAGTGCATATTTGATGGGGTCTCTCTCCTGATGAAAACTCTTCAGTAGGGTCCCCTTGCTTTCAAATGGATTCCCAAATATTTTCCACCATGCAGTGGACATCTGAGGTTTCAGTCTGTCCTGGAGATTTCCATCTGTCTGGTTTCTTTTTCTCATCTTGGCTATAACAATCCACAGTCTCCACCTTTGCCTTTGGAAAGCACTTCTATGCCAGATATTTCAGGGGCTTATGGTGGCTCTATCAGGTATAGGACCTTGCCCTCTAGACCACAGGGGTGAGCATATGACTAAGAGCTGATCAGAAATGGTACCTCATCTCCTTAGTCACAATGACTTGTCTCAAACAGTGATTTTCAAAATTGAGCATGCATCAGAATCCACCTGCAAGGCTTGTGAAAGCACAGATTGCTGGGCCTCGCCTCAGAGTTTCCATTGCAGGTGGCCTAGGGTGGGGCCCCAGGATACGGGTTCAGAGCAGGTTCCAGGGTGATCTTGTTGCCAGGACTAAGGCTGAAGGTCAGGCATGAGCCAGAGAGCAGCCACAAAAGTTCATCTGTACTCAGTAGAGGAGAGAAAAGGTCTCCCCTTCCTTTGGAGACTCTCTTGCTACAAAGACGTTTGGAGCCTCAGATGCCCCAAAACCTCACAACCTCTGACACCTAAAAAGAGTCTACCTGCCAGGTGAGACAACGTGGCCAAAGTAAAGTGGAAAACAGACAGACCTAAGAGTTAAGGAGAGTTTTCGCAGCGTGATTTTAGTCCCCAGGTCTAATTATCACCAAAGCTAGTGTTACTCCCATTTTTCTTTTTCTTTTTGTTTTTTCAGTATAAGCAAAAACATCAGAGGGTGGCAAGGAATAAATAGGGAGTTAGAGATTTGCAAATATTAACTAGTGTATATAAAACAGATAAACAGATAGTTTCTTCTGTATAGCACAGGGAACTATATTCAGTATCTTGTAGTAACCTATAATGAAAAAATATGAAAATGGATGTGTGTATGTATGTGTATGACTGAGACATGATGCTGTACACCAGAGATAACTGACACACTGTAAACTGACTATACTTCAAAAAAAAAAAAAATTCCTTGATGTCTACCCCAAGGCCCTAGTCCCCTCTCCTGTCCCAAGCACATTTTCTTATTCAAATGAGAGTTAGGGTATTTTTTTTTTCAAACTCTTGCAACAGATTGGCCCTGATTATAAATGCATGGCCTTCAACACCCTGTCTGATCTGTTCCCAGCCTATTCTACTGTGCCTCATCCAAATTTGGCAGCCTTTCCAATTTCCTCTGCCTCCTTCAGGACCTTGCTACATCTGTGTGTTTATTCTGGAAGGCTCTTCCCCAACACTTCTAACATTCCTGCCTACCTAACTCCTGTTTACCCCACATTCAGGTCTTCAGGAAGTCTTCTTTTACCAAATAGGTTAGGTAAGCTTGGTCTATGCGCTCAGAGAATTAGCTTTAATTACCACACAGTATGTGCAGATTTGTGTAATTAATTGTTGAATTTATGTCTCCTCCACTAGAATGTAAATTTCAAAAAGGCGCAGACCTATGTCTTATTTAAAACTCAATCAGAAAGAGTAGATAAATTGTGCTTCATCAAAATTAAAGATTTTCTGCTTCAAAGGACCCTATCAACTGAGTGAAAGGCCATCCACAGATTAGGGGAAAATTTTTGCAGATCATATATCTGGTAAGGGATTAGTATCCGAATATTTAAAGAATCCCCACAGCTGAACCAGAAAATAAGCAGCCCAATTAAAAATGGGCAAAGGACTTGAACAGACATTTGTCCAAAGATGGTACACGAATAGCCAATAAGTACATGAAAAGATGCCAAATCCCTGATCGTTAAGGAAATACAAATCAAAACCAAAATGAGATACTACTACATGCCATTAGAGTAGCTATTATATATTTTTAAAAGGCAGAAAATAACAAGTGTTGGTGAGGATGTGGAGAAATTGGAATTCTTGTGCACTGCTGGTGGGAACATAAAATAACACAGTGCTAGGGAAAACAGTGTGGCAGTTCTTCAAAAAATTAAACATAGAATTACCTTGTGATCCAGCAATTTCACTCTGGGTATATACCCAAAGGAATTAAAAGCAGACTCGGATGTTTGTACATTCATGTACATAGCAGTGTCGTTCACCAAAGCCAAAAGGTGTGAAAGCAACCCATGTGTCCATCAGCAAATGACTGGATAAACAAAATGCAGTCTATACATACAATGCAATGTGATTCATCCTTGAAAGGGAAAGGAGTTCTGATGTATGCTACAGCACGAATAAACCTTGAAGCATTATGCTAAGTAAAATAAGCCAGACTCAAAAAGACAAATATCGTATGATGTCACTCACTAGAGTAGTCCAATTCATGGAGACAGAGAGTGGAATGATGGTTGCCAGGACCAGGGAAAGAGGGAATGAGGAGTTTTTTTTTTAATGGGGACAGACTTTCATTTGGGGAAGATGGAAAAATTCAGATGGGTGGTGGTGATGGTTACACAACAGTGCCAATGTGCTTCACGCCATTGAACTGTACATTTAAAAATAATTACAGTAGAAATTTCCTGTTATGTATGTTTCATTATAACAGAAAATCAATCAGCATCAATCAGCAAACTATGATGCTTGGCACATAATAGGTGCTCAATAAACGTTATTGAAGATGAATAAATAGTAAATGAATAAAAAAAGTGATAAATTAATAAATCTATTTTAAAAAAAGAAACAAGTAAATGTATAAATACTGACACAGAAGGAAAAGCACAACCTCTTTGAAAGCCAAAACTAGTTTACAAGGCATTATATATACCATTATAATCTTATTTTCTTAAGGAAAAAAAATAACACACTCAAACATGCACACAGAGAAAGTCTGTAAGTTCCATCCATTAATTGCTGGTTATTTCAGGAGGAGAATTATGGGTGATGGACTTTTATTTTCTACTTTATATATTTTAGTACTCCTTGAAGGTTTTAAAATAAGCACAAATTACTTCTTATACTAAGAAGCAATCAATACATATACTTTCATTTTGAAAAAATAAAAGCAGAGTTTGAAATGAAATGCCGTACTTTCTATGTGGTCTGACCAGAGCAGTTTGAAAGTGGCTATCACTTGCTGAGTTTGGGAGGCTGGACTTCTAATTTAAGAAGGACGCATCATATGTCAGGACCCCAGCAAGGTATTTTCTGGCCTCAGGTTAATTCTGGAAAGGTTAATTACTCCCACAACCTAGCAACCCACTCTCCGGAGATTTTTCTGGACAGAGCATGGTTTTCAATACAAAGGAATGAGGAGATTGGAACTTCAGGAGACTAAGCTTAGAAGTAACCTTTTGTGACATGGCTATTTTAACCCTCCCTCATCCATCCCACACACTGCATACAAGTTTGTCTAACCAGGAAACCCTACCCAGGAAAATCAAGCCTCAGGTGGAAAGTAAGAGGTGGCATTCAGCCTAGCAGAAAGGATGTTATTGTTGGTGAATCATGTCCGGTGGGAGCTTAAGGAGCAGCTGAGCCACCTCCCTATCTTGATTTTGTCACCAGCGATACATGAAGTTCACGCTGAAGTCATGGCTGAGAATCTAGAGGCTGTTTGGGGGGAAATTACTATGCAGAGAAAGCAGTGGATTCTTCGGTTATGCCACGACTTTTAGTAAATGCAAAGAGACTATGGGGAGTAAGTTTGGGTGCAGGATTGTTTTTGGCAGGAACACAGGAAACTTCCTCACCTGTAAGTCAGACCCACCAGATAGCAGTTCCAGGTCTGCTATTAGTTAGCAGGGTTTCAGGCAAATCATTTAATCTCTTTGAATTTCTGTTTCCTCAGTGAGTCAAAGAGCTTGAACCAGGTGATTACCAAGGTGTAACTTAGTGTAGTGGCAACAGCTTGACTGGGCTTCATCTCCCAGCTGTGCCACTTACTAGCCATGTGTCCTAGAGATCGTCCCCCTGCCTTGCAAGGTCAGCCGGGCATGCAGCCTGGCTCATTGCATGTACAGGAGCTCATGGCAGTGACCTTCATGCCACCATGCATGAGATTGTGTCCTACTCACCACACTGCTTTTTTTTCAGTGGCAGTACTAATCATGTGTGTTTGTCCATGGGGCCCACCCGCACTGTGGCTGGTCCTGGACATGGTGTGTGGATGTGATGGAGTGTGCATACCCCCTTTAGGGATCATTCTCACTCATCAGCTAATGGAGACACACAAAGGTTACCCAGCTAGTAAGTGGAGCAGCGGAGATCTGAACCTAGGTTGTTTATTGCCAGATCTCTTGCCCCTAACCTCCATATTACACAGCTCCTCCTGAGTAAAATGTCTTAGGAGCACCTCATTCTTTTTTCCTTGTGTATCACAAATCAATGGTAATTTAACATCTGAAAACACCTTTCAGTTGCCTTGACATTTGCACTTCCCCAGGCTTTTCTGATAAATGTTCACACTCGAGCCACTTTCAAATAATCCTTGCTTGGAGTCTGCATTTAAGAAGGATCTGCTTGAGCCATGGCACACATTTGATGTGCTTTTCTGAAAGTGTAGGAGTTTTCAAGATATTCTAAATCACTTCTCTAAGAAAAAAAGACAGAGGAAATGAACAAGTCATGCTGATTAATATTTGAACATAAACAATTACTGGGAAAACCTGCAGAGAATATGGGCTGGGAAAATGCCTTTGCCCCCATGCAATGTGTTTGTAAGTCATGGGGATTTGCCTTCCTCCATATTTCCTGTGTACCTTTCACTCAGTTTCCCTGCTGCTTCAGCCACAGGCCTAGATCAGACCTCATCACAACAACCCCCTGACTGGTTTCTCCCTCCCTTTGGTCCCTAGACCGAAGTCGGTTGCTACTGATTCCTTGGCTTTGGCACTTATTTCTTCCAGAATCATCCCTGGTTCTTCTTTCCCTACTGACACTTGAATTGGTAGTCAAGGTCTTTGTTATCTGGTCTCGAGGCATGGGGCCGTGCATTGTGTACACCTGTTTTTCTCCTTTACCTATCCTTTGTTCCAGCAATAGACTGTTCCATGTTCATTGAACATGTACTCCATCCTTTATGCTTTTGTGACTGCTATTCCTTTCCCCTGGCATGTCCCTCTCTTCATCCTACATTCCCAATTCTCACTTTTCCACCAAAGCCTAAACCCAGTATTACTTCCCTTGCACTGATTCCTTTGCATTGTTGCGTCTCTCAGTCCTCTGAAGTCTAGTTTGCTTGGCTGGTTGCTCGGTGATGGCTCTTAGAATGCAAAGTTTAGGTCTGTGAGTGCCTGAACATGCCATCTAGCTGCAGCCTCCTCACCTGCCCAGTGCGAAAAAGGTCACACTGAGTGATAGGAACTGGATACAGGACCCAGGTATTTTGACTCCCATTCCTGCATCAGGAATTGACTCAACATTTATTCAACACATGTTTTGGAGTACCAAGAAGGGAACTATGACTAAGGGAGCTCATTCAGAGTAAAAGCCCATGGCTTTCAGTGGCCTTTAAAGCCCCCCATGATCTGTCTTCATCCCTGCTCTAACCCCCTTCACTTGCTTCCAGCCTCATTAACCTTCTTTCTGTTCCTTGAACATGTTCCCATCTCTGTGTTTTGTACTTACTCCTCTTTCTGCCCAGAATGGTCTTTCTCTAATACAGACCTGCCTCTTCCTCTACCTGCTTCAAGTTTTTGCCTAAATGCCCCTTCCTCTGTGGGCTTTGCCTCACTACCTAGTGTAAAATTGCAGTCACCTCTCATGTTGACTCTTCTTATTCTCTGCTCAGTCAACTTTCCTCCATAATGCCTATTGTCCTCTGACTCACTGTATATTTTTTCCTATCGTTATCGTCTGATTCTGCCACTAGAATATGAGGAGTTCTCTTTATTGCTGAATACTTCATACAAGAGAAAGCACCTTACACATGACAGGAGTCCTGTCACTATTTGTTGAATAAATGAAGGAATACAAAGTTGAACAAGACATGCTTAGCCTTCAGCCTCTTATTTCTCATGGACCACTGGGGAGGATATGCTTGATTCAACACCCAATCTGAGAAGTGTTGTGGTAGGGAATTAGAGACAGCCAACTCCGACTAGGATAGCTGAGGGAAATAAGCAGGTCATTATCCTTCCCCTAGTAAAAGAGTTCTAGCTTTCCAGAGGAGTATATATAAACAAACAAGTAAATATCAAATAATGTGAAAATGACTTTGCCAAAGGGCAAAATAAACACTCTCTTGTGCACATCTGATCCCTCTCACTGTCCCTCAACTCCTTGATGAGTTGGTCCAGAGCTAACTGATCCCTTTTTCTTCATACCCCACCCCCACCGATACTCCACCCCAACCTCACACCATCCCCTAGGTATAGTGTCTGGAGGAAGGGAGCATGAAAGAAGGTGCTTGATGGATGAATGGATGGATCCTGAAACAATATGTGAGCATGTGGTCCCTCTCCCCCTTAAGCAATATGATGCCAGTGGTGATTTGGCTGTGAGCTGATTGTGTTTTTCTGTTTATCCATTTGGCTGGCACAGTAAGGCAGGAATTTCACGGTCATTCACTCACTGATAATATGGCGTGATAAAAGCAGGCATCTGCCTGTGAGGAGCAGTTGTCCATAAAGCTATTCTGAGAAAAACAGGTCCAGTAAACTGAGCTCACACCCATTACTGGAGATATCTCTAAATTTATTACTGGAAGCTGTATTAGGAGGAGAATTGACATAGCCTCCTCTTGGTCAATTTCATCAATGGTGATTTGGAAGACATGAGCTCATCTGAGCCATGGAAAACTTGTTGCCCTCATCCACCCACCGGAAGGCTAATGCAGGCTGCTGGGATCTGAGAGGACACTGCCTCCCTTAGATGACTCCCTTGTCTTCAGATTAATAGAGAAAACTAGAGCCCAGAGGGGAAGTGATTTGTGCAAATTCAAATAGCTACATTTTGGCAGAGCCTGGACTAGAACCCACCATTTTATGCCTATTGGTTACCTAATCATTGGTTGCATACTTCCAGTAAGAGAATTTAACACCCACTTGAAGCTTCCAGTTTTTATACTGCTGTGGCTAGCAGAACTAATATTTGGTTGAAAGCAATCTCTAACATGAGGCTAGAACAAAAGTACTGAAAGTCCAGAAAAATTAATTAATTCAAGAGAAGAGTTAGTGGCAGCATCCTGTACTCATCAATTTGTCATTTCATGTATTCAACATATACATCTACCAGTGACCTGTCTTGACTACTAAGGATTTGGATTTGAATAAGACAAGGCCTCTGCCTATCTAACAAGGTTGTTTTTAGGGTATTAATAGCCAAACTATATAAAGAAGTTTGACTTACACATTTACATGTCTGTAAGAACTGGAGAGTTGTGAGAAGAGAGAGGAATGTGATTCAGGGCAAGAGAGATTCCAAGAGAGATTCCAAGGGTCATGGCTTGCTCCTCAGATGACCGGCCTGGACACCTAATTTTAAACTCCCTCAAAGTGTGTTTGAGACTGTTGACTAGCCAAAGTCAAAGACTTGAATATAAGCTCCCCAAATCAATGTTTATGCTTAATTCATTCCTATCCTTCCAATGACTAGCTAGACTTGACACTCACATGATGCTCAGCACATATATTCTTAATTGTTGAATACAGCAATTGAGGAATTACGTGAAGCAGCAGAAAACTGAGGGCCAAAAAATATGTGGTTTAGACTCCACGCCAATAAAATGCAGTCTCCAGAAATTATTGAGGGATGGAATATCCAGAATGGTGAAGCAGGGTTTGTGCTAGATTTTGATTATCTGTTCGGTGATTTAGAAGGCATCTCTCCATCCATGATGTCCATCTAGCTTGCAGCAAACTGTAAGGTTGGCATGGATTATTTATTACCTGCACTAAAGTAGGGGCAGCTGGCTCTTGAAAGGATTCACCCATAGATGCGCCTCATTGCACATTTTATGTTCTTTACATCAGCGTTTTGCAATTATTGAATTTTTAAGATGTTTTAAGTGTGAGCAAAAATTAGAACATGTGGTGAATTGTTTGCAAACGTGGTTACAATTCTACCATCTTTGTGTGTCCATTTTTTGTCAATGTGTCTTTGCCACTACTCCCATTAAGAAGTGGAGTCTATTTCTCTACCCTTTGAATTTGGGCTTGGCCATGTCAGTTGCTTTGAACAAAACATTAACAAGTGTGACAAAAGCAGAGATCTGAAAAGTGCTTACTCATCAGAGCATATACTCTTTTGTCTCTGTCGGAATCCTGAGACCACACTGTGTCAGAGCTCAACTCACCTGCTAGAGATACATCCCAGTTAACAGCCTGCCAACCACCAGACCTGAGGCCATATGAGACCCTCCAGATCTAATAAAATTACCAGTTCACTGCAGTCATTAGTGACCCAAAATGAGACCAACAGAAGAAATACCCACCAAGAATCCAGCCCACATTTCTGACCCATAAGATTGTGAGAAAATGAAATAGTGTCCTAAGCCTCTAAATTTTAGATTGGTTTCATAATCAGAGAAAACCCATGCAAAGGATATTGGTAAAACATTAAATAATTAAGATAGAGACCCATCTTGGATTCCTTATGCCATGAATGTGAATGGAAGGAGAACAAAACTCAAGTAATTCCTTTGTGGTACAAATAGAAAGAAGGACATGCAGTTTTTTGATGAAACTAAACAGTCTGGGAGTATCACTCTTCTCTGTTCATAGTCAGAGTAAGAAGGTAGGTTAATTTGGAAAGGCACTTCCATCCATGCTATTAGGAAGCCCCCACTGCAGGTTATTTATGTATGTAGGACCTTTGTAGCCACCATCCACTGAGACTTTCATTCTAGAAAGCCTGATCATCCATCAAGTCTCCAAATACAAGTAACTTCACAGAGAGATGGGAGGCAGTTTCTAGAATTGATTTGAGGAAAAACATCTTTTGTTATATCCACATTTATTAAAGCAGAGGGAGCATAAATAACTCTGCCCTTAAGACATAACCTACACCTAGAATAAAATGTGTAGGGATAAATTTAACAAAGGAAGTGAGAGACCTGTACTCTGAAAATTATAAGACATGGAAGAAAGAAGTTGAAGGCAACATAAATAAATGGGAAAATACGCAATGCTCATGGATTAGAAGAATTAGTGTAGTTAAATGTCCATACTACCAAAAGCAATCTATAGATTCAGTGCAACCTCTATCAAGATACCCATGGCATTTTTCACAGAACTAAAACAAATAATCCTAAAATGTGTGTGGAACCATGAAAGACGCCAAGTAACCAAAGCAATCAAATTGAAAAAGAACAAAGCTGGAGGTATCATTCTTCCAGATTTGAAAGTATATTATAAAGCTACAGTAATCAAAAAAAGTATTGTACTGGCACAGAAACAGACACGTAGATCAATGAAATAGAATAGAGTTTCCAGAAATAAGCCCAAACTCATATGGTCAATTAAACTATGACAGAGGAGGAAGAATATACAATGGGGAAAAGACACTGTCTCAATAAATGGTGTTGGGAAAATTGAACAACTACACGCAAAAGAATGAGACCAGACCACTTTATTTCACTATATACAAAAATAAACTCAAAATGGATTAAAGATTTAAGTATAAGACCTGAAATCATAAAACACCCAGAAGAAAACATAGGCGGTAACCTATTTGACATCGGTCTTAGCAATATTTTGGAGGGTATGTTTCCTCTGACAGTAAAAGCAAAAATAAACAAAAAGGGCTCTATATCTAACTAAAAATCTTTCTCACTTTGAAGGGAACCACCGATAAAATGAAAGGGCAACCTACTGAATGGGAGAAGATACTTGCAAAACATACAGCCAGTAAGGGATTGATATCTAAGCTATATAAAGAACTCATACAACTCAATATCAAAAAAAACCCCAAATAACCCAATTAATTAACATGGGCAGTGGACTTGAATAGACACTTTCCAAAATTCATTTTAATATACTGATAGACATTTTCAGTGGACTGTAGTACTGAGAAAATTACTCAGCAGATACCGAGGTACCTGGGAAGCTCAGAGCAATTTCTGTTAAGTAGAGGAAATTATCAACTCTATTTTTCACATTAAAATGTGTAAATACTTCAACCCAAATATTTTTACAGGTACTATTCTTTCCGCCTCAATTTTGCTAAGTGGCTTTTTCAACAAATGTTTTTACAAGACAGAAACTCATCAAATAAGTTTATCTGTGATACTGAATTTAGGTGCTACAAAATTGTATACCTTCTCAGTTTAATTCCAATACAGCATGGAATATAAACTTATCCAATGAACAAAAGGAGCTTCTTCAAAGGATCATTACTACAAATCTGGGTACTTCAGAATGACATTAAACCACACCTTCTGCCACTATCCACATTGCATCACCATTCTCTGGCAACCATCTCAAAATAACCTTAGAAAATATTTTGAAATAGATTCAGAAACTCAGTACTTAATTTTTATTTATATATGTATGTATTTTTTCATTGAAGTATAGTCAGTTTGCAATGTTGTGTCAATTTCTGGTGTACAGCACAATGCTTCAGTCATACATGAACATACATATATTCATTTTCATGTTCTTTTTCACCATAAGTTACTACAAGATATTGAATATAGTTTCCTGTGCTATACAGTATGAACTTGTTGTTTGTCTATTCTATTCATGTCAGTTAGTATCTGCAAATCTCTAACTGCCAGTTTATCCCCTCCCATCCCCCTTCCCTCTGGTAACCACAAGTTTGTTCTCTATGTCTGAGAGTCTGTTTCTGTTTTACAAATATGTTCATTTGTCTTTTTTTTTTTTAGATTCCACATATGAGTGATATCATATGATATTTTTCTTTCTCTTTCTGGTTTATTTCACTTAGAATGACGATCTCCAGATCCATCCATGTTGCTGCAAATGGCATTATTTTATTATTTTTTATGGCTGAGTAGTTTTCCATTGTATAAATTTACCACAACTTCTTTAACCAGTCATCTGTCGATGGACATTTAGGTTGTTTCCATGTCTTGCCTCTTTTTAAAAATATACACATTTTTAAAAAATTTTATTGATAATGAAAGGATTTATTGTAAATTCTTAAAGGAATTAACAAAATTAAATCAATATTTAGTTGTAGATTTTCACCATGCAATCAATTATAAAAATCCCTGTAGCAAGTGCAATTTGGACCACTGTCTATGGAAGGACCACTCAGTCTTTATTACCCACACCTATTTCATGCACACTTCACCTCTCTTACTTCTCACTGATCTGCCTGGCCATTTCCTCCATCTCATAGCTGTGACAGGGGCTGCAGCATTACTGCGTGGTTCACCAAATGGCCAACAGGGGCAGGCAACACTGTCAAATTATTTTCCCAGCGTCTTCAACACAGGAAAGATGTAGCTTTTCCTTGTCAGTCCAGTCTGTGTACTGAGTCCAAAAAGGAAGTGCTGGTTATTTTTAAGTGTAGAAAGAATTTGAAAAGAAAAATGGGCTATGGGTGACTGTTATTTAGACTTTACTCTTAAGTCAAAGGAAAACCTCAATCTACCGTGAGTCTCACCCTCTATTAGATGGGGCCCTGGTGAAATGTGCAACACAATGTGGCAGTCTCCCACACCATTCCAACTAATTTAAATGCAACTATTAATAATAATGCTTTATTACATATGGAAAAACTTGGACAAACGGTAATCTAGGACAACAGGAAAATTTGTCTCAGGCAAATTGAGTTCTGTGGTCACCTTGCTTCAGGGTGTTTCCTTCCTGGCATAGCCATATTCAAAAAAAAAAAAATGTTATTTGACTTAAAATCCTGGTTGAAAATAATCTTATTTGACTGGCCTTGAACAGGTAAGGAAAGAATTAAAATTAGTATAAATATCAAAAACTAAAATGTGTGTGTTCCAAGCCAAGATTAGGCCATCCTATATGCACAGTCTACCTGTGAGAAAATACTTCTAGAAGGGAAGACTGACTTCCTTCTCATTGCACAAGTGTGCTTTGGAGGAAGGCTGAAATACAGTTCATGTGGCTCCTTCTAGTGTATTTTGGTTTATTTATTGCTTCATTAGGTGTTGTTGCTATTATTTTAAGCTGCTTAAAACCCTGCAATGGATGCTCCACAGTCTTGAGGTCAACATTCAAAATCCTTAGTCTGGAACTCAAGACCCATCATGACCTGATGCCCATCTGTTACTCAAGGTTATCATCCTCAACCGTCTCTGTTATGATCCTTCTTCTAGCCGAGTATCTTAATTTTCATTTCTTGTATCATGTTTCATGCCTCTGTGACTCTGCAGGTGTTGTTGCCTCTGCCTCACTTCCTTTCACCCATGTCTTTTATTCATTTAGCAAGTATTTATTGAGTGATTATGATACTTCAGACTCTGTGCTGGGCATAGTGGATTGGTATGTTTTTAACGAGTAGATAAATAAATGAGTGAATGAGGGACCTTTATCAATTTTAAGAATCAGCAGGAACTACAGTGGGATGAGGCATAACATTCTAGGTATAAGAGGTCACATGAGCAAATAGCATAGAGGCACACTCAGAGATTTCTTCCTCATTCTTTGGTTTATCGCAGGAGAAAAGGACAAAAACAAGAGTTGGAAAGTGGTCCTGACCTCATACCATTTAATTACTCTTACATTCCAGCTGATTACACTAGATGCCTCAAGAGAGAGTAAAAAGCAGTCAATGACATGGTTACAAATGGCAGAGTCATGGGTAGAGACATGACCTTTCCTTAAGGACAAGCTTAAATGCTACCATATCCAGGAAGCTTTTCTTCATATGCAAACGCACTCCAGAAGGTGTGCTTTCTCCCTCTTTTTTGTCCTTCATAACACTTTCTATCCACCTTTTTTTTTGCATTTATTTACTTTTATCTTGTATTTATAGTGATTTATAGCTCTTTCTTGTGTCCTGACATCCTTTAGCACATGGTGAGCTATCCGAGGACAAGGCACCAGACTCACTCATTTTTGCAGTGCCTGCCAATGTGTCCTTGGTGTTTGGCAATTTGTTTGGAAAATCTAATCTATTACTTGGATGCAGTTTAGCTTAACCATTTTTACTCAGTTGCTTGTGAAACATAGAACTATTATTTCTTATATGTGAATAACACTTTCTAGCCCCTTCTTCACTGGCCTCCAGCCACATCAGTTTGGTTCCTTAAGCACACCAAATTCTTTTCCACTTAATGTCCTTAACACAGATTGGTTCTTCTGCCCGAAACACCAGTCTTTCCCTCGGTACATGTATATAGACACACACACACACCACACACCACACATATATACCTTCTGCATGGCTGGTCTTTCATAGCCTTTAAGCCTTTGTTAAGTGTGAATGCTCCGTGAGACTTTCCTGAATCATCCAATAGTTAGTCCTTCAAATGTCCGGGTTCTTCATTAGCAGATTCAACCAACCTCAGATCAAAATACTCAAAGAAAAAATTTTCGTAAAGTTCCAAAAAGTAAAACTTGAATTTACCATACATAGGCAACTATTTACATAGTATTACATTGTGTTTACAACTATTTATGTAGCATTTACATTTTGTTAGTTATTATAAGTAACATACAGTTGATTTAAAGTATAAGGGAGGATATGGGTAGGTTATATGCAAATGCTACACCATTTTATATAAGAAACTTGAGCATCTTCAGATTTTGCTCTCTGTGGGGATCCCGGAACCAGTCCCCCACAGATACCGAAGAATGACTATCGACTCCCCTTTCCTCAGTATGCTTTCCCATGCCTTGATACCCCACCCCTCCTTTCAGTGCATTTTTCAGTTTATAACTGTGTATTTATTTGTATGTTTATTTGTATGCCTCCTTGTTAATCATCTGTCTTTCCAACTATATTGTAAGCCCCCTGTTGTAAGCTGAGCATAGTAGTCCACATATAATTGACACTCAGCGTATACTTGTGAAAATTATGAGTTTCAAAGCGCTCTTACAAAACTTGCTACTACTTCCAAGTCTTCCTACGACCCTGGAAGTTGAAGATGGGTAATGGGAATACTCCTGTTTTACACGGAAGGATGCTGCACCGTAAAGGAATTATTAACACCCAGCAATGAGTCTGAAGGAGCTGTTCTAATCTCCTGACTTGTAACCCATTATATACAACCCCAGGCCAGCTCTCCTGCTCTTTCCAAACTGGAAACAAAGTTAACAAGTGCCGTTAGCATGACTTTGACCAAGGACTTCTCAGGAGACACTTTGAGGGATCTCAAATGCCCACTTGGGCAAGCAGCCTTCAATCAGAAACAGGCACGTGTCGTGGGCTCTGAAAGGGGAAACCTTCTCTGTGTCACAGCTGAAAGCACTACTGTGGATATTTAAAGCAATCCCTCTTTTTAAAAATTAATGACCTGAAAGGGGAGAGAAGAAGCTGCCTATGTAATGCGGAAAGAGGAGATGGATGACCACAGCCCTGGTCCCTCTCCAAATGATGTCATCATCAGTCTAGATAATAAATCTGTAACAACGTGGCTGAGAGAGATGGGACACAATTTCAATATAAGTCAAAGGAGCTGGTTGCAGCAGAATCTAAAGGGAGGAATTTTTAAAATCTGGCTGGCCTACCGTTTTCTATTCCCTGGGTAATTAGATTATCCAGAGAGCAGAGCAGAAACCACAGTGAGCTCTGGCTCTGGCAGCCTGGATGTCCACAGCCCATCGGAACAGGCGGAGCAGCAAGCGGGCCCTTCTCTGTTATGACTCTGCTGAGCCTGCCCTTCTGGTCTGAAAGAGGAGAAATGGGAGAACTCTTGATTTGTCTTTTTTCCAGAAGTCAGACACTCACTTAACATGTATTGTAATATGTGATCCCAGAGAAGGTTTCCCCCCACCACATAGGACCGTGCCATCTTTCTTGTTCCTTTCAGGATCTCTTCATGGTGATTTCTCCCTGGATTTGGTCTAGAGTCTGCTACCCTTGCCATGTTTATGTTGATCTTGGTTCTTTCACATATGCTCTAAATTACTCGAGGATGTCTCATTTTAAAATATTTTCCATTTCATCTGCAGTGGTAGAGGGGGATAGAGCTCAGTTATGGTGGCAAACCTAGTCCCAAGGTCTTATATGATACGTCACCTAGGGGTTCTCACAGATCCTTAAAACTATAAATGTTTGATAATAAAATAAGTGAACGAATGAATGAATGAACGCCTAGGTTTGCAGGCACCATGGGGATGATTTGATTAAGTGTGGAGTACATGTCACCACCTCTTTCGTCTCAGCTCCAGTGCTTCCCCAGTCCCAAAGATGGACTTACAGCCAGTGGGTCCATGTGTTGAGGGCTCAGCCATCTCAGCTGAGCACTTACAAAGGGTGCACTGGCAAGTCCACTTCTCTCTAACACCGTCTTCGTCCAAGCCACTGTGCTTCTCTCCTGGCCTTCTACAACAACCTTGTAAAGCTTTCCCCACAGCCCCACGTGCTCCCCCTCCAACAACTTTTCCACAGGCAGTTTGGTTTTTAAAGATAGTAACTGTTTTTTGTTACTTCCTCGCCTAAACACTCAAGTGGTTGCCTATTGCTCCTTAGATAAGGACCAAGCTCCTTGCATGAATGGCCCACAAAGCTCTGTTTGGTCTGATGTCCATCTGCCTCTCCTATTTCTCCTTAAAGACCCATAGCTTCCTTGAGCACCTTCTTCAGATACACTGTCTGTCAACTTTCTTGAACACACCTGACTCCTTTTCAGCTCTAAGACTTCGTGTATGCTCTTTCTTCCATCTGGAATGCCCATCTATCCTCACTCACACCTGGTTAATTCTAACTCATACTTAGTTCTCAAGTTACTGTGTCACTGAAGTCTTCTCTTAACCCATCCCCTCAGTCAAAATCAGGACACATACATACGCAAGAGCCTTTCTCATAATAACCCAGCACCGCCTGCCACTCAGTGGAAACCTTTCCATTTATAACTGTGTTTTAGTTTATGTATGACCAATTGCTTAATTGATTGTAAGATGTGCAGGGGACTGTTCACTTTCTGTATATTGTTTATTCCCAGAGACTGGGGAATAGCACATAATCGCTAAGCATTTGTCAAATGAGTAAAAGAAAATTTATTTCTGGTTTCGCTACCATGGGAAGTCAAAGTCATGAGTTTGGTTCTGGGGGACCCCAGGACACACTGACCACACCCTATAACAAAGACAGTGGTGATGATGGTGACCGTGATGGTCTTGATTGTGGTGGTCACCTACCAGTGTGGAGCCCTAACACTGGGCACAGGGCCAAGAGGTTTCTATATATCTTTCCTTCAACTCCCTCAAAAGTGCTGAGAGAGCTAAGGTTCAGAGAGGTTAAGGACCTGGCCAGAGGCCATATAGCTTGGACTTAAAGCCAAGTCTCCGCAGCTCCATAATCTGTTTCTTTTACGCTTCAGCAGAGAGCCTGTTCGTCTGGCTACTCCCGGAAGTAGTTTCCCTGCAGCCTGCAAATGAACCAGCAGTTCTGAGGACACAGTCTGTGGATGCTGGATGGGGTTGTGGTCCTCGGACAAGGGAGGGGAGATCATGGAGGAGAAGTACTTCACAGGAAACGGGGGTCCTGTGTGTTGGAGCACAGGGAAGCTTTCTCCCTCCCTGGCTGAGGTGTAAAAATGTTACGCACTGATGTTTTCTTGACAGTAAAAACAGAGTTATGATGCTGTGGTTATTATGTAGAAATATTAGAGCATAGGGTGTAAGTTGTAAGACAAAGTGAGATGTCTGTCTTTTGTGGGTCTCACCAAGTGGCTGGTGGGGAAAAGCTTACCTGCAGTTAACCATCTTTTCCACATCTGCAGCTTTCCCCTACCTACCCCACCTCCACCCCAGCCCCAGTAAAGTTCTTCCTATGGAAATAGCTAAAATGGGTAAGAAATCAAGTACTTAAAAAAAAAAAAAAAGTGACAGTCTTCTTTTTTCCATTTGTTTATATTCTTCCAAAACATCTTAAAGAGAACTTCATGCCTTTACTTTCTTAATGTTTTAAATGTTTGAAAAATTATACAATTGTGTGAACAAGAAATATGTGTGAATGAGTGAAGCTTACCACCACACTCTTGAGAGAAAGGATTTGCTTAGCAAATAAATAACTTTGATATCATTGGAAAGAATGTTTAAACACCATAAGAGAACAAGCTATTCTCAAGCACTTTACATACCAACCACTGATAAGCTTATTACAAATCACTTGCCTTTATTTACTAAGATATATCCCTAGGGACACCTACTTGGCAAGTCAAGTTTAAATTAATATATCTTCTTTAAAAGATAATCTGCATTTACTTTAAAACTTTGTGTAATTCAAAGCATTACAGATTCATACTGATAGATACGTATTAGTCAGAATGAGGAAAGCTTCAGAGAGTTTACGTAATGCCTTCTATTTGGAAGTCTGTTCAGGGGCCACAGAATCTCAAGTTTCTTTTCTTTTCTTCTCTATCTCTTTTTTTCTGTGCCCCAGTTTCTAATGCATGACTCTGCTTACTGTAACTGAATGCTTGGATTCAGAAAAGGCGGTGTATGGCGCAAAACAACTTTGACAGCAAGAATAGTATCAAAAAATGATGTTGCATATTGGATCTTAGAGCTCAATATTTTGGGTTCTAAAAAAAAAACTGACCACTATTTAAAAAAAAATTATCTCAACCCAGTGGCAAAATGTCTATTATGTGTGCACCACTGTGTAGGTGTTGGAGAGGTATCAACTGTGTTCTAAATCTTCGAAAGCTTACTCTCGTTAGGGGAATAGGATCTTTGCTATATATACTGTAATAGGTCTGTTATGATTTTGCCCCCACCCTAACTCCCACCCCCAAGAACATTTGGCAACAGCAGGAGATGTATTTTGGTTGTCATACTTGAGAAAAGGGACTGCTGGCTCTAGAACTTAGAGGCCAGGGGTGTTGCCTGGTCTCCTACAGTTGCCAGGGCAGTCCCCCACAGCAGAGAGTTATCCAGCCAGGAATGTCAACAGTGCCCAAATTGGGAAACCCTGATGGAGATATTGATGTCAGTTCACTAAAACGTGAGATCCTAAAGAGTAGGGTTCTTGTGGCCTTTAACTCTGAATCTCCAGTGCCGAGCCAAGAGCCTTGCACATATAAGCTGTATTAAATATTTGGTTGTTATATGAATGAATGAGTAAATGATGAGCAGAATTGAGGCATAAAACAGGAAGACCACTAATCAATATTTTGTTTGTTACCAAAAAACTAGGTTTGTGGGTCAGAGTCTTTTTTCACGTAGAAGTTAGTTTTCAGACCACTAAGACTACCACTGCTTCCAAAATGACTACCTACCTTTTGTTGGGAGACCACTGTTTGCCAGACACCTTTATCAGGTGTGTCCAGAAATAAAGAAACCCCAGGTAGACAGCCGTTCTCCACACTTCCAATGAGAAAATTAAGACACATTTGACCAACTGGGAAATAATTTATTTTAGTGATATAGATTAGGTAGTTAAACATCTACTTATATAGTTTATTCGTTGAGTTAAATATATTTATATTGTATATTATATCAAATAATATATTAATTTAGAAATATGCTTTTTTCCACACCCCTTTATTTCATAGAGCAATTTTATTCAAACTCTTGACATGCGTTTTTTCAATATTGCTCAGCCATTAGATAGCATTTTAAAATTTCTTCCACCTAAGTTATTTCAGATATAGTGGTTTTTAAAACCATATATAATTCTGTTCACTATTTTTTTCTCTAAGCCAAAAGCACTCCTTTGTGTCTGATTGTGAAAGGTTATTTTTTCTTCCTATAGATCATCAAGGTTTTCACAATGGAACCACTTGGTGTATTGCTTTTAAAAGTCCTATGGGGCCTGTTTATACGTAAATCTTGCCGAATAAGAACATCTTCCCCTCTCATCCCATTCTCCCACCCCCCCTGTCCTCTCCACCCACACTTCATTCCAGGAAGGGGCAGTCACTAAATATTTGTTACATTTAAGTGCCTTCTTTTAGTAACTGCTTTTGTTAAATGATTTAAGAAGGGTCCAACTCTAGAAATTGATTGAGAAAGTTACAGGATAATGTGCCTTTCTCAAACAAAGTTGGTTATTCCAAATAGTAACTGAGATAGCACTGTACACTCTTAAATGAAAGGTGATTCTACTGTATGGGGCACAGTTTTGAAGGGAAAAAACCTTACCTGTTAATGAGGTGTGTACAGCATTTCCCCTTTAGCCATGGAACAGATTTTCCCAGACCCCCGTGGATGCCAGAAACCAAAGATAGTACTGAACTCTATATACACGGTGTTTCTCCAGCATCACTACTTTTGCACTTTGGGACCATCATTATATAAAATAAGGGTGACCTGAACACAAGCACTGTGATACTGCAACCGTCAAGCTGATAACCAAGTTGGCTACAAAGTGACCAACGGGTGGGAAAGGCTGAACAAAGGGATGATTCACATCCTGAGAAGGACACCTTGAGACTTTGTCATGCTGCTCAGAATAAGTGCACTTTAAAACCTATAAATTGTTTCTTTCTGGAATTTCCCATTTAATATTTTTGGACTTCAGTTGACTGCAGATAACTGAAACTGAGGAAAGTAAAACCTCAGATAAATGGGGACCACTGTACAGGGCACTTCCTCATTGAATCCTTACGGCAACCCCTGTCTTCCTGGTTATTTGCATCCCAACCTTATGAAGCTCTGTGTTGAGGCCATGCAAGGCCCAGGCCGTGTAGTTAATAGAAGCTTGAGCACAACTCACACCCAGTCTCTTAGGCCAGTCTCTTAGCTTCTTATCATTTACCCATACAAGACTTCATGAGTGGAAACCAACAGGGAAAGTGTTGCAGAGGGAAGGTAAAAACATAAGCAAAGGAGAAGAAGTAAAAATTCTCACGATACTTCCTCTCCTGTGCTCAGTTTCCTTTCCAATTGATGTCTAAGGCACTTGCCAAAATGAATAATATTTTTGCTGATTTTGTACATTAGATTTGATTCACTTAACACTCCTTAGAAGCTAAGGAAGATTCATAAGGAAGGTTAATTAAGATCTATGCTTGGAATGCCATCAACTCAATATTAGGCAAAAGTATTTAAGTTTTTCATTTTACCGCTAAACACAAAAGTAAGCAGAATTTTTAAACAAATTCAAGAGACTAAAATATCACTTTCATCAAAAGCCTTTGAGTAATTTCTTTTTCCAGTGATGAAACTATTTGATATAGACTTCCTGAATGTGATTTGAGTTCTAGGTTTCTTCATCAATAAAATTCCTAAAACACCATGCTGGTGGGAGGTTGGAGGAGATAAAATACTCAAAGCACAGTGCATTAGCCTTGGTTCACAGAAAGTATTCAATCAAAGTTAGTTCCTCTGCCTATTCCATAACTTTCTGTTCACTTCAACATTCAGACAAATAACAATACTTGAGGGAGAGTTGCAGGAGATGAGGCTAGAGATATTATAATAGTTATAATTGGAAAAAAGTTAACATGAATATCTTTGTGCACTACAGTGTTTGCATGGATATCAGTTGTAATTTAAGGAAGATCTTAGAGGTTGAACCAAAAGCCACACTTCACAGGATCAGAGCTCAGAGGTTGGAAACAACTTTCCTAATGACTGCACATATTAAGTTGTAAAGCTCAGGAAAGCTTATTTCAAAAAGTTCAGTGGTGCTATGGCTTTTTTTTAATTACCAAAAAATTCAAGTCTAAAGTGTCCAAAATCTTGATTCCAGTCTACATTCTGAAACTCAATCATGGAGCTTCACCATCTTCAAAACTCCACTATACCCACTGGATTCTGGTTCCCAATTCCGTGCTGCTTAAACCTGGCCATTCACAACCAGCAGAAGGCAACACAGCTTCCTTTCTAAATCCCACTACAGGTTGGCAAGAGTGCTAGAGTTGATGAATTTCAGACCTGTCTGAGGCAATGATAATGAAAGACAAAATAAGAGCATTAAGCTGATAGTAAAATGTCCTGAAAGGACACATCAGTTCCTTAAATGCAGTAAAATAAATGTTGTCACTGGTCTCCAATAATCGAGAGAACACCGTTGCTGGAAAGGGTCTTAGAGATTACCTTTCCAACATAGAGGTGATGCACATGGAAGAACGAAGGTCCAGGAAAGAGGAATGACTTTCCCACGGTTGCGCAATGAATCATGACAGAGCAAGAACTAGAGTTCATATCTCTTTCTAGTTTCTAGTAAATGATTAGATATAAATACATACATGCATATATAACCATTCTTTAAGAAAGCACTCAGGATACTCATAATTTCACTAGGACATCTTTGCACAAAGGCTGTTGGAGAGCTATGACCTAAATAGGAAGAAAGTGACATCACTTCTAGGACATCTGCCCCTAGTAGGTAGCACCTAAGACTCTTGCCAAGGACACCTCCAATCTCCTTGGACATGCTGGTTCAGCTACTTGCTTGGCTGACATCAGGCTGACTCACAGAAATGGCAAGATGTGCACAGTAAGGAATGAAACAAACTCATGCTCAAAGCTAGGTCGAATTTGCCAAAATCATCCCCAAGCCCCTTTAGCTAATTGGATATTGCTGCAGAAGGCCTACCTCTATTCTACAGCTGAGCAACAAAAATGCCTCCAGTGGAGACTTTACCTCCCAGAGGTGAGCTGATGAGATCATTTCTGGCAAAGTAGCACTCCGTTTATTTTTAGATCAATACAGTGGAGCTCATGGGTTGACTGCTGGGCACACACAAATCATTTGAAAGCTACAGCTCTGAAAAAAAATGTCATCTAAATAAGTGTTCTTTAATCTGTTTCTGTCTGCATTAGTAATAAAAAGGTTGATTACGATGTTCACCAAGCTCTGCTTTATTATTTTGTTCAGCACGTACACACAGATGTCTGTGCTTGTGTGTCAAAGGGACACATGTAGAATAGAGATTGGCTCTGGAAGACATTTAGTAATTGTCACTTCTCTTTCATTCATAGATTTATTCAGGTTTATTTGATAAATAACTAAGGTGTGTATTTTAGCACGTGACATTAGCATGAACTGTTGGCTAAAATAATTAAGCAATAGAATAATTTCTGTTCTTAAGCAAGCAAGTATTTGCTGAATGTCTTCTATATAGTAGACATCGTACTAAATCCTTGGGACATAATGCTAAAGGAAATAGAGTCCTAGCAACAGAAGAGGACATAATCTGGTCAGGGAGGTAGCTGTATAAAGAAAAAGGATACTACAATATGGTAAGTGGTAGAAGAGAAACTGCATAAAATGCTGTGTGAGCAGGAACAAGTGAGCAATTAATTCTACCCAAAGTAGAAGATTCCTGGAGCAGACGACAACTCACCTGGGGCTTCCCCATAGTTAGGAGAGACAGAAGGATAACAGAAGAGTTTTTTAGCCATAGGAAACAAAACTAACCTTTCTCTGGAGGACTGGAGATTCCTGGAAAAGAGAGTCTGAGAAAGCCCACGAGATGCCCTAGCTGACCCATGGCCAAAAAGAGACCCTCTATGTCTCTAGCCCTGTTGATGTGGGCATCTCTCGTGGGTCCAAAAATGACTGCTGTAGAGGGAAAAAATGAAGGAATCCATGTGGGTTTTTGGGAGGTGCTTTCCCTCTGAATCACTACTCTACAACACCCAAGCAGGACCTCAGGCAAGGGCAGAGTGGGTTTCCCTAGGCCCAGCCAAAATAAAGCTTGTTCAAACCTAAGCTTTAGAGGAGAAAAATGAAGACTTTGTGTGTCTGATGTTGGAATAATTAACCTCACCTTTCTAAATTCAGTAGTACTATTAGTATATAGACCCCAAAGGACTTGGAACAGGAACAAAGCTGTTGGGGTACCCAGGAGTAGGATTCTAAAATTAAGAAAGCTGTGGGTTGAGCCCTAGACTGAGATTTTAAAGGCCTTTGTTCTATTATCAGCTCCTCTACCGATAACTGTCTCGTCTTGGGAAAATGACAATTTCTTTCTCTGGACTTCACCTTTCCCTATTAAAGACGGTAATTAGATTATGGCTTCTTGTGTGATTATTAAATGTAGGAGCCTAAGAGTCTGTTTAGACATGCTTTCAGCCTAGTGGATCTCTGTAGATTTGGACCATTCATTGGAAAACCCAACCGTTTTGGCCAGTTCATGATGGAACCTATCCATGCAGGAGCCTGATGAACCCACAACTTCACAGACATTGACACCCCTCAGTGACTGGGGTCGATTGCATTATTTGTCAGCAATTTTCCTTTCTCTCCCTGCCTGCTATCCTTCTCCAAAAGTATTCTCCCTGGATCCACTGACTTGGGACAAATGTTATGACTTATTTGGGACAATGGAATGTGGGCGGAAGTAATAATATGTCAGCTTCAACCTGTGACCTTAAGAAGCATGGAAAATTTATGCCAGCCTTTTGGAGCTTCTTCTCTCTGACAGGAGAGCAGCATGTCCCAGAGAGCCACTGCTGCTTCAGCCTGGGTCCTGGCATGAAAATTTTGGAGCTGATCTGAGCCCATCCTTAAGCCTAGAGCCCAGCAGAGCCCCCAGTAAAGCCCAGCCATTTGATGATATATGGATTATTGTATATACTGCAACTGAATTGCATCAGTCTATCTACCTGTGAGCCTGAGAAATGTATTTTCGTGGTTTTAAGCCACAGAGACTTGGGGATTGTTTGCCATGCAACAGCAATATTTCAGCCAAAAGCTGGCTAATGTGCTGATCCTCTTTGGATTAGACTCCATAGATTGCCCTGCAGTGCTGTGGAATAGGGCACAGTATTAGTTTCCTATTGCTGCTGTAACAAATTACCACACATGTTAGTGGCTTAAACAACACAAAGTTATTACCTTGTAGTTCTCAAGGTCAGAAGTTTGAAACAAGTCTCATGGGGCTAAAATCAAGATGTTAGCAAGGCTGCATTTCTTTAGGAGGCTCTAAGGAAGAATCCATTTCCTTGTCTTTTCTAGCTTCTAGAAGCTGCCCACATTCCTGGACTCATAACTCCCTTCCTCCATCTTCAAGGACATCAATGCCCTTGTCATGTTGTCATCTCTCTGATTCTCTTCTTCTGCTTTCATCTTCAGGTTATAAGGACATTTGTGATTGTATTAAGGCCCATGCAGATAATTCAGGATGATCTTCTTACCTCAAGGCCAGCTGGTTAGCAACCTGAATTCCACTGACAACACTAATTCCTGTTCACCATACAACCAAACATGTACACTGGTTCCAGGAATTAGGAGGTGAATGTCTTTGGGGGTAGGGGAGCATAATTCTGCCTAACACAGACACCATGGCTGATCTTGCACTCATAGAAAGATAAGTTTGGAAGGAGGATTTGCCTTGGCGCTCCTGCTGATTCCTCCATACCCCATCCTATAAACTAAACCAAACCAGAGATTAGGTATAGCAAGTGTTTTTGGTGCTCCGCATTATATGCCTTCAACCTCTTATCTTAGTGCCGCTGTGATGGGTAGTTCTGTGCATTTTCATCTCCACATTTCTTTCCTATGGCCTCTTCTGGAACTACAGAAGCCTGCTCAGCCCGTATGTAGACATCGCCTTCACCTGTTGGGTGGAAGTGCATGAATAAATGCCCAGCCTTCTGAGAAGAAATGGGTGGAGGCTCAGTTCACATGGTTTCTAGAAGGGCCTCAGCAGGACCACATAATCATCAGCTCAACAACCCCCATTGATTAGCTTTTCCTCACCCTCTGTCTCTCTCTCCAGACTCATTCTCCTACTTTCTGGATCACCTCCCAGATAAACTGCCTGATATCCAGACCTTATCTCAGACCCTGCTTTTGTGGGAAACCAAGCTAAGACTCAGTGTTTGGTTTTGGCTGAACATTGATGCCTCAGATTTGAAGGTACCCTAACCAAAACCCAGTCCAGCTTGTGTAGAAATATCTAGTCCAGCTCTTATGATTCAGGAAGGCCCTTTGGTCTATAACATCTCTCACCAGAGCTGTGCAGCCTCTGACTCTGCACCTCCAGGGATGGAGAAATCATTGTGTCCTCATGCTGTCTCATGGGACAAACCATCCTAATGCAAGACAGCTATCAGTAAAAATGTGCTTCCTTGAGAAGTGCTCTCATTACTCCTAGTTTAATCTTCTTAATCCTTCTGTAATGTTGTATGTTCTTTCTTATAAAAATGCTCAGAGACTTAAAGACCAAAAAGCAATGCAAACTAAAACTTCCCCTCTTTGTGTTAAGTCTAGGGCCTTCAACAATACCACACAAACTCAGATGTTCTTACTGTTGATGAAATATTCTTTGCCAGTGTGCTTAATATTTCATAGCTAAATGGAACATAGTATTTCATGAGCAAGTGAGGCGGATTGGTATAAAAATCTGGGTTCTAAAGTCAGCTGTGTCACTTGTTGGCTCTGTGTGCATGAGGAAATCAGTGTCACTCACCAAGCCTCATTTTCTTCATCTGTAAAATGGGAATAATGAGATTCCCTTCAGAGGATTGTCATGAGGAGAAAAATCTATTAACACATGGACTACGTAGAAAAGGCTCTGATATGGTGTCATTGTTCATATAAATGATTCATCTGTCCCATTTCAGCTCTGCCTCCAACCAAGGAGTGGAACATCTTCACAGTAAACATGGAAATAGAGCCAGATTTGTAATAAATTTTGTCTTCATTTTGAAATGACTAAGACATTCTACACTGAAATGTCAAGGGCTATGGTGAACGATAGTGCTAAATCTCTAATGTGCTTGTGTTTTATTTGGTTACTGTTAGTACTAATCAACTTTATTATATAGGTCCAAATGTTGTTCCATGTCCCAACACTTTGCAGTCTACAAATTCTGGCCTTTGCCATCCTTGTTCATAGAGCCCCCCTTATGTAACAATCATGCAACAAATTTCCTTTGAAATCATCTCACACGGGAAAAATGGAGGTTCAGAGGAGGAAAGGTACTTATTGACTTGGTGAACTGGTGTCAAAAAGCCGCCTGAGGATCTGAGGCAGAGCAGTACTGGCCAATGGTGCAGCAAGTACAAAGGCCCTGAGGCTGACCTTGGTCTGTTCAGAGTAGGACAAACACTGGTGTGTCTCTAGGGAATGGAGTCGAGGGGATAATGGTAATAGATGAAGGCAGGGAGGTAAGCAGGAGTCAGATTATATGGGGCTTTTTAGGATGTGGGAGAGGTTCATAGTTTATTTTTAGTAAGATGAGAAATCTTGGGAGGTTTTTTGAAGAGGGGAGTAATATGATCTGATTTCTGTTTTTTAAATCATGAAGTGTTGATAATTGACTGTGGAGAGGGAGAGGCTGTGTAGAAGGCCATTAACAGTAGTCTGTGTGGAAGATGATGATGGTTTGGAATAGCATGGTAGTGGTAACAATGGCCAGATCCAGGACATAGTTTGAAAGTAATGCAGTTAAGATGTGGGTTGAGTTGGATATGGATGGTTAGGGAATGAGGAGAATCAAGAATGACTCTTAGATTTTGAGCCTGAGCAGTGAGGAGGGAACATGTCGTCATTCGCTGAAAGCGGAAAAGTATGTAGAAACCATGGGAAGGAGGGGTGTGGAGAGAGGCAATGGATATCAGAAGTTCAGTTTTGGACATAGACCATGGAAAATGTCTGTTAGATATTCAAGTGCAGATATCATTTATGTGATTAAAGGCTTGAACCTGCAGATAATGGGTGGGGTCACAGTAGGAGAAGAGAAAATGTGGGAATCATCAGCATATGCATGGCACTGAAGGTCCATAAAGTCAGTGGGACCACCCAATGGTGTGCGTGTTCCTAAAGCAGGGGAGGGCCTGAGACTGAGGCCCAGTCTCCCCAGGCAGGTGTGGAAGAGGAAGGGGAAGCCTGCAAACGATGCTGAGAAAGAGAGGCCAGTGAAACAGGAGGAAACTGAGGGTAGCAACCCGGACGCTAACTGGAGAAGGTATTTCAAAGAGATAGTGGGTAACAGTGTCAAATGATGCCAATAGAAGAACCAGCACAGGGACTGGGAACCTGCATAATACTCATTAACATATCAATGTGCTCTGCCAAGCAAACAAACAAACAAACAAACAAACAAACAAACAAACAAACAAACCTCTTTACCTTTATTGAACCCATCTCCCAAATTCATTTGCCCAAACGCATTTTTCTCATTAATATCAATTACCATGCCTGGAACACTCAGTTTGTAAAACGATGGTGCAGATTCAAGGAAAGGAGAAGAACTCATCACCTATGATTCCCACTCCCCTCTCCTCCTGTCCTCTGGAGAGAGATCCGTGGAGATTGTAAAGAAGGACAAGATGGCGTGGGTCTCTGCAAGTGTGGGCAGGCTTTCGGTCTGATATCAATTAGCCAAAGCCTGGTTTCTTGGGTTTCTTGAGAAGACCTCGCATATGAAAATAAAGCCACAAGCAAGATCCAAACCACAGCACTCAGAGGTTTTCTTGTCTCACAAGCCAGGTCTGAACATTGGCAGTGCTATTCCAAAGGACCTGATGCAGCGTGGGCAAGACCTTGCCTGGCCTCAGTACTACCCACCCCTCCCGGAGTCCCACGTTCCAGTCTTACTTAAAGAGAACTGTCAGGAAAGATTTTTTCTTTTCCAGATCGTTGGCAAATGTTTGCTCAGATCTATTTTGGGGGCATTAGCTCAACACTGCTGTCTTTTCTTCCCGAAGAATTAAAAGAGTATTTCAAAAACCACACTTGTTTTCCCTCTCTCTCTCTCTCTATCCCTCTGTTCCCCCTATTTTCTTTCCTTGCTCCTCTCTCTGTCCTTCTTTCTTCCTTGACCTACTTGGATGGCATGGATTTTATCTGGCACGGAAAAGGCCGTTGTGCCCAGGACTTGCTCCGCTGCAGTGCTGACCCTTGGCTTTCTCAGCATCCACTGACGCTGCAAACTGGAGCAGCTGCAACTGATGTAGAAACTTCTCTCTACCAGCTCAGGGCTGAGCTCATGCTTAACGATCACCTCCTATGCATCAGAAAGGGATGAAGAACAAAGGGAAGAGGGATGGACAATTACTGAAAACAGGAGATGTGTGTTTTCCTTGCCAATAGCTGTCAAAAGATTCTTACTGAATCCTTACAACCACTCTGTAAGGGAAGCATCATTATCCCCACTTTATATCTGAGGACACATATTGAGGTGTGGGGACTTGCCCAAGATCAATCAGAAGTGGTCCACCTGCCCGAGCCTTCCTTTCTCGGTGGCCCAGGGTTTGCGCTTGAGCTGAACCAGTAAAGGACAGAGAGAGAAGCTGGAAAACAATGAATGTCTTCCATGAGGAAGGATGCTTTACTGAACAATACAAATTAATATAAGATGCAGTACTTCTACCCTTTTGGTAAAAATCAACTTGAAGCACATCTCTGTTCTTTGTTTGCTTTTTCCATGATTCCTATCTACCAGGCATTAGGCTGGACACTGTGCATGATCCCTGAAAGTCAAAACAACTTTGTCATGTAATCCTTTTGTATAAAAAGAAAATGTATACTTTCTTCCTTTCTTCTTTATTTTCTTCCTTTTGTTAAAATTCCCCTCCAGCGTCCTTCTCAAGTAACACAGAATATTTTAATGATCATGCTGGGCACAGACATGCATACCCTCGAAGAAGAATCAGAATTTACTCCCAAGTTCTTTTTCCCAGATTGGAAAAAGTTATCATTGTTCCAATTTGACACCTTAAAAACCATATATACTGAGAATTGTATAAAAAGAACCTCTCTCATCTTAAAACATCTCCATTTTTTTTTCCTATTTCTGGGCCAGAAGTTCTCCCTAATTTGGCATCACAAAATGAACAGGAATGTAGGAAGAAGCTTTTATTTCTACTAGAAAATATGATCTACTCCTGTTTTGAATCACCTTCAAAAAACTAGATATTTGGTCCTACAAAGTCGTGTTTCAGCTGCAAAATACTGGGATGTTGACATCTTTGTGAACTGTAGTAAATGCTAGATTCTTTCTGCTGGCTTCCATCATCTTCTACCAGCAGCCTCGGGCCAGCCCGTATTTTAATCCAGGGCCCCTATTCAACCTACCCAGAGAAGGATGGAGGTAATTTTCTTCTACCCACTTCACCTCACAAAGGATAGTGCCCTTAGTGAATTTATGATATCCTGGTCTTCCATGCATTCCCTCCTGGCTTCAGAAATGAGGCAAAGGGATCAGATATGACTGTGGAATAAATCTGAAGCGGCCAAAAATTTATTTATATATATATATGTGTGTGTGTGCGTGTGTGTGTGTGCGTGTGTGTGAGTATAAAAATTATGTATATATCAACAGTTCAAGTTGTTTCCGGTAAGTTGCTTATCACGTAGCCATTTATCAAGACATCCATTGTGCATACAGCTAGAAAAGGATGCAAGTCGTGGGCTATTCCTTCAGGAGTCCAACTAATCCTTCTTTAATGGCCAGTACAAAGATGTGTTCCTCTCTCATCAGTTTCGGGCTCTGAAGGGCACTCACGTGTTCCACTGAATTATACCGGATACATCAAATTCATTCTATTAACCAGCTTATCCTCTAAATCTTTAACCAGGCCCTGATGCATATGCATTCACTGGTGTAAATGACCTCAGGCAATTTCAGAGCTTGCTCGGTGGGGCTGTAGTTACACTGAAAGGTGATCCAGGCTCTGACCTCACTGCATTCCACAGTGTTAAATAATCGGCTAAATGGTTGCAGCCCTTTTTCAGAACGGGGTACTGCTTTCTCTTCTTACCCCCTCCCACTTCACTGCTAGCCTGGAATTTGCCTTCAAACCAATTGCAAGACCCATGAACTGTAATCGGCAAGAGCCAGAGATGTGAGGAGCATGATCTCCATTGAAGAGTGATTGTAAAGGAAATCTAGGAATGTGGTTTCTAAACCCTGCCCTTGCCCCTCTTGTCCCCTACCCCTCGCTTTCACTCTGTTTTCTAGGAAGCTTTTCCTGCCCACCCATCACAGCTCTCTATGAAAGTGCCTCTTTGTTTTCTTACAGTATCTTGTACTTACTTTTAGCAAAAGCAATCACGACAATAATAGTGGTAGCTAACGCTGAGTCTTTATATGCGCCAGACATGTTTCTAAGTGTTTTATAAATATTAACTTACTTAATCCTTGTTACGACCCTGTGAGGCAGGTGCTTTTCTTATCCCAGCTTACGTGTGGGACAACAGAGGCATAGAGTGTTTCAGTAATTTGCTCAGGACACACAGCTGGTAGGAGGCAGAGCTAAGACCAGACCCAGGCAAGTGATCTAATTCAATTATAACAACTACACTGTTGAGAGCTAGTTATGGGCAAATATTAAGTTGCCTGCGTGCTTTATTCCATTTCATGCTTCAAGTAGTTGCGTGTGGTAGGGATGACACAGTAGCCCCATTTTACAAATGCAGAAGAAAAATGATCGGTACGAGCAAATAGTCAGCGTACCTCCAGGATTCAAATTCAAGTTTCTTTGTATGTAAAGCCCAAACTCTCCATCACTATGCCTTAATATATAGTTTTATCATTGTTTTTTTAATTTTTCTGTGAGCTTTCTTTGTGCATAACCTCAGTATGATTCATTTTTTCTGTGCAGAGCCCCCAACACAATACCTGTGACGTGCCACTCTTTATAACTGGTTGCTGTACTCACCTGACCTGAATGCATTTTGAGGCTTTGCCCTGTAAATTTGTATCATCAGAGGATAGAGAACTTCGTGAGACAGGAGAACCTATGTCTTGGCTTTGTCCATGCGTTTACTCTGTTCTGCCTTTCTGAACGTAGATGAAGGTGTAGCTTCCATCCCCTCCATTCCCATGAAGGTGCACCAGCTCTGTGTGGTGGAGCTCCCTGGGACCGCACAGGACCAGGCTGCTGTGGTACAATCCAGATCTCTCCCAGTATCTGCGGACGGTTTGTGTGTGTTGTGGCACAACTGTACCAATCCATCCAAGACACTCAAAGGTGACCCCAGTAGACTTCAGAAGAGCAAAAGTTGTAGAGTCAGAAAGCCCTGCATTTGAATCTATTTTTTGGATATCTTACTCTGGATAAATGACTTAACTTTGCTATGGTTTGATTGCTTGTGTGAAAAATGGGGGGCAGTACTTACCTTATAATATCCCATGGTGATTAAATGAGATGATGTTAAGTACTTGACAGAGCGCCAGGCACTTAATCAGCTTTCAGTAGGAAGTAGGAATTATAATGACCATGCTAAGCCACCTTTGCTTTTCTTCTACTCAGCTCCTGGCCCCTTTCTTCACTCTCATATGCCCAGATATATTCAGTGTGTTGTTGTATTTACAGGACATTTTACATATGAGAAGCAAGAAACGAATTCAGTGATAACCTTGTATTTATGTTCCAGGCACCGTGCTGAGTACCTTAGAGCGATTAACATATTTATTCCTCACCACACCTGATGAGGTAGGCACGGCAGTTCCCCCCCATTTCATAGATGAGGAAATAAAGACTTAGAGAGGCCAAGCCCAAGGTTATATAGTTAGTAAGCAGCAGCAATGGGATTCTGAGTAAGTCCAGCACTGCAACTCGAACTCTTAGCCAACCTGGCATGCTAAAATTCCCTCCATGTAATCCTGAGTTAGATCTCTTGTTTTTAAAATGGGTCACACAGAAGAGCAAACACTTGGAAGGTCACATTTACCCAGCTGTAAGCAGCATTTGGAACTTGGCTTGACAAAATGGAAATCTGTTTGTTTGCAAGCTCTTATGAGTAGCATCGTTGAGTCCGTCTGCTAGCTGTCTTCTGTGTATTCCTTACAGATGGTCTTCAGTGAACTTTTGGGTTCTGGGAAGCAACTGGATGGTTTGCATAACTGCCTTTACACTTTTCTGGCACAGATGTCAGATGTTCTTAAATCTGACATGGATTAAAACTTAGTGGCTATTGATTGGACTCTTGACACAGTGCTCTCAGGTTTTCCTTCCATCATATTTTACTACATTCCACAGTGATGTTGGTGACCTTCTAAGCTTTCTTTGAAACCTTATTGATCATGCAATTAAATGGCCTCTCAGTGTGTGTCAGAAGTCCAAGTTGGATGAAGCTCCCGCTGCCTCATTCTTGTAGTTTCAATCCATAATTCCAAATAGGTTCCCTTCTCAGACTGGCAGCCATCACATTGGAAGTGGATGCAGGGTTTGAAAGTCTAACCTCAGGATGGTTTGGAGCCTGGTTTACAGACAGCACTGCCAGCATGCATCTTCTCCTATGTTTCTCCCATTTCCAAGAAAGCAGTATCCTGATTTTGAATAGTTCCACGTTCAGAAGGCAGTCCAACTGGAACAAGGAACACACATTCCAGAGCAGCTTACAACTTCTCAAAGGCATCTGTATTTGCTCTGCATGGCAAAATGGCTCCCTGAGAGACCAAAGGAGTCCATGAGCAAACCACAATTTGAAAGGTGGTGAATATGCATGGTTCTCCCATTAAGTGGGCAGCTCATACGCTGCTGAGGTTTGGGTCACATCTAGGACATCGTATGGTGAGTCAGCATAGATGACCCACCATTTAGAGTCATATCAGAGACTTTCATGCATGTGATGTGGCCAGATAGAGAAAATGGCAGTAGCATAAGATTTAGGAAAGAGGACATATAGTCCTCTGTAACTCCTGGTGTAACCTCAGCACGTCCTGCCTCCTCCCTGGGGCTCAATTTTTATCCTCTGTATATGGAGAACATGAGTCCTGAGATTCTTTCTGTAGGAACAAGTTCCTTGTTCCGGGTGAAGCCTGCAGGAGACAGCATGTACTCGCCCTCTCGGAGCAGCTTTCAGGATGCAAAGTCTGTAATAACTAGGTGTGAGGAAGAAAGGAATGACTTTCAGTTCTTTTTTTCAAGGAGAAAAAACTCACCACTCACTGGCCCAAAGAGGCAGCCAATTTTTCCAGAAGTCTGGTGTTAACTGATCTCCAATCTGAACCCTTGTGAATTATAAGGCCAATTTTCCAATCAATTCTGGCTGAAATTCAGAAAGCTTGTTGAGATTTAGGGGCTGGTGAGAGGATGGAGCTGTAGAATTGCCAGAGATAATTTCTATTGCCATTTTTCTGGACCCAAAGCCAGTCCTAGTGATAATAATAATATATTAAAAAAAAAAAGGATACTGGCAATGTTGCAGAGGAAAAGTAAGAGTAATCCAATATGGATGTAAGGAATGCATTCAAGTGCATTTCCAAATCAGTAACAGGCAGGCAGGATTTAATCCTCAATGTATTTTTAACATCTTGTAAAAAGCTGTTGCATTTGGTGTTTTATTTGTTCTTTGAAGAGGGGAAACATACTCAAAGCAATGACAAAAATTTCCTTCAACCTGGAAATAAGTTACAGAGAGAACTTTCTGAGGTTAGTCCACCAACTAGAAGTTGGTAATTTTGCATTTATTGCCACTGTTTAAGGTTAGTGTTTAGACAGTGGGACCCACCCAACATTGTCAGTGTAGGGCTATTCAGTATCTCTGAGAGGTAGTTCAAAATTCAGTAATCATCCACATACTACCAGGAGTTAAGCACCTACTGTGTACCTGGAACAGTGGTAACCTCTTTGTATAAAGCTCTGACAGCTTGGGACACCATGAGGAGCTATTACTGTCCTGTTTCAGAGGAAAAAAGTAGACTCTGAGCAGTTAAGAAATATATCCCAGTGCCTGTAGTTGGTGGTTCGAGATTCAAACTCAGGTCTGTCTGTCTGATTCTGGAACTCATACTGATCCTGGTGTTCTGTGCCAACACTATAGGAAGCCTGTGACCTGTTTTCTGTGGTCACGAATTTGACACCCTGTGCTATTTGAGACATCTCCCAGGAAGCTCAACGCTCACCCAGTCATGGGGCAGAGATAAAGTTGTTGGCCAGTAGACTGATAAAGACAGCAACTCAGTGTGAGAGGTTTTGCTTCGTTTTAAACAACTTAAAATGTAGCTTGTAAATAACAGTATTTTTCTAGTTATAAAAGCAATACTTATCTATTGTTAAAATTTTAGAAATCCAAAAAGTCACAAAGGTGAAAGTAAAAGTTATCCCTCATCCTGTGAATATGAGAAAACCATGGCTAACATTTCTTTTTCTGAATTACAGAATGGGTAGGTGCTAAAATTCTGGAGCTGACAGGCTTAGGTTCAAATCCCAGTTCAAGCAATTATTAGCTGAATGGATTTGCATATGTATATACACACACACACACACACACACACACACACACATAAATATATGATTCGTCTTTTTGTTTATTTCAAATTTTGTTTTAAAATAACTTATGAATTACATCACTTAAAAATGAAACTAATAGCCAACACTTCTAGAGTGTTTATTCTGTGTCAAGTACTGCTCTAAAGCTTTATGTATAAACTCATCTGAATCTTCAGGAAAAACATATGAGATGGATACAAACATTGTCCCTATTTTATGGGAACTGATGAGGAAACTGAGACAAAGACAGGCAAAGTAATTTCCAAAATCACATAACAAGAAAATGTCCAAGCTAGGATTCGAACCCCGGATTTCTAACTCCACAGCTTATGTCCTTAACCATTAATCATAATACTCCTGGTACTCTTTAATATTATTATTGTTTCCTTCATAATTTTTAGTTTACAAAATTGGAAACATGCTGAACATATTGTTTTGTTATCTTCTCTCTTCACTTAACAATATGCCTTGAACTTGTTTCCAAGTCATTAAATACTTTAAGGGAACACAATTGTTTGATGTCTGCGTGGTACTCAGTTGAATGTCTGAAATGTAATTAACTTAGCCAAATCTCTATTGTCAAGCATTTCAGATGTTTCTAATTTTTCACTGTAATAAACAATGCTGAGATGAACATCATTGTACATGCATTCTCTGGTTATTTCCTTTGGATAAATTCCTAGGAATAGAATTGCACAGTCAAAAGAGTCTGACACGTTTTATGTGGATATTGGCATTTTGTTTGTTTGTTTGATTCTTGAGAAATTGTAAATCTCTCTTTAACATCACCACATCAGCCGTACTACTGTGACAAGGGAACTATTAAAAGTCACAAAACTGTAGTTAGGGCACACACATTACACATAACCCAATATTTATTATATGTAAAACTGATAGTTCATCAGAACAGAATTCTTGCTAATTCACGGTTAGAAAATGTAATAGCTACATAACCCTACACATTGAGACAGCTGCACTCCAGATTCTGGAGACAGTCAGGTTCATGGTGTGGAGAAGGGAATAGCAATTTATTGAGTAGTTGATACATGTCTGCACTGAATTCAGTGCTATAATGACCCTGCACTGGGCAACGGAAAATGTACTTACAGATAGAAAACTGGAAGGTTATATGATGTATCCAGCGTCGTAGAGATAGTGGGAGGCCGTCAGCATCAGGCAAAGGCCTGCCTGTCTTCACTCTGCCCCTTCCAGACCCCTGAGCCCAAAAGTTTAACATTTCTATATCAGGACTTGTCAGAGGAAATACCACTGTGATCCTGGGTTCCTGCACGAGACTTCTGTTTTGGTCCTGGGTTCTCTTAGGCATTTCTGTTAACCTCAACTGACATGGACTAGCCTCAAAAGCTCACTGCATGGATCCTGTCATATTGTCACTGTCAGTTCCTCTCTCTCTTTTTTTTTTCCCTGAAGGCCACTGACTTTATTGATTTTAAAAACTCTATAAGGACAGTGCTGTTCTGCCAAAAAAGGAGCCAAATGGCATAAAACAAACCAGAGGTGAGGATAGGGGTGAGGAAAAGGGTCAGGAATCCACTCAGAAAAGCTGGTGATTGTCGACATGAAGCTGGCGGGGCAAGGACAAGGGAGATGAACACAAGAGCGAGAACATCAAAAAGGCAGAAATGGTGAAGGTGGAGAACCCCCCAAGGGCCCTGGAGTACACAGAAGATGGTTATGACCACAGTGATCTTTTCCTTTGTAGGGGCTGGGGGAGGAGTCCTCACTTGGCTGCAAAGCTGGGTGTCTACGGGGTGGCCCACTCGTCCTCCTCTGTGTAGAACTCTCCTAGTTGTAGCACTGAGAGACCTCATGCCAGGCAAACCAGGACTGCTGACCACCCCGAGTGTGTAACCACACAGTGAGTCCATTCACAGATGTATTTTCTCAAGAGTCAGTGAATCTAGGGGGAAGGTAGAGCTCAGTGGTAGAATGCCATGCTTAGCATGCATGAGGTCCTGGGTTCAATCCCCAGTACCTCCGTTAAAATAAATACCTAATTACCACCCCCCCAAAAAGACTGATTAAAGAATCAATGAATCTATTCTTTCATGTTCATTCACTTACTCCTTCCTTTATGCCCCGTCACTGAACAGCCATCTCGCACTCACCTTTGTCCTCCAGCTGGGGTTGAGAGAGAGGAAAAACTGACTTCCATTCTTCACTTGGTTAACTGTTTCCAAGAGGAAAATGACAGAAAAACCTAATCCCATTGTGGGATCAATGCTGCAATATAAACACGGAGCAGGCACTAAAGGAGTACTGGGGACTCTACTATTTAGAAAGACAAAAAAAGGCCTACCAGAAAGGGGATATCTGTGCCCAGTGCAGCAGGTTCTCTGGGGTTTGTGCACTGGAAAGGACGGAGTGGCTGCTGGGCGAGAAGGATGGTCCAGGGAGAGGGAAGAGCAAGAACAAAAGGTCAGAGAGAAAGGTTCGGTGCATTTGGGAAACTATAAAGAGCTGAGAATGGCTAGAGCACGGGATGAGGGATTCATGGTGATGCCAGGACCCTGATCGGAGGCAGAGGGGAAGGAGAGGGGGAATCTCTGCTGAGCAAATTCCTGTCCGTTATAGAGAAAGCCGCATTTGGGAGAAGGGGCAGAGATAAAAGACAGAAACAGTGTCCTTTATGATTGGATTACCGCATTCTGTTGATTCTTATTTTGTGGTTGTCTTTATTCCTTTGATAACTATGTATGTTTAAAAAGCTAAAGATCTAACTGTTCTTAGAAATAAGAATTAGTACATATGTATAAACTAAAAAAAATGTGCAGCATGCCGTATATATGTATTTACATGCAATATAATGTGTATGTGCAGTCGAACTGTAATAATTCTACCTAATAAAACTGAAAAAGGAGGGGGGGAAAAGACAGAAAATAGTGAGAATGAATGCAGAAAACAGTAAAAACAAAATTGGGGCCTGAGGGTTGTGGGATTTTATTTACAAGGTGAGAGCAGGCCATTTGTTCATTTATTCTCTGATTTGTTCACTAAATGGATATTTATTAAACATTATACCATATAACAGAAATCATTCTAGGTGGTGGATATACAACAGTGACTACGAATGAGGCCAGGTTCCTGCTCTCATGGAATGAGGGTTCTATTAGGCAAATGGCAAACAGATAACATAAGTAAAGGGGTTCACCTCGGATAGGAACAAACACAGGGCAAAAATAGCCAGCCATGTGTCAGTGAGTGGCTGGGTAGTGAATACGGACTGCATTGTCAGAGCAGGCTTCTCTGAAGGCATATCACTTGAGACGGGACCAGAAAAATGAGAAAAGCTAGCTGTCCTACAATAGGAGAAGATGGTTTTAGACACAGGGAACAGCAAGAGAAAGACAACAGCAAGCTCAGATTGTGGGAGGGGAGGAAATGAAACCAATGGGACTAGAAGCTGGAGGATGAAAAGGGGATGAGGTGGGGATGAAGAAGCTGGACCAGAGAGAAGAAAGCCTTGCAGAATGGACAGTTAGTGGAAGTTTATTAATGAAAGAGTGATGTCATTCAAAGTATAGCTTTCTACACACACACACACACACACACACACACACACACACACACACACACACCATCACGTACATCCCCACAGACCACCATCCAATTTCCTATATTAAAACATTCCAGCTTTATGACCCTGGGAAAGTCATTTAACATACTTACTATATACCAGGCATAGAGTGGTGAAGAAAACAGACACAGTTCTTATCTCCATGGGACCTTGTCTCTCTGAAGTTGGAGTTCCTGACCCAAAATAATTGTCATGTCGTAAAGATTATCATGATCAAGCAGGATTACCAGAGACAGACACCTAGCTCAGTGCCTGGTACAGGGAAAAAGTCCAATAACTGTTGCGCACTTTCCCCTTCCATTATGAAACCATCATTCATGAGGCCAGCTCAAGGTCTTCTTTTTTTTTTTTTTTTTTTTTACTATTTTTAGCTAGCGCTGTCTTTGTTCAACCCAGTTAAAATTGTCAGTAATAGATCCCCCATTGCAGAAAGGATGCTTCCACGCTTTGGCATTCCCCTACATCCTTAGACTTCCAAGGTCTACTAATTCATCCCAAACCCCAGTCATGATAACCCTAGGTCCTTTTTTTAAGGAATCCATTACAAAGTTATAAATACAGGGCGGATGACCGAGGGTTGCCAGGTCACTAGATGTCCCTGTGTTGATGGCCAAAAGCAGTGGAACACAGGTGTGTTCAGGGTGGAAGTTGAGGCTACAGCAAATGCGAGGTGGAGAATCTTTCTGGCTATTAATTTTTGTTTATGTAGCATCTACTTACTTCACTCACTGGAACCAGCATTATGCAGGGTCATGCACTACGCACTAGCTATCAGGAATGGTTACTTATTACCAGCTTGGTAGGTGAATAGGGGCATGTCATTTCCGAAGGCTTTTCCAGCACTTGCTTTCCCATGTTCAAGAATTCTTAGGAAAGTGAATGATTGCCGATAGGTTTCAGAATTTCTTCTACTTGAGCAAACTCCAAAGGCATTTGGAAGTTTCTCCAGCCATGCAGGTTCCCAGATTTGAAAATCTAGCGTCATCAAGCAACCACTTCTCAACCCCTACTGTATGCCAGATGTTACCTGCCAGGAAGTAGTTCACAAAAATGATATGAACTAGAATTTTGTCCTCAAGTCATTTATATTCTAGTGAGCATGGCTTCCCTCTGCCTTCAGGCTAGAGCTTAAACTCTAAGCAAAGCCCAGGAGGCCCTTGGCAGACTGCCTCTGCTCCACCTTCACAGGTCCTCTGGCCAAATAGAGGAGTTCTCTTTCCCTGGACACGTCTTGTACTTTGTAGACACTGCAATCATACCTCTCTTTAAATTTGTCCCAGATGACTTCCCAGGAACAATTTGATGGAATGAAAAGAACACGAATATCAAATCCAGTCTCAACTCATTTGCTGTGTGTTCTTCTGTGGGTCAGTTTCCCTCTCTGAGCTTCAGTCTCCCTAGCTGTTAAATGAGTGAGTAAGGCTATTTCATCTCTACTCTTCCTTCCATCACCGATTTCTAGGATTCTAGAGCTAAGTGTAGAATGAACAGAGCGTGTCAAGAGATCTTACAGCATGACTTTGCAGACCCAAGGAAAAGATACATCTTCCTTCTCAATTCTGTTTGCCCAGATTGGTGAAGATGAGTCAGCAGAGCTAGGCAGGCTATTTATCTGCTTCTGTTTCCTGGTGGGTCTCTAATAATACTGATTGAGGGCGCACTTAATGTCATTCATCAGCTCTCCCAATCCTGAGAAGTGTGGATTATTATTTCCATGTTCCATGTGGATGTATGGAGGCTCAGGCAGGACCCTTGACTAAGGTGGTACACATTAAGGCCAGAGAGGGTGCCAACCAGGGCTCAGCTTCCTTCGGGGACAGCACAAATCCTCCCCTACTTAGCCCAGGTCCTGTCTCTGACCCTTATGTTTGGGCTCCATGCAGCATTGGCTGCACCCAGGGGAGAGTCTTGGGGACTCAGTGCTGTGCCAGCACATGTTTACACCGACGGGCTTCCCCTCCACCGTGGGGAGAGGCCAGCTCTGTATGTGATACAGGGAAACCACAACAAGGCAATCCCTGAAACTGTAAAATCAAATTAAATCAGGGATCCTGGCTGGGGATTTAAACATCTTAGCCACTCTGATTTCTCTAGAGAAGCTGGGAGATGGAGCCAACTCCCGGCGTTCACTGTCTCCCCAGTCATAGCGTGTTTTTGCCTCAGGTTCTCAATCTGGTTTAGGCTGGCCATTTGGAGAGGAGAGAACATCCTGGGTTTGGAGAAAAGAGAGCTTTTTGGGCTTGAGGTGGATTTTTGTCTTCCAGTCTGTTCTGCTCACCCTGCTCGGAAGGCTGGGATGCTAGTGGGCTCTCAGGATAGATAAAGAGAATGGCTTCTGTTGGCTGAGCATTTGCAGCCCTCCAGGTAACTTCAGATCTGTTAATTCCCACAGCAGTGCCTTCAGCATCGCAGATGAGTACTGTCCTCATCTCCAGTTTAAAGATGAGGGAACCTAGGCTCAGAGAGATACAGTAACTAGTCCAAGTTACACAGCTAGCAAAGGTGAAACCATGTTTCCAGTTCTGGGTCATGTGAACATCTCTTCTTTTAAACCACATGACAATATCACCTCTACTCCCATCTGGAAAAGAACTTTTAAGAGAACAGTCCAACCTGCCTTAAAGGAGACATTAGTTTACAACTAACCAGAATTTTAGGGGGTGGGGGGCAGGGGGCAGTGAACTTGGGTACTTATGACAAGTTTTCAAGATAACATTGGCACTCAAGTAAACAAAAACTCCCAGGACAAATCATTTGGAGTAGGAAGTGTACAAACAAAGCAGAACTGAAAAGGGGAAAAAGTGAGAAACATAGAGGTATTATGTGTAGTTTATAAGTGGTAAGAATTGATATAACATAGTAATTTAGCTTGGAGATTCTGCAACTGTCTGTCGGATTGGAATCTTGAATAATATTAGGCAGATTATTTACCGTCTCATTCTTTCTCTTTATTTGAAGAGAAAAGAATAATATTGCTACCTAAAAGGTTGTGGTGAAGATTCAGTTACTACCTGTAAAGAGCTTGGAGGACTGGTTGACACAGTTAATGATGTACATGTCTGCTAGTATTATTTTTAACTGGCTTATTGAGACACAATTCATATACCATATAATTCACTCATTTAAAGTATAAAATGCAATGGTTTTTAGTATATTCACAGAGTTGTTGGACCATGATTACAGTCAATTTTAGAACACTTTCATCATCCTAAAAAGAAATCCTGAGTCCATTAGCAGTTACTGCCTGTTTCCCCAAACTCCCTCGCCCTGGATAACCACGAATTCAGTTTTTGTTTCTACAGATTAGGCTATTCTGGAGGTTTCACTAAAATAGGATCATACAGTGCATGGTCTTCTGTAACTGGCTTCTTTCATTTAACTTACTGCTTTCATGGTTCATGTTGGAGCATGTATCAGTACTTCATTTCTTTTTACGGCTGAATAATGTTCCCTTGTGTAGGTATACCATATTGTCCATTTGTCAGTGGATGGACGGGTTGTTTCCACTCTTTGGCTACTATAAATGGTGCTGCTATAAACATTTGTGTACAAGGATTTTTGTGGTCAGACGTTTTCATTTCTCTTGCGTGTATCACTGGGAATTGCCAGGTCATATAGTAAGTCTACATTTAACTTCCCAAGATGTTGCTAGACTGTTTTCCAATGCGGCTACACTGTTTTGTATTCCTACCAGCCAGGTGTGCAGGCTTCAGATTTTTCACAACCTTGTCAGCACTTGTCATTGTCTACCTCATATTTTGTCCATTTTAGTGGGAGTGAAGTAGTGACTCACTGTGGTTTTGATTTGCATTCCTCTAATGATGTTGAGGATCTTTTCATATGTTTGCTTGCTGTGCCTCTTCTTTGAATAAATATCTGTTCAGATGCTTTGTCCATTTTTTACCTAGGTTATTTGCCTTTGTACTATTGAGTTTTAAGAGCTCCTTATATGTTATAGATGTCAGTCCCAGATCAGATATATTACTTACAAGTGTTCATATCATCTAAGATCATGAGTTGTTGAAAGAAAAGAGGCTATTAATCCTTTAGATCATGAGCTTTGGAGTCAGTTCTGAGTTTGAACACCTAAGAGCACCAATCCCTAGTGTTTGACTTTGGATTCATCACTTAACTTTGCCTCTGTAAAGTAGGACTACTAATTCTGAAGCTTCAGTTCGGGAGGATTAAAATAGCTAGTATGTGTTTGCATATGTCACAGTGCTGAGCACACAGGGGGCGTAGAACACTGGGATCTGTTATTATGGTACAGAACGTCAGAGTTTAAAGCATTTTTGTGATAGTTGACTTGTTTTATTTTTCAAGAAAATTACAAATTTCAAAGACAATTCAAGACAATATTTGATAAGATACTGATTATTAGTATTATTGTATAACCTAGATTGCTTGCTTTAGGAGGTTAAATAATAAGCCCAAGAGAGACAGTGGTTACATGATAGATCCAGAACGTTGAACTGCTTTCTCTCAATTTGAAGTTTCATGCTGTTTTCAAAGGTCTTGGTGGGATGCATAAAGTTTTTGTACATAACCAGATGATGGAAACATCTGGGAATTGAAAGGGCGTTCCAAATAGGCAGGTTGCAAGCAAGTAAATTAAAACATAATCAATCAATCAAATCACCTCTGGCTAACTAAAACAGTACCTTTCACCCCAAGTTGCGTTTTTAATGTAAAATTGCCATTCCTGCATTAAGAGATAATATTTACTCTCCTCCATTTAAATCTGAACTGGCCCTTGATGTGATTTGACCAATAAAATGTGGCAGAATTGGTTATGCAGAAGTCTAAGTGGTCACATGTAGCAACCTATATGGGGGAGACACATGACCCTTGGCTGTTGGCCCCAAATAAGCTTCCAAGTAGCAGCCGATACCAACTGTCAGCCATGTGAGTGAGGCCATTTTGGACCAATACCAGCTAATAACAAGTGAAACAAAACGACCACTCAGCCAAACCCAACCCAGTATTACAAGCACAAAAAAGTTTGTTGTAATTCATTAAGCTTTAGTATAAATTGTCCCATAGTAATAGGTAGACGAAACCATATGAAATTCTCAGGTAAGGAGAGAGTGTCAGAATACTGTTTATTTACAATTTGAGATAGCTAAAACATAATTTAGCATTTTCTAGTTTACTCGGTGGTAAGTAAGGTTTTATTTTACTATATCCCCAGGAATTCCCAAAAGAGGAAATCATATTCATCCAGCTGTGCCTCCTTGCATCCGTCCATCCAATAGATACATAATGAGTGTCTGCTAATTTTCTGGCACTATGTTAGACACTGTATAGATAGAAATGAATGAATGAGAAAGCATAATCTCCTGCTCATGTATATGACTAAGGGGAGGGAACACACATTGAACAAGTAATGGTAAGTTGACAGACTGCAAGGAACCAGACAGCAGAAGTGCTTATAGGAGAGAGTACTAGTCTCTTCTACAGGGCATGACTAGCCTTCCTTTCAGGGGCCCCTTGCTTGGAGTGCTGAGAAGGTGGCTACTTGTATTTCAGTTACCACTACTGCATCATAGCAACTTCCTCCCCAACTCCCACCAACATAAAAATAGTAGCATAAGACAAAAATGTTATTATCCTCATGAATCTGTGAGACAGAGCAAAGAGAGGATGACCTGTCCCTGCTCTATGATGTCTGCATCATCAGCTAGGCAGACTCATAAACCAGGGATCACTTGATAGCTGGCGTCTGGGAAAATATGGGACACCTTCACTCATCTGTCTTGCATTTGATGTTGGTGTCAGCCAAGACCTCAGGTGGGCTGTCAAGCACAACCCCTAAAGCATGGCCTTTCCACGTGCTCTCTCAGCATGGGCTGGTTCGGGCTTCCTCGCAGCATGGCAGCTGGATGCCAGGAGTAAATTGCTCAGAGCAGAACTAGGTAGAAGCTAGGGAACTTGCCTTCTATGACCTCACCTCAGAAGTTACATATGTCACTTCCGTCACATGGACAAGTCCACTTAAATTTAAGAGGAGAGCATATAAACTCACTGCTTTGATCAGAGCACTATCAAAATTACACTGTGAGAAGAATTTGTGGAATGGCAGAGATGGTTGCAACCATCTTTGGAAAATATAATCTGCCTGAATACATATCAAATCAGTGTTGGTTTTTGATATTTAAAGATAAACACATTTACAGTCCTTAACTTAAACAGCTACTCATATGAAGAAGCCACCAAAAGGTTTGAGAGATCCTGGACCTCTAAGATTCAGAGTAGTTTCAGGAGCAAGTTCCAAGTCCAGTCATTCATGTAGCCCATTCCTGAGGAAAGGACCAAAGACGTCTGTCTCTTCATTTATGATGAAATCGTGGAAAAGGGTAGGCTCTTCTAGTTGACCACAGATCCTGAAAGGAAGAAACTGCCCAAATCTTTTTAAAGTGAGGACCCATAAGGAAATATATTTTGAAAAAAACTCAAACATTATTAGATCTGAAGGCTGAAACAAGTTGTGATGGATGTGAATTCCTTGGTTCATTCATTAAATTTGTCTCCAGGAAAATCATCTCAGGCTGAGTTAGATGATGCTCTTCTGTATTCCCTTCTAGCCTGGGGGTCACGTACTTGCCTGATGCACTGTGGTCGCCAGCTTGTTTATGTGCCTCCTTCATTACACTGTGCGTTCTCTGAGAGTAGAGACCAGTTCCCATGAACTACCGTGTCCTCAACATCTGATTATCTCATGTTCAGTAACTGAGATCATGGCAATGTGTCCTGTCTCTTGCTAATTGCTTTTCCTGGACCCAAGTTCCACTACCCATGACTACTAGATACCCAGTGAGAACTTTTCCATTACTATTCAGGTCACTGCAAATTTCCAGTGGGGTGAGGGGAATGGCTGATTCTAGGACAAGGGCAGGAAATATACAAGATGATCCTGGAACATTCTGTGGTGCCACAAAGTAAGGAAGTGCTCGAGAAATAAGCAAACAAACAAACAAATCCCACAATGATGAGAGTATATCAGAAGGAACTCATGGAAAGAGCCCCCATGGCCAAAGCTAGAACAATTTGAGCAACAAAATAAAGTGGTCCTGGATAATAACCCTAAATGCAAAATACATCTTCATGAGTCCATACTGATGTAAATAAATGATTGAATAAATCAAGTACTTAAGGAGAAGACACAGATCTCCCATCCAGAAGAGTATCGAGCAATGTATGTGGATTACCTCTGTCCTCAAAGAGGTGGAGTCTAATTCCCACTCCTTAAACGTGGGCTGGATAAAGTGTCTTCTTTCCAGTGAACACAGTAGGCAAAGTGGATAAACAAAGGGTGGAGAAACCTAACAAAACGTACGTCAGCCAGGTGACCAGGGTTAACATCAGCAGTGACAAGTTACATTGATAGCATGTATCCTTAATATGATGGGATGAAAATGGGACTTTACCTCTGTCCTTTTCCTCCTTAAAAATACACAACCTCAGTCTAATCATGAGAAAAAAAACCTCAGACAAAAGTTCATCGGAGGGACATTCTACAAAACACCTGACCAGGACTTCTCAAAACTGTTAAGATGATCAAAAACAAGGAAAGTCTGAGAAACTGTCGTAGCCAAGAGGAGCCTAAGGAGACATAATGAGTAAATGCAATTCAGTATCCTAAATGGGATCTCAGAACGGAAGAAGGGCATTAGGTAAGAACTAAGGAAATTGGAATCAAGTATGGACTTGAGCTAATCACAGTTTGTTAACATTGGTTCATCAGCTATAACAAACATACCATAGCAATGTAAAATGTTAATAACAGGAAAAATTAGGTGTGGGGTGTCTGGCAATTCTGTGCTAGCATCACAATTTTTCTGTAAATCTAAACCTGTTCTAAAATTTTAAATACCTTCTTTAAAAATTCTGAGGAAACACGTATATTATTAAAACCTTGACTTTCCCAGTTGAAAACAGAACCCATATAAACCACCAAGACAGCAAAAATTAATACATAAAAGACTTTCCATCTTTCAACGTGCTGAAGCCCTGGCAGACTTTGCATTCTGATTCTTGTCTTGTTCACCGAGTGAATTGCAGCAGGGGAGAATAGGAGGTGGGCATGAAATTGTCTGAAAACTTTTGCCTTAAGGTCTGGTGCAAAAGATCGTCTGAAGCCTGGAACAAAAACAGTTTCAATCTATGTAAATAGCAGGAAATTAAATTCCATCTGTTGTGTGCCAGATGCTTTCAGCTGCCACAGCTGTGTGCAAACGGTGAGCAGACAGTTTGGATTGTCAAGCAGGAGGAGTGTCATTCTTTGCGAAGGAGAAGACTGTGGTTGCCAGTTGGAGGTCAAGGGGTAATATGTATGAGTGACTTGATTCCAGAAATCTGACAAGTTAAATCACTGGACAGTTGGGAATTTCTTGTGAGGCTTAAAAGTTGGAAGAACTTGTTAAGGGTGTCATAGTCTTTGGAACTGGAGATTGCCTTTGAAATACGTTGTCTGTTTTAGAAACTACTTTAAAAATGCACATGGATGATGAGGACAAGGATGGCAGGGAGATTTCCATTCTAATTAAATATGAATGGTCATTGCAGGAAAAAAAGGACCATCATCAAATATAAAAAGGAAAAGATGACAAAATGTGGTTATGATGAATAGAATTGACACATATGGGATAGCTTTTAAGCTTTCAACAGGTGTCCCAGCCCTCTCTCATGCCTGTCCTTTTGGTTTAAGTGTTTTTTTTAAGCAAAAAGCCTGGGAGTGACTAATATTTCAGGAATGAATGGTAGAGCATAAACATTTAGGGGTTAGGCATAGGGAGTGATGTACAAAAGTTCTAGGTCTAGCTGTCTGTGAGAGGGTGGGAAGACAGTAGATCTGAGAAAAGGACGGAGTTTTCAGGATGAGCTCTCAGAATCAGGAGATTTAAATTCTACTTTGGGCTCTTCCATTAGATTTCTTAACACGTTGACTCTTGGCTGTGAAACACAAAACAGAGCTGAGGCATCGGCATTTAAATCCCTGAATCTGAATCCCAGTTCTGTACCTTGTTAACCCCATGACGCTTGAAAAATCGGTTCCTCTCTCAGTACCTCGATTTCTTCATCTGTAAAACAGCATCACGTCTCTCTCGAGGGTGGTGTAGAGAATTCAGTTAGTGAATACGTTTAAAGACCTTACCCCAGTGCTTGCCGCTTGCTTAATAAACAGCACCTGTTTTCCTTTTCTGGCACTTAAACAACACTCGAAGTGACCTTGAAAGACTAGACTACTAAATCTGAAACCAACAAAGAGGGATTTTTAAAAAGTTAGTGTGAGACTGAATTTAATCCAGAACAAATCAATGGCACAGGGTTGAGATGGTTCTTGGGATCTAGGTCCGGTTTTGTGGAATGAGAAGCCTAAGTCAAAGTGACATTTTCAAAGTTTGTACCATCTGTTTGGTCTAATAGGGTGTCCAGTCATTTATGTAGTCAGAACACACCACTAGCTTTGACTTTAATTCAGAATGTCTCATTTTAAGAGAGATGTTGACAGCCTAGCATCCAAAGAAGACTGCATGAGGTCACAGAAGTTCTGAAAATGTTACATGGGACAGTTGATGGAGAATTTTTTTAACCATGGAGAACAGATGGTTAAAAAACCATCTGTGGAGGACACCACTTTCCCTCCCTCCTTTTCTCTCTTTCTCTGCAACACATCAATCTTTGCCTTTACCTTCTTAACACTTCCATTGCTATCTCCTTGGTCCAAGCTCCCCTATCCTCTTGGGCTATTTTAATAGCCCATGTTCTGTTTGACCTGTCTCCACTCCTGCTCCCTTCAAAATGTTCTCAATGTAGCAGTGAAAGTAGTCCTCTTAAACTTAAGTCGTATCATGACACTCCTTACTCAGACTCTTCCAAAGGTGACCTCTCTCACTCGGAGAGGGAAAGCCAATGTCCAAATCATGACCAGCAGGGCACTGCATGCTCTGCCATCACCGTTGTCTCTTTGACCATCTATCCTAGTACTCCTTCCCTCCACTTCAACCACATTAGCCACCTCAACGCATCGAGGATCTGATCACCTATGTATTTGTTGTTCCAGCTGCTTTGAATGCTCTTCCTCCAAGTAGCTTCCTGGCTCACTTCCTTCAGGTATTAACACAGTGGCATCATCTCAGTTTGACCCTCTCCAGTCATTTACCTCCCACGCCTCCAGCAATTCCTGTCCTCTTTTCTTGGTTTATTTTGTTCTCTTTAATCATTTTTGACACTAACATAGTCTGTGTTTTAATTGGGCTTCCTCCTTAGAATACAAGTGTCAAGTGGGTAACAATCTTTGTTGTTCATGGATACATTCTCATCACCAAGAACCTGGCATAGAGTATGTATTCAACAAATATTTAATGAGTAAACGACTGATTGGAAGGATGGACGGATAAGCCAGGCTTCTTAGGGCGGTGGCAAGCTCCCTGTCACTGGGCATAAATCATTCAGGGATGCTGAGCATAAAACTATTGCATAAGGTAGGTTATTTCCAACTCCATGATTATATGAATGTTACAACTTGAGTGACTTGGAGACTCGGATGTGACTATGTGGTGGTGACAATCATAGAGGATCAAGCAGCATGACATAATGCTTACACCTTGAAGTAATCAAAAAACCAGAGGTGGCACAACTCTGTTTTATGGATGAACCACGTGTGCCTCAGAGGTTGCCCGTAATCTGTTCTGTGTCCCCTGGTTCCCAAGTGGTGGCAGAGAGAACTCATGGAAATAGCTCTCTCTAATAAACTGTAACTTAGCCCTGGCTTGAAGTCTGGGTCTGTGCAAAATCTTGTGGGCAATATTTAGTATTTTTTAAACCTCTGACCCCATAGTTGAAATTTAATTCAAAGAAGACTCACTGTATACTGTCCTGAGGAAGTGTTTCTTGCGTTAGGCACATGTGCTTTTTTACCTATGTGAACTATTTTTAAAGTAATCTTTTATCACAGTGTTTCCTAAGAAAGAGAAAACATGGGTCTAAAAAGAGTGTCATACCTTATTTAAGTTATTTTATATACGGAAACAGGTATAGACAGAGGATTTGAAAAGCATCCTGCCTTATTGCCCTTAGCTAAGAACTGAGAACAAGGTCTCACACCATTCCTTTCACCGAGGCTTATAGATTTGATCACAGGAAGGTGAGGTAATGAGGCCTAAGATGGTGACGATTCGGCAGCTGAACCACAGAGCCTTGAAAACTCCCGAATTAGAGGCCGAAGTGTTCACTTTCTTCTGTGGTGGCAGGGGAGCGACCTGAGGTGTGGCTCATAAAACCCTCGTCCCTTGGGACCTTGCGAGGAGCACACGGTAGTGCCGACTTTGGGTTGCTGCACCCTGGAAGGGGCAGGAGGAACGGGTCAATCCTCCTGGGGTGGTTCCACCCCTTAGGTACAAAATCTGTTTTGCTGATGCTTTGAAATAGAAAGAAAACCACGTCTTCATCTCTTGAGCAAAATCCAACATGTTCCACATCTGGGATGGTCACCTCCTGGGTATTGCTCCCTAGGTCTCCCTGGGATTCAACCCTGGCCTCTACTCCAGCCCTCACTTCTGGCTGGCAACTGGTCATGCTGGACTTGTACCCCGATGATAATTTAAAAACCATTTCTCAACCTGCACCATCCATGCTGAGAGACTGAGTGACTACATCTTGCCCTCCTCCCTGTCCTTTTACTTTTTGTTTTTTCAACCCACATGGAAAATTCTCTCTCTTAAAAAGGGAAAAATCATGGGCTTCTGACATCACTATGGAGAGCAAGTGGATCAAAGTGTAGGGATTGTGATGCATTTGCTTACAGAAGGTTGGGAGGAATGAGGGCTGTGTATGTGAATCACTCAACACAAGGTGAAAATATTGGTGGAAAAATCCAGCCACCTGATGACTCTGAAATTTATTTAAATATAGTATCCATGACCCATGTTTCCAGGGAATTTAAAACAGTGGTTTCCATTGACCACACAATCCAAATTCCAAAGAATCACATACTTAAGTGTTCTTTTATGGACTTGACACCAGAGGAGGAGGAGAGAGGAGGGACCAAAATAGTTCAGAGTGATATGTAAATAGCTTAGGCATGTGGGGGGGGGTGCGCGCGCGTGTGCGTGCGTGCGTGCGTGTGTGTGTGTGTGTGTGTGTGTGTGTGTGTGTTTGCAGAAGCTTGTTGGCCTCAAGGGGAATACAAAATATTTGGGGCCTGCCAAGGTATATGGTTTCTTTTACATTACTCTATCATATTGGGAAATCTCTCAGCCTCCCCTAGCATCCAAGACACAAAGAGCTTAAGACACAAGTTTGCCAACAAAAACTACCGTTTCCAGTCTCACTCCTGTGGGGCCCGGCTCAACACCACTTGTCAAAGTAGCTTCCCGCACCCATTGCTCACCGAACGCCCTCTGTCTCTGTAACGTGCTTGGCTCACAGTTTTAGAAGCTGACATTTTCTAACTAGGGGGGTTCTGTTGAGGCTGGAGGGGGAAAGGGCAACACAATAAGGGTGGGTATCGTAAAGGCTTCACAAAGCCTGGGGTTCTTCAGCTATTTTGTGCAACTTTGGAGTTTTACAGAAACCTCTCTTGGCCTTCCTCCCATTTTATCTTTGTTTTGTTGGATGTGGTTGATCTGTTATGACACATGTTCCCAATTTCCTCTTCTCCCCCTTCTTTGATGAACATCCTAATACGTTTACCTTTTGCATTTACCCCTTGTGTGCCATATTGGATTTATGAGATTTTTTGGTCTTCTGGGTTCAACTTCTTAGAACCCAATTCTTTTTTCAGTCAGACTTTATGCTGCCTTTTATGTCTGGATTTTTAAGAGCAAATGAGCTGGGGAAGGTATAGTATAGTTGATCTCTCTGGGGAAAAAAGTCGTATTATCCTGATCTGCAAATCTTCATCCTACACCTTTCCTCTGTTCTGTCCAAATTTGTCTAGAAAAGTTGATCCTTGATATCTTTAACCTTGGCTTTACTATGATGTAAATTAATTATATATAAAGTTTTGTTCATTCATTCAGCTCTTATTATGAGTTTAATTATTGTTTTCTCCTCCAGATGGCCCTTCTGCCTTGAACAATTTTATCTCTAAAGCCTGATGCATTTAATAAATATAAATAATTTTCCCCCTGGAGATAGCCCATATCGCTACAGTGAATCAATATGAATCTGGTCTAGAGTACTCACATGCAACATTTTAGTTAGTCTTGGTGACCTGAATATGAATGAATGCCTTACTTCGTTAAGGCTTAAAACAGTGAAAGTCATTGGGAACTCCAATATAACGGTTATCCTCAATAATAGTTGTCCAATATGTCCAAGGGTAACAACTTCCAGCATTTGGTTTTATCTCAAGAAAGTTATAAGCATCTAAATCCAAAGTATGTTCAATGAACACCTGTATCATTTTCAAGTCCCAGTTTCTCCACCTTGTTCTTTTTGATGGGTTCCCTAACTGCACATTGCACTGTTTACCGGACAGCTCCAACTCGGATTCCCATGGGAATTTCTAATGTGGCATGTCTGAAACTGAGCTCATCCTCCTTCCCCTCTATTCCTTATCCCAGTGGAAGGTAGTACCATCCACGAACCCCTTAACCAGAAACCAGGACGTTATTCTTGACACACCGTTATCCCTTACCCCTTAAGCCCTACCCTTCTCAGAATCCCAGTAAGACTGCCTCTTCAGACTTCCTTGCATCGGGCACCTCCACTCCATCTTGTGGATGTTAGGTCTTTCTTACCATTCGTTCAATTACAATAACCTCCTAATTGGTCTCCGTGCTTTAAATTATACCCCTTCTAGTTGGTATTTTTAAAGCACCATTCTAGAGTTTAAACCATCCACTAAGAAGTTCCTCATTGTCCTCAAGAGAATTTCAAGTGATTTTTTAAAATTAGATACAGGCCCATTTATCTCTTTGATCCCACTGCCTCCCATAAGCACTCTCTGCTATAAACATACTCAACCTCTGCTAAGTCTCTGTATGAGTCATGCTTTCTCACTCACTGCCTCTCTACCTGCTGCCATTTCTGCCTTGGGACCTTCTCCAAGGGCACCGATCCTGTTACCCCCTTGACACCTCAGTCCTGAATTCCTTCATTAAATGGTTATGGAGTTCCTCCTCCATGGTAAGCACAATGCTAGGCACTTGGGATAAAGAATCAGACACCATTCTTTTGCTCCGAGAGTCACAGTGTACAAGAGCAATGAGAGAAGAATATAAATCAATGTAATGGATGGTAAAAAAAAAAAAAGTTGGAAAGAAGAGAATGGCATAAAGGAAACAGTTAAGGCTGATTTAAAAAAAAGAATCGGCTTTCCAATAAACAAAGCCAAGAGGCAGAGTGACAAAAACTGGGTGTTGAAGGTTTTACAACTTTGAATACAGGTTGCTCAAGACAGTGCATCCTTACTGTAGTAACAGTTTGGAACGTTGCTCCATGATCACAGTTTAAGCATTTCTAGCTCTTGTTAGGTTTTTTTTTTTTTTTAGACAGTTACAAAAATAGGGACTCTTTTGTTTAGACCAAAATTTGAAGTTTCTCTCTCTCTTATCCCGCAACAAATGCTTTAATTTCTTCCACAAAGTTCTCTCCATGTGGTCTTTCGGTCTCTGCTTGGATCTACCCTATTGTGAGAATCCCACTCCCACGCTGAAGAGACAAAGTGCTTAGAACTGGAGGGTATATTCAAACCCTGCTTCAATAATGCATTGATCGTAAGAATGCGATTTCCCTCTTTATTTGTCCTTCATCGCCGTATGAGAATGAACACCTGGGTTACGGGGCTACTTATTGAAAATTGAGAGAGAAAATCTGCAGATATTCTCAGCACTGCAACTAACACATAGTAGGTGCACAGTCAACGGTAGTCCCCTTGCACTGTGTGTGTGATGCTCTCTCCTTTATAAAATACTGCCTAAGACTGCACTCTTGCATGGCATTTCTGCTTTTTTTATGTGGCTAGTAGCTATAAAGTTTGCCATCTTGCTTATTAAATCTAACCAACACCCCCCTAGAGATGCATAATCAAGTGATTTTGGCCTGTGAAATAAAATACAGCAAATGTTATTGCTGTGATTATTCAGCTGCCAGGATGTTTTATAGCAGTACTCAGATGATGAGTTACATAGGAAACTCTGGGGTAAATAAAATGAGTTTTTGCAAACTTGTAAATGGTTCATTTAACCTTATTCTTCAGGGAGAGAGAAGAAAGGCTTCCCTACCTCTCTCTTTAAAGAATGAATATTAAAATACTCTGCCAGATTCGCATTCAACAACTCAGGAATTTTTTTAATGTGTTTTTGTTTTTATACTTTACTTATTTTATTTAAAAAAATCTTAGCCTCTGGATACAGTCACAGGGATCAGAGTAAATAAAAATACTGAAGTATGTTCATTGTCTTTTACAAAGCTTATCCTTACTAGAATGTTAATTTTGTAAAGGCAAGAACTGTATGTATATTCTTCAGTGTACTAACGCCAGCAAAATGAACAGCACTTGGCCCAGAGTAGTTAAATAAAATAATTCTTTTTGAATAGGATGACATACTTATGCCAAGTAAGTACTCTAGCAAAGCAATCTTCATTCTAAGAATGTTTACATGGGATGGGGGATTGCAATGAGAGGAACAGACAAGTGTTCAGACACACATGTATGGGGGCTTCATCACAGCATCTCGTAGAAAAAGACAAAAACAAAGCAAAACAAAAAGTTTAAAAGCAAAGTAAAAATTGGATGTCCAAAATAGAAGCTCACAGTTAACTTATAAAATAGTTTTCAGCCTTTTAATAGATGATACAGACAGACTTGCTGACATGAAAGAATGCTAAAAATACAGTTTTGATTGAGGAAAGGTATTTATATAATTACATACCACATTTTTTCATCTTAAGTTGGAAGGAGGCGGATAATTTTATTTCCTTTCCTTTGATTATTCTATGTATAAAGTTTGTATATATATATATTTTTTTAATCTTTTTACGTGATATTGATTAGAGAAGCCTTTTCCATCAGGAGAAGAATTTCCTGTCTTTTTAAATTTGTTATACATGTAGTTTTTGCAGTTGGCACTGTCCCACACCAATTTCCTCTAAAACGCTTTATTGACGTACACCTTGTTAGATTACCCGACTGGGGCGAGGTCCTCTCAAAAACTTCTGAACGTTTAGCTCTTAGCAATCAGTTGTATTGGGTGTATTTAATATATATTCTTCTCTTTGGAAAACTCAGTTTGAGCACATGTTGGGAAATGGCCTTAGATTTCTCTGTCTGAAAAAAATTACCTCCTTTTTGCTGTCTCCACACCCCAAACGAACCTCATTCTTTAGAATGATGTTGGCATAAGATCCACATTGCTTCTTGAAAAGAAGAGGAAATGAGCTATTTTTTGGTTTAAAAAAAAGTATTGTATTATAAAAAGTATCTTAAATGTGTGTTGATTACCAGAAGATCAAGGAAAAATAAATTTAGGCAGTATAAAGGCACATAAAATGTGCCCTTTAGTTTTGTTTGTTTGTTTTTTTGTACTTTTTTATGGAAATAGGGTTGATACAATATTAAATCAGTTTCAGGTGTACATCATAGTGATTTGATATTTTTATAGATTAAATGCACTATAAAGTTATTATAAAATATTGGCTATATTATCTGTGCTGTACATTTCTTCCTGGTATCTTATTTATTTTATACCTAGTAGTTTGTATCTCTTAATCTCTTGCATTGTTAATGATACTTGTAAAAAAGTCAGTTCATCACTGAATGTGGGGATTGTGGGGCGGGCATATAGGGACAAATACCTCATCATTCCTGTTTTTGATATACTCTTATACTCTGCACTTCCCTGGAAACCACCATTATACTGCTATGTTTCTATGAGTTTGCCTGTTTTAGGTACCTCATCTCAGTGAAGTCATGTAACATTGCCTTCCGTGACTGGCTGATTTCATTTAGCGTAATGTGTCTAAGTTCGTCCATAATGTTGCATACAGCAGGCTTTTTCCTAGCACTGAATAATATTGCATTGTATATATAAGCCACATTTTCTTTATCCATCCATCAGTGGACATGTGTTGGCTGTTTTGAATAATGCTGCAATGACTATGAGAGTGTAGATATCTCTTTGAGAGCCTGATTTTAATTCCTCTGGATATATACCTGCAAGTAGGATTGCTGGATCATATGGTAATTACATTTTTAATATTTTGAGGAATTACAATACTGTTTTTCACAGAAGCTGCACCATTTAATGCTTTTGCCAACAGTCTACAAGGATTCCAGTTTCTCCGTATCTTTGCCAGCACTTGTTATCTTCTGTTTTCATTTCTGTTTTTGTTTGGATAATAGCTGTCTTAACACAAGTGAAGTGATAGCTCATGGTGGCTTTACTTTGCTCTTCATGAGGATAGTAATATTGAGCATCTTTTCATATACTTGTTGGCCATTTGTCTTTTTTTTTTTTAGAGAAATGTTTATTCAAGTTCTTTGCTCATTTTTAAAATTGCTTCCTTTTCTATTGAGTGGTTGGAGTTTGTTATATATTTTGGATATTAACCCCTTATCAGATACATAATTTGCAAATATTTTCTCCCATGTCATGGATTTCTTTTTTACTCTGTCGTTTGTCTCCTTACTGTGAGGAAGCTTTTTACTTTGACATAGTCTCACTTGTCTATTTTTGCTTTTGTTGCTTGCGCTTTTGGTATCATCTCCAAGAAATCATGACCTAGACCAATGTCATGAAGTTTTCCCTGCATGTTTTCTTAGGTAATCATGCTTTTAGTTGATAAATGTTGACTGAGTCATGGGATCCCGGCTCTGTCCTTGGTGGGCCGTTAGTAGAAGGCGTGACCATTAAACCCTGTGGGCCTCTATTTGTGCACCAAAGAAATGGGAATTGCTGTCTGACACACACTTCTCAAGGGTTGTCGCAGGCTGTAAAACTGCTCTGTAAGCTGTGAAATGTTAGCACAGCAGTGAGGCAGTACACTGATACAAAACTAAATTGTTAGCTTTGTTAAAAGAAACACAGCTTGGCTGAAGGGTGCTGTTAATTGCTGCTAATGAGGATTGCATTTGTGACAGTTTTCTGATAGCAAACTAAATCAGTCACCAACTTCAAGAAGCCCCCCTGCCCCGAGTCTCATCCAATCACACCACTCAATTTTCATTGCCACCTTTGTCACTACTTGATGTTTCTTGTTTATTCTTTTGCTGTGTCCATTTCCCCACAGTATAATGTGGCTGCCACTTGAGTGGTGACTCTGTTGATCACATTCAGTGATCTATCCTCAGTGCCTGAAATAGTCACGGTCATAGACTAGGCACCTCATGTGTAATTACGGAATAAATAAACAGATACACGAATAAATGGACTTAAATTTTCTGGGCACTAAGAATATTCAAAGGAAAAGATTCTCATTTCTGTTTTCCAGATAAGACTCAAAGAGGTTGAGTTATTTGCCCAAGGAGTTAGAAAAAGACTCACCTCCAAATCCCACGTCTTCTTTTTTGGCGCATCGTAAGTAGTGCTCCTCTTAGGTGGTGTGTTAGTCTGGCTGGGCTGCCATAACAAAGTGCCCCAGGCTAAGTGGCTTCAAAAATAGACATTTATTTTCTCAGAGTGCTAGAGGTCAGAAGTCCAAGATCAAGGTGTTGACAGGTCAATTTTTCTTCTGAGAAGCCTCTCTGATTTGTATATGGTTATCCTCTCCCTGTGTCTTCACGTGGTCTTCTCTCTGTAACAGAGTCCAAATTTCCCCTTCTTCTGAGGAAAACTATAGGAATAGTGCCCACCCTAATGACTTTTTTTTAACCTAATTACCTCTTTAAAAACCTTATATCCAAATGCTGTCACATCCTGAGACACTGGAAATTACGGCTTTAATATATGAATTGAGGGTAGAGGGGACATGATTCAGTCCATAATAAGTGATGATTTCAAATACCTCAGTCTAGTCCTCATCTGTCACTGACACACCTTACATGTTAATGTCTAATCAGTTCTGAAAGCTTTTCTGTCGGCAGTATCACTCCTGATCCTCATACTACATCTGAGTCTAAAGTGTCCTGGGAAGATCTCCTCTTGAAAACGAAGACAGCTCTTCTCTTCTTTAAAACAAACAAACAAAATCTTACTGATCACCTACTTTGTGCCAGTCCCTGTCTTAGTTAAAGGTCCAGGAGAATAAATAAGGAGAGCCCTTATGCTCAAGGAGTATCCAGTCCAGTAGAGGAAGCAGACAAGTCCACAAATGAGGGCAATGCAGGGTATTCTGTGCTGTAACAGAAAGCAACATGGTACCTGCTGGAGCACAGAAGGGCAGCTAACTTGGATGGATGGTGAGAAAAGCATCCCCAAAGGGACTCAGTCCTAAAGAGACTTGAAAGGCAAGTAGCCGGTAGACAGGCGAGGGTCGGGAGGTATACGTATCGGCCTCTAGAACCTTGGAATTTGACTTTATTTGGAATAAGTGTTTTTTTAAGATATAATTTTGCAGATATAATCTCAAGAGGAGATTATTCTAGATTGGGGTGGGTCATAAATCCAAGGACAAGTGGAAAGACAGAAAAGGAGAAGATAGTAACAGCAGAAGGGGAGAGGCCATGTGAAGCCAATGCAGATAAATTGGAGTGTATGTCTACCAGCCAAGGAATCCCAGGAATTGCTTGGAGTCACCAGAAGCTACCAGAAAGGCATGGAAAGGATCTTCCCTTAGAACCTCTAGAAAGAACAAGCCCTGCCAGCACCTTGATCTCAGACCTCTGGAATTCTAAACTCTGAGAGAGTAAGTCTCTGTTGTTTTAAGGGACACAGTTTTGTTACTTTGGTACTTTGTCACAGCAGCCCTAAGAAACTAATGCAGTAAGTATTCCAGATGGGAACTAGCACTGAGAAGCTTTAGCGGCAAGCATCTCGGCATGAATTGCAGGTAGTCCAGGCCGACCGAGCACAGCGTGCATCAGTGGTGGTAAGTCAGGGCCGGGTCTCGACGGGAAAACCACTTGGAATAAGTCACTTTGATATTTTGAGATCTGAATTTCCTTTTCAATTAAATGAGATAGTTGGACTCAATGCCCTTTAAGAAGTTCTTCAATTAAAATAATAGCACTCCTACAAAGTCAAATACATTTGGTGGTATTTCTTTTTGTTTGTTTGTTTTTGCCCCGAGGAAAAAAAATTACCAAAAAGTCCAAAATAAGTTAAATTTTAAATTCTTACTATGAAAATAAAACAAGATTTGAGGCCTCTTGTCTTTCCTTCTTTGTCCTTCTATCTAATTCTACTTCTGCCTAGTCTTTATTAAACCAGCACTGGAATATAACAAGATGAAGTGGGGAGGCTACATGTGAACAGGCCCTGATGGGACCAGACGTTCATTTTCCAATGGCTCTTGGGAGCCATCTCAGATCTCTCTCCATTCATAGACCATTGCTGGATTCCCGGGCCATGGGGAGGCAGAAAGTGCCATCATGGGCTTGAAGGAGCTCAGAGTCTAGTGGAGCAGACAAAGACCATTGTAACAAAAAGGCATAAATGTGGCACTGTGGAACAACAGAGAAAGGGTGAGAGAAATCCAAGAAAGCTTCCCAGTGGAGGTGACCTCCAAAAAGAGAAACCATGTGAACAAAGGCACAGAAGTTTGAAGAAGCATGGTGAGTTACAGCCACATTCCAGACAAGCAGACACAGTCACAGGAGGAGAGTGGTGAGACAGAGAAAGGGGATGGATTTATGACTTTGCTGGCCATTTGAGACTTTCTGACAACTTCCACTATCTGATCTGGTTCTTGGACTTCTGTGAGACATCTTCTAAATATATTGCCCTCATTTGTCTTGCCCATCCTCCCGACTTTGTTCATTTAGAACTTAACTCTACAGCCACAGACTCTCCTCACTCAATTCCCAGTTCAGTCCTCCTACACCATTAATGAGAACACTCTTTGCTCCCAGGGACAGAAGACCAGCTTGAGTTAGTTTATACAAAAGGAGAGAGTTTTGTTTTGTTTTTGTCTGATCTAACTGAGCACAGGAGTTGAACTGGAACTAGAATGGCTTCTCCATGAAGCCACTAGCAGCTTTCAGGATCATATATTCCCAAGAAAAGAAAGAGTTTTTTTCCCCCTGTTTTCAAGAACGCTCGTTGGCTCAGTGTCAGCTAGTCATTATGTTGAGTGGTGTTTCCTCAGAAGTACGTGTTGTCGCGGGGAGGGAAGGTGGCAGCTTGGGGGAAGGAGGAATGGCTGGATGGTTGCTCAAAGAAAGGAGGGGAGGACAGTGTAGACATGGACTCTGGGACAACTGTTGTGAGCTAGTACATCATCCTAATGTGTGTCATTGCACCATCCCTTCTGACCCTCATCCACAGCCATCTTCTCTTTCCCTTCTTCTGATAGTGTAGCCTGCATCTCACAGACTGCAAACCCTGGATATGACCATGAACGTGAACCTTGAGATCAGGCTTCAACATAGTTACTCATCTGGGAAGCTGGGAGGATAATGGCTTTGGGGGACACAAAACAATGTCGGAAGCCTATGCACCTCTTGATACCTTGGGTTCACACTCAGCACTATTGCTGAGCCCCAGAAACCTTCCTGAAACACAGTTCTAATGAGCATGAAAGGCTGACTTTGTGACCCACAGTGAGCTAAGAGAAGACACCCTGCACTGTGGGTGAAGAAGTAGCAGCTGGCGTTACTTGGAAACAGGCAAGGACAAGGAAAGAGAAGAAGAAACCACCACGAAAGTAGAGCCCGTTGATGGAAGACATTAAGGTGAGGTCCTGAGAGCACTAGGGGCCAGAAAACCCCTAGTGTCCCTTCAAGGTGGAACACTCAGTGATGCTAGGTTCGCGGCTTCAAGAAGGAGCACCTGGGAAATCTTCCACTGGTGTTTAGGCTCTTTGGTGGCTCTGATGGTACCCCCCACACACACCCCTACACAGCAAGTATGAAAGTCAGGGGTGCCTTCTCTGGAGGGCAACACAAGGTCTTCCTGGCCCGTGCTTGAGTTCAGACCAGGTTTTTGGAGTCAGGTGGGCGTGTGCAGATATTTTTAAGCTCTAAGACTGAGCATCACTGAAAAAGCCAAACAGCTGAGCCTTTCTTCCAGTTTTCTGAAGACACACGTCAGTGCCCAGGTTTGAGTGAGGAGTATGTTCCCTTGGCCCTCAGCCCGGAGCCCTCCATAGCTCTGCCAGAGGTGGGGGTGCGTGGGAGGACACAGCTCATTGTGGCAAACCTCAGCTCCCCGGCCTGTCTGGCTCTGGCAACCACCAAAGGTTAAAATAATTTTAATAAAGTCTTAATGAACAGCTCAAAGCCTCGGAATTATTCCTAGGTCAGTGGAGTTTCAGGCAAAATTCTGGGATCAGTCCATTTTGTTAGAGCCGTTTACCATCATGGTTCATGTCAACCACTCACCCATGAAACATTTGGAGGGCATTAAAATTAAGATTTATAGTAAGTATGAGAGTGTTCACCCTGTGCCAAGAACTGTGCTAAGCACTTTGCAGACGTGATCTCATTTAGTCCTCAGAACGATGCTCACGAGAGTGTCCCTGATACTATCCCTGTTTTACAGGTAAGCACACTGAGGCTTAGCGAAGCTAAGGAACTTTCCCACAGGGACCTAGAGAGTAAATGGCAGTGACTGGATTCAAATCCAAGTCCATCCAACTGCAAGCCTTTGTGTTTTTTGTTTGTTTGTTTGTTTGGGTTTTGTTCTGTAATATGTAATCCTTACCCATGGGTCAGGCCCCATGTTAATTATGGAGACACAGAGATAAATAAAATCTTATGTCTATCCTCACAGTGCTCACAGTCGAATAAAATAGATAAATAAGTAAACCATTATACTACAGTAGCATGTAAAAGATCCCCTCAGGCAAACCTGGAGAAGCTGGAACAATACTGAGGAAAGGCAATTAAACCCCATCTAGGGATCAGAGAAGGCTTCCTGGTGGGGGTGATTCTAAGTCAGGCTTTGAAGGATGAGTAAGACTTGGTCGTTTGGCCAAAGCAAGAATGGAGTGATCAAGGCATAAAAGATCAAGAATTTGACATATTTAGGGAGCGTCCAAGTAGCTTGAATTTACATTAAGCAGCAGGAAGCCAGGGAAGGAGTTTATCTGGGGAGAACTCAGAGCTGCATATGCAGAAGCTCACCCTGGCAGCACCTCCGGCCACCAGCTGGCAGCAGCAAGCTCAGAGCTGGGATTCCCGTTAAAAGCCGGGCAGCCACGCGTCCCCGGTCTCTTTTGGCATCCATGGGCATGCTGCCTGTGTGGAAACTGATGCACATGGCCAGTGCCTGGTTCGCAGCCCACCTGGTTTCCATCTGCTCATTTGCACCTTAGAGGGTCCGACTAGTCTCCTGTAGGTCCCTGCAAAGTTATTCAGGCACGGAAATTGAAAAAAAAAATCCTAAAGTTTGGGGGTTTTTTGTGTGGTTGCAGCTGATTAAAACCACATTTGACAGAGTGTAAGGAGGAAAATACCCCGGTATGTGAAGGCAGCGTGTCAGAAGGAGGTGAACGATTAGGTGCCTTCATCTGTACTCTGATATCCTCTGCTGATCTAGAAACTGGCCCGATGGAATTCTTCCTGATGCTGGGAATATAAGGAAAGATCCTCATGAGTCATGGGAAGCCTCCCCCCAAAGCCCCTCCCACCTCTGATGGGAAAGCTAAGCTGCTTGTGTCTTCCCGTGAGCCCATGTCTTTCTTCTCCCACAGCTCCTATGAGTGTGGCAAAGTTTCACATCCTGCTTTGCCTCCAAGTAGGAGAAGAAATAGAGTAAATCACCCTGTGGAAGAAAAGGAGCTGGTGTGATTGATTTACGAGGAAAGAAAGGTTAAAGGCACTACGTAGTGCGTAGCTGGACAAAGACTTAAGGAAAACCTAAGGAAGGCTTGCAGGTTTAGAGAGCAGCTCTTGGGAGATATCAGGGGAAGGTAGTATAGATGATTGGAGGCAGGATTCAAAGAAAGGAGGGAGAGGGAGAGAGACATGACCAGGTACTGCCTTCCTGCAAACGAGAGCTCAGATGTTCACTAATTCACTTAGTTTTCACAGTCATGTTGTGAGATGAGCATTATTAACCTCCATGGCAGAGGAGAAACTGACACTTAGAGGGGTTAAATTATCAGTTCTGCAAATCAGGCAACTATTTTAAAAACCGGTGCGGGTGAGTTTTTGAACTCAGGTTTGTTAGACTTCCAACCTCTTGTTCTTAAACTTACCACATGAGCTAGGGAATCTGTATTTTTGAGATTGGTTGGTCAGATATAGACCTGATCATTTGATCTAGTCTGATTTTAGTACTTGAATACAATTCTACATGTGGAGCCAGACGTTTAATTCTCACTATAGAATTCAACCAAATAAAAACTAAAAACGTCATTAAGGAGTCAAGACGAGGGAAATCAAATCACCCTTTGCAAAGACTCTAACCCAAAACAGTGAGAAACAGCCTAGAAAGGATCGTCTGGTTTTTGGGAAGAGTGATTCAGGGGTTAAAGAAGGTCATGCTGGACTGAGTTTAAATTATTTATGCTCCCATGGTCAGGCTGGATGAGCTTGGTCATGTTGTATATTTTTTCCTCCCTCTCAGCTTGATGATTTCATCTGTAGAATGGAGATGGCCTTTCCTAACTCACAAGTTGGTCACTAGAATTAAATGGGACATTTTTGTGAAAAAAAAGAAAGAAAAGAAATAACTAATACAGGGCCTGGCACACAGCAGGTACTAAGTAAATGCCTAGTGGCTTTAAATTATCGTTGACAGGATGAAATGATGATAATATTGTTGTTATGACTGCTATCACTATTTGCACGGCTACTGTGATGGTTGCTGCTTCGAAAGTCTTCTGCCTCTATAAAGAGAGGTTCCCTTGATTGCTTCTGATGGAAATTGAGCGAACGTCTGGCTCTTGCTTTGATCTGCCCCTCCCCCACACCCCTCTTGGCTTTTTTCCACGGAAACAGAAGGAAACCGTCGGAAAGAAATACACACAGACGCACACAAATGCTTGACAGCCAAAATGGTGGAATGCATCTGCCAAGAAGCTACAACTTAATGCCAGGGGCAAACATGTGACTTTATTCCTCTCCCGCCTCCCCCCCGCTAGGATGGACCTTGCTGTCACAGCAAAAATTGATCTTCCGTTTGTGGGAAATCCTACACAGTTCCCTCTTGTCTGAGCTGGGGAAAATTCAAGTCCAAATCCTTGCTCACAGATTCTGGCAAGTGGCTCAACGCTTTATGTCTGTTGAATATTTTCCCCCCACAAATATTTATTGAGCACCTATTACGTTCCAAGCATGGGGCTACTCATGAGGAATATAACACTGAGCAAAAGCATGCTTGACCTCTGCCTTTCTGAAGCTTTTAGTCCAAGGTAGGGGAGGAGGGGAAGGTAAGTATGTATCAGATGCTTATAAAAATGTGATTGGAGCTAAGATGAGAAAGGTATGATTTGAATAGGTGAAGAGAGAGGGGAAAATGTCTTCGTCACAGTAAAATTATCTAGCATCCTTCCCAGTTATAAGAAATGCTATAAATCTTAGACAATAGGAGACTGACAAGCTGAAGAGAAGTGTTCTGAGTTAGAAACGGCTTGGGGTTTTGATGTCTGACCTGAGGTCCTATCCCAACATTGCCGCCACTTATGGTTTTAACTCAGTCTCTCTGAACTGCAGGTGTCTGATCTGTTAAATGGCAAAAATCCTTGTAAGACCTAAAATAAATAATGCGTGGAAGTCTGCACTCTTGTCTTCAAGCTCTCCATACCTCCGTTCCCTGGTTAACTCCTATGCACCTGTAAGGTTTAATTTTTAACCTCTTTTCCTCAGGAAAGTCTTCTTTGACTCTCCCAGACTAGGCTGTGCGCCATAATGGCACCCTGAGCTTGCTCTTTCTGCACTTACTCCACTGAGCATAAAGTATGTTTTCATGTGTATAACTGTACGGTGTCTCCCTCCCTCCCTCAGCCTTTTGAGGGCAGGGATGATATACCCCGTCCCAGCTTTAGGCACATGAATGGGCCTCAATAAATGTGTTTGGAATGAAATTGAATAGTTGAATGTGCTGGGAGCCCCTGCCTGGCCCAGAACAGACTTTCAGTAAATGGAGCTTGTGAGGGTTACATTATTTGATGTTAGTGGTACAGAATAATTTTGCACAATGAAAATCACCGTCAGTAATAATAAAAGTTAGCCATGACTTAGGTTTTTGAGGATAGTTCCCCAATTGTCTTGCAGTTCAAGCGTTTCTGCTTTCATCGCCTTCTTGGAGACAAACAGTGCCTGAACTTCCTCCATTTTCACTGTGTTATCCCGTCCATCCTCACTTCCCAACCTCACTCCTCTTAGGTCTAGACGCTGAGGTGCCTGAATGCAGAATCACCCTGTTGGCTCTCATATCTGAAGTTCCTCATTCAGTAAACTTGTGAGATGAGTCTGAAAGAACACAAGTCACCATGGATTACAAATTCTTATAAGCTTGCCCAGGCCCAGCCCTTACAGCTTTCAAAATACTCATACTCACTTTTCCACTCAGTCTTTGCATTTATACCCATTTTGTTGGTAAAAGAACTGACTCATTGATGAATGTGGAGTCCCCGTATCTAAGTCCAACTGTAAATGATTTAGACTGGGAATTTCAAACTAAACGCCATTTAGGGAGCTTAGTGGAATACCGTGTCCTGGGGATGAGGGGATGAGACAGAGGACCCACATTGGAAAAGGAGCAGTTTCTGTCAGTCACTGGCAGGCAACATTGCCAGATAGTCCATTTAAAAACAACAACAATAATAATGAGGCATTTGGATTTTTATATACCCTCACCACTTTTTAATGTTGGCATTTGATTCAAATTCTTTTAAAACACATTGCCATCCAAACAAAACACAGCCACAGGTCGAAATCAGCCGATGGACTACCAATTTACAAGTTATGATTTAAACTTTAGAATCTTCCAGAATAGTTTTCACTGCCCTTCCCAGAAGGTAGAGTCTCAGAGCCGGACCGTCCAACCAGGTGCCTCCTAGGTTAGTCCACTGACTAGCAAAACGGTGGGCACCTTAATGTCCTGACTTGGAAAAATTAGAAACACGTGCTCCACCCCTGATTTTCTTAAGGTGTGCTAGTCTGTGAAGTCGAAAGCCTGGAAACAAGTGTTTCAGTACAACCCCCACTTTTTATGGAAGAGAAGACAGAGCTCCATGGACATTAACTGTATGAGTCCAAATATCAAGTTTAAGAGTGCTCCCCCATCGTGTAAGGCAAAGCCTTACTTTGCAAAGCTCTCTACTTCCTGCCTCTGCTGGCAAAACTGTCTCCTCCTTAAAGGCAGGAATCCTCTCTTCCTTGCCATGTGTTATCACAAGGGATGCTCATACCATAGGTGCTTCTTCAGGACCAGTAGTCCAGATACCTGCCCCGTCTTCTCCTGTGAAGTCCTGCTTCAATGGTCAAAGTTTTACTGAAAACACACATCTTCTGCAAAAGCCTCCTCAAATCCCTTCAGTGAAAATATTTTCCTTTCCTTGTGTGCCTCTGAAGTATTCCTCCCTCTCTGTCATCACCCCAGCCCTGTTGCTAGAGTTACTGTTGATTTATCTGTTTCTACAGAAAGATTGTGAGCCAGTGGTGGGCAGAGCCCAGGTCTGATTCAGCTCTGCATCCCTCCCACAAAGATGAGCTCAGCATCTGGTTCAAGGAAGGTATTTAACAAATATCCATTGAAGCGTCTTCCTTCCAATGGCTGAGCATAATGCTGGCACACAGCAGGGGCTTCATAAATGTCTCCTGATTGCTCGTCCCTATTAGAAGTTAACACAATGCCCAGAATGTAGTAGGCACTCAGTAATCTTTTTTAAATGAATGAGTGGGAAGATGACCTGTCAGGCTAAACACAGACCCTTTTCTTGAAAAACTCCAGGGAATTTCCAGAGAATTACCACCTCAGTCCAAATACCCTATTGTGAGGTCTGAAGGGGAGTTTGGTGCTAGGCAGCCTCTTTTTTAATCATTTATTTATTTTTTATTAAAGAATAGTTGATTTACAATGCTGTGTTAGTTTCTGGTGTACAGCAAAGTGATTCAGTTATATATCATATATATATATATATATATATATATATATATATATATATATCATCTATCACATATATATGATAGGTTACTACAAGATATTAAATATAATTTCCTGTGCTCTACAGTGAGACCTTGTTGTTTACCTGTTTTTTACAAGGTAGTTTATATCTGCTAATCCCAAACTCCCAATTTACTCCTCCCACGCCTTTTCTTTTTGGTAACCATCCTTTGTTTTCTATGTCTGTGAGTCTGTTTCTGTTTTGTAAATAAGTTCCTATGTATCATTCTTTTAGATTCCACATGTAAGTGATATCATATGATAATCATCTTTCTCTGACTTCTTCACTCAATATGATCATCTCTAGGTCCATCCATGTGGCTGCAAATGGCATTATTTCATTCTTTTTTTATGGCTGAGCAGTCTCTTGATAGTTCTATGAGGCAGAGCAGGGACTGGAGTGAGGCTGCCAAGGGGCTGTGGTAGAAACTGTAGAAGGCATTTCCTTGTGGGGTCATGGAAGCCCCAATGATGTCCTTGTGATGTTGGAGTAGGTGCCTCACTTGCCTTGAACTCCCTGGTTCCAACCTGTCTGAAGATGTTGTTGGCCACACCATTAGTCAGCTTGGGCTGCCATCACGAAGTACCACAGAGTTGATGACTTAAGCAATGGAAGTTTTATTTTCTGATGGTTCTGGAGGCTAGAAGTCCAAGGTCGTGGTGTCAGCAGATTTGGATTCACCTGAGGCTTTTCTCTTTGGCTTGCAGACGGCAGCCTTCTTGCTAGGTTTTCACATGGTTGCCCCATGGTCTGTGTGTTGTCTGTGTCCTCATCTCCTCTTATTATAAGAACACCAGTTATATTAAGTTAGGGCCTACCCATATGTCCTCATTTTACCTTTAATTATCTCTTTACTAGCCCTGTCTCCCTGTCACATTTTCATATTCTACTTTCTAAGGGATAAGGACTTCAATGGCTGAATTTGGAGGGAGACACTATTCAGCTGGTAATAGGCCCCAAGCACCACAGCTAACAACTTGTTTGATCTCTTTGAGATTTTTTTTTTTACCTTGGGAAATTGAAAATTGTCATGAAACCATTAATAATGTCCATAAAAAAGGTTATGAGGACTTTTATACAATTTAACAGTACTTGCTCCTGCAAGAGATAACAAAATCCCTTCTTCCTGCCCTCCATCTGTGTACCATGCCAGCATCTTCCCATACATCTGTGCCCTACCTACGGCATCAGGGAAACAAAATTTACTATGTGCTAGACATCTCTGTTTATGATATATGATTTTTTGTGATGTGAATAGACAAGCAAAGAAGAGGAAGGCCCAGAACCATTTATGTTGCCCATAAAACACCATTACAGACAGTACCTAGGTTTAAGTGCCCATAAATTCTTGTAAAAAATGATTTAAATTGTAACAACTCCAGAAATAATTTTAACGAAGGGATGACAAAATGTTTAATTCACTGGTGGAGGTTTTCTGTGGATCCTGGCAGGTTGAAAGCGACAGAACTATTTACTTGGATCATCTTTAACTAGGATAACTACTAACTATGCTAAAAATATAGTCATTCTTTTAAAAGTATGAGGACAGAACTGGGAATACATTGAAGTTGAAGATTTATATAGTTCTAAGCAGTTCAGAATATTCCAGAAATGTACTAGTATGCTTTCTTAGGACTTGCATTATGACTTGAGCCATTCAAGTAGTTCTTGGAAACTCCCCTGACTTTCTTTTGGAAGCCTTGAAATCAGTGCCTCAGCTCCTGTGAGCCTGCCACTCTGGGGCAGCAAGGATGGACCAGGAGGGCAGTTAAGGCAGTTTGAGGTGAGAAGAATGGCAAGAAGAGAAAGATATTCATTGCGTAAAGAAGGTTGCCGTGTGGTGGAGCTGGCCAGGGTCTGGCAAACAATCCACCTTCAGAGTTAAACCTCATAATGACAGCACCGTGCAGACTCACTCTCTGAATGGCCCAGCTGTGCAGCCACCCCGTCTCCCAGCTTTACTTCCCTGTTTTCTAGGTCTTGGACTCTCTGTGTTACATTCTGAGCAGCATCCTAAAATTTATTTTCTGTCTTATCAATTCTTTCTTCAGTTGTGTTTAAACTGCTGTTTAAAACTCTGTTCTGATTTTGTACACTTCAAATTATCAGTTTAGTTTTCAGACTCTAAGTTCTCTTTTGAAAAATTCTTTTACTCTACACTGGAAATTGACACAACATTGTAAACTGACTGTAACTCAATTAAAAAAAGAAAAATTATTTTACTTTTATAGTGATATGTATATATGTCTATATACACGTGTGTGTATAATTCAGGTTGTTTTATTATCTCATGTATTTGGAATTGCTTCTTCCATCTGCTGTCCTTTGTAGTGGGCCATTTCTATATATGATTTTTAATACTTAATATTCCGTTTGACCTCATCCTCTGTGGAGGTTTTGTGTTTTGTGTCCAGGGGAGAATTCTAGTGTTGGTGCTCAGAGCACAGAGGTCAAGCCTGGCCCTGCTCAAAATTCCCAGCAACAATTTAAAGGAGGCTATTAGGTTTCTGGAAGAGAGATTGGATTGGAAGCATAGTTAACACACTAGACTAGAGTCAGGGTCCCGGGGAGATCCACTGGGTCAAGCTCAACAAGACATGGGAGGACAACAAAATACCATGCTCTGCCTGTGAAAAGCTGCCTTTTGTAATGTCCTATTCTTTCCTCCACCGTGGTGTTCATTACACTCCCTGATCCTTGCTCTCTGTCCCATCATTCAGTAATTTCATTATTAGGTAAAATTCTTAGGAATAAGGATTTTTTTTTAAGATAATGATATTTTTAAAATAGCCATTGTATTGAGCACTTACTATATGCCAGAAAGCTAAAATAAGCTTTTTGCATATTTGTTGACACTTAATTTATTTTTTATTTTTTATTTTTTTACATTGCTTTTTTAACACGTTTTATTGATTTATAATCATTTTACAATGTTGTGTCAAATTCTAGTGTAGAGCACAATTTTTCAGTTATATTCGCATATGTTTTATCTTTTACTATTCACCACAAACTTAGAAAATGAGGTATTTTTTATCTCCCCATTAAAGATGATGAAAAGGAGGCTCAGAGAGGTCAAGAAACTTTCTTAAGATGATTCAGCACATAAGTGACAGATATGGGATCCAAATTAAAATCTCTCTCCCAGGCTTCTGTTCTTAATAATATGCTATATTATTTTTCCATATATGCATCCCCATTACCTAGAAAGTAGGTGTAAAAATGCATATTTAGTGAATAAGTCCATGTGAATTCCTGGGTACTGAAATAACAAAGCCTCCCAAAGGGGAAAGAAAACAGAGGAAATGCAATACTCTGGTTACATATTGCAGTGCATGAAACTGCCCCCAAGCCTCAGGAAACAGATCTTTTATTATATGTCATGATATTGTGGATCACAAATTTTGTACAGTTTGGCTAGGCATCCTTCAGCTACATAGGGCATCGCCTGGGGTCTTTGATGGTACTCAATTCATGGCTGATCAGGCCTAGAGGACAACTTGTGAAAGAGTCTGGGAGGCTGGGCTTAGCTAGGTCCCTGTCTCCCTTCATGAAGTCTCAAGGCTTCTCTACATGATCCCTCTAGGAGGGTAGTTAAACTTTTTACATAGCAGCTTAGGGCTGGAATAGAATAGAGACTGGAGTAGAATCTGCCAGTTGTCTTCAAGGCAAGGCTTGGAACTGGCATAGCATTACTTCCACCACATTCTGTTGGTCAAAGCAGTCACAGGCCAGCCCAGATTCCAAAAAAAGGGCAGGGAACAGACAGCACATCTCTGGGAGAAGTGTCAAAGAATTCGTGGCCATCTTTATTTCATTACATAGAGTGAATTAGATGACAAAAGTGATGTAAATGCAGTTAAAAATGTATATACTTTGAATTTGGGGTACACAGTGCTCATCTCTGGGCTAAATCAGGTCCCTTATATCCTCTTTCTCAGCACCCTGGTCTTTTCTTGCCCACCCTGGTCTTTTCTTTCCCAGTCCTCATCACAGAGTTTAATAATACGTTTTACTTGAGATTACTCAACTCTGGTTCCTGCTCTTGACCGTTAGCTCCATGAAGGAGGGAGCATTTCTGTCCTATTCACCACTGTACACCCAGTAGTCAGCTCAGGGACACACACAGTGGACACTCAAGAAATATTGGTTGAATGGATGGATAGACAGACAGAGGGATGTGTTGACAGTTCTTCCATCCACTGGAGTAGGTGATTAGACCTCAGTTCACTCTCCATCAAAAATTATCTTTGGGGCTTCTTCTAGCCCTTCTAGCCCTGAAATCCTGTAATTCACCAGCCTAAGCATATAATATGACTGCCAGGAAAGCATGGGCCAGTGAAAGGATCAGGCTGCCAAGAAAGCAAGTGAGATCTCAGGCTCTTATGAATGAAAATGCTGAGTCCAAAACAGAGTCTGCTGTTCAGTGTTCTGACCTCTAACTGGAAACCACCTCTGTGTCTGGACACAGCACTTTTAGAAAGATTTAACAGATTGGAAACTGCCCAGGGGTCACTATACTGGGGAGTGAAGGACCTCAATGTCATAGAGAAGCTAAAGAAGCAGGGAGTATTTTTCCGGAGGAGAAAAGGCTTAAGGCTCATCATAAATATATTTAAACATTCAAGTTGTAGCCTTAAGACAAAAGAAGTAGACTTGTTTGGTGTGAACACAGAGGGCAAAACTATGACCAATGGATGAAAATTATACAAAAGGAAATTTCCACACAACAGAAATAAATTTCTAACCTGGGAGCTGCCTCATAAATGCTATAAAGTTTGGAGAGAGGTGTGAGTTCTCTAACACCAGTGTATGCAAGAAAATATTCTCATCTAAATATAGATGTCAAAAAGAGAATCAAATCACAACTGATGATTGAGCCCAAAGACCTAAACTGCCAAAGAATGATGCTGGGTGGTATCAGTGGATTTGGAACCAGAGGACCAGAGTTCCAGTAGCTGCTCTGCCACTTGGAGGTGATGTCAAGAAGAGGAGGATGAGAACTAAATAGGATAGTCCATATCCCGTGGATTATGAGGCGTAGTAGGCTTCTAACACTTGGCAGTATTTTTATTGTTTCTATAATATTATTACATGAAGGGAAGAAGACAGTGAATGCTTTCTGAGCATCTACCTTAAGCCAAACCATACATAGATGAAACTATATGTAGATCTGTTTTCCTTTTCATGACCCTATGATGTAATTAGTTGTTAAAATTCCCCTTTTACAATTGAGGAAACCGGGACTAAGAGAGTGGAAACAACTCACCCAAAGTCACACATCTAGTAAGTGGGGTAAAAAAAAGGATTAAATCCAGATACTCTCACCTCAGAGGTCGATCTTTTAAAATTTATCTCATACAGACTTCTACAGGTATGTTTTCTTATCCTAAGGATCTCATTTTTATTAAGTATTATGCAAAAATTGAATTGTTTCCTCCACTAAGTCAGGACTTTGGGGGCAGGGAATTATCCTCATATGCTCATTGTATTCTGTGTTTCTAGCTCAGTTCTAGGCACATAAAGGATCTCAATTTTTCCCATACACTGTAATTTTGATGCAAACTTATTTCTGGAGAAGATGATGTCTTATAATATTTATTTGGGGGCTGTTGGAGGCTAGACATTGAAAGCATACAGTCCACGATCATTAATATTTTACCATTTCTTTGGGTGATCCTCACCCCAGGTACCCAATCTGACCAGGCGAATGGACCTCCCTCCAAATTCATCTGCCTGTGCTTCCGATTCAAAGTGTGTATAATTCAGGGTCATTTAAGGGACACAAGCTTGTCTGTTGCTCATCATGTGACTTTTTTGTAAGTTATTTAAATGGCTCAAGTATTAATTCCATTTTGATTTATAAAGCCTCTTATCTGTGTGCAAAAAAATATGTACTTATTTGAGTTTTGCAACTCTCTAGAACTGGCAGAGAATTACTACCTTCATTTTTCAGTTAAAGAAATTCAGAACATCTATGAGGAAAGGAAAACTCCTCTTGTATGAGCATTGTCTGAGGGCCTGATCACTAAGTAAGTGTTATATTTAAAGGGCTTCAGACCTGGTAATGCAGATCATTAATACTATTAAAACATTTCAGATGAGGACACTGGTACTCAGAGCAGGACCCAAGTTTGCACAGCTGGTAAGTGATAAAGTTAGAAGAAGTTTAACATGAGCCACTGTGTCTCCAAAATCTGTGCCTTTTGAACATACAGTCTAGCCTCTCCAAGGGCACAAAGCCACCCTGCCACAGAGCTCATAGAAGGTTACAAAAGTGTTGAATCCTAACCCATTTCCCCTTTCACGACCCCACGCTGCCTTCCTCTGCAGATAAATCATCTGCACAGTTGTACGTGGTTACCCAGCCATCCAAAAGGCAGAAATCTTCCATCTGTATCTCTTCTCAATGAAAACATCGGTAGCAGCGGTTGAGTGAATCAGATTTCAGATACTTAACAATTCACTGTGATCACCTCTTCATAAAATCAAATAAACCAAAAGAAATACGCTTTTTACATCCCAGTAAGTAAATACATCTTCCGCAAGGGAAACTATGGGTGCCATTTGCTATTGAGTAATATGGCAACAGATGGAACTCAGAGGGAGGCACAGAAATCCCTGGGTGTTTCCTGGTAGAGATTCTCTTTGCCAGAAGAAAGCTGACTTGTAGGGTTATTTTATAGCAATAAAAATAAACAACGTTATTCAAACATAATTAATCTTCCCCAAAATATTCTCCCTTCCTTGGTGTTTTTGTTCTCACCAGTGTTTGGGAATCTCTCCCTGGGCTTGAGTCACCAAACACCTATTTTGATTTTTTTTTTTTAACATTTTATGTTTAGAATCAGGCATGTCATTACCCACTGAGAGTTTAGTCATCCTTTCTTGGGGTCACATCAGTGCCTCCACCCATCCCCAAGTCTAGCTTTCCAGCCTCAATTACCCCTGCATTCTTATATCCACCTTTGACTACAGCTCCTCCAGCTGCCAGCTGATCCCTGTATATGGCTTATCCTATCCCATCTTTGTATCTTTGTCTGTCTTCCCTCCCTTCTGACTTCCCTTGCTTTCACAGCATCTTAAGAAAAATTCTCCATCTTCCCATGTTCTCTCTCTTCTTTAAAAAAAAAAAAAGAAACTTCATTTGTGTGTTTGTTTAATAATCTTTTATTTGCAATAATGCTGTAGATGCCCATTTACCTGAATTCTTCCAATTGCATTAGTTTTTAGCATGAGGGGGAAAAAATCAGGGCGTTATTAAGATTTGCTGAGAGAAACGGCATGTTGGGAGCACTTGAACTGTGCCTGGCATTATTCTGTATATTTTACAGATCATACCTTATTGAATGCTCCCAACGACCCTGGGAAGTAGGCTGGCATGTTCCTACTTAACAGTTAAGGAACACAAGACTCAAAGAGTTAAAGGAATTTCCCCAGAATTACCCAGCCATAAAACAAGTGGTAGAGTGTAGGATTTAGAGGCAAAGAGATCTTGACCCAAGTCTCAGGACACAATTATATTCAACTTCTTTCGCTGAGTAAACCAAGAACGTAATTACCAATAGGACTGGTAGAGAAAAGAGAAACATACTTATTCAACTCTCTAAATTTCAGAAGGAACCACATTATCTATCCTTAGTTTCATGGAGACTTGTATTCTAAACAATGTCTGCATGACCTATCAATGCATGTTTGAGAAGCCAAGCATTCCATTAGCTTCTTTATTGTCTTGCCTAATTTAAGCCAAAAAAATGAAGGGGTTGGTTAATTAGATGCCCTTTAGGAAGCCTAGCCAGCTTCTCCTATTACTTTGTGGAGTCTAAATAAGATTAAATTCCAAGTAAATTGTCAGCACCCAAGAATACTCAAGAAGAAGAAGAAGGAGAGAGAGAAGAAGGAAAAAGATGAGAAGAAAAATTGTACACAATTACCAATTTTCTACAAAACACTTTCTAATTCAGTTTTTTTTTTATTACCTGAAATGCTTCACCTGTCAGGAATAAGGTATCCTCCTTTGGGAAGTAGGAATATTTCTGAAGGAAGGAGTGTCTCGTATACATATTAGGTATATGTTTACAATGTTACCAAAGGGATTGAATTGAGGCTGATCAGGTGTTGGGATCCAACTGCCATCTTGTAGGAAATACAGAGGATGGGGAAGATGTTCTGTGCCATGAGTGTGGAACCAACAAAATCCAAACTATGTGACACTCCTCAAGTGCCTTAGGTTCTCCCACAGATGAATTGTAAGGAAAAGCAAGGGGTAGAAGGTGAACCTGTAGATTAAAAGGCTCATTACATTTAAAAAATAATAATGGGCAAGACTAACTTTTAATTTCCAGGGATGCACAGTTGAGTGACAAAACTATAAAGAACAAAAGGAAGTGACTAGAAGGAAGTCCAGTTAGTTGTTAGTTTTGCAGTGGAGAGAGAGGGTTGATTTGGAACACAAAGTAGGGCTGTAGTCACAAAGGTGTTTGCTTTATAATAATTCATTAAGCCGTACATTTGTTCTGTGTGGTTTTCTGTATCTGCATTATATTTCTCACTTGAAAGAATAAAATACCCAATAAAGTAATTCCCTGAGACTAAAACTAGAAAATGGAAAATTCATCTTAATCAAGCATTGAATTCAATAATGGGGAGATTTCCTCAATCTATAGAACATTCACAGAAAAAAAGTAAAGCAAGAAAACATTTCCTCCCATGAAATTTGGAGACGCATATGCCTGGATTCAAAGCATTATTTGCTCTGTGATTTTGGCTATGTTTTCACCCCTTCACTCTCTGTGAGCCTTAGTTTCTTCATAGTAAAATGAGAATAACTAGATTTTTTTCAAAAGTTTTTTATGAGGATTATATAAGATTACAAGTAAAAATAAATTAAATAAAATATGCCTGAAATAGTGTCCCCATGCAGGAAAGCCTCAAATGTCACCTCTGCTTATTAGACACAAGTTTTCAAATATTGACCTTTTGACTGTGAAATGACTTCAGACAGGGCATAAGTTATAAGATTGGAGTCTCAGAGTAGATTGAAGTATTTCAGCTCAGGAAGCAGGTGATGAGCCAGTGGCCAGGTACAGAGTCACAGGATAGCCAACAGGAACCTAAAATAGTTATCACTGAATGAAAAACAAGCACTGGATGAGAAAGCCTTGCCCAGGAAAAGCAATACAGACCCTGTAGAATAAAACTTAATTTTCTCTTCTGAAGCAAATGTTTGTGTTTCTGTCTGGGTTGGGGGAAGCGCTACCAGATACTGTTTTGCAAGGTATTGAGGTTGGTGCTCCTAGAATTCATGACATAAATAGTCAGCTTCTTATCTGGTCTGTTGGCTTAGGTGGCTCTTGCGCTGGCAAAGAGTTAGTCCAGACGGTCTAGTGTTCTTTCAAACTCTGATAGATATCTATGGTATGGAGATGTCAACTCTTCAGCAACCACAGAATGCCAGATATTGTGCTACATGTTTAAACATGCATTATCTATCTTAACTCACGCGTGTGCACGCACGCACGTGCACACACACACACACACACACACACACACACAGCCTAAGAATCAGATATCGTGGTCCTACTTCAGAAGAAGTTTAGACTACTTATCCAAAGTCATAGAGCTAGTGAACAGGGGGTTGAAACTACATGTTTTGTGATGACAATTTCTAAGCTATACTGCTTATCAGCTCCAAAAATATACCCATAAATACACATATATAATTAAAATGTTTTAAACAGAAATACAGATGACGCCGTATGTATTGGCCTAAGGCCACCCAGCAAGTACATAACCAGATGATAGAAACAAAGATTTGACCCAGGCAGTCTGATTGAAGAGAGCTAACCTATGTTCACACTGCTGTGATGTCTCTAAATAGAGCATCCTCTGTTTCCTTGGGAAATCAGGAAAGCAAAGCTCCAAAACAGAGGAAGGGATGACTAAGTACTGAAAAGAAATATCTGGGAGTCAGGTAACCTCAGCTCTTATTCTGGTTCAGAAACTGAATTTCTGCGTAATTGGGGCAAGTCTTGCTCTTTCTTTCTCTCTCTCTTTCTTTTTTCCTGTATAAAGGTATTTTATTCCAAGTCATTCTTCCTCGACTCTCACACTTGTCAGTGCTTTTCAAGCTGTAAAGAGAATGCTAGGGAATTGCTAAGCTTCTTTAGGGTCTGTGAAGGGATAGGGGTGGAACCAGTCAGATAATGTCATGGGAGAATGAAGAGGAACTAAAAGAGCACTTAGGAAGATCCCCCCAAAGCTTAATATCACACGTTTCACGTGTATTATCTCATTTAATCTTTTTAGCAACCCAGTGAAATGGGCATAATTTCCCCCATTCTATAGATTAGATAAGCAAGATTTATGGAAACTGAATAAAGGGGTTTGAAATCTGAGTCTTGCTGACTCCAAAGTCAATTGTTGACCCACCCAGCCCACCTACTCTGGAAGAGGATCCTCTTTCTGAAGCATCAGAGGTGGAACTGTCCTGAGTGATGAGAAACTGAGCCCCTGACACTGCATCAAAGTCGTCTGGGGTTTGGATTTACAGTACAATTCCTGGGTTCCACCACAGACCTAATGACTTAGAGTAGCCTGAGTTTACCTCCTGCATGGTTGTGGGGGGTTTACATGTGAAAATTCTGGGGAGGATCTAGCACATTGCTGAACACGAAGGAGAAACTAAGAATGTGTTTATTCCTCAAGGAGACATTATAATGAGGTAAGTAGTCTAGAACCCAGCTTTGAAGTCATTTTGCTCACATTTTTGTTCTGGCCTCACCATTTCTTTACTGTGGGGCCTTTGGAAACTCACTAAACCTCTCTGAGTCTTCACTCTTTATCTTTAAAATTCGATAAAAATGATACCTACCTTTAGGGTCACTGGGAAGAGTAAATGACTGGCCATAGAGTAAGGGCAGCTAAGGTTTCCTGGTCAGGTTGACACATGAACTAAACCTTGAAGGATAAATTGGAGCTGAATAGGTGGAGGGCTAAGATAGGGCAGTGTCCCAAGCTGTGACTCAGCATTGGCAAAGGCATCGTCAGGAGAGTGAATGAGCCTGTCTGCATAACCAAAATTAGTTCAGTGCAGTTGACGCATTGGATTTGAGGTGGTCACTGGTAGGAGATAAGGCTAAAATGGTCATAATGGGCACCATCTGAAGAGCCTTTCAGCTACGTCAAGCCAAGGAGGGAGCTTGGTCTTTATTCCAAGAGCAATGGAGTGACATTCAGAGATTCTGAGGAGAAGGGTAATAGCTTTCATTTTAGAAGATCATTCTGGGAGAAATCTGGAGAATGAGTTAGTAAAAAGGCTTAAGACTAGAAAATAGTTCAGAAGTAGTCATAATCATGGAGATGAGTGGTGGACGATGGTGGCCAGAAACAAGATAGAGTCACAGTCAAGTCTTGATTACAGTGAAATTTTCTGTAATAGGTTGAGGATAACTTTCATAGAGCTTGTACATGTTTCCCAGAATAACAACTCAAATTCTACCAACAGGACTTAAATGTTGGTGATGATAGTTTCTTGTTCAGGAGGAGAGGAAAGAGAGCTCAAATTTTTTAGCACGTTTTTCATTCTTGGTGAGGCTATAAAATGCACTTTATTTAATACTTACTGTAACATCATGTGGTAAATGTTCTTAGCTAAAGTTTACAGATAGGTGAATTAACATACCAATTTTTCAGGATATGAATGAGGGTGCTGAAATTCACATCTAACTTTGACTCCAAAGCCTATATATTTTTATGAGTGTCATGTTTCAAAGGACATAATGAACATCTTCAAGAATCTAAGGTTCTTCCCATGTGACAGTCATTTAACAAACATTATTAGCATCTACTATGTGCCAGTCTTTGAACTTGGTGTAGGTGCAGATGGTGATAGACTAGATAAGTTCCATGATTTCAGAGAGCTTTTAAATCTGTATACATATAGAAAATAGAAGGTGACTTGGTGTTTTAGGAGAATTATGGTAAAGAAACAGAAGCAGCAGATTGAGTTATAGGAAGATCATGAATTTAGGATCTGCCAAACAGAATTTGAAATGCTGGGAAAAAATTGTATGTGGGGGTATCTAGGTTGTAGGATACCCCCTTATTTAGAAATAAGCTACATATTTGTGGTGTTTGAGACCTTGAGATCAGATGAGTTTGCCACAGGTAGGGAAGGATATATTGCAATATGCTCCAAAGTATTAATTGAGATTTTCTAAGATGAAAATTGGGTAGGTAGTGTATCCCAGAGTTTATTCATCATAGAATCCTTTTAACAGAGAACCTCTCAAAACTGGTGTTCCATACAACATACTTCGAGAAATTGTAAGCTAAACCAGCAAATAGAAGAGGGCTCCATTGATCAAGCCAGACTAGGTTTTGCTCCAGTAACAACCAGCCTCCATTTCTCAGGGGTTTAAAATAACAAAAGTTTATTTATTGCTTATTCATAATCAGTTGCCAGAGGAACTTAACTAATTGCTGTCACTCCAGGGTACAGATTGGTGGAGCAGCCACCATCTTTAATGTTGTTGGTCTTTGCACCAGAGGAAAAAAGACCTCTGGTGGGTCTCAAGTTTATCCACTAAATTCCCTGGCATGGAAGAGACATTTATGACTTACCTTTACAACTCACTGGACAGGATCAGTCTCGTGTTCCACTTGATCACAAGAAGATTGGAAGGGTGGTCCTACTGTGTGCTCGGAAGTCTTGTCCTACAGTATTATCAGAATGATTTGGTGAGCAGAAGTAACATCAATCCCAAGGAAAAAACCTTGAGGAATTTTTCTACATATAGGGCAAGAGTAAGAATCTTGAACAAAGGATAATGAGAGAGGTGGGTGAAGGATTTCAGGGTATAGTTCAAGAAACAGATTTTCTTGGGCTCCAGTATTGAAACGCTCTTTTCATACTTTTCCAGATGTCTTTCTCTTTGGAAGGGGTGACAGGGATTACTGGAAATACTGTGCAGGCCTAATTTGGCTATGATATTCTGAGTTTTCACCATTTCTCCTTCTTCCCATGTAAGGTCACGTCTCTTTTGGATGGGAATGTTGATTCACCATGTCCTGAGTCTTCACCTGTGTCTCTTTTTTACTGAAACCCCTCCTGGTTTGTGACCTATGTCTGGTTGAAGATCAACTTTTCCTTTTTCTCATGGTTTAAGGAGGTTAGACGAGAATCATCCCATCTGACCTTTGTGGATTTCACTCCTGGTGTTCTCTTGCTCAGACTTGAGTACACGCCTTCAAAGAGCCCCACCCATGGCTAGTGGATGCTCTGTCCTCCTGTCTTATCCCAAGCCAACCGCCCTGATTAACCCATAAACCAATTTTTCCACCTTACTTAAGGTAGCATGACATGGTATAACAGACATAGGATTTGGAGTCAGATACACTGAGTAAAATCCTGGCTCTGCCACTTCTACCCCTGTGACCTTGGGTGAGTTTTTCTTCCCTCACTAAATCTTCCTTTCCTCATCTATAAAATGGGGTCAATGACCCAAAACTCACAGACTAGTTGTGACAATCTTAGGAGAAGATGGTAGTACATAAATGTCAGTTCCTATATCAGTTGATTATCTCTGCATACCATACCACACAAAAATCTACTGGCTCAAAATAAAAACTTATTGTTGCTCACAAGTCTTTAGATCCACTGGGAGGTTCTGATCTGGCCAGGCTTGGATAAGCTCATATGGGTTCATACCTGTGTTTATAGTCTGCAGGTGGGTCCACTGGAGCTGGCTAGTCTAGAACATCCTCACTCATTGTTTAGCATTTGGCCAAATACTGACTCGGACAACAGGGGAGACTTGACCACATGTCTTTCATCATGTAGCTGGCTAGCCTGGGCTTAGCCTTATAGCAGCTGGCAAGGATCGTAGATAGAAAGTAGGAGCGTGCAAGGCCTCAGGCCTAAGTTCAAAATTGGCATAAGGTCACTTCTGCCACATTTTTTGGCAAAGCAAATCTCAAGGCTAGCTCAAATTCAAGGGTTGGCAAGATACACTCTACTTCTTGATGTGGGAAGCTGTCAAGTAGCATAGCAAAAGGTGTTGATACACACCTGAGTGGGACATAAGAGACATTTTTGCAAGCAATCTACCCTAGTCCCATCCTTCTTTCCCTCCTATCTTTTTTGTCCTACTCTAGTTCTGCTCCAACTGATCATGAGCTTCTTGAAGGCAGGCATGATATATTATATATCTCTATATTCCACATTTGCTGAGCATCAAATGAACACCACCCATTATCATCACTACCATTTATCAAATGCTGAAGTTCATTCCAGGTTCTGTTTTAATCACTTTTTCAACGTATCACCTTGTCCTTACAACTATTCAGTTCATAACTGCAACTCTACACTGTCCATTCCCATGCACTTAGTAGGTGCCCAGTAAAAATCTATTAAAGGAAATTTTTTCTGCCCCAGGCTATTCCGTGAGGTTAACACCTGCCTTGTGGTTTCAGGAGACGGAGCCAGAAGTGAGACGGTGAGTCAGTCATTCCCATCTCTGACTTTTCCCAGTACCACTTCTGTGGCTCACCTGTCTCACCTCCAGTTCACCCCACAGACGTGTTATCCTGGGTTGGACTCAGCCTCTCATGAACTTTCGTAATATCCCCAGTGCTCTGAAGTCCCCATATTACTCATTTTGCTCACCCACACACCTCCTACTCCCCTCCATTCATGTCTTTGCCCACAGTCCTCCAAGCCCTTTGCTTATGTGAGGTTATCACAGTTATTTCTCAGAGAGAGATACCATAAACCCTTATGCTTAGTCACAAAGAGCAATAAAAATACCAGTATCTTTTTATTGCCAAGTACGTGTCCTGACATCTCATTTGATTTCTGGAACCACCTGATAGATACGAGAGGCAGGTACAATAATCCCTATTTTCAGGCATCAAAACAGAGACATGGAGAGGTTTTGTGGCTTGCTCAAGGTCACAGAAGTACAGTGATGTTCAAGACGGAAAGAAAACTCAGGATTTATGATTGATAGGCCAGCAGTAGCTCAGTCTTCGATCATTCAACCCGATCTATTCTGAAGTTTCTCACGTTTCTCCAGCTTCTTGTTTGGTTATATAGCAATGCTAACTCAATATAATCAAGGAACACCTAATGGGTGTTGACTGTATGCCAAGCATAATTCAAAAACAGAAGGCATGAGAAGTCTGTCCACCTAAGGAGAAACGCCTCTGTGTTGTATACAAGTGTTTTGTATTTAGGCCGCCCTGGTTTCTAACCCAGTTTCCATGCCTTGCTCATTTTGTGATCCTGAGTAAATTGCGTAATACGTTTGATCCTCAGTTTCTTCATCCCTTAGAAGTGGGTAGTACCCTTCACACCGCAGGTTTATTAGGAAGATTAAATGAGGTGATGCAAATAAAGCTCTGACACATAGGAGCCATTCTGCAGGCTATTATTGTTGTTGTTGTTGTGTTGTTGTTGTTGTTGTTGTTGTTAATAAATACAGATGAGGTAAGAGTGAGTCATGTAGGTCAATTGCTCAACCCGCTCCTGTTCATTCTTCATCACATTTATGTCTCTATTATTCATTCCATATTTGTCTTCCGAGGGTATAAACCTTTTCTATTTCACATGCCTAATTCCAGGATGACCCTTCTGGCTCAGGGGTGGGCATTTTGGAACATATGTGATGTATTGAGGTCCCTTAAGTGTTTTTCTTCCTCTTATGCAAAGGTGTGTATGAGCTAGAAGGACTGGTAACTTAGGAAAATATTAATATCCAAAAAACGTAGGGAGACAAAACAGGGAGCTCTTGATCTCTCGACTCAGTTCCTGAATAGTAAACACAGCAGCCTGGACTGTGATACTAAGAAAGTCAGTTAGTTCAAACCCTTGTGATCTAAAATTCTTTGAATTCGACTTTACATGTATTCTAGATTGCTTACTTTTTGAGATGTATCAAAACCCATGAAAGTTAAAGACAAAATCTAGACAGATTATAAGACTCTGCCGCCAGTGTTTCATGCTCCACGATACTGTGATAGTAAGTAAATCAGCATCTTTCTTGTATTTGTTTTGTGCTTCTTTGTCCACAAGCAGGTTTGCACTTACTTCCTTCTACTTAGCCCTCTCAACACCATGTGAGTTAGTTAAGGTGATGCTGTCACCCATTTGTAAAACTCGACGTAAAGAAGTTGGACTCAGAGGGGTAAAGGAGCATGCCCAGTTTGTTGAGTTATCCATGGGAGAGTTGTCAATCTTACCTCAACGGAGTGGTTTAAAAAAACACAACTGGACGTCAAACGTACTGACACCAGTGCTCTTCCACCCCAGTCCAGCCTCCTCTCTACCCCAGTGGCTGTGCTGCAGTAAGATAAAATGGCACCAAAGCTGGTCTGATCAAGGCATTTTCTTCTACACTCAGTTATGCCGGAACACTTAAGCATGGCTTTCTCCTTGAGTATTGGAGAGTTGGAAAGAACTGAATGGAACCATAGAAGACAGATCACTCTGTTGAAGGAGCAAGGAAGGGACTGAATAATTCAGTGAAATTTAATGGGCTTTCAGAACATGCCAGCAATCTGTTCCCGTTCTCCAACCAGATGCCACCGAGCCAGCACTCTTCCTGTCTGTCTGATCCATTTGGGCAGTCTCGTTGTGGGGGCAAAGGAGGGTTCTTCCTAGAAGGAGGAGGCCCCTCTCCTCAGGAGAAGCCTTGTCTTCTCAAGAAGCTCAGTGTGAGTGCTGGGAGCTGATTTGCTCAGAGGTTGGTGGGGGCTCAGTGAGCGAGTAGTAAGGATATCAAGGGCTCCCTGCCCTTTGCACCCATTGTTGTACACGAGAGACACAGAGATGTACTAGGTGGTTTGCTGGCCTCATCACCCTAGCGCACATCTGTGATGTCATCACGTCCACTGCCATTCTGAATGTGTTTCCCATCGTACTGCAAGGAGATCGTACTCTTGTCCCTGAATACTCTCTGAATTCCAAAACTTCATGGCTTTCAGTTACTTAGTAAAGTGAATAGCTCCTATTAGGGCTCATTTGGGTGAAACAGGCTGGTTGTATCACCAGCCTTGGGCAGATTAATGTAATTGAACATATTTCTTCATCTGCAAAGTAAGAATAAGGAGATGACAATTATCTCATAGACTGTTGGAAGGGCAGAGTCAGTTCTGGCATGTAAAATTCTGTATTGCAGAATTTAGCACCGAGCACTCAAATTTTAGCTGCCATTGCTGTCATTAGCAGCATTGTCTTTATTCTGATTTTTATACCTTTTCTGCTGCACCATGAGCTTCTGAGGCCAGAGAAAGATGTGAAGCAAAATAGTATCCCTGTGGACTTCTTGAGCCTCCGTGAACAATGGACACTTCCCATCCTCAGGGATATCAGTCAGTAGCAATTTCTATGGAAGTCAACTCCCCAAAGAAAGAGAAATATTTAATTGCAAGCCTAATAAAAGAGGAGGAAACAAAGATTAGTCACAGGTTTTAAATGTTTGGACGCCGTCGGTGTTACCGTCTCAGCTGCCAGGGACCCAGCACCTCCACAGCTAGTTAGCACGGTCGGCAGCCGCTCTGCTTCTCAGCAGAGCTCCGACTTGCAGGTGTGCAACCATGGTATTATCCAGGGCTTTATCTGAAAAGCATGCTCTTCTCGTGACTCAGTGGAAGGGCTTTTACTTTGAGGGCACAACGGCTGCTTAAAATGGAAATGCTGGTTTTCAGCTGCCTGTATGTCTCTGCTAGGAGATCACCCAAGAAGATGTAAGCTCCCCTTCCCCGACACTGTGAGGCACTAAGTTCCATCAGCTGGAACAGAGTCACGTCTCTTTTGGTTGGTCTCTCCTTTCATTTTTGCAGTATTTTATCACCATATGGGCTCAATTTCTTACTTGTCTCATGTCCTTCTATACAGATAGTGGAAATAGCTAACTGGGACTGTGTGTCTCCCTTTTTTTTTTTTTTTTTTTGATTGTAAACATAAAACAGACTGTATAAGAAAACTCAGGCAGTATAGAAATATGCCCATGAACGTGTAAAATTCCTTAGCCAGCCACATACCCCAATCTCTACAAGCTCCTGCCCCAGAGATTGTGACTATTAATGATATAATGTATCATCTTCCACATTTTTGTCTGTAAATTTATAACTGTAATTAGATGAAGTGGGGGGGGAACTATTGTATTCAGTGGAATTCATTGTATAAAAGACATTTGTTTGGGAATATGTAAGAAAATAGGAGTCCCTAGTATGAGTAGAAGAGTTTGGAAGGAAACAAATACAAGAGTTAGGCTGTTACCCTGAAGGAGGAGGAGGGTATGGGACAGCTGAAGGGAGGGGCAGGAAGTGACAGTGAAGGCAAAAAGGTGGCAGGAAGCCACACTTGTTTCAGTGCCACCCTCTACGCACCATAATAACTCTACAAATCTTTAGCAATGTCAACCCAAAACAAGAAAAGACTTGGATGTGAGTTGTTTCTTGGAGATATAGGTAAAAGGATTGAGTTTTCATCCCAAGTTGAAATGGGGTAGAATGGAAGGGGCATAGGTATATGCAGAAATATATGTATATACGGAGAAGAAAAACATAGGTGAGATGTCCTGAAACTTACAGAAACCAGAGGGAAGATTTTTAAATATTAAGACCTTGAATTTAGATTTGGGCCAACATTAACTGTGCTTCAACTATCAAGGGTCCTCAGCTGCTGATGTATTACATAAACCTATGCTTTATTATTATACACGTATATATGCATGCATGTGTGTGCCTACACATGTATATGTGCATATGATCTATACACATGCATACAAACATACATACTGTTGTTTTGCAGCTTGCTTTTTCGCTCAGAAATGAATCATGATATTGATTCACTGTATTTGAAAAATATTTAGTGATTGCCTGCAGAGTCAGGCACTATGCTACAGGCACTGGAATACAGCCGGGAAGAATCTTTTCATGGCAACACCAACAGATCTGTATCATCCTTTTTAATGACCACATCAAATTCCTCCATGGAAAGTTTTGTTTTGTACTGTTTTGTTTTGGTAACAAGTCCTCTAGAGGTAGATATTTAGGTTATTTTTAGTCTTAGATATCATACACAATGCTCTAGTGTACTGATATATTTGTGCAAATATATACGTGCAAATATTTTTGGAGGTGGCTTCCCTAAGGAAGATTGGAGGAGTCGGGGCACATGCATATTTTAAAATTAAATCAGTACTGTTAAACTCACCTCCAAAAAGCTAATGTCACAAAAAGTTTGCTCTATTAAATCTCAGATAACTGAAGACTACTGTAGATGAAAAATCCCCATCAGATCCTGTTAAGCATACTGATGATGGTGATGGTTAATGTTTATCATATTTTTACTGGGTACCGGGTGTTAATGCGCTGTACCTTCAAACCTTTTGTGTGTTGCACATGAGATAAAGGAGGCTCAGAGAAGTAAAAGGAACTTGTCCAAAGATACATGGCTAGTAGCTGATAGAGCCAAGATTTGAGCTCTTTTCTTTCATACTCCAAAGCCTACTCCTCCACTTCAATAGTACACAAGTGTACACATAATACACTAGTATTGTGATGTGTTCCACTAGGAACAACTGCATCATAAATGAAAGGGTTCCATGATCGAACAATTCTGGGAAACATCTTAATACAGGCTGTACTGAAGATCCACAATATTCATTAGCTAAATAAATTCCTTGGAAGGGAATTTTACCAAGCCAAATAAGCATTTCTCAAGCTTACTTGATTATAGAACACTTAAATAAAACATATCTGTTCTGACGGGCACACTTTGAGAAACGCTGTGTTCATTGTACAGTGTCTATGACTTATTAACAGAATCTCAGGAGTTTTTGAAGATGGTTTAACATCACTTACACTAAAAGATTGACATGAGTAACGTCCCTCTCTTCAACCTTTGCTAGAAAATCTGCAGAATGATGATGGATGAGCCAGCCACATCCATCTTAGGACACCCCTGTTGTTAGAAAATTGTGTCTTACGCATTTAACCCACATATTTAATCACTGAGCCTAGTCTTACCAATTTTTAGTCTCTCATAGCATTTTGAGTGCTGCTTTTTCCTTCAGATTTCTGAAGCCAGTGACCAAATCTTGGTCCATCCCTCATCATCTTATCCCTACATTTCAAGGTTCAAGTTTTTCACCTGTTCTTATTTGGATGTTTTTTCTTACCACCTCATCTCAGAATGATTCTCTTGTTAATGTACTATTCATGATCTGTGCTTTCATCAAAGTGTGATACCCAGAACTGGGCACTCCTTTCCAACTGTGGGCAGACCAGCATGGATGAGGACAGAACCAGACTTTCCCATGCTCTAAACATACCATTTCTATCAACATGCCCTAGATTGGAACAGTTTGGTTTTGCAGCCACAGCACACTAAGAATTCCAAGTGCTGTTAATAACAGTTCAACCTCCTAAATAGCTATTACTTTGTAGAGGCAGTGGGGAGGGAGGTTGTTGATAGTGGCAACTTTTGAAGAAAGCAGATACATAAGTGATTATTAAATTTTGTTCAATATGTCTCTGATCCCAAAGGAATATTTATCCCTGTGAGCCACTGGTTTAAATACCTCACTCTATTCCCAGAGAAGCGGATAAGTTAAGGGACAGAGGACTTGGGGGGAAGACATAATGAAGAGTAAAGGATGAATTATAGCAATTATTTTGGCAAATTTCACAGGAAAGATGAAAATCTTATAGATACAGATCAAAAGAAAAGAAGTAAAAATAAGCGTAAAAAATTTATAACTAATGTTTTACATATCTCTTCTCTTTTAAAATTCATAATGTAAAAAAGAATATGATTTCTAGTCTAAATGTGCAGAAACTTAAAGATTTGAGAAGTTAAAAGACTTGTCCAGTCCTAATCAGCTGGTAGGTTATAGAGTCGAGATTTCTGCCTAGGTATATTTGATTGTAAAGCCCCTAGGAATTCTGTAATTCTAAGACCTTTCCCTTAAGACCCCTAGATGAATCCCAGGGGTGCTGAGATACAGCAGCAAAACTCAAAGAGGCGGGCTGGACAAGGAGCATCTTACAGAGACCTGAAGTAGCCATGAGTAACTTCCCAGTAAATCAGCCCCCTTTGCAGCCTACCACAAAGAAGCTCTCTCTCAGTTCCCCCAGTGTGAATTAATTCTGAAAATCAGAAGCCTTGCAGAGAACACGTTGGAGACCTCCTATCAAGCTGCCTTGAATACACCTTTGAAATTCTCATGTCACTTCTTACAAGTTCCTCAGATCCCAGGGTTACCCCTGCACTGATGGAGAAGGACCTAATAATCAGGGCTTGCTGGTGTAATTCTCCTGTGTACAGGATGGGGTTGACCAAGTTGTTCACCTATGAATTCGATACTATCAGTAATTAAATAGATACCATTTATGTGCCATGAACATCACCCAATGGTCCAATGATCAAAAATCATATTTTGAAGTATTTGAAGTATTAGTATTACTTTGAACATCTTTAAAACAATAACAACAAATCACAAAGGGACAGGAGGAAGTTTTGGGGGGTGATAGTTAAGATTAGTATCTTGATTGAGATAAGAATTATTATTCCCACTTTTATCCATAGGGAAACCCCAAAGTCAACTTGCCCGGATTTCCAGAGTAAATGAGGAGTGGAGCCAAAATTCAAAAACAAATGTGTCTGAAATCAAAGCCTAGTTAATCCAGTACTTAGCCAGAGGCTTCTCAGACTTTGAAATCTCTTGTAACTTGCTAGGCCTTAAACGCACACTCCAGTTCAAGCTCTGATTTGGTGGACCTGTGTCAGCCACGGAATCTACATTTTGACCAGCACCACCAGATAATTCTGAGCACAATATCTGCAAAGAAACCTTTTTGAGGCCATAAGGAGAACTCTTTCTTGGTATGAATTGTCTCCATTCCCCAAAATGTGAATATGGTGTCCTTCTGATCAAAAAGAAAGCTGAAAAAACTGAGGAAAAACATAGATCCACGTGAGAGGAGAGGAAAAGTGACTGAGATTGGGACAATGAAGAAGGATGAGATTATCTATCCTGAAATCATGACACTCAGTGATTTCTGGAAGTTTCACTTAAACAGTGGGTTCTTATCACAGTGATCTTACTTTTCTTTGTCCCACTGGCTTCCTGAATCGCTAATTGGAGCATTCCTTGGAGCAGAGACAACACAGAAGCCAGAAAAAGGGAAAGCAGTGACTGGGCAGGGGCTTGTTTGACAGATCAGTTACCTCTTCCCTCCTGCTCCCTTCCAGATTCCTGCAACCAGGAGGAGAGAACAGAACTGTGAACAAAAGGGTCCAGAAGATGAGCAGTTTCCTGTGGGATATGAAATGTATAACTTATGCATTGCCTGGAAATGCCATAAGAAATTAATATTTGTTACAGAAACAGTGGGGCTGCATTAATATTTTAATGGTGAATGAATATTTAATCCAAAACTCTGGATGGAAAGCGGACAAGATAACCATGGCAGGAACAGTGACACCACCCAGTTAGAGATGTTAATGATTCATCAACTCTGCCATTGGTAATAACGCCATGCAGTGTATCCATTATATAATTCCTTTGAAATATTAGTAAGTCACTCCTTAGAATCAAAATCAGAAGCATTGTTTATTCTTTGAGAGGCAAGATGAAGCATTGGACAGAACTAAGTTTTGGAATCTAGGAAGCCTGGAACTGGGTACCACATCTGCGGTTTGCTGGCTATGCAACTGGAAAGAAGTCCATTCACTTCTTTGAGCTTTATCTTCGAGATGAGATCAGCCACTGCTTGATGGGATTGTTGGCTGCCTACGTTATTAACCCAATTGTTTTCTTTTTGGTTTCTCCTTAAAATACGGTGAAAAAAAAAATTAAAGGTGGTTGAAATGTCTCTTAATTTATCCCCATGTCTACATCTCAAAGGAAAACAATGAAATTTTCATTTTCCTATTTCTCCTGGATATGCATGTCTGTCATCATTCTGTTTCAGTGGAAATTTCTGTAAATAGTTTGGGAAAAATTCTCTAATTAAAAACCCAATTCTATCTATGCCCCTTAAAATTAAAATACACCAATGATACCTGTTTTTAAATGCACTGAGGCGCCTTTGTATTGTCTTACTGTTAATGGTCACATTTACAAGATAATAGCAATGAATCAATAAGCTTCTCCTGACAGGTAACTGTCTCTCCTAAAGGCCAGACTATGGCCTGGTAGTGCATGATTACTCTCATCTCTCTTTGGTGGCTCCACTAAACTTTATTCGCTTCTTTATTTTGCCACTTGGGACCTTCTTAGTTTAATAGTTTAACATACGAGATTTAGAGTCCAATAGCTCTTAGACACCAGTCTCCATTTGGCCTGTTATTTGCAGTGTAATCTGGAGCAAGCTCACCTGTCAAGCCTGTTCTCAGGAGGTCTTCATTTGTGAAACTGAGACAATGGCATTTACCTCATTGCTTCCCAAGATCTGTGAAATACACATATAAAATGAGAGCGTTTGGAGACCATTCCCAATTTTCAGATGAGGAAACTGAGATGCAAGTAACTCATTCACGGTCATTCAGTAAGGACTAGAACCATGTCTTCAAATGAAGTCTTGAATCCATGTCATTTGTGATAAACCTCTATAATATACTAAGGTACATTTTTAAGTGTAAGGTTGCAATCAAGGGTTAACAACAACTCAGCACCAAATAATGTGCTCTCCCTGAGAACAGTAAACCTCAATGGCTTTAGGTGGTAGTATTTAAATGCAGCATGGTAGCTACTTGCCTCATATGACCCAACTTAGAAACCAGCATGTTGAATTAACAGGCCAATTGTACAAGCTAGAAATTTACATTTATTGCTTTTACCTTTTTTATGAATTGAAGTGTTACTGATCTTATTTAATTATTTTTCTCATATACACTCTGAATACAAAGTATTCTAGCAATCAAGTGTTTCTCCCAATCTTGATAGCTGTCTTTTTCTGCCGTGTATTTTGAAACCCAAGACCCTGAATCTTATTTCTCTGCTCCTTTGAGGGAATATATATAGTGATGGCAACAGGCCCTATTCAATCCTCACTTCCCTAAGAAATTCATTAACTGAAGACATTAAGAAAAAAATAAAATAGTTGTCTACATAGAAAATCCCAAGGACTCTACAAAAGAACTTCTAGAACTTACGTGAGTTTAGCAAGGATACAGGATACAAAGTCAACAGAAAAAAAAAAAATCAACCACATTTCTATGTTCTAGCAGCGAGTAATTAGAAACTCAAATTTAAAACATAGTATTATTTAGAATAGTTCTAAAAAACCTGAAGTTTTAGGTATAAATCTAACAAAACATGTGCGGGATCTCTGTTAGTACATAGCTGAAATCTGCAAAACACTTGTAAAATAAATTTTTAAAAAATACTTCCATTGAGGAAACATTGTATGTTCATGGATTAGAAAACTCAACAAAGTAAAAATGTCCGTTCGTTCCAAACTGTTCTGTAGGTTTATGCAATTCCTACAAAATCCTATGAGGATTTTTGTAGATAAGACAAGCTGATTCTAAAATTTATATGAAAAGCAAAAGTAACTAGAATGGCTAGAATAATTTTGAGTAAGTGGAAGAATGTTGGAGAAAGTACCCCAGGTTTTAAAACTTACTTTATAGTTACAATAATCTATGTAGTATGGTGCTGATGGAGGGACAGCCACATAGATGAACAGAACAGAATAGGGAGAAACTATAAATAGATTGACACCTATGCTCAACTTATTTTGGAAAAAAGTACAAAAGCAGTTCCATAGGGAAAAGATAGTCTTTTCAACAAATAGTCCTGAAACAACTGGACATCCAGAGAAATCAATCAATTTATCTGTTTTTTTTAACTGAAGTATAGTTGATTTACAATGTGTTAATTTCTGATGTACAGCATAATGATACATATATGTATTGTTTCAACAATATATATATTGTTTTTCATACTCTTTTTCATTATAAACCATTACAAGGTATTGAATATAGTTCCCTCTGCTATACAGTAAGATCTGATTGTTTATCTTTTTTATATATAGTAGTTAGTATCTGCAAATTAAACCTCACGTTTTACACAAAAATTAACTCAGATGGATCATAGATCTAAATGTAAATCATGCAGCTATAAATCTCCTAAATGAATGCATAGGAGAAAAATCTCTGTCATATAAAGTCAAGTGAAAAATTCTAAATGTGATTCCGAAAGCACAACCCATTTAAAAAAAAAAAAGAGTTAAAGTAGACTTCATAAAAACTTGGAAGACCCTTTTGAGAGAATGAAAAGACAAGTCATAGGTTAGGAGAAAATATCTGCAAATTACTTATCTAACAAAGAATTTGTTAGATAGAAATATATAAAGAATATATAAAGAATGCTTTAATCTCAGAGAAAGCAAGCTATCCTTTTAGAAGATGACAAAAGATTTATACAGTCGCTCCACCAAAGAGAATATATAGAAGGCAAGTCAGCAAGTAAAAAGATGTCCAACATCATACACCGAGAAATTCAAGTTAAAATCACAGTGGGATGCCAATCCACACTTAATAAAATGACTAAAATAAAAAGTCTCGTAATAATAGATGCTGGTAAAGATGCAAAGCAAGAAGGTAGCTCATACATTGCTGGAGAAAATGTGAAATGCTATTCTTACTCTGGAAAACAGCTTAGCAGTTTCTTATAAAGTTAAACATACACTGACCATGTGACCCAGTAATGGCTCTTCTGGGTATTTACCCTAGAGAAATGTCCCAATACAATACAAAAGCCTGTATATGAATGTGCATAGAACCTTTATTTGCAATGTCAAAGCATTGGAAACAATTCAATGGATAAACAACAGAATGGATAAACAAGTTTGGTACATCTATGCAATGGAATATTACACAGCAATAAGAAGACACAAACTATTGTTACAGCCAACAACTTAAATGACTCAAAGTCCTTAGGATGCATTTAAAAAAATAAATCTTAAAATATTACATACTGGGTGATTCCATTTATATAACATTCTTGAAATGACAAAAGTATCACAATGGACAATAGGTCAGTGGTTGCCAGGCTCAGGGTTGGGGGAACATGTGATTACTAAGGAGAAGAATGAGGGAGTTTTAGGGAAGATGATGGAATAATTCTGTATCTGTATCTTGATTGTGGTAGTGATTATAAAAACCTATACATATGATAACATTTCATACAACTATACAACCCCAAAAAAGTGTGTATAAAAACTGGTGAAGTGTAAATAAGGTCAGTAGTTTAGAAGTGTTGTGCCAATGTCAATGCTCCAGTTATTTTAATGTGCTGTCATTATATAAGGTTACCATTCAGGGAAGCTGGATGAATGGTATGTTGGAACTCTCTGAACTATTTTTGAAACTCCTAAAATATAAGAATAAAAGAAAGTTGAATATTCTACTCATTGTCATTTAACTCTAACTGATTTTTTTTCTTATTTCCCTGCTCCCATGAGACCACAAGCTACTGTCTTCCAGTGATTTCAGCAGTTCCCCTCTCCCTTTACCCAGCTAATAGAGAAAGTTTTTAACAAAAAAAGAAGTGCTACTTTGCATTAAAATGCACTACACAATTTTTAAAAAAAGGAGAGAAAAGGAATGTACCAGTAACTAAGCTAATGGTAGGAGCACTGCTTACAATAGTGGACCCTTTCCTTTGCTAAATCTTTGTTGAATGTCTGTTATGTGCATAACATCATAGTATGCACAAAGATGAGAGTAAAGGTATAGAGTGGTTTCTTCTCCAGATGAAGAACCAAGGAAGCAGAATAAGACAGAGCACAAATTATTATAATACAAGGCAGAAAGTCACTCTTGGCAAGGAGAAAAATGCATTGCAAAGCAGGGACAAAGTAGCAATGTAACTTTTCATTCATATATTGGAGTTCTATGTAGAATTTACTGGGAGAGAAAAAAAAAATGTGTCCACTGGTAAGAAACGGGAGAAAAGAACATCTGTGATAGATGATGTCAATGAACTACAACCAAACTTAACAGATTCATCATTCCATACCTCCTTCTGGATAGAACTAAGTTGTGGAACAAATTCTGTGAGCACTCACCTTTCTGTTTTCCCTGGAAGGGTACATGAAGTATACAAGGGAGAGAGGGCATGATGGATGGGTGCAAGATGGAGAAAGAGCCAGTCACCTGAACCCAGAGTCTTAAGAGTCTGCAGTTCTGTTGAAAAACTTCTGCTTGGTCAAGGAGGGAAAGCAACCATACAATTCCCTGCCAGAGGCTGTAGAGAATGCCTTACGTATCTAATTTCATTTAATCCCCACAAGAATCCTAGGAGATGGGGACTGAATCAGCAACAGCGGAAGTCACCGCTGCTGGTCCTAAGCACCAGACGGTTGTTGGGTAACAGATACAGAGTCATCTGTGGGCCTCCACCACCTGTGGATGCAGACTCTACTCCTGGACATCTCTGCCTCAACGGAGCATCCTCTCTCTCATTCCTTTGTACCTGAACCACCCACACAACCCCCGAAGTCCAAAGATGGAGCATCCAATCAACCAGATCCAAGTTATGCCCTCCAGCCCAGGACACCTAAAGGGACGAATTTCTTTCCATTGGCTTCCTTACTTCCCTCCAAGACTCACAGTTTGGTCTCTAAAATTGGGAACCAGCTTGTATCGATGGTAGACCAAATGACAATTACCTACTGTAGATAATACCATACCAGTTTTACAGATGAAAGCATCACGGCTTAGAGAAGTGTAAAACTTGTCCTACGATTATATAGCTAGTTTTTAAAAACCACTTTATTGAGATCTGACTGACATGTAAAAAGTTGTACATATATAATGTATACAACTCGATGAGTCTGAGAATAAATATACAGCTGTGAAACTATCACTGCCATCAAAGCTGTAAACATAACATCACCTCCCAAAGTTTCCTCTTGCCTTATTACTGTTGTTGTTATTGTTATTACTATAAAAACACTTAGCATAAAACTATCCTCTTAGAAATTTTTAGTGTATGATACAGTATTGTTAAGTCTAGGCTCTATGCTATATAGTAGACCTCCAGAGCTTATTTCTTATGTAACTGAAATGTGGTACCTTCTGACCATCATTTCTCCATTTCCCCCTCCCCCGGCCCCTGGCAACCACCATTCCACTCTTTGCATCTGTGAGTTTGACTATTTAAATTCCATGTTATATGTGAGTGAGAAATGAGATCATTATACACGTGTCTTTCTGTGTCTGGCTTATTTCACTTAGCATAAAGTCCTCCAGGTTTATCCATGTTGTCCCAAATGACAGAGTTCTCTTCTTTTTTAAGGCTGAATAATACTCTTTTTAAGGCATATATATATATATATTTTCTACATTTTCTTTATCCATTTATCTGTAGATGGACGTTTGAGTTGCCTTCCACTTTTTGGCTCTTGTGAATAATGCTGTTATGAATGAGGGTGCAGATATCTGTTTGGGTCCCTGCTTTCAATTCTTTTGGTTATATACATGGAAGTAGAATTTCTGAAACATATAGTAATTCTATTTTTATTTTTTTAAGCAATTGCCATACTCTTTTCCACTTGTTACATGTCCATCAACATTGCCCAAGTTGTCCAGTTTCTCCACTTTCTCAGCACTTATTTTCTGTTTTGTTTTTGACAGTAGCCATCTTAACAAGTGTGAGATGAGTGCCTTTGGATGACTCTGAGTGCATGTTCAAGACTGGCTCCCAGAGTCCCTCAGGGAGATAACAATCCCAGTTGCCCACACGCAGTGGTAACTCGCTTATTTAGTTTCCTCCCCTTCCTTGTCATACTTCCCCACTCCCCTACTAGTGTTTCTTCAGATTACCTCCCACGTACACTGCTTACATTCAGATTCTTGCCTCAGGGTCTGTTTTTAGGGATCTTGAACTAAGACACATATTTGAGATTATTTCTTATCCCTCGTTGTGCTGATTGACACCACCTGCCTTGATCAGTTGTGTTAGACTAAGTTGCTTTTCAATCTTGGTTTTACAAGCATTCCTAAATACTACTTAGCTCCCTGGACGTAATCTACAGTTCTAAAGAAATACAGGATTCATTCAGCCTATCCCATAGAGGAGAAATCTTTTTTTCCTTGGAATATTCAAAACTCATAAAACTGTACAACTTCAGAGGAAAGTGGGAGCTCGCAGATCTACAGAGCAGTTGTTTTCAAAACTGTTCCACAGCTTCCTGGTGTTTTCAGGGCTCTGCACATGTTTACTGCTTTCGGTCTAGAACTCTGTTCACTATTTCTCCAGTCATCTCTGTTAATTAGAAAATATCCAGAATCTCCAAGGCAAGTTTTTTTTTTTTTAAAGTTGTTATAGAGTCCACCTATCTTTGTCAGTCAGGACTTTGTCAATACTGTGTCATCAAAACTCCAAATTTCTTGATTTTTATGTTTATCAAGAAAATGAAAATGTTAAATCATTCCCAGGGGGAAAAAAAGCACAGTGCTGGTTTTTTTTTTTTTTTTCCCCTTATATATATGCTGGGGGTCCCAGTACAGTTTGATTAAACATTAACCAACAACCAGTATGGTTTCCAGAGCCATAGAAGTTTATAAACCATAGATCTAGGTCAAGCCCTCATCCAATTTACAATTTCTCTCCACAGCATCTTGACATGTGTGCTTAAACATGATAAGTTAAGGAAAGTTCCTACCTCCTGGGGAAGTCTGCTTTATTTTAAGATATTTCTAATTGCCGTGAAGAGTCCTGTTTTCCCTTTTAATTGAACTGAAATCTGCCTCCCTGCAACTTTCACTCTTCCACCCAGGAGAGATTTTTGTCTCTGTACTCTTTCATGGCAGCCTCCAGACCTTGTTGGGGTTGCCCAGTGTTCTTACACAAGCAGGCATGAACCGTTGCAAGTATTTGAGCTCTTGGACCTTTGGCACCTGGCGAGAAGAGCGTCCCCCTTCTCCTCCACTGGCTGGCAGCAAGACTCTCCTCTCCAGTCCATCTGTAACATATAGGAAAGTGACGGCAAAGATATGGATTTCACCAAACTTAATCAAAGCCTTAAGCGAATCAACGGAGGTGGGGGTAGGAAGGGAGTTAGGGGTGCAGAGAAGGGGCGGGCAACTTTCCAGCCCCCAACATATGGCAATAGTTTCATTGAAAGCTCAAGTCAGTATTTATTTCATGCAGCAACATTGCCCCAAGAAGCACATAGGTCAAATATCTAATACATGAACCCTAAATCCAATTTTTCAGATCTCCTCCTCTCCCTCTGCTTTTCCTTCCCCCACCCCACCCCCCTCAGTCCTATTTTTTCCTCCTTATTTTTTTGAAGACTCCCTGTTCTCCTTGAAAGCTGGGGCAGAATGAATGGAATGTTTTGATTTACTACAGCCCCCTGAATTCTATTTTCCCAAATCAATTAATTTCCGCAGATTCTGACAACTGAGGGGTAGGAGCAAGAGCTGAGGGGGGCAGCGGTTGGGGTGATGAGAGTTTAAGGTGTAGCAGAGGGTGAGGGGAGTGGGAGATTGGAGCTCCCTGGAGGGGTTTAGCCAGGGGAAGATAAATTACTGCTGTGCTTGGTGTTGAGAGAAAAGGACTGGGGGAGAGCTTGGTATCTGAGATGAGCACACATGAGTACTGGGGGTGGGGGCAGGGAGGGGGTCGGCTGTCAATCAGAGGGTTAAAAAAAATAGAAGGAAAAAAAAGACAACTTCATTCCAAGAAGATAGGGAACTGAGGAATTAGTCAGTCTTCCCTACCTCCCTGCCTCGGTTGCCTGGGGCCATGATTGTGTTGTTTTGCTGGCCCATTTACTCCTGCAACTGCATCTCCATCAGAGGTGGGCAGTGATATTTCTCTAGAGCAAACATTCAGGAATCTGGTGGGAACGATGGAAGGAGGAGCCTTCTTTTCCATCTTCCTCTGTTTCTTTCTCTTTTAATCTCTTTTCTTTTACTTCCCCTCCTTCCTTCTTGCCTCCCTTCCTCCCATTTCCCATTCTCCCTTCCTCACTTCCTTCCTTCCTCCCTTCTTTCTTGTCTTCTTCCTTTTTTTTCATTCTCTCTCTTGATCAGCCATTTATTCTTCCAGAATGTATAAGCAGCTATTTTGTGTGAGACTCCATGTTAATTGTGCTAAGACCAGACTTCTAAGATGTGATACAATTCAATTGAAAAGACATTGACTCCTCACGCTCTGTGCTAGATGCTGGAGATACTAGGTCTACAAAGAAGGACACAGCTCTGTGACCTCAAGAAATACATTGCTCTATAGGGGGAACAGATATCATTACTCATTTGTTTATTCTTTGAATCCCTATGTGATGTGCTGGGACTATTGACTATTTTTGAACCTGTAACATGTAGGATCATGCCTGGCCTCTAATTGACATGCAGTAAATACTCAATGATGAAAACAACTACATTTATTAGAACACCTGTGATGTGTCAGATATATTGCATGCTTTATTGTTAATCCTTCCTCCAACCTCATGACAAAGATCTGGTTATTCCCATTCTACAGATGAGAGCGTAGAAGCGTTAAGCAATTTGCCAATGTTAAACACCACTTAGAGGTAAAATTACGGTGCTGATTCAGGTCTACCTGATGCCAGTGCAAAATATTTGCCTACTTTTCCATGCCTCTTTCTGCAAAAATCTGTGACAAAAACCACTAGGTATTATCCACTTGAGGTTGATAAGATTAAAATCTTCCTAAATCAAAAAATAAATCTTATCATAATTGGTAGGAAATCTAGGTTGTGACATATTTGGAAATGCATGAACCTTTGTAAATCATGAACACCCGAATTTTGCTGTTACAAGTTTCCACCTCCATGATTGTAGGACCTCAGCATTCTCCAGCTGAAGTCTCATTCCAGTTATTTTTGGTATTAACATGTGACGGGTAGTGAGTTAACTCCTGTCCTTCTATTCTGGCCCCTTCATTGGTTTCTTCTGCACAACGTCACTTGGAATAGTTGCTCACCATTGATGTGGCTCTCAGGACCCTGAAAGGGACTCATGTGCTCCCACTGAGACGGTTTATTCCAGGGTCCCTCAGAGCACACCGCCAAAGACTTACCGAGGACTTCCCCAACATGCCCAGGGTGGATCATCAGGGAGGCTCTGCTCATGGAGTAACTGACTCATCACGTTTCACCACCATCTCAGCAATGAGTAGGAAGGAGCTCCTTGAGTTGCCCAACTCTTCTGTTTTGTCTACAGTACACATTACAACCAGAGCCAAGGTGTGTTTCAGTCAGAAATGGGCAGGATGATCCACTGCTCAACTAAGCATGGGTCCATCATCTGAGCGTGAAGAAAGTTCACTTGTGTGCAGGAGACTAACTGCAGAAGTTTGCACTCCCCTCTGCATCTGTACCCTTTGATGGTAAGCCCTCTGACTCTGGGCTTGGGCCATGTGACTGATTTGTCCAATGAGATAATTGATATAAGCAGAGACTTGAAAAAGGGCTTGCAAGAACATGCCGGGAACAGACTGCTGGAGAAGGGGACGTGTGAAGCAGAGGTAGTTGGCCCAGCTATGACTACTGTAGATTCACCAACACTCAGCTGATCACCTGCATCCCAGGAAGACCAGAAGAACTGCCCAATCAACCCAGAGACTTGTGAAAAATAACCTATGTTTATTGAAAACCACTATATTTTTTGGACCTGGTTTGTTATACAGTTATAGCTAATTTATTTATTTATTGTGAGTTATGTCTCAAATTATTCATGAAAAGAGACTGTTCAGCTCTCGCCACCAACAGTTCTCTCCAAAGGGTCAGAACCCACCTGACAAAGAAGCGTCTTCCTCTGCTTTCTGCCTCCTGTTCTCCCCTGTCCTCTCCACCTTCTCCCCCAGAGATCTGCTTACAAAACTAACCCATGGTGCTATTAAGAAGCAGATGACCTTTTGCCCATTCGACTCTTAAGTCTTCTCCCTCCTCCATGTCTCCTCTTTCTACCTTCACCAGGGCACCAGCCTGCTTGCTCCTCCTTCACTAAGAGAAAAAAAAAAAAAAATACATGCAAAGTTCTCATATACATTAATTCATGCAAATAGATGCCTATGGGTATACCAAATTTATCGCCTCATTAGGCATACACAGCCAAGGCTAAATTCCCTTTAGGCTAAACCAGGATCTCACTATAGAAAAAAGAAGTATATGTAAATGTAGTTGATACATACTAGTATATCTCACACACACACACACACACACACACAGATGTGACTTATACGAATTACACAGACACAGTAAGATTAAATCAATACGAAGAAGCAAAGAAGATGGTGAAAATTAAAATCAGAGAAGATTGCATTATGCAAAAAATACACTGTTACCACCAAGAGCAAGTGTCATTACTATTTTGGCCTCTGTTGTACGTTAGCATCACACATAACTTCATACCTTCTCTTAATGATTCTAAATAAGCAGGACATGAATTAACCATGTTTTTGTGCCTGCATCCTACCTTACAGTTTTGCCAAGGGCACATGAGTAATTCTGACCTTCCAGGAATCCATTCCTGGTAGATGGTAGGGGACCAGCCCCAGATTTGCCAGGTCATCCTGGCATCCAAGTAAATCAGTCCTGCTCCTGCTGGCCTGTTTCTAGGAAGATTTTTTTCTTATTTCCCTGACACCTGCAGACAGTCCCTCTTTTTTCTCTTTGATTCATACTTTTATTTTACCTATTGCAACCCTCAGCATCAAGAACAGCATACCTTCCTCTGTCAACCAAAAAGAGTCTCTGCATTTCACGAGCCGTTTCAAATCCCAAGCAATGAGCTAGTGAAATACGAGGGCCAAGTCTGAGCTTGTCGGTGCAGTAAAAGGAGCACTGAGCCAAAAGTCAGGCAGCCCAGGTGCTGGTCACAGTTCTGCCCCAGCTTACTGGGTGAGCTCGGACACGTTACTCCAGGCTGGATTTTAGTTTTCTTATTTGCCTCTGAAGTGCAAAGTTACACTGAATGTTCTTCAGGACTCTAACTTCAAAAATTAAGTGAGTTGATCCTGAAGTTCCCAAACTGTGACATGAAACTTGAAGCTGCACTGCTTGAGAGATTAGGTCTTGGACTCCGTCACTAGACTCCAAGACACTTTGATCTTTTCCTGGACCTCTGCAATAGGTTCTGAATTGGTATTCCTGTTTCCACTCTTGTGTTGCTACAGTTCAGTCCCCAGACAGAGTCCAAAGTGAGGTCTAGAAGTACAAATGAGACTGTGTCTGCATTTTCTGTTGAATTTAGGATAGAATTCAAAGGCACAATCTGGCCCTTGCTTTCACCATCAACTTCATCTCCTGCCATCCTTCCAGACTGACAGCCAGCGAGGAAACGGCATCTTCCATCTTAAACAGCTACATGGAACTGAATTTTTCCAGCAACCCAGCGGAGCCTGGACATGGATTCTCACCCAAGAGACCCAAGAAGGAACGCAGCCCTGTGGATACCTGGATTTCACCTTTGTGAGACCTTAAGCAGAGCCCTCCAAGCTTCTTGTGAGCCTCAGCCAAGCCAAACTGGATTGCTGACATACAGAGCTGGGAGATACTACATCATGTTTTTTTAAGCTACTCATGGAGTACTGTTTTCTACGGCAGCAATAGAAGATGAATACCCCAAGAGATGGCTCATCCAGGAGGACTCCATAAAGAAAGAGATTCCCAGTTTTCCTCCCCTTATGCCTGGTTTTCCTCTCTTAGAACTTTGTATTCTTCTCTCAAGGAATGCAAACCTTAAGATTCAAATTACTCCCAGCTTCTGGATGAAATCTCAGCTGACATCACTGACCTGCTGTTACGCACAGAAACATCAAAGTCAGGTTCTAGATGTGCCAGGCTGATTTCCCCTGGAGTCTTGGGACCCACCTCTGGTACCACCCTTGAAGATAGAAAGAACAGCTGGGACATGTTCAACATGGGAAAGAGTCTGAAAATGATGAACCAGAGGGAACTGATAACTTTGCCTAGAGAGAAGTGAGCTCAGGGGAAACAAATGTCTAGAGGTTCAGGGAGATGAAGGAACAGACTTCTTCGGGGATCAGGAAAGAAAAATTAAACCAATGGGTACATATTCTGGACAGCTTACTGCCCTTCCCCCCCAAAAAAAAGCTAACTCTAAAAGGTCTTCAGGACTGGCTTGGGAAATACTTGCACCGAGGATCTTGTGCTGGGAGAGCACTGCCAAATTGGCAGAAGTGGAGCACTTTAGAATCTTGGGCCAACATTCTCATTTTATCAATGAGTGAACCAAAGCCAGAGAGCAAGACTTGTCACATGGCCTTCAGTCGTCTGCCACGATGAACTTCTGTCCAAATTATTCCTGTTCTATGGGATTATGAAAGGCCCACGGGAATGACTGTTGACGAGAAAGGCCGCAGCTCCTCAGGAGCTGGGATAGTTGGGATGCCTTCCTCTTCCCCGTCCCTCTAATGCAGACTCTAGCTCGTGGTACCTTTACTGTGACCTCATCCTGCTGCTTTTGTATGCTGAAAAAAAAAAAATTTATGGGATTTCCAGTTCTTGTCTGACCCCGCAAATGAAAATCCCCAGGCTTCAGATATGTCTGGGACTTAAATTTCCTTTTGCACTGTGTCTTTAGAAGGGATTTGTATAGCAAATCAAGATGTTCAGTTGAGTCTGACCGAGATGTCCAAATCCTGTTTTACCTACTGGAAGAGATTCAAACCTTCATTTATTCTTTCACTTGAAAAAAAAAATAGTTCCTTCCATGTTAAATGTAAGTATTATAGAAACGAACAGGGTAACACCCCCCCCCCGGTAGCTCATAGGGAAATGACGTGGCAAGAGACCATGGTGCCACACTGGACTGTAAGTGCTGTAGTGTGGGGTTCTCACAGGGAAGGTGCAGGGGATGGAGAGTGAAGAGCCTGAAGCATCAAGGAGAGGCCATGCTCCACATGGTCTGATTGCTGCACGAGGAGCTTAAGGATGGACGGACTGACAGCACATGAGGCTGGGAGGTTTGGCTGAGACCGTGCATGCCATGTTAAGGAGCTTGTATTTTATTCTGATACTAATGTGCATTAGGAGATTTTTTGTTTTTAAAGGAAAGGACATGATGAAATTTTGTTTTAAGAGAAAGGCTTCTGTTACAAGAGGGAAGACCAACTTCCTATGATTCCCTTAGCAACATTTGATTTTATGTTATGCCAAAAATTATTTCACTCATTACAGTAAGTTCAGTGGGCTCCTCTTTTGGCAACATAATGTAAGCTTTAAAAAAAAAAATTATCTATCTATCTATCTCATTGGCGATCAAACTATTTTTATAGAGTTTGCACATTCATACTCATAGCAGCATTATTCACAATTGCCAAAAAGGGGGATGCATGAAGAAAATGTGATGTCTACGTATAAAGGAATAATACTCAGCCTTACAAAGGAAGGAAATCCTGATACATGTTACAACGTAAATGACCCTTGAAGCTATTATGCTAAGTGAAATAAGCCAGTCACAAAATGTGGTATAATTCCACTTAGATGAGGTACCTAGAATAGTCAAATTCTTAGAGGCAGAAAGGAGAACGGTGGTTGCCCGGGGCTGAAGGAGGAATTGGGGAGCTACTGTTTAACTGATCCTGAGTTTCAATTGCGGAAAATTAAAAAGTTCTGGAGATAAATGGTGGTGATGACTGCACAACAATGTGAATGAACTTAATGCCACCAAGCTGTACATTTAAAAATGGTTAAAGTGGTAAATTTTGTGTTATGTATATTTTATCACATTTAAAAATTCTATAATATGCAAGCAAGAGGCAAAATTCAAATCCAGTTCTGACAGAATCCTGGGGTAAATTTCCACACTATCCAACTTGTCGGTCACTGTCTTCATTCCATTTTCCTCTGGATGACTTCTCAGCAGCATTTCTGCCATTAAAAAATGACCCACCTGTCCTCTTCTGGCTCCTATAAACCAGAGACCAGTTCTACTTTTCATCAAACTCAAAATGACAAGGAGGTCTGTGAGACAGTTTCATGCATCCTACATATTTATTCGTACCAGGAGACAGAATCGGGCCAACTCTTGTCCATTTCATTCGGCTGAATCAGGGAAATTCCATCTCTCTCATTGCATGTGACCAGACTACTATGGCCTCAGGTAGGGGTACAGTCTGCCAGAAGTCTCCCTCATACTTGGCAAGAGACCAGGAGTTCAGACATTTTCAAAGAGAGGGAGAGGGACTGTTTGGAAGTGGAACCAACCCAGAGACCTGGCTGGACCACTCTCGGTTAGAAGCCAGAGAGGATGTTTGCTGCAAAGTCGGACTTCAGGAACCTAGTTCCTGCTTGGAGGGCACCAGAAGACAAAGCACCTGAGTAGGTGGGAGGTGTTACCAGAAACAAACATCATGAAGAGCTAGAGGAAGGGAGAGCACCCAGGTGCCTCCGAAAGAGCACTCAGCTGGAGCCAGGTGTCCTGAGTCCAGGTTTTGCCCTGTGAGCAGGCAGTGATCTTCACCTCCCTGAGCCACAGGAGCCTTACTAGAACGAACACATTGCAGAGTTACGATTAATAGTAAATGAGATCACGAAATATAAAGTGTGTGATATGCTACAGCTGCCCACAAATGTCAGTTCCCCTCCCTCGGGCATGCTACCTGGAGGTGGTCCAGCTCTACATTATATGCAGGTCTCTCCTTAACACACACCTGTGCATCTCTCCTGCAAAAGCTGCTATCACAAATATCCCCCACATATGTCACCATCTTATTGAGTGCCAACTGTGTGCTAGATGTTGTTCTGACTGCACATCTTAGATCTCATTCTTGTCTTTACTTTTGATACATGAATTGCTTTTGAAGTTTCCCTCCAATTTCTTCTTTCCTGTCCATCTTGTCTTGCAGAGTTTGGAACACACCTTGGAAGAAAAATTGCAGTTGGAATACTGGCTAGGGATAGCACCAAATAATGCGTATACATCTCCTGGAGTTCTTCCGTTCCTTACTCATTCCTAAGTGGGCTTGCATTTCAAGTTTTTACACTACTCACCATACTTACTTATCTGGTGGGGGACATATGGGATGGGGGAATAGCCAGGGCCTTCACAGTCGGAGAAAATGATTTAATTTCTCCAAATGATTCCAACTCCAACTCCCTCTTGAAGATTTCTTTAAGTGATTCCATCACAAGATAATTTTTTAAATGTACATTTAGAATATGTTTATTCTATCAGGGTAAAAACAATCAGTAGATGACATTTGCCCCTGATTATGGCCAATAACCAGGGGCTGGCTTCCAAGGATTTTAAATGTGGAGAGGATCTTTGAGATCATTTGGTCCAGAAGTGGGGAACTTAAATGTCCACAAGGCCAGGAAGGGGAAGTCAGATACTGAGGTACTTGTACAACAATGTGATAAGAGCTGGATCAGGAAGTGAAAGGATGAGTGAGAACACAGAGGTGGGGAACAGAACCCAGCCCAGTGGTCACTAAAAGCCTTCCAAGCCCAAGGAGGGGACTTACAAAGAGACTGATGGATCGATGGATGATAAAGAGGACAGCGTTCCCTGGAGTTTGTAACCCAAACCACATGTCCCCAGGGGGAAGAGGAAAGTTATCATTCAGCCATCTCAATGGGTGGCATTTTAATAAATTCCAGCTTTGTGTTTGGGGAAGAGGCATTCTCCCTCAGTTTATTTCCAGCTTTCTTGTCATTAAATACATTGAAGAAACGGAAAGACCGTTTATTGGGGGTGGCATTGAAGGAACTCAGTCTCCGAGTGGGATTTAAAATGCTGTCCTTAGCACAGGGAACTACAAAATCTTGTAATAACCTATAATGGAAAAAAATCTGAAAGAAAAGTGACTCATTTTGCTGTACACCTGAAACTAATGCAATATTGTAAATTACACTTCAATTTTTGAGAATGGCTAAAATTTTTTTTTAAGTGCTGGCAGGTTTTGGAGAGCACAGACTTTGTTGTCAAACTGTTGGTATGTACTGCCTAGCTGTACCCCTTCCTAGCCGTGTGTTCTTGGCTAAGTACTTTTTACCCTTCTCTGTGCTTCAATTTTTTCCTTATAAAATGGGAATCATAATAGTAGCTGATTATAGGGTTGTTGTAAGGATTAAATTGTAAAATTGCAAAAAGCACTTAGAACAGTGCCTGGTAGCTGGTAAGCATTTAATACAGTCACTATTGTAACTATTATGGAGGTTGGATTTAGTGATCTTTAAAGTCCTTTCCAAGTCTGGGGTTATATGATTCCACAGGGAAATTGTTAAATCAGAAGGTCTTTATATTCACTTGCCATGGTGATCAGGGGATGGTAAAAAACAAATTAAAAAGTTAAAAATAAATCTAGTGATCAGGAATTCACTGGGTGGATTCAGTAGTGCTTTCAGTGAGAGCTCCCAGTCCTTTTTAGAAGTTGAGAATATACATATGAACAGGATTGAAAGAGGGAGAGAGAGAAGAGAGAGAGAAAGAGGAGTCAAGTGATGAGAATTTCCAGTTTGAAGGACCAGAACTAGCCTGTTCACTTATTCATCAACTGTTTTGTGATCATCTTCTATGTGCCTGGAGTTGTCGCAGATGCAGGGATACACAGAGGATGAAGATGCATTTAAAGCACTAGCACTAAAGGGAATTGGGAGAGACTGAGGCAGAACAGAAAATGGGCCGCTGATGCCACATGGAATGTATCCAGGTCTCTGTCACCTCTCATCTGAATCCCTGCAGCAGCCTTCTGACTGACTCCTTGCCTTCCACCTTGTCCTTCCCCACCCATTCTCACCGCACAGCGGAAGCCTCTAGCTGGTGCACGTCCGTGCGCTCCGCCACTTGTTCAGTGTTACCTCAGCTTCCAAGACCTCACAGCATCTGGTCCTGGTGTACTTCTCCTGATTCACTTCTTGCCACTTCACCCCAACCCCCATCACCAAAATTCCTTCCATTGCTTGAACCTCCCATTAATCACCTCCATGCTTTCACAATACTGTTTACTTGATGGGGACAGGCTTTCCCTGACACAGCCTGGCTAAATCCTACTCATCCTTCAAGCCTCTGCTTAGATTTCCCTTCCTCCAGGAAGATTTCTGGGATGCCCTCTGATACACACACTCACAGATCTAGATTAGGTGATCTTCCTCTGAGTCGTCTCAGTGCCCTGTACTTCCCTATTAGAACGCTTGTCAGAAGGCATTCTAATGTCCCTTGTCTCCACTAAACACTAAGCTACACACATGCACATACCATAATCATCTTGTCCACCACTTACTCCCAGAGTCTCTAGCACAGAGTTGGTGTTCAGAAAATGTTTGGTGCTGTGCCTTCTAGGAATAGCGACCCAAGACCACATGAGCTCCCCAGTACCACCCTTTTTGGTATATCCAGTGCTGTCCCCCACCCCTGGTCTCCTGGAAGCCTAATTCCCCTCCCCAATGACCCTCTTCTGCCCGGATCTTTCCTCCTTTCCCTCTGTTTTACGTCCCATCAGTTCCGGAATCAGCCTTTGCTGTATTAGGCTTGTGTTCGCCTAGAAGCTGAGGCTAAACATGGCTACACAAACTCTGGCATCCGGGCTTCCAATCACCCAGATCCTTGGTGACCCAACAACAAAACATCTGGGCAACTGACTCATCTTGGTTTTCTTTTCATCCACATGGTTTGGCATGACTTAGGCACTGCCTGAAGGTCGGGCACTGAGTCCCTGATGCCGTGACAGTTTTCCTCTGGTCTCTTGAAATCATCAAGGGCTTGTATACAAGGGCAAGGCTTTTTTAATCAGGGAACAGCTGGTTGTGGTGGGGGATCTATTTGTTGCACCCACTATTAATTAGTAACATTTTTAAAAGGAGAAGAAGCAAAGGGGAAAAGAAAAGTTTCTGACTGGGAGGGAGAATTGGAAGCCATATGTAAAAGCTGTGGACAATGAAGGTCAGATTAACGTGGCATGATGGAAGATTCTCAGGTAAGAGACAGATATTTCTTCTCGACAACTTTAGAGAGTGAAGTTGTGATAAAAAGTTTCATGGAAGATGATTTTAGACTTTATCTTTTCAAACAAAAGGACCAAATCAGAAGATAGGCTTTTTTATTGTTGTTTTCCAGCAAATATTTACTATCCACATATATATTCTGGGCCAGTCCCTGAACAAGTGATAGATGAACAATTATAAAACAGAGTTCTTGCTCTCAAGGAGGTTACAGTGAAGTGGAGGGAAAAGGACACAAAGCCAAAAGAGGCAACGTTTGTAGTGGCACAAATGTGCATCGTGGGAACAGAGGATCGAGGCACCTTTTGGGGTTTCAGAACTGGGGCTACCACTTATTTGGTGACGTGGTCTTGAGCAAATCTCATCACCTGATGGTAGAGGACCTAATGATTGAATATAGGCAACAATGTTTTGTAAACTGAAAACCGATTTATTGGGGTTAACGTCCACTATTAAACTTTCCCAGATTCACCCAGGACAGTCCTGTAAGTTGTTGAGCTTCCGGTCATTAGAAGTATTTAAGGAAGCCAGATGGCTTCCTGCGTAAGGAATGTGTAAAGGAATGTAAAATTCCTACACAGAGGAGGAGAGGCCTGTAAATCTGAGGATCTCTTATTTACAGTACCTTGCTGTAAATAAGACTAGTGAATTTGATTCTTGTTCTAAAACATAGAAAGCGTGTCAAAATCAGGAAGCTAGCAGCCATCTGGCACTGAAGAATAATCCAGTCCTACCAATGGGATCAAGAGGGCCACCCCTGACCCTGACCTGGCCTTGGCTTCCTGATTAAGACTATTTCAACCTGGACCACCAGCAAGGATGAGGGCTAAGTTCCCTCTTCATTCCCCAGTGCCCCTTGATCTGGTCCCAAAGTTCCTTTCTCTAAAATTTCTGCAACTCCTCCTTCCATCTCAGCCTTCTCCCATCACCAAGTCCTCTTGACTTTACTTCCTAAACATATTTTTATCATCCTCCAGGCATTATCTCTGTTCAGACCTCACCATCTTTCACATCAGTCTTTTGGGTTCTAGTCTTGTCTCTTCACCTCCAGCGTCCACCAGTGTCCCTTCTTCAAACAAAAGCCATAGTGATCTTTTAAAAATGCAAATCTTGTAATATGAGTGCCTTAAATGAAACCATTCATTATCTCCCATTGGCCTCAGGATCAAGTTCAAGCTTGCTGAACGTCTCATAAGGGCTTTTGATCAACATGTGCATTATACTGTGGTCAGCCCAACCAACAGCACCTTTCATATTATCTGTCTAAGACCTTCCACAGGATCTTTGAACAAGCTCTTTCCTCTGCCTGGAACTGTCAGTCCTCTCCTTATATGTTTAAGCTTGTGTTCTTCCCCTTTGAAACATTCCCTAACCTTTGCCTTCTTCACCACTCATGTAAGTTAGAATTAACCATTTATCCCTCGCGGACCCCCAATTCTCCATGTGCACCTCTGTTAGAGTAGTTTTAATGCTTTGTTGCACTCACTTTACAAAATTATCTTCTCTACACTGTGAAGTCTTTGAAGATAAAGACAACATCCCAGTTGCGTAACATACAATATTTTTAAATCAAGAAATTGAAACTGTCCAAACTACCAGTTGATGTTTTACCAAAGAACAGCAAATTTATATATTCATTCTTTGTCTGTTTCATTCTGTAGGAAGTTCCATGCACTGAGCATTGAGCCAAAGACAAAATCAAGCAAATTTTAAGATCTACCCTCTTTCTTTAAGGAGCTCACACTCTCCGGACGGGAGCCTGCTAATTAGACTACATAATTAGTGTCATCACGGAGATCTGAAGAGTAATCAAGGGAGATGAGATTTTTCATTTTCCTGTGCCTCCTGGGGCCATGGAAAGCATGACTATCAGAAGCCACGTCATGAACAAAACACTTCTTCAAGCAAGAGATCGTCCCATATATGTTTCCATGGGACCAGGGCACAGCTAAGGATGAGCTTTGGATCTTTAACAAGATCTCAACTCTCCCCATCAAGGCTCAGACGGTGGGCATGTGGGTGGCGGCCAGTGCGTCCGCACTCCTCTGTGGAGGCTGCAAGCCAGTAGCACTTTGTCCCACCAGGGACCCTATCATCATGAAGGAGAAAGATTCAGGGAGCATATCCAGCCTTCGATGGATCACCATCTGGAGCTGTCAGGCTTCTTTCCCCCAGGAAATAAAGGTGTTGTTTGGAGCTTATTAATCCAGGAAAACAACAACAACAGAATATATAATTACCTCAAGTTTTACCTGGGTGTGGGGAGAGCTGCAATATCCACCCATAACTTCCCTGATCATGTGACTATTCACTGAGCAAAATGTGAAGGGCACGACAGTCACTCTTCAAGGACAAGGAATACTAATGAGTATTTTTGTAATGGCATGTTAATCTGCGTCGCAGTTTTTCTTCTTCATTGTAGAGATGTAGAACTCTTTGGATTGGAACCACGCCATGGGCAGGGGTCATGGAATTCCTGATAGTGTCATTATTTTGACTGACAACCAGTTGGATTTATTCATTGTCCTGACAAAATTTCTAGGCTTTAAAGTTGTTTTGTGAGCAAATCGCACATAAGAAGATACAGCTGAACTAGTACTGTCCACAGGAATTATGGTAGAGTGGACTGGGCAGTTTTGTAGGACTCAGGAGACCTGGGATCTGGGCTCCGTAAAGCCCAGGGTTAATCGACATCCCCCTCTGTTCCTTTATTTTGCCATTTCTAAAACAGGGATGGTTGGTGAGGTGGGAGTTTAGCTCAGTGGTAGAGTGTCTATTTGACATGCACAAGGTCCTCAGTTCAATCCCCAGTGCCTCTGTTAAGGGGAGAAATAAAAATAAGTTAATTATTTAAAATAAATACAAGTTTCTTAAAAAAAAAAGAGTATATAAATTAATTAATTGATTAATTAATTAATTTTAAAAATGGAGATGAGAGCTAATGGACAAGATAAGCTTCTCTCTAATTCTGCCTTTCTTGGCATCTCTTTCCAGGGGTTTTATTAACTAAGCTACATCTCATTCAGCAACGACACCAAACTAGAATATTGTAAGGACATCTTCAGAGGAATTTCATTAGAACGTGAAAACGTTCATAAAATCAGGGGTATATGGCTCTAGATTCTATGGCACTTACCATAGAAGACCCTGTAGTCAGTCTTAGTGAAGTGTGATGTTCATTAAAGTGTTTGTAATGTTCCAAAAAGTAGTGGCAACCATGTCAGGCAGGTCATAGAAAATACTCGCTATACAAGTGCTCTGAGTGTAAGGGATGAAATCAAGTACACCCACTGTACTTATGTGGACCAGTTGCCACTGTGGCCTGAATCAGTACTCGGATTGTTGATAGTGATCATGATCATTCCTATCTGTGTTTATATTATGTTCAGGAGACTTTTAAATTCATACACGGTCTTTCTTGGTGGATAAAGAGAGCAAGCTACTCAGGGCTGAGTCTTCCTCTGACAGATACTACCTGCGTGACTTCAAGGGATAACGGTTGTGCAGCTTACTGCACGGCGTCTGGCATAAAGTGACTGCTTGGTAGATGTGGGGTTAACTGCTGTCATTTACATGCGACCCGTGAGGCAGGCAGGAGGTGCAATAGTGAGGTTCACATCCTAAGTGGTCTTGTTGATTGATACAGTTTGCTTTAGAGGTCAGTTCTTACTCCTGAACCTATGTTTTGTTACTATAATGGCATGTTACTTAAGAAGGAAGGAAGGTGAGAGAAAGAGGGAGGGAGGGAGGAGAGGGAGGGAAAAAGGAAGAAAAGAAGGAAGGAAGGAAGGGAGGGAGGGAGGGAGGAAAAGAAAGAAAAATGAGTCCAGTAGCCTTCCTTGCTGGTGGTCCCCAGTAAGCAGCATTTCATTCTTCAGATTTGAATGTCAGCACCTCCTGCAAAGGTTCTATTGCCATTATCAAACTAATATTAAGCCTCCCTGGTAACAGATGAAAGAACAGACCTGTATTTACAGCAGGGTATGTTGCCTGGGCAGAGTTTGGGAGCCATGTTACTGGACAAATAAATCAAGGACACAACTCAAGTTCGCTTGTTAAAGGGATGTCTTAGTTTCTTTCCTGCTTGCCTGGTGTGGCAGACACATCAGATGTGGCACGGAGAAGATGACACATGGATATCTAAAAATTACTTACGTATTTGCATCAATTTCTAGCTTCCCAGGTTATCTTACTTAGTCCCTCTGGAATCTGAAATTTTGAAAAAAAAGGAAAAAGAGAGAGAGAGAAAAAGTTCCAATGAAAATAAAGAATGAAAGAGTCTCTTAACTCCCTCGTGAAATATAGACTGAGAATGAATGAGTCCATTTGGATAGAATGGGATCCCTTGGAACACATATCTGTGGTTGGAACTGCTCCTTTAAAGTTGAGTAACTCTCAGTCTATCACTCCTTGGGTTCTGAGCACTGGCAACAGACTGGGTGCGGTGTGAGATACAGATACCTAAGGCAGACAGCCACATCACCGAGCACGTACTTTGGGCCAGGCGCCCTGCCAGGGGCTTTAGCGCACTCTCATTCGTGCCTCACAATAGCACTGCGAATTAGGCAATTTCTAAGCCTATTTACAGATGAGGAAACGGAGACTCAGAGAGGGGTGAGGTCATTTGCCCAGGGGCATCCGTCTTGTAAGTGACAGAGCCAGGAATTAAACCCCCGCTTGTCTCGTGCTCCAAAGCCTGTTTCCGAGGCACAAACCTTCTCCAGATCCTTGCATCCTGCTTGGCCAGAGAGGGTATTTACATGAGACTGCAAAGCCAGGAGGCTGCTTCTGCAGGAGATACTCCCTTGGGCAGGCACTGTGGGTATATCGGATCGTGTCATTTTATAGCCACACTCTGCAGTGAAGGAGGCATTGTTATTTCCATTTCTCGGATGCTGAGACTGATGTGCAGTTGGGTGGAGAGGTTGTCAGAAGAATAATGGCGGGACAGCTGCTCAGGTTGTCAGGAGTTGGCCTTGAAGTTGAGGTGGTGGGGGGTCTATTTTCTTCTCCCGATGACTAACAATGGAAGCATCAATGGAGAGTAGTTAAGAGCAAAAAGTCTTTTGTTCAGTGACTTTGACTGACTTCCTCACAGCAACCTCCAGTGAGTTGGTTAGCCTCTCCTGGGAAGCCTCAGGCTCCCCATCTGGAAAGTATGACTAAGAATCGTGCTTATTTCAAAGGGGCATTGAGAAGATTTGAAAAAGGAAAACGTAGTAGGATGCACTGTCTCAGCAAGCATGCTCAAAATCTTAGTTGTTGCATTGTCATCCTCATCCTGGTCATTGTTGTCATCATTGTGTTTTATTGTCTAACAGTGATGGGAACTTGAGTTAGCCGACCAAGATGGAGCGAGCTCAGGAACCAAGGTGCACATGAAAAACCCCAGGCTCACCACCTCTTAGCTATTTTAACCTACGTCAGTTGCTGGAAGCCCCTGAACTTCAAGCTCCTCATCTCTAAATGGAGCTAGTAAAGATCGCTACCTTGCAGGGAGGTTCTGAATTGGAGATGTTGGGAGAGAAAAGGATTTTGCAAACTCTGATGTGGACTTGGTATAGAAAGAGGGTTCCTAATTCACCTTTAAGTATTTTCCTCTTCTTGTTAATATCTAAAATTCATGTACAAATTATCTTCACTGAAAAATTAGAAGCCAAACAGGACAGACAAAGCGAAAGTCCCTCTGATTCATTCCTATTTGCTTGCCCTGGGCTCTCCTGATCTCCTCCCCCAGGGGTCAATATCACAACACATCTCTATCACACCTGATTGTTTTTTTTTTAAATATTGAATGTTTTGCCTTTCCAGTGAGATACGCGACCAAGTAGTTGAAGACTAAGTTTAGGACCCAAACTGCCTGAGTTTGAATCGTGGCTCTACCACATTTTAATAATATGGATAATTGTTTATCTTTTCTGGGTCTCAGTTTCTTCCTTTGTGAAGTGAAGGCACTAGTGGTGCTTAACTTGGGACTTTGTTGTGAGGATTAATCAGGTTAATAAACACATAAACAGGGCCAAGCATTTGTGATTTTCAATGTGTACCCGTTAGTATTATTTTTGGATAGGTAAGTTCATGAAGTCATGGATCATAGTTGAATCCTTGGCACTTAGCTTAGTGCCTGTACCCAGTGGGTGGCTGATAAAAGGTTCTTAAATTGGTAAGAGAATGCTACGTTCACTTTCATCTGGGGTGCTGCTAAGGAGCGGGGAAAGCTTGGTAGAAATACTTTAAAGATAAGGATAGCTGGTATATTTACCCAGTTTCTGTGCACCAGATAAGCCCTGTTTGCTTAATGCATATTAATCATTTAATCCTCACTGAAATCCTAAAGGATAGATCTTACTCTTGCTGCCCTCATTTTGCTGGTGAGAGAATGCAACAGGTTAAGTCTCCTGCACACACACAGTCAAGGTTCAAACCCAGCCAATGTGGGCCCCGTGTGAGGACTCATCACCACTCTCCAACTTTGCCTCTCTCCACAGGGACTGTTAACGGGCTTCGCAAAGAGACACTGAGTGACTGAGACCAGGAACCATCACCCAGTGATTTCCCCACTTATCTTCCTGGGCTGACAGTGCTCGCTCCTCTCCCCTCTGAATGGTGAGTATAACGATGCAGGACATAAAGATAAGTTCATGTTGCCTCTAGAACATGTGTTCTGGAATGGTCCAGACAGCCTCAGAAAGGTTGTGCTGAGACCCTCTGGTGGGTGGAAGCCTGGATCTCTGGGTAAGGCTACTGTTCAGAGAACCACTTCTAATCTCAGAGCCCATTTGACTTCCAGAGCTCACCCACCATTCTGAACTCTGCCAACTGTAATGTGGAGTGACGCCAGAGCATCGATGGGAATCAGGGCAGAACTGAGTGGGAAGGACTCAGCGAGCATATCATCCTGGGGTCTTAACTGGATTCCCGCTGGAATCTGGATAATGATCAGCCCTCTAAGATCAGGCATAAACTGTCAACATGGAGTAGCTACTGGTAGGTCTCAGACATCAACCAATCAGAAGGTACATTGGCCCTGAGAATAGGATGGACAGTGGTCCTAGAGCACAACTGTGCAGGTGCTTGTCTGTCGGCTATCAGACCGGGGGCCAGGTGGTTTTCCACCTCCAAAGTTTTGATAGATTCTCAACGGGAAAGGGAAAGGTCTTGTCAAAGACATCATAGAGCTTTAGTGGCAAAAGTGAGAAGACAGCCTGGACTCTTGGCTCCTACAAGAACTCTTCAGTCAGTCCAGCCTACCTCCTGGTCCTTAGTGAAAACCACAGAAACAGATCCAAGCGCAAGTTGGTCATGTCTCGGCACGACATGGCACGTTAACTTTATGCACCACTTTCTTGTGAAGAGCACAAAGCTCTCCACGTACACGAGGGCCACTGTCTAAGGCTACTGTTGTTGTTGTTAGTACTTATTAACTGTTTAAAATCAGTGCTGTCATATGTGGTCCAAGCCAGTCGATGGTCCGTGTGCTTTCAGGATTGAGTGGCGTTCTCTCTCAATGTTCATTTCAGTAGTGTTGCCCATCCATTGACTTCACCATGGAGGACTAGCTAGTGCTAGTTCTCTAGAATGAATTTAAGGACAGGCTTGGAAAACTGCACAGTAAATCTCCAGTTGTTTGGAAGGAACTTCCAAATTTCTCATTGATACAGTTTGTCCTAAAGGCTAAAAACCTGGGCTTTGGAGGCAAGCATATCTGGTTTTCAGCTGTTACAAATTCATGAACGTTCTAAAGCTCTTTTGCTTCCCAATAGAATGGAAGTCGTCATATTACCTGCCTCTTCGGGTTATTAAAAAGATTAAATGGTGTTATGCATAACCACTCACTACATATAAGCCAACAATACATTTCAACTATTAGAGACAGACAAAGATAATAATTTGAGAGTGAAAAATCATGTTAGACAGCTAGCGAGACCTTGGCACAGTGCCAGGCACATAATTGGTAATTGATAAATAATTGTTGAATGAGTAAGTGAATTATCGTCATCTGCAATGAGAAAGGCAGTGTTATAGTGGGGAAAAATATCATTTTGGGAATAAGGAAACCAGAAAATCATCTCTTTGGAATGGTCTGCCTGTGTGACTTTGGGAGAATCCCTTCTCCTCTGTGAGTCTTCATCTACAAAGTGAGAGTACTAGGTGTAATGCACTTCTTAATTTAAAAAATACATATGTCAGTGGACTGATGCAGCACAGACTAACATCATCCCTGTATGCCATCTGGCTAGGGTTCTCTTGACAGGCAAGGTATGTAGCAATACAAGGCAGTGCATGATAGGGCTGGCAGAATGGCCTGAAGGGAGACACAAGGGAGTTTCAGAGGGGGTAGAGATCAAATCTGATTGGTGGAGGGCGTGAGTGAGGTTTCCTGAAGGAGCCACAGCTTTCTTCCGTTGAGTTTTAAGAATCTGAAGGACTCAAGCTAAGGTAAGATGAAAGAAGCAGGGCATTATTCTGGAAGTCACATGTAGGTAGGAGTTACAGAGGTCCCACAGAGTTCACCAAATGTTCACTGAGCTCCTATTCAACATAAACCATAGAGACTTAACCCCATGGGGGATCTCAAAAGGCAGAAAACTCAGGCTCATCTTCAAGGAGCTTAAGATCTGTCACAGAAAGGAAGACAAGCACATAAATCCAACAATACAGGAGAGGAAACAAAGCTAAATAATCCTCTGGGAATGATTTATTTTAATGTTTAATAAAGAATAATGTTATGGAGAAGGTGACATTTGCACTAGATTGGAGAAGAGCACATAGGTTAGAATTTGGGCTTGAAAATATATCTTCTAGCTAGCTAGGTGATTTGGGGGTAAACTGCTCCCTCTTTCTGAACTTGGATTTCCTCATCTTTTAAAACAAGCAGATCAAAACCAATCCAATACAGTTGTAGTAAAAATATGTGCCCACAGGTCCATGCATGGCGTACAGAAGGCACTCAGCAAGTAACGCTGTCTTAATGGATATAGATTGACTTCATCAGAAAGCATTGCTAGATTAGTTTCCCATGGAAAGGGCTTCACTGAGCAACAATTAATTGCACACCTTCAATCGCAGTTGATATAAAAAGTGGCCAATTGGACAATGATTCTGCATTTTCTGGAAAAAACAAGTTTGAAAGGATTGTCCATTATGTGTGACTTCAGGCCCCTTCTCAAATAAGCTGCAAGATACATTTGTCCTGGGATTAAGCAGAGGGGTTTATCAAGCATTTTATTTTCCATTCAACAACAACAACAACAACAAAAGGTGAAATTTACCGAATGAAGAACATGCCCACCATTGCCCATTTCTGATTTCTCACGAAGCTTCCTTTTCCACAAGATTATGGAGATATTCTGATTCCAATGTAAAACAGTAGGAAGATTGAAGGTAGATTAGAGGCACCAGCCAAGCAGTTAAGAATGTGGACTTTGAAGTGAGATAGACTTGGGTTCAAACATCATAAAATCTAACAACCAACTTTACTGAACCTCGTTTTTTTTTTTAATCTGCAAAATGGGAATAAGACAAACAACAGATTATAGTTTTGAGGATTACATATGTGACCATTCAAGGTAGTGTCCCTCATAGTCAATTATAGCAAATTATTATTACTGAAGAGAATAAAACATGAAATAAAATTCACAAAAGTATATATTTTTCTACCAAAAAAAGCAGTGTCAAGCAGTGCTCATCTTCAACTAAAATTCCCAGCTAAAGAAGTGCCTTGGGCATCCAAGGTGAACAAAATGAACTTCTGTGGCATGAGTCAAAGGCAGAGGGTTAGAACTAGAAGTTGCTGTTTCATAAACCTGCAGGAAGACGAGGACTCCAGTTCATTCCAGGGCCACCCACTTGAGAACACGAAAGTTTCAAAACATACAGAGGAAAACACCTGGAGCTCTCCAGCTCCACCTCCAGCCAGAGTGGTCTAGAACCCTCATCTGCCCACCCCCATCTCAGGCAAACAGGGTAGTCACTGGCTTTCTTTTCTATGCGATTTTATAGAACAGGCAATTATTAAATCGTGGACTTTGGTTGTTTTGTTTGTTTTTCAGATGGAGCTTGGAGATGCTAAAAAAAAATAGACAGGGCTAAAAATAAAATTTATTTTTTAACATGGTTTAAGAAGATAGAAGGATAGACAGAAAACTTCTGAGCAATTCACATGAATGAGTTCCAACCTACCTCCTAGTTTCGTGAAGAGGAAAATTAAAAACTCAGTACAGTGCCTAACATGTAGCTGGTGCTCAGCACAGACGAGTAGTTATTACTGCTGGCATGATTCTTACAATTGTCAACTCTAGTATATGTGTTAAATTAATATAATTAAACTACCGTAGGGGAGGAAGTGAAGAAGCTAATGTTTATCCAACACCCACTGACATATGTACTAGTCTCTGTGTAATACGATACCCATTCCCACTGGCTCATTTAATCTCCCAGATAACCCCATGAAATCTATAAAAATGAAAAATGAAATTCAAAAGGTTAAGTAATTCTTCCTAGCCCCCAGAGCTAGAACACAGAGTGCTAGATCCAGATTGGCTAAGCACTCCACTGTTTATTTAGTCTCTGCGATTCAGGATTCTTTTTTTCCCTCCTGTAAAAATGGGGTGACTATTGGACTTCCTCTGTGGGCTTGTTAGGAGGATTAGATGGGACAGTTCCTATAAAAAGTATTTAAATATTGCTTTGAACATAGTGCATCCTCAATAAATATAAGCTGTTATTAGAATCGTTCTTTAGCAAAGGTAGGATGTGAATCCAATTTCTTCTACTCCAAAGTCTACATTCTTTCTAGTGACTCTCACTTGGGCAGCCAATGGACTTCGATATACCTGTTTGGGTGTCCACTGATGCACCATCTGGGAAAAGGGAGGCTGGCAAAATAAAGAAATTATGCATTCATAGCACTGAACAAATAGACATCACAGGAATAACTAAAGGAGCACTGAGAAGCAAAAATATACACATACATACATCTACATATGTATGTAGATTTACAAATCTCTCCCTTCCTCCCCCACGCCCCTCTCTCCATCCCTCTCTCTCCCTATGTGTGTATATGTATATGTATATAATATATAATACATATGTGCATATACATATATATAATTCAGTTTAATGGTTCTGAACCAGCAGCTATAGCTATGTGCAAAGTTCTGTATTAGGATTTGGGGAAACACAAATATGAATGCAGTAGACTCTGTCCCACACGGAAAAGGGAGACAAGCAGATATGTAATTAAGTGTGATAGTTGGCTTTGGGGACATGCTCAGAGAAACTCAGAGGACATTTTATGAGAGCCCAGAGGAGGGAGCCCTTCAGGCTGATGGGGGAGAGGTGTGGTGACAGAACTGGCCCTTGAAAATCCTTGTCCTAGAAGGGTTCTAATATTGGAGGAAAAACATAAAACGGGACACCGAGAACAATGCAGGATCCTATCTAATCAAGTTCCAGATTCTACCAGACAGACAATGCTGGCCTTGGAATTCTGAGATAAGAAAAACCCTTGTGGAGTAAGAAGTAGGTGGGGATGAGGCTATCCATGAAAGCCGACAAAAGCCCGGAGGGCCGTGGAATTTAGATCCCTGCAAAGGAAGAGAGGGGGCTTATTCAGTGAGCTCCTACAATGTGTCACGCAGCACACCACCCCCAGGACAGCTCCATGACGAGGTCCCTGAGATCAGAGAAATTAAGTGACTTGCTGCAGGCCATAGGAACCCAGGAGGGGGTGACTCTGAAATGTGTATTTTGAACCAGCCTCCCTCCTTCAAGCCCTTCCCAAACTTTAGGACTCCACTTAGATGGTACCCTCCTAACTTCCAGTGGACCCTATACCTACCTCCCTGGCAAAATGCCTTGCTTTTAGTTATTATACCAAATAAAGTGAATAATGAAGAAATTATATCCTAAGAGTGGAGGAACAGAAGTCTTTTTGTTCTAAAAAGTAGTTTTTAGAATGAAAATCCCCAGAAACAAGGAGGGGTGGGAGTGGGGACTGACCAAAGCTGGGATGATTCAATGGGAATTACTGCCATATTCCAATAATAAGGGGCTCCATTACACTTCAGGTGTGGAAATGATCTTAGGAATTTTCGAATCCGGACCTTTCATTTTACATAGGAGCAAACTGAGGTCAAGGAATTCACAGGAGTCAGAATTAGAACTTGAGTCTTTAAGCTCTCAGGTAAATGCTCTTTGACTATAAACGATGAAAGGAGAAGGGTCAAATTCATGAGAGCTCAAGGGATGTAGTAAAAGAGGGTTAGCAGCATATGCTATGTTATTTGTCATGTATAAATAAGAATGTCATGCATAGGCCAATGATTAGGGTGGGTCACCAACCAAGGCTTACAGTTCATCCCGTTCTATTCACTTGATTTAGAAACGAACAGACACTTACATATGTAGGTAACATACATGCAGGAAAGTTAAGTGTGGCTTCCAGGACCGGTAGGATAGAATAACAGATGTATGTTCAGGGGAAAGACCAGTAAAAGATTTTGCCAACTCTTCCCAAGGCATTTAGGGGCTGAGGTCAAGAAGCTCAAGGGGGTAGGAGACTTGGATCTCTCTGTCCCTTCCTTTCACTCCTGTCACAGGACAGAAATGGCCTCCCAGAATTTTTGTCTTTAAGAATCTGATGAGCACTTGGTCCTTGACAATAACAGTGGAATAGATGGTACTTGTGTAGCATTTTTACAGTGTCCAAAATACTAAACCCTAAAATGTATTTTAATCCCCAGAACACGTTTGTGAAATCCATAACCCATTTTTAAAGGTAAGGAACTGCAGGGTAGCAGAGTGACTCACTCAGAGCATAGCACTAATAGGATAACTCCCACGTTTTGACTTTTGTTGGGAGAACTGACAAAGTCTCAAACAGCTAGGAATATCCAAAACTACTGTATACAGTGACTTAGAAGCCCTTGGAAGGAACAGTTTCCAAATGCCTAGATGCCACAATTGAAGTGAATTTGTAGTCAGGTTCCAAACCTCTATTGAGGAAAGAGAGGGATTTTGCAGGATATAATATATGTAGTTCAACCTAGTTTTTTTGTTTATTTGTTTTTGTTATTGTTGTTGTTTTAATTGAATACCAGCCTCATGACTTTTAATAGGTGAGTGACCTGGGGTCACAGAAAGTGAAAGATTTACTCAGGTAAGTTCCTTATCCATGGCATTGTGCACCAGAGATCTTTCAGCCAGTCTCTGGAAACACATTTGGGATATAATGCCATTTTCATTTTATAACTGAAGAAACTGATTCCACACGTTCTTAGCATAAGACTATATGTCGAGTTCTTCCCGAACCCAGAAGATCTGAATCTGGGATCTCCCATTTTCAGAATGGTGCCATAATCCCTGCACACCGCATTCCGGCTTTTATAGGGGATGTCTGAGTCATTTGCTCATTCTACAAATCCGTGTGCTTTCACCAACACATATTCTCTGCTGGTGTTCACTCTACCTGAAGCTGCAGGAGTGACCCCGGCTCTCAGGAAGGACCTGGAGCAGCCCTGAGGACAGGGGCACAGGGGGAGGAAAGTCGAGTTACTTTCACCTCAGGCTTCCAGCATGCAGATCTTACACAGCATATTTGTATCATTACATTATTTCAACAGGCTGGTAACTAATAATTTGTAATCTACCACTGCTAACTCATTTTAACTTATTAAACACATGGAGGGGAAAAAAAAGAACCATTTTGCCATAAGGGGGAGCTTTTGAGTTCTATAAAGAGGGGGAAAAAAGAACAAAAATATTACATATATGTCCCAGTTCAAAACAGATCTACAAAGCAGCACATGGTCAGAGCCTTACCTGTGACTTGAACAATGTCAGAGGACCTGAATTTCTTAGGTTGAAAAAAAGAAGGCAAATTAATATTTTTTTCTCATTTTTAAAATATAAAACTAATTTCTAACAACCAACAGAATATTTTAAAGAGTATTCAGGAATATTCAGGACCTAGTTGTGCTGAGTCTACAGCTTTGAGAAGGCAAATGCCTTAGAAAATGCCTTTCCTGGTTGCTTCTGATGATTCCGTGAGGACTTTGGAGACAACATTCAGACTAGCTGAAGCCAGCAGCAGCGGGGGGCTCAGGGAAGAGGGGGACGGACATCATTGCATAACTTTAAGGGAATTCTGAGAGGGAAAAGGAGAGGGGAGGCAAGAGAGAAGGGAAAGGAGGAGGGAAAGAGAGAGAGGGAGAGAGGAGAGAGTGAGGGTGAGAAAGAGGAGAGTGAAAGGGGGAGACGGAGAGAGACAGCACTACAAAAAAATCTAAGAATCAAGTTTCAAGACTCTTTATGTGCTATAGAGAAGGATGAGGTTTACCAGCAAAGTGCAAAGGGGATCCTGAGAGAAGAGATAGATTTTTCTCCCGCCAGGAGGAAAAAAAAAAAAAAAGGTGGGGGGGAGTGAAGGAGGGAAAAAAGCAAGCAAAACAAAACAAAAACAGGAATGTGTGTTTTGAGTAGGAATGAGGAGAGCTGGGAGGACCATAAGGGGGTGTGTACAGAATTTCATTAAATTGTTACTTTAAGATTGTCTTCTTAAAAAAAAAAAAAAAAAGGAGGGGGTGGAGAAGAGGGAGCGAAGGAGGCAAACGCGAAAGTGGAGGAAGGCTGGGTAGCTCGGCCTCTCCAAACTGATTGATTAGTCATGATCCCCGCAGTTTTAACTGGGACTCATTCAATTGGGAAGGTGGAGCGCTCGGGAGCAGATTAGCATACGCTTGTTTACTCATCTTCTGAGGGATTTTTCCCCCCCTCTTTCCTTTCATTTTGTGAAGAAGGAGGGAGGGGAGGGGGACGGGGGGGGGAGAAGGGGGCTGTGGCTTGTGTTATAAAGGACGCAAAAAATAAATAAATTAGAGCATCTTTGAGGGGGAGGGAATTCAGCGGATCAGTGTCTTAGAGGAGCTTTTTTTTTTTTTAAGAGCGAGAAATCATATAAAATAAAATGAAATAAAACAAGGAGGAAGGCAACCAGCTGTTAGAGGGGGGAAATAAGGCAGATAAAGGAGCGAAGAGAGAAATTAATTGCCAACCAGGAGGAGTTGGACTGTATTTTTCAAAGGTGGGGGGAGTGGAGCACACACCTTGAGGAGGAAAGCGAGAAAGAAAAGAAAAAAGCAAGTGGAAGGGGGGGCTCGCCCAAGAAGGGTGAAGAAGCGAAGAAAGTCGAGGCGCCGAGGCTCCCAAAGCTGGCAGCTCCGGGCGGCGGTGCAGGGGCAAAGGGGGGGCGGGGGGGACCGTCGGACATGCGGCTCTGGAGTTGGGTGCTGCGCCTGGGGCTGCTGAGCGCCGCGCTGGGCTGCGGGCTGGCCGAGCGCCCCCGCCGGGCCCGGAGAGACCCGCGGGCCGTCCGCCCCCCGCGCCCCGCCGCCAGCCCGGCCACCTGCGCCACCCGGGCGGCCCGCGGCCGCCGCGCCTCGCCGCCGCCGCCGCCGCCGCCGCCGCCGGGCGGTGCCTGGGAAGCCGTGCGCGTCCCCCGGCGGCGGCAGCAGCGGGAGGCGAGGGGCGCCGCGGAGGAGCCGAGCCCGCCGAGCCGGGCGCTCTATTTCAGCGGGCGAGGCGAGCAGCTGCGCCTGCGGGCCGACCTCGAGCTGCCCCGGGACGCGTTCACGCTGCAAGTGTGGCTGCGAGCGGAGGGGGGACAGAAGTCTCCGGCGGTGATCACAGGTAGGCGAGGGCGCCCCGGCGGGCGCTGCACCGGCCCCGCGGCCCCAGAGGCGCGCGGGTGCCTGGGTGCGGGTGGCGGGCTGGTCGCGGGCCGGCGGGTGTGTCTGCGGGAGTCGCTCCGCCGGCCGCGCGGCGACTCCGGGAAAGCTGCGAGCCTCACTTTTCCTCATCTGCCAAATGGGCGCGCTCCGAAGGCGTCTCTGCCTAGCCCCGCGGGACGAGCGCAGGGAGCGCTCCTTGCCGCCCCGAGACCCGCAGTCGATGAGGGCTGGCCCCGGGGGAGACTGGTTCACGTAAACCGTGTTGAGGATGGTCGGACCTACTGGCTCCGTTTGGGATGGAGGGGAGGATGACCCAGTTGGGATGCATGTGAAAAGAGGCTAGGGAACGGTTGATTTCTTTGACTTTTTAATGGAGGTGACCCCCGTTACTTGGCCCCGTTGCCCTGAAAGCCTACAAGGACAAGGTTATTATGATCACTAGGACTTAGAAGTCCTCGAAGTGCCCCGAAGTTGCTCTCTGCTTGCTGCCTGCCTCTGGGATTCACCCCCTTCCCCCAGCCACACACAGACACGCGCTCGCGCACACACACACACACACACACACACACACACACGCACTGCCATCCCATGTTCTCTCTTTCAAAGCCCATTGCCTGCCACTTGGGGCTGGGGCGAGACCTTCCTCACGCACACCCCACCAGTCTTCCCCCGACTTGGCTTGGAAACGGGGCGCTTTTCTCATTTGGGACTTTTATGAGCCCATAATGAATTTGAGTTCTCCCTCCTCATCACCCCCCGCCCCTCGTTGGTCCACAGCAAAGCCCATAGTGAAACCGGACACTGCGAGGGTTGCAAACCTTAGAAATGCTCCAACATCCATTTTTCCCCCTCTCAATGAATCTGTGGCAATGCCTTTAATAAAACTGGGGGGCGAGGGGGGCGGCGCTGGAAGAGAGAAGGAAAGTTTTGCCTCTTCTCGCTGGGAGATTCCCTTTCCTGCACAAACAAGCTTGCCATGTCCTAAGACGTTCTTAAAGTGAGAGTAGGGGTTCCCCCTTCCCTGCAGCCAGGAAACGTGTGGAGGCGTTTTTCGATCCCACCCCCTTACACACACTTTCTTAGAAGGGAAAGCTCTGAGCTCTTCCGGCAGTCCGCTTTTTCTATCTTGGCGTGGACTTTCTCAGACGTTGCGCTGACTCTGTCCTATTTACATCAAGTCCATTTCGGGGACCCAAACTCTACTGCTATACCAAGAATATGCCCCCACAGCTCCTGCTCTCCCGCTACCAAACCGAGAGCTAGAAAGTGACTTTCCCCCACACCTGACGTCATCACATGCTATTTTCTGTCTCTCTTTTTTTTTCCACTCTCAGGAAGGAGAGGGAAACTGAGCTCATTCACTTTTAGCCCCCAAGCCCTAGTCAGCCAGAGGGGGGTATAATATAGTGTAGAGAAGAGACGTTGTTCATAATAATAATGATGGTGGTGATAATTCAGGGCTGTGGTATGTTTACGTCTCTTTCGGAACAGAGGGAAAACACAGAGCCTGCTGCTTGAAGGTGATTTTTATTTAAATGAGTAGATCTGATTTTTCCTAGTCTTTACCTGTCATACCAGTGATTTGGAAGCCTTCCCCTCCAGAGAGAAAAAACCAGGGTTATATAGGTATCATCAGTGAAAAGGTAGTAAGTGCATTAAAAAAATTATATATATATATATATATATATATATATATATATATATATATATATATATATATATATATATATATATATATATATATATATACACAGCACCTGGGATTCCACAGGAGCCTGCTTTATAAATGTCTGTAATTCAGACAAGGAGCCTCTCTTCACACACGCTCTCTCGAGCACTTATTCACTCTCTCACACAAAGATTGTGCAGTAAAATACTTTAATTGGATGGGGGACGTTAGGTTATTATTGCTTGTATAAAATGCCTGGTCCATTTTATGTGTGGAAATAACATTCCTCTCAAAACGAGAAAGAAAAAAAAAAAGTCACTGCTGCCGTGTAGCACCAGAAAGCTAGGAGCTTTTCTCCCGAGGATTCTGGTGGATTTTTTTTTCCCTCCCCTAGTTGAGTCTGAGCCAGATTTGGCGGTGTGTAAACACCTGGCCTTGAGCCAGAAAAGACTCATTCTGTGTATCCTCCACACGGTACAGACTGTTGGACTAAAAAGAACCTGCTTCTCCTTGAATTAAAAAGCAAACAAACAGAGGTTCTTTGCAGAAGCACTTTTTCAGCTCCTTCCTTCGTGTAAGTTCAGTCTGGGAGAGGCAGGACCGAGGTGGGCAGTTGGGATGCTGGTGCCAAGCCGCGTCCTCCCCCCCGTGACCTCGGTTGCCCAGTTTGCTGCCTGACCTCTGCTGACTCTCTCTGGCTGGGCGTTGCCACTTTCGTAGGAATCCCTGGTCACCTATCTTGAGAGAAGCAGGCATCTCTCAGCAGGGACCGTGCTGCTATTTCAGGCAGAGGGTTGCTGCTTGCTGTCAGGCCAGGCTGCCTTACATCACTCTTTGCTGCAGGATTCAATTGGGTTTCGTAAAGGTCTAATTTTATGGTGCTGTTAACCGGGTCTGTCGTCTGGCAGAGGCAGGCCTTGCCGCTCCTGGTAGGCGGGCTGTGCTCCCAGATCCGCCCGGGATGCTATTTCTGCCCCGGTTCAAACTTCACTGACACCAGTTCAGACAGGCGCTGGAAGAGGCAGAGGGAAGGAGTGAAGGAGCAGTTTGCTTCTGAAGCTCAGACATCATGCCTTTTATTTTTTCCAAAAGGGAAGGAGAAAAAAAATATATATGTATATTAATAAATAAAAACAGAAAGGCTTATGCAGGCACAAACAAAGCTAAAGTTAGAAAGTGCCTATGTGCAGGAGTCTCTGGAGGACCCACCAAGAATGGATGGTCCATTCTTGGTTGAAAAATTCTTTAAGGCTACTGTGAAAAGGGTCCTCAGAGGTTACCCAGGACAGTTCTCTCTTTGGCTGAACAGGGAGACAGAGACACAGAGGGGAGGGGTATGTGCTGGATGACACAGCTCCCCAGCGGCAGGAACTACCATTTGATCCTGGGCATCCCTATTTCCAGGACTTCCTCCCAAAGCTGCTGATAAACACCACCACCTCACAGACCCACCACCCAGGCACAGCCTTCAGCCTTCCTGCACGGCTCAGTGTGGGCTCCCTTTCAAGTCTGGGGAGCGGGGCGGGGGGGGGGGGGAGTTCTGACACATTCCTTTGCTTTTGTACCATACCAGGCAGGATCCAGACCCCTGCCCCTCATCCCCAACTGCCCCCCACCGTACCCCTCCAGTCTGACAGAAAGAGAAAGAAGAGGAAGAGAAAGAAAACAATAGACTCAATTTGCTCCATCGAGCAGAGGCCGTGAGCAGCAGTTAATCTTGTTAAAGTTTCTCCTGACCTGTTAGATAAGTGAAATGTGGACCCCACAAGTGCTGGCCTCCGCCCACCCCCACTCCTTAGTGATCCAGAGTCCCAGCTCGGAAGGGGAAAGGGACTTACCTGAATCTCATCCAGCACCTCCATTTGCTGTACTTTTTCCCTTTTGTTCTAAATGTTGAACTGCTTTTTGAGTTTAGTGGAGACTTATAAGGGGCTTTTTATTTCCTCCCTTCCGCAGCCCCCACGTCCTGCATCCCACCCAACGCCAAGAAAAGAGTGCCCCTCTTTTCCCAACTTAAGAACTGTTGTAACAGGGAAGGCAAGGTTTCAGGAAGTTCATGTAGTAACACGGTTCTCCCCACAGCATTCATCATCACACATGAGGTCCAGGGTATTGCAATGGTTAGAAGCCGGTTTTAGTAGCCAGGTTACCTAAGTGTGACTCTATCCCTGCCCCTAACTGGCTGTGTGACCTTAGGAAAGTCAATGGATTCCTCTGGGCTTTAGCTTCCTCATCTGCAAAGTGAGCATATCATGAGTACCTGACGCATTACAGGAGCTCACACGTGGAAAGTACTTAGAACTGGACTTAGTGTATGTAAGTGCCCAGTAACATTTGGACTTATTATTGGACATGACTTCCCAAAGATTGCAGTCTTGGCTTTATGGACTGAGGACACTGAAAGGCAGGAAGGAAACCAGCTCTTCCTGGGTGCTTCCAAGGTTCCAGGCACTGTGCTAGGTGCTTGCCTTGTGCCTGCAAGTTTCACGCTCACAACCACCCTGGGGAGTGGACATCATTGCCTCTATTTAACAGATGAGGAAATGAAGTCTCAGAGAGTTGAAACGACTTAGTCCAAAGTCCCACACGCCTTCTGGTAGGTAGAGCCCAGATGGGAACTTGAGTCCTGAGTGCCTATTTCTTCTGCAGCAATCTGTTTGGAGAGAGGAGGAATGACTCCTTTCCCTTCTTTAGTCCTGCTGCAGAATGTTTCCACTCCTTTCTGCATCTCTGTGTGCTGACCATATACCTGCCGATTAAAGGGGATAAAACATGAGTCTAAATCTCATGGGGACCCCTGCCTTTGACCTAGCAGATCTGTTTCTCTTTTCACATCAGATTATCGGACAGACTGGGCTCGGGATTTCTGTTGCCAATAACTTGCTGTGTGATTTGAGTCTAGTCACTTTATCTCTCAATCCCTCGGTTTCTTCGTCTGGAAAATGGGCATAATGCTATCACAAGAGTGCAGTGGAACAGAGAGGCAGAAAGTGCCTGGCACGGTGCCAGCTCATATTAGGGACTCAGTGATAACTAGATCTAGCAAGTAACAACCTTCTCGTTTCCAGTTTGCCAGCTTAGCCTTCAGAAAGCGGGGTCTGTGCATTGTTAGGGCCTCCCTTCCGGGTTGCTGTGAGGGCTATCTAGAGTAGACAGTGCATCTTGGAAAACAGTTGGACCCCTTCAGATCCCTTCCTTGCATTTTGAATCCCTCTTCTTTGACCTACTTGGATGATCCCTTGGTGGTAAGAGCCAGAGGAGGTCCAGAACCACTGGACCAGTGAATAGGAAAACCAGCTAGCATCCAGGGGGAGAATGCATCCTCGGGAACAGAAGCCAGACAGTGGTCACAGACAGTGGCCTAGGGCACAGCTCAACTTCACATGCCTCGTGCTCCTTCCCCTGATGTCCTCCACCTTTCATGTTCCCCTAATCAGCCCTTCATGTGGACAGATGAGGTGATGGACGCTGTATCGCCCTGGCCCCTCTGCACAGAGGAAGGCAAACTTGAGACTCAGAGGTGTGAGGCTGAGTAACGTGGTCAGCCAGGCATGGACTGGGTCAAGCAGCTCGTGGTACAACAGGGAAACTGAGAACCAGGGTCACACAGAGGCTGAGAATTAGACTGTGTTCACAAACTGCCCCTCTCAAGGTGGCCTGGGAGATCGTTTGGTCCAGTAGCTCCCATCCCTGGTAGCACTGAGAATCCTCAGCATTTAAAACATCCCGGTGCCCAGGCTACATCCCAGGGATTCTGATGATGTGGGTCTGCCTTTGGCCTGAGCACTGGTGTTTTTCAGAGCCTTCTCGGGTAATGTGGAAGGGCCACGAGTGGGGAGAGTCACTGATCCAGTCTGATGTCTCTCAGCTCTGTAGGTGGAGAAACTGAGGCCCAAGGGGGAAGTAGCTTTCCCTGCTTACCCAGCAGGTTAGGGGCTGAGCTTTTAGAGAAGTTGAGCCTTCCCAATTCTGAGTTGCCAAACACCAGAAAGGACCCTTCTTCAGTTCCCAGTTCCCCTGCTGACCCCAAACCCCTAGGTGCCCAGAGCAGGTCCCCTGTGTGAAACCACACCTTCTCCCTCTGGTGTCTCCTTTAAAGTGCCAGCACTGCCAGTAGAGGGCTAACACATGGAGTTCCATGCACCTGATTTCAGATGGACCTCTCACTGTGCTTGGGAGGGGAGTGTGTTTCTCTCTGAGCCGGAGTAAGGGGTGTAAAGGAGGGAGGGAAGCCCATCTCTGAGGCATTCCCTGCTTTGCCCGGGGCTAGTCCTCCTGGAAGGCAAGTGTTCCCATTATGTCAGTCCCCCTCACCTTGCCACTCTGAAACCAGCACTGGTGGCAAGGTGTCTCAGACGAGGAAGAGAGAAGATGCCAGCCTCTGTAGGTAGAAGGAACCCCTACACGGGCAACTCGTGCCTCCTCTCCCCATGGCCAAGGGCTTAGGACTGCAGCAGGTGCCTGCTTCTCCCCCTCACCTTCTGCCCCTTCTCTGGAATTTAACGTCCTTCCCCTTGGTGTCCCTATCTTTCTTCCTGCGGCACTGAGGACTCTGCTTCCTTGCTTGATGCGCTTACTGGAAATGCTCGGCAGAACTGACTTGTGGGTCTTGGCCCCTTGGCTCCTTTGGAGACCTGGAACTGGGACCCAGCAGCTCTAGGCGCCTGGGCTCTGCTTTTGTCTCAGCCTCCTCTGAGCTGTGTGACCTGGGCCCTGCCTCTGGGGAGAGAGTTTCAGGTGTGGTTACAAGCAACATCCCCATGTCACCGGTTGTCACAGGAACCAGGTGAGACAATGGCAGGAGAAGCTGTTGGCTGAGGTCAGATCCCAGTCCACAGGTCAACAGTAGTAGGAGGATCTAGAAAGTGAGAAATGTGAGTGATTTGTGCAACCAAGGAAGGTCATTCCTGGAAAGGCACCTTTATTATCATTATTCACACTGCAAATGATAAACAGTGATCGAGTTAGCGAACGTTTCGACATGTGTGATGTCACTGGAGTCCTTTGACGTTGGGACTTAACAGGTCTGCCTTACTCGCTGTGTGACCTTGACAATGTAACTGCTCCTCTCTGTGCCTCTGTGTTCTCAGGGCGCACAACGGGACTGGGGTGAAACAGGGCCTTTCAAACCATATCCCCCAGTCTTTTGCCCTGGGGAGTGCCCTGAGGACAGGCTAAAGGGGAGGACTCTGCCTCCCCCCACTTTCCCTTCACCTCATTCGGCTTATAATGGCACAATTTGAATGGACATGGGCTGACGTTAAGGGATTATTGTTAATTTTGTTAGGCGTGATAATGATACTGTTATTATTTTTTTAAGGTTTATTCTTGTATTTTTTTAACAGAGGTATCGGGGATTGAACCCAGGACCTCATACATGCTAAGCACGTGCTCCGCCACTGTTACTATGTACTTTTAAAGATTTGAGTCTATTAGAAATATGTACTGAAGTATTTATGGGTAAAATGACGTTATGTCTGTTTTATTTGTTTAAAGTGCTTTAAAAAAAAAAAAAAGAGGATGTCGTGGGGGAGAGTGGTAGATGAAAGAAGACTGGCAGACTGATGATTGTTGAAACCAGGTGACAGAAATGACGGGCTTCAATACCGTTTTGTCTGTCCCTCTGTGTGTGATTGAAGAATTCCATCATAAAGAGGTTAAAAGAGTTTGAGAGCCGCAGGAGGAGTTGAAGTCTCAGATCCCTGCATGTTCTGTGAGCTGACAGGTTTCCAAATGCACTGGCAGCAACTTGGAGCGGGTTAGGGACTCTCCCAAGGTCACACAGAGTAATTGAAGGTCAGCGTGCAGTCTAGGCTTCAGACACTAGGAGGAGCTCCCCCTGCCCGTCTCTCTGCACACCTGCAAACTCAGGTGACTGACCATCCTGGGAGAGCTTGAAGGGAAGGAAAGAAAGGGAGTCTTAGGAGGGGCAAATGGAGCCTTGCAGGGCAGTAAGAAGCCTCTGAGTGAGGACATTCCTTGCTGTATGGAGCCGTCCCACACCCTGTGAAGCGTTTGGCACCCTTGGTTTTGTGCATTAGAATCCCCTGGAATCTCCCCATCAGCATGACAGTCCAGAACATACTGTGACAGCTCACACGCACGGGCACACACACATGCACACACATACACACACTCACATTTCCACATACCCCTGTTACTCATTTTTCTGGCTCCTTATTTCTCTGCATCTCTCATTGCCCTGCAAGCCTTCTAGAACCTTCTAGGGCCTGGGGCAGGGGATTGGGGAAAGAGCTGCAGTTGACTAATCTCAGACAGAGCTGACTGAAACTCACTCTTGGGAAACAGGGAAAGGAGCATGTGTTTACTGAGGGAGCATTTTGTAGTGCAGTGGGTAGATCATAGGACTGGAGAGTCAGGTGCCTGAGTTTCATTTCCTGATTTTCCCACCTGCCAGTTGTGTGACCCTGGGCAAGTTACTTAATGTCTCCAAGCTTCACTTTTCCCATCTGTAAAATGCGGCTAATACTGGCTCCTACTTCATAGGATTGTTTTGAAGATTAACTGGGCCTCCATGTGGAACATGCTTAGTAATGAAATCTAGACCATGGGTAAGCACCCAGTAAACGTTAACTCATATTGGTTTTATGTGTATCCAGCCCTTGCTATGCATTATTTCTAATTCTCTCAATAACTATGAATTAGACATGTTAATCTCCTTTGGCAGAGCCAGGGATTGCCTTTCCCTCTGTCACCACTCAGGAAAGGCTTGTTACTATCATCATAACGTGAAGCAAAAACTTAAATGAGAGACAAATAGGATAAACACTTTGTTTTGTATTACAAAAGCAATGTGTGCTCATGGCAGAGAATCTAAGAAACACAGGTTGAACACAAGGGACAAAGTAATTTTTTGCTCATCCCTGCCCAGGTGTTCTACAAGTCTTTGTTGAGTTTCTGCTACATGCCAGGTTCAGTTTTAGGCCCTTAGAACGGAGCGAGGATCAGAAGAAGATATCTCGGCCCTCAGGGAGTTTATATTCTGGGGTGAGGGTGAGGAGGAGGAGGAGTCGGAGTATAAATGAGTTAGCAGATAAATCATGTCATGCCAGGTGAGTGTTTATGAAGAAAAATCGGGTAGAAAAGGGAGTCTAGGGAATGCTATGTAGGGGTGGGGTCATAGGAGGAGTAGGATTTAAACAGGTTGGTCCAGGGAGGCAGTCTTCAGAAGTGACGTCGGCGCTGAGACCTCAGAGCAGACCTGCGGTGTGCTCGGGAAGGGGCCGGGGGATATGGGGTCCAGGCCAGTCCAGTCCTCAGCTCGCTGTGTGACCTCGGGCCACTCCTGTTCCTTCTTGGGGCCGATTTTCCTCATCTGAACAATGAGTGTAAGGAGTTGTTTATCGATCTTTGCCCTGGAGACCCTTCTAGCAGAGACCTCCTGGGGTTCTACAGTCCCCGTTGGGACTGTCCTAAGACAAACTGTCATGCTGGCAGGAGTTCTAGTTTTCCTCCGTCTTGAGGGCAGGTCTGTCCACTAAGTGGTGCTTGTGCCTGTCCCCCTCAGGGGCCACATACCTTCTGCTGCCTCTCCGCCAGCAACACTCTCTCTTGAAAGAGGCCCTAGTGTCCCTCCTTGCTGAGGTGTCACTGACTGACAACAACATAGAATGTCACTCCTCCATAGATATGTATGCTTTAGTGTCTCCCCAAAAAGCTTTCTGTCAAAAAGCACAGTACCAATGGGTAGAATTTCAGGCAAAGACTGACTGAAGACATTGTTTACGGAATATTGGTACTTCCCAAGAACTGGAACCCATCTCAGTAATGTTGCTAATAACAGCTGCCATGAATATTTTTTAAAAGTCCTCCCTGAGTGACCTTCCTGGTGATTACATCTTGGCCACTGGTTAGAGTCCTCAAATTTTCTAATTTCTTACTGTACAAAAGCCATTCCAGGCAAGTTCTTGGACACTGGAATAGGCCACTGGCCTTTCACTCTTGCTTATCAATTTAATCACATCACTTCATGAATGAAAGTACTGAAACTCTGGAGTTTCTGGCCATCTGTTAGCCTCACTTCCTTCTGGGAATCCTCAGCACTGTCATCCCCAGATTTTTCTTCAAAAAAAAAAAATTGTTTTCCAGTGTTATTTGCCACAAACCCAGGGTTCACAGAACCTGGAAGAGTAGGAGAGGTGACCATGCTTCAATTTTAGAGAACCTGGGAAGGACCCAGGTTCCTGTCCATTTGGAAGAAACAGAGACAGAAACTCTAGGAGGCTGGGGGGGGGGTCACAGCTGGGGATCTACGTATGTGGGTAAGGGGAGCCTGTGACTACTTGCAGACCCCTGCTCTCACCAGTAGCCTTTGAGAAACTGGTGGTCTGACTTGTACCTGTCACCTTGGTAGTCGAGAAGCTCTTCCTGTATCTGTCCCATATCCATCTCTTCTTAATTCTTGTTGCTCTATAAACATGAAATGTGGCTCAGCAGTATGTGACCGAATGTGTTTGTAAAGAGGAGGTTATTTCCCCCAGCGTGATTGGAGATCTTTCAGCCACAAAGGCTGGTGAGAGTCCAGAGAAAGATATGATAACAGGACAATCAGGAACAAGGTGGCCTTGTCCTAAGAGAGTACACAGAAAACCTAAGAAATGAATAAACACTGCACTTAGTTTTGTGAAGGAACACTCATGTAAGTCCAAAGAACCCAAGATGTGTTAGAGTCAGAAGGATTTATCTAAACCATTCATTTCAAAGGTGAGAAACTGAGGGGTGGTGACGGAAGTGATTTATCCAAACCAGCGAGCACAGTGTTTAAGATGCTCTGCCTTATGAGTCTTAGGGTAGGGCTAAGTCTACTTACTTCCTGACTTTGCATCTTTTCCCGTAGAATAAGTGCCATCTCTCTGCTGATGGGCATCGTTTATCTCCAGACTCTGCTGGACTCTAGACTCCTAGATCCAGTTGTCCACTGGAAATGTCAGCATGTGCTTCAGACTTAACATGGCCAAAGCTGAATCATCTTTCTTCCAAAATTCCTTGTATCTTCATCCAGGTGTCACCTACTTTAGATGTGTTACCCACCATATTTATTCATTGATTCTTGTTTATTCCATCTTCTTAACATTCCTGTAGCCAGTCTTCCCTCTTCTTAGCTTAGGCCTTCTTTACCTCTTGCTTTGACTATTTCCTTAGTCTTGTTAATGCCCACTTCTCTGAACCTCAGTCCCTGCATACCATTCAACCTATCCTTCAATATCCCACAGTCACATCTTCCTAAAAGGCAAATCTGACTTTACTGCCTCTAGCTAGAGGCCCTTCCGTTGTGCTGGAGTTATTTACAGTTCCCCCAGGTGCCTTAGGCTTTTTTTCACATCATTGTGTTGATGTCCCTCCTGGATCCTCGCGCACCATTTCATAGAACACTTAAACCTCTATAGATTTCTGCTCAGTGTTCCCCTCTTCTGGGAAGCCCTTTCTGACTCTTCCCCAAGTATAACTGGTTTCCCACCTCCCTTATCCCCTCTCTACTAGACCCTCTGCACACTTACATCAAAACACCTGGAATTCTTCATCACATTTAATTCTGTGCATATTCCGGGTCCTCTCAACTTCTCTGCTGCCTAGACAAGTGTCTGGCTTATAAAGGCACTAGGTATGCATGTATTTGTATTTTTGTGTGATGGTCTGTATGTATTTTTGTGCCATGAATGCATGACCGGATAAGAGAACCAGCTAAATCATTTCTAATGATTCTGGGAGAAAGAGCTCAGGAACCTCAGGCATGTTGCATTACGTAACCAAAGCACATGACCTGGCCCGTGCGTCACACTCAGAAACATTACACAGTGGTTAATTCCATTTCCCCTTGAGCAAAGAAGTCAGAGGGGAACAGATATCTGGCTTTCCAAAACAGGAGGGGGAGGGCAGTGTATTTGAACGCCTTCTCAACTCACATTTCAGCCTTTCTAATCCAAGCCACGTTTTAGCCTTGGTCTTTCCCTCTCAGCCCCTCGCCTGTTTGCAAAGCATTCGTTGTGCATGTGCACTGCCGCACATAATCCCAAGCTTTGCTATCCTCTCAGCTTTCCCCCCTCTCCCCCTCCGCAGGTTCTTTCTGGGCCTCGAGTGTCCTGGCAGTCATTTCTGTTGCCTGGGTTTTCATCCATTTCCCTCCCTTCTGATCGGGGGGCCTTCCCGTCTGCTTCCCTTGATCTTGTGAGACCTTGTGGTGACCTCGGAATCTGGAATCCTCTATCTGCCATTTATATACCCTTGGGGGAGAACACACATTCTCAGCAGTAATAACAGTCATGAAGGCAGCTAGCTTATAATGAGCACTTACTATGTGCTGGCACTGTGCTGACTGCTACACTCTGGACCCTCGGAATTAGGTTTAGAAAGTGACATGACTCACTGAAGGCCCCACAGCTTAAGGATGGTAGGACTGGGGTTCAGATTGAGGCCAGTTTAATTTTAACCCAGTCCACAGGGCCTAGCGCATTGCTTGGAATACAATGACTGTTCAGTAAATGTTCCACAGGAGGATGAGTGTATGAGTGAACGATGAATAAATTAATGGATGGATGGATAATGGTGCCCCCAGTGGCTAATGCAGACATTTAGAGATTGTAGAACAAAAAGGGAAGGGATGGAGGGAGAGAGAGGGGGACAGAAAATTGGAAGGAACATTATCAGACTTCAAAGGGATTGGCTAAGAAATCTCTTGGTTGTGCAAAATATATTTTATTTGCTGGTAACTTTTGAACAAAAAGACCATTTACATTCACCAGGGCACGTCCCCCTTTTAAGTAGTCTACCAGGAGATAATACACTGTCAAAGGTGCTCTCTGCCAAAACCGTGTCTGGATTCCTCTTTTGGGAATCAGAGCCTGGGGCATGTTCCCCCAAATATGCTCAACAGAGATACACTGTCGCCCTCTGAGGAGGGGCCTTGTGCATTCTGAAACATTTTGGGGCCTATGTCGGTGACCATGCTGCATGGACTGCTGAGCTCTGAGCAGAAGAATGCCTGGGGTAATGAGGCTGTGCTCTCATTGGAGTCAATTAAGCCTCTGAAGAGCCGACTGTAAGCTCTCTGGGTGACTCCTTCGCAGAACAGCTCCACTGGGCTGATTAGATCTGATCTGCTAGAAACAAACACAATATCTTGTTCATCCCTTCCACAAGACGTTAGAATCTGCTGTATAAAATCTGCTCAGCTCATAGATAGAGAAACTGAAATCCAGGCAAATTAACTTGTTAAATTAAGCTAAGTTGAGGGGGGGGGGTGCAGCTCAAGTGGTAGAGCACATGCTTAGCATGCACGAGGTCCTGGGTTCAATCCCCAGTGCCTCCTCCAAAAATAAACAAACCCAATTACCTCCCCTCCCACCAAAATGAATTATTTAAATAATACAATAATAAATAAATAAAATATTTTAAAAATAAATAAATTAATTAAGCTAAGTTGAGTAAAATTAAGCAGCAAATTGGTAGCAAAACTGAAACTGGAATTCAGGTCTCTTGACTCCCAAATCAGTGCTTTTTCCACCGGACCGCTTGGTTTTCCTTTACAGTGTGGGATGATAGTTACATCTCTGGGTTCACGTCAGTGAGCTTATTAGAAAATGTCATACAGCTGTTTATTAACTTTTCTTACGTGTTTCCTACATGCCAAACCTCTGTCCTAGGCATTCTGTGAAGGTCAGTAGGAAATGGCAGTTTATGGGAAGAGGTAAATCTTCTTTTCTTCCTTAATTCCATCCTTCCTTCCACCCTTTCTTTCTTCCTTTCTTCCATCCATCTATCCATCCATCTATCCACCCATCTATCTATCCATCCATACATACATCTATTTGATAGTTATTGAGCAATCTTTCTGTCTTTGTGTGTTACACACTGAGCTAGGAGATGGGGATTAAACAGAAGAACAGGGCACAGTTCCATCCCTTGAGGAACTCCCAGTCCTAGTGGCGGAAGCAGACTGGTAAACAGATACATGACATCATGGTAACTGCTATAACCAAGCAATTAATAGAGTCCTGGAAAAGCACAGAGGCAGAAACACCGTGTTGTTGCGCACCCGTGTTCATTACAGGGGCCAGAAAGTGCTCTGAGATTTCAGAGGCATAAGAGGTCCTTCCACCTGGAAGAGTTGGGGAATTGCTCACGAAGTAGGCAGCATGCTTATGTATGTGGAGTGTGTGCCTTGCCTTGCATATGGATATTCCGTGTATGTCATTTTAAATGTAGAGCCATAAATCAAGCTAGAACAATGGACACTTTTTGACTCATATAGCAGCTGAGGACATAGACCTTGAGTAGCTTTTAAGAGTATGACACTGGGAAATGATTGGACAATTCAGTCCGTCACCATCTGAATCAAATCCAACAGCCCTTCTTGTATTTATCACTCTTCTCATTGCCTTCATCCTTACCTGTCTCTTTCCAAGCTCCAAGCTTGTATCCAAGCTCCTTAGGAACAAAGACCAGTTCTGTCATATTCCTACATGTAGCACAGTGCCAGCCATGCCAGTGGTGCTCAGTAAACTTTGTGAAATGGACTGGAAATGACTCCAAATAGGGGAGAGAACAAGTGACTGAAAGTGAGTGTGTGACAGAAAGTTGCTTTGAGAAACGATGCGGGCCTTGGGAAGGGCCAAGCAGTGAAGGCAAACATATTATGAGTGGCATTAGCCATTAGGTGTGGCTCTGGTCGCTCTGAGCTGACCTGTTACCTGTATATGTTCTTGCCACCTTTCCCACTGACTTAGCCTACCTTCCTTCAGCTCAGCCAGGGTACCATTCTGTTGGTCTTAAGTCGTTTCCCCCATGGTTTTCTCTCCGCTTCTCCAACCCCATCTCTGGAGACTGCTGCTGAAGAACCAGGTGTAATTGTGTGGGATGTGCCCACACTGTTCCTGCAACCCTCACCTGTGCCTTAGAGACCTCCCAGAGGATATGAGAGCAGAGTGATGGCAAGAATCACATTCGCCATGCTCAGTGCACCTTCCCGGGGCCTGGCACATTGCCGGAGCTCAGCAGATATTTGGGTGAAATTTTGGATGAGTAAATGCTGTAAATTTACAGTGCATCCAGTCCAGTCTTCTTAGTTCACAGATGGAGAATCTGATGTCCAGAGGAGGCACAGAAATGATCCCAAGTTCTTTTCCAAACTAGGAACAAAGAAGGACCAGAGCCCAGTTCTCCTGACCGTTCCTTCTATCCCACCATATTGTCCTAGGATGTGGGCCCAGCTCTCTTGGACTTGGTCACAAAGATTTCAGATCATTTTGAATCCTGTAGTTAGACAGGACTCAAACTATCCTTGTACAGCTGGGGAGTCTAAAGTACAAAGAGGGGGCGAGATTAGTCCAGGGTCCCACAGTGAGGTAGTGACAACATCAAGGCTTCCCCTCAGAAACCTCTGTGTGTCTCCATAGAGTCTACAAATATGTCACATATGCCTGGTAGTTTTAGAGACACAGCACTGAGCAAGACAGAGCAGGTCCCTGCCCGCATGGACTTCTTATTCTTGCAAGGAGAGAAAGGTAATACACAGGAAAAAAAAATTGTAAGGGTTTATATATTTATAGTGGCGTGTGATGAAAATGGGTGCTGTAGAGAATGACCAGTGTAGAGGGACACTGCTTTAGGTGGTCAAGCTGAAGCTTGAATGACAGATGGAGAAGAACGAGCCATATGAAGAGACTATGGAGAGAGTTCCTGCAAGTGAGAGCGGCGAGACAGAGACAGAGAACAGCTGGTGCGTAGACCACGAGGCAGAGCAAGTTCAGAATGTCGAAGGAGCAGACATTCAAGCCACTGGGAGATGTGTGTTCCAGCCCAGGTCCATGGAGCCTGGGTTTTAATCTAGATGAACTAGGAAGTTACCAGAGTTTCAAATAAAGAAGTTACAGGATCTAGTGTATGTTTTCCAAAGATCACTCTGACATCTCTGTGGAAAATGAATGGTATGAGACCAAGAGTAGAATCTCGGTTATTACCACTGTCATGGTACGAGTTTATTTTTTTTTAATTTTATTTATTTTGGGGAGGAAGGTAATTAGGTTTACTTACTTATTTATTTTTAGAGGAGATACTGGGGATGGATGAACTCGTGCATGCTGAGCATGCTCTCTACCACTTGAGCTACACCTTCCCCCTTAATCGATTGCTGTCATTGTTTTAGTTATGACAGTATTTTGGTTAATATCATTACCGTTTATTTCCTTACTAATACCATTACCAACTGAAACATCTGAACGGCACTAATATTTTAGATCAATAGAGGAGAGGGGGATTTCTTGCACTTTGGTCCAGGAGAACCTGAAGAGATTTGTGAACCCCAGGATATTTTCTGTAAAAATTTGAGGCTGTGCACATTTTTCTGGAGGAAGGGTTGAAAGTTTTCATCACTTTCTAAAAAGAGTCTATGGCCCCCAAATGGTGACTTAAATGCCTAAAAGAAAGGGGCATATGAGGTCATTTCCTGAAGCCTGGTCCCAGCTCTAAAATCTGAACACTGGGAGATCTGTGAAAATGAGAATGTTGATGTTGAGTTGTCATATCAGACTGAGGAATTGCACTTTCCTTCATCTGTACCCTTGTTGGAGTAAATAGAATTGGGGACTTTTTTCCCTCTGAAGAGAAGTTAGTTTATTCCTTAGAAATATAATCTACAACTCTGTTTATTCAAACTCTGGTCTCTGAGTTTCTCTGAGTTTTAAACTAGGCAAGTTCACTTCAAATGTGGCCGGAGGTGGTCCTGACCATAATTATTCACTGTGGACTTTACCCATGAATCTGTGAATCCAAATATCCATCTACTCCTCTGTCCATCCAGTCATCGTCCAACCATCCACTCACCTACCTCCTTCCCTCTCTGCTTCCTTCCTTTTCTCTTCGTCCCTCCCTTCTTCCTTCTTTCCTTTCTCCCTTCCTCCCTCCATCCACACTTCCATCTCTCCACCCTTCCATCCATCCATCCATCCATTCTACCCTTCCATCCAGGTAATATTCAATTTACCAGGCTGTATGCTAAGGCCAGGGCATGAGTTTGGGGACTCCAATTCTGATTCTCCTGCCTCTGTGAGTCCTTGAAAAAAATCTCCTGAGACACCTCCACTGACCCCTTCACTTCTACTAGAGTACAGTTTGAAAACCTCACTTCAGAAGTTGGGAACTACTTTGAAAAAAAATGCAAGTGCTCAGCCTGCTTAGTTGTATAATTATAAGGATTCCCAGTAGGGCTCTGAGTCTGGGTCTTGACCACTGGAGGCTCCTTTATCAACACTGATATTTTAGATCAATAACAGCTTCTATCCATCCATCAGCAGGTGGTGGGAAACCAATCAAGAATGTGAACTAGAGGCAGGGCTCTCTGGGAAAGGGCGGGCTTCCTAAAAGGGAGCAGGGAAGGGAGCCAACAGTCCCTCAGCTCCTGGGACTCTCTTTGCCCACGAAGCCCGAAGCCCTTGTGTAGTGATCCCACACCTTCGTGATCCGTGTGTGCTTCTGGATGCCTGATGTAGTGGGAAGCCCTTGTGGCATGGGGTTGTTTCAGTTTCCGAAGCATTTTCGACATGTACCTATCATATTCCCACTCGCCTTGTAAAACAAGCATTTTCGTTTAATACAGTGAGGTCTTTGTATTCCCAACAACAAACACATGGCCTGAGGCTCGCGGACACAACCTGCCTTTTTCTCCAACACTCTCCCCACCCCACCCCCTACCCTACTCTGTCCGCCCTTACAAAGCCCCGCGTCAGCAGAAATATCTGTTTACAAACAAGGGCTCCCAGAGAACAGTATCAGTAGCTCAAACAAACCTCTAAAACACGCCCCCAACTCTGTCCTTGGAATCCCTGCGAACAGCGTGTGTCACTGGCAGCAGCTTTTGTGGAAGCCTTCCTGCCTCTCCATCTTCCCATCTGTCTTCATGTCTGGCTTCCTCTGTCTCCTTCCACTTATTCATTAAAGCCGTAAGGATCCTGGACTGAAGAGACAGTTGGTTGCTGGCTTGCGCCTCATGGAGATCTGGGAAACAGAGCCCCGACAGGGAGCTGCTTGAACAGCAAGGCAGACCCAGACACATCCAGCCTGCGGTGTCATCTGAAGCAGAAGCTGATGGAAGAAGGATTATTAACTGGGTGGATGTAACAATCACATGATGATCACACAGCTCTAGATCATTTTTTGAGGATTATCAGCAACTGAAGCGGTTCTTTGGTTCCTCTCTCAAACTTGAGTCTGCTGTAGCTCCCTATTACCTACACATGGTAATGATAATGGCTAACATATTTAGCACAGAATGTGTGCCAGACACCGTTCTGAGGACTTTGCATGTATAAACTCTTTAACCCTCACAGTGACCCTCTGAAATAGGTACTGTTATAAAATCCCCGTTTTCCACATGAGAGAAATGAAGTACGGGAAAGTCAAGTGACTTGCTGAAGGTCACATGGCAAGTACTGAGCTGAATTGGTCCCCAGAGTCCTTGTGCTAACCATTCCACGCGTCTCTAGATCAGGTCAGAATTCCTTAGCTTCACATTCAAACTTCCTCCTCAAACATCATTTCCTACTGTAGCTTTTCCTCGTTCCTTTGGTCAGGATTCCTCAACCTCAGCAATGCTGACATTTTGGAATGGATAATTAGTTCTTTGTCGTGGGACTTTGTCCCGTGCCTTGTAAATGTTAAGCAGCATCCCTGGCCGCTACCCACTGGACACAGAAGGAGCCCCTCCTCCCTAGCTGTGATCAAAAATGTTCGCAGAAACCTCACCACATGTTCGCTGGTTGAGAACCATTGTCTCAGGTGGGTTCTTCTGATTAGACAGAATTATCTGGTGTTCTTAGAACACTATTCCCACCTCTGTGCTTTTTCACATTTGGTTTCCCCCTTGACTTTGCAGGGTCCTGGCCCCCCTCCCCATCAACCTTTTCTCTATTCCAGAGTCTTTCAGTTCCTCAACAGCTTTTACAGCCAGAGAGGAAATACTAGCCTGTCTGGGTTACTGATCTGCTTGTTTTTATGCTTTTTTGTTTAAAAAAGGGTCACCGATTCCAAACTTTCCATTTAAAATCCCCTGAAGATTCCGCCAGAGTCTTGAGTTAAAAGCTCAATTCATTCCACACGTTCAACATTGTTTATCAGCTCTACCTTGCATCAGGTCCCAGGCTAAGCGCTCGGAGGATGAAGTCGCAGGAGACACAGTACCTGCACCTCAGGAGTGTATGGGATAAACTCTTAGAGCTGGAGAGGAACTTAGAGGTCCACTCTCCACCCTCTCTCAGCTGAGTAGACGGGAAAACCAAGCCTCAGAAGGTAGATGATATCTGATCAAAGTCAACCAGAGGCCAAGATGAAGGTTGAGCTAGGTCATTCTCCACCTAGTGGAATAAAATTTAAATTCTGAAGTCCCAGTAAGCATCTAAATACCATTTATCCATCTGGAGTTTTAAACAGCTCCTTTGAGTTGAGTTATAATTCACAATTTTCTAGCGGATATTAAAACAATAGAAAATTCGTATCTGAAAAGTCTGTCAGCCCTCTTTTCAAAATTTTGCTTACATTCCACACTTTTCATTATAAGCTTTTAAGGCTGAATGGCTCCAGACTGCCAATGAGCACTGGACAGGGAGTCCTGAGACAGGAGTCCTGGTCCTTCCAGCTCCATGACTGTATGGATAAGAACACCATGAAATCCCTAGCTGACAATCCCTACCCGCCATGGACTCAGTTCCTCAAAACCCACCAAAGATTCCCTGTTGTCCATGGAATAAACTTCATTTCTCTTGGCGTGGCGTTCACAGCCCTTTGCAGTCCAGCCTCGTGCTTCCATTTCTATTACTCCAAACACTCTCAGTTCCATCAAATCAGATGTCTTCCCCATCTCCAGAGCCACCTTCCGGTGACTTCGCAGCTCTTGCCTTGGCTCATGCTTCACCTTTGGCTGGAAGGTCTTTGCCCAACCTCCCCCCCACCAAATTCCTTTTCCTCATGCAAGCCAGTTCTCGTGTCACTGGTCCAAGAAAACTTCTCGGAGCCTTCTTGTCCGAATCAAGTGTTCCTTCCGCTGAGCCCTTTGGCTTATACTTCTACTAGAACTTACCCTATTAAGCTTTATTTATTTATAATTAGATACTCTCCCTTGTCCCCATGCATCAGTTTTCCCGTCTGGGCTGCATAATTCAGAACTGGAGAATGTGAACTCTGGGGACTGATTGCCTGGGTTTGACTCCCACCTCCGTCATTTGCCAGTGAGTTACTCAGACGTGGGCAAGTTATTTGGGCTTCTCTGAGTGTCAGTTTTCTCGTCTGTAGAATGGAGGTAATTAATACCTCCCTGCTTGGATTACTGTGAAGGTTACCTGAGCTACCCCAGGCAGAGAGCTTAGCACGGTGCCTGGCACGCAGTAAATGCTTGCCACGCATCCGCTCTCATGCCCGCCCTGCAGTGGAGAGTAATTCCGGATGGCACCAGCCCGGCAAAGCAGGGATCTGCCTGTCTGGCCGCATCCCTTCCTTATCTCCCTTTGCCATCTCTCTCCCTGAAAGGCTCACCCCAGCCGTGCGGGCCAGGATGAGGTGATGGTAGGCTCGCCCGAGAGAGGAGCTTTTGTTTCCAGGACTCAGCCCACACTGTCTGGGGTGAGTTTTTACATAACATGCTGTGGGCCTCCATCAGTTATGAAGTTTACATCTTTGGGCTCGCCTGTGTAGGAACCTTCCCCATCCCTCTGAGCTCCTTGGATTGGCTGCATGTGCTCAGTGCCTCCTCTGGTGCTGTTCTGTCAGTTGGGACCCACCTTTCGTAGAGATGGACCCAAGGCCAACTCATCCAGGAGCTGTACTTGGTACAGTGCCTGAGGTCCACAGTACTTTCAAGGGGCCCATAAAAACTGCTTAATTTCTTTTAAAAATCAGAAGGAAAATGTCACTATAACAAGAATACACATGTAATAATGAACCCAACCTCTTGATTATATACATCTTGATACCAATACAATCATAATATATAATTTGATGCATTTAGGGAGGGAAGAGAAAATCCCCAGGGCCCGGGAATGTCACGGCGCAACCCTGGATAAAGGGAATTTGCCCAAGATCAGCAGTGCGTTAGGGGACTCTCAGGGCAGAAGTTCCTGTCATAGCCTTGCCAATTTAGAAATCTTTCCCTGCATTTTCAAGAAAAAGCCTAGAAGTGGTTTCACCACACTCTTCTTTCACAGATGAGAAAATGAGGCCGGAAATATCACAGCTTGCCTCTGGTCATGCAGCTTAGTCACACAGCAAACAGCTGCACTGATTTCTTGTTACTCTTTTCAGTATTTCACACAACCAAACCTAATGAGCACCGATGCCAACCTCCCAGTAGATAGATGGAAAATTGGAGGGCCAGGAAGTAGACGGGGCTTACCCAGCGTCACAAGGGTACCTAGTCCCGCCTCCACGTCAGGACTCTTGTTCCAATCCTATAAAGATGGTTCCAGACCTCAGTGTCTGCTCAAATCAGGTTTCTTCACAAGCCTTGGGAATATATTTCATTCGTTCATTCTTTCTTTCTTTCTTTCATTCTTTCATTCACTCATTCATCCATTCAGCAAATGTTTATTGGGTATTTATGTATGGATGGCTTAGAGGTAAACAGATGTGTCCTCTTTACGGTCACTTTCCCCATTTGTACAATCAGAATCGCCATTTCTTAGCGGGTTCTGGGAGAAGCTGATGAAGTAATAAAGATGCTTTGTACACTTTAAAACTTCAAGGAGGCTTAAGAATGCTTCCTGTATTGTCAAAACCAACAGAGTAAATCATCAATATGAGGAAGATGAAAATATGGACTCTATGAAGAAGTAAATATTCAACTAATTAGAAACACTTCCTGCTTATACTTACCCATAGAAAACATAAGGTGTTGGTGAAGCGCCTGGCTTTGGAGTCAGAGCTGGGTTCTAATCCTGTTTGTGTTATTATAAGTCAGATGACCTCTGCCCAGTCCATGTGACTCTAAGTCTCTATTTCCTCGCCCACAGAATGGGACCATGAGACCTTATCTCACAGAGTAGTTACAGGAATTCCATGAGATGGTGGACGTAAAGTTCTCGTTCATGGCACATCATAAATGGTGGCTCTGTTCATTTCTCAGGAGGTTCATGTGGCTTGGAGTGGCATTAGGACATACCAGGGTAATGATGCTAGGGGTAATGTCGGGAGGCAGGCGTGGTAATAGCAAGTCTTCCTAATTGCATAGTATCAGCTCTTACTGTATCTGTATCGCTTCAACAGGAGGACTGGCACTAGCCTTAGGGAAAAGCAGGTTTCTCACCAGAGGGTATAGCTCCATACCTTGAATGTCCAGCTGGCACCAGATACAGTGGATGCTCTGTGGATATGTGTTGAATGAATTAGTGAATGGATAGACTAATAAATCAGGCATGTTTCCTAAGGGAAAAGAAAAGCCTCTGACATCTCTAGGACTCTCTTGGGGTTAAGAGTACTGAGTAACTCCATGGGTTTCTGCAGTCAGTCCAGATCTTGCACCACTGGGTGGACAGGAAAGGGAGGTGGTCTGGGCTCACTCTAGGCTAGCACTGAGAAATGTCCAGAGGTGCAAAGGCCTTCTTCAGATGTTAAGAAGTTCTCTGATTCTGAAAGTATGAACAGAGTAGTAGCGATGTTGTGCTGGTGATTCACTCAGGAGGTTGGCTGTTAAAGGTCATTGAATGACCTTTAAGGGAAACTCTAGTCCTGACTCTACCTGATTCTGTGAATATCAAGGGTCAGCACTTGGGGCTGCTGTGAAGAATGCGGATGGCAGGAGGCACTGGTCCTTGTCAGTTTGCTGAAATGATGCCATTGTCTCTGAGGTTTAGTGAGTGAGCAGGGACAGCTTGTAGGCCCTCAAATCATCAGAAAGACCAAAGGTAGGCTGTCTTCTCCAGGGCAGCTCCAACACCAGCACCACTCAGTCTACCGGGGTCTGGTTCGTTCATGCTATGGCAACCTTTAAGGGTGAACAATGAAAGTACATGCCTCTCCGTCCTCCTCCTTTCTTCCTTTCCTCCTCGTCCTCTTCCTCTTCTTCCTCCTCCACTTCTTTCTTCTTTGTCTTTTTCTGCCTCTCCTCCTCCCACTTTCTGTTTTAAAGTTGATGTGCACCCATTTCAATGACAATGTGTGAAAAAGAGGGTGATGAACATGTCTCCCTGTTTCGGAGAACAGTGTCAGAAAGAAGAAGTTTTAACAGCACAGAAGAAGGAGGGAAAAAAAATAGTCCCAGTTCTGAGGAAAAGGAAGAGACGTTTATTATTAATAGCAATTAAAAAGTATAACTAACACTTAGCATGTGCTATGCAAATGAGTATTTGCATTCTCTTACTAAATCCTCAAAATGGCACTATGCCTTGAGTACTGTTATTATCAGTTTACAGTGAAGGAAACTATCAGGGAGGTGAAGGGATTTTGCCCAAGGCTACAGAACTAACAAGCAGCAGAGCTGGGATTCCAACAGATAAAACTCCACAGTACAAGTGCTTACTGCTTGTTATGTTGCCAGCATCCATGTGCCAAGTCTGGGTCCATTCATTATCTCAGTAGTTCCCCCTACAACCGGCAGACGTAAGGAGTACCGTCCCCAGTGTACAGGTGAGATGCCCTGACTTTCCCAAGTCATGCAGCTAATGGAATAGCAGAGCCAGCGTTTGAATGCACGTTTGCTGGCCTAGAAAACCCTGACCTTCCTGTGTCCACACAGCCTGCTTCCGTGTGAGCAAAGGAGGCAGGATGGAGAGTCGAGGTCCAGAGGGAAGCACAGGTTCACCCTAAGCCCTTAAGAGCACTTTGCCAAATGCATTATGTAAGTCTGTGTGTTAATACAGAGAATGGACTTTGGGAAATGTAGGCATACTCTCGTCAACCTTGCCTTACAACTGAGTGGCCTTAAATAGTTTACAAGGAAGTATGCGTATGTTTATTTCCTTTCTATCTCTCTCTCTCTCAAATCAGAAGAGACCTGTGAAGTATACAGGGTAAAGCTTTTTAATCCCTGGAATACACTTGGGAAAACAGACTCAGAGAGTCAGATGAGCTCATCCAAGGTCACACAGCTAGTGAAAAAAGCAAGTGGACCCATGTTATCAGGGGGGTTCCAGGTGATGGCTCCCAGCAGGGAAAGAGAATACAGGCAGAGAGCAGACACAGATGGCACCATGGATGCCAGTCAAGATGCTCCACCTCGTCCTGCAACGGGAAGTCTGGCCGCACATGTTCACCTGCACGGCCAACACATAGGAGACGACTGAACTAATCCAGACCTTGTGAATTGTTCCAAAGAGTCACTGTCACTCTTGATGCTCCAGCCTCTCTTACACCAGGAAACCAGGATGTCTAGAACTTAGTCCAGTTTGGATAAGCCTCCAGCCAGGTATGGTTTATTTCAAGCCCCCTCCTTCGCCCTTGGCCTAAGAGCAATCCTTCGGGCCAAGGTGGGCCTGGAGGGGTGAGGATGCCGAGGGGCAGTCACTCAGGTACCTGCCTCAGTGACATCCCTGCCCTCCTCCGAATGCCTGGTGCTGCGAGTCCTCCAGGGTCATCTTGGAGGTCCTCCCCCACAAATGAACCAAGAGCAGGGACCATGGGTATACTTAACCCAAATCTGTCTGTTTTAATCACCCTCCTTTAGACAGATAAAAGCTTTCCATAGGATTGCTCTCTCAAGCATTTCTCTGTGGCTTTGATACCAGCCATTAAATCATGGAAGGGAAAACAAAACCAAACCAAACAAAAAAAAAAGGACCAGCTCCAACCTTTAGCTTTTAAGTTTTTTTAACCTTCTGAAAGAAACCAGATTGTTGACCTAAATTCCCCCTTTCACCCCCACATCCTCTCACCTCTGTATTCCCATGGAGGATGTTCCCCAGCTAGTGGACATCCGACATCCTTAAGTTGGAGGGCCTCCTGCCCTCCTCCACCACCTTGCCTCCCTCACAGTAGGAACCAAGGCTGGGACGTCTAAAGGACCTGGGATCTCAGAGTCGCAGGGAGTCTGAGATGGAAGGGACCTCTGTCGCCATCTGGTGCAACTCTCCTGCCTCATAGGGGAGGCTTTGAGCATGCCCAGAGAATGGGGGCTGCTTGTCCACTGACCCACAGCAGCGAAGGGGCGCGGCGAAGGAGCACGGACACCTTGACCATGGGCTAAGAGTTATTCCCGCTGAAGGAAAGCATCTGGGAAGAGAGTTCTGGCTTTAGCGTCAGCCCGGCTGTGATCCCTCGCTCTCTTGCTGGGATCCTTGGAGGCAAATCATTTCGCTCCTCTGCACCTGTTTCCTTCTCTCTTGAGGGAACATCAGTAAAGCCCACTTCACTGGGTTATTATGAGCATTAAATGGGGGGTCTGTGCTTAGCAGGGAGACTGCTACCTAAAGGTCTGTAGCAAATGTTTATTTTTATTGTCATTACAGTTGTCCCTTGGTATCCACAGGGAACTGGTTCCAAGACCTGCCAAAATACCCAACAGATACCAAAGTCCACAAATGCCTGAGTCCCCTGTATAAAATGAGGTAGTATTGGCATATATATAGTCTAGGCACATCCTCCTGTACACTTTAAGCCATTTCTAGATTACTTTTAATACCTCATACAATGTAAATGCCATGTAAATTGTTGCCAGTGCATGGCTGATTTAAATTTTGCTTTTTGGAACTTTCTGAAATGTTTTTTCAGACATTTTTGATCTGCAGTTGGTTGAGTCCATGGATGTAGAACCTGCAGACTGGAGGGCCAACTGTTTTTATTTGAAAATGCTACTTCGTCACAGGCAGAAATGACCCAGGAAGAGTTTTTTTTTTCTCCCCTTTCACATCCACTCTCCCAATGAGAGGAAACAATAATACAAACTTGATATTAATTGTCATTCTTTGCTAATTATTCTCCCTACCTAGATAGTGATGAAAGAAAGTCAAATGTCATCAGAGCTAATTTTGTGTTGCATTAAGCCATTTCCGGGAAACATCCTGGGAGAGGGGGAACAGGATGGAGGCAAAACTGAGGTCCTGTTTATCTGTGGGGGGATTGAACTGGAAATCAGGAGTCTTAAATTCCAGTCTTTCCTACCAGTTAGTGCTGTGTGACCTTGGGCAGGTAACCTCACCTCTCTGAGTCTCAGTTTTCTCATCTGTAAATAGCACTTATTGTACAAGGTTGCTGTGAGGCTTGTATGAGGCACCTTGGCCCAGAAGCAGCTCTGTACATGCTCGACACACAGCAGGGGCTTCAGAAATGCACATTCAGGCTGGAACACAGGGCCCCTCCCTATGTAGCCTCCTAGCACACCTAGCCCTGCTCACAGTAGGAACTGAGTAAGTTGAGGCAATGCATTGTAACCAGAGAAGGATTCTGAACTGGGTCCAAAGCAGTGAAAGATTTGAGGGAAATTTCAGTGGGAGAGTCTAGAAAATTTGTTGAACAACGGTATTATAGTTTTCTGGGGTTACCGTAACAAAGCCGCACAGACTGCATGGCTTTAACAAAAGAGATTTATTTTCTCACAATTCTAACGCCTAGGAGGCTGAGATCAAGACGTCTACAGGGCTGGGTTCTTCCGAGGCCTCTGTCCTTGGCTGGGAGATAGCTGTCTTCTCCTCCCTGGGTCTTCACGTCATCTTCCCTTTGTATCTGAATCTCCTCTTCTTATAAGGGCAACAGTCGGATTAAGACCCACCCTAATGACCTCTTTTTAACATCATTATCTCTTTAGAGACCCTGTATCTAAATAAGTTCCCTTCTGAGGTTGTAGGGGCTAGGACTTCAACCTGTGAATTTGGGGAGGAGGGGGCATAGTTCAGCCTGTAGCAGATGGAAAGGAAAATGGAGTGTGACAGCAGCCTGGAAGAAAACTTGGAGAAAAAGACACTGCGGTATAGAGCCTGGACACTGGAACAAAGCTGGGTCAGAAAGGCAAGGAGGCTGGGGTTGGAGGCTCGGATGCTGAGGGACAAGGCCAGGAAGGTGTTGTGGATTCCAGATGGACAAGCGTGCCCAGGCAGACCTGGAGTCCCAGTGAAGTGGGGCAAGCCAAGTACTACAACAGTTAAGCACTGGTAATAAAGAACCATTGACTCTTAGTCCATTATTTTTTAGGCCCAGGCAGAAGAATGACACAGAAAGCAGCCTCCTGACTGGCAGTTCAGTTCGACGTGCTTGTGTTGGTGCTGTGGGTCTTACAGGAGTATTTTTGGAGGGGACCGTGTCTTCCAACAGCCCACAATAAAGTGTTTGGCGCTCGACGCTTAATGCAGTGATGTAATTAAGAACCTGGGCCTGGGACTCCTATGGACGTGGATTCTAAGCTGTGTTGCTTTGGACAAGCCTCTCCCTTTCTGAGTCTCTGTCTTCCCTGAAGAATGGGCTGTCTTGATAGTTTTGTTGTGAAGATTAAGTAAGAGAATTCATGTAGAGCACATGGCATTTAGTAAGTTCTAAATAAAGAGTAATGTGCTCATATAAAGAACATAGCAGTAAGGAAATGCCCCTCCCCCCTTCCTCCCTTTATTTTATGCTTCCAATGACAAACTTTATGGAGCACCTGCAAGGTACCGGATGCTGTGTTCGATGCTGGGCATTTAGAAAGGAATCCAACAGACATATGACTTGGGGAAACAGACAAGGAGTAATTACAAAAGTGGGGAGTTTGCAGACAGGGAGGAGTATGGTGAACATGTGGGAGGAAGACTTGTCTGTACCTGGGGTGGACTGGCGTGGCCACACAGCTCTGCCCCGGGGTAGGGCGGGTACAGTGGCCCTGAGAGGGGACCCCAGAGCCCAGTGAATTCTCCCAGTACGGCCCTCGTGTAGGTGTTAGACTACCTTCCAGCCTTCTACCTTTGGACTCGCCTCCTTCTTCCATGCTTTTCATCTCTGGGGTGAGATGAGAGAAAACAGAGGCAATAAAAACAAATAAATATCAAGCTTCTGGGGGACCTGAAGCCCTTTTCACAGCAAGCCTACCTGCAGGAGGCCAGGGGCTCATTAGATGCCGACTGCCCTGGGCTCTGCTTCTCATCCACCAGGTGCCCCGGACGCCTCGTAGGCTTGTCAGTGGGCTCTGGCACCTTCACTGTCTGCTTCCGGTGCTTCTTGCTTTGAGGCAGGTTTAGGCTAGTCAGATGTAGACTGGTTGCAGGATTGCCTCTGGCCTTCTATCCTGCCCGGCAGGGATGTGTCCCTTGTGATGGACCTCTGGTACCACGCAGATGGTGCCAACTTCAGACGAAGTCTCACTGCTTCTTTCGCTCCATCTCTGTCTTCCTGGAGAACCATGGGGCCGGCCGGGATGGAGGTGTGGTGGGGTACACCCGTGTCCTCAGAGAACACAGTTCCATGTCTGGTGTGTAGATACACAGAGGACAGATCCTCTAAGCATGCAGGAATTAGGGGTGACATGAGGCATCCAATTCAAATCAGCATGTAATGTTGAAGCATCTCCTACTTACAAGGAGCCATTCTAACAGTGAACAAAAGAGCCCTTAAATTGTAGCGGGGGATCATTTAATCCTAACCCCTCCTTTTTCGGAGAAGGGAAATGAGGCCAGGCAGCATAAGAGGTGGTGTGACTTGTCCCCGGCAAGGTCATCGAGCAGGCTGAACCCACATCTCTGGTTCCAGATCCCTGGTTCTGGGCTGGTGGTACAGCGGTGCCTCCCTCCCAGCCCCCTGAAATGTGACTACTGTTGATTACGTTATTTTCACACAGAAATAAATCCCCATCACCGCCACACACCCCCACCCCCACCTCACCCCATCCCTATTGAAGTGCCGTGATTTCCTTTCACCACTAACACTCCAGGTAAATATTTCCCTCTGAGCTTCTGAAGCCACTGCTTCAAGGTTCTCATTTCCCTTAATGTATTTCCTCTTGGTTCCACTGAAAACCCTCTCTGTGCCCTTCCTCCCTGCCTCCTGGGGCCAAGCCATCTCTTAGTCCTCTGCTCTGTGTCGTGGAGTCTGGCGTTTCTCACTGCTTCCCTCTCCTCTCACAGCTGCAGATAGAGGTGGCTGGAGCCTGGGTCCCGAGCCCCGGGAAGGTTCTGAACTGAGGGCATCCTACAGATGTGTAAACATTTTACCTTGCTCACCCAGCCAGCCGCCTTCCAAAGGCAACAGGAAAACCAGGACTGAGAGCCCCTGGCAAAATAAAAACCTGCAGAGGGAGAGGGAGAGGGAGAGGGAGAGAGGGAGAGAAAGACAGGGAGAAAGGATCCTGTTTCAGATGTTAATTTTCTCATTAGAAGAATTTTCTGTTCAAGGGGTAGGGGTTCACCGGGGGAGGAAGAGAAGGTGAGCCAAGCAGTGGGCTCCTGGGCACAAGGGCGGGGTCTGTGTTCTGATGGCTCCCGCCTGTAGCCAGCAGCAGCAGATCTGGGGTAACTCATTCCAAATCTGGAGTCAGAGCTTTGGCCTTGGAGAGGTCAGTGCGGAGGCAGCTTTTAACATGCGAGTCTCATAATAGTAGCGAAGCCAAAGGGGATTTATGATCTCTAAGTATGGTCTGACAGTAGAGTTGGGGAGGACTTGTGCTTTTTCGAACCCTCATCCTACTAGCTCTTGATACATCCGTCAAGATGCCTTTAGGGTCCCCTCTCTCTCTGGCATTTCTGTATTTTGTTTTTAGTCATTTTCCACTTTTCATCCTTGACATCACTCCCAGACCCTCCAGCGTCTTAAAAATGAACTCCCATTCAGACAGCCGCTGTATGCCAAGGATGGCACATCCACTGTGTCTTTTAAGTACGACAACATACGTAAAGAGAGCTACAGATGAGGGAATTAAGATCCACGAGATGAAGTGATTTGCCCGAGATGTGCGGCCAGGAATAGCTGTCATCAGAATTACCCCAAGTCCAAAGAATCTGCTCTTTCTGCCTGAGCAAGGGCACTTTCTGTCTTCTGACTCTCTCTGTCTTTCAGCCAGGGAGACGTAAATTAGTGCCTTTGACTCGGTTTGTCCTTTCCTCTTCTCCCACTCTATTTAGAATCATTCGTGTGCTCATTCATGAGACGTAAGTGTAAGCTGAGTGCCTGCTGTGTGCCAGGCATAGTGCAAGGTGCTCGACAGGGTACAGGTGACCCAGACAGAGTCATCACTCAAGAAGCATCCAGTTTAGGGGGGGACTCCAAACCAGAGAGCATGTGTCTTGTTTCCCGAAAGTAAGATGCATTCAGAGAAGAGAATGATTATTCCTCACAGGGCTGTTGGGGAGCTTCTTGGGAGAGGCGGTTCTGTTTTAGCCGTTGGGAAGTCTGGGGACACGGAAAATCAGACTTGGACCAAGCACACGAGAGGAACCTCATCCAGTCCCCTCCCTTGCCAGGTAAAGAGCCAAGACCCGGAGGAGGTACTCGGTGCTTCATCAAGGTGTGAGAGCAGGTTGCCTTTGCAGGGGGCTCTGGCCGTTACCTGAAGGACTGTGGGACAGGAAGTGGTAGGAGAGGTGCAGGCGGACTTAGGGGCTTGGCGAAAGCTACCATCCACGTCAGCTGCTAACAAAGAGATTCACACAAATTCTGAGGCCCCGTTGCCCACAAAGGGGGACAGACTGTGTAGGCCTCCTCGATTGATTTTACTGGACGCTCTCCATGCTCATTTGATGAGTGCTCATGGCAGACACACACTCAAAGTTATGGTGACCGCAACGATTCTTCAGCTGAGAGCAGGGACTGTCCTTCTAAATAAGCATCTTTTATTCATTCTTGTTTCCCTCTCTTCCTCCTCCCACCTGGTCTCATACATCATCTGACACTTAAAATACACTCTTAATTAGAAAGGCCTCTTCCCCATCCAACAGCCTGTCTGTGCCAAGGACACTGGGTATATTCCAGAAAGGATGAGAATGGGGTTGGTGAGTATAAAGATAATTAGATCCAGAGAGAATCTGCTTAGCAACTTCCTAGGGTTCCCAGAGTAAGTCTAGAGACATGGAGCTTGGAACTTTCCCAAACACTCAGCTAAAAGGGACAGCCCCAGGCAGGTGATTTGATCCAGACAGATCGCTGGTAGCGCTGATGAGGGAGATGGACGTTCCATAGAGTTAGTACATAGGACAGTGAATCCCAGGGTCTGATGGATCTAGGATCCACTTAACCAACCAGTTGACCTTAAACCCATCCATCTCTTTACCTCCATCAATTTCTGTTTCCTCTTCTGTTAACTTAGTATCACCACCTTGGGGGTGCTCCGTAGATTAAAGGAATTAACGCATGCACAGACCGTAGCACGATGCCTGACCTGGCACAGCGGCTTGGAAAATTTAACTTAATGAAGGAGCCCCCAACGTCTTTTTATGTTAAGAGGATGCTTTTATTATTATTATTATTATTATTTTTAATATGAGCATTAGTGTTAAAAGAATAACAAGCTAAACTGGGTCTCAGGAAATGTGTCGCTGACTCTCTGTAACCTGACAAATGCCTTCCTTTCCCTGGGTCTCAACTTCCTCACCTTTCAAGTGAAGGAATTGGAGGTGGCCATCTTTAAGCCCTTCCAGCTCAGATAGTGAGCGTGTCTGCCTTTCTTTGGGGGTGATGTCAGGGCTAGCCAGGACCCCTGTTACGGTCAGAAGCTTTACTGCGAGCTTTGCAGCCCTTGGCCCTCACTTCTCCAGGCAGTTTTCCCGACAGCTCTCCACCACTGCTCACTGATGAGTGTTGGGGGCTGATGCTATGGTGGCTGGAGTCAGGACTGTCCTTCGAAATGAGCATCTTCTATTCATTATCACCTCCCTTTTCCTCTCTCACCTCCTCCTCTCACCACCGATGTCGTCCTACACTTACATTATGCTCTTAATGAGAAGGTCCTCTTCCTTATTCAACAGTTCGGCAAAATCAAAGGTTTACATTTTAATTATTATTCTTGCTGTGGTTTTCTTTAGCTCAAGCACCCACTCTGCAAACAAATGTCTTTCTTGGTTTTTTGTTGTTGTTGTTATTTATTTAGTTAGTTTTGGGGGGGGTAATTAGGTATTAGATATTTAATTTTTTTTTAATGGAGGTACTAAGGATTGAACCCAGGACCTCATGCGTGCCAAGCATGCAATAGACCACTGAGCTATATCCTCCCCTCTCAAATGTCTTTTATGCCCCATACTCAGAAATCAATAAAAGTGAAACCAGTTGGGTTGAAATTGTGACGAGAACCTCCCAAAGGCAACTGAGCTGTGTTCTCCGTTCCTCTAGCCCTTGCCCTGCCATAGGGTTGGTCCCAGAGGCTCTGTTAGTAACTGCCAGGATCCCATAGAGGACAGTTTGAAAATTCCTGGTCTAGAACATCCTGATATAAATTTTATCAGAGAGAAATAACTTACCCCTCTCCCTCTTCCATCCTTTATTGACTCATCTTTCTCTTTTGGGGCCACATAGGGCTATATGACAAATGTTCTTATGCCTCACGTGACCGAGGATGGGTCGTGGGCATTCACACCGTCAGTGACCAAGGCAACAGAGACCCACGCTACTTTTTCTCCTTGAAGACAGACCGGGCCCGGCAAGTGACCACCATCAATGCCCACCACAGCTACCTTCCAGGCCAGTGGGTCTACCTGGCTGCCACCTACGATGGACGTCTGATGAAGCTCTATGTGAATGGCGCCCAGGTGGCAACCTCTGGGGAGCAGGTGGGTGGCATTTTCAGCCCACTGACGGAGAAGTGTAAAGTCCTCATGCTGGGAGGCAGCACCCTGAATCACAACTACCGGGGCTACATGGAGCGCTTCAGCCTGTGGAAGGTGGCCAGGACGCAGCGGGAGGTCCTGATGGACATGGAAACCCACGGCCTGCACACTCCTCTACCTCAGCTCCTCCTCCAGGAGAACTGGGAGGATGTGAAGCGCGCCTGGTCCCCCATGAAGAACGGGAGCAGCCCCCGCGTGGAGCTCAGCGGCGCCCCCGGCTTCCTGCTGGACACAAGTTTGGAGCCTCCGCTGTGCGGGCAGACGTTGTGTGACAACGCCAAGGTCATCGCCAGCTACAACCAGCTCCCACGGTTCCGCAGGCCCAAGGTGGTGCGCTACCGCGTGGTCAACCTTCGCGACGACGGCGGCGAGAACCCCACCGTCAGCCGCCAGCAGATCGACTTCCAGCACCGGCAGCTGGCCGAGGCCTTCAAGCACTACAACATCTCCTGGGAGCTGGAGGTGCTCGAGGTGAGCAACTCGTCCCTGCGCCACCGCCTCATCCTGGCCAACTGCGACATCAGCAAGATCGGGGACGAGAACTGCGACCCGGAGTGCAACCACACGCTGACCGGCCACGACGGCGGGGACTGCCGCCACCTGCGCTACCCCGCCTTCATGAAGAAGCAGCAGAACGGGGTGTGCGACCTGGACTGCAATTACGAGCGGTTCAACTTCGACGGCGGGGAGTGCTGCGACCCCGACATCACTGACGTCACCAAGACCTGCTTCGATCCCGACTCTCCCCACAGGTAAGTAAGGGAGCCCAACTCCTCCCACTTCCATCCCTGCGCACCTGACGCCCAGTGGGGTTCCCGGAATAATCCGGTTCACACAGCTGCACCAAGGAATCACGGGGACCTAAGCAAGTTTAGTCCGTTACAAAAAATATGTATTGAGAGCCTCCTGTGGGCTAAGAGGGAAAACTCAGGACCCTGTCTTCTCAGAAAGCTGAGTGTAAACTGGATGACCTGGGCTGAGTGCAAATAGCTGTGGTAAAGTTAGAGCCGAGATGAAATACAGTTTCAAATCCAGTTACTGGGTCACACTAGCCACATTTCAGAAACTCAGTAGCCACCTGGTGCTACTGGCTACCATACCGGACAGAGCCATATGAACACTTCCATCATGGCAGAGCATTCTTCGGGCAGTGCTGCTAAAGCTGGCATGGGCTGGGGCCAGACAGTGCTGGGTTCAGATCTCAGCAATCCCATTTCCTCACTTTGTGACCTCTTACAAGCTATTCCCTCATCTGTAAAATGGGAATCGTCAAGGTACCTACTTTGTCAAGCTGCTTCTCAGACTGAGAGAGGGTACGTCAAGCACATGTCTCCTTGGGGCTGGCAGGTCATTCACCCTCAATAAGTGTGTCTGTCTTGTACAATGTAAGGTAGTGCGCACTGGGTGTAGGGAGTGCCATGGGAGGTCAAAGAGAAGCAGCTGACTTGCTGCTTGACTCTTTGGGGGAAAGCTTAGCTACAGTTTGGACATCCCAGATTGATTTAGGGGAGAATGGAGGATGCTCAAGGCAGAGGAACCAGCAACCCCAAAGAAAAACCCAAAGGCGAACCCATGGGTGGTCTGTGTTTGATGTGGGACCCAGGAGAACTAGTTCTAAGCCGGTGAGACAGTCCGCATCCGCTTTCCTGACTCCCCAGGTTCACAGTGAACTTTTCTATTCTGTCCACCTCACAGGACCCTGGACTTGCTGATGGCTCGAGCACATTTGCCGACCTCTGCAGGTTTTCTGCTGACTCTTCTCTTTACGTCTCTCTCAAAAGAGCAAGGGCCTCCCATGCACAGACAAAATACCTATGTGCAAAGGAATGGCAATGCTGGCAGGAGGATGTCAGGCCTGGCACCAGGCCAGAGAGCATGTCAGCTCAGCCTCCTGGCACCAGGCGGGCTCCTGGACCCTCTCACCTTGGCTCAGAGTCAGGAGCAGCCAGTGTGGGAAGAAGCCTTGGTGTGTGGCCAGTTCCTTCCAGGTCATGATGCACTTTCATCTCTGCTGTCCTTTGGGCTTTGACAGGATTTGGTGAGGAGGACAGGACTGAGTTAGCATTTGCTCTTGACTGACGGGGAAACAGAGAGCCTTAGAGAGTGAAATGACTTGGCCAAGATCATGGGTCAGGAAAGCCATTCGGCTAAATCAGGACTGTAAGTCTTCTGAGATTAATGCAGTGTGTGCTCTACTGAGCTGGACTCCCAGGAGTTACTGGTATGCCCAGGCAGAGTGGGCGTGGGGGAGGGCACAGGGCCACGAGTAGCTAAAAGTCATTCGTCCATTCTTTCATTCATTCATTCATTCATTCTTGCAACAATTGTCTATTCAGCTCCTACCAAGTACCAGGAAGGTGGGTACTCTCAGCTGTTTTGCTGAAGGAAATCCAGGATTCAGAACAGGGAAGACATTTAGCTAATAATTGGAGAGCTTGGATTCAAATCCAGGTCTGTTGACTACAGAGCTCCCACTGAAGGGGGGTATTTTTAAGTCCAAGGAGCAATAAGAGGCAGAGTCAAAGGACAGGGGTGACAGGCAGGGTGACAGGCAGGGTGGCTTTCCTAAAGCCTTGGGAGAAAACTGCTGAGTATGATTGGGTCAGGACCGAGGTCAGCTGCCCTCTGCAGCGGTATGCTGTGCTGGGGTGGTGGGGCCCCAGGTCCCAGATAGCTCGCAATCAGCAGACAGAGGGCTGGCAGGCTCCCACGGCCTCCTCTTTTCTGAGTCACGGGATTGAGAGCCCAGAATGACTGTGAGCCGCCATGTGCCAGTGCTGTGACCGCTCACGCCAGGGCCTGTTTGTTTGCTAGCTGGAAAGTCGTGTGCCCTGGGTGAGCCCCACCAGGAACGTGTTACCTCCTGATGAAGCTGGGGATGACAACGTTCTGGCCGAATCAGCTCTCCTGCGTGCAGAGAGAAACCTGTGGAAGTTCGCAGAGAAATACTTGCTTTGCAACTTAAAAAAAAAAAAAATGGAGGGAGGGAAAGAGGGAGGAAGAAATGAAGGAAGGGTGGAAGGAAGGAAAGAAGGAAGGAAGGGAGGAAAGGAGGAAGGGAGGAAAGGAGGAAGGAAGGGAGGGAGGAAGGAAAGGAAGGAAGGGAGGAAGGAAGGGAGGAAAGGAGGAATGAAGGGAGGGAGGAAGGAAGGGAGACAGGCATCTATAATAGAAGCAGTGAAAATTAAATTGATATTGTCTAGGTGACTTTCAGTGAATTCTCACTCAGAGTGTGCTCCTGCGTTGCCTGCCTCTCTTTCTCTTCCTTCCTTCCTTCTTTCCTTCCTTCCTTCCTTTCTTTCGTTCTTTTTTTCTTTCTTTCTTTCTCCCCTCCTCCCTCTCTCTCTCTCTCACTCTTTCTTAATGGGTAAAGACAAAAAAGACAGTAGTTAAATTACCACTTTTCAATCTATGGTGAAGAACCAGTTTAGTTTTGTTTTGTTTCCTATGCGTTGCAAACTGATACTTTTGCAATCTGCAGCAAAAGTGAATTGCTATAACAGAAAACAGCACGAGAATGGTCAGGCAGTGCCAGAGTTCTTAAAGGTTCCTGAAGGCTGACTCTCCATTTCTGCGCTCACTGCTGTAGACTAGTAAGAACCCATTTGTGCGCTGCTTACTTTGAATAGCACTCATTAAAATTCATCATTTTGATAATGTAGATAGCAGTTCCCTTGAGTAAAAGAAGATCCACCAGTCTTGCAGCTGGGCAGATTGGCCAAGTCCATCTAAGAACTGCCATTTCTTCTAACACATTTGAACTCATTGTTTATCTACAAGTCCTTGGGTCCCTTAGTCCATGTTTGTGTTTATAGGAGAGCACCCAGTCTAGCAGAAGGCTGCAGAAGACATCGAAATGGTCAGACCTAGAAATATCTTCAGAGATCATTAGGTCCAAACCGCCTTTCCCCCATAGAGGGAAGCTGTGTCTGAAGCTCACATGATCCATTTGTGGGCAAACTGGGGTTAAGGATGCTCTAGATCTCTGAGTCCTGGTCCCAGGTCTGCTGTGGCCCAGCTTCTGAGAGCTGACCTGCGTTCTTGCCATGCCCAGATACCTGCCCCTCGCCTTCTTTCCCCACTCTCTTCTTCTTCCCAAATATCCCTGAGAGTTTGCGATTATGAAGTGCTGAGTGAGGGAATTCAGAAGACACTCGGATAAGGGCCATAGTTTCCAAGAACCACTGCAGAACTATTCGAGCTACACTGGCAGCGAGTTTCCTTATTAAGAGACGATGATAAAGACAGCCAAGGAGCATCTGCGCAAAGGAGGGGACAGAGGCAGCGGGGGGCCAGGGGCTGTGTCGTAGAACCACTCGAAGACGCTTGGCCTGGATGAGAAAATTCTCACGAGGCCATGCCCTTAAGGGCCGCGACGCATGTACTTCAAGTCTCTAAAGGCCTGTCCTGTGGAAAAGGGAGCAACCCTTGGCCATTCTCTGCCGTCCTGCAGATGAGCCAGTGGGGCAGAACTTCACCTGAGGCCATCAGAATTGTCCACAAACAAGCTAGAATATGTTTCATGCATCTTTTTACAAGTGAGATGGAAGACCTGGATATTAATAGAAATCCCCAGTATGAGGAAATCCAGGGGCAGTTGACACTTTGGGCTGTACACACCCCACTGTGAGAGGATATTGCAACACACCCCCCGAGTTCCTGCTTGGACCCCTCCAGACCACAAGTTCTGGCACTGCTAGGTGAACTTCACCTTTGTCCTTGGATATCTATTCATATGGATCAGGACGGACAGGACAAAGAGACTTCCCTTACACACTGATGGCTCGCAGGGAAACATTTTTTTGTCTTCTCTTTATTATTATTTTTTAAAATTGAAGTACAGTCAGTAACAATGTGTCAGTTTTGGGTACACAGCACAATGTCCCAGTCATGCATGTACATTTTTACTATTTTTAATCTAACAAATGCATTCCCCACTGTAACTGACTGTACTTTAATTAAAAAAAAAAAAAAAGATACTGTGAAAAAAAAAAAGGCATTCCCCTGGGGCCAGACTTTTTTTTTGCGGGGGGGGGGGGACCCAAGTTGACATTGCTGGGAATCTTTGGAAAGGACTGGGATAAGCCTTGAGGCCAGCTCCTCACCCCCTCTGCTGGCATCTGTGGTTGTCAGTCTCTTCCCCTGCTCCTTGTCAGAGGTCATTAGACGGTTTGCCTTCACGTTTTGGGGTCTCTCTCTTCTTTTCTGGGATGACCTCATAGAACATATACTTCCTTCTCCCCAGTTCCTTCCAAATCTGCTAAAGTTGCACAGAATCAGGGATTCCGAGCGGAAAGGCGCAGTGGAGTGGTCCAGCCCCTGTTGCTGTAGGTGAGGAGAGTGAATTCCCCAAAAAGACAGCGCTGACCCAAGCCTTGCAGCGGGAGTGGGGCCGAGCTGAGGACAAGAGCTCACTCCTGCTTCTGAGGCATTTGCACCCCACTGCATGGCCTTAGTGTCTCAGCAGCTGGCAGTCTGAAACTTGGAAAATTTCTGTTCAGGATGATTGTGTTCTTACTCATCATCCACATTTTGTTAAGATTCTTCAGTAGCCAAGGTATTGTGATAAATGCCCTAGGGCTCCAGGATATAATCTATGTCCTGGAAGTGCTTGTATGCTGTGGTTTAATGACTTTTTGTTACAGTCATTCAAGAGATGGCCAGAGAGCAAATGATTAATTTCCACATGAACCCCACAGATGATAAGGCTTCCTTCCATGAGCTCTGAGAAAAGGCAGGATCACTATGGTCCAGAGAAATTAGGAGAGGTTTCCTGGTGGAGAAGGGATACAAACAGGCTTCTAGCATTAGTACGCTTTGGAATGATAGAAAAGAGAAAAGTGAGAGCAGAGGGGTTGAGGTAGGAGGGTGTGGGGAGGATACGAGAAAGAGGTGGGTCTGCTCAGGACTTCACGCAGGTAGATGCCACTGCCTGGTCTTCAGGTTGTCACACTCCGACCATCAGACTGATAACAGAACGAGAGAAGGATTCAGGAAATAGATTCTAGCCCTGACTTGGTGGCTTCTTGGTTATGCAATCTTGGGCAAGTCTGTAAATCTCCCTGAGCCTCCATTTCCACATCTATCGAAAGGGAATAATAATAATAATATCTGACCACCAGGATCACACAGTTGCCTTGGGGGACACATAAAGTAATATCCCAGAAAGAGTTCTGGGAAGAGAAAACCAGCATGAAGCTGAAAGAAGGCATTGTTATTTTTTTCAGCAACTTGGTTCATTCTTTTTCGGTAATCATGTAAGATAAATTGCTTGGAATTTTCTAATCAGACTATCAGAGTTTATGTAATGTGACTAACGTTCGTGAAAGCAGCAACAGGCCTGCTGTGGTGGGAAAATGATGGGGTATTGGAGACTGACCAGGATGTGGGTCTTGGTTCCATGTCCGTTCTTGGCCCATCTTTCAGTAACAGTTGCTGGGTTCTCATCTGTAAAAATTGGGTGAGAACAGCTATCCTGTGGCATGCCATGAAATTTCAATAAAGCCGTGTGTATGAAACACCTGGACGGTGCCTGGCACCTAGGAGGTGCTACAGGTACCGGGGGAGGTTCCCTTCCTGCTCCGGTGCGCACACGGGCTCCTCTCTGCCAGCGTTGTTTTCCGGAGACCACAGGCTCATAAAGAAGGTCTGGCTGAAACTGCATTTACACACACTGAGGACGTTTACCCAGATGACTTTCATTCTTAAAATACTAACTTTTTTTTTTAAAAGACTGGCCACAGAATTGGTCTTTTTAAATGAAGACCACATCGCTTATATCAGACTCATGGAGCTCGCACACTGGTTTACTTTGAATATGCCCCAAACGTCTAACTGTGTTAAAGCACACATTTCCGCAGCATGGAACCATCCCAGGCAGTGTTGGCACTGGTCATTATGGGTGGTATGCCGATTTGGTTGAAGCTGTTAGATTTTTCGACCCTGACCAGCCCCCACATGTGCTTGAGTGTACATTCACCAACCCCATATCCAGGACCGCATTTTCTCGGATCCAGTCTGGGTTCCCCTCATGCTTTTCTTCTGAACAAAGTTCACCTTTACTCACAGGTCCCATCTGTGACCCTTGTGCACACGTGACTTTGGTCTTTGAGAGCAGATTAGAGGGGTAAATGGGGAGCAAGAGAAAAACTGCTCATGGCCCCTATACATGAGGTGAGTAAGGAGTTCAAGACAGTGGTCCGTGAGGAAGAGTAGGGGGGATCTGGACAGCCCAGCAAATAAATAAGTCACAAGTATTGGAGACAGAGCAGATGCAAATCAAGGCGATTAACGTTTCTATAACCTTGAACAGGTTTCTTCCTTTATCAGAGATTCAGTTGCTTCCTCTGTAAAATTGGAGATGAAAGTAACATTGGGTGGTTTAGAGGATGCAATGAAATTATACCCGGTCAACCCTTGAGAACAGTGAGTGCCTGGCATGTAGTGAGGCTCAGAATAACAGTGCTTGTTGTTTGTGGATTTTCTGTCTCTGGGAAATCCTCTGACCTCTTACACTCACATCCCCTAATTCTCAGCCCCTCCCGGATCCTGAACCCCTTCACTAGAACTTCCAGGCCAGAGTGGGAGTGGATATGACCTAATCACACTGTACTACCAAGGGCCCTTTGATTTTGGCTCCTGTGGGTTCCATTTTTAAAAGACTTTCTTGATTCCAAAAGCCCTGCACATACTAAATGCCAAAGTATCCACTTTCTCAAGAGATAAGCAGAAGGCCACACGAAGTTTATGCATTTCCACCAAAAAGCAAAGGCATGTCTGGGATCCTGGGCTCCCACTGAGTAGTTGACAGTGCCCATCCCAGGGAGGGAGCTGGAAGCCAAATGAGTGCCCCAGTGCTCAAGACCCCTCCAGGCAGTGTAGGATGGGGCTATTTTCCACCTGCACCTGGGACTCTGGCCACAGCACATCCATCTGTCAGAGTGTACAGGTGAAAGTCAGACCCTTTCCTCTGGGACACATCGGGTAGGCCCCCAACACGCCGGGGTCTGAGCTGCTGCCTCTCTCCCCCCTTTCCTAGTTGTGGGCTTCCCTCTCCCGTTCCCTGGACGGTGGGAGCTGGGAGCGCTCAGTGCCCTTGTGAGGGCCTCAGCGGGAGGCAGTTGGGTATTTTTTCCACTCTGGCTTTGCCCCCGTCAGCACTGGCATTCTTCTTTCTCCATCCACGGGTGATACTGACCACTCATGACAGCCTCCGTGCTCTGTCCACCGCTCTTCCAGGCTGGGGAGCAAAGTGGTGGGTGTCTGAGGGAGGATCGAAGGGACAGACACCCTGACTTTTTTTTTTCCGTGAGACATATTCCCCCAAATTGATAACTGCTTAGCTTGTACCTTCACACTCACAGCCGGCCACTCCCCGCCTCCTGGGGGGACCCCCACACCTCCACGCACACTTTCTGGAAACACAGAGCCATCGTGCGGACAGCAGTGCGTGTTGCTCACGGGTTTCTCTGCAGATGATGAACAGGCTCTCATGTCCCCGTTTTTACAGAAGGGCATTTTCTTTCTCCTCTCTCTGCTTCTCCTTCTTTCTCTTTTCTAGGTTCTAGGTTGCTTTGCTGGTCTGGTGGTGAAGGGTAGGGCGGGTAAGGGGATAACTGTCTCCATCTCAACATCTCTGATGTTTGCAAGTCCAGCCTTTTTTGAGCTCAGCCAGCCAGCCACAGCTCTTACCCTTGAACTTGGCTGCTGACTACTGAACTATTTTTATGGCCACCAAGGGCAGTGGTGACTGTAACTCCACCAAAGCACGGAGAATCTTCCAGAGGGTGGAAGTCAGACATGAAGGGAGAGCTTTTCCCCATGAAGATTCATGGTAGAGAAACATATTACGGCTGTGGCTTGGCAAAGTGTAAGGAAGGAAGTGACCAGATCCTTCCAGTAACTTCGTGGCCAGCGTGGGGTGAGTCACTTCTGTGACTTCCAGTTCTTCATCTGTAAAATGGGAGAATTGGGCTAGGAGAGTTCCTAGATCTGTTCCTGCTCAGACATTGTAATCCTGACTCCAGACTTGGGGGCACTGAGGCTGGAGTCCAAGTAGGGGGCCGGGGAGGGGCTTGAGATTGAAAAGGTGCAAATGCATTGACCCTGGGGGCATTCGGGGAAGTAAGAGACAGCCCCTGCCTTCTGAGTATTTTCCAGCGCCTGTACCTAGTTGAGTGCAGCGTGTATGGGGTAGCAGCGATGGAACTGTTACACTCTGTGGCAAGCTGGAAGCTCCTGTTACTCAAGTCCCAGCAACAGCCCACTGAAAGAGCCCCACGATGGACCTACATGTCTGCTGTTCTGTTTTCCCTCTGGCCCTGAACGTGGCATCCTCTTTCCAAAAATCAATTTCAATTTAATGATACTTTCGACAGTCTGACATACAATGTCATACTTTCCAGCATTATTTCCCCAGATTTGAACTCTGATTGTCACGTGACCCCTTGAGAGCTGTCTCTTTTTTAACCTCTCGAGAGACCCAGATTTTGTGGAAGCCTTGTTCACGGCCCTCCAGAGAGAGCTACCTCTCCCATAATGACTGCGTGGTTCTACCTTCAGGTACATCTGGGATTTGCCTGAAGTTGGAGGATTTGTGTGAGGCCACGGTCCAGACTAAAACCCAGAAGTTACCATATTGATTCAACACATTGATGATGATGTTGTAATTCTTGCTCTGTCCTCCTCAAATGTACTGTTGTTGGGTTGGCCTTCATATCACTTACGTGGTTTCCATGGCTAAATAATTAGGACAAAACTACACAGTCTGCCGAGATTCCACCTGTACCGAGAACGCTGTGGTGGCCACAGCTTACAAAACAGAGGTGGTTTGTCTTTATTGAACTGCACGTCAAGTGTAAGGCCAGCCACAGGGCTGTCGGTGAGCTGTGTGTACTCTTCTCAGTGTGGTCAGTTGTATTATTTATCAACTATGGTTTTGATCCTCCAAGAAGAAAGCGAGGAGGTGGAAAGAGACAGCTGTGGGCCCTGGAACTGCATGCTTCTCGTGTGAAAGCAATAATTGGACGTGCATTACCGTCCTGGTACTTTGGAACACACTATCACACTTCAGTTGTTGCTCTTCCTTTTAGGGGGTTCTTCAAGCTTAACGGCTTCCTTGAAAGTAAGTAAACTCAGAGACCCTGGCGTTACCAAAGCAGAGCTGGTGGAACCCCAGGGAAAGATGTTAAGGGGGGGCGGGGCGGCTGTTCATTCGTGTGTGTGTGTGTGTGTGTGTGTGTGTGTGTGTGTGTGTGTGTGTGTGTCTCCCTCCTTATGTGCAGGCACAGTGCTAGGTGCTGGGGGTACAACAATGAGCATTTCACAAGATAGGTATCATTCTGCCCTAGTGGAATTTCCAGTAGGTAAATAAGTAGCTAGTTGGGTAAGTGATGTTACGGAGAAGTCCAAGGTGCTACGGAAACAGAGGATGGGTACTTGACTCATGAAGGGGTCAGAGTTGCTTCTAGGCTGGATCCAGAAGGATGGGCCGTGTTAACCAAGTGAGTGGAGCTGAGCTGGCCAGGAACCGGGTGTTCTGACACTTTGCCTCCTGCCCCAGAAGTCTCTAAAAGCCATTTTCAAAAAAACAAATGAGCAAAATAGGAGCTGAGTAGGTTCTGGTAAAAGGTAAGCATTTTAACTTGGTGTCCTTTATTCTGAGATTATTTTATTCTTTCCTTTAGTGTACTACCCTAGTTATCCTTTTTGAAAATTATGGTTATACAAGGGACAGCATAAATGGGGGAATTCACCTTTTGAATGCTTTACTTATTTGTCAGAATTAGAAATCGCTACTTTCACCTCAATTTTATAAGATGATCCAGAGATCTGAGAACCTCTCCATCAGCCCACGTGGCCTCCCTGAATCAGCGCCTTCCTCTCCTCCTGTCCAGATGCTCAGGGTTCTCCATCCCACCCATCTCCTGGTCTCATTATGATCCTATTCTTCAGAGAGCTGTGGGCCACTGATTTTCCTAGGGCTTGACCTTGACCGTCCACATGACACAGCAGAGGTCACAGCCCCAGACAGACAGATCTGATGGGCCTTGAGTTTAGGGCAGCAACAGAGGGGTTTTGATGTATAGAATCTGAGAATCTTAAAGGAGAAGTTCTCTAGTAGACCATGCCAGAACCCAGACCCATCATTTCCCCTCCTCTAACTCCACCCCCATATATCAAATTGTTCCTCGTGCATACATACCTCTCCTTCTTAGATACCCTCATATCCACTCCCTTTTCTGCAAGCCCCCGCCAAGTCCATCTTCTACATTCCTCCAGAAAGCTCTTTGAAAAACACAAACCAGATCATTTTATTCTCTTCCATACAGTCTGCCAGGGTCTGCTTGATGCTTTCAGGAACTCCCTAGCCTGGCATGTAAGATCCTTCCTGATGTGGCCATCGCTGGCCCCTCCCACCTCGTCTTCTGAATTTGCTCCCATGTTCCCAAGTTTGAAACCACACCAGAGGGCTTGTACTGTCTGACGCTTCTTATTCATTCTCAGGCCTCTTGGCTTTCTGGAGCTTCTGCCATTTTCCCTGTCTCCCATACTTGGTCCAATATCCAACCCAGCTCTGTTCTTCATGTGAAAACCTCCCTTATCTCTTACCCGCCTTGAGCTGGGTAAGTGTCCTTCTTCTGTGCTTCCACCCCATTCAGCACTCCCTCTGTCATAACATGTATCAGAAGAGGAGGGAAGGGACTAACTGTTGTTGTCTGTGGGATCCCACAGACCAGGGGCCACTCCTGCCTCTGACACCTGTGAGCAGGAGGGAGGGTCTTGGAGAAGCGGTGTCACCACGGAGCCCTGGTTTCTTCCCCTGCAAACTGGGGATACTCATACTTAACACATAAGGTTTTTGTAAAGCTTCAAAGAGATAATAATAATAAAAATAAAGGACTTCAACATGGCCAGTGTGTAGTAAACTCCCCCAAATGGTAGGTTTTATTAGTATATCACATCATGTTACAATCATCTGATAATTTGTCTTGCTTCCTTCATAAAACTGCCAACTTTTTGATAGTGAAAAGTGTATCTCATTCATATTTTATGCCCAGTTTCCAGCTTAAAGTATAGTAGATGGTATAATCTCAATAAATGTTGGAGAATGAAAGAGAAAAAGACTGAATGATGATATGTAGGGAGGAAGGAAGTTAAAAAGGGAAGAATGGAAGTGGGCAGGGAGGGAGGGTAGAGGGGACGTAATGAAAGAATGACTTACTCAGTAAAAGAATGAAGGAATATTCAGCTTTTCAATTGATCTTTGATGGGTGCTGTTACATTTTTCTTAGATTACACGTCAAGCTTCCATATAAAAGCTGTTATTTTTGAAACCGATCATTCGGGATTCTGAGGATTTAATAAACTCTTCAAGCTTTTTTTTTTTTTTTTTTCTCTGTGCCTCTTCTTACAGACAAGAGAGGCAGATTTAGGCATTTCTGACAATGAAACTAAGCAGGAGAATAAAGTCCAGATCATTAGGGCCCTTGGGATAAAAGTACAAAATCCAGGTTTTAGAACCGGTCACAGTTTGGAGAAAGCTTGCTATTTGGAACAAGGATATGGATGCAATAAACATTCTGAGGTTTATCTTGCTTTAATGACTTGCTTTGAGTGGCTTTGATCTCTGTATTTGATAATCACTTTCAAATGGTCTGGTGTGTTCTGAAAGTGGTGTAGTGGTTCACGGACTTGAGATCTTCCTTAGGAATGACAGGCTGCAATCAGAACTTGGAAATAGGCGCTGTTACAGGGCTTTACTCTGTGAGTTGTAGAAACAGGGCGCCTGCCTGGAAGGAAGAGAAACACATTGGTTTAGTGATGGGGACCAGGGTTCACTGATGGAAGGGAGACACATTGGGCATTGGGAGCTAAGACCGGTTTCCTCTCACTCCATGAACAAGCTAAATAGAACTGTTCATCTTGTGGCCTTTTCATGAGGGGGCACTCTTTTATGGACTTTCTTGTGCATTCCCTCCTTGAATTTTTGTATTCACCTTTCCAGGTTGAATTTTATAATCCTCATTTTACAGATGAGGAAATTGAGGATCAGAGAGGGTGAGTCACTTCTCCAGAGTCACAGAGCCATTCAGTAGAAGAGGGAGGATTTGAACCCTAGTCTGTCTCTCTGTTAGGATGTGGCTCTTTTTTTTTTTTTTCAAAAAATAATAAAGCTAAGAATTATAACAATCAGATAGGTCTGGAAGAAAATAGTAAATACAAAAATATGTATAACAAACACTGACATGCTTATGCCCCATTTTCATATCCTTGAATGAAGAATAGGCTTCAATCCAAAATAGTTCTATCTAGAAGTCTATCCAAAAGCATTAAGTTATGAAAATAACAGAGTCTTACTGTATAAGACTGTTCCCTGCATGGACTACAAGGAGAATAAGGGTCTAAGGGATTCTGCTGAAATGTTATGCTGAGTGTTTAAATAAGTTTCCCTTTAGAGAAAAAAATGTGGCTTTTTCTATAGCACTCTGCCACTCTTTCCCTTAAATTGAGAGAGACACCACCAGCCTCTAGCTTTGGAAGTGGCCCACTCTTAGCCAGGATCAGCTCAAACAAACCTTCCTCAAAGTGAAGGCATCAGCACGTGGCCGCTGCCTTCCCCCTAACCTGCCTGCACCTACCCAGAGCCCAGGGAGCAGGATTTTGGCCTGGCACTCACTTCTCAAAGATCTCAGCTATCACTTCTAAAGTGGGGAGTCATTTCGCTTTGAGTGGAAACAGAAATAGACACTCGTCAGCCTTGATTTGGGCTCACTGTAAGCCAGACCTCTGACCAACCATCTTTAAAATGGGAGAGCCAATGTATGAGGCTTCTCGAGTTCGAAAAATTGGAGGCTTTCATAATTCCATTCGAGGGATTGTTGTTGTTGTTCTGCATCTTGAATGTAGTTCCCTTTTGCTTCTCATTTCAATAAAACAGGCTCTGACAGCCCTCTCATTGAGATTATTACAGAGTTGTACCATCTCAGGCCAGTGCATTTAGGAAATATGCAGTTGGCACTCACCAGCGAGTGAGATGCATAAAGAAAATATTCTAATGACAGTTGAGTTGAGAGAGCTTTGATCTCCCTCCAGAGCTGCTCTCATGGCTTTGAAATGCAGTTCTGGCAGAGGGGTAAAGTCTGGGCGCCTCGGCTGGGGGGCCCCCTGAAACTGACATTCCAGGGGACCTGCAACCTTCCTGGGAGGAGCCAGGTAGCAGGGCCGGGCGGGAAGAGCAGAGGCACTGAGACACCTCTCTCTCTCTCTCTCTCGAGGGGCAGTCGGGGAGAGGATCTAGGTTAGGAGGGACTTTCCAGCCTAGCCTCACATTTCCCAAACTGTAGTCTTTATGCTGTTGTTTGATTTTTGGCAAAGGCAGAGGTGGGGCGGGGAAAGGATTATGGTCAAATATGTCTGGGAACACTTCATACACTCTCTGCCTTACTCCCACTTTGTATATTAAAGGCTCTGAAAATTCTTGCAATTAAAAATATATGTGTATTTAACCTTGTTTAACAGAGCATGTCCTAAACCCATCTGGCTTGGAAACTCTTTTCCTTTAAATCAGCCTATGCTTCTTGTGGATTTAGCCGTCTACAGACCGCGATTTGGAAAACACTGGTAGTACACAAGCTCACCGAATAGTCGGGGACTCTTGAGCTGCAGACCAGGTGGCCGAACATAGTGGGGACGGGCCAGAAATTCAGCAATGGCAGGTTCTACACAGGGGTGTCCAGCTGAGGGGGACGGATGATGCCGCAGCCCTTCCCCTGCTGAACCCTCCAGGCTTCGTCCCCATGCAAGGAGCTATGTCCCCTGCCCTCCGAAGGGACGGTGCGAAAGTGCTGTCACATACAGGCTGGTGAATAGAGGTCTGCGCCCTTTCCTTGATACCTTGGGCGAGCCACTTCACTTCCCTGAGCCCTGGGCTTCCTCACCCTGTTCTGAAGTTACGCAGTTTACAAGAGAAGTGCTCAGAAGCCACCAACCAGGGGTAGTTCTCTCTCTCGATGGAAAGTTTTAGGAGACAGAGATGACAAAGGCTTGACTTCCACCGGACTGAAGCTTATCACAGCCTGATGGAGGAGGCAGGTGGTCACACACAGAGGGACGACAACACAAAGCCGGGTGGTAAGTGCTAGAAACGAAAGCAGGGAGCTCTGAGGAGGGAGGATCGTCTTCGGCTAGAGGCGGTGTTGATGATGTTGGTGTTGCTAATAATTATCATTGTTAACAATAACGCAATAAAATAGCCGAGGCTACTCAATGAGTGCCTTCTGTGTGCCAGGCACTGTGTGAGGAACTTTGTCTGCACTGCCTCTAGTCTTCCTGACACCCCTGAGGGTGGGCACTGTCACCCCATCTTACAGGGGTGGGTGGGCAGGAGTGGATACACGGAGTGCGTGACATGGAAGCTGAACTTAGCAGGGAGGGTCATATTTTAAAAGGCCAAGATGCAGGAAGAGAGCTTACAAAGCAGAGAAGAGAAAATGTGGACATGCTTTGGGCATGGGCATAATTGGGAAAAACCAGAGGTTCCCAAGATGTGGAAACCATAAGCCCTTGAGTGGGAGGTTTGGGGAGGAAGAAGAGGATTGGGTGGTAGGGATGCGATTCTGAGAGCTGAGACGCGGAGAGCCACCCGGAGGCAGACTGTCAGTTTAGGGTGTTACCCAGCAGGAGAAAGTAGGAGGCCAGACTCTGGAGGGGACCATGCTGAGCTATCTCACTGAATCCCTCTGGGATCCCTGTGAGCTAGCTGAGACTCAGAGAGGTCGAGCAAAGTCCACCTGAGTAGTACTCCTGCGTAAATTAATGAACACACGGAGCTTTGGGTTTGGATTGATTTTTGGAGGGGTAATGTTTGTTTTTTTTTAATTAATTTGGCCCATTTATACTCCAACCTCCCCACAGTGGCAAAATGGAAAGAAAGTAAGAGGCCCTGAGCACATCCTTTTCCTCCTCTCATCATCCATCTCCCTAAATTCTAATGGTCCTTCTCAGCCTGACCTGAGCTTTCTCCTCCCTCCTTCAACAGAGGGAATAAAGAAACCTTAAAGAGAGAGCGGGAGGGAGGTAAATATCCACAGGGACTCCTGCCCCCCAAGATTTTCCCCTGATACTTGTGGGAGACACCAAGCTTGGCTCTGGATTGGTGGGAAGACCTCAGCCAGTACAAGGAACTATTTTAGCCACAGAGCTGGTCTCCAGAAAGAGCTGGAGAGGAGAGAGACCGATGGGGCCAGGGGTCTGAGTGGCTGCCTGGATTCTTGCTCTTTTGGGGAATGAGGGCTTCTCAAAGTGTGAAATAAAAGCCCACATACAAGCAAGCGAGAGGCTTCAATATCCCACATCTCTGCCTTGGGCCAGGATGAACACCGCCCCCCTGAAAAGATTGGTTTCTGCAATTACAACGGAATAAACAACCAATTAAAATGTTCCCCCCGCCCCGACCTCACCCCTTCTCCTCCTCTCTTGAAGCTTTCTCAGCTTAGAGCAATGGGGCAAAGAGGTGACTTTCTCTAATAACGTGTGTGTTCTCTGCCCGAGAGAACGCATGATGGAAATGAACAAATCAATTAGAAAATAATAAATAATGTGGAAAGGGCTGATCCAAGAAAACCTCGGCTTCTCTGTGTTTTCATTCTCCTCCCACACATTGTTTCCTTTCGCCGTGGCCCTGAGTGAGCTTGGAATCGAGGGTGAGGTTGTGGGAAGAGTTGGACACGTCTAGATTTGCACTTGGCCTTGTCAGTATTTATGTGATCTCTGAACCCCTGTTCCTTCATCTGTAAGATGGGGATAAATAACCAGAATAGCTAAACATTTACCGAGGGCTTCTACGTGCCAGGTATTATTCTGAGCCGTTTACACTTCCTTTGTTAACGTCCCAAATCCTCTGAACAACTCTATGAGGTAGATACTGTTAGCATCCTTGTTCTGTGTGTAAAGAAACTGGGGCCCAAGAAGTTAAGTAAATAGCCCAGGGTGACCCAAACATCAGGTGGACAAGCTGGACTCAAATCCAGGACTTTGGCTTGAGAACGGGCCACCTTACCCCCTCTGCTTTGTGGCTTCAGCTGCCGGACAGAGATGGGACAACAGGTGTCACTAGCACAGGGCCTGGCATACAGCAAGTGCTTCCTAAATGCTTGCCTTTTTCCTTCCTCATTCCTACTCTGATCGTTCCAACTCATTATGAGCCTTCTAGTCCAAGAAGCTGAAGGTGGGATCTCGGGGCAGAGAAGGCACAGCAGCCAGATTTCTGGGCAGTATCTCCGCTTCTGTGGCTGTCCTCGGAATCAGTGTCTGGCTGGACCTGGACATGGATGTGACGTCTCTAGGACCTGCCTGTATCTCCAGCTCTCCAAATCATGTTCACCTTGCTTTGAAAAGCCGGAGGAATTATGGTCACATGACTAATCATGGGCTCTCAGTAACGTGGGTGTCCAGGAGGGCACTGTCGGTCGGAGACGCATCCTGTTCCTGTCTGAGTGAAGGTGTAGGTTGTGACCCATGGAGATGCTCTGTGATGCTCACTAATCCCAGTGTGTCGGTAAGGAAACTGAGGCCGCCTAGGAAGGAAGTGCTGAAGCTGAGGCTGGGACCTCAATATTTTAGCTTTTCTCTTTCCCATTGTAAATTCGGCTCCATCAGCATTTATGGAGGGCTTGCCCAGTGTCAAGCCCTGTGCTGGGACCTGGGTAAACAGAGATGAGCTACGCACGTTCCCTGGCCCCAGAGAGCCACACACAGTGGTAGATACAGACAGGTGATGTGATCGTTTGGAGGGTTGCGAGAGTGTGTGCGAAGAGGAGGTGGATAAGTACAGAGACAGTCAAGGCGGTACCGGGGAGATGGGAATCAGGGAGGTCTTCCTGAAGGAGTGGTACCAGAACAGACTTTGGATTTGTTCATCAGAGGACAAAATGGGGAGCAGAGTCTCTGGCAGAGGGAGCAGCACGAGTAAATGCACTGAGGTTAGTGCATCATGGGGGTTGCTGACTACACACAGTGGGAAATTCACTGTGAGTTCTCATTCTGCCTTGGAGAGAGATGAGGCCAAAGGGGCAGACAGGGTCTTGTAGGCCACGCTGGGGATCTCAGACTTCACTCTTTCACACACGGGGAGGTTCTTCTATGACTCCAGGAGGGAAAGAGAAGGGCAGCGCCATTCGTGTTTTACCGACCAGGCTCTGTGCCAGCCCCCCATGGAGAGGCAGCATTACAGGAATGGGAAGCCCTTCCAACGAGCTGTGTGACCTGAGCAAGGTGTGAAGGTTCTGTAAGCCTCTTTCTCCTCCTCTGGAAAATGGGGATAATAATACCACCTACCTCAGTGTTATTAAGATTAAAGAAGATAACCCACACGAAGTCGGACCACATAGAAGGGCCCAGCAGACATTAAATATCATTATTCATAGGCTTGATCTCACCTACGACAGCAGGCTGCCTGCTTGCTTGTTTATGTATGTTTTTATTCATTGATTCATTTCCAACTTTACTCCAGAAATGAGTATCACCTGTTCATAAGGATCCTTAATCTACATGATGACAGACATAAAATGGGGACTGAAGAAGCATGAGAGGGGAGCTGGATACCTCTCTCTGTTTAGAAAATGACCCACTGGATAACATGCCTGTGACTAGTCTGATGGGAGAGTTGTACGCCACAAGGGAAGAGTTCGCATTTATTGAGCACCTCGGATATGCCAGTCTCTTTGCAAAGACCCTTTCTTTCTCTTTCCAAAGTATCCTTGTTCAGTGTATTAAAGAGTTTATGATTGTAGCATGGGGAGTTAATTCACTTTTCCAATAGGTCAGTCTGTACCCTAGATACAATGGCAGCTGCCCCAAATACAATATCCCTTCATCTTTATCTTATGGACAAAGAAACAGAGGCTTACAGGCTGCAGAATCATCTATGGGAGTCAGATAACACCTCAGTGAAAAGAGAGTAAGTTTCTAAGCTAGACGGAATTGGCTTTGAAACCCAGTTTTGCAACGTTGGGCAACCTGTTTCATCACTTTGGACCACACGTTGCTTATCTTGCGAACAGAGTAATAATGTCTCCTTGCAAGATTGGAATAGAGATTCAAAACAGGCCTCCTAGTGTAGCTCTGTATTTGCCAAATGTATGGTCTGAGGTCCACGGTGAATGAATGAAATAGAGAAGAAGCCAAGACTAGAATACACGTTACCTCTTTCATAGCCTGTTCCTGATCTACATCCACATTATGTTGCTCTGTCATCAGTCAATACAGCAGAGTCCTCAGGGGCACAGATGTTGACTTGAGATTAATCTAGGTTCTAAACTGAACCCTACTGTTGTTCTAAGCTGAGCAACCTTCAAGTTTCTCAAAATCACAAGGACTTTTTTTTAATGGATTTAATTTTTTTTAATCTGTAAAATGGGATCATCTCCCTTACTATTGGGGGAGTCAATGAGGTGATGTTTATAAAGTGTTTTGCAAAGTGCCTGGCACACAGTGACTCAATTAATGTAGGAGTACCTGTTATTTGATGGTGATGACAGCCAAGGTTCTTTTTCTCTTACAGAGCATACTTGGATGTTAATGAGCTGAAGAACATTCTTAGATTGGATGGATCAACACACCTCAATATCTTCTTTGCAAACTCTTCGGAGGAGGAATTGGCGGGAGTAGCAACTTGGCCGTGGGACAAGGAGGCCCTAATGCACTTAGGTGAGAATTAGAAACTTCTTCAGGAAGAAATTAGATTAGCACAGGAATACATTTAGTAGTGATGGTGGTGATGATGGTGGTGGTGGTGGTGGTGGTGGTGATGGTGAACAACCTACTTACTCATCACTTTTTAATTTTTCAAAACTCCTTAGCTTTCCTTATCTTTCAACCATCAAGCAGTGCTCTGAAAAATAAATTAATATTATTAACCCTGTTCTACTAGTGGGGAAACTAAGATCCAGAGAAGGAATGGGGCTTGCCCAAGGTCATACACAAATCAGCGGCAGAACCACAATTGGAATTTAAGTTTCCAACTCTGTTCACTGTTGGCTGTCTCCTTATTGCCCCTGCCTCTCAGCCCATGAGCTGGCCCAGCCGGTCATGGGTTGGCTTGAGAGACACCAAAGAGGCAAGAGAGAGTTCGTGAGAACTCCTTGTTCCTCCATGTTCCACCCACCACCACCAGGAACCCTTCTTAAATTCAAATTATGCGTATCCATAAACAAGACATATGTTTATGTAAACTAATCACCAAAAGTCAGAAATGACAATGATTTCTGAACCAGGCCCTGTAAGCAAACATTGTTGTTCTGTAATTTTAACTTTTCCATGCCTTCTTCCAGTACGTGTCTATACGTAGACATGCATTCTTTAACTTGCACACATTTGAAATCATAGCATAGATGCAATTTTCTGTTCTCTTTTCACTTAATATTATGCTGTCTACATTTTTCCATGTTGCAACAGTCTTCATATAATTACTTCCCATCCAACTTGTTTTTTTTTCCCCACTTAACATCACAAGAGAAAGCATCTCTCTGGGTTATGTCCATTTCTCTAAAGATGAGATTTTTAATGGCCACATAATATTCCACTGAGTGAGGGCACTGCAGTTTATTTAGCTATGTCCCCTTTATAGAATGTTCCTACTGTTTACACTAATGAATACTGATGACTCAGGGAGTACCTTCCTGACAATGGTAGGGCTTAGCAGAGAGATGTTGCTGGATCTTTCCTCAGGCCTGTCTAGTCCCCCAGTAGTACAGCCAGAGTCCAGTAGCAGTTTTAAATCCACAGGATCTTGGAGATGAAGGACACGGCAACTTCAAACAATAAAGCTATGCTGAGTCAAACTCTAGACTTAGTTCTCTAGACCACTCTCTTTCCCTAGTCCTTTTAAAGAGTGAAACTAATGTGTGTGTGTGTGTGTGTGTGTGTGTGTGTGTGTGAGCACATGCATCTTTGTGGTTGTGTAAGTAGAGATAGATACAGAAATAAGTATCTAGTGATTCTTGGTGGAGGGGAGGATTTTTTCCCCTAGGAGACATTTGGCAATATCTAGAGACATTTTTGGATTTTACAAATGGGGGGAAGCTACTGGCATCTAGTGGGTAGAAACCAGAGATGCTGCCAGACCTCTGACAATACCCACAATAAAGAGTTATCCAGCCCAAAATATCGATGGTGCTGTTGTTGAGAAACCCTGAGACAGATGATGGGTGGGTAGACAGACGGGCAGACAGGCAGACCCAGGCAGACAGGGGCTGGGCAGGAGAGAATGTGCAGCTTAGGCAAGCTGAAGCTGATTAGCTCATATGGCGTGCCTCCATGATGTCCGGGGATCTTGCCGGCCCCAGGCCAGAATACATGGTTGTTCTCAGCTGTGACTTAACCCAGCGGGATGGCCTTAGGCAAGTCTCTTTCCTTCTTCAGGTCTCAGTTTCTTCCCATTTTAAATGAATAGGTTAGAGCAGGTGGCCTCCAAGGACCCTTCTCCGTGCTGAAAATTCTGTCCTCTTGGAAAAATCCACCAAAAGGGTCGTGATCAGAGTCTTAGAAGGGTTGAGCAGCGGGCTTCTAACGCTGGAGAAAAATACTCCTGACAATTCCGCGAATTTCAGGGACTGGCTCAGGACCAGGAATACAGAAGGCTATAAATCCATAGCATGTTATAGTATTTCAGGATGATGTCAGCCTCAAGCTATTTCACCTTTTAAGAGAAGCAGTGAAACAGGGCTCAAGCTCTGTGCTGTTGTTCTGTGAAAAGGGGAGAGCTGGGAGGGAGGGGATGAGGTAAAGCAAACAGAGCCCCCCTGGACATTAAGTCGACCATGCTGCCATGATCCAGGGAAATACCTGTGGGGTCCTGCCCCCTCCCCCATTTACCTCCATGTTAAAGCTTCATAAAGAGACAGAGAATCATTGGCACTATGGTAGCTGTTTATTTTAGAGCTCACCAGAGACGCAGAGTCACTTTCCCAAGATCACACAGCCAGTGTGAAATACAATGAAGATTGCAACCTATGCCAGGCTAACTCCAGTTGGCTTCCACCTCCCCATCCTGAGACGTGTTGATAATAAACAATTCCTCTGCAGAAGGCCCAAACCCAATTTATTAGAACCATATATATATATATATATTATACTTTTTTTTTTTTTTTTTTTTTTTTTTTTTTTACTCTCTTTTCCTGCTGTTACACCATGGTCCCTGGAAAAAGCCTTGGGTGGGAAGGGGATTATGTTTCATATTATGATTGACAGAAAATAATTGAGAGAGATTTCCTGTCTCAATTTCTCGTCCTCCCTGCCTCTGTCTGCCCCTACTCTCACACACACACGCATGCACGCACACCCCCACACACCCTCTCATACATCTTTATCTTTGTGCTGGAAGGCTCTGAGCAGTGCAGAATTAATAGACTCCGTGAGCCCCATGAGTAAGCAAGCTCACCCTCCCTGCAGTTCAGCCTGAGATAAAACTCCCCTCACGCCTGCTCCAGGCTCGCCAGTACAAATCAACAAGACCCTGCCTTCCCGTCATTCATTTGTAAGATGCTGCTCTGCACTCAGAGTCACTGCTTGCAGGTTGCTCGGACTTGAATCTTAACTTTCCCTTAAACACATTAGGATTTTACAGTTGAAATATCTCTCTGCCAGCCTATATGTATTTCTCCAAGGCCTAAAAATGAACAGAGAACCATGCTTATCCATCGATTTTACTGAGATCTGGTCCATCCATCTGCCCCAATTAAGCCACATTCAATCTTTTAAGACACGTGGGTTAGATTATTGCTTCTCAAACTGGAACATACAGGCAAGGCACCTGGGGCTCTTGTTAAACTCCTTATTCTGATTCTGTAAGTCTGGGGTGGGGCCTGAGATTCCGAGCGTCTAATCACCCTCCCGGGGATGCTGGTGCTGCTTGTTCTTGAGACACCCTTGGAGCAGCGAGTGATCAGACAGCAAGTAAGGCACTTGCTGTGTGTCAGGTGCTGGGCTGGCTGCTTACCCATGGCTAGTTAGACCTCACAAAACTCCTTTAATTGGGTTGGCGTTCAGCAAATACTCAACTTACATTTAGCAAGATGCCATACTCTGGGCCCTGTGGTCAGCATTAGCAGCAGAACTCAGATTAAACTCCCTGGCTTTGGAACCCGAGGATCTTGGGTTCAGATGCCAGCTTCCCACTTACTGACTTGATCATGGGCCGGTTACTTGAACTCTCTGTCAGTCCGTGCTCTTCTCATTGAGTTGCGAGATGCTCAGGTGTGATTATACACATGAAACACTTAAGCAGAGGGCCTGAGGATACATAGCAGATGCTCAAGAAATGTTGGCTGCTGTGACCAGTGTTGCAAAGGCGAGCACGCCATGGTGCTGGCCTGCATGAATGCATACTGTCATCAGGTATACAGAGCTGCAGAAACGGATTCAAGGATGGCGGTTGACTTGCTCAACTTCACAGAATTAGTGAAGGCAAAATGAGAGCCAGAACCAAGGTGCCTGGCCACGAGGGATTCATTTAAACAGATGTGTGTGGAATGTTTGTGAACCAGGCTGTGCCTTCTTTCCTAAGAAGTTACGGCAGAAATGCCTACTAGCCCAAAAATCAAAGACCTTGAATTCGAATCATGCCACTGCTTTTAAGGAGTTTGAAATCACCTTGGGTGTGTTGACGCACTTCTTAGGCACTGGTGTCTTCAATGGAATCACAAATGGATTGCAGAAAATGACTTCTGAGACACCTCCCTACTTAATCAGTGATTCATCTCAAGTTATAACAGCTCTCAGCAGGGGGGTTGTCACGAGGCGGAGAAGCCTGTGGGTACTCTGGGCAGCACCCACATTTACCCTGGATTGGTTTGGGGGCCCCTGCATCAGGAAGCAGGGTGCCCCGTTTGCCTGACGCTGTGGCTCTCCCCTCGCAGGTGGCATCGTTTTGAATCCCTCTTTCTACGGCACTCCTGGGCACACCCACACCATGATCCACGAGATTGGGCACAGCCTGGGCCTCTACCACATCTTCCGAGGCATCTCGGAAATCCAGTCTTGCAGTGACCCCTGCATGGAGACAGAGCCCTCCTTTGAGACTGGAGACCTCTGCAGCGACACCAACCCAGCCCCAAAACACAAGTTCTGCGGCGACCCGGGGCCAGGGAACGACACCTGTGGCTTTAATAGCTTCTTCAACACTCCTTTCAACAACTTCATGAGCTACGCAGGTAAGGCCCCGCTCTCTGCAGGGTGCTCAGGGCTGGATGTCAGACATGGCCTACACTCCTGGCTCAGAGCACCCTTGAGCGAGCTGCTTGCCTTTTCTAAGATTTCTTCATCCCAGCAATTCCTCATCCCAAATAATCTGGGTAGTATTCCTTCCGTGAGAACCTCAGGGGTATAAGGAAGACATGGCCTCTCGGAGTTCCTCAGAAAGGCACTTTAGGAAGCTGACCAGGACTGAAAGGCAGGAAACCTGGGGAGAAGTCCTTGCTCTGCTGCAAGGTCACCTAATGCCTTTGGGTCTGTCACATCCCCTCTCTGGGTCCCACTTTTCTTAAGAAAATGGAATCTTTGGAATTGATCTCCCAAGTTTCCTTCTTATTTTGCAGCTATATTTTTCTAAGCTGGTGGTGATAGAAACTTTTTTTTTTTTGAAACGCAAAACTCTCACATGCTCCTTTACTGTTTTACTACAGAAAAAAAACAATAGCATGCTTTTGGTTTTGCAAATATGTAATTATTACATGAGATACGTTTTTTTTCCCTAACTGCATATATCCTTTCAAAACCCTTTTTTATACCAATAGTAACAGTGTTAAGGACTCATTCTTTGGGTTCTAGGATGCTCTATGCTTCCTTTGAGCATATATCAAGGCCACTCTAGCCCTTATCACATCTTTGGCAAATTAGAACAAGATATCCCTTCCATAGGGCAGTCACAGCCCTCACTACTGGCCCTTTAAAGCCAGTAAGGCTTGAATAACACACGATCTACAAAATTGCACGTGGTTGCCCACCATCAAATTCTATTACAATATTCAGTTCAGGTGTCTCTTCCCCCCCCCCAAGACAAGCGAGTTCTGTGAAGGCAGGGATTGCCTCTAATACATCACTGTATTCTCAGCACCTGGCACAGGGCGTGATGCTTAATAAATGCTCATGAGGAAGAAAAGGAGGGAGGAAAGGAGGGGGCAGAGCAGGGAGGGAAGAAAATGAATCAGTTCTCCAGTAACAGGTATATAAAATTGATTCTTATCAGTAACAGTATTTCTACTTGTGTAAAGTTTGTTGTTTGTAAAGAACTTTAATATACACCATCTTATTTAATTCTCACAGTAAACCTATGGGGTAGGAACTATGCTCATTTCACAGAGGACAAAACAGAGGCTGACTGAAGCCATTGGCCCCAGGTTATAAGTATTGGACTCTTAAGTATTTTTTTTCCTTTTACTCTTGTGCTGCTCATCAAATGAGACCCAGCCAACGGTTGATGGGGACATTGAGCCATTTGGGTGGATTTCACACTCTCCCCCACAGAGATGCTGCGGGGGGCTGCCCTGGGTGGTTGTGTGAGTGGGACTCCAGGCTTCCATCTCTGCTTTAATCAGGGGAGCTCCCCCAACCGTTTTCCATTTCTGGTGGGGTTTTGCCTCAGTTGCACTGGGAGAGAGGCTTTCCCTCCTGAAACCCAGTAAACTGGATGATCACCAAAGGATCTTCCTGGTTTCCCATTTGGGCTGATGACCTCTGGGGCCTCTCCCATTTAGGGTTCATACAACTTACACCTGAGGTCTCTTGAAAGGTAAGGTCCGTACCCACCCTTGGCACTGTAAATAGCGCTTAGATTTAGGTCCCTAAAAAAGACCTGAGTGCTGGGTATTTCCTCAAAAGCAGATTCCCACTGGGCTCCCACCCCCAGCCAAGCCTACATCCCACATCCGGTGCCCGGTCCCCTCACAGAGCCGTGCTTACGTTCCATTTCTATAGCACCTTTCCTTGGCCAGCTCGACGCACATGGAAAATAAACAGTAACATGAGTTTGGAAGTTTGCCGGCCTCTTAGGGGCCAGGAGCTGCCACTAGCTACCAGACCCCCATAAACTAAATCTTTTTTGTTGTTGTTGTTCCCCTTTGTACAGATCTAAAGGGTGATTGATTTACCGTTGTTTTTTTAAAGGAACCCCTCAGCTCAGTGACCCATTAACAGCAGAACTAATTCACTGAGCTACGATAACAAACTTACACCCACAAAAGCATATTCAAGGCGACCACGAGCTTTGAAATGTTTGTTTTCCTTAGGATCTCTGATAGATGAGGTGACAAAAGCAGCTGGATGAAATTCAAAATGCAGAGCAGGATCAGGTTCTCAGGGCTGGGAGAGAGATGCACAGGGGTCTGCAATCAAGGCAAGGGGGCGGGGCCTTGCCGGGTCAGCTGCTTCGAGCGCCTTCCGTCCTGGGCGCTCCGACTTCCTGCAAAGGTGGACGTGTTCTGCGTCTCTGCCGCCCAGTAGGGTAGCCATTAGCCTCTTGTGGCCACTGAGCCCTTGAAACGCGGCGAGTGAGACCGAGGAACTGAACTGTGAGTCTTACGCAGTTTTTAATGAATTGAACGTGGCTGGAGGCAGGACTGCAGTAATTGTTGAATGCCTAGGATGTGCCGGACTCTGGGGGAAACACCTCCTAGGCTTGTCTCACTGAATCCTCAGAATAACCTAAGGAGGTAAGTGCTGTTACTGCCGTGCCCATTTTATAGATGGAGGAAGTGTGGCTTAGGGAGCTTCAGTAACTCTTCCAGGGTCACACAGCAAAAAACAAGGCAGGCCTTTTACTGCGGCGCCTATGTGTTAAGCAGTAATTGTTTGGCTCTATTCCTGATACTGGGGAAGTTTGAGACAGTCCCAGGCACTCAGATAAGCAGACACCAAGCAGGTGCTGGGGGCAGGCCTCCCGGAGAACCAGGCACGTGTGGTCACGTTGAGCTGTTGGATGTTCCCCGGGCAGGCGGAAAGGCAGCAGCTCAGATTCTGCTTCCTGAAGAGACTCGGCCACGGGGAGCACACCAGGAGGACGCTCCGGTCCTGGCCTCCTCAAGAGTGTGTAAACCAGGCCTGCCCTAGCCTACGGGGGCAAGTGTCTTGTCACCATCATTCTGTGTGTCCCTTCTAATAGGCACGTAGGCTTGACCCAGCAGTCCTGCCTTGAAGGAATATGTCCTAAGGGAAAAAATTCTCAGTGGCTGAGTTTAAAGATTTACTCAGTGTTTTTAGCAATTCTCCAAATATTAATCGGGCATTTACTACCTGCCAGGCAGAGTGGGGAAAAATGCTTGTATGTGAAAAATTAGAAACTTCCTGCAGGTCTGAAGAGAGTGGGTTGCTGAAGTGAATCTCAAGGCACCCATGTGACAGGACATTATGTGGTCACAGAGGATGACGTAGTAGACGGTAGAGGGGCACAAACGGAGAGCAGCAGAGTAGCACGGTGGCTCAGTGCATGAAGTTTGGAGTGTGGGGACCAGCTTGAATCCTCTGCGTGCTTTGACCTTGGGCAAGTCACTTTTCTCTGTTACTTCATCGATACTCGAAGGATAATCACACGTACCTTGCATGATGGTAGGTGAGATCATACAGGGGAGGGAATTAGCACTGCCCTTGGTATCTCATGAGTGCTCAATAGATGATAATTAGTAGGATTATTTGTTAACTATTTAATGTGAAAACAGCCCAGAGGCTAATGTATAGTATAGGACCTGGCACATAATATCCTGTATCATCACAAGTGTATATATGATATTTTTGCGATGATAGGAATTATAGAAATTCACCATAGATATTCACATCCATCCACACATACTTACATACTACATGTTAATTGTATTATCTCTCAGTAATGTTGAGGGTAATGTTTATTTCTTTGTAACATTCTTGGCACATTCCAAATGTTCTGCAGTGAACATAACCATTTATTACTGTCACTATTATTATCATGATCATTATTTTTAAAACAACAGAAGGACAGGGACTTTTACCAAGGGCAGCTCAGTTGTTCATGCACTGGAGATGGGTTAGCTTGTGAAATGCTTTCATCAGCTGTGGGAGGCAGGTAGCATCGTGATTCTGTACTTCACAGTGGGTGGAAGTGAGGCTTCCGGGGTCAGCATTGTGCCCGAGGTTCCACGGGGGGTGGAGGTCCTGAGTTCAGGCCCTGAGCCTCCTCCATGCTCTGTGGCCTTCCAGCTACAGGTGGAAATGTGTTCTTGAGAACAGAGTGTAGTTAGCCAACTCAGGGCACTGTATCCACCCTGTGGGGACTGGTGCAGGCTCCTGGAATACTGAAATCCCCAGTGTCCTTTCTGCTTGGAGACAGAAGAGTAAGATGGGTAGGCTGGTCCTAGAGCCCAGGATCAGGTGGCCACGGATGTCAGGAGGGGAAGCATGTGGCGGCAGGAAGCCCAGAGGGGCTGCCCAGAGGCATCAGCTAATCGAGGCAGAGTGTCTGTGATAAACAGAAGCCCTCCGGTGCCTCACCCAAGATCCCGACAGCGGCTCAGTCTCTGGGTGTGCTACCCTGGGAGGGGCGTTTTCCGACTTCAGCTTTTAAAGTTCAGACACAGTTTTGTTCTCCTACCAGGTTCTGTCTCCTATCCATTTTTTAAACGTTTTTATTGACAGACATGGGAATGGCTAATTTTTAAGTTAGAAAAGGAAACTGCTATTTCTTTGGGAGAAGAAAAGCAAACAAATCAGAATATAGAGAGGGAAAAAAATGCTGTTTTTCTTCTCCATTTATCTTGATAAGTGCTTTATGAGCTCCAGTTCATTGACTCCTCACCACAACTCTTGTGTGGTGGGTGCATTTAAATGTGCCCAGTTTATACATGAGGGATGTGAGCTTTAAAGCTGCTTCCTTCTTTTCGAAATGACTGATTAGAATTCTATTCTATGCGTGTGCCTCAAAGTACACAGTTATCCCCCAATTAATAGACGGATGCGTTATTTCTAATACTTTCACTATATAAGTGATGCTTCAAAAGACATCCTTGTACATATACTTTTCCTCATGTTTGTTCATGAATATCTATCGATTGAATTCCTAAATGTGATGTTGCTAGATCAAGGAGAATGAATATTTTACATTCTTTTTTTTATCTGCTTCCAGTTTTCCAACACTCCAGACACGTTAGTGCGCACGCACACACGCACACACGCACTTACTCTGAGTCACGAGGCAGTGAGCGTTTACTGAGCATTTAGCAGCACTCTTGGTGCTGCACTCTGTGTAACCCTCAGCGGCGTTCTGACATCAGCAACCTGGTTATCGTCATCATCATCTCCACTTCACAGCCGGGGAAGCTGAGGCACCGTGGGCATAAGATCACTTGCCCGGTTGACTCCAAATTCCTCATGCATGTATCTACGTATATAGCCCCTAACTTCCTTAGCTTAGCCGTCATGCCCTCCGCCTTCCTCTAACCTACTCAGTGACTTTTCCAAAGTTTTCGGGATGAAGTACAAAGTTCACGGTCACAAAGAAGAATGTCCCCGACCATCCAGTTCTTCTTAAACATTTGAGTACCTTCGGACGCTATTCTTCAGGCAGTGGGGTCGCATAGGATGTTTGGTATGCAGGGAGTTACATACGGGCTTGAGAGACATTTGGTCACTCTGGTCAGAGTGTTTGCTACAGGACAGCGGGCTCTTCTGCTTCCTCCAAGTGTATGGAAGACCTCCCCAGGGTGCTGGAAAGAGACTGTCAGAAATTGTGAAGGGGACCAGAGGCAGCTTCTGTGCACAGCCTCCTCACACCCCTGTCCATTCCCCAATCGGGATTCTCAAGGTCATGTCCAACTGCCCAGCACCTGCCCAAACTTATTTTCTGTTTGTTTGATGAAGGGGAGTGAGTTTATGCTGCAGGATTCCCAGTGGCGGGTTTATTTTAAGATCTGGCGAGCCCCGTGCTCCTCCGTCTGGGGTCCAGCTGCGGAAACCCTGACCAGGCAGACACCTCTGGGAAGTGGTGTTTTTGGAAACCAAGCCAAAACAGTGCCTCGCTCTGCCCCTGGGGCAGCTGAATGGGGCTGCTGGAGGGAAGGACGGAGGCAAACATCTTCCTTGAGGGGCGAGTCTCGGGTCATGGCCTTCATTGCGCATCCTTGAAGGGAGAGAGTAGATTGAAGGTCGTTAGATCGAAAGACATTAAGAGATTGTATTCCAGCCCGCCTTCCCCCACAGGCTCAGACTAAACTCCCATTTATCAAGCACCTGCAAGATACTTTGCCCACAATTTTTTCTTCTGTGCACTCAGAAAGAAGTTCTCATATTGATTCAAAATGTGGCCTTGGAGTCAAGACTGCCTGGGTTCGAATCTCAGATCTGCCCCCCAGCTCTGTCATCTCTGAAAAGTAGCTTGACCTCTCTCAGCTTCAGTGTCCTCCTCTGTAAAATGGAGGAATAGTATTTTCTCCAGAATAGTAGGAGAGTTCTGTGTGTCCGCAGCACAGTGTACCATGCCTGGCTGGTACTGGGCACACAGTAAATGTCCCAGTGACAGCACCACACGCAGAAGGTGTCACTGTCCTGTATCCCCGCCATGGACACTGAGCCTGGACCACGTCTGAGCCTGTATGACGCTCTGGCCTGTGCTCACTACGTAGGACACCACGCCTCTGTGGGCCTGAACTCCCTCTCCCGCAGCCCCTCCACTTTCTTTCCCAGTCTTAGCCATGCAGCCTAGTGGACCTCAAGTACCTCCTTCTTCAGAAGCCTCGTGGGTTCACCGGACTCCCCCAGTGTGCTGTCTCCTCTCCATCAGTGGTCAGCGTCGCAGACTTGAGCAGCCTTGTAACCACCTTGACCCATACAATAAACTGGTCTTCACCCTATAACTTGACTGGCAGCTCCTCAGCACAAGAATATTTTATGTTTCCATGACCCTTGGCTCAGAGCAGAGAATATGTAATTGATGCTCAGAAGGTTTGTTGGAAGGAAAATATCTCTGCATCAGTAAATAGCAGACTTAGTGAGTGAGCGGTTGAACAAACCTGAGGGCATGAGCAAAGGAACAAGTGAGTGTGTAAAGGAGCGAGCAAATGAGTGAGTGAGTGAACAAAATGAGTGAAGGAATGAGAGGTACTAAATGAGAGGGGAGGGAGAGAAGGGGTAAGGGTGACTTGCTGACCAGTGGCTTGGGGACCCGTGAAAGCACCTTGTCTTGCCCTTGTCCTTAGCCATGACCTCTGGGCCGCTCCCTCTCCAGGCTCAGACATGCCTTTTCAGTTCCATCCACCCTCCCCTTCCTCCTGTTCCCTCTCACCTGTCTCCAGAAGTGATGACTGCACTAATTTGTTCACAGACCATTAACTCTTGAGCACTGGAAGAGGCCAGCTCTGAGTTGGCAAGAGCCGGGGTGCTGGCTCTCCGGCCACCAGGAGACGTCATCATTCTCTCGCCTGCCCGCCTGTGCAGCGAGGTTCTTATCTTTCCCTCTGCCCACTTGCAGATGACGACTGCACGGACTCCTTCACGCCCAATCAAGTCGCCAGAATGCACTGTTACCTGGACCTGGTGTACCAGAGCTGGCAGCCCTCCAGGAAGCCGGCGCCTGTCGCCCTCGCCCCCCAGGTCATGGGCCACACGACCGACTCCGTGACGCTGGAGTGGTTCCCGCCCATCGATGGCCACTTCTTTGAAAGGTGAGTATGGCCTGTGAAGTGTCGATCCTTCTCTCTCTCTCTCTCTCTCTCCTGTCAGAAGAGGCAGACTTGGAAGGGAAGCAGCCTCGGAAGAGGGATTTCAGTGTGTTTTTGGTTCTTGATCTTATTTAATGAGTGCCTGCAACGTTTAGTACAGCGACTGGTCCATGTGGGCATGTTGTAGAGTTGGGGGGTCAGGGAATGAGTGATTGCTAATAGAAATCAGCAAGTAATGGTGCATATTTTAAGTGAGTGGATGTTTGGCTTCATTATTAAAAACATTGAAACCTCTCTTGCATTAACCTCCCCTGGGATGGAGGTACTGGCCTCACCTCCATGAACGCGAGAGTTGAAATTGCCTCTGGTTAATGGGCAAACACCTTCGTATGCATGTTGTATATGAAGGGTGCCTTACACACGAGCTTGTACATATGTGTGCATTATACGCATGCACATATATATTTGTACAATTAGAATCTTTGCCTGTGCCTAGTGTTGCTTTATAGAACTGAAGGTAGAATGTTTAGAAGATCAGGGGATGATAAACTGAGGCTCGAGATGCCTCAGTTCAGCTCCCGGGTCTATCACTTACTAGCAGTGAATCGCTTTCCCTCCCAGTCTTATTCTCTGCCGCTGAAAAGTGGGTCTAATGATGCCTCAGTGGCTGGAAGGTGGAGACCTGAATCAAGCAGTTTCCTGGGGTGCCTTTCAGCATTGGGAGCCCCTAAGGAGCTCAGGCTTTAGGGAGTTGTAAAGGGTTATGAGAGCATGCTAAGATGTTGACATCTATTTTGGATGGAACTTGGCTATGATTTCAGGCGGATTAGTATATTGCCCTCTCCCCCCAGCCCTTCTTGGGGATGTCTTATCTGGTAACAATGGTACACAATGTTAATGATGGTGGAAATAATAACCAGCTCATAATTAATGAATATTATTCTATGGTTGTGGTTGCCGGTGTTTATCAAGTGCTTACCCTGCACCCAATTCTGCACTAAATGCTTTGCAGACAGAGTCTCATTTCATCTTTCTAGTAATTTTATAAAAGGACCAGCTTCTTCATTTGCCAGGTGAGTCAGGGATTGGAGCTCAAAGAGGCGAAGAGATCTGACCAAGAGCCCATGGAAGGTGATAGGGCTGGGCTTCAACTCACACCTTGCAGTGTCTTATCCCAGGCTCTCCTGTCTTTCATTAAGTCCCTCCAAAACTCGAATTACGGAAGAGGTGTTACCCCTCCTCTCAACAAGGCCACAGAAAGTGGTGGGGAGCTCTCATTTACAAGCAGAAGTGTGCGTATGTGTGCAAAAACTATATTAGATCATGGCACCACACTAAATTTGGGCTCCAGTTTTCCACACTGCTATCAGTGCCTGAATATAGGACCTTCCTTTGACAGCTGGGTGAATGTGAAAAGAAATGCACTCCGTAGGCCCTCTGTAGACACCTGCCTTCCTCTGCCCCAGCCGTCCTCACTGGGGCTCGGAGCTGGGTTTGGGAAACCTCATGTGACACTTCAGAGCAGCCTTTCCAGCAACCCATACATTTATTTATTTTTTCTGTGTCAATGAGGAGTATCAGACTTTTGGTCAAGCCTTGGCCTTGATTCCACTTAAAAATGGAAGTTTTGTAAATGAAGGTTCCTGTGTATGTATTCAATTTGCATTTCATAAAGCAGTTATTGTCCATTAAATAAATACCATCTGATTGTTGGAAACCCATTGGAGGGTTAATTGTTGTGTAATGAGATATGTCTCTATTACACAGAGCCCTCAGCTTCGATCAATATGTTTTTAATAACCTATAGTCAGTTGGTGCTTGAGGCTCATACAATAGCTATTCTGTTCATTCTAAGATTTCATAACAGAGTTATCATATGTTAAATTAAAACTGACATTTTAGAAACATGTAATGAGGGTTAACAGCTAGGTAGACCATAGTCTATGGCTAAAGGAAGTAGGTCACCAAGTTCAATAAATTGTTGTAAAGAAATGGAACTGTCACTCTCCCAGGCACACAGAGTTCATGCTGGAAATTGGCTTAGTACAAAATGCACAAGCTTTGATGTTGGGTTGTCTGTGTTCCCTTCTCAGTTTCACCACTCCCAGCCTATGGGACCCTGGGCAAGTCATCTCACCTCTTTGATCCTCTCTGACCCTCTGAGTCTTCTTCCATAAAAGGTGCTAACCATGCCCGCTTCACTTGGATTCTGTGGGGAATTCAACAAGATGATTTCTGTGATGTGCCTAGCACACATACTCTATGTTCAAGAAATAGTAGCTCCCATCTTGTACAAAGTTGTCCAGAGCTTTTGAGCTACTTGAAAATTCTCTTTACCTGCAAAGTCTCCGGTGTTTTCCACTACATCCATCAATGCCAACCTCTCGCCCCTGGCCATCCTCATGTCCTCCTGCTGTTCCTCACATCTGTGGTCTAAGAGAATACAAGGGTTTTCCTTAAAAAAACATATTCAGATACTCCCACAGCCTGTGTCCGAACACATGGGCAACTGAATAAATAATTCAAGGCCACCTTGGGCTTTTTTAACTCCTTTATTTTTATCTGTCTTGCAAACATATGTTGACTAGATGGTTTCAGTTTTCTGAACAATGGACTGTGGTGTATTGGAAAGAACACTGGACAGGGAACCAGGAGACCTGGGTCTGAGATCCTTGCAGCCTCATCCATTCCCTCTTCCTCTTCCGCCTCAGTTTTCTGATCTGTAAGCTAAAGGGAACCTAGCCTTTCTCAACTAGGTTCCTTTTCCAAATCTTAGAACACAGAAAATGACTTGAGTAACTATTTGCTCAATTCTCATAAGGATGGTACATAATTGGTACCATTCTAGGTGCATAGGAGAGAGGCTAGTTCACTATATACAGTAGATGCCTTAGAGAAGAGCTGTCCAATAGGACTCTCTGCAATCATGGAAATGGTCTGTACCTGCACTGTCCAATATGGTAGCCATTAGCCAACCAACTGTGGCTATGGAACAGTTGAAATGTGACAAGTATAACTGAGGAACTGAAATGAATTCTACATTTACTGAATTTTAATTAAATTTAAATAGCCACATGTGATGGGGGCTGCTGTATCGGACAGACTAGACTTGGAGCTCTAAGCTTTGATTCTCATGGAACCTGGGTAAGAAAGACAATCTCTTCCAGTGTTAGCATCCTGTACTTCCATAATTTCAGCCTGTATATACGTGTGTGTCTGTGTGTCTGTGTTATGTTATGGAAAGCAGAACTCCTGGATTTTAAAAACTCAGAGGATTTATGGTTTCTTTGTACAACAATAAGGTAGAAGAATGGAAACCTGCCAATAGGTCAAGGGTGATGTTCCTGAAAGTTGTAAAAACAAGTTTTGAAAATGCAGCATGAGGTCACCACTTCTTGTTAGAAGCACAAGGCAAAATCCTCCAGAGTGCCAGTTCTGAGATTGTAAAGACCATCTTGATTCTATCTTCAGGATCTACCGCAGAGGTTTGAAGCACAGTATTATGCAGTCTCTCAATGCGTAGGATACAGCCTGATTTTGGTAAAGCCTGTATTGACTCAGTGCCTCTCTGAGCCATGACCTTGACACAATTACTTTGTACTCGTTATCCTCAGTTTCCTTACCTATAAAATGGGAACATCACCGACCATACTCAGAACCACACCATTGCTTTTTAGTTACTGACTTTGCTTTTGCTTTTGGCCTTCTTTTCCCAGTTTCCTCTTCATTCATCATTCAGACTGGTCTTTCTAAAATGTGAATTAGATCATGCCACTCCCTACTTTTACATATAAGCTACGTGTAGTCTACAGGACCTCCCATGATCTGGCCCTTGCCTATTTGTCCAACTGCCTCTCTTACTGCTCTTCCCTTCATTTGTGACTCTTGCCACACAGGTTTCTTTTAGGGCCCCTATGGACCAAGCCCTTTTTTCCTCCTTAGGTCTTCTACATACCTCGAGACTGAACCCAGACTGCTTTACACCCACTCTGTGTCATTCTTCCTCTCTCTCCATACCTTCACGAAGGTCTCCCGTGATTACTGCAGTCTTGAAAAGCCCATTACTCTCTCCTACGTTATCTGTCCACTTTCCTTCCAGAACTTACTGGATCTGTAGTTGATACCTATTTGCTTACTTGTTTATGGGTTGCTGCGCCCACGATCTGCACGCTGCGCGAGGACAGGTACCGCACCGAAACTGCTCGCCCTTGGATGGCCAGTGTCTGGTATTTACAATGTGCTGGTAACCAGAGGCCATCCAATGACTGCCCACCGAATGAACAGATGCAGTAATGAATGAACATGCGACTCAGTGATTGAACATGAGGGAATGCACTTTGTGGGGCTCTGTGTAAACAAGGCACATTTACTGTCTGGTGGATGATGGTTTGTCCACTCTTTAAAGTATTTACTGGGAACCTAGGATGTGTCAAGAACTCAGTGAGGTGCAGGTGACTGTGTTGACTGTATGTGTATCATCCAAAACAAAGCATCTGAAGAAATGGAAAGGCCCAGTTGCCATTAAGGTCACTGCGACCCCTGATTCCATCCCAGGATGTTTTTAATCTCATTGTCATCATAAAGCCCATTATGTGACTCTAGGTTGCAGCACATGGGTTGTGGTCACTGTAACGGAACTGCCCTGCAGAGCGGTGCTGAGCAATCTCTCTCTCGCTCCTCCTCATTCCCTGCCTACAGGCATATTTGTATAATTGTTATTATTGCTAGTCCAGGAGTACTTCATACATGCTGAACATATATAGAAAATTCAGAAAACCAGAAGGAACAAAAATAGGGAGGGAGGAGTCTTCCTGCGTTCCACCGCCCCAAAATTAGTGCAGGTAATATTGTGTCATGTTAAGATTATTTGAATAGCACTGAGATGCTCCTAGAGATACAGTTTTGAATGACTTTTTCAGTTAACATTTTAGCTAACACATTTTCCATGAAATTTAATAATTCTTGTGAATATTTTTGTAATACCCACTTACCATTCCACTGAGCAGATTAATTTTAGGCCATTTAATCATTCTCCTGTCACTGAATATTAGTGTGCTTGCGAAATTTCTACCTATGTGTCTGGTTTCATATTTGCAGTGATAAAGGTGGGGATGCAGAATCTGCAGTTTGAGAGTCTAGACTAGGTTAATCATGAGTCTTAGCAACATGTCAGAGTGGCTGGTATTCATCTATCCACCCGTTAAACTATGTACGCTGGCCACTGTATAAGCCGAGAAGCAGGGGCGTGAACTGTTCAGATTTGGTTTGGGGCTGAGCTCCCTGTCAGCCGGGTGGAGGGTGAGTGGGGAGCACCAGCAGACTGTGGTGTTCACACACACATTCTGCCTCCCCACGTGAACCCAGGGGCTGCAGAGCTTCCCTGCGAAGGAACAGTCCTAAGGCTTGAGATAGGATTCCTCCATCATGTCTTCCAGGTAGCCAAAGAGTAGCGATTCCTTTAGGAAAGAGGTATTGGCAGGAGCACTGCATTTTGAGAAATAATGGGTTGGGTTGGGACATTTCTGGACATTTTCCCTTCCCAGTCTTGCTACAAGAGTTGCTCAGATTTGCAGCATTTCAGGCTCACTCTGGTACACAAGGAGAGGGCTTATCTTTCTCCCTTCCCTGCAACTGCCTCCTGAACAGAGGCCAAGTCTGGAGGACAAGTAGGATCCCAGAGGCCGTGTGGCTAAAGGCAGATTGAATCCAGATACACAGGACACTACATGGTAGGGGGAGCCACCGTAGTGTTCCACTTCTGGGGCTGGTCCACTTGAGGGGTTAGCTTGCCCCTTGGAAAACTGCTAAAATGAATTAGATGGCATGGTAAGGAGACTGCTTTAGACTGTTCAGTCAGAGAGTGACTCATCCATCTTCAGAATGTCTGGGCAGGAAGGTTCTTTTGGCATCGTCTAGTTCAGCCCAGTCATCTTCAGCTGAGGGAACTGAGCCATGCCCCCTTCCTCTTTAATACCTAGGGTGCAGGATGGTTCCTGCACATGGTAGGTACCTGACAGATACTGTTAAAAGAATACAATTTGAGGTTGGATGGGACTAAAGACTTTCTCACAAGCACGTATCAAATCTTCAGTGGAACTTTCGATGACTGATAAAATGAAGATTAATGCATGTAGTAAGTCTTCGACCTGTTGATGCTGGGCTGGTTAAAATGAAAGAAGTGTATCCACCACCAGAACAGAAGCCACTGAGGCCCAAACAAGGTCTTTGCTGGGCAGTAGGGAGGAATTTCACTTATGGTCATATTCTGGAGGCTCTGGCAAAGACAGGGAGGGGAGGATGGGGTAACACAGGTGTGTTGTAACCTCTGCCTTTGGCTTAGTGGAGTCAGGAGCTCAGTCAACTGTTCCTAAGTCGGTGCATCTTCCTTCTTTCCTTGGCCTCCTAGAGAATTGGGATCAGCATGTGACCTTTGCCTGGAGGGGAGAATCCTGGTGCAGTTTGCCTTCAATGCCTCCTCCCCGATGCCCTGTGGCCCATCGGGACACTGGAGTCCTCGCGAAGCAGAAGGTAAGCCGGCCTGGAAGCTCTTTTGCAGGTTGAGTGTGCAAAGAACTCTTCTGATGTAGATGTACTTTTATAATTTCAATGGTCTTTTCCACATACTATCTTATTTGATCTTAAGATCACCCTGCAAGGTCAGTAGTCCTTTTTTTTTTTTTTTTGTCTTCTACCCCACCCCCCAGCTCTATGGCGATATAATTGACATATAACACTGTGTAAGTTGAAGGTGTACAACTTCAACTTGATGATTTGATACACGTATGTATTGCAAAGTGGTTAGCACAGTGAGGTTAGTTAACATATCCATCACCTCACAATTTTTTTTTTTTGATGAGACCATTTAAGATCTCTTTTCTAAGCAATTCTCAAGTGTATAGCACAGCATTGTTAACTATGATCACCATGCCGTATGTTAAAACTCCAGAATTTATTCACTGTATAACTAGAAGTTTGTACCCTTTCCCCTTCGTCAGGGCCAGTATTCATGCATTCATTCAACACAAGTCTTTTGAGCACCTGCACTGTTCTGGGTGTGCTATCCCACTTTGCATATGAAGAAACAAAATCCCTGAGACACTAAGTAAGTGCCCAAGGCCACACACCTGATATAACACAGTATGTGTGTGTTTTATGTACACCCGAGCCTCTGACAGCCTGTGGGTACAAACGAGGTCACATTAGAATCAGTACACATATTTGGTGGCCTCAAGGCATCACTAGCCTTTGATTCTTCTTCCGTTAACTCTGGGAATACCCAGGGCATTCCCATACGTGTCACAACTATTCCGCTCAGTTTCCTGTCATGTAACCTCTTTTTGGAGATACATTTATCAGCAAAACACTTGAAGGAAGTGTCTCACGATTGCCAGTGTTGTGGGCTCCACCCATGACCAGACCTTCCCAGGGGGCCAGTAATCTCTGTGCTCCCTAATAGTACCATTCGCTGCCACATCCACCAGGTTTTCTATAGAAATGAAGGAAGTGCCTTTCACCCAGTGTTTTCTTGCAGTGTCACTTGGCCCTGAAGCAAGGCAGCTTAGAGAATCTCGTGGAAAATTGCCTATTCTGTTTCCTTCTGCAACGTCTCTTTCTTTGGGGCTCAGGTCAAGCCCCTGAAGGCAGGCTGACGGAGACCCCATATTCTCCTCTCGCCCTCCCTTGTCCTCAGAGACTTCCGCTTGGAAACCCCCTGTCAGTCTCTCGTGCTTTTGTGCACACAGGCCAGCTCATGCCAACTGTCTTTGGGTGGGGACCCCAGTCCAGCACAGAGAGCGGAGTCTGACTCCTCACTAAGGTTCAGCGAGAACGCCTCCATTTTCCTTTATATGTTTAGAAAGAAGGTTAACAAAGAAAAAGTCAGAGATAGAATAAAGCCAGGGAGAGGGATCAGAGAGGGAAGTGAGGGAGAAAAAAGACCTCACTGTACTCTGTTATCTTCCAAAGTAGCTTAAAATAAAAATGAGAGTCAGACTCGGGAACTCTAAACAAATCCATCTGGAATGTAAAACGCGAGGGATGTCTGGGAGAAGCCCTCCGTTCAGCCTCACAGAGTCCCAGGCTGTCAGACTTGGAAGGGATGCCTGGTTCCCACCCAGCGCGGGAATCCCCTCTGTGCCCTCCCTGCCTGAGGCTCTCCTAACACCAGCCTGTGGATTTCCTTGGCCTTCCTCCTGTGGCTCCATTTGTTGGAAAGTTCTCCCTGAAATCCTGCTGGGTCCTTACAGAAGAAGGACTGCACCTCTTCCACCTGACTGTGCTTGTGTGTGTGCACCGGTCTCATCTCTGCCCGTGCTAGGCACGCGGACAAGGCAGAGCTGACCCTCTAATGGGGAGTCAGGTCAGCAAGCGGGCGGTGACCCTCGGATGTGTGGAGGCTCATGTTAGTTAGAAGTACAAAGCATGGTAAGAAGGGGACCCCACTATGAACGGAGACTCATGGCCCCCCCGCCCCAGGAAAAGTCACCACACCAGGGAGCAAGGTACATTTGAGAAGGTGAGAGAAGTTTGACATATGTAGAGGTTTTCTCAGTGTGAGCTGGCGGCTTACGGGGTTCCTGAGGCTTTTCAGCGTGTCCTCAAAGTCCAAAGTTATTTTTACAATAATACTATGACGTTGTTTACCTTTGTCACTCTCATCCTCTCTTGAGCGTACAGTGGGACCTTCCAGAGGCTGCATGGCATGCGGTGTTGTCCTGCTCTGGGTTCTTGTGTTTTAAAGTTTCTCAGTTCTAACTCACAATATGGTAACGGCTGATAGATACAACCCCCATAAACAAGAGCTCTTCAGTAACAGGAGAAGAACTTCAGTGGGTTTGGAGTGCAAAGAGAAAGGTGTGGCCTAGGGAGTGTGGACTGGGGTGAGACGTCTAATGAGCAGCTGGAGATGGGTTTGGATTTATACTGACGGCAGTGAGGGGATGCCACGTGTCTTGGCAGGGGGCTGAGACACGGTCAGATGTGCCTGTTATAAAGATTGCCTGAGCTGCTCTGTGGCAAAGAGACTGGGGGAGGAGTTCACTGGAGGAGAGGGAGCATCCAGGTGGCTATTACGTGATTCCAGGAGAGGGATGGTGGTGGCCTACGTGAGGTCCCTGGCAATGACAGTAGAGAAAAGTCGATGGAATTGAGAGCTATTTGGGAGGTACATGTAGCAAGACTCTTCCCTGAGACTTTTCTGGCTAAAATCATCTTGGTGTGTTCTACCACTTGAAGGAATGAAACAGTTTCCTAACGTCTTCCCACACCTCCGTCCAACCAAACTGTCAATTGGCTGAGTGTGTTCCTGGTACGTCCCTGAGCCCCTTAACACATGACGTGCAGGACAGAGTTCCACCGGAAGCACTGAGCCCCCTGGTTCCCCGAGCTGACTCAGGCCTCCGAGGAAGCCCAGCAGCCCCGGGTTTTCCTTCAGGAGATGCAAATTTAGTACATGCAGGCCAGGAAAAGACACTGGTCTTTTTTTAGATCATCCTATTGCAGGCTCTGTGATCCATTTGGCTCAGACCCTTTTAATATTCTTGAAGAAATAAACTTTTCCATGAGCCAAACTCTACAATTTATTTCTCAACTCATTTTCATCCTATTTATCTTTGTGTGTTTAAGTTTTTGGACTTCCCAAACTAACATAAAATTCCCCAATCCATGAGCAGTGCCAGACGTATCTTTGGGGTTGGGGAAAGAGCGTGGGGGTGGGGAGGATGACAAGGTTGGGATCTTGGTCTGAACCCAGTCATCAGTGTACTCTGCCCTTGAGTGAGTCACTTTGCTTCTCTGAAGATAGCATCTTACCCACAGAACAAACGTCCTTTCCAGCTCTAATAGTCCACAGAGCTGCAACCTTATTATTTTAACGCCGTATTAACAAGGTAGAAGATTCTTCATTGGACAGATATTTATTGCAAGCCCACTATGTTCCATTAACTCCATTTCATGGACTTCAGGTGAATATAGTCACAGAAATTCTTGCCTTTGGCCACAGAAAGTGGTTGTACTCAGAAGAAACTATATTTTCCCATCTCTTGAGCAAAAGCTGTATTTCACAGATGAATATTTTCTGAGGCATCTGATACCATGGTACACTTGTAGCTCAGGAATTAGAAAGCTTGATCTGATCAATTCAAATCTCTGTTAAGATCACTTATGCGGGCATAAAATACACTGCAACTGCTGGGTTTTCCATGAGCGATTAACAGATGGCACTCACTGTTTTCTTTTCTTCTTACTCGTGTGAGTGTTTTCCCCATGTTTCTGCCCAAATATTTCAGGTATGCTGAAGTATCCATCTGGAAAAAACTTGGCACCAAGTTTTTATAGCTATATTTGTGTCAACAGCTGCAGTGTATATACACAAAGATATGTGAGAGATGTCTGTACAGATTGTCATAAACGTACATTTAAATCAGAATACATATGTGTAAAAATATTCACACACGTATATGGCCTCATTTCTAGCGGATAGCTTATACGAACACGTAACTTCATTTGGTCACCATGTATACAAAAATATATCAGAAATGAAGCATCAGTACTTTTGTACCTTCCTTCCTCCTCCCCTCCCCTCCCCTCCCCTTCCCCCTTCTCCCAGACTTAGCACCACACATCCAGTTTCCCAGCTGTGTCCATTTTTCCTCCGTATGGACTCTGATTTGTCTTCATCTCCTCTGATGTTCCCTTTATACAAGTGATAGGTGTGTGTTGTCTGCATTAGTACAGCAGTTTCTTAACTGATTTCACTAGACTAGAAGCTCTTCAAGGGCAGAGACCCTGTCTGCAAAACCTTTTTTTCCAGGGATGACATCCGAACACTAGATACAGACCAGGCAGTCAATATTTATTCTTTGAATGGCTGGTTGGACGGATGGATGGATAGATGGATGGATAGATGGATGGATGGATATATCTGTGACTCTAAACATTGTTTTTTCTGGAGGACAACTTTCATTTGCTTCCTTAAAATTTTTCCGTATCTCCCCCCATCTCTCAGCATAAAGTTTAGTTTCCTTAAAGTGACATACAAGACCCTTCCTAATCTGGGTTCTGCTTAGCTCGTCAGCCTCACCATTTGCTGCTTTCCCATTGCGCTCAAACCCACAGTCATCTTATTTCATAATCTCTCAACTGTTCTCTTTGCTTGGAATACCTCCTTCTCCCAAGCTTTTTCTTGTTAATTCTTCCTTATGTTTCAGAACAGAGCTACTATATTTGTGAGCATCGATTAAATATTCTGTCCCGTTTGAGGTTTATAGTACCCTGGTGGGATAGGCACCGTTACGGGAGGTGATACAATGAGCTGTATTTTATCTCATTGTTCATTCCTTCAAAGCTTGACATGCTCTCTCTGGACCAACAGTATCACATAGTATTCTACTCCCCACCAAGGAATTACTTAACCATCAGAGGCTCAGTGTCCCCTTCCATAAAATGAGTTTAATAAAACCTACATCATAGACTTATTGCCAGGATGAAAAGAGCTGAGGCATGTAACGTGCTTGGCACAGCGCCCCGCGCGCAGAGGATGGTCAGTGCGTGAAGCCCAGTATTATTAAAGGGATCCCTGCTTCGGGGGATGGGTTGGACTCAGTACCCCTTGAGGCACTTTTTTACATCAAACGTTTGTCTCTGATAACCAAGCAAGCACACAGTTTGCTAATATTTCTAGTCCTGTTCACTTACTTGAGCATAATGACCAGGCTCACTTTCCTGTCCTTTGGAAAAGCATTTGGTTCCTCTGTTGACTAACAAGAAACCGGGGATGAAAGCATGAGCCAAACAGATTTGTCATCGTTGCTCTCCTGTGGCTTCCCACCACTGACAGTCATTTTCTCCAAGGAGGAGAGAGCGATCCCTTGCCAGTTCCAGGAGAGCCCCGGGTGGGGGAGGGAGGGCGGTGGAATGTTCACCTGGCACTCGCCATCACACAGCAGGCTCTAATACTCCATGGAGCCTTAATTTCTTTTTTTAACTCCGTATTAACAAGACAGAAGATTCTTCTCTTGGCAAATACGTATTGAACATCCACTGTGTTCACTATTTATGGGCCAAGCACCGTGTTAAGCATTGAGTGAAGCAGAGCTGCAAAACAGAGACAAATGGTAACTATCTTACAGGATTTGGGTAAGAATCAGATAAATTAATGGCCAGGGGATGTGCTTCATAATCTATTAAAATGCTGGCCCCACTAAAGCTTATTGAAAGAATAAGTGATAGCAGTGCCAACAACCCACAAAGTCAAGAGAATCGGGAACTCTTTGGGTTGGAGAGTGAACGGGAAGAAAGGTTTCAGCCTCGGTAGGAGTCTTAATTTGTGCCTTTGACTTAAACTGCTGGTCTCTTCTAGCCAGCGTTTGCTACAAGCAATCAATGAACCTGGCCCAGGAGAGGTGGAGGGGATCATGGAGTTACGTCCATCTCTTCTTGTTCTGATGTGTTATGTCAAAAAAAATCCTTTGAATTTTCCTTGTTCTTGCCCACCCCACCTCCATCCCTACCCCTTACTTTCTTCTGTTTCCCTTCTGTTCTCCATCTCCACTGGGCATGTCTCTTCTCCCTTGGCTGGGCAGAGGCAGGGACATTGGAGGCATCAACAGCTTTAGCTGGAATGGCTTTCCCACCCAAATTGGCTTTCTAATTTTCATATTTTGGTGATTCCTGTTATGTTGTGACACTATTTGTTTTTCAAAGATTGAGTTTTCCTTTTGGCTTTAGAAATATATGGCATTTCCACCACCACCCCCCCCCCCCCCCACTGATGCTAAAGAAAGAAAGAAAGAGTGTGGCAAATAGGACAACCTGAGATCCTCCACCCTACCCTCACCAGCTGACGTGTATCTCTTGCTCGACACCCTTAAATAAATCAGAGCCAATCACTGCATTGAGTCCTGATTACTTTTCTCAGCAGTGCAGAGGAGAGCTCTCTGAGGGTCTAGGACTAATGATCTCAGCAGAGAAAAATTCAGAAGTCGCTGCAGGCTGAGATCAGTGGGGATGAGGCATCGTCTCCCTGGGGAAAGAGTGGAAGAATCTCTCCTTCCCTCTCCCCCCTCCTCCCCCAACCCTCCCCTTCCTGAGTCAGACTGGACGGAGCTCAGAGCAGCTCAGTGGTATGGAATGACCTCATGTGGAGAAGGGGAGGAAGAGAGATAAGATGGCTCCAGGGCTGTCTTCCAGCTCTGTCATTCATGGTTCTAGACAGTTTCCTCCCAGAATCCTCAACCCAAGGGGCAGAAGCTATCCTTACTTACCTCCTCTTTGCTGGAAGTTTCTGATCCTTCTGCCATTCCAAGCGGGTTATACCAAAGTCGGAGAATAACGGGGAGCTACAGGATGAGACGAAACTGCGCTCTACTGTTGACCTTTCACCTCAAGCTGTGAGACTTTGGTTAGTTCAGTCCACATTTCTGAGCCTTAGTTGTGTCACCTTAGAAATGAGTCCTTGAAAAAATTAAACAAGTTCAGAGGACATAGTTTTTAGCAAATGTGTGTCCCTTCTTTCTTTCCATCGGAGGCAGAAAAGCCTACAAGTGAAAGATAAGGAAGGAAAATTTGGGCGTCAGCTCAATCATAAGACACTTACTTGAATATATAGTTTTGGCCAAATGTCTGGTGATTTGTCGAGATCTGTATCACAGGAGTGGGGATGAGCTGGGTGCTGTGCATACAGCAGATTCACCAAGACACCGAGAACCTTCCTTCTCTTTTCCCCCCTTCTCTGCATTCTAGTCTGGCCAGTGTCTCCTGAGGTCTGCAGGAAACTCTGAAGACTTTCAGGAACTCACATTCTCACCTCTTTTCCACAGGTCATCCAGATGTCGAACAGCCCTGTAAGTCCAGTGTCCGCACCTGGAGCCCAAATTCAGCTGTCAACCCACACACAGTGCCCCCAGCCTGCCCTGAGCCTCAAGGCTGCTACCTTGAACTGGAATTCCGCTACCCCTTGGTCCCTGAGTCTTTGACCATCTGGGTGACCTTTGTCTCCACTGACTGGGACTCTAGTGGAGCTGTCAATGACATCAAATTGTTGACTGTCAGTGGGAAGAACATCTCCCTGGGCCCTCAGAACGTCTTCTGCGACGTCCCACTGACCATCAGACTGCGGGATGTGGGCGAGGAAGTGTATGGCCTCCAGATCTACACGTTGGATGAGCACCTGGAGATCGATGCCGCCATGTTGACCTCCGTTGCAGACAGCCCGCTCTGCCTGGCGTGTAAGCCCCTGCAGTACAAGGTGGTTCGGGATCCTCCTCTCCAGGTGGATGTGGCCTCCATCCTACACTTCAGTAGAAGATTCACAGACATGTAAGTGTGCTTGCTGGGTAAGGGGACGATCAAGTGGGTGGGCTGTGGAGGGATGTCAGGAGGGTCAGAGAGGCCTGCACTGGAAGAAGGTTCATCACAGCCAGACTCACTTCAGGGGATTCGCAACCTGGCAGTGGGTGTAGAATTGTCTCAACAAGGTGGAGGAGATGTGGGAAGAGCAATGGGCAAAGAACCAGGGGTCCTGACTTTTGGCGGCAGCTCCAGCATGTTAACTCTAAGCCTCTCTGACCTCCCTGCAACTCAGCAGTAAAATGAAGGCAGTTGGATGAGATTAGCAATGAGAAAGTCATTTATTACTGGTGAAAGTACAAGAACTGCAGTTCGCTAATGATTTTCTTTTTATATTAAAGAGTATTCCTGCACAGTGATTGCGTTCTCAGTGGGTGAGGAGGGGGTGAAGTTACAGCAGGTTGGCTGGGAATTGAGCATGTCCTTGGATGCTCGCATGAGAATGTGGCTGGAAGATGAACATAACCAGTAACAGCCTGTGCTCTGTTATCTGAGGTAGAAGAGAGGTGCCTACCCACTTGATCTTAGGAGCCCTTGCAGCTCGAGGTCTCCATCATTCTTTTTGGATACTCATTGCTTTTATGTGAGATAACATTTGTCCTTAATATTCCTTTCTCAGGCCGCCTCTCTGTCACCTCTTCCTCAAACATCCTAATGATTTATGTTTTATGAGCAAGGCCACCTTATAATGAAGTCATTAGTGCTTTTCCTGTGTGCCAGACAACGGTCTGAGGTCTCTGCGTCTTTTACATCTTTCATCCTCTCCACAACCACAGCCCTATTCTCCTTCTCATTTTACAAAGAAGGAAACCGTAGCTTAGAGATGTGAAGTCACTGTCCAAGATCACATAGTTAGGAAGTGGTGAGATCAGGATTGGAATTCATCCTGACTCCCAAGCCAGTGCACTTAACCACTGGGTGGTTAAAGATGGATTCTGATCTCTGCTTTCATCTAACAGATGAGGGAGTCTTCTCCACACCTACCTTGGGTACCCAGAGTCTGTGAAGTCAGTCACCAAACGTTCGCTGGACATCTGCTTTGTACAAGTGACATCAGTAAAGAACACTTTGAATGTTGGAAAGAACAATAGCTCAGGAGTCAGACGCCTTGTGTCTAGCCCCAGCTGGTCCACATACTAAGTATTAGATACATCAGCCAGTCTCTTTGAGCTTCGATTTCCTCTTCTGTGTGATGAAAATATTGAAGTCGATGGTTTCTATAGGCCTTTTGTGGCACTTTCTTTGGTTCTAAGCTGATATAAGATACAGCCTCTGCTCCGTCTACTTGAAAATATTTGCTAAGCCAATTATTAATAGAAACCAAGTTCTGGAGGAAACTTTTAATCTTTTTAAGAGACAGAACCACTTTCAAACACTTTACCAGCACTTCCTTTTACAATGCCGGCAATTAACGTGCACATCGCAAGCAAACCCTCGCCCATTCCTTGACTCAGAGATGGAGAACATCTGTTTAAGAGCTCAGAGCGAGCACTTGGTTTGTGTTTGAGAATGTACTTAAAGGATCGTCTTGCCCTGAAAATATTCCATAACCCTGTCCCTTCCATCTCCTCGCTTGTCTAGAGTGGTAAAGTTCTATAAATATGCGTCCACTTAAAATTTCTGTATAAAACAATGAAGAGAAGAAATAATAGACATCTTAAAACCTCAGTTTAAACACAGCTTTCATTTTCTTGCCTTGAGTTAGGAGCCTGTGAGCGCTGACATGGGTTGATAAGTGTGGAATGGTGGAAATTAGACTGAAGAAGTAAGAAACACTTTGGGTTCTATTCTCAGCTAAGTCACTAGCCTGCTGCACGATCTTAGGCAAGTCACTTACCTTTTCCAGGCCTCAGAGATGTTAAATCTACAAGGAGGTTGTCCTAGGCCTGTGGGTCTCAAACTCAGTTGCACCTTATGAAAACTTGGGAGCATTTTGAAACCACCTCCGGCTTACTTGCAACCTCTCCCCCTTCCAGTTACTGATTTAAGTGGTAAAGGAAAATAAGGCCTGACCACTAGGACTTTAAAATCTCACTAGATAATTCTAATATGTTGCCACGTTTAAGAACCACTGCACTAAATCCAGCTCTGAAAGCCTGGCTCCCGACCAGCAGTGTCCATTGGACCTGGGAACTTAGAAAGACCAGGTTCTTAGGCTCCAGCCAAGAAGGCTGAGAAGCTCGGAGCACAGGGCCTCTCCAGATGACTCTGATGCTGGTAGAGTTTATAGTCACTGCTCTAAATGATCTCGAAGGCCCAGGAATCCTCAAGGTCTCCACTCATACAGCTACTGCTTCAATTTGCAAATATGTACTGAGGACGATCTATGTGCCAGAGTCTGTGCTGGGAGCTGGAGATTCAGGGACAGCTCAGACCTCGTCCCTTTCCTGTTGACACTCACACTTGAGCAGACCTTCACCACTTGGTAAAAATGCCACATCCTATGCCAGTTTGCCTCCCAAACCACCGCTATTCAGGGCCGCCCTATGTACCATTTGTTCTCTCAGCCCAACAAATGTTTCTTTGGTCCCCACTGTGATGCAGGCACAAGGGCGAGACTGAGGACTTCACTGACCTTCCTCTTTGTCTTTCTTGAGTCCCAAGGAATTTATTGGAGACCTGGGCTGGGCCGGGCTCCACTTCCTGACTTGAAAGTTCTCTGAGAGGAAAAAAAAAACAAAAAAACAACATCATTCCAAGTCAACCTACCACTTCAACTCCTTTATCTCTTGGTAATTCAAGTTCTAAACTCCAACACAAATACCTCTTTGTGTGTGTGTGTGTGTGTGTGTGTGTGTGTGTGTGTGTGTGTATTTTACGGCTTTCACATTTTTTCCATATCAAATAAATTGGCTCTTAGACAAGTTCTATATAAAGCCTGTTTTGGAGAAAAAGAGGCGAGAGGGGAAAAAAATGCTTTCTTTTTCTTCCCTGACTCAACCCATTACATGATTCCCTTTGACCTTTGTCTTCATTTTTTTCTCTCAACGAAAATATTTATTCTTTCTGTTATCTATACTGGAGATAGTTTCCCAAGGTATGACATTGATGAAGGGAGAGGCTCCCGTGCTTACCCAGTGGGCGCTTCTCATAGACCGATTGCTTTTGGCCGGTGCAAGGGAGAAATGTGGACCGTCTCCCGTAAGTGGAAGCCTCTCTGTGGAATGAAGACTGACACTGGCAGAGGGAAAGGGGGCCAGGGCAGACTCGGCTGCTAACTCACATGGGACATGGAGACCCACTGCATCACGGGACTTTATTTTTCCTGTCTGTAGCATGAGGGAACAACATATTAAGCTTTTCTCTGTGGATAGGAGTTGTTCTTGGGGGGCAGGTGACTCCTTCCCTTTTTTGGTAGTAAAAGGGGCTTAGCACAGATTGTTTATCTCCAAATCAGTACCTACCACGGACCTCACTGGTTTTGGTTGCCCTAGTGAAAGGTGTAGTGGGTGTACAATAATAATAACAGCAGCAATAACAACCATTTACTGAATATTGACTCTGCTTTAAGCACCTTTCAGTTGTATATGAGGCAGGTGAAGCTCAGAGGAGTGACTTATCCGACCTAATACAGCTGGTAATGGCAGAGCCAGGTTTAAAACCCAGGTCGAATTCCAAATTCCACCTTCTCAACCACAACACCACGCCGCCTCCTGCTGTCACCATGCTAAGGCAGAGTTGTAGAGCTCAGGCATGCATCTGCACTGACTGAAGTTCAAGACACAGAAGTTAGAAGACGGGATTAGCACGCACGGGCCACCAGCCCCACAGTCAGTTCCTGAGACCCAGTCTGGAGTCCAGCAACACAAGACACACAGCCAGGTCTTTTTGTGTCTGGCTGGGAAGAAGGAGCACAGATACTTCTGGTTCTCAACGTGACTGCCAAGTGCTCCTGCACCGGGTACCACATTCCTTGGGTCCTTTGGAATCTCCAGATTTCCCTAAGAAGTAAAGACTCTGGAGAAAACTAAGCCTTTTTTTTTTTTTTTTTTTTTTGGCTTAGAGGAAGTGAGGTATAAAGCAAAGCAGAAACAGTGAATAGCAGCTCACTTTAATTATTCATCTGCTCATCCATCCATCGTTGGTTCATTCAGCAGATATCTGCTGGGTGTCTGTTACATCCCATGCACCGTGTTAGGAAATGGTGATACAGGGGTGTCCGTCCACCCACATGGTGTGCACACTCTTTAGGAGGAGAGAGAGTTAGGCAGGCATTAGCACTGTGGTATAGTAATGCCCTGATGGAGGAAACAGAATGTCAGTAGCTTCTAACCCAAACTTGGAAGACTTGAGGTGTAACTGAGGAATATCAACTCCCTGAGGACTAGATTTTTTTTGTTTCCTTATCTGCTGATGCAGTCCAAGTGCCTAGAACAATTCCTGGCACAAAGTAAGCGCTCAGTAAATATTTTTAATGGCTCTTGAATAAAGAATGGGAAGACAGATGGAGAAACTATCATTTACTAAGTACCCTCTATGTGTCAAGCACCTACTAGGTGCTTTACTTAAGTAATCTCATTTGACTTCAGCTCCGCAAGATAGGTGGTCCTGTCCCCAAATTACAGTTAAGAACCCGAAACTCAGGGTTTATACAGCTGTTAGGCTATGTAACCACAGCTGAGGTTTGCGCAGAGATCCGTCAACTCCACAGCTAGTTCTCTTATTCATTCTCTAGTTGGACAAATTATGTTGGTGTTTCCTACTTTGTTTGTGCCTCTCCGTTCCTAGGATCACTGATTTGGAACTAGAAATATTCTTAGAAATCGTCTCCCCCAACCAGCTTATTTGTGTACCCCAACTAATTATTGATTCTTCTTTCACATTCAGACCTGTTAAGCTGCCAACACAATCTCTTTTCCTTCATCTCCTTGGTATTCTCAATATGAGTCCTAGGGTAAATAAATAAACATAAGGAAAGGATATAGTCTTATGATCTGGGTGGAAATTCTCCTGAATATCAGTCCATATTTTACAAATCAAATCCCAGATCTCTTCCTCTGAATTCCACAGATTCAGAATGACCATCCATCAGTTCAAAAACTTTAGTTCATTCATCAGTTCATTTGCTCAGCAAATGTATGTTGATTCCCACCGTGAACCCAAGTACTTTCAAGGCACTAGGGATACAGTAGTGAACAGAGCAGAGAAGATTCTCACTCTCATTGATCCCTGTGATGTAGTTGGGAGAAACACACCAGAAAACACTACATAAAATCCCGGTTGGGTAGGATTTAGTGATTTTAGATAGGTGGTCAGGGAAGGCCTCTGTGAAGTGACATATGAACAGAGACCGGAGTGTCTCCTACTCACTCATTATAAAGGCTGGGTGATTTGCTGTCATTGAGATCCTGGCCTATTTGGAACATCGATGTCTTATTACATGATCGTTGGTCCTTGATCACTGTTTGGCTTGTCTTATATTTAACTGTGCTTGTGTGTTTTTTCTCTCTTACCTGCTTTAGATTCTCAAGTACAAACTTTAGCACACTCATTTGTAGCAGAATCAGGCGTCTATGCATGCTTTTTGGATAAATGAGCGAAGAATGAGTCAGCAGTAGCACAAAGTGGAGCCTCTCAGGAGAGGGGTCTCTTCTAGCACTGACACGTGGCGCCGCATTAAGCCCCAGGGGACTGGAAAAGGTTAGGCCAAATCAGGGTCACCTGAAGCGCAGGTGGCTCTCTCCCGCTGTTTCTATAGCTCTCAAGCTGAGTTTCCACCTCATTTTTTTTTCTCAGCCCCTTTATTTTTCCACGGTCTTTCTGTATGTCACCCAGTCATGCATTCTTTGTTCTAGAATGTGTCTACTTTTTCATTTGTTCATCAACTGAAAGGTGAAAGTCTGGTTTAATCATATGCAGTAATACTTCTTTCATTTGACGGATATTTGCCAAGGGTCTGTTCTGTGTCATGCACTGTGATGGAACTAGGAATAGAGCCCTGATTCCCTGGCCTCTTGGGCACACAGTTTAATGGGGAAACCAGCAAAGGAAACAGGTGATTATATGGCAGCATGAGAAACGTATGGTGTGACTCGCATAAGAAGGGTATAGAAAATATAAGAAAGATAGCTAACCTGGCTTGGGAAGGTTTCTTGGAAGAAGTTACGTCTAGGCTGAGACCTGAAGGGTGAATAATAGTTGATCACTGAAGAAATTTGCTATAGGATGGATGGTTGAAACCAAGTGGATGCTTGACAAAAATTGATAAGTGAATGAATGCATAAATGAATGAATGAATGAATGAACGAACCAATATGCTGTATATACATCATGGCAGAAGTGTATGTTCAATCTCAGATCAGCTTGGAGGGGGAAAGGTAGTAATATGGGCTGTCTATCCTCTTTGGTCCTTAAATCTGCTCCATCCCTTTTAACTGCTGTATAATATTCCACAGTCAGACTGTGCTGCAGGTTAATTAGCTGGGCATGTAGGTTATTTCATACATTTTTCTATTACAAACAAATGTCCTTGTGGGCATGTGTGAGAATTTCTCCAGGGTTGATACTGAGGAATGGAATGGCTGGGTTATAAATTACAGGTTTTTTTTTTTTTTTAATTTAAATGGATACAACTTATGGCATTCTGAGAGGGGATACTAGCTTACATCCCATCAGCAGCATGTGGAGGACATACTACTGTTCTGCATGGTCACTACCACTCAACAAAGTGGAAGTGCTTTGCCTTTGCTGACTTAATGGGTAAAACATGACTCCTCATTGGCAGTCTTGTGATTGAACATCTTGAGGGAGCATCTTTTCAAATATTGACTGGCTGTTTCCATTTGTTCTTCCGTGACTTGTCTATTAATATCTTTGAGTTATGTCTGGTTGTTAATCTTTTCACACCTCAGTGTTCCCCTCTGCTAAATTGGGATTTTAATGCCAGCCCTCCTGCATATCCACCCATGTTATTAGAATCTAGAGTGAAACATGTCGTCAAGAGGGAACTCTTAGTAATCACTTATGCATTGATACAGTTCTCAAATGCTAATTTAGTATGCTCCCTGGTTGGAAACCACACTGCATTCTGAAGATACAGTGGTTAACAAAAACCAACCCCGTTTCTGACCTCAGTGGAGTGTAAATTTAGCCGCCATCACGTATGCAGGTAGCATCTACTACTACTAGTACTAGCATCACTAGTGCTAATAACTACCATGACTCCTTCACATACGCTTAGTGTTTCTTATAAGCTTAGTGAGGTGCAGCTATCAGTATGCTTCATTTTAGACAAGCAAGCTCAGACTCACAAAGATAAAGTCATTCATTTAAGGTCGCACAGTTAATAGATACTGGAGCCAAAAGTTTTATAAGTCTCTTTGCCTGACCCCAAAGGGTATGCCTGGCAGAATTACAGACCATAATCATTGCTATGACAGGAAAAGAGTAAGGTGGCATCTTGGTGGATGAAGAGAGTAGATATTGAAACTAGCTTTTCTTATTCCCAAGAAGCAATAGAATAAACACACAAAAGAGGAGAGAGCTCTTTTTTTTTTTTTTTTTTTTTCATTTATTTTTTGGACATTTAAATAGATGAAGAGGAAGAGGCTTGACAAAGTGTGGACATCATGAGACCAGCGTGGTTTCCAGGAACCTGTTGCTGGAATGCATGCTCTAGGGTGGACCCCTTTCTGAGCAGGGCCTTCAGCCACACCTGTGCAGAATGGTCTTGCCTGCATCCTGACGTTCTATCCACCAGGACGGATGAGCAGCAGCAGGAGTGAGAGCTGTTTCTCCAAATCGAGACCAAATACCTCTGTTCCTAGTCCAGGCTAGCAGAGTACACAGTCAGCACAATCTTGCTCTAGTTCTGGAAGTGGGGCATCACCCACCTACAACTCCCTCTCATCCGTCTTAAGCCAAGTACCTCTTAGAATGAAATACGGATTCTGGGCATATTCTGGGAAGCAAAAGGGTTTAGCAAAATCAACAGATCTCCAGGGTCAGCAGCAGTCTTAAAAGTGCTGACTGCCTCCAAGTACCTTCACCATTTTGAAAGCTTGGAGGGCCCCTGTTTGGCGCTAGCACCACTGAAATCACTTACCTAAATGACAGTGAAACAGTCTGATGCATCACTGGACCTTTAAGCCAATGGCCATCATAATGACTCTTCTACAGATATTAAATAAGACTCATAGAAGTTAAGTGATGGACCCACACCTCTGCTGATAAATTCATTCATTCATAACAAGGGCCTATTGCGTGTTAATGTCCATGCTGGCTCTGTAATTCAAAATCTTACAACTGAATAGAGGGCCGGTCTGAATAACAGCCCAAATTAAAATGTAATTACAAACCAAAGATCATTATTATAAGAGGTTATAAAAGAGTGTAAGTCCTCCTTCAATTAAGGGGGATGTAAGAAGGCAAGACTGGAGATGTAAACAGGGGCCAGATTATGAAGGGAGTTTGTATTCATTCACCAGGAAGCAGAGGACAAAGCCAATTAGATCTGAGGTTTTTATAAGACTGGTCTTAGTGCTCTGTGAAGAAAGAATTGAAGAAGAATGAGAAAGTCCATTTAGGGGTTATTGCTAAAGTCCAAACCAGAGGTTATGTTGATTTGCATGGAGAAGTTGGATGAATTGGAGGAATGTTTTAAAAGTAGAACCGACAGGACTTGGCGGTGTATCGGAGGCAAGGATTTTAAGAAGGAGCTGTCCAATGACTCCCAGGTTTCTGGTTTGAGTATCTGGGTTGAGGGAAATGTTATTTCCTGAAATGGAGGAGTAGATTTTAATTTAGTGTTTTATTACAGGGTGGGGTAGAGCAGGAGCTCCTTTGGAAAACAATGAGCTAGTGGAGTTAGGTTACAGTGGGCGTCCTGATGTCACCTACTTCTTTGTTCTTTTGCTGTCCTCCCCGTGGGTAGGTAGGGTGGAATGGACTTCGTTGTCTGGCACCAATTCCTGATTTTTAAGAAAAAAAATTAATGAACAGGAGAGAGAAGGAAAATAACAGCCGTCAGAGTAATTACAGATGTGGGAAGAATGGAGGAATTTATCTCACACTGGGCATTGGCAAGAGGAGTGGACAAAATCCATTCAGTCTGTGTTCAGAGATGCTGAGAATCCTCAGGACAGGACTTAGTGGGTTTGTGTTGTGTCTGTTAAACAGGAACCTCAGACATTACTTAGGAGATGCTGAGTTCAGAGTCAGGAGATCTGATTCGCAGGCCAGCGCACAACTGCCTTGCTATGTGACCCTGACCAGGTTCCTTCAATGCTTTGAGCCTCTGCACCTAATCTTGGAAAAAGTGGGTGATGGTTCCTACCATACGGTCTCACAAGGGGTGTCCTGAAAAACTAATGAGCTAATGGACTTGCAAGAACATGATGCAATCTGGGGGAACTATAAAAATTTAAATGTTCACAATTCTTCCAATTGTTTGGTTTTCATTAGGCTTGTTCTTGGCTGGCCCGGAGAGTGTGTGTGAAAGACAAACACAGAGACACGCACAGACACACACATGAAACAGTTTCCCGTCTGACTCTACCCAAGTTCAATGTTGGATCAGAATTTAAAAAAAAAAAAAAAGATCATTGCACTTTAATCTCTGTAGCTGAGCTAAAGAAAAAGAGAGGAAACCCATCAAAGATCTAGCCCTGGAATCAGGAGACATGGCTTCTAGTTCTGATCTCCTGAGGTTTTGCTGTATTCCTGGTTCATGAGTCCCCACTGTAGGTCCACGTCCCCTTTCTATAAAGTGAAGGCCTGGGCAGAAGACTCTGAAGGTCATTTCCAGCTCTGACATTCTGTTCAGACCCTCTTTGAGCTCCTACCTGCCCCGAGGATGTCTAACTCCATAGGGGTGAGAGAGCAGGCTGCATGTCACACTGGCAGGAAGGCTGGACTGTGGGCTTAGAGACTGGCCATCTCTAAAGTCAGCCTTCCAGGTGCACTGGGGCTCTCAGAGCTCCTCCTTGACCTACTTTCTCTCTCTCTTGTGGCTTACCAAGCTCCCCATTTGGGACAATTTCAGAATGCAAGGGTGTTTTTTCCCTCTTCAGTGGCATTTTGACTTGACAGTGAGATGCCAGAGATGGGGGCTAGGTAGCATTTGCCACACCGTCTTCAGCTGCTCAGGCAAGGACAGGCATGGAGTAGATGGTCAGTAAACGTAGGTCAGAGAGGCGAGAATGAATGAATGAATGAGTAAACAGTTTGGCAGATCAGTAAGTGGTCAGAAATTCATGATAATACAGATGGTATCTGGTACATTGGAGGTCTATGGATGAGTCACTAGAAGAGGGAAAGGACCAAGGAAAACCTTGCAGCATGAGCTGAGCTCTCTCCTCTTGGGGCCTCAGTTTCCCTAAAGGGGAGGGGTTGGGCCAGATGACATTAATCAGTCTTCTGTTCACTTCACAGGCGTTTATTTAGTGCTTTGTAATGTGCCCCACCCGTGCTGGGCTGTGGAGACAGATAAAGCAGGTGGCAGGTAAGGAACAGCCCAGCCCTCTGAGAAGGGGACAAAAGTGAGAGAGGTGTTAATGACAAGAGAAGCGCAAGGCTAAGAGAGCCTCACTCAGCCTGAAAGGTCAGTGAGAAACTTCCGGGAAGGGCGGCACCTACACCAAGGCCAGGGGGAGGGGGTCGCTCAGTGGTAGAGCGCAAGCCTCACCTGCATGATGTCCTAGGTTCGATCTCCAGTGCCTCTGTTAAATAAATAAACCCATAAATAAACCTAATTCCCCCCCACACCAAAAAAGTAAAAATACACTAAGGCCAGACATTTCAGCCAGAGAAAGGTGAGATGGGTTGCTCATGGTGGCTGGGGGTAAAGTTTGAGGAGAGTTTGAGTGAGGAGGCCAGGAATGGTGCCTCACAGGGTCTGGACTTCAGGTGGGAAGGTGACGAGCCACTGAGTGTCTTTAGGTAGGAGAAAATCCTGATGAGATTTGGTTTTAGGACAGCTCTTTGGCTGTGTGCGGCTCTTGGGGTGGATGGAGGGAAGGGGCCCAGATCGTGAACGGTAAGGGAGGCAGGACAGTGTAGCCGAAACTGAAGTAGAAGGTGGCCCTGGGCTGCAGCAGTCCGGGTGGGAGCCTAGAAAACTGGTTGGGGCTGAGCGGTGCCAGTAGGATGGGTGTGCCCATGACCGGTCAGAGGGAGGAGGCAAGCGGAAGATGGCATGGAGGATGCCTAGGTTATTGGTGTCCCTGGAACACAGAATATGGAGACAGAAGGATGAGAGGAGGAGGTCAGATGTGCCCTCCCATTAAAAGTCTTTGAACTGGTGGCAAGCAAACAGCTACAGTTTACTTTGCGCCGTAACATTTGTTTTCTGTGTGCAGATTCAGGAGCAATGGAGGTGAGCTTGTGCGTGTGTGTATTCATGAGTGTGTGTGTGTGGTGGGGGTGGGCAGACAGGACCTGTGAGACCACCTGTTTTCATCATCCGATTCTCAAAGTGTTGTCCAGTGTTCTCAAAGGTCCCCTGGGGGGGTCGTGGGGTTAATCTTCCGTAACGCTAATACCTATAATGTTACACGGCATGGGCTTTGTTTCGTACCTAGGATTAATCATTCACTCATGGGCTTTAATACAAGCCAGACACCACCTCACTGCGCCTCACGCAGAGCAGTGCCAGTCCCCTCTTCCATTTTAATGCTGGCGCTCACATTCTTGTTGCCAGAGTAAGAAGCAGGTTTTTTGTCCCAGCTTCAATACCCTATAAACAGAAATGTTTGAACTCTTCTTCCATCCAAGGATGTTAGTTGAAAATGCCAGAAAAGCTGGACTCTGCCGTTAATTTTCTGTATGACTTGGGGTAACTTACTTCCCCTTCTCTGGGCTCTGATATCCATCCCACGGTGAGAAAATAAGCAAGCGGTATCCGAAGCCTGATTTCTACATTTTTGTTTTCCCTTCTTGAGCTCAACTCCTTGAATACAAACTCAGTCCCCAAGTTTTCAGCAGAGAGAATTCTGAGGTGCTGAGACCCCCTACTGTCTAGGAATTAGACTCGAAAACTCTCAGACCTGGAAGGAACACTGAAGCACTGACACTCTACAAATGAGAGAACTGAGCCCAGAGAGGGGAGGCCACGTCCTCACAGCCACACAGCCCTTTGATGGAAGAACAGGGAACTGAACCTAGGGACCCTGATTCCCAGTCCGGGTGCTCCTTCCCCCGCATCACAGAGTGCTGGAGTTTGGCCAGACCTTGGGATTCCGATTTGAGCTTAGCCCTCTCTGATCCTGGAGCAGTCTCCGTTGGTTTCTCAGAGTGAAATCAGAGAGCTCTGACATTAGTAACGTCACGGCAGCTGGTGCTGGTGAACGGGGTGGTATAGGAAATGAGAGAACGCATTTGGCCAAGCTCCAGGTCCACGTGACCCTCCAAGAGCCCTCATTTCAAAACAAACTCAATCTTTTAAGTTCAAGTTCTCCCTCTTGTCAGAAACGTGACTTCCTGCTTCTAAGAAGCCAGGCTTACAAAAGGGCTCAGAAGACTTCATGGACATCAAATGGCTCTTACAAAATAGCGTTTTGATGAGTTAAGTGTAAATGAATCAGAAACATAAGGATTACATTTTCCCCAAGCGCACATGGGTTTCAAAATTCGAGGGGAAATGTAGTTTGCTAACTGCACGCCGACTTTCACCGAATCCAAAGCATTCTTGGGGAGGGTGGCGGGGTGAGGGGGGAGAAGAAAGAGAAGGCCGGCCCCCAAATGGTTTTAGATGTGGTGCCAAATTCGAAAATGCCGTTGGGCTCACCCTCTGCCAGTAATAAAATTGCTGGCCACCCAGAGAGGCCACAGGGAGGAGAAAGGAGGTTGCTTTCCCCACTAGCCCCTGGTCCTCGACAACTGTGTTCAGTTAGTGCCGCTCAATCACCAGCTGTCACTGGGTCCCTCCGCTCCATTCGCTGGCCCCGGCTTGGCCTCCGTCTTCACACTGTGCTTCCTGCCTTGTTTACCTCCAACTGTATCTGGTGTTTTGGCTCCCAGGGGTCTTGGCGACCGGTCAGCTTGTCACAAGCCCCTGCTCTGTAATCAAGAGACCTGTCCATCAGCAGCAGGGGTGTTTGGGGAAGCTGTCACACATCGCCTTTGGTTGCATTCAGGAAAAACAAGAGTCCCTTGTAGTTCTTTTCCTCTCTCCTTTCCTTAATGCTCTCCAGGTGTGGCGTTTCCCCCCAAACTGGTAAATGTCTTCCCTTCAGATCTCGGCCTGACACCGACAGCCAGTTCACTCTCAGCGCTGCTGTTACCTTATCCCAGGATTTGAAACTCTCTTTTATAATTTTCACGTTGTCCCTCCATTCTTTCTCTTGTATTTTATTTAATTGCACCAAGAAAGTAGAAAATCATTTCAATTGGTAGTAAGAGATGATTAAAACAAAATAACAAAGGCCTTGGCTGCAAACTGTTAGTTTTATTAAATTTGCTACTGTGTTTTAAATTGGTACCAGGGCAAATCTTTGGACAATTATATCAAAGGCTGCTGGAATTAATCAGTTGCATGTATACATTTGCTCCGTCCTGCGCCTTGTACAGCATGAGGGCAGCATTGTCAGTATGACAGTGTGTTACCTGTGTGAGAGGGGTGGACCCTAGTCCCATTGGGAGGGGTACACGTGCCCAGTGGATTCTCAGATCCCTGCCATCTCACTTTTCATTTGTTTAATCTGGACCACGGGTTGGAGCTCACTGTGGTCACCAGGAGAAACAGTGGACGGATATTATAAGACAAAAGTCCATTTCTCAAACAAAGATTCTTTTCTTGGCAACAGAGTCTCAGCATTCTGAGATGCTGAGATGCACAGCTTTGTTTTAATGAAAGGGCACGTGAGTGGAAAGGGTTGCAGTCTACTGAGAACCAATCCGCTAGTAGGGTAGGTGGCAGTGGAGGGAGCTCAGGCTGTATAAAGATGTGGATGCTGGTTCAGTATCTCAATTCCTGTTAACACATCTAAGTTCTGGCATCTACAGATGGAGGTGGGGACTTGGGGAATCATTGCATCCAGGCCCCTGCTTTTACAGCAGTGCCTTTCCACCACTCAGTGACTCGAGCCCCCAGTATCTTGCCTTAGAATCTTCCGTCGTCTCCTGCACACTCTCAACTGAGCATTCTAGTAAAACTTAAGCACTTTCTTTGGCTTACCCTGAAGGCCAGTCTAAATGTACCGTTCTTTATCTCAAAAGGTTTATCTGCCTCCTGTTCTGTGCTATTCCTACTGCTCAGAATACCATACTTGTTATTTATGTCTTTTGACATTTTGCCCATGTGCATTGTCACAGACTATTAGTTCCTACAGCAGATATCATTGAAAACATATTCTGTGCCGTTCTTTGTACTAGGTGCAGAGATGTGGCAATGAAAGGCGAATCTTTTCTCTGTCCTTGAAGCACTGAACATATACCAAGGAAAAAACGCATTCAACATCTGATTGCAACAAGGCGCGCTGAGTTTTATTATAAAGTATGGGGTGATATGGACACCTTTAGAAGGAATCAACATAGTCCAGGTGTCAGGAGTCTCCTAAGCCTTTCTTATCCTTCCAACCACTGTTGGATCCTCCTCCCTCTTGGTGGTGTTTGAATTCTACCTTGTGTTGCAATCATACTGGACTTGACTTATCCTCCCTTTTGCCCTTTGCACTAATTAAGACCATGATGGCATCTTCTTCATCTTTGGAAACTCCATACATGCTTTTGATTTGCCTTGCACAAGGAAAGCGAGGCCCAGAGAGGAGAACTAACTCATCCAAAGTCACAACAAAGTTAGTGGAAGAGCCATAGTCATTTCTGCTGACATGGTCCAGGTGATGTCTATAGTGATGTCAAACTGCTTTCCAGTGTATCCCTTCCCAAGGGCAGATGATACTGTCTGCTTCAAATACATTAACCACCACCCTCTCCCAATGAAAAGTAAGACCAAGGTACCTCTCAGCCTAGAGCAAAAGTAGAGTCCTCTTAAGAATTCAGGATGATAACCCAAACAAAATTGGAATTGAGGAGCATATTGTTCTCACATGTAGGAAAATGCTGAGTGTACATAACCTTAATGTATGAATGTCAAGAGATAAATCCTTTGGGGAAGACTCTTCACAGCTTCAGTCATTCAGTGAGAAAGGCTATTCTGTTGTAAGTTTTAGTTCTCCTTAATCAAAATAGAATATGATGACATCTAGCGTAGTGCCAGAACTTGGTAGGTACTCAGTTTTATTCCTGAACCATCCATCCCATGAGGAATATTTGGTCTCTCTATCATCAGGTACTCACTCCCTTTCCACCTTTCCCCCAAACCGGTAATCTATACTGCTACCAAAATTGTCTTCCCTGTTTACATCCTTTGCCCAGAAAGCCATTTCTCTCCGCCTTCTCATGGCTTGGTTTCTCCTTACCCCTCCAGTTAAGCCAGTATTCCTTCTCTGGGAAGTCTTTTCAGACTCTTCCTCAGCCTGTGTCTCATATCACTCATGCTCCTTACAGACCCCTACACTCTTCAGGCTGTGGTATAGCCATCCATTTTAAGGTCTTTCCTTCCTCATAAACCTATTAGCACCCTAAAGTCAGGACCACATTTTATTGAACTGTGAACCCAAGAAACCTAGAAGAAGTTGAGATGACTCAGTGAATGCTATTTGGATGAATGAGTGGATAAACAGATGAAATGATATAAATATATTTATCCAGAATTTGAAAAAGTGGTCAAAACAATGGAGGTAATTAGCTAGCACGAAGCTAACTAGCTGGATTTACTTTTCCTGTGCTCTTTTTTCATGAACATTAAAGATAAAGTGATATTGACATATTTGTCATCTTACATTCATGGAAAATTGTATGTGTGATTATGCATAAAAAGATACATGCAGGGGTTCTGACCAGAATGTTCTTGGTAGCTGCCTCAAGGTGATGGAATTGGATATGATTTTTACTTTATTTTTAATTAATTCACATAGTGCTCAAATTTTTTAAAGCAAGCATGGGTGTCAGTTATGGTTAGAAAAAAATAAAACAATTATGAATTTCTTCTCAATTAAAAAAGAAAATCAGCGCTCACTCACCCTAGTAATATGTTAGCGCTTAAGCCATTTTGCTCTGTAATTCTACATGAGAAATAAAATCTAATTTCATCTGAGTTGCAGCTTTCTGAAAGACTTTTAGAACTATAAAGGGGGGCTCACCTTATCTTCAGATAGTTTCAGTGCTCTGTATTTGATTGGATATTAACGCATTGCTCACTAGTGTGTGCTTATCCAAGGAGTCATCTCAATGTGATAGAAAGGTCAAGGCTTCTAGAGTCAAGCAGTGTAGTTTAAATTCTGCTTTATAACTGTTGTCTCCCTGACTTTGGGCAGATCACGGAACTACACTGAACAATGCAAATGATTTCTACCTTTCAGATGTATATTAGAAATAGTATGTGGAAATATGGTGGACTAGCTAATCTAAAAATATTTCCAGTACAAACATCTATCCAGACATCCCAGATAAAATATAACTGATGCAACTAACATCCTTTAAAATGTATGACTGAGATCAGAGAAATAGAAAAATGTGTTGCCAAAGGAAATAAAATAGAACTGAGAACTAGACAGGTTAGCCCTGAATCTAATGTTTTATTGATGTAGTTTGAATAAGGGAGAGCCATCAGCATTGGCAACTGAATGAATTGAATATTCTTGCTTATTCCAGGAGTGGAGATTGGCCCTGAAACTCTGCAAGGAGGGGAGTTATAACTGAGGGCTTCAAAGTAAGATTAGGACCTCTGAAACCTACATGTTTAGTGAAAGGGTGTACTAGAGAAAAAAATACCTATATCTATGCTCTATGTACCTCACAAAGATTTGAGGTTTGAGTTTATACTGCTCAGTATGTTTGAGAATACCTGAACTGAAAAACTAACTGGAGAAAAAGAAAAAGAAACGGTTCTTTCTAGATGAGTAATGTTCTAAGAGAGATGCCTAGAAGTTATCCTCTTGAGGAGGATACAGACTTGACCTAGGAGACACATGATTCCCACAGATTAAAACCCAATGAACATGAATTCATATGTCAAAATTAAAAAACACAAAAATGTAAAAAAATGGTAAGAGTAATGGCCAGAAATTGACATCATTTTTTAAATTAAATTTCAATTTTGATAATACATATGCATATTTGTATTTTAGTGTAATCAAGAAAAGAAATAAAATTAGAGAATATAAGCTGCAAAAATTAGATACACTAAGAAGGGGAAAAGAGTAGAAATAAAGAAATCCAATACATTCAAATGAAGGTGAGAAAGGGGAAAAATAAATAAGCAAGGAAAACGAGTGATAACTGGAAAGCACAAACAAGATGGGAGAAATAAATCTAATATAATAAGTCATTACACTAATCAGATTAAAGTCAACTATGAAGATGAAGATTCTCAGGTTTTATTTAACTAAAGATAAGTTCACTGAAAGGTTAAAGGTAAATATTTACCCAGGCAAATATGAACCAAAGCACATTAATATTATTATCAGGCAAAGGAAACATTAAGGCAAAAAAAATATTATTAACATAAAGAGATCACCATATAATGGTAAAAGAAAGTTATATAATGATTTTGAACTTGGATATACCAAATAACATGACCTGACAATCTATAAATCAAATATGACTCTTACCTAAAAAGTAAGTGATAAATCCATAATGATATTATGCTATTTTAATACACCTTTATCAATAATTAATAGATCAAGCAAACAAATAGAAGAATGTTCTAAGAGATTTTGGACAACACAAAGAAATGTTTCATCTGATAAAAATATATAGAATCCTGCTGCTGAATTAAGTATAAATATTTTCTTCTAGGATATGTAGAACATGTTTGTTTTAATTTACATGTCCCAGGCCACAGAACAAATATCTAAGAATTAGTATCATGTAGAACAGTATTTCTGTTTACAACACAACGCATAAATATATAAACAAGTGAACAAGCAGACAAGTAAATAAATGAAGAAGATAAAAACTTTTGGTCAATTAAATGTATCACTGAAAAGCAAAAGTCTTAATTAGGATCCTAGCAGACAGAATTCAGCAATGTGTTAAAACGCACACACTCAAACACACACATTGTGCCAACGCTGGAGTTTCACAGAATGAGACTTCAAAATTAGATGGCCTATTATTGTAATTCACAATACCAGCATACTAAATGATTTTTCAAAATGAGATTGTCTTACTAGATGCAGAGTCTTAAAACTCTTGATAAAATCAGGTCTCTTCATGATAAAAAGCAAAACAAAACAAAACAGGAAGTGAACTGCAAATAGAAAGACACATCCTTAATAGAATAAAGGGTCTACACTGAAATACAGTAGGCGTCATGCTTAATGATACAATGTAAGTATTCCTCTGATTCCAGGATCAAACCAGGAATGCCCAGTAACACCATTAGTCCCGCCTAGCCCAGCTAGGCAAGAAATGTAAACAAAAATGCCGAGGATTGAAAAGGGAGAAACTAAACTATCATTATCTGCATCTGTAAGAGAATACATAGAAAAATTAATAAGAACAAATTATTGGAACTAATAGTCTACAAGGACTTATAAATAGAGTATCAATTTATAAATCATTTTTGTCAGTCCCAGAATACAAATATAGATATACTTGCACGTGTGTATATGTGTGTGGGGGTAGATAGATAGATACATTACAGCTACCATTTACTGTAGCACTGACATCTATAAAAATGCTTAGAATTAGGAGTATATCCCTAATAAAAAAATCATCACAATTTTTATGAAGAAAGCTTTAAAACTTTACTGAAATCATAAAAGCAGACCTAAATAAATAAAGATAAACCGTGTGTGTAAATGGGAGGATGCCATGTCATAAAGAAGTCTTTTCTCTTCAAATGCATCTATAAATTCAATGAAATTAGAATTAAAATCCCAACACACACTTTAAAAAGTGAAACTGAAGATTCACATGGAAGAGCAAAAAGGCCTCTTGGTGGAGAAAACTGAAGTATTGAAAGGACTTGTAGCATAAATCAAGACCTTTTTAAAACTATGGAAATTAGAGACAGACTGCTATTGATAAGATGATAGAAAAAAAAGTAGATTAATGAAACAAGGTAACCCAGAAACCAGCTTATCTAAGTACTGAATGATACATGGTACAGGCCGTATCACAATTCAGTAGTGCAAGGATTAACTTTTACATAAATAATGTCAGACAAATGATTCGTCCCTGTTTGGAGGAAAAACAATTCTTACCACACATCATTTTAAAAACTATATTGTAGTCAATTGAGGCCATACATGTAAAAATACAAAATAAAAATAAAAACTATTGAAAGGAAATAGGGGAAGCTACTTTATTACGTTGGAGTAAAGAAATATTTATTCAACAAGCCATAAAAAGGACAAATCATGAAGGAGATGATTAAAATTTTTTATTCAACAAAGCAGCTTAAACAGAATGAAAAAAGAGAGTCAGACTTGAAATTGTTATTTGCAGAATCTTTAATTGCAAAGGATTAGTATCTAGTGAACATTAATTCATAACATCAACAAAGAAAAAGACTAAGGACCCAACTTAAAAATAGGCCAGTGTGATGAACAAGCAGTCAACCTAGCTGGAAACACGGGGTCAGCAAACCCATGAAATGATACTCAGGCTTGTTAGTAATTAGGGAAAGGCAAAATAAAATAATTAAATATCATTTAATACCCATCAGATTGGCTAAAAATCAAATGTTTGTTCCAATCAAGTGCTGACAAGGACCTGGAGCAATGGGAAATCTGTGGGTAGGTGTGTTAATAGGTACAGCAATTTTGGAGAACAATTTGGCAACATCTAATGAAGTTGAAGATGCAATCATTTTCAATCTAGCAATACCACTGTAGACATAGTTCCTTCAATAAACTCTAGCTTTATTTGCAAAGGAACATGGGCACAAATGTTTAAAGCAACATTATTGGAAATAACAAACAAAAAAGATTAAATAATAGTGATAGAATAATAAGAGAGAGATAACCTAGGTGTCTATCAGGAAAAGAATGATCAGACGAAGCGTGTTATGCTCATACAGTAGAAGACTTACGTCTGAAAACAATGAGCTGGATTTACACGTCAGTCTGTTGATCATCTACATGATCAATATGTGTGACCTCAAAAGCAATGCTGGGCAAAAAAAAAAAAGCCAGCTGCATAATAATAGTACTAATAATGGTATTAATACTAGTATTAATATTAATAATTGTATTAATAACAGTATTTAAAAATCAGTGAAGTTTAAAACATGCAAAACAATTCATACGTACAAAAAGGATAAAAGCATTCATGGAAGAGAGAGAAATGGGACAAAAGAAGAGCACCTAGGTGGGTTGAAAACAAATATATAAAACAGAATATTTTATTTCTTTTATACCATCAGATAAAAGACATGAAGAAAATATGGCAAAACATTATAATTTGACAAAGCTGGGTAATAAGTCTAAGGACATTTGTTACAGTGTTCTCTGTACTTTTCTACATGTAATATATTTTCTAATCAAAACAATAATAATGGTATGTATAAAGACCTTTGGCACATCATCTCAGGCTCAAAAGTGATGGTTTCCTTCTCTTCCTATTCTTGGCTGGAAGCTGGTATCCAAAGTGCCCAGGCACTCCCCTTTCATCCGTAGCCCAAGGCAGCGCTGGAATACTTGGGCTCTTCCTGAGCCAGAGACATCTTAGGTGGTCCCCCCACCACGTCTCCCAGCTCCGTCAATCTGGGTGGTAGATTCTGAACTACACCCATTCTCAGTGCAGAATCAGGCAGCTTCTAGCTTGCAGAAAAGCTCATGAGAGAAAGACACAACCCTACATTCCTCGTTAAATTAGAGCTGCTCATCACGTCCTCCCCAGATTCCAATTTCATAGCTGAAGACATGGATGGTCAGAGAGATGAAATAGCCCACTGTCAGTGAATCGGTGGTGGTGTTTAAGAGAATGTGTGTCTCCTGGGGCTTCTGGAACTTCCCAACTGGTCTTTGAATGCAGACTCTACTCGATTCAGAAACTAGGTCTTTTCACTTCTGTACTGCTGTATTTTCCAGTTTCTAAGAGCTGGGGGCTTCCACCTCCAGAAGGCACTATCTTGGGATGGAATTAGGTGACTTGGCTCAAGTCCCTGCCCTATGATGAAAGCCATGTGACTGTGGGCAGCTAGGTTAACCTCCTTAAGTATTAGTTCCCTCATCCTAGAACTCTTCATAGTAATTATTCAAGGGGCTGTTGTTTTGCTTAAATGAGATTATTCATAGAAACTACCAGGCCTAGTGCCTGGCATATGATAAATAGGCAACAAATGGAAACTATAATTGCTATAATTATTGCAGAAGGTGCAGTGTCAAAAAAAGGATGACACAGTTGAGTTACGCAGACTATTTGGAGAGATAGAGTGTGATAAATTAATATTATAACATGGAACAATAGGAGGTCAATAAGGAATAATCAGGAGACTCTGAGAGAATTTCCTGGAAGCAGCAAAATGGGATATTTCCATCATGCAGTGAGGTTCTCCCTCTCTTTTTCCTATTGTACTTTTCATATTTCTCATTTTATCTTCACATTGATATTGGACAAGAATCATATATCTTAATTAAAACGTAGAAAAACAGACCCCAAAAGTGAAATGACTTGCCTGTAGATTTCAGATGGGTGTTTAATTGACCTATCAAGATACTAACTGCACACCAACACTAAGAAATATGCATTTTTGTCAAAAGCTAAGTCATAGGTCGCTTAGATTCCTTAAGAATGTGTATTTCCTTAAAATAATGATTTCATGAGCTACAACTAAATTTTCTGTTAATTGTGCTCCAAGTTTGATACACATTACCGTCTATATTTCTGAGGAGGAACACTGAAAAAAATCATACCAGTTAGATATGCCAGGATTATTGTTTCTAACCTAAGGCAAGTATGTCACTTGAGACATTTGTGAAAGAATGATGATTGAATGTTTAAAAACATAAAAAAAAACCCACAAAGTCATACGAAGGATGTGAAAAACAGCCGTTCAAAACTAGCCAAACAATTTCATCACATTTAAATAACTGCAATTTAAATTTATCAGCTAGAAACATGAAAGTAATCTAAGATGCAATTTGAAGAATTGATGATTAAATACTAATTGAGGTTGGCTTTTTAAAAAAATAAAATGGCACTCAGAATTTTATGATAGAAATCAGAAGTGATAAAACTAATCATGTTTCAGATGAAGTGGTAAAATTTTGGTTCCAAACAAAGAGTAAATAGGAAGTTTCAACTTGGTAGCACGCTCCCTCACTGCACTAAATTAGAAGATTTTGAGCTGGAGAGTGGCTCTAAGAATAGTCTAAGTATATTCTGATGGTGTTGGCAGGACTGGGCAAGGGAGATACTAGGGGCAGGAGGGCAGGCCAGGGGCTGCTTCAGCCGTCAAGGTAGGGATGTAGGTGGCAGCAGGGGAGCAGAGGGAATGCCATGGAAGCTTTTGGGTGGGGAAACTTGACAAGGCTCAGGGTCTGCCTCAGGAGGGGAAGCAGTTCATGTGCAAAGACTTTCCAGATGGTTTTCAGAGCACCTGAAAGGAACAACTTGACATAAATGTCCTGCTTTTAGACCAGCCATGAAATAGGTCCTAACCTCCAGCAGCCATTGGTCTGTCCTCGAAGAATTCTCTTCTACCTTAGACTCTTGAGAAGAGAGCCCTTGTTTAGCATTAATTGTGACTTTAACTTGGGGAAACTATAGTTTTATCACAAGAATTCTGCAGTGGAAAAATATAATCTTTTTTGTAGTATCTGTACCCTGTTCTCCCTTCCCTGCCTTTTTATGAAGGGAATGACTTGGGCTTCTGTTTTCCTATCTGAAAACTTGGGATAACAATGCCTGCTTCAAAGAGCCACTGTCAGGCTTCTGTGAGATAATGACGCCTGCGTCATGTGCTCATAGTTGAAGGAGGGTTATTAGGGTTTCTCTACCAGTCAGATGTGTTCTCTGTGATGCTGGTGGGTAAGAAGGAGGACAGTGGGTGGAAGTTATTAGGGGATGGGTTTTGCCTCGGGGTAAAGATAAACCTTCTGGGATCCAGAAATTTCTGAAGTTGGAATAACCACCTCGAGAGAGAGCAAGCCTACCGGCGCTGAGGATGTTCTAGACAAATGATGTGGTAGAAAAGAGACTTTCCATCAAGCTATGACACATGATAGGTGAGCCCCATCCGTCTTCTTGCATTTACTAAACCAGGTGTACATATAGTTATTTGTCACTCCATCCCTTCTAGCAAAGAGAGCATAGCATGACTCCAGTAAGTGAGAACGTGGATAATGCAGCATTAATAGTAATGGGTTAACATTTATTAACTACTTATTATTGGCCAGGCACAATATACATACATTCTCACATTCAATCTGTGGGAAAATGCTCTGAGTCCAGGTTTATGACTAATTTGAAATAGGCTCAGGGCAGTGAAACTCCTGTCTGTGACTTCTCCGCTAGCCGTGGATGAAGCCAGTGGAGACATGTTTGTTTGCCTCAAAGTGGTGTTTATGGAGGAGGAGGAAGATAGGAGGAGGGGAGGGCAAGGTGGGGGAGGAAGAAAATATTCACAAACGTTAGCAGAGCACCCAAATATTATCAACCATAAATCATGTGTGACACACACCACAAATGAAAAACACAACACGGAGAAGTAATTTTCACACTCTCGTGCTTTTCCCAGAAGCACTCCATCTGCTTCAGACAGTGACCAGATGCCCCTGGTGGCCTAGGATGTAGCCTGAAGACAATTTCTTATTTTATTCCATAATGTGGCCATATTTGTATAGTGTAAAACATACCTCCGTATTTTAGAGCAAAATTTATGTGCAGTAGAACGCATGTCATTTTTATCTTGTGTCTTCATGTGTCCCCTAGGAAAACCACTCTTTCCCCTCCGGGTGCAATATTCCAGCTTTAGAAGCACCATCAGAAAATATATACGTTCATTAGTGTAGAGGAGGTTAAAATATCCAATAAACTTTTTTAAAAGCCTATAATTATATCAACAAATTAGCATTCCAGAGTTTTACAAGGCAACAGTTATTCATACAGTCGTACGTACGGTATCTCAAGGTTTTTATGCATTTCAACTACTTGGTTTACATCGACAGGTCACTGATGGAATCCCCAGGGTCTTCTGGTCTACCCCAGTATCACTGTGGGCTCCAGCACTGCTGAAATGAACGCCCTTTGGGGTAATAAACCCATCGTCGTCAGGAAGGCTGTGTTCCTCACCAGCCTCCTTCCGTGCTCGTAAGCTCCAGCTTGCTGTGTTGAGAGCCAGGAGACATTGTATGTCTGTTGTCCCTGCACCTGTTATCCTACTGACCTTATCTAAACAGCCCCAACCCGAACAGCAGCTGAAACAACAGATGGGCAGGAGGACTTGACATTTTTTGACACCGTTCTTTTGTTTATGAAATCCGCACCCCCCCCAGCCCGAACTCTGGAATCTGATAGGAATGCCCTTCATTATCATTTTGTGTTTTTTTTCTCATGACACTTTTTTTTTTTATTATTAAAAAGTAAATAACTGGTGCAGAGGGAGATGAAGGAGAGGAATAACATCTCCCTTTGAAAATGGTCAAAAAGGAAAGGGGGCTGGTGATTTGGTCATGTGGAGTCTCTGTAAATCTGTCTTTGCCTTGGAGGATAAATGGCAGTATCCAGGTTCCTTTGAGGGCAGGGTGACTTCAAGCAGGGAGCTGAGAGGGCATCACAGGGAAGGGAGGTAAGCTGGTGTGAGGGTGAGTGCAAGGAAGGCGGAACAGGCATTGTGATAGGAGGTCTTAAGAGCAGAGGAGAGCTGCAATCTAGGCACACTGGAAATCTAGCAGGAACAATGCCTGGGATTGCAGCTCTGGGACAGGACTCCCCCTTTGCAAGGGTTGAGACTGTTAAAACGGGCCTGATCTAGGGTTTAGGGAGGCAGAATGCAAAATATAATTTAATGACAGGGTTATAAGCAAGTTGCTTACCCTCTCTATGCCTCAGATTCATCACCTGTAAGATACACGTGAAAAATACTCGTACACATGTGTTGTTCTGATTCTCAGGTGAGAAAATTCATGGAAACTGCTTATCGCCAGGCCTGACGGTTCAATGAATGGGCTGCTGCTATTATTATTTTAGTCAAGAGTGAGAGACACAAAGAGGAGCAAGTGGCAGGGAGGGAGAGAATCACTGGATGTGAAATATAAGGAAAGGGCTTGCCTGCTTGTGATGGGGTTTCTGCCCAGGTCTTCAAACGAGGGGAACAGATCAGACAACGCCCAGAATCTGGCGTGGTGCTTCTCCTTTCCCACCTCTGTGCCTTTGCTTTTCCCACTTACTTGTCCTGGACAGCATTCTCCCAAACACCTTCATTGCAGGCTACATGTCATTCATTTCTTCCCCACCAGGGTAACTGCAAAGGTGAAATTAAAGATAAAAAGTACCTAGTAAATATTCATGGTCTTGTCAATTGATACTATACTTCAGGGCAGTCCATCGTGCATAGGAGAGTGCCTTAATCACAGTAGACATGAAAGATTGTTGGATAACTGAATGTGCATGTGATAGCAAAACCAAGCAAGACTGACGGAAATGCACGTAAGGAGGCCCATTTTGTCTGCCCCCAGCCTTGTGCCTGTAGAGTTAATAGTCTTCTTTATGTTTTCCAGGGATCTAAACCTTGGCAGTGTGTACCAGTACTGGGTCATCACTATTTCAGGAAATGAGGAGAGTGAGCCGTCACCGGCTGCCGTATACATCCATGGAAGCGGGTACTGCGGCGATGGCATCATCCAGAAGTGAGTAGATCTAACGAAAGAGAGGGGTGGGGCTGATGCTAAGGAGGCCAAGAGGCAGTCAGGGTGCCAAACAGAAGAGCTTAGAGATACCATCCAGTGTGTGAGCTGTGAGTTACCAGGGATCACAAGCAGTCTGTCGGTTTGTCTGCAAGCAGTTTGTTGACCTCAGGGGAAAAGCAATGATTGTTTTTTGAACACACACATTTCTCAAGTATGTAATACCATCTAGGATTTCGCCAGAGCCACCGTTACGCACCCACCACCAGGATGCTCTTGTTCTTAATTGTTTTTACGTGTGCTACATGGATTCCATTAGTCTTTCCCACCCCAGCCCACGTTCAGTCGACAGGACACAGTGTTCTGGGCTCAAACACTTTTATGCTCTTTGCTGGTTACCATTTATATTTATTAACACTGCACACTTGTTATTTCTCTTGTATCCTGTTATATGAACAATTTACAAAATGGGTCAGGCTCCTGAGAAAGAGCAAAATATCCTAATTCCCTGTAATGTTGAGACTATAAATAGGAAACAGTACTCCAGAGTGAATATCGAATGTGACTGTAAGTACAGGGAGGCAAAGGAATAGTCAGTGTAAAGATTCCACACAAACAGACAAAAAGGGAAATGCATGATTAGAAAATATAAAGCTGTGTGTCTGAAAAATGAATTTTATTGGATCATGAGTTCATTCATCCCCTTGTCCACTGGGCAAGATGTTAGGAAACTGAGAAATGGTGGCAAGAAGCCATCAAGGCTTTTGCATTGTTTTAAAAAAAAAAAGTAGTAAACCTCTTAATTTTTTTTCCTCCAGAATCAACACCAATGTTTTCTGGCACTGGATTGAATAGTTTTGTCCCTAGAGATGAAAAAGTGACCAAAAATCACACACAGTTCCTTATTACTAAAATTGTGTTCCTTATTGCTAACACAGTCACAGGTCACACTATTGCTAAGGGACTTTTAAAACTATTGGCAGATTTGACGATAAACATCGTGTATGTAGGTGATACAACAAGCTACAGGCAAAATCCCTTCATTAAATGACACTGTTGGGTGTCCCGTAGTCTCTGTGCAACACGGCATTGCAGTGACTCTCACTGCAGGGGGCGGGGCACTGTCAGGAGAATCCGTTCCCCGGATGGATGAAAGCACTGACGTACAGAACGTGAATCCGCTCGTAGGTGTAGTATGCATGTAAAAGAGCAGGATTCGATGGCTGTTTCTTCTAGTTCATCACTGGCACCAGCACTGGAGGGCAAGTGCCGTTTAACTTGGTCCTGATGATTCTGTGGTGTGTCCTATGAACTGGAAACTTGCTATGGGGTGAGAGGCCCAGCCGGGACACAGCAAGGACGACACATTCGTGCAAGGGAAGAGCGTGTACACGGATACCCATCCACACGGACATCGGTTATTGGCCAGCAGTTTGCTTTCGGATCATGACTTAGCGCTGAAGGGAAAAGTGGGTGTTGCGTCTATGATCCGACGAGGGCCAGTGAGTAACATCTCAGCTTGCTGTGTCAAAAGGGAGTGGCGTGTGCAAGATTCTGCTCCCCCACGCACGCTAAAATATACGGGCTGTTACGAGAAAGGTACTAAGTCAAGTTTTTGAAATAAGGAATGACATTTTTTTTTTAACGTTGACACTGATAAAGCCAGTAAGGATTATTTACACGGTTTCAAGTGGCTTGCTGAAGTGATGTTATCTCAGGGGTATATAATCGTCTCTTGAATGTCCTGCAGCTATAATTTCCATGCTGAATTATCAAGATGTTACTACTGAGGAGATAATATAAAGATTTTTAAGTGTTGAGTTATGGTGCAAACCACCTGATTGCCAAGAACATGACTCCTCAAACGTGGAAGATAAAGCTCCTCACTTGTCAGAGAATGGAATTGATGGCGTGCTGTTGTGTGTCTTTAAGATCTTCATCCAAATGCAATAACCAAACATGAAGATACGGTTTTCAGGGCTTAATGTAACTAAATCAAGGAAAGGGAAGACGGTCACTGTTCTCTCCCACATTAAGACATCGACTTCTAGCTCTCGATGAGGCTGTTGTCTGATGAAACACTGAGCAACCGAGCAAGAAGTCCTCCCGGGAAAGTGCCCCATCATTTGCGGGTCCAAGACTGAGCTGCCTGTCCAGAATGTCCAGGAAACACTCGTGGTCACTGCTGGCAACTCCTCACTGTGATCTGGGATTTTCTAACTTAGCACAAGGAATAAAAGAAGAAACTCTCTAGGTGTAGAACCAGATCTGCAATTCAGTCTATCCATTTTGGAGTCAGGTATAGATACACTGGTGAAACACTGCGAATAGTATCATTCTTCTCACTGGCCTGAAATTATTACTATTGTTATTAACGTAAATAGTATTCTTAACAAAGGTTTTTTTTTTCCTTTAGTATTTTTTACCTAGAATTAGTATCCTTCATAGACATCAAATACTTGTTAAGTTATAGGTACCAAATAGTAGTTGGCACACTTTGTAGAAAACTGAATGCAGCTTATGGATGGTTCCCTAAGCAAAAACAAAGCAAAGCAAAGCAAAACAAACAAAAAAAGCAAAATAAACTTTGAGGGGGAGAAGGAATGTCATCTTTGCTAATTGGATTTTCAGAGGATGATACATTGACTAATTTGCTGTATACATGCAAAGGAATTTACAAAGAAATACAGAGAGACTCAACAGTGAGGCCCCTGATGGATGAAAGCACTGGATGAAGGTTATAATAATGATAAGTATAAATATTTATTGAGCCTCTACTAGGCAGGAGGCACTGTGCTACATTAGTATCTCCCTGGGTCCTTCCAACAACCATACGAGATAGGTCTTATTACCATACTTTATGAAAGAGGCAACTTGTGCACAAAGACTAAAATGGTTTTCTGAAGCTTGCAGACCCAGTTAGGAGCAGAGCCAAGATGTGAGCCCAGGGCCCAGGTTCTCATCTGGATTTGCCATTGCCTTGCTGTGTGGCCGACAGCCCTGCAAAACCAACAAGCGAAGGAGTAGCTACGTGCTGTCTTCTCTGTCCCAGACACTGTGCCAGGCGTCAGGATGCTAGGATGACAAAGACTGTCACATCCTTTGGCATCTTAAATCCTGGGATGGGGCTCTCAAGTAACAGGCGAAGGCAGTCAGTTTGACAAGCGCTGTGATAGATGGAGCCCCTTGTCTTTGGACTCCGAGAAGATGGCCACCCACTCCAGCCTGGGAGGTCAAAGAAGGTTTCTCAGAACCTGTCTATCTGTCATGCCTAGAAGATATTTGTGGTGACCCTAATGTTTTGCTTAAACCAATAGAACATACTGTTTGGGTGGTGAGGGAAGGCGGGTTTAGAAGTGTTCTCTGTGGCTTAGGGAAACCAGCCCAGGTTAAAAAAAAAAGAAAAAAAACCTCTCCCCAGATAACCCGTGAAATAGCTAAGAAGCACAAGGCCGTCACCAGTTTCCACTGTGCAAGATTTGCTGGCAGAGACTGGAAATTTTGGCCCAGCTCGGAAGATAGAATTCTTTGCTCATAGGTTTGCAGACAGAAGAGAACTTGGGTGGCTCTTCAGAGATCCATGCAATGTCCTAGTCATCATAAGGATTGATCGCAAGGCACCATCCTGCTGCTCTGACACCTCCTAACAGCAACAAACATTTCCCAGTGTTAATTGCCTGCGTGAAAGGCAAAGCCTGAGGCCTCTTCCATGCTGTGACAGGTCCCAGCTGGTCTCTGGGGAAGGAGGGACGACTGCCACACACTCTGCAGAGACCTCCCAGCACAAAGTGGGAATGGGAGCTGTCCCTCCCTGACCATCTACTCTATGTCACACACCGTGTCAGCCACGTTAAGTTACATTCCACTCTTGCACCAACTCTAAGGAGTAGGTACAATTATCTCCATGTTAACCCATGAGAAAACTGAGATGCAACATCTCAGATCACACTGTCCAATGGATTTCTCTGCAATAATGGAAGTAGCTTCTGTGCTGTCCCACATAGTTCCCACTGGCTACATCCAGCTGCTGAGGACTTGAAGTGTGGTTACCATGACTAAGGAATGGAAAGTCAGATCATTTTTCATTTTAATTGATTTAAACTGTCAAAGGTAGAAAGATCAGAGGGAGATCAAGGGACTCATCTGAGATCACTCAGCTAGTTCAGAACGTGGGGGTCTAACCCCAAGTTTCTGTTTCAAGAAGGATGGAAATTTTCCAGGAAGGGGCAACCCATCCAATCTTTCAGTCATTACTCCTCCTCCTCTTCTAGGTCCGATTCAGAGACCATTGCTCATTGTCTGCCCATCCTAACTTCTGCAGAATCATCCTTAGGTGATGGAAATAATTCCTAAAGAAACAAGAGGAGGCATTTTTATTTCCTAGGGGAATAATACGAAGACTTTAGGGTTCTTGGTACCATGAAATGACACACCCAATGGAGAAGGCAACATTCTCTGATCTAAGGAAGACCACACTTGAGCATATGTATGGAAAAAAATTTTACCTTGGAGTGTACTGGGGGGACGGGGAAGAGGCTGAGGCCGGGCACAGGAAGAACAGCGTTTACATTTTAGAGACTCCAAGATTTCCTTCAAATCCACCATTCTAGGGCGGGCGTGAGATTTCCCAGGCGCAGTGGAGCAAGATCTGTACATCCATTTGTTCGTTCGTTCGTCCTTTTCTTACTCCCGTCTGACCAGCTGACTTAACTGGGGAGATCTCAGAGAATCAGTTTGAGGCGGGAGTTCTGCTTTGTCACCAGAAACACACAGTAAGGCAGAATGTAATAGGATGTCACAAATTTACACGTTGTGTGCATCTCATTTTGAAGATGAAGAAACAGAAACTCAGACAGGGAAGGGGACTTGCTTGAGGTCTCACTGGAAAGTTCAGGGCCCCGGAGAGGAACTTTTCCGTGTCCAGCTGTGGTTCTGAAGCTGATCTGACAAATTTCCCTTCTCTACCCACCCTGCAGAAGCCAAGGTGAAGAATGCGATGACATGAATAAGGTCAGTGGGGACGGCTGCTCCCTTTTCTGCCGAAGGGAAGTGTCCTTCAATTGCATCGGTGAGTCTTTGTCCTTCCTCTGGGCCTGGCTGGAGGCGAGGACAGTGCAGTCAATTACAATTACAATAACACAGTAGTTACAACTAAATGATGACTCACTCCTTTATGTTACAGAGTGTTTACTGAGTGCCTCCTTGGGGGTGTGGCACTGTTTTGGGGACTAGTGAATGCAACAGTGGACTCAAACAAACTGCAGGTACCCACGCCCTCAGGGAGCTTACGTTCCCATGGATGATGCTGGTGTTAACTGTTTTGGTCTAGCTTTATCTTATGTGCATTATTGCGCTTCTGTACGCCACCTGTCCAGGACAATTATCATTATAGATTCATAAGTCTTTTGTTCTTACTTTAGAGATGAGAAAAAGGAAAACCCAGAGAGATTGTAAAACGTGTCCAGAGTCATACAGGTTAGAAGTGACTGAAGACAGACTTGAACCTGATTTTGTCTGACTTGCACCCACAAGCTCAGCTCATTTTGCTGCACAACCTCTAGCCAGGATCCAGGGGCCGTCTCTCCGACTGGAGGGAAGAGGAATCGCAGACCAGCCTGTGTTTAGAAAGCAAATGTCCTTTTCCCACCTTCACGGAGTCAGATGGGAAATGTGTTTTCCTCTGCCTTCCCTAGGAGCCTGACTGATCTGGTTGTTTTAGCCCCACTTGGGAGGCCCTGGTCAGCCTGGGGCTGGTAAACAGACGGGGTTGGGGGGCAGGGATGGAATTTTGAGCTGGCCCAGATGAGATCACACTTCCTTTAAGATGCAAATCGATACCTGAAGATCAAAGGTCCCCCAGCTAATCCCCTGGGCTGGAGGTGAAAACTAATCACAATTCATTTGCAAGTACAAAAGACAGAGGTGCTCCATCTAAGGAAGGGATGAAAACGTTGATGGGAAGATTTCTCACTGAAAGGCAGTTTTCTAGGAGGACTAAAGGAGGGGGAATGCCATCGGGTCCTCATATTTGCAGCACGTGACAGGGGAGCTTTTAGACCTTTCTTCTGGTATGTTGGGAGCTCGGTGAGGTCTTTACTATGTATCTTTTACTTTTTATTCCATTCTCAAACACATTTACTGAGCACCTACTATCTCCTTGGCACCAAGTGGGGCTGAGCAACACGATAGAGGTGTCCCACAACTGTTTGTGGGTGGAAGAAAGGAAGACGTGGAGGGAGGAAGGATGGGAGAGTTTCCAGGCAGGGCCGTGGATTTTAAAAGTGCGGATGTTGGGTTTTTTTTTTCCCCTCTCCTCTGTTGATTTGACTATGATCTATAATAAGAGCTTGATACTAGCCTAGTGGTATAGTGGAAAGGGCCTTGGACTAAATTTAGGGAGACCCAGCTCTGGTCCCAGCTCTGCTTAGAACTAACTGCACGAAGCTGAACAAGTCACCTCCCTAGTCTGGGCCTCAGTTTATCTCCTATAAATGGAAACTAAGGATTGGGTTACGTGCTCCTAAGAGCCTTACCTGTACTTCTGTTGTGTGATTTCCAAGGTATGTGGCTATTTCTCATAATCGTGGGCTCTATTTGAATCAGCTCTCACCTTTGCTTCATCCTCATGACACCCAACATTATTCTCACGTCTTTCCTGGAAAACGTCTATCTTACGGCACTAGGATGACATGTGACTTAAATGCTTCTAGGACGAAAATGGGAGGCAGTGAAGTTAAGACATGGTACCATCCATGGAACAGGTCTGCAAATTATCATCCAGAACCAGGCCAGAACTGGCCTGCCGCCTATATTTAGAAATGCAGTTTTCTGAAACAGAGCACACCCGTGTCTTCTTATCTGTGGCTGTTTTTTTGTTTTTGTTTTTGTTTTTTCCTACAACCATAGAATTGAGTGGTTGCAGCAGAGGCCCTTTGGGCCAAAGAACCTAAAATACTTACTGTCTGGGCCTTTACAGACAACGTTTGCCGGTCCACCTTTGATACTTTAGGTTGCTGGAGCCTAGTGCAAAGAGGAGGTGAAGATGATGACATGATTCACCATTTCTTAGAAAAATAACTGAATTTTATGCATACAGTGGTGGGGCTTGGGAGACTCAGAAGGAGCACTGAGTACATCTGTTAAAAATACATGAGTAAATAAATAGACCGAATTACCCCCCCCCCAAAAAAGAAGAAATAGAGCTGGACTCTGAGTCCAGTCCTGCCTTGCTTTACCTCCTTGGACATTGCTTCCCCACGTATACTCTGGCCAAAACGACCAGAGTAGATTGTGATTTTCAAGCTGTGTTGAGAGGAGTAAAGACGAGAGAGTTACCAAGAGGGTGAGACCTGGAGCCTCGTGGATCCACTTGTGTACCGTCGTTCTCTGATCATTGAACACCTATTATATGCCGAGCACATTTATAAACTCTCATCCTCATAATGACTCTTTTATTGCCCTGCTTTTGCAAAAAAGGGAACTGGGACATGGGGAGGTGAACTGAGGATATGCAGTTAAGTGGCAGAACTGGGACTTAAACCCAGAGAGTCTGACTCCAGAGCTTACTGTGGTGAGCTTCCTGCAAAAAAAAAAATAAAAAATTTAAAAAGACAGCTCTTGGTCTTGTAGGGCTTTGGGGACATAACTGCTGTGGAATAATTCACGCAATGAATTAATGGAATGGAATACAAAACTGTCAGTGGTGTGGATGGTGTCCAGGGAAGGCTCTCTGTTCCCCCTGTGTGTTGAGTGTGGTTGCATTAAGAGGAAAGACCTCAGCTATGCACCCCCCCCCCAACCTCACCATTTAGAATTCCATTATTGAGACTCACAGAGATGCAGGACATTCCAGGAAGGAAGGGGTCTGTCCAGAGATCCCAGCTCCTAGGAACTGCATTCCAAGGACAAACTCCATGGCTTTGAGTCTAGAAAAAACATCTTCCTCTAAGAAGAACTGCTAAAAAATAGACAGTGACTCTGTGGCTCCCAGCAGATCCAGCTTTTATGAGTCAGAGAAATGGGGCTGGAGTGTGGGAGGCTTTGCTAGGGTGGATCTTGTTCTCATTATTCCATGTGTCAAGACAGTGGTCAAGATGGCGGCCAAGAGAGCAGGCTTGACTGAGACTGACTTGGGTTCATACCATGGCTTAGACACATGACCTTGGCTGAGCTTCAGTGTTCTCGTCCGGAAAATGGTAACAGTTCTGAGACTTCACTGTGGAAGACATTTACCACTGTTTGTGGACAGTTACTCTGAATCCCTTTTCTAGATTTAGGAAAGAACTCTCCTTGTTGTAATGACAGTGAGGCAGGGCTGAACCCACTGCAGAAAGTGACAATGCGAGCACCTCCTTCTCCCAGTCCCTCTTTGCTGAGTGTGGGCACCTGACCTGCACTCCCCTCCGACCCCTAATCAGACACACCAACCCAAGACTGAATCAGAAGACACAGGGACCCTGCAGAAATCATTTTGATAAAGACGGTGTTGTGTTTGCAGAGTACCAACGACACCATGCAGCGTTAGTACTGAAATGTGTCGCCACAGCTCTGAGATGTCTACCCAAGACCAGTCTCGGGGCCTAATCTTGAGCTTGGAATCGGGCTTCAAAACACTCTGCATCCCTCCCAGGGAGTTTTCCATAAGTATCTGATACTCTTTGAGTAGATTTGTTTGTTTGCTTGTTTTGCTTAATTTGGCCGAAGTTGGTTTCTGTTGACTGTCCCTTATTAATCCTGAGTGAAGATTGCCGTCATCCTGTGAGGTTTCGCCCCATTCCCAGCAAGGTGGATGTGCTTCATGCACATCCAGCACTGCTTTCCTCAGTGGGTGTGGGTGTGTCAGGGTCGGGGGGCTGGTCAGTATCTCCAGCAACCACCATGCATGGATACCCACCAGGTGGCATGCCCTATGTCACACACCTTGCTCAGTGTGAGCCTAAATGAGAGCTTTTGAGTCTAGATGAGCGGTCTGAGACTTACTATGATTCTTGCCCAAGGTCACGCAGCTCACAGAGGTGTGATCCCATCTCCAGCCTAAGTAGAAAGCCTCTGCTTTTTCTGCTCTGCAATTCTGTGTCTCCATCTGAATTCCTTCCTTCCTTCCTTCCTTCCTTCCTTCCTTCCTTCCTTCCTTCTTTCCTTCCTTCCTTCCTTCCATTTTTCCTTCCTTCCTTCTTCTTTTTTATCTCTGGTCACCAACCATTTAGTCGGGCTGCTGTTTTCCCTGGCTTTGCTAACGCCAGTGTGAGGGTGGGTGACAGATTTATGGTGGCATTCCCATTCACTTTTCAGAGGCCCACACATCCGGAAGTATTCCCAAGGTGCCAATGTGTTATTATGCAACACCCTGGGACTTCCCCTTCCTACTTTCCCGCCCCCAGCGCCCTCATCCCCCAGCACATAATAAGTTGCTTGTTAAAAGGAACACCACCCACAAGACCTCTTAGGCAACGAGGCCATGTCCCCGACAAAGGGGAAATTATCTTGTCCTTTCCCCCTCTTTTTAAAACGTAACATACACCAGGCCTGAGGTTTCAGTTAAAAAAAGTGCAGTATCAGTAAGATGATAACGCCCCCCAGCCCCCCACCCCGTCCCACCAGGCTCTGGCTGGAGGCATTGTTCGCAGCGTTGGGAATCCTGTTTCTAAAGCACTGAGTCATAAACTACAGACAGGCTGCTGATAAAAGCTGAAGGAGGGAAGGTAATGGTCAAATTAGTCAGACAAAATGGGAAGCATCCCCAGAAGGGGTTATACTTAGTCATATATCTTGAGCGGGTGCTGGAAATGTGCTACCTTCGGAGATGACGTTTCATCCATTAGGAGATGTGACTGTGGAGGACTCCTCCTGCTGTTGATTTAGCGCGCTGGGTCCTCCAGGATAGCTGGGTCCGTGAGAGCCTGGGTTGCAGCTTTGCATCTCGGAGCCTCAGTTTCTCTCCTTGTGAAAGGAGAATGATCGGTCTGAGGGCCCTAAGGCTTCTTTCCCCGTCCAACAGGGAGGAATCCTCGATTTGTCAAACATCCGTTTAAAGGCTTTGGGGTTTCAAATCCTGCTTGATACTGATAAATAGTTAGGAAAACAAAGCGAAAGGACCCCCACGTTGTCTTCCCAGACACACACACGCACTCCCTGCCTGTCTCTCTTTCTCGCTCCCTCCCTGCTGCCCCTGTCTCCCTCGTCCCCTGCCATTAGCAGGACTTTGTCTCCCATCCAAGGAGGCATCTCCAGCCCCCATCCTAGAGCCAGGGCCAGTAACTCAATTATCTGTGCGCAGATAAGGGGGAGGAGGAGGGATCAGTCCACTTCCCCACCAGTCACTGGGAGGGGCGGGGGTCACGGAGCCTGTGGCCCCTCTGTCAGGCCGCCCTGGCCTGCTCCTAGCCAAGGCGAGAAAGGAAAACAAGAAGATGAATCGCTTTGTCTTCTTGGTGGATGTTCTGATGAGACTTTAGAACAACAATGACTAAAAAGGAAACCAGCGTTTGGTAGGGGAGGGGGAGTGGGAGGGGAGGAAGAATGGGAGTTGGCGTTTATTACTATTTTCTTTCTAACAACGTGAAATCATAATACATGACCCACCTCTCACCTTACAGAAAAATTGAAATATGAAAAAAAGAAAACAAAACTTCTCCTGGCTGTACATAGTCCTTCAGGACTCCCTCTGTGGAAAACATAGTACCTTTCACCAAAACACTTTCTTGAAATGAAGCTTCTCGTGATTCAGAGACAGGGGAAATGTTAGTAGGAATCATGCGAGTGGTGGTGAAGATGATGATGGTGATGATCTGTCGGGTAGAATGGGTGGCTTCTTTAGTACTCAAATAATGACACATGGCATAGGGATTAAGAACATGGATTTGGGGTGAAAAGCCAGGCCCAAATACGTTTTATCTGTGCCTCAGTTTTTCTCATCGGTAAAATGGGTTAGTAATAGTTCCTGCATCTCACAGCTGTTTTGAAGATGAAAAGAGGTTGTGCATGGAAAGCTTTTTAAAACAGTGGGTTAACCGTTGTAGGGTTATATATGTGTTGAGTAATGCTGCTACTATTACTGCTGCTAATTTCATTAATTTGGAAGTTATATCAATCCTCCCAGAAACTCTATGAAATAAATAGTGTTATCCCAGTTTTGTAGAGAAAAGAAACTGAGGTTCAGAGAGGTTAAGTAACTTGCCCAAGGTCACACAACTAGAAATAGCAGAGATGGGATTCCTGGTACCTAAGCAGTCTGCACACTAAACTGTGAAGTTATTTCACTTATTAGGCACCCAGCCTACCATCTTCTACGCGAAGAACCCTTTTTTCAAATGATTTCATTTACCCTTCTGTCAACTCCGTTTAGTCAGGATAAGGGTGCCCATTTTAAAAGAACCTGAAAAAAATATATCTAAGTATGTATATGTATAACTATATTGCTTTGCTCTGTACCTGAAACTAACACTGGAAATCAACTGCACGTCAGTAGAAAACAAAATTAAAAAAAAAAAAAAAAAGAGTGCCCATTTTGCGGATGAGGAAACGGAGGCACTGAGATTTTAGGTAAATTGCCCTAAGTCATAGTCAAGTAAATCGGGGAAGACCTTCAATCCCATCCGCCTGCTTCTAAAGTCCATGTCCAGTATCCACATGAACACCCCCCCAAACACACACACACAAAGCAGTAGAGAGCCTCTGTTTTACACTATTTCTGCCTTAGTGCCATTGACTCACAGCAGGAAACATTAGTGATTGCAAATGTCCTTTCTATGCCTTTTTCATAAGTCATGAAAACGATCATTTTCAGTTATCATCCCTCTATATACATTCCACGGCACAGAGGCCATGCCCTCAACATAGGGCCATTTTGTGTTTGGAGCTATATTTTTGTTTTTAACAGCCCACACTCTTATTGGCAGTAATCCCATTGTTTTCTAGCCTAGGAGAAGTTTGACGCTTTTTCCCATTGTCATGGCAATATGTGTTGGTGACTGAGGAGCCTGAGTTCAAAGATCTAGTGGTTGTAATTGCTACCTGGGTCATCTTGGGTATCTCCCATCCTCTCTCTGAGTCTCAGTCTTCTCTTCTGGGAAATGGACGTAATTATAACAGAGTTCTGTTTAGAGGAGGATGGAAATAGCATCCGTAGAGTATCGAGCACAGTGCATGGCAGTTAGTAGATACCCAAGAATGTCAGTTCATGCCACTTCATCTTCCCCTTCCTCACTTCCCATCTCGATGGTGAGGGATGCAAAGGCCACCGATCCGCCCCTGGGGAAAATGGTCCTGCCTGGATCCTACCATCATAAGTGGCTGAGGCCCCTTGATCTCAGTCTCCTCGGCTGTAAAGTCATGGGGGTAGTGGATGAGCTCCCCAGGCCCTTTCAGCCCTGACTTCCAGAATTTAAATCCCAGATCATTATTGTTTTTAAACTGTGCATTTTAAAAGCAATGAGGGCTTGGGGAGGAGAAAGGAATTCCTTTAACCCGGAGGGTCAGAGAGGGTCACAGAGGGGACAAAGGCACAGGGAAGGGAAGCGATGGGGCGGAAGGCAGCCTGAAGATCTGAAGTCCTCAACGGGGAGGTCTGATGGACACATTCAAACACCCTTGAGTCAGCACAGCTTAGGATCAAGCTTGCCATCCAGCCTCAGACCACGGCTTACCACCTCCTTTGGAAGCCCCGGAGGCCTACCCCACAGAGGGGCCAGTCAGGAATGAAAAGAAACAGGATGGCCTCTGGTGCCAGAGGGAGGAGTTCTCATCTTCAGCCTCAGTCAGCCTCCTGACTCTCAGGGAGGGGTGGGGCTCAAAAGGACTTGGAGCTTGCCTGAATTCAAGGAATCAAGATTCAACTTTGATGTGTGCATTTTAAATGCAGCCTGAGACCAAGGCAGGTGAAATCTGGGTAGCCAAGAACAAGGGCTTCTTTGTGGCATTTAAAGTGACCAGAAACCTGCCTGCACGTATATGTGCCTTGCTGTGCATCTGTGCAATCAAGACCGAAGCAGCCCAGGAGAGGTGAGAGGCCTGGGGGCAGGGGCCTTTCCTAGCTCCTGGCTCTCTGCTCTTTCCTGGGGACCGTGTTGGGCTGGGAAAGATATTTAATATTCATGAGCTGTGATCTCCACTTGAAGGGAGTGCCCTGGGGGAAATTGAAATATTAAGCAAGTGAGGGATATAGGCCTAATTGTATCCTTCTTTTCTTTTTGGACAGAGAAGTAATGTGCTTAAAATAAAGTGATGGATGGGCAGTCAGGACTATGCGAAACCCCACTGCTCTAAGTCGGCTGTGTGCTCTAGCATGTGCCGTCAGAACCAGGCACAGGATGGTGCGCGCTGGCTGCTGGGTCCCACCTTTCTGTCGGTCCACACGTTTATCCACGCCTGCTTTGTGCTGAGCACTGTGCTAATTGCAAAGGAAATAGTACTGAACGGGGAAGGCCAGGGAGGCCAGGGAAATGACATAAGTAATTATTTAAATGTGATTGTTGTAGATACCACTGAGTGGAAATCCATGAAGGTGCGTAAGTGAAGGACCTCCTTCACACTGAAGGGCCAGGAGAGGCCTCCTCGGAACACAGCATTTAAGCTGAGACTTGAAGGTTGAATGGGAAGTGGACAAATGAGGGAGATGGGGAGCAGGGTAACAGAGTGAGGATTGCAACAAGTTCAGACTATTAAATCCTCGAGGCAGGAAGGAGCTTTTGAGAAGGTGGAAGAAAGTCAGCATGGCCGGGTAGTAGTGAAGGAGGAAGAAAGAAGAGGCTGGACCCGCAGGCTCTAATCCCGCAGGCCCTCAGGACCATGGGGAGGCTGCTGCTTCTGGCATGAAAGGAGGAGAAGGCGAGTCCTGCGTGCACCATCTATACTCGGGGCCAAGTCCTGCCCTGGGCACAGGAGGCTAGGGCAGGCTCGCCTAGGTCAGGGGTCAGAAAACTACTACCCCTGGCCAAACATGACATACTGCGTGTTGGGCAGATCAGGTTGGACTGAAACACACCTGTACCCCTTGGTTTAGATATTTGCAAAGACAGAGTGGAGTAGTTCCCAGAGACCTTGTATGGCCTACAAAATCCAAAATATTTACTATCTGCCTTCCTACAGGAAAAGTTGCTGACCAGCTGCTGGCATGGATGGATGAGTCTATCAGCGGGTGAAAGAACAGCCAATTAGGGAGGTCAGGGCAGATGAGAGAGAGAGGGGTGAGGCTGTCACCTCATCTATCTCGCCTTCGGCCTATAGCAGCGCAGCTGTAATTGTATTCACTCCTCGCTTTTTGTTTGTTGGTTGGTTTACACGTCATTTTCCCTCACCCTTGAAAGAAGTCATCGTGTCCACCCCTGTGCTCCTAGCATCCAGCTAGAGCCAGGCATTGTCTGAGGCGCTGAATCAAGTGGTGCTTCGAAGCAGACAAGAGTGGCCAGAGGGACTCGGACAGTTTCCTGCCTCAAGCTCCAGGCAGCATCCTGGCTCCTCCCTGGGCTGGGGAAGGGGGCACTCTGGCGTTCATTAGGAACCTACCACGTGGTCTCATTTCAAACCCACAACACCCCTGGCAACCAGGCATTCTCATCTCCACTTTCCAGATGACACCACAGAGTCCCTAGCATTTAAGTGACTTTTGAGAAAGTGGCCTCCATTCAATAAATATTTATTGAGCTGGAAAACCAGCACAAGAGGAAACAGACCTTCTGGAGGGTCACATCCTGCGCCAGCAGTCGGCCGCACACACGGCACTTCTGTCTCCTCTGTCCATCTTCACAAGGCTGCAGGGAGGGAGGGGCTGTAACTCCCACGTTACACAATAAGAAACTGAGGCTCAGTGAGATGAAATGACCTGTTTAAAGCAGGCAATTACTAGGTGGCAGAACCAAGATCTGCCCAACTCCAAAACCGGAGGAGCCGGTGCCCGCCCCCAAAATACCGCACCTTCCGAACAAGCAGGAATGATAAGATATGAATGTATTTCCACTTCTCTTCCAGCTCATCTTCTCAAACAATAGCCATAACTGGAGAAAAAGCTCGTTATCAATTAATTGAATGCTTTTCCTCTGTTAACTCCTTTGATTAATTGCGTTGACCGTGTAGATAAGGAAAAAGCACAGAGATGTTAAGTACTTTAACTCAAGGTTCCCTGGAAGGGATTCCAGCCCTAGAAGTCTGGCTCTTAAACCCTCAGGCTGAGCCATTAATTTATGCTACCTCTTGATCATTAAGATTATCTAATATAAAAATGTGCACTCTCAAGAGCTGAACAGCCTCCTAGCAAACAGATAATGAGAACAGTTAACAATGCAAAGTGCAAAGGGAATCTTCACATGACAAAAAGAATGGAGGGTCTCTTTGAGAAATGCTGTCTGAATTGTTTGTTTACAGATCATTAACTACTTAACAGAGGGAGAAACTGAATGCGACTTTTTCTTGGCTGTTACTGATTAAGTACCAAGGAGAAATTAAGATAAAGCAAATCTGAAATTACAATAATTTGTAAGGGACTGGATTTTCCATTTTAATTTGCCAGAAAGAAAGCTGAAATACTGTACGCCGGGTGTCCGCAGCTCCCCTCACAAGGCCTAGGGTTGCCTTCTCTGTCCTGGAGCAGCAGCCACAGGGGTCCTGCAAAGACAGCCAGAAGCAAACACGACCCATCTCACACTAGTTTTTGTCTGTTTTAAGCAACTGCTGCATACAAAGCTCTGTGCTAGGCAGGATGCAGTGGAAAAAGCCCTTCATTGGGGGACTTCAGAGGGCAGTGGTCATTAAAGATGTGCAGGGATTCATGTGAGGGGGCCCCAGGAGGAGCTGGAAAACCCCTGGTGTGGGGTGGTAAGTCTTTGAAAGCTTCCTGGACAGCTGGGCTCAGTAAGTCCAGGTGCAGGGGCTCTATCCTGTAAAGATCCAGAATGAGGGTTCTTTTGTGGGTACTGCGAGTAGGCCAGTCTGGAAACAGCTACCAGGGAAGTCACAAAATGACTGGGTGGGTGGTCATGATCCTATAGCGAGTCGTGGTTTCTGGGCAGAAGCAGGACATGCTAGGAGCAGTGTTTTAAGACCAGCCTCCCCCTAGTGGGATGCTCTTCAGGGGCCCACAGAGTACTCTTGGCAAACTGACCTGAAGAGAAATCAGACTGATTTTGGCTTTCAACGCCAGTCAGAAACCCAGCCCAAATTATCCATAAGCTTGAACTAAACTTGCAACTGCCGCTGGCAGGACCATAATAGGTCCTGGCTGGAGCTGGTTCCTCAGTTCAGGAGTCCAAAACCACGCATTTTAACTCGAGTTCAGCCTCGTTACCAACAAGAGGGCTGCACTGGTGTCTTCAACCCCCTGAATTTCCCATGTGTCTCTGTGCCTTCTGCCAAGAGGACTCCCAGGCAGAGAGGGAGAGTGAGAGAGAGAGGAGAAGCCAGTTGACCTGAGCCAGTGGCACAAGGGAACCACTTCTTGCTCCAGGCTTGGTCCCCAAACATCTTTTCCAACTGTGAAATGGGAGTGATGTTCCTTACTCCACAGGGCAGCCATGATGTATTCTTTCATGAATTTGTGGGTTTGTTCGTCACACATCTGTTGAGCTCCTCTTACGTCAGGGCCATGCTAAGGCACTGAGGATGCCAGATCTGCTGGGACAATTCCTGTTCTTCAGAAAGAGATCCTTAAATATTGATTCTTAAGGTTATTGAAAATAATAATCTAGTTCTTACAAGTAGAGAGTGCTCTGTCCCTGGAAGAGATCAAGCAGAAAATTGTGAATCATCCCTCAGGGAGGCTGTGAAGGGGATTCTAATAGAGTATAATTAAATAGACATACTCCAGTATTTTTCCTCCCTCAACTTACCTGGTTCTTTCTTGAAATTCTGAACTCCCAGAGTCTCTGAAATGTTACTGTTTTCCCAGTTTTCCTTAACCTCTTCGGCCATCCCTACACAGACTTGTTCTGCCTACCTGTTAAATGTTCTTTCTCCGAAAGTCCCATAAAGGGCTTACTTTCTGTTCTACATTCTCCCCCTGAGCCCGTCACTCAAAACTGAAGACTCCAAAACCTCTGTCTTCAGTCTGAGGCCTTTTTCTTGATTCTGTCTAATTATTCCATCTGATGCCCCCCAGGCACTCAGACTCAACACATCTAACACAAGGCTTCCCATGTTCTCCCCAGACCTGCTGCAAGTCCTGTTTTTCTCAATCTCAACCGCTGGTGCCACTAGCCAACCAGACATTTAAACTAGAAGCTTGGGGAGCATGCTTCACTCTTCCCTCTCTGTCATTTCCCACGTCTGGACTGGCTTGCTTGCTTCTCTCACTAGTCCCTGAGCTCCTGGGGTACTGCACCCCAGTTTAATTCGTCTGACTTTTCAGGATTTGGTCCAGGACCTGGCAAATTAATTTGCGGCTCAGTAAATATTAGAATAAATGAGTGAAAGAAGGATGTAAGGATATATTTCTTAAGAGATGATATTTTTCTTTAGGCCCCAAAGTGTGGTAGAGCTTTGCTGGTTTTTAGAGTCAGGCATACCTCAGTTGGAATCACAGCCTTTCCACTTCCTAGCTGTCATCTCGGGCCAGACGTCTCAGTCTGGGTAGCTCGGGATGGTGGTTCCATGACCAGGCTCCGTTGCTTGGTTCAAATCACAGTTCTGCCACAAAAGGGGATGGAGTTACTCTAGTTTCCTCATCTATAAAACGGCAGTATTACAGTGTTGCTCTGCCACAGAGCTAGAAAGCACCTGGGGAATGTTTGCCTAAATTAATGCACCTTTGAGCCTTATTTCACCTTCCTGCAAAGCAGAGCCGGTGGGAATGGTAACCCTTTCTCTATCTCACAGTACCGACCGTGATCATAACTCCTTGACAAGGTCCACATGTTTTAGAGCATTAGCAGAAGGGGTGGGCAGTACCAGTGGCTTTGGCGAACTCTCTGATAACCCCTAAATTGAGCTGCTTTTCAAAACCAAGTCCCACTTTCCACTAGCTTCCTTTCTGGAAGCGAGCCTAATTAACTAGTAGCTGGGAAGGACTGCAGGTAGGCCGCCCCCCAGGCAGAGAATTCAAAAGGAAGTGGAGAACTGTGTAAATAACGCAGCTTTAAGGGGCATTTAAGCCAATGGTCTTTGTTAAGGAAATTGATGGCTTTGTAAGTACTGCCTCTGAAGGGAGTACTTGAGTTGACGGTCCCCCATCTCCCTTCGTAAATTCCCTAATGGACTGTGGGCCTGGAGGCTGGGCCCACGCCTGTTCAATCACTTGCCAACAAAAACTCAGATTCCCCTTTAGAAAAATTAAAAAGGTCTAACCAAAGCATGAGTTACTGAGCCGGCGCCGTTTAGCTGGCACAAGGCAGCACAGACAGATCGCTTCCTTTAGGGAAGGGGAGACCCCTGATCCTTCACAGAATCTCTTTTCATGCTGGACCCCATGCTAGCGTCTTCTGTACAGCCTCTCATTTGCATCCTCCTAACGTCTGGGAAGAGTCATTATCTCACCAGCTGCCGAAGAAGAAACTGGGACTCAGAGATGAAGTGCACTGCTCACAACACCCAGCTAGTTAGTAGAGAACAGGGATGTGACCACAGCGCCATCAGATCCCTGAAGCCCCCGAGTGCCACAGAATCACAGAGCATCGTAGAATCGGATCAGCTTGTCTCATTAGATGCTCCTCACCGTCCACATCCACGCAAAAGACGTGAACCTTGCAGCCTGGGTGGGCGGGAGGGTGTGGATTTTAGAATATTGCTAGTCAGGATTTGATCCTGGGAACCTTAGGTAATCGTGCTGTAGCCTCTGGATGCATCCATTTCCCTGTCTGTTAAGTGGGAATAATAATAGTGTTGCTGTTGGTTAGGTCCTTGTCTCGTTGCAGAAAGAAATCAGAGAAGAGACGGAGGTTAAAAAAAGTGCAGTTGGTGTTTATTAAGGGATAGGTAGTATGCTCTCAAGGGGAGAGCGGACAAGCTCAGGTGAGCAGACTCAGGCGCTGAGTTTCTTTGGCAGGTTTGTTATATAGAGTGTAAAAATGAATGGGTGGAGTATTCATTGGGGAGGGAAGGATTTGGGGGTCTTATTCCCTGATTTCCATCCCAACTCCACCTTCCTGAAGGGAGGGAGGGATTTTTGTCCTTATTTAGTCTGGATTGGAAGTGTCATGGCCCTGGTGCATGGTGGGTACTTATAATCTGCAAGGCTAATTTTATTGAAATGAGGACATCATGAGTGAAAGGTTACATTCTGACACTGGAGATTCCTGCCTTTTCCCAACCTTTCTTTGTTGGCCTCCAGGCCACTTGTCTCCCTAAAATGTGTGATCGCTTATTAGCCCAGAGGTTCCTGCTTTTGTCTGCCTAGGGACTCCTGTTGTTCACACGATGTATGGTCTCCTGCATTTGGCCCCATGCCCCTCCTTTTTGCCCAATTCCTGCCATTTGGCCTGCGTCCCCCTTTCTCTGCTCATATCTTGCTATCTGCCTGCTCTAACAATAGCACCAAACACATAGGGCTCTTGCAGGATTAAATGACATCGCATATTTAAAGACATCTGACATTATGCATGGCATGTACCGGGATCATCCACTAAGCAGATGCTCTTACTGCGTGGTAACTATCATTCTAACTGGAGAAGTAAGAAGATGCTGTGGGAAGACATGAAGAGGGCCAATGAGCCCTCCTAGGGTGGACTGCCAGGGAGGTCTTCCAGAGAGTGCCTGGCTAAATATGGGTAAAGGACGCACGGAGACTAGTCATGGAAAGAGCAGTGTTGGGAATTTGAGGAGGGCTTCTGCACAGGTGGGGAGGTGAGAGGGAATATGGCCCGTTCAGGCGGTGGCTACGGCTTCAGCCTGCCTGGAGCTGAAGCCAGAATGCGTTAGAAAGGAGAAAGCTGCAGAAGCAGTAAGGAACCAGATTATGCCTTGTCAGTTGTCATCAAGCCTCTGTCAGAAAAGTGTTGCATGAATAACTCAGTCCCATCCAAGGTAGCCAATTTCATTTTCAGACCAACCGTCATTTGTTAGAAGAGTTTTCTACTGTGTCCCCTCTGAGCCTTCTCTCCTGCAGGTTAAGCCTCTCCATACCTAATATGAGCATTGCTTAGTGATGGTGCCTACCCTGGGCCCCATTCTCTTGACTGTATCTTAGGTCATCAGTGGTCCAGAACTGGTCTGTCCAGCCATCTCTAGGACCAGAGGAGACTTAATTAACTCTGACCTCTTTTCTGGAATCTGCTGTCTTGTCAGTGACGTAATCCACAGTCTCATGTTCCTGTTTGGGCAGATGCTTTCTGCAGTTGGTAGAAACTGATCTCAGAGTGACCACTACTCCTTGGGACTTTTTTTGAGCATGAATAGTTATGCTGACCCTTATCTTTTATCTCTGATCAGAAACAGTAGTGGTTTTGTTTGATATTTTCAAATCTTCCAGGTTAACTCTCAAGATGGGAGACCAATCCCCCTCCTTTCCTTTCTTTCTTCATTCCTCCTTCTCTTTCTTCCATATTTCCTTCCATCTTTTCTTCTTTCCTTCTTCTCTTCTTTCCTTATTGGGAGGAGAGAGAGAGAGAGACATATACACATTTCTATAAAAACATAATACAGTTCCACAATACAAATCAAAGGATATATAGATTCAGATTAACATAAAATCCTCTCCAGGGAAAGAGGAGTGGCCCATCCATCACGCCAGATAAAGAAAACCTACCTACCTAAGTGCAACACTGCGTGTTGACTGGGCTTTTGCTCTTTAGAGCACTGTAACACATTTCTAAACTTGGAGGTAAAGGAAAGTGTAGCTCGAAGGCCTCATCTTTTTGGTCTTATCTCAACTATACGGCAGAAGGACAGTCTTCAAGGCTGGTCAAACCAATTAAGGATCAGGGTGGGAGGGAATCTCAGGGAGTTGACGTTTTATTTTAGAGAGAACACAACAGCCAAGCCAACTTTGAAGAAGCAATAAAATGTGAGGTAGAAAATCAAACAGACTAGTGGGGTAGAGAGAGACTGGAGTGAAGTTAGCGTGGTCAGAGAAGGCCTCACTAGGCAGTTGATGTTTGAGCTGAGACTGAATGAGTTGGAAAAACCATGTGATAATTTGGGAGATGAGTTCTAGATTGTATTTTAATAATCAGATGCAGAAATAACAAGTTTGAGTATTTTCCAGAACACTATTTTATCTGATCATTACAGCCACTTTCTGTAATGGGTAGGAAAAGTGATATCGTCTTTTTTTTTTTTCAATGGACAAAAAGAACAAAACCCACAATGATGATGTATGTTGCCCAGTACCAAACATAAGTTGGTGACAAAGCTGAATTTCAAATTTTGACTTCCAGTGGTCCCTTGTTCCATCTGCTTTTTGTTATAGTCCCCTTCTGTGTTCTTCAGAAGCGTTCATCTACCCCCTTCTCAATTTTAATTTTGCTGAACACATTTTTCCATCTTTGGACTGAAAAAATGGATTTAATGATGAAAGGGAGAATGCAAAAATCAAGAACCAAATATATTTTGGAACGACTCAAATGAGGGGAATCCAGAACTGTTTGATTTAGCTCTTTCCTCCTATACAAGGGGAAACTGCAGCCCATTCCCTAAATGTCTTGTGCAAAGCCACAGACTGTATTAGTGGACGTCCACTGTAGACGCCAGTTCTCTTCATCAGGCTGCCAATCTTGAGAAAGTGTCCTGTTCTTTCTTCTTTTCTTTTCTCTTTTTTTTTTTTTCTTTCTTTCATTCTTTCTTCCTCTTTCTCTTGTTCTCTCTTTCTTCCTCTCTTTCCCTTTCTTTTTGGTGTCTGCTGATGAGATTACATTAAAATCACTGACACTCCATTTGTAGTTGACTATCTTTCATCACCTTTTTTTTTAACTGCTTTTGCAGACTCTCTGCATATGAATGCTTCAGATTGTTTTCCTGCATTTATTATTAGCTTATATCACCCAAAACAAACCTCATTTTGTTATTTCCTGCTCATACTTTTTAAGGCCTTTGGGTCCTAGGTGTCACCCTTTCTCCTGTCCATGCTTAGAATGCCTGTCCTATTTCATGGCCACTGTGTCATTCAGTGAGATACTGAATTTTACCCCCTCTTTCATAATATGATATAGCGTTGGAACCCAAAAGAGACCTAGCTGAAAAATCATTCAGGGCTTTGAACATTCTGCTCTATTGAATGTATTGTCATTTATTAGGATCGCTATCTTTGCTTAGTCTTTATAGGCCATTCAAAAAACTGTACTGAATTCAAGGTGATATAAATATATCTTCAAGTTCCAATTCATAAGACCATTAAATCTCTTTATTAAATTTCAGCCTAGTATGCACCACCTTTTCTATCCAGATATTCTATTTCTTTGCAGATTCAATTAAGAAAGAAAATAAAACAATATTTAGGACAGATGGTGAGGCAGGATGTCTCATGGGAAAAATATAATATTATGGGATGGTTTAGATAGAATTGAATTTTTCCCTGAATATGTGCTTGTATTTATATGATATCACTCTAATTAATATTTTCATTAAAAATTTTTGTATAGTACAATCTACTGAAATAGATTCAAATCAAGTCTGAGACTTCTTCAATACAATGAATAACAGATATTCTGAAACTCTAGAAGAATTTTGTTAATTCATCATTTAATGAGTACCTGCTATGAGACTGGCATTGTCCTAAGAATTAAGGGTGCAAGTAGAAGAGTGATTGGGGCCAGCCCAGAAAAACCTTACAATCCAAGAACTATCCATATTCACTTACTCAGTCACTCATTCATTCATTTATTCTTAAATATCAGTTACATAATATGGCGAGGCAGTTTTCTTGATCATAAAGAAAGAGGTGCACTTTGAGGAAGGCTTCTGGAAGAGGGGGGAACTGTAATAAATACAGTTTATTTTTAGATAGTAAATAATTCTGTGAAGGAAATAAAATAAGATCATACTCCCTTAAGTGGGTGGAGGAATAAGATGTGAGCTTACTGTAAGTAGGTAGGGTTGTTACTTGAGAAAGTAACTGAGCCCTACATGATGAAAATAAGAGATTGTTTAAAAAAAAAAACAGGAAAAAAAAGTATTTCAGGTAAAGTAAATAGCAAGTTCAAGTTTTCTGGAACAGTAGCAAGTTTGGCTCATTTAAGGAATAGATCCCTTGTTGAATGGATGGCTGTCTGGATGGATGGATGGATGGATGAGGAGATGAATGGATGGCTGTCTGGATGGATGGATGGATGAGGAGATGAATGGAAGGTAGTGAGCAAGAAGGAGAATAGTAGGAGATGGTCAGATAACATGGGGGCTTGTTGGCTGCGATGCAGTCTTTGGATTTTGTTCCATGCCGTATGGGAAGCCACTGAGGAGTTTAAGGTTGGAGAGTGGCCTGATGTAATTTATGTCATTAATTGCTGTCTAGCTTGCTGCTGGAGGAGGGAAGATTGGGAAACAGACATGGAAGAGAGACTGGTTAATTATGCATTGTAATGGTGATGATGGCTTGGATTAGGGTGGTCGTGATGGAGCAAAAGTGGATCTTTTTGGAATATCCTGAGACCAAAGAGTCTACAGGATGTGCACATGGACTTTATGTGGTATTGGAAGGTAGACTGAAAAAAATTGGAGAGATGACTCAGAAGATTTTAGTTTGGCCATTTCTGGGCCATGTTGTCATTTACTAAGATGGGAAAGAAAGGAATGTGGGAAGAAACTATTATTTCTGTATTAGACATGTTGATTTTGTGATGACTTTAAATAGATATTTAAGTAGAGATGTTATTGCAGGCAGCTGGGACCCAGAGAAGAGGTCATAACTAAAGAAATGTTTGAGCCATTGGCACATAGATGCTTTAAATTTTTTATTTAAATATTAGGGCTGGATGAGAGAATGTAGATAGATAAGAAAGGGGGGCCAAGACCTCACCCTGAAAGCTGACAGCATTTAGCAGAGAGTTAGGGAAGCAGAAGACAGCAAACGAGTCTGTGTGGGAAGAGCTGAGAGCCAGCAGGGACTAGGGCAGCATGGTGTCGTGGAATCCAAGGGCATGTACTGCGAGAAGAAAGGAACGGGCTGTTTCTTCACATGGTTCAGGACTCTGACCTTGTAGTTGGTTTTAGTAACATTGAGGTCAGTGGTGACCTTGCCAAGTCTGATTCCTGTGGAGTGGTGAGTACAGCGTCTAGGGCGGAGAGAACTGAAGAGTGAACTGTAGGAGAGAAAGTGGGTAATGTGAGTTTAGATTAACCCTCAGTAAATTTCACTGTGAATCATGGGAAGGGGAATGTGAAGTAAGAGACATGATGGTAAGAAGAAGTGGAGTGAAGGGAGGTTATACTTATTTTTAAAATTTTTAAAATGTATTACTTTTTAAAATTAAAAATCTTACATAGGCAATATCGCTGTTTTGCTGGTTTGGAAGAAGAGAACCATGACTCAGGGAATAGAGGGAAATGGTTTGTGCTGGACAAGTAGTGATACGAAAGAGTGACACGTGAGATTTCTTGGAGCTGAAGATGCTAGAATTAAATCTTGTTGGAAGAGTCGAAGGCAGAGACTAGCCTTTCAGATGGAGGAAGTAAGGGGGCAGGGAGCTCTGGGGCGTGAGTTCTGGGAAGGAACTCCGTGTTTTGGGAGTGGAGGTGTGGTTGGAGATGAGCATAAATGGGCAGGTTGGAGCTAGACTACAGAAGGACTTGAGTGCTAGGTGGGGGAGCTTGAATCTTGCAGGAGTCAATCAAGAATTTCAAGCATGATCAGATTTATGTTTTAGATGAATCACTCATAGGCTGCTTTGTGAGAAGTTGCTGGAGTGGGGAAGACCGAAAGCCATTATGAGAGTGTGGGGAGGGGCAAGTGGACAGAGTGGAGGCTGTCCTCCAAAGGGTGTTCTCCATAAGCGTGGAGTCAGAGGGGTCATTTGAGACTGCATCCAGGTTCACTCTTCTTTTCCTAGTGCTTTTGGTTTGCTAGATGGTGCCTAGTTGTCACAGTGAAATGCAGGAAAGAATTTCTGGCCCAGTTTGGTATGTGGCCAACCCTTGAAGGAACCAGAAACCCACTTCAGCTTCTCAGATTCAGTAGACCTAATCAGCATCTGAAGCTTGTTAGCGGATTCATGGTTCTTTAGAAGCCCTTCACCACCCTGTCTTCTGTACTCTGGATGGGCTGATCTGGTTGAGGAGGTTTAGAACAAACCTTGGTTTGCATAGAATTAAATGAGGTCAGCAATGCCGGTTTGACATGAAGCCTTTAAAAGACAGGCAATGTAAAGTCCAGATATTTCTGTTCCAGAGGAAGCATTTGCCAATATAGCCGCCACCCCCTCGCAAGCTTCCCCTTTAGAAACCTTCGGGGGTTAAGCACTCCATCCAATTTCCCCTGTTCCAAGAAGCTCTTCTTTGGACACAAAGCTTGTGCATTCTTTGGTCTCTTTTTGTTGTTGTTGTTTGGATGAATTGTTAGTGGCATGAAGCTTGTTGTGGTTGGACCCATCCCTAAACAAACAGCTGAACTTAAAAAATACCATTTTTTTCCTGGTGTTTGAAAAAACAGTAATCATTGGACTAAAAGAGAATACCCTAATACCAGTCCTATTCCCTCTACTGGAAATAGAAACAGATGCTAATTTCTCAAAAAATGACTCATCTTCATAATCAAGAAGTTTAAAAAGACAGATAAATCGACCCATCCTTTGAAAGATGGGCTGTCTAAGAAAAGTGTGCATTCAAATTCTTTGTTTCCTCCTTGAGTCCTAAACCAAATCCATCTCCTGTTACTTATAACTCTCATCTCTCCATCTGCAGGTTTTTGTTTTTTTTTTTTTTTTTTTTTCCCTCAATGAGCTGTTGACTTAGTAACTCCAATAGCTTCTCAGGCTTGTTACACTTAGCCATATGGGGCTGTTGTGAAACGTGAAATCAGACATTCCCCAAAGTAATACTGAAACTTAGTAAAAGATAACAAACTATTTTGTTGCCAGAATTACATACTGAAAACCCAATCTAATAAGGTGGCGTGGCACAGTAGAAAAGGCATTGCATTAGGGGTTTAAGAACCAAAGTTCTAGCCTTGTCTCTACTGGAAAATTTCTTTACAGCTTTCAGCAAATTACTTCAACTTTACAAACCTCAGTTTTCCTGAGTGTAAAGTGAAATAACAGCATTCAGCTCCAGGGTCGTCAGCATCATGATCGTCACCATCATAGACCATTTACTGATCACCTGTTATGTATTAAATGCTTTACCTACATTGATCACTGGACTGTAAGTTCCCTTTGGTAAAGGTCACGGATTATTTGTTTACCACGCTATGCTTACAGTTTGTTATGACATCTGACACACAGGAGCAGCTAAGTAAATATTTTTGCTTGTTTCCTAATTGCATTTATTATTAAATAAATTTTGAGCATCAAAATAGACACTCAATCCTTCAACCGTTTTTAGATGAGGAAACCAAAGTTTAGAAATTCTAAATTATTTGCCAAAAGCTAAATAAATAGTAAATGGCACATGTGAGAAGCAAAATCAAGACTTACACTCTACCACCTCTAAGGGTGTAAAAAACACAGGTTTTCCTGTTCAGAAAAATCTTTAATGTCTCCCCATTTCTAAAAGGTAAAATTCAAATACCTGGACATAGCATTGCAGTCCTTCCTCAGCCTGGCCTCAGGTCAGTGGGTCAGTTTATCAGTTCTAGGACGCGCTGCATTCCCTTAACTCTCACTTGCCAGCCGGGTTACTCGTTTGTACACGCAGCTATTGGCTGAGGCTCATCCATCTGTCATACTCTGTCCTCCATGCACTCAAATCCTTTTCTTCCTCCAAGACACTGCCCTGAAAAACATCTTCTCAAGGAAACTTCCTTCATTTTCCCAAGCAGTCTTGATTCCCCCTGCAGGGAAGGAGCTTGACCTGATCGATCAGTGTAGCCCCAGAAATCAGCACAGACACAGAGCAGATAGTGAGTAAATATTGGTCAAATGAATGGATCATCTTTTCCCGTTCCCATCTGGGAGTTAGCTGGAGATGATTATGTCCCCATTCCTAAAATCTCCAGGAAGTTTTGGCACCTCTTATGCGTTGCCCATTCAGTGCTGAAATGGTTGCAAATGAATTACTGGGTTCTTTTTCCCAGATGGGTATTATGAAGATGTTTGAAGATATAGAAAACAAACTTATCATTACTAGGAGGGGAAAGGGGTGGGAAGGTATGAATTGGGAGTTTGAGATTTGCAGATACTAACTACCATATATAAAACAGGTAAACAACAAGTTTATACTGTGTAACACAGGAAACTATATTCAATATCTTGTAGTAACCTATAATGAAGAAGAATATGAAAATGAATATATGTACGTATATGTATGACTAAACTATTATGCTGTACGCCAGAAATTGAGCCAACATTGTAAACTGACTATACATCAATTGAAAAAAAAAAAAAAGATGTTTGTCTCATAACCACTTGGGGGTTTGTTTTAGAACAATGACAATCAATCCCAAAGTCTGAAGAAGTTTTATCATGAAACTGGTAAATCTTGTAGGCAAAAACATGGCATTGTGCTGGAAAAAGGTGCCTCTGTACTGAAGGAGTGAGTATGGTTTGTAGTACGATTGTGGTATGGCCAGTAATCACAGTAAAAAAAAAAAAAGTTTACCTCCACCTGGTTAGTTCAGACTTTGCAGAATCTGGTAATAATTGAAATTAAATAGAAGGCATTTGCTAGCTTGACTTTGTCATTCATCCATTTGTTTACTCCTCAGCCACTTATCAGGCATGTCCTTCACTCTTAAGTGCTATGAACTGGGAATACAGACAGGAAGGAAATAGCGGTTGTGCATCCAGGGATCTGCCCCACCTGGGGACTGACCCACAGGCAGGCTGGAAAAAGCTGGTAAAATCTGGGAGTTGTGGGAACACAGACGAAGGACACTTAACCCAGCTAGGAGCCAGGCAAAGAGCATAAATGGGAGAGAAAACTTGCTAGGGAAAACACTTTGAGCTAATCTTGAGGAACTAGTGGGAGTTAGTAAAATGAACAGTGAGAAATACCTCCTGGGCAGAGGGAACAACCCTTGTTAGGGCACAGAAGAATGAAATGGTATGGCTGGTTTGGAAAACTGCAGGAAGAGGCCAGTCTGTGGAGGGTCCTCTGTGCCATGCAAGGGAAGACGACCTTCTGTAAGCAGCTGGCATCTATCAAAGACTTACGTGTGAACACGGGACGGTCAGATATGTATCGGGGGTAGACAACTCATGGCCCAGATTTCCTAAATTATCCCACTATCCTGGCAAATACATGTTACCTCAGGCCTTGTATGAAGAACATGTGAGCTGAAGTTCATTTTTGCAGTGACCAATAACTTGTGGCTCTGTCTTCAAAGCACTTAAAGTGGCTAGAAGAGTCAGTGTGAGGGCAGCCCGTCCTGGTGGAAACCATCCCTGAGATCTTGTACTGAGCCGACAGGAGTGATTTAAGTTTCTCCTTCTTCCAGCCATGAGCTCTCTAGCTCTCTCTCACTCAGTCACCTCAAGAATTCCAGTGGTATCACAAATTACCAAAGTTTGTAATCAAGCTAAGTTAATTAGTGGCCCCCAGTTGGGTAGAAATAGTTCTACTATAAATAATTCTTTCCTTTAGGTTGTTGCTTTTACCCCCCTTTTTGCTGGTTTACTTGGTTCCTTGCTATTTATATTGAAAATAACCTGTGCGCTGTCTTCAGTCATTTTTCTCCTTGAAGAGTCCTTAGGATCTAGGTCTGGGTACATCAAAGTAGAAATCTAATAGAGAAGCCTTCTCCTCCAACCCCTGCCTCATCCCACCACTGCCCTTGTTGCTAATGAGCCCTGTGCCCCTAAGACTCATGTCCCTGTCCCATCCCCAAGTCTGTTACGCTGTTTGATCATACCCAGCGCTTCACTGAGGCAGTCTAAAAGGTAACCTTGTTTGCATCTTAAGGATGGGGAGACTGAGGCGCAGTGAGCTGAGATAACCTGCCCAGGCTTACCCACTAATCACGGACAAATAAGGAGTTTGAATGAATCCAGGGTTTCTGACTTCAGGGATGAGAACGCTTAACGATAGCTCCTACGCCAGCCTTTGCTTGTAATTTAAAGTAAACCTGTCTCACCACCCTGAGGTGTGGCTTTCCAAGCTTTTGAATCGGGATGACAATCCCTGCTCATCTCCAGTCGTGTCCTCCGGACCTGCTGCAGGAGAGCCGAGGCATGGGATTCCATCCTGATGCTCCCAGACAGATGGCACTTGGCAGTTAAGTCAATGAGAAGCGGCTGTCCACTTACCCAGGGTCCATCTGCCTTGGGCTCTCGGAGATGAGCTCATTTCTTCCAAAAGGAAAAGAAGGTCTCTGGCAATTGAAAGCTCACGCAGGGAAGACGGACTTGGCAGTGTCTCCCCACCCACATCGAGTCCCCTAGCTGGATGGAACAGACTTGTAACTGTGTCACTGCCTGAAAGGGAGTGGATATGAAATGAGGAGTTCCCTTCTGTCAGGGGAGGACAGGGCTGAGATGGAGAAATCAGACTGCCCCGTGCAATTCCACTGGAAGCCAGTCACCACCGGTGTCTCAGCCCTGCTCCCTTTACCCCAAGACCCAGTCTAAAGAAATCTTTCAAAAGGTACAGAGTCTCAACTCTGTTTGGACAAGAGAATGTGCCTCACAGGTGCTGAATTTTCCTTGTTCATTCATTCATTCAACACATACTGGTTTTCACAGTACCCCCTCCTAATGGGCCGTATTATCATCAACGCCACCTAGCTATTACGTGGAAGGCAGGTGTCAGGGCCCTCATTTTGACCTTGGTATTGACTTCAAATGCTTTCCCCTACAACCTGCTCAGCCCCCAGCATAAAGTGTTCGAGGAGCACCGAGTAAATGGGTGTGATGAGAACAGGGAGGCTGGTTTTGTCTTAGTGTTTTGTTGCTGCCGCCTTTGTTTTTCCTGGCTGCACATTTGTATTCTGTTCCTCTCCCTGCTTTCCTCAGTGCTTGGGGCCTGGGGGTAGAGAGGGAGAGAGAATTCCCCAGATGAAGACTGGCAGATGCCGCTGTAGGGCCCCTGGTCTCCCTAGTAGCAAGAGAAACTGAATAGAAGAGTGCAGGGATGTTATTCCAAGAAAAGGGACTCACGGTAGCTTTGTCAGCAGAACCGTCAGGGAGAAAACAGTTCTCCTTCCCTTTCTCTCTCTCTCTCTCTCTCTCCCTCCCTCCCCCCTCCCCCTCCCCCTCTCTCTTCCCGTCCCTCCCTCTCTGTCTCCCCCTCCCTCCACTTTAGCTCTACTCCCTATCTCTCTTTTCACTCTGCTTCTGCCCATCTGTACAGCAAGTATCTTATATACCTTGTACAATTGCCTAAGTCCGTATTTACCTCCCTGTGTCCACCTCGACCTCTACCTGTCCACCTGAACCGCCAGGTTCCGCTGGCTCTAAGCAGACAGATAGACTGAGGTCTTAAACATAATCAGGAAGAAACCAGCCTTCATATGAGCTCAGTTCCAGCCCTAATTCCTGCCCTCTCTGAGGTCTTTTGGATGAGATGAATTAACTTATCCTGGAGAACAGATCGTATGTGATCTGACGATCATCTTACCCTTTTTGTCTTCATGTTGGAGGCGAAGAAAGGTGGCACCAAAGAGTCAGGAGACCCCATGATCTTATCCTGAAGAGGATGGTGCCTTCATCATTCTGTCGATATGGTGTGTTGTGGGGGAGATCTATCTGCTAGATACAAGAAGGCCAGGTTCCTCCTTCTAGCCCCGCCACCAACTCTCTGTTATCTGGAAACAGACCCGACCTCCTATGGCTCTCAATGTTCCACTAGATAAAATGGGATTATACACCTCATCGAATGGAATCACTGCAACAATGCTATGTAAATATTGTCTCCTTTTTTTTTTTTTTTTTTGAATGAGGGAAATGAAGTTTAGAAAGATTAGGTTATTTTGTTCAAGCCCTGTACCACTCGTGTACGACAGAGTTGGGATTTGAATCTCGCCTGATGCCAAAATCTATGCCCTTTGCAAATCCCTTTATTGGGTTTCTAAAGAGTCAAGTGTGGATTGATGGCTGGTCACTCTCGGACTGGGCCTACGTTTTACTGTAGGTAAGTTGGCCACAGTCGCCATGAAGGTGGAGCTACTGAGAAAGCCTGTGTTCTTTCCAAACTTGAGCTGCCAGGCAGGCTACTGATCACTGGAGTCCTCAGCTGGCTCAAACTCATCCTTAAATAATTGAAATATAATGAATTGACTTATTCTGGCTCTTTTGATAATATTTTACTATGTAAACTGTTTGCAGAAATAAACACGGGATTTTGGAGCTTGGAAGGGGCCCCTGAAATCAATGGCTCCTTTTTTCAGATAGTCAGCATCGTTGAAATCCAAGTCTTATTTCTACTTGACCCAGGCTCTTTCTGTTTGGGGAAATACTGCTTGAAAGTGTTTCAAGTGAGTACTAATTTTTACAAGCTGGTCCAATTCAGCCACTTAGGAATAAATCGAACCCTTAGGAGAAGAGCACTTTTTCTCTTGACTATTGTTTTAGAATGTAGGAAGCACATTTATGTCCATTTCTTATGAAAGTTCTGTGGGTGTCTTGAGAGGTTGCCCTGGCTAGGATGATGATTTCTGTATCAACGGAGAAGATAATTGTGCAAAAGCTCCATAGCTAATATTAGGGACAGAAGCCAAACCCTGGTTGGAAATGGAGCTTCACTCCATTATTCCGGAGTGAATAGGGCAAGGATGTCCTAGGTCGAGCAGTATCCTCGGGGTGATTGCACGTTCTGCGATATTTAGATTTTCTCGGGATGTGTGCCGATTGCCTGGACAGAGTTTTACTAGCATCTCTCTCACTCTCAAAGTGCACTATTTGGATGATAAATTATAAGGTCGCTCCAAAACCCTGGATAGGACCTGGATTTCAAGGAGCTCACAGCCTTTCGAAGGAGCTGCTATCATGTAAACGTGATGGCAGCGCAGTGTGATAGGTGTTCAGATGGGGATCTTTATAAAATAGGAACCCACGCAGGAGAGGGTATTTTGCTTTTCCTAGAAGAGCTAGGAAAGCAGCACAGAATACCTGACATTCGAGTTATGAAAAGACAGGCAGGGTGATCTCTTTTGGGTGGCTACATCCAGATGTCTCCTTGCATGGTTTTTATAGTAAAACAAGAAACATGTCCTGTAAAGTTCCTACCTACATAGAAGGCATCCAGCTTGCTCTGTGCTTCTGTGATTTTTGTTCTTGCAGCTGTGTGAGAACCATTGCAGCCAGCTGCAGCTGTAAATTGTCCCAGGCAGAATTCCTCTCTGGGATATGAGTTACATGGGAGCTTGAGAACTCACTTGGCCTTTAACTGAAACACCTAAGATATCCAACAAGTGCTTAGAAGCTCAGCGCCTTGGACAGGAAGGGCTCCCGGAGTCTCATTAGTCTAACCCCCTTTATGACGATGCAGCCCAGAGAGGGAAAGAGATTTGTCTAAAGTAACAGAGCAATTTAGTTACAGACCTGGGAGTGCAGCTAGGGTCTCCCGTAAGGTTCACTCTTCATGTGAAACTATAATCTTCTTTACAGGTAAATAAACCTCAGTTTTCAGCTTTGTGAAGTTCTGTGGTGTCAGATAGCGTACCCAGAACTTGGAAAGTGAAATCTTTGAGTTTGCAACCAGGACCTGGCATGCACACACTGCATGCACACACCTTGGGCAAATTATTAAAGACCTGCAGGATCTTAGTTTCCTAATCTGGAAGACTAAAGTAATAATTTAAATGGTAACATCTTCCTCACAAAGTTGCTGTGGGGTGCACTTGGGATAATGAAGGTGAAAGTGTTAACTTAGTATGTGTCTGTCTGTAGTCACGTAATACAAGATCTATCCCATTAAAAAAAATGTTAAGTGTACATACAGTTTTGCTACCTATAATCACAGCGTAGTACAGCAGATCTCTAGAACTTACTCATCTTGCATAACTGAGGCTTGATACCCACTGAACTGCAACTCTCACATCTCGAGCATGCTCCCCTCCTCTCAGCCCTTGACAACTACCATTCTACTGTCTCGTCTGTGAGTTTAATTGTCTTGTATACATCATACAAGTGGAATCCTACAATATTTGTCCTTGTGTGACTAGCTTATTTAATGTCATTAATGTCCTCCAGATCCATCCATGTTGTCTCATACAGCAAGATTTCCTTCTTTGTAAAGACTGAATGATTGTCAGCTGTGACTGCCAGTGATAGGTTTGATGGGGATGATCTGCTGATTCCATAGCTGCTGATGATAGATGAGGCCAAAGAACAAAGACTAATCTGTTCCCTCTCTTTTCTGTCTGTCTGCTGCAGATGAACCCAGCCGGTGCTATTTCCATGATGGTGATGGGGTATGTGAGGAGTTTGAACAAAAAACCAGCATCAAGGACTGTGGTGTCTACACGCCCCAGGGGTTCCTGGATCAGTGGGCATCCAATGCTTCCGTATCGCATCAAGACCAGCAGTGCCCAGGCTGGGTCATCATCGGCCAACCAGCAGCATCCCAGGTAAGCTCCCCGCCGTGTGTGATGTTTCCTGCAGACATTCTGAATCTCTGCTCTGCCCCGAAGGTGGCCCGTCGCAACGGGCAGTGTCATCGGACATGGCCACTGGACCATATCTCTAACCAAATGTACTTGTAAGGTCTCATAAATACTGTTTGTCAGAGATTGGACATGACTGGAATGATTAAGGGCAAGAAATATCAGTGATGTTTCTGTAATGTGATGGCAGTGATGAGCATCCTCCTGTTTCCTTACCCATTGTAATTCGTATTTGGGGAAGGTGCTCCATTTTGGATATACCACTGGAATTCAGTGGGGTAGGAACAGATTCTTCTGGAGAAGTCTCACTCTGGGCAGGGAGGGTGTCAAGTTGGTGCTGCTTGAACACTCTCCTGTGAATTAACGGTATCCCTGCCATGATGAATTTGCTGTGTCTCCTGTGACTTAACGGTATCTCTGCCATGATGAGTTTGCTGTGTGGCTTCGGACTAGTCTTCCACCTCTCTGGGCCCCATTTTCCTCATCCTTAGATTAGAGGGTGGTTGAGCTGGGTGATCTCCAAGGACTTTCCCAACCCTAAGAAGCTGTGACTCATTCCTCAGTCCCTTAATGCACTATTTATGTTCCAGAGTTCTTCCCCCAAGGAACTGTCAGCTTAGTTGAGGGAGCAAGAGTGCTGGGGCCACCAGAGCTTATGTGATTCTCGGGATGGCCCTGCTGTCCCCAGAGCCCCCTTTCCAATTATCCTGCTGAGCAAGCACCTGCCTTCTTCCGAGACTCCCATTTCCCAGAGACACGACTCAGTGCTTCCTGCTGCCTGGCCCGGTAGCCATTCCTGAGGTGGGCCTGCCTCCCGGCCTGGCAGGTGAGCCGTTAGCCATTCCGGTCTAGTATCGCTTCCCAGACTCAGGGTCAAGGGAGGGGAAGCCTGGTTTCTAGGTGAAAGAGAGTTGGGACCTCCTCCTGCAGCCCAGTGAAAATCACTGGATGAGGTACAAGACGAATCTGACTTCATTTATAAGTTGTAGTGCTTGTTTGATTATTTTTTCGTTTATCTGATTGTGTTTACATGCATTAGATGCTTTATTTATTCATTCGTGTTTGTTTCTGACTGCCTCGCGGAGAATGGAGAGGAATGGCAGCTTCTCGTGTGCAGTGCCAGCTTGGTGCAGGAGTGAAGGAAAGAATGAATGGATAAATGAATGCTTGTCTGGGGCCCGTCCTGCCCCGTGCCGCCTCTGTGCTTGCTGCGTTCATCTTTGGTTACACCCGTGCTCTGAACTCTAATTATCTGGTGATGTGTCTGGCTTCCCCATTAGGCTGCTAGTTTTTTTAAAAACAGATTTGAGGTTTTCTTCATCTCTGTGTCCCCATGACTAGACGTTCAGGAGATGTGTATTTAATTGACCACACACACACACGCACACACACAACAGGCAAGTGAACAACACTAAGAGAAAATGCCCAAGTCACCTGTCACACAGTGTCCTGCTTCAGGAACAGGAGGGCCCCAAGCCACAGGACCAGGAATTCCAAATTCATCGCTGGCATCTAGTTCCTAGAAATGTTTAAAAAAACATCATTGAAACAAGGATATTATTAACGCACTCAGAATCTCGCATGAGCGAGAGTCGAGGTAGCAGCTGGGCTTCAAAAACCACTCAAAGGTTATTGCTACTAATGTGAGAAAAGGAGAGAAAGAATTTTCCAATCTTAGCATTTGAAAAGAGACTTCGTAGAGCAATTACTCCAATCTCTTAAGGTGGGGGCTGTCAGGAATCATGGGTGATTATCTCTTCCTAAACAAAAATCCAATTTAAAAAATCATTATAAATACTAGCGCTTCGATCTACAAAGAGGAGATGAGGAAACAAAATCATCCTATTGAATTATTCATTGTAACCAATTTTATTTTAATGAAATCGACTAGGTTCCATTACTCTGGGCTTGGACATAATCTTTGTTACAAGGAGACTTCAGCTGTAACTAAATTTGCCGTAATGAGATCAGCTCACTGGAGAATACAGGGTCAGGGGAGGGATGTGTGTGCAGTCTGGGTGCAGGGCCGGGCAGGGTGGCCTGGAGGCCGGCAGAACAAAAGTCCCCCCCCCCATTCCCCATCTGAAAGCAAATACCTAGAAGTCATTTACACATCGCCCCCCATCATGCACAGGCGGACATGTGCGTACACACACGCACACCCCGTCACCACCACACACACACAACCTGCATAATTCTGTGTAAAGGCTCCTCCTGGAGTGTAAACATAGCTCCTTTCTGACAACAGAGAGGAGGAGGAAGTCTAACCGTGGCCCTCATTACCTTGTGTGGTGATTAGAGGAGGCTGGTAGTTAATTTTCACCCTGTCAGGACCTCCGGTGAAGAGGTTGATGGCTTGAGAGAGGGAGCTGGGAGGTTCTTAGATGCACCACGTGCCCCTCACCTTCTCCCAGTGCAATTATACACTTCTCCTCCTCCTCCCGTAAACCTTCTGTCTCTTTCACACACACACAGGTGCACACACGTGCACACACACACAGGGACATCCTACAGGAACTCGCTGTACAGGAACAATGGTCCAGAGAGTGGGTACTAAAGCACAGAGAGGGGAGTCGGGGAGGGAACCGGTGGTTGCCAAGGTCCAGCAGCCACCGCACTGGACCCTCATACACACTTCTTAGTCAACCATTCTTCAAGGAAAGAGTCTTTACCTACCTTGGAGAAACTAGGAGGTGGAGTGGTCTCCCCAAAGTCACCCAGCCTAGAGTGGGAAGTCTAGGCTTGAAAGGATCTCATGGAAGATGGTAGTGGGAGCCTGGGACTATGTCGTCCTATCAAAGAGCTGGAAATAACCAGATTCCTACAAAACATCACCGTGAAACAAGCAGGAAGAATGGTGGATGGACGGCATTTAGCGGTGGTGTGACTTCCCGTGCACACTCCGTGAGGGGCTGGAGTTCTCCTGCAGCCTCCAGGCGGTCCTGCTTCCTGTCTAGGTGGCCCTGCTCCTTGGTCCCCTGGTATTCACTGGGACACTCCGTTAACTTGGGGAGTGATGAAATCACCACGGTGATGTCCAGTTCCTCTTTACAAAGCAGTTTTGTCCTACTCTCTGCCTTCCCCTGATGCTGTAAATATGACAGATACAGGTGCTTATTGGAGAGTTATGTGCCTAAATCTGTGCTGGAGCCCACGAAAGAAACCAAAGAGGTTAAAGACCCAACCTCTGACCTTGTTAGCATGGGAGACGTTAGTGTGAGAACGCCATCAGGAGCAGCCCCATCAGAATGAGAGGACAGGTTCTCACCGGGGCTCCCGCAGAGGCACAGCACCCACTCGTGCTTGATGAGTCTAGGAAACGATGAAAGCTTCAGCTGTCGTTTCTGTATGAGCCCTCCCCTTTAATAGTTCCCACCCTCTCCTGTCCATTCTCTTCAAACAAGATCCCCGAATTTGGTCAGAGCTAAGCTACTCCATCATGAATGTTGAGTCTTACATCCAGATGTTACCAGAAGTATCAAAACTTCCTGGCTGTGCCAGTTGGGCTGAACACCCTATAGTAAGAGACATTCTTTGGGTGTTTTGTCCGTGCACCTTCCTGGCCCAGCTGGAATTCAAGTGCTGGGAAGTGGAAACAAACTGAAAGTATTGAGTTATCTCTCTTCCGGGAATCTTAGCATGGTTTGGTTTAAGTGTTTGCAAAGATCTCGTCTTGTTCTCATTTTGTCTCTGTGTTTCACGTTTCTCCATAGGCTGCCAAAATGAGATGTAGATATTCCTTCATTCCACCCCCCCCCCTAGCATTTCTACCAAAGCCCATTTCCTCCCCCCCCCCCCCCCCCACCACCTTCTGCAGTGGCCTAAGGAGGAAATGGAAACACTGAGACTCTCGGAATGTGCACTGCTCTCCCAGGGATTACAGACCTTCAGTCAACCAACCGATTTATTTGGTTAATCCTTTGAGGGTAAAATTTAGACCAAGCATTTCCAGGGCTGTTGTTTCAGGGCCAAAGTCAAGAAAACCTTTCTAAGAATGAGAACTATCCACACTGAGCTGGAGTGCCTTGTGGTGTAGGGAGCACCCCATCACCAGGCACTCAGGCTGAGCTGGTGATGGAACAGGAGATTCCTGCCTTAGAAGGTGGACAAGACCTCGATCTCTTTCCTTCCTTCCTTTGTGACTGGTGCTCTGACTTTGCTGCACCAACCTGTGGTTAGGCGTATCCGTTCTTTGCCACCCCACTTGGCATGTCCATAAGACTGTGTGCCTCTATTAAAATCCAAATCCCAGTTTGTCCTTCTGGATTAACTCACTTATTCATTCGATCAAACAGAGGTGTCTGTGCATCCTACGCTGAGGAATGTGAGCAGGTAAAGCACGTGGGCATTGATGGGTTGACATGGAAATCGTGCAGAGGTGGCTCTGCCCTCCTTAGCTGCTCTTTTTGCTTGGGAATCTTGAGCAAGTTGTTCCTCCAGGAGCCTCAGTTTTCTCCTCTAGAAAATGGGGACAGTAGCATCTACTTGGTGGAGGTCAAGGGAGTAAGCAGGGGAAGCACCTGAATGCTGTTTTGGTGGTTGTTGTTGGTTGGTTGGTTGGTTTTCCATTTTACTGGGTAGTGCAAATGTTAATTCCCTCTTCCACTCATGTTAGGACCCCTCACCCCAGAGCTGGCCACTGTGACCCACACGGCACAGAAGCTCAACCTTTGGTTGGTGAGTAAGCAGAGTTTCATGTTCCCTGCACAGTCAGGACTGTACCAGGCATTTTGAGACACTCCAAAGATGTGCTGGTCCTTTCGCAGCCCTCCAAGTGCTCACTGTTTCATTGGAGAGGTGTATCCAACTAGAAATAGCAGCCAAGACCCAAGAGTCTGAGATTCAGAGGGAGTTTCCCTGAGGAAGAAACCGCACTGCTATCAGCTTACTCAGCCAGCAGGGACGAAAGCCAGCACGGAGGGATGGAAAAGTCCTTTGCCCACTTTCAGAAGGTCCTGGACAAATTGTAAAAATAACGTTTACCAAGTTCATCCAGGCGCTGCCTCAGATTCCTTGAGTCTTACTTAAACTGCTATAAGAATCGCTGTTCTCACTTCACAGATTAGGGACAGTCAGGATCAGAGAGCTGAGTGACTGACTAGTCCGGGGGACCACCCTTCTCGGAGGCAGAGGCAGACCCAGGATTCAGGCCGCTGTGTTCATCACAGGAGCCCAGGTGCAGGACAAGGCAGCTCACACCTACTTCCACGACTGACATGGGAAAATAAGCAAGGAGAGCTGGTGTCTTTTGCAGCTTTTCTTATGTCATGTGTATTTAAGGAACACCAGAAAAGCGGGAGCCCCCTCCCCAAGACCCCACATATTGCCCCACTGGTCCTGCCATGCTGCCTGTATCTCTGTCTTCAGTTTTAAGTTACCAAACCCTGAATGTATTTTTTTTTTTAAAAAGAAAAGATTTCTTAGATTCTGGACCCATACCTAATTACTTCTGGGTTATAGGAGAGAAAATGAAGAAAAACACAAACAGGACACTTGTTGATGGAAGAGGAAACTTTACTTCATTTACAGGCTTGTCACAAACCATGTGCCATACATAGCAAACCCTGAAATGTCAGTAAGGGAATCGTAAGACGTGTGCATTCACTGCAGGCCACCAAGTCTCAGCCCGGAGAACAGGGACCGTTTATCTGTGTCTTCTTCATCCTTGTGTCCAGAGGAAGGGAGCAGACATCCACTGGGTTCTCTGGACATAAGGGTAAGAAATCTTTCTGCAGGCTCCTACAGTGCAGGATGGGAAGAGCTGGGACAGGGGAACCTAGGGGACAGGGGGGAGACTTGTTCTATAGGAGTGATTGCTGGGTTGTGACCAGGAGGATAAGCTGGGATAGGAGAGGGGGTGTGGATGGAGGAGAATGTCAGAGGGAGAGACAGAGACCAAGGGAGGGGAGAGACAGACAGACAGACATCCAACAAAAGGCCAATAAGAAATACGGGGAAAATCAAGAGAGATGTGCTGTGAAAATGATGCGAGGATGTCCTTCAGATCCTTGAAATGTACACTGTATTCTGAGTGTGATGGAGAACTTCTCTGAGGTTTTAAGCGGGGGACTAGCAGAATCAGATGTTCATTTGAGGAAGCTGAGTGACGTCGATCAAACACCTCCTGTATGTCTGACCCTGTACGAGGGTTTTGAAGCACATCATGAGACTGGAAGTTTCACGTCTCGTCTCTGCAGATGAAGAGTTGCCTTCAGTGAGGGAGATGCACCGTCTCACCCTTGCCACTCTTTCTGGTACTTTTTCTTTTCTTGCACTCGCTCGTGGTATTACATTGAAACAGCCCCACTGCAAAGTTTTGCATGGACGAGCGGTTCTCTGATGGGCAGAGGGCAGTCGTGGGCTCAACACTCAGTGCTGAGGTCACTCCTAGGGTTGGTCCCTTCGATGGAAGTCCCTTCACCAGAGCGTGCAAGTCTTCTCGCTGGTGAAATGGGGCGGCATCTGCCGGTGGTGGAGGAATGAGGGAGGCCAAGGGACTGTGCCAGAATGTCAGAGAAGATTCCAAGCAGTTTTCCCAGATACCCAAGGGATCTGCTTTCTCCTGGTGGTTTCTGAATAATTTTTCAAGAGCACATGTGTGAGTCATCTAAGGAGACAGAACAGCAAGTCCCATGGTCTGTTACAGCCTGTCCCATTGGTGTGGGGCACCCAGAACTCCCTCCAGGAGAGTAAAACCAGCTCCTGCACCAGAAAGGAGCCCCCTGCGCTGGTGGCTGTAATGCCTTGAACTTGTCATGGAAATGTGGACTCGGAGGGACTTTGAATCTACCAAATTTTTCAGAACCCCAGCGAAGGAATCTCCCAGACTCCCCTTCCAACCTCCTCTTCTTCCTTCCCCCCTTGACTCATTCACTCTTTTGATATTTATTCAAACTTACGAAATGCCAGATGCCATGACTGGCCCCTCGAAACTCTTGAGTGACAGAAGTTTCACAGGGGAAAAAAATGAGATTTATGATCAGGTCAAGCTGGCCTCCAGTTCCAGAGTCCACCAGCTTTCAGCCCCGTCCCTTCAGGCAGGCCAGTTCTCTGTGACCTTACCCAGTCTCTTATCCAGGAAACATGAGTAATGGCATCCACATGGCAGGTGCTTGTCCAGGATGAGAAGCTGATCCACAAATGTGGTTTGTTTTCTGATAGCAACAGAAACATTTTAAAGAAATGCTTCTTTCTGCCTGTAGTTTTAGCAAGTGCAGAACTCGATTAGGAACCATTGAGTTTTGTGTTGTTGTTTTTAAAGGGACACTTTTTGGGGCACAGAAATATAAGCAGAGAGACTTTCTGAGTCTCTGGTCTTCCTCCACTTAATTAATACTTGGCTTTGATTAAATAACTTCCCTAAACCCCTCCATCCCCTATCTGTTACGAAATGATTTTGATATTTGGATTCAAAACCCACTGTAATCTTATTGTGAACCTACTGTGTCCAAAGCATCCTTTTCAGCAGTGGGTTGAGATTGAGATGAGTAAGCCAACCACTGCCCTCAAGCAGTCTGTAGTGTCCAGGGAGGAGGGGGAACACAGAAACGGACTTCTAAGAAGAAGAGAAGAAGTGTAGCAAACTGCTCTGCTACGTGGACACAGGGAGTCACCCTTAGGGGCTGGACGTCGAGGGGGAGGGGTGGGCGCGAACAGGCACCCAGCAGCTGCGGCAGACACGTGTGGGTTACTGGGGAAGGTGCCACGTGGATCAGGGAAGGCTCCGCCTTGCCAGTGGACTCCTGTCCTGAAGCCCAGGAACAGGCAAGGCTTTGTGGTTTGGGGCTGCTTCCACTGGCTCTCCGCAGAGAGAGAGGGACACAGCCCTGCCAATCCTCTCCGCGGCCCCTCCAGGAGGATTCCGAGGCCTGTGTCTTCCCTGCTTCTTCAAGCCTGACCCGCTGCCACCTTGTCACCCTCACTCTCCACGTCCTCTCTCCCTCCTCATCCATCCAGGACCAGACTCCTTCCTTCCATCCCTGTCATCCACTCAGGCTCCCTCGAGATCCCTCTCCATTCTTGCCTCTCATTTTTCTCTTCTTTTCTTTTTTTAATTATTGTTGTTGTTTTAAGTGGGGACACCGGTGTTGAGCCAGCACGGCCCTCACTGTGTAATTTAGTTTCATGTCCTGTACCCAAGAAACATGTCAAATATGTAAACAGCGTTCGCCCTCCGAAACCGTCATGCTCTTAGGAAGCAACAGCCGGGCGGGCTTGCCGAGCCTGCTGCCTTGGCGGTGCTGGATTCTGTCCCCAAAACCACATGCTCATTTCGCGAAGTCTGGAAGTAAACTTTCTCAAGCCAGGCCCAAAGGACGGGGTTCTGAGGGGAGCTGGGGGTTGCTTGTGCACAGGATGTTGGTTTTGTTGTGTTTGCATTTGTTTTTCAAGCCCCCTACCCTCCACCCTCCATCCCAACATCCTTACTTTTTAAATTACCGTGGATGTGTCCATCTATAGAACCGGACCAAAAAGGGCCTCTGTCCTCTCTACCACCCCAGCCCCAGGTTACTTAAAACTCACCTAGTTCTTCAGCCAGATCCAAATGCCAGGAGGTCCTAGGTATATGTGTGCATGTTCATTTTTCAGGAAGAGGTGGGCTCAGAGAGGCACGTGAAAAGCATCCGTGCTGAGAGGCATGCTTCTGTGCCAGGGTGGTCCAACAAAGATTTCCCTGGGGCTCCTGTGCACCCTAGGAAATTCCCCAAACTGGACCCATATATGCAGCTGGTGGAAGGGGAGGCTTGGCTGATGTCCGCATTTCCCTCCAACCTGGGAGAGAGGCATGAATTTGGGACAGAGTTGGTCTGCTGGCAGGATACCGCTTTCAGGAATGTGGATTCTGGGGTGATGCCCAAGTCTGCAACGCAGCTGTCTGGGTCAGAGAGGTGCGGGAAGAGCAGAGCAGGGCAGGGCAAGGAAGGTGGTAAACTGAGCTGTGGTCGGGGAGCTATGGTCAGGGGTTTATGTTCCAGAGAAGGCAGAATTGTGTCGGTGTTGAGAGCCCGGGCTCCATGCCAGCTGTCCAGTAGTCCTTTTGGTGACGATGGAAGTGCTCTGTGTTGGCACCGTAGCCTCTAGCTGACCATTGTGTAGAACCCTTGAGATGTGGCTCAGGAAACTGAGGAACTGAACTTCTCATTTTAATTAGTTTAAAATCAAATAGCTACATGGAGATAATGAGCTACTCTCTTGGAGCTGGTCTAGAGTCTGTCACATTCCAGTGCTGCCACCTGTGGTGAGATCTGGGCAAGTTAACCTAGTCTTTCTGAGCCTCAGTTTCCACATCTGTAAAATAGGAAAATCAGGTGGCGATGGTGAGTATTCCAGAAGAGAGCACCCACAAAGCACCTGCAACATTGCTTGGCCTATAATAACTGCTATCTGCATTTATTCAATTCAGTTATTGCATTAAATCCTTTATTCAATTCAGTTATTGCATTAAATCCTTATAACCAATCTATGTAGTAAGAACCATGTTCCCATTTCACAGGTGGGGAAGCAAAGGTCCACACAGGGTCCCCTCCTCCCCTGAAACAGGAGTAAAGCCAATTCTCCACAGCCCATGCACGTTCCAGCTTGCACACCACTTTTCCCAAGAATTATTTTTTTAATAGCCGTTCTCTCATTTCCAGAGTGAAATATGACAATCTAATCTTTTTGTGATACCTTGCCTTTAATCTTTTAAGTCCGCACATATCCTCATTGGAGGATTTTTCCTTTCAGAGTACATTTTCCATGATTCACAGTAAATACTGGTCTCGGGGAACCCTCACCTGTGAAGGTTTCCATATTGTTCCCCATGGCCTATAAAATCCAAGAGCCTTAGCAGGTGAGGCTTTCCACAACCTCTACCAGCTTTTCTTCACACCCCGTTACTCAACAGAGGCATCCCAGGCAGGCCTTGGAGTTTCTGTTTCTTCCGCCTGGAAACACCATCATTTGCTCATCCACTTCGTTGAAGCTCACCTATCCTTCAGGGTCTGCCTCCAACAGCACCTCTTCCTCGTGGCCTCCTCTGACCACCCCGCCTGTGAATAGCCCACCTTCTTCGATATCACATAGCACTTCTGGAATCATCCAATAACCTGACATAAGCTGCCTTTTAGTTTGCATTTTCCTATGTCCATGGCTTTTCATGCCCAATGGCCCATGGACCACTAAGGATTTGGGCTCCATCTTGCACCTTGTATTTCCAGTGCCTGGCACAGGGTTTGCTGCCTGGAGAGTACTCAGAGAATGTTTATTGATTCACTGAATGATGCTGTTGGAAATAGATTCTGCTGACTCATGTCTCCTTTATGATCGGCTTACGTAGACAAATCAGTGTCTATAAATGATTCCCTTAAGTGGCCAGGTTAACACAATAGGTGACCAGAGTGAGCAGGGTCTTCTTAAGTCCCTTGGTTCACGTGCTGTGTTATAGGTGAGGCGAGTGGCGCCGCGTGAGCCCGGGGAAGCAGAGCCCGCCTCCTGAAAGCCCGCTCTGAGCCCCGGCCTTGGACTCTGTCTGCTGGTCTGTGCCTCCGCGATCCCACCACCCCTCCGGAGGCTTACTGACACAAGGACAGGGGGCTTCAGTGTTGTTTTCATGTGGCCTCTGCTGTGTGTTCCAAGATTAAGAACAGGACCTGGCACACTGTAGGCACACAGTCAGTATTTACGACCCAATCGGCACATTTTGCACAGAGAGTAGGAAACGGCTTCTGGAGGCTGGACCCCAGGAAACAGGCTCTCCCCTTTTGCCTCTTATTAATGAGGGAAAGATGAAGGTCTCGGGGGTGTTCCTGTGACTAGATTTCTGCAGAGCCTGATGGAAACATAAAGGGCTGTCTTTCTGGCTTGAGAGTGTGTGGTTTCCCTTCAGGTTTTCTAGTGAGAGACCCAGCCAAGGAGAGCACGAAGGATCAAGAGAAAGAAGGGAGGAAGGGGAGGTAGGGTGAGAGGGGAAGAGGAGTATAGAATTAAGGGGGAGAGGAGAGGAATGACTCAGCAATATTGACAGGAACACCAGTGCCGCGATAGGAATAACAACAGTTGGTAATATGACGAGCGTTGTGTGAATGGCCTGGCTCTCACGGGAGCTGCTCCGCGGCAAGACCTCTCCCCAGACTTGCACGCTGTTTTAGCATGTTTACACCTGCCACTAACTTTCATGGTTTACAGAGGAGTAAACTGAAACTCACAAGAGTTAAGTAACTTACCCAAATTTCTACAGCCAGCCTAGAGGTGGGGCAGGGAAATCTAGAATTTGAACCGAGGACTGTCTTCCTCTAGAGCCAGGAAGAAAGGAGGGAAATGTTAACTGTGTTTCTGGCGTGCACTGCTGTGTAAACACTTGGCATTCGCAAGAGCCCTTTGAATCCTGGCAACAGCCCTCCAAAGTAAGTCCCATCATCTCGTTTTGCAGGGGAGGAATTTGTGAAGCATTCACAGTCATGGTGACAATCAGTGGCAGAAGCTGAGGTTCCAGCCCTTATCCCTTTAGCTGTAACATACATGTGACTTTCACCACTCGTGGAAAGTTCAGGAAAGTGGCAGGTGCAGGATTGTTGAGGAGATCAGATTGTGGATCCCAGATCCTGCTGGGACGGTTCCCGTGGACCGCTTCTTAGAACAGCTGCTTCAACACCCTGCGTGTTTGCAGATGTCTGCTACCTTGGCCAAGGGTGGTCCTGGGGGAAAGCATCACTACAGAAGGTCTCTGTCCCTCAGAGGAATCTTTCATGGGGTGGTGGACATATAAGTCAGAAGTGTTCAGTGAGTGTTTGGTGGGCAAACCCCCAGTTTGCATAACATGATCACTTTCCTTCCATCTGAAATCTGGAAGAGATAGAAATGCCAACCTTGTCCTTAAGAATAAGAGCCCTTATTTGAGCTGGAAGGTCAGCAGGACACCATTAAAGGCATCAGCAACCCCTGTCCTCTTGTCCCTTGCGTACGTCAGTGCATTGCATTCTTTGGAGCCTCTTACGAGGAGAAATCACACTGGAGGCAGCCCTGGCAGGAGGACTGTCTGCTCTTCAAAAGCAGAGGAGAGAGGCAGTCACTCGGTTACTAGGGTTATGAGGGATCAGGAAACCCTGAGGTCCACAGTGAAGGGCAGAACCCAGGGACAAGGCACTCTGCGTGAGCATATTGGCATTGAGGGGGCTCCCTCCAGGTAAGGTGACTCATACCTCGTTTTGGTCACAATTTGGAACACACAGATCTTTATTAGGAAAACAGAAGAGGAGGAAGGGCAAGAAGAGAGAAGAAACAAACAAACAAACAAACCTGGAAACTCCTAGTTTTATGAACTTGAGAAAGTCGTGTTCTTTTAACACAGATGTTTTTAAGTGAAAAATCACTCCTCTGACCTTTCTTGAATAGGCATGTGGTCAAGACTGCCATTTAACCACTGTTCAACTCTTCTTAACCAAGGGTTTTGGTGACCAGTCACCAAGCTTGGCTGTGGTCCCCACTTTCCTGACTAATCCATGAACATCTCAGGGCTCCCAGAGTAGGCCCAGAAGAAGTCTGGAGGCCTCCTGAGACACCCTGCTTCAGTCCGAGTAGCTCTGAGCTGGTGTTGGAGGTTTCCGTGTTTCAGTGCTTTGCTCCCGAGTTGGCTGTGTTTCCTGGTTCCACTCTAGAGCCAGTAGGGAGAGCAGTTTAGAGTAAAGCTAACTGGATATGTGTCTTTGATATCTGATTCTCTACATGGGCGGTTTTGGGTGCTGGGTTTATAGCAGACAGCATTGCTGGTCCTGTTCTGGAATCATGGCACCCCGGCATTCTAGTCTAGAACTGGAAGTGTTTCCACACTCAGCATACTTCTCTAGAACTGACAGGGCCTCTGGGCACTGAAATCAACATCACGATGCTTCAGGATTCATGTCCAGACACCTCAGGATTTTCAGTTCCTGTTGGCATGATCTCTGGGTTTCAGTCCAGAGTGGAGTGAGTATTCTGGTTGAAGCTAACAGTACCTTTCTGATCAATGCTGCCATATGTATGTCCTGACCTAGAATTCAAGAAATGTCATTAATTGCTTTCAGTACAAAAATTTTTTTAAGAGATTTGGAAACACAGAACATTAGCGATGTGTTTTCAAAAAAACAATGTGCTCAGAACTGTGTTTGCAGCAAGATTCTACATCTCGAACATTATCCTTCATGCCTCTGCTGTTGACATCATCTGGGAAACTGGGTTTGTCATGGCTCAGCTGTGGCCCAGTTTTTCCCCTTCTCTTGCCTTTTTTTTCTCCAGCCCCTGCTCTCCAGAGCCTGCTTGACATTAAGATTTTGCATTTCAGACCTGGCCCTTGGGCAGAGATGGCCCAGGAACTTTCTTTTCCGTGCCCTTCCCTCAGCCTGCACGGACCTCGAACACAGAACCCACCGCATTGTATGAGTGTTTGCACAAGCGTTTACCCTCCACCTCATCCCCCGTGGGCCTGGGAGCTATTTGGGAGAAGGAATTTTATATGTAATGCCCTTTTTCCCCCACTCTGGGGTCCATTGTCCTCATGTAGACCATGGAGGATAAACAGCCGAACTCAGAAGTGCTATGTAAATGTGTATTGAATGAATGCATGAATGAATGAATGAGTTCATGAGAGAGAAATATAAGAAAAATTTGATCTTTGGCTAGAAAAAAATCTGAGTCTTCCAAAAGAAAACACATCTCTGGGAGCCCCTGAACCCCTGTCCCTCACCCCTAAAGAATTTTAAGAGGGTCTCAAAACCCACTTTCCTAACCCTGTCAGCATCTTACTGTCGGAGGAGACACGTGTGCCGTGAAGTCACCCACGGACCATCTGGCTGGGGATCCCATGTTCCTCCTCTGCTGTGGGAGATTACGTAAGCTGGACAGCAGCCTCCAGATGTTAGCAGTTTCTGCTCATTTTTTTCCCTTCCTTTTCAACAACAATAATAATAATTAAAACAAGCATAGGCCTCATCCCCTACCCTCACCCCTGAAATTACAAACAGGTGGGCCCAGATGCCCTTTCTGTGCAAAGGCTTGGTCTCTGAGCCCAGTCCTGAGCCTCAGCAAGGCCTGCCCTGCCCTGAGCCGGACAACCAGGCCAGCTGCCCTGTGGCTCTGGCCCCGGGCCCCAGAGCAGGAACACGGCTGTGTCATGAGAAGTCCCTGCGCTGGACTTTCCCTCTCTCTGGCTCCCACCCCCAAAGCCTTGGCCTCCAACTTAAATGGATGTATTTTGAAGGACTAGGTGGCTTAAGAGATTAGTAATGAGATCCCCAGTCTTTCACTGCTGGGTCAGGAGTTCAGAGGCGGGCCTGGGTGACTGGTGAACGGCGTAATTACGGAGACGGGGAGCAGGCCTGCGGAGGGCCCGTGTGAAAGGAACCCGCCAGGCCTTTAAAGGGACGAGTTGTCAGCAGCACAAAAGCCGACCGCCACATCCGACACTAATCACTCCCTCTTGTTAGAGGATTTACTAGCTGGAGGAGCCCGAGCCCCCTGCCCAGCCCCTCCTCAGAACGGGTGTCTGGGTTCCGGCGATGCGCACGGCCCGAGGCCCGGCTCTGCTGTCTGAGAGCTGGGGAGCGGGTGCTGACCCCGTGGGGTGGAGTGGTGAGAACTGACACTTCATACACGTCAGTGGGTGATCAGTGCCCTTATTTTGATTATCACAACCACTGCCATGATGATTTCTCTTCCTCTCCCTTGGCCTCAGTTTTCCTGTCTGAAAATGGGTGACACCGATCTCCCTTTTGCAATGACACGAGGCCTTTCTCAGGATCACCAGTTACACTGGGTGGGCCTCAGTTTTCCTCATCTGTGTAATACGAGGTGGACTTGCAGTGACACCAGCAGGAATCAGACCCAGACTTCATATTCCTGACAGGGGAGGTGTAAGGATGCTATTCATCCCCTCTGAGCGTTAGGCACGTCACCTGTACAGGAAGTGAGGACAGTGGCTCCTGTCTTGCACAAGAAGGTCAGCGTCTGTGCTGGGAACATAGGTGCTGGTTTAAGTGTTGGCAAAGAAAATACTTTGTTTTTTCCACTTATCATGGACAGTTTCTCAGGCCTCTTGCACAAACATTTCCCGTAGAAGAAAGTTGGGACATCTGATTTCTGTCCCCTAGCAATTCTGGGCCTCTGTCTGTGAAACGAAGCCCTTGAATGAGTGGTCCCCAAGAGTCAATTCCATGACTCTGACCCACTTCTTTTCTAAGAAATTGAGTTTCCACCCTGGAAAGATGTTCGCATGCTGTAGAACAGTGATGTCTTAAGTGATTTCCTTGCTCCTTTCCCCTTGAAGGCCTGGGTTTCTTCTCTGTGACCATCAGATCAGGCCAGAAGTTTGCACCCCAAACCACGGGATTCCAGACATGTGGGGGAAGTGCAGGCCGGGACTAGACCCCTAAGGAGTATGAAGTGCCTGACTTGCTAAGGACAGACCGTGGGGGCAGCAAGGCGCGAATCGCCCAGAGCTCAGCCCCAGGGCTGGAGGGCATCTAACGCCAGGTTATCTTATCTGGAAGGGTCTCCTGGGTGGAGGCCCTGAGGGCTGCTGCTGCTATTTCCAGAACTCCTTATACCCGCCCAATATGTAGGACATGCTTCTTTGCTTGATTGTCTGTCCAGGCCAAATGATAAATCCTGAAATTGAAAGAAAGACAATCCAGCCCTCCCCCTCCCGTCTATCTTTTTAAGGCAGGCATCAAAGGGGAAAGCTGCTCTGGGGTCTAGGGAGAGTGATGATAATTTCTCATGGTCGGTAAAGACAGCCTGGCTCTTTTTCCTCCCTCTGTCTCTGTCTCTGTGTGTGTGTGTGTGTGTCTTGCTCACTATTAAATGTGTGGAAAGGAGTTTGGAGGAGAGGATTGAAGGTGTGTGTGTATGAGTTGTGTAATGTTAACCCTTGGTTGCTCTTAAAGTTTCTTCATGTTCAGAAAGTACACATCCGTTTGAAATAAGAGATAAGGGGCATAGGAAGGAGGTCTGGATGGGCACAGGAGTGGAAAGAGGAACCCAGGCAGGAGAGGACCACAGCCGGTGAAACAGGCCCTGAACGTGCATTGGAACATTTGGGTTGACTGTGTTCGTGTGGCCTGAATGGAGACAAGGCGTGTGGAGCACGTGTTGGCGAGCCTGATAGATCGTAAAGGATCAATAACAGTTATGAGTTCCTTCTTTATTCAACTAAATGTTTGCGTAGTGCCCACTTTAGGCCTTCCTCTGCTCTTAGTGCTGAAGCTGTGACAAATAAGGCAACCAAGTCTAACAGCCAAGTTCAAGGATTGCAAATAGGTTCACCTCCTGGCCGGTCCTGACTGATCTCAAGTGACTCACTGTAATGTTTTGTTCAGATGGATTCAGAGGTCTACACTCGAGGGAACAGCATGTGCTGTTTAATGCCGTCTGTTCCTGGCAAGAGAAGGGGGAATGGCTGCGCTGGTCCCATGTGTTGCCCCAATGGGTCCAGTGGGCTCAAGGGTCATTGCACTGGCTTTAGCTCTCAGCCTCCATTTCTCATAGGGTGGCTTCTGAGATTAAATGAAATAATGGAATGAAACAGGCTCCGGAGTGCATTATACTAATGAGAGAAGTTCCTGTGAATCTGGTCGTATCATTGCCACCCGCATGCTTATTGCCATGTGAGCCTGGGTGGTGGACGAATCTGGCTGCAATGCCTTCTTGTGTTCATGAGTGAGTAAAGGATCTCCTGGTGCCTCCCCTGCACCAGATGATCATTACCATCTCCGCTGGACATTGGTCTAGGCCTACAGAGACCTGGGCATCTGGGTCAAGTACGTCACCCCTGAACCGCATGGACAGCCTTGGAAAAGCCACATGGATTCCACATCGGCAACGTTCGTGGGGCCCTGCCCAGTGACCTGCACTACACACCAATGAAAAGGAGAGATAAATCAGGCGATTTCTCGGAGCTCACGTGCAGACACAGATGGACAGGCCAGAAACCACAGTGCGGTGTGTTGCACAAAGGGCAGGACCAGGCGTTCTCTGAAAGTCCAGCCACAGGGTGGGAAGGGGACAGACTTTGAGTCAGACCACTTGGTTTTGACCCATCAGCCATAGAGGAGTGACCAGTGCCTCCCAAACGTCAGAGTCCTTATCTCTAAAATAGGGACAAAAAATACTTATTCTTCAGGGTTATTATGAGGCCAGAGAAGACAGATAACACAAGGGCAGCTCCAGGACTGGGGGCCGTCTTTAAGAGTTGGTGTCCTTTTCCTCCCCACAGGAGCTCTGAGGAGGGAGAAGCATGTTCTCTAGGGAACTGCCAAGCCAGCTGTACAGAGGTGGCTTTGTCTCACCTGGACCACTCTGTGTCCCGGTCTCCCGAGGCCCCACACAGGCTTCCCCTCCTGCAGTCCTCAAAATCAAGGAACTCTGCCCATCCCTTGCAACCTTGCAATTCTTGGAGAAAGAACTTGGCATTGGACCTGCAAGCCTGAGGTTAAAATGTGGCCTAAGGAGAAATATTCTGAAACGCTGCCTGGGGAGCGTTTGTGTGTGTGCGTGCGCGCACTTCTGCACTTCTGTGTGTTGTTATTGTCAGCCTGCACCCCCACACACCCCCCTCCCTAGTCCTTTCGTCTCTTTTTCTATGAGGCCCATTCCCAGGCCCCTTTGGATTGAAAGAGGAAATTGGAGAGGATGGGCTAGAGGTTTGACGAGCACTTCCTCCCTCCTGTGATTGACAAAAGGGCATGTAAATCTGTAAAAGTGAAATTCAATAGAAACCTCATGGCATCTCCCCTGTGTGGGAAAATACCAGAACTCCCGCTCCTCCTGTTCTCCCTCCATCTCCCCGCCTTTGTGTACATCGTGTGTGGGTGGAAGATAAACTGGATTTAAAAAACCCTTTGAAAGCAAGACATCGTTAACTCCTCTAATTGAAAGCAGTCTTCGGCAAAGAAGAAGGTTTGGAGGCGGATGCTAGGGGTAGTGGCTGGCAGTGCATAGTGTGGACCCACGTCCCCAGGTCCTGGGGCCACAGAGGCCTCTGCTTCTGTCAGTCAAGGTGCCCCCAGTCACCATCAGACACCCTGCTTGTCCCACAGGACCTTACAGTGTTCCTTCAAGCTAGTCTCTCTGTTCCCCACTGGGCATCCATTGGATGTGATGGCTGGAATCAGATCTCTGAGGACCCTCCCAGTTCAAACATCCAAGGATCTCAAAGCTGTGAGGGAAGAACTTTTAGCTCTTTTGCAGCATGCACAGAAAGAAAAGAAAAAGAAAACAAAACAGAAAACACGTTGCTGGAATGGCTGCAGTAAACTTCTAAGTTGCTTCTCCAGTTGTCTTAGACAGAAAAGGTGGCTGTGACATTAGTTAGCTTTCGGCATCAGGGTATCAGAGACATGGGATCCATGAGTCACCTCAGACCCACAGGAGGAGCACACTTCATTGCAGAGTCAGTACGGTCTTCAGCAGCCGTCCCCTGGGAGCAGCTGGATGTCAAAAGCTGGCAGATACCAGAAGGGAAAAGCGCTTTGGGAATTCATCTGACTCCGTCCATGTACAAGTGGGAAGGATGCGTGTCAGAGGAAGGAGGCACGTCCTGGAGCCTGGCTGTCCTGGCCTCTTACAACCGCATGATCCCACCCCAGGGCAGTCCTGTAAGGGCCTGCTTTTCTCTGCTGAAGCCGCTTCCATTCAGGAGCCCAGGAGAAGCGATAAGAAGAAATCCCAAGTTCATCCTCTGTAACAGCCCTGAGCCGTACGCAGGCAGGCCCTTTTCAAGTTATATCTGCACTGTGTAGAGCACAGGGAACTATATTTGATATCTGGTAGTAGCTCACAGTGAAGAAGAATATGAAAGCGGATACACATATGTTCATGTATGACTGAAGCATTGTGCTGTACTCCAGAAACTGACACAACATTGTAAACTGACTATACTTCAATTTAATAAAAGTGGGGGAAAAAAAAAGGCCTATCTACAGGTAAAAGTCACAGACATGGAAAACAAACTTATGGTTACCAGTGGGGGAAGGAGGTGGGAAGGGATAAATTGGGAGTTTGAGATTCTCAGATATTAACTGCTATATATAAAACAGATAAACAATAAGCTTCTACTATAGAGCACAGGGGACTATATTCAGCATCTTGTAGGAGCCTATAATAAAGAAATAGGAAAAGGAATATATGTATGTATATGTATGGCTGAAACATTGTGCTGTGCACCAGAAATTCACACAACATTGTAAACTGGCTATGTTTAAAAAAAAAAAAAAAGGGTTGGGGCTGAGTTTGCACCTGGATTTGAATCCTGGTTCTACAAACTAGTTGTGTGACCGTAGGCAAACTATTGGGCTTCAATTCCCTTATCTATCCAATGGCCATAATAAGAGTAGCCTCTCACAGAGTTGTCGTCGAAGTTTGCATGATTTCGTACATGTGGAGACCTGAAACCTGTGCCCAGCATGGAACAGGCACTCAGTGTTCGCCGCTGTTCCCTGGGTCCCAGTTGAGTCCTGTGTGCCGGACAATCTGCTAGGATTTATTTGAGGATAAATAAAACATAGTTCTCACCTTGGAAGTCTTCAGAGTTTAAAGGGATAAGACTGAGCTCTAAACAACTATAATCCAACTTGACAAGTGCTGTAACCGAGGTATATGTAAAGGACTATAAGGACACATAAGAGGGAGCAATTAATTCTGCCTGGGGGGTGAGCAGAGGCTTTCAGAGGAGGGGTGATATTTGAGACTGGCTTTGAAGTGTGTGTAGTATTTCACAAAATGGGCAGTCCAGTGCAGCGCAGGGAAGTGGGGGTGAGGTGGGGGGAGAAGTCTGGGCACGGGCATCATGGTGTTGGAGTCCGTGGCGGGTGGGAGAAAGGGACGCCCAGCGAGAGCGGAGCACTGCTGTTCACCTGCGCAGAGAGGGGAGCAGCTGGCAGTGAAGTGGGGATGCGGCTGAAACCAGCTCCCGAAGGCCTTTGTAAGCTGTGTCTAGGGCATTTTCCATCCTGTGGTCCCTGGGCAGCCTTGGAGGGGGTGATAAGTAGCAGGGCGATATGGTGAGTTTTTCACTTTGTGAAGTTAATTAGGGGAACCTTTGGAGCAGGGAGAGCGTGTGGAACGTCTGCAGACAAGGAGGGTGGTAATTGGTAGCCTCTCTCCCATCAGAGGAGGTGGAGGTTTTGACCAAGAAAAGCAGCACTCTTGCTCTGTGGTTGAATACACAGAACACATGGAATCCGAGGGGTCAGGGTCCAGTGTCTGGCTAACATACACACCTGGATACATGACCTTGAAGGAGTTACTGAAAACCTCTGTGCCTCATTTCCTCATCAGAAAAAAGGGATAATTCCAACCTCACTGAGTAATTGTGAGGATTAAATGATATCGTGACCATGAGGCCTTGGTGGATATTATTACTGGGGGTGTCCTTAAGCTCCTGGGGCAACCACTCCGCTTCACAGATGGGGAAACAGGATGGGAGAGGTGTCTGGCTAATAAATGCCACAGCCAGAACTAGCCCAGGTTCCCTGTTTCTCTTGGGGGGTCTTTGAAGTAAGCACAGATTATCTCTGAAGATGACAGAGAGCCTAGGGGAGTGTGCTAACGATGAGAGACCCCCTTCAAGGCCAGCGGGGAAACGTGTTGCTCGCCCCTTGCTGCCTGCAGGGGCCAAGATGGGTGTGAAAGGCAGTGACCTGCCCAGCTCCTGTCAAAGACTGGGAGCCGGGCTTCCTGCAGGAGAGAGCAACATGAGCACCAGCATTCCTTTCTGCTTTTTCTGCCGTGAATTCTTGGGGGAGGGCTAGAAATCTCACTGGAGACGGTTCCACACAACAGAGGTAGGACTGAGAGGGTGCAGAACATAGGCGAGGACGGGGCATCCGTTCTGGGAGTCAGAAAATTTTGTGTTCTCCTATCAGTTCTGCCACTTACTTACTGTGTTATGTTGTGCAAGATACCTGCCCTCCCTCGACCATTCAGTGGATAACCTGTTTACGTCCCTCTGACTCCAAAACTCTAAGGAAGCTTGTAAGTGCTGCTGCTTAGAGGAAAGAGTAGGAGAAAGTATCGCCAGAAACCTTCCCTTGCCTGGTAGGAAGAAGCTGTCCAGAGGTCAACTGGGCTGTCTAGAAATGGAAGTGAGTTCTCTGTCCATGAAGTAATCAAGAGCATGCTGGGTAATTCCTCCTCCAACCTTGAAAAGACCTTGCCAGCCCAACCACATTAGATGAATTCCTCTTTTCCCTTCTTTACTGGATCATTTATTTATCAATGTATTCAATTATTTAATGAATATCAACATTTTAGTCGTTCAAAACAGTGTTCTATTTCATTTTATTGTGATGAGAACACTTACAAAGAAATTTACTCTCTTGACAAGTTTTTGTGTGTACAGTATTACCGACTATAGGGAATGTTGGTGATACAGGTACAGTGTTGTACAGCTGGTCTCTAAAATTTAATCATCTTGCTGAACTGAAACTTTTTTGTTAATCTGTAAGTTGATTAGCAACTTTTTTTCCTCTTCCCATGGCAACTGCTGTTCCACTCTTTGATTCTATGGGGTTGGCTGTTTTAGAATCATGCAGTGTTTGTCCTTTTGTGACTGCCTTATTGCACTTAGCATAATGGCCTCAAGATTCATCCGTGCAGTCACATGTGGCAGGATTTCCTTCTTTTTTAAAGACTAAATAATATTCCATGGTATGTATGCACCACATTTAGTTTATCCATTTATCTGTTGATGACGTGTAGGTCGTTTCGACATCTTGGCTGTTGTGAATGATGCTGCAGTGACCAGGGGAGTAGGTAATGCAGAAAGATCAATCTCAGCTATAGGAGACCCCCCTCTTAATCTCCCTAGAACAACCTGAAGCCTAGAAGCTGCTGATGTTTCTAGAGCCTCTGTGATGTGTTCCACTAACCAGTGAGTGATGTGAAGGGAGGGGGTCAGATCTTGTTCATACCAGCATGACAGAGAGGGTAAAAAGGTTCATGTGTCCAACTCCCAACATCCTTGGGGCTGAGCCGTTGGCGTCACCCGAAGGATTCGTGTGTGCAAGAGTAGAGAATGGAAGGGAGAGGGAGTGAGAGAGATTGGGAAGGTGACTGAAGAAACCTGATGAGGGGAGATGATGAGTGAAGAGGAACTTGAAGCAATGGCGGGAGAGCTTGACTCCACATGGGGTGTGTGATGTAAGTCTCTTTCTTGTTCCCCCACAAAATATTCAGTAAAGTCTGAACTGCTCAGCAAAACTTTCTGAAATCGGATTTGCATTTTTAAAAGGTGCAAAAAAATAAAGAGTTGAGAACAGAGCATCCCTGTAGAATCAGTTACTTTGGGATCACACGTGGGTGTGTGACAGACCTTTTGGCCCAGGGCAAGGCTCTCTTTCTCTCAGGGAGAGCCCCATGTGCCGCGCACCTTCAACAAATGACTGTCGAGTGAGCAAAATCATACAAGGTCTATAAAAACAAGAGGCTTGTGAGTGTATGGGTCCCCCTTCTTCTGCCACCTCCCCCCACCTCCCCAGGAACATAGATGGTTTTAAGATCAACTGAGGCTTTGGGCAAAGGTTCAGCTGGATTTGTTTGTTCCTCTCTCATCTGCTTTTGACTGTCCCTGGTCAGGATCGCAGCCAGCCTGAAACAAACACAAAACTAAATGGGAAAACAGAAGAACAAAATAACAGCCATGCGTTCCTCTAAAGCACTGTCTGGTGCTGAGAGAGCTGACGAGATAAGAGGAAATTGTGTTTACGCCGTAAGAGGGCTTTGTTCACGTAAGAGACTTCTCAGACCCTGAATGTTGTAGATGTGGAGATAAGCCCCCAACTCCAGCGGTCCAGAGAGGGGCTCCACCGTGCTCTGCTGGGGGACAGGCAGCTAAGAACACAAGGGGAAAGAATTCCACAATGATACATGTCGAATCGCTGGCCTGGATTTCAAATGCCATAGATAGTTTATGCAACGTCTCGCACTGTTGTAAAATGTAACACAATCCACTGGCAGATCTGCCTAAGCTCCGTCTCAGTTGTTTTTGAGAAAAATAAATAAACTTGAGAAAGTCTTCCAGCCCATTAAAGTGGTTATGTTTTACCCATAGTCTCCTCGGTATTAGGCTGCTAGAGATTTGAATAACTGAAGCCATCACCTAATTGCTGACCAGTGAAGGGGTTGATTCTTGGCACCTTTACTCTCCTTAGGAAGTTACCTGTGACATTCAGGAAACTAATGCTGTATTCCCAGGACCCACTGACACCTTTGGGAGGGGTGAGGGGAACTTCGGCAATGAACAAGTTTCAGTGCTTTTCAGTGTTTTTAAAGCAATGAAACTTTTAAGTGAAACACTGTAAGACAGCTTGATATATAAAACAGATGAGTGGAGATGCTCTGGTTGAAACAATGGGGCAGAAATTAAACAGGTCTTCCCACATCCTCACTTCCAGACTCATACCTCTAAGAAACCCTGAGAATCCATAGTCAGCACCTTGAAAACCTATGACCCAAGTCAACATTCAAATGTGAAAGATGAAACAAGGTCCAAAGAGGGGAGATAACTAGTCCACAATTACAGACCAGATTTTGAAGGAGTTTGAACCAGAACCAGGTCTCTTCATCCAGATCCCCACTGCAGAACTTCCTGGGTGACAATGTGATTCTCCAGAGCTGGTTAACACACTTACCTTCCTCTGTTTGAAGTTTCAAGAAAGAACTGGAGATGTTAATATTAAGGGATGAAGCATATGTGGAACTCTTGGTATTATCTTTGCAACCTTCTAGAAGTATAAAATTGCTCTAAAAAAAAACCAAGAAGTTGATTTTTAAAAAAAAGCATCGATGCTTGCAATTGTAGATTATGTGTTTTAGCTTGACTTTGATAAATGAATGTGATATATAATTTTTCCATTCCATTCTGAATTCTTCTACACTCATCTGTAGGAATCCCTGGGCATAGTCTTGCTTCGCGTGATTTTTATGAGTGACATCATCGTGTACTTACCCCCTTATACCTTGTTCTGTTTTTATTCGCTCGGTGTTACGCTGTTGCAGTCTCTCCGTGTTGATGAACTCACAGACAGAGCTTCCACTTTGTTCGGCCAGGGCCCATACTGAACCATATTATGTATAAATATTGTTAGTATCATCCCTACATATGAACCTCATTCAGTCCTTTTAATAATTCTTTTGCTCCTAGAATCCTGTCATGTGAGTATCTCGTATTTTATGCATCCCTTCTTCAGCAGGTGAACATATAAACTATCCCTGATCTTATGTTGCTGGATAGTCTTGATCCTTGTATGTATATTTTTCCCTTCCTTTTTTTTTTTTTTTTTTTGTTTGTTTGTTTGTTTGTTTTACATCTGTGTGTCTGTTTTATGTGATTGAGATTAGATTATCTCACTTTTTTTTCTCAAAGATGTTATGACTTTAGGGTTCTCAAGATTGGCCTTACTTTTTCGATGAGTAGCCTGAGACCCACAGATAAGGAGGAACAGGCCCAAATTCCCAGGGAAGATTTGAGAGAGGAGCCACGTTAGAGATCAGAGGGCAGGTGCCGATTTGGGATGAGCTTCTACAGAAAGTCGGGCCAGTCTCAAGAATGTCTCAGCTGCTCCTCTCCTTCTCCATCCTAGCTTGCTTTCTGTTCTGCAGTTTGCAGTCATGTGTGCATCTGTGACTCCTTGATGGATATCTGCACAGGTTGTCACTCTAAGCTCCTGTCTGCTGTCTTGTCCTAGAGTGCTTGGCAAACAGCAGTTACTTGATAAATATTATTTGAATGAATGGTTGAACCACTGAAATGAAATGACATTTAGAAACACACGGAACTCCCACGTTTGAAGAGTTCTACTTGTCTGTACACGCTACATGTTTCTTTTAATACCATTTGGTATATCTCTCATTGAGAATCAATGTGCGTGTGTGTGCATGTGTGTGTTTACACACACATGCTCACATATGGTGGAGTTGATTTCCTTTAGGGGGAGCAAATCCACATACTGTCTCACTCTTTGCTCTGTCATCCACGCAGCTCTGAGCACAATTTTACAGATATGTTCTAAAGTGGCCTGCTTGGTATTCAGGAGATCCAGTGCCTCAAGCCTGCCTTTTCTGCCACTTTCCCCAGGCACTAAGGATACCAGGCAGCGTATCACAACGTAATCAGTCTGGGTTTCTGCTTTCCTCTGAGCCTTTGCTTCTGTTCTCTCTGTGCACAAACCCTTCCCTTTGTGGCTACTGCATTCTTCCAGACCCGGCTCAGATGTCAACTCCTCCAGGACTTGGCCCCGTGAGAATTTCTCTGACCTCTCTACCACCAAAAGCATATTATCTGCTCTTTCCGTAAATAACACTGAAGGTTTTCTCTCCTACGTTAACATGTGGGCTCCTAGAATAGACTCTTGTCTGTTCATCCCTGTTTCTTTCTGTGGCGTCAAGAACAAAATAGGCTAGTAAAGAGCTGCCAAGTTGAATTTGATTCAACCCCTGAGACCCTCTGAAACGTGTGTTTTCCTGTGTCTTTTTCCAGGTGTGTCGGACCAAGGTGATAGATCTCAGCGAAGGCATCTCCCAGCACGCCTGGTACCCCTGTACCATCAGCTACCCGTACTCCCAGCTGGCTCAGACCACTTTCTGGCTCCGGGTAAGTCAAAGCTTTGAGAGCCGTGGACTGTCCAGCAGTGGCCTCCGGGAAGAACTGCCTTCCATGACCCTTTCTCAGGATGGTTTTGTCTTCCCACTGAGGGTGTTAATTGTAAGGACAGAGAACAAAACACTTAGCAGTGGGATGCTTCCTGGAATGGAATTCCTTAATGGCCTGTGGGACGCATCCAGTCAGTCTTGTTTTGGCCAAGAGTTTAAGTAACTTTTGTCTGCCTGGAACCACCTAGTCGTTGTTCAAGGCCTTTTAAATTGTCTTCTCGAAGTCTTCACTGATCTGCAAAGAGAGAAGTGACTGTCCTTCCCCTCTAGTCCTACACGTCTGGTCACCTGTTGGATGGTACTTGCCACACAATATTGCATAGCTGCCCGTGGGCCCATCTTCCTGACTGTGGACTGTGATTGTGTCAAGTTTTGATTTGTGTGTCACCGACCTACTTTGAACTCCACAGTCCCCAGAAACGCAAGGGCATGTCTTATTTACTTTGTCTCCTCGGTACCTGGCACAGAGATTAGCATGGAGAAGTGATGAGTGGTCCTAAGTTCCATTGTTTGGGGTGTGATTTTAGTGTGTGCCAGACACCTTACACTCATTACTTTACTGGGACCTCCCAGCCATCCTGTGATGAAGCTCTTTATGTATCCAGCCCTTGGAGGTGAGGGAATGCAGGCCCAGAACATCACGGCCACCCCTCGACATCACAGAGCAGAGCCCAGAGTAGAAGGATTTCTGACCTCTGAACCTGTGCTCTGCACTGCCTCCTGGTTCCCCTCGTGGGCCGTGAGAAGCAGTCCAGCTCCTGAAATGGAAGATTCTCCTCCAAACCCCTGCCCTGTGGCTGTTTCCCCACTGTGTGTCTGACGGCACTAGCGACCCCACTATGTCTTCTGCATTTCAGGCGTACTTTTCTCAGCCGATGGTTGCTGCCGCTGTCATTGTCCACCTGGTGACCGATGGGACCTATTACGGGGACCAAAAACAGGAAACAATCAGCGTCCAGTTGTTTGATACCAAAGACCAGAGCCACGATCTAGGTGAGCATCTTCCTTCAGGTGAGGTTGCTCTCGGTACCCGCTTCCACGTCTGCCCATGGGCGGTTGTAAGGATCAGTGGAGAATGAGTTCTTTCCTCCTCTTCCTGGCTTCTCTATTTGCCATTCGGTTTGCCTTCAAATCAGGACGTATTTGTCTGTCCAGAGGAGCCTGAATCTGACAGGTATGGGGATAAAGGGTTCATGTTTAAGTCTTCCCTTCAGTAGCTCCCTTCTGCCAGACACCTTTATCCCGATACATCCCATAAGATCATCAAAAAAAAACTGGGAAGGAGACTGAGCAAAGGTTGTTTCCATTGTACGTATCATTGCCTGAGACCCAAAGAGAGGAGACCCAGGGCACGTGGCGTAGCAGGAAGACAGCAGGGTAGCCAGATTTCAGAATTGTCGCCCACTGCCCTTTACCTTATAGCCAAGGATGTCCAGGACAGTAAACAAGCTATTACTTGAGACTGTTGTGACCCGTGTGCAAGACCTGGCACAAGACCTGGCACTCAGGAAGCCCCATCACCCCCGACCCCACGATTTGCATGCAACCTGCCCAGTCTACCTCTGGGCAGCCAGTCCGGGAGTTTGGAATTCCAGGCCAGCACGGAAGTCCGGGCTTCAAAGCTGTGCCCGCACTGTTCCACAGGGAGCTCATTTCAAAGACCCGAAGGAAGCACGCAGGCAAGGGGTCACTTCAGGGTCAAGCAGAAGCCAAGGGAGCGGGGAGGGTTTTTGTTTTGTTTTTATGTTTACTTATTTGGTTAGCTTTCAAGGCAAGGGGGAAACACATTAATTAGGAAGAGAAAGAAAACCCCTCTGGATTTATCTGGATTCCTGGGAAACGTCCCAAAGTGAGAAACAAATATTTTCATAGCTGTCCTGGCCTCACGAAGGGCTCTAAGGAGAGGTTTTCAGAGGAGTGGGGAGAGGTCGGATTCCAGGGGAAGCTCCTTGATCCCACTACCTAATGCCTGAGGCGTCTGCATGTCCTTCCCAACCTGGTCCCCCGTCCTCTGTCCTCCTCAGCATCCCGGCATTCCTTGCAAGGCTCTGCAGCTCTAAGACAGTGGACCACAGAAGGGGACCTGCCAGGCTCAGAGCCTCGCATCCCAACAGATCAGGCCTCCTAGGACCTGGCTAGGATTCGCCCGCTTTTAGATGCAGACACTGAGTTTAAGGGGGTTGCTGGAGCCACGTGATAAAGCAGCAGCTAGACCAAGAACTGAATGACCGACGTCCATGGAACTCCGAAGCCAGCTTCCGTTTCACCAGCTCCATCACACCCCATCATCCCTGCCCTCTCCTTCTGGATGTACCTTTTCCCCCTGCCCCTCTCCCTTCCCTCTTCCTTTTCAAAGCCCGGGGACCCGTTTCCTCTTCTAGAAAGAACTGAGGGCTTCTGAGTGAAGCAAGTTTGGGTTCTGCTTGGTCTTTATATGGCTCGCTCCTCTGTGTCCCTCTGGAAAGCCACCTCCTGGTCACGGTTCTTAGTCTCCTTTCTGTAGAATGAGTCCTTACCTCACAGGGCTGCTCCCAGGTTCCCAGATCAAAAATGGGAGTAGGCTTTTTACCACAGGAATGGCCTATGTCTGTGAATTATTTCCATCATCTTTATGACTGACCAGGCAGGCAGCCTGAAAACTAGCAACTCAGACCATCAAGCCCCAATGCACTGTGGGAGGGAAGTGAGGGCCAGTGATGCTTGGCCGAGGGGTGGCTGTTTAGGGGAGGGAGAGGGGCTGTGGGCCCTGGGTGACGGGAAAGCTTAGGGGGCAGTGAGGCAAGGGGATTGGAAAGATTTGGAAGCAAGAGAAAAAGGCAGACAATGAAACTTTCAATCAAACTCGAAATCCCCACCGGCCACCCAATGGTGCTTTTGTGTAGTGACATGAAAGGGTCTGGGGGCTTCGGGAAGGGCCCGTTGGGGAGGGCGTGACTGGCCTTGAGTAATGAGCCTGGCCCCTCGGCCCTCTGTCTCCCCTGACAGGCCTCCATGTCCTGAGCTGCAGGAACAATCCCCTGATTATCCCTGTGGTCCATGACCTCAGCCAGCCCTTCTACCACAGCCAGGCGGTCCGTGTGAGCTTCAGTTCACCCTTGGTCGCCATCTCGGGGGTGGCCCTCCGCTCCTTCGACAACTTTGACCCCGTCACCCTGAGCAGCTGCCAGAGAGGGGAGACCTACAGCTCTGCCGAGCAGAGGTAAGGCACCCGGGTCTGCTCGCCCTGGGGCTGTTCTGTCCCCAAGGGGAGATGGAGGGACTCTGGACCTGGGTAGCCACGTGTGTTGCTGGAAAAAGTCTGTGTGTTTCTCTGTCCTCTGGCCTCTGGCCGGCTCTGCCTTTGGGCTTGGGAGGCCCACACATCTCTGAATGCCAGGGGTGGGGGGAAGCAGGTAAGTGCTGTGGAAGTCGGACTCCTTCACCTGGCTCGCAGTCCCGGAGCTGACGGTGGCTTATAGGATGACCCTGGGAACACCACTTTCCTTCTCTGGGCCTCAGCGTCCTCATGTGAACAGAGAGGAGAGGTGGTTTAGTTCTCTTGCAGCTCTGAAATCCTGGGAGATTCTGCTTCCTCAGTAGTCCAGGCAAGACATAGAACCTCCCTGAGTTTAAAGGGTGACGGGGGAGGGGGAGTGGGGCGCGAGGATACTTCTGTTTGCTTCATCCCAGTTCACTGTGTATTCCAGGGATGGGTAAACCTCTATGTCTTCCCCAAACCTAGCTCCTGAGATCCCCCCGTGGTCTGGGTCTCTGTCTTGTAACTGCGTAGCATCGCTCCATCAGTGCCTTTGATCTGGCAGCTGTTAATGCACCTGGTTCTCAGCTCAGAGAGGATGCTGTTTCCTAGAAAGACTGCGCAGTTTGATGATACTCTTACCGGGGTTTGAATCTGCCCCTTCCTGGTCGTGTGTTCTTAGACAAGTCACTTCACTTTTCTGAGTCTCAGTTTTCTATTTTGGGATAAATGGGTGATAATATCTACAGCATAAAGTGGTCATGAGGATTCAGTGGTGTGCTGCAGATGAAAATGCCCTTCCAAATGGTTAGGGACCGTGCAAAAATGATGCATTGATAAAGAGTATTTATCACCACTTTCTAATGTGATAGTGGTGCTTTTCTGCACAAATTCTGCATAAAGTTCTCATAGAGCTGGGAGAAGTCTCAGAGGTGAACTAGTACTTCCATAGCGTCCAAACTTCCATGTTAACCCTCTGGATTTCCAAAGGAGGAAGGACTGGTCCAGGATCACACAGCATCTCTCACGTTGGTTTAATGAGATCTGGGAGAAAGAAAGAGTTGGGGTCTCATTGGGATCCCCCAGAGGGCAGCCCTCTGAAAGGCAATTCAGCCCTGCCCTGTATACCTGGGAGCAGGAGAGGAGAGAGGAGTGGGGAGGGGGACACCCGCCTTTCCCACGCCCCTGCTACCACAGAGGACACAAAAGGTGGTTGCAAAACTCACATTGTTTTGCACCCACTGTCTTTAGCTTCTGTTGTGCAAAGTCTGTCGCAATCATTCGGAGGCAAAAGAGCTCCCTAAATATCCCTCATTGTTGTACTTCACCCTGAGAGGGCTTTTTCATCCCTGGCTCTCCAGACTATAAAAATAAGTTAATTCTCAGAACCCAGGGAAACAATGTCGATGGACGCAAATCCGTCAGACCTCTGCAATGCTTTCCCATCCTTAACCAGCCACTGAGACCATCCCCAAGTTGACTGCGGCCAGCACTGGCTTCTTTGAATCCTTAATTAGCAGTTCCTGTGCCCGAAGTAAACAGGGAGAAGTGTTTAACCTTGGAAACATATCAATCAATAAGTATTTGTGAGTTCTTCAACCTGTACTGGAAAAACACTGAACAGGGGCGGAACGTTGCCCCATGTCTGACTGGCTGTGGGACCGGGATCCGGGCCCTCCTCCTCTTTGGGCTTCAGTTTCCCCTGAAAGGACGATGGTGATGGGGTGAGGTTCTCTGTGGTTCCTTCCAGGTGGAACAGTCTGTGACCCCCAGGAGCTAGGAGAAGGGAGAGGGGAGAGGAAGGGGCCAACATCGATTTCATTCTCTTACGTCATCATCACACCTGTCCTGGGAGGGATGAGTGGAATGAGTGAGGCAAGGCCATCCTGACAGTAGGACATAAAATCCCACTTTGTCTGCCCCTGAAAGCCACACTCTGCCCAGCAGGACTAGGTGTATCCAGGAGAGAAGGGGACTTTCCACTGCTGCTCCCTTGTCAGCATTTTGCCAGGGAGACTGAGCGAAGTGAGGGAGATGCAGCTCCGAGGGCCGGCCAGCTGGCTTGGCCCTGAGCTCTGACAGGCCACCCCCCCACCCCACCCCTCCTGAGTGCCTTGCGGGGGTGGGGGGGGGCCGACAGCAGCTGCTCCTGAGGCGCTGAAGAGGTGTTTACCCAAACAGACAGGACTGTGCAAATGTGCAAATGCATTAAAACAAACAAACCAGGAGGAGAGAAAAGAAAAAACAAGCAGCAAGTGTAAAAGCCACGGGATGTTTTCCTTCCTTCTCCAAGCAGCAGGGTTAAGAGCAGCACTGTTTCTAGCACAGCTCTCAGCTCGCTCAGGTAGACAGCCCGCTTCACTCTCGGCTGCTTCCCGGTCCCCCTCCCTCCCCTCCGCCCCCCTTCCTCTCCCCGCTTCCGACCCCCCCCCTGCCTCCTCCCACTCCGCTCTCTCCTCCTGGCTTTCCCCCCTCCCTCCCGCTCCCCTCCCTCTCCTCCCTCTCCTCCCCTCCCTCTTCTCTTTCCCATTTTCCTTCTTCATTTTCTTTCTCTTCTCCTGAGAGCAGCACGATAGCCAGTGAGCCGTCATGGGAGAAGCGTCACTACAGCAAAATCCATCCAGGCCGGTGTGTTCTGACCTAGATTCAAGGGTCTCCATCCCTTGCGGTACTTGGAATAAATTCAGAGGCCCAGGGAAACCGGATTGGGTTTCAGATGAGAGGTCCGGTTGTAGAATTCTAGCCAAATTCCAGCTCTACACCAGATTGGGGGAAGGAGGAAAGATGGGGGACCCTAGTGATGATGGTGAGGGAAGTTATGAGGTGTCTTCAGTGAGTTAAAAGGGACAGTCCTGAATTGAGACCCCAGTGTGTCACACACACACACACACACACCAGCCTCTGTCTGTCCTATGGTTCTCAACAGAGATTGAACAGTTTATTATAAAATTCCACAGGCGATTGTTTAGAGAATTGACTTATTTCCCTCCCTCCCTCCCTCCTTCCTTCCTCACTTCCTTCTTTCCTTCCTTCCTTCCTCCCACCCCTTTTCTTTTTTGCATTCTTTTTCTTCCTCTACCCCAAACTCTCCTCGCTTTTCATGCCAGCACATCCAGAGAGAGGCAGTTCTGATGGACAGCTAACTTTTAGAAGGTCAATCTTAGGGGAAAATAAATTCCTCGTGGGACTAGATTAACTCTTTCCAGCCAGGGTGGACTTAGACTGTAGCTGTTACTGGTGGTGACAGTGGGGGTAGGGGGTGCCAACAGGCTGGAGCCAAGGTTCTTAGAGTCTGTGCACTGTAGGAGCCCCCATGTGGACTGTCCCATCAGATAACTGTATAGGAATCTATATATAAGATTTGGAGCCCAGAAGGGGGGCTTCCCATGGCCAGAGACTGCAGGCTTCAGATTACTGTCCACAGGCTCACCCAATGTCCCCAACCCACGAAGGGATCAGCACCTCTCAGACATCTGTCAGGGGTCGCTGGCCTGGGGGACACACCTGCAAATGGAACTTCTGTGTCCGAGCATGTGTGCATCTTCAGCTGTACAGATACTGCCCAGCTCGTCTCCAAAATGCTGTCCGACTCACACTCCCAGCAGTGGTCTATCACAACTCCAGTTGTTCCTGGTCCTTGTCAATACGTGGGATTATCAAAGTCTATGTGTTCCCATCCCAACCAGCTCTGAAATTACATGTCCCTGTGGTTTTGTCCTCAGGAAACCTGATCCCTGCAAGCTGATAGGCTCTGAGGGATTCTTTAGTTCTGCACCCTCGTCTGAGGGTGGGAAGCCTAGGGTCCAGGCGAGGAAAGTGTGTTTCCCCAAGTGGCCAAGCAGGTTGGGATGCGGAATCCGGGGCGCGGGAATCCAGTCCTCAGGACTTGCAGGACAACGCTCTTCCCTCCTCGTCAGAGCTGTCAGAACAGCTGTCCCGTGGGCCGGACTAGGCCACAAACAACTTGTGTTTGGCCCTCATTGGATGTCTTCTTTAACTAGTAGCAATATTTAACTGTCGGAAGAGCAAATGTTAAGGACCAGAATTCTTCCTCCTCTTAAACACATGGAAGATGGGACACACCAGGCCCTCAGTCCCACTAGGCAACCTGGGACTGGATGGGAGGGCGGACACTGCTCTGGCCGCAGGGTGTCTCCCACTGGCCACACCCCACTCAGCTCACCTGGCCATTCAGATGGTCGGCCCGGCCGGACCCTGCAGCCTCGGACATGGTGTCCCGGTGCTGCACTCACTGTGTCACTGGCTCCCTTCTAGATTTCCAGGGTAGAAGAGCCTTTGAGGATCACTCCGCACAGTAGCCTCCTCTCTGGGCAGAAAAGCCAGTCCTTACTTGATAATTCTTTCTGTCTCACTTCTCAGGTGATCCCACAGCATCTGTCCCTTCCCTCATTGGGATCAGCCACTTTCCTCTCTTCTGAGAAGTGTCTTCTTTTTTTTTTCCTTCTTTAGTTATTTGTATTGACAGCCCATCACTGGTGTGAAATCCTCCCCCATTGCCCCTGCTTTTTTTCCCTAATGAAGCCAGAAGCTTTTCTTTGTTTCATTTTCCTTGTTTTGATGATTGTTTTTGTGTTTCAGAAATGACAGAGCTGTGTCAGGGAGTCATTGGGGAGGGGCAGTTGGGATAATGTTTATCATTTTTTTGGACAGTGTGTTCACACAACCCTTTCCAACTAACAGGACAGCAAAGGGAAAAAGCAGGGACTTCAGGGACAGACAGGCAGAGCTGCACTGGAATTCTGTCCACAGTGACTTGGGGCAAGCAGTTTAAACTTGTTTAGTCTCAGTCTCCTCTTCTCGAAAATGGGAATAATGCTACTACCCCAAGGAGTTACAGTGAGGATGCAGATAAGATGATGTAGGTGAAACATAGCTGCCGATACCTGTGCATGCTGCTTCCTCTCTCTCTTTTCCTTCCTGTGTTCAAGTATGTAGGCCAAGTGCAGACAGATGTGCTGAAAAGCCAGGGATGCCACATGCCCCCAAGTGTGTTTGGGACGACACTAGTCCTAAGCAGTGTCCCACAAAGAAGGGTTATCAGAGTTTGGAAAGTGATGTGCCCCGTAGTCCCTTCTAGAAATCCACAGTGTGCATTAAGAACATTCAAGGTTCTGAGAAGTCCTGCAGTGAAGACCGCTGACTGGTCTCACTGAGCCAGCGCTACCCCTCCCCATCTGAGCATAGCCCCTCTTGGTCAGGGAACCCATATGACCCGGGAATGTTTTCCTTGTAGGGTAGAAAGAGCCAGAGGAGAGCAACCACCTTCTCATGGAGCTTCATAGTTTCCAAAGCATTTCTGATGCATTCACCTTCCTGCTCTACAAACATGCCGTGCTCCAGGCTGGGCTGGACTTTCTCCTGTGGCCTTCACTCTGCCTGAAATTCCTTCGGCCCCAAACCTTTGTGTGGCTGAGCACGTCAGTCCCTCCAGGCCTTAGTCCAGATGTGCCCCCTTCAAGGAGACTTCCCTGAGTGTCCTGCCCTCCCCCCAGCAGGCACCCTCTGTAATTTCACCTGGTTTTAGTGCCCTGGCTGCGTGCCTCACTATCTGAAACCAGCGTATTTATTACTTTTCTTTGGCACACGTGCCCCCTCCTCAGATATACAGGGTGACAGGCATCTTCCCCTGTCTCCCAGTGTTTATTTACAGTGTCTGGTACACAGTGAGACCCCCAGGCAAGTGTGATAAATAGAAGAACATGACACGACAATCTCGAGAGATAAATCATCTTATTGCCTCCACTTTACAGAGGAGGAAACTGAGGCTCAAGGTGTCACATGCCCTTCCAAGATCAAACATCTGATAAATGGCAGGGCTGGGGCTGGATCCCAGATCTGCCCACTTGCTAAGCCCTGTGTTGTTTCCTTTCTAAGGAAACCAGGTTTTTCAGTTTATCCTTTTCCGACAAAGAACATTAATGAACATGGAAGAAAGGAGGGCACTGACTTTACCTCAATGGCCCCACAGCCAAGAGAAGCCAGGAGCCCTTGTCTTTCAAAAAGGGCTCCTAGAGCCCCCGGCTGTCTTAAGATGACATCCCAGGGTCCCCCCACTCCGGGAGTGCAGGGCGAGAACAGCCAAACTGTAAGGCACAGGTCAGGGGACCAGCTTGGAAGCTGGTAGCCGACAGAGTAAATCTATCTAAATTGGAACCACGTGGATCTTCCCCAGCACTCACAGGACGTGAACAGATGCATTGTTCAGTGTCAGAGACCTCGCGTTGGCACCGCGTGGCACATCGCGGGGGCTGTCAGGAGCAGGAGGCAGGACGGAGAATCAGAACCCGCAGCGAGTGACGCTTCATCCCGCTCACCTGCCCTTCTGCAGCGGGGCGGGGATGTGGAGACTGCGAAGCCCGCCTCAGTGCTGGGCTGAGACCTGAACCAAACCCTTGCCCTTGTCCGGGTGCTTAAAAAAAATGAATGTGCGTGTGATGTTTTGGGGATTTTAGCTCCTCGCCTCCTCCCTTATCCCACTTTAATTCTCACCATACTTTTGAACAGGGGATAGGGAGCCGGGAAGAGTAACCACGTTCCTGTACAAGCCTCGGCAGGGCATCCTGCAACTGGCACCAAGAGAAAAATTGGGAATTTCTTAAGTTGGTTTGACCACCCGCTGCTCCCTGTGTCCTCGATAAAAAAACAGAAAAACCAAAGCCTTGGGGCTGTGGATGGCAACCTAGCACGCACCCCATGCCAGGTATTGGGGTAGATAGAGTTTCTCTGACAAAAGTCAGAGAAAACTGCCTTCTAGATGCTTTCAGTGTTCGAAATCAACGTCTCAGCCTCTGGAGAGCGCCTGAGAGTTATTGCAGGACACTGCCACTGTTGGTTTCCTGCTGTTTGGGAAACAGCTGTCACATGAGAGGCATCTTTACTGGCAGTGCCAAGTACACGGAGGTGAAACAGGTGTTCTCTCTACCCTCAGGGAAGTTCTAGTCCAGGTCCGGGGTGAGGTTAACAACAAAGACTTTGGAGTCACACATCTGGATGGAACTTAAACAAGTAACTTGATCTCGTTGGTCCCCGACTTTTCCAACTGTAAAATGAGTAACACTTAGCTCATAAGGGTTGTCCTCGTGAGGATGGGTGAGCTCATGTGTATAAGCAATCGGTGAATAGTCACTACTGTTACTAAGCGTCTGCGTGACAGGAATATGAGGGGAAAGATCATCTAAGCACCAGGGTTTTATGTGCTTTCCGTTTCCTTAAGGGTTAGCACACATTCCGGCACGTGGTGGGCACCCAGGACCTGTGCTTTTCAATGCACAAAGCAAGAGGCCACAGCATTAGAGAAAGGAGGGCCCAGGGCTGCAGGAGAGCTTGCCTGAGGACACGGGAAACCTCCTGTAGAGACGTACACGTAGCTCTGAGCTGAAGAATGGGTAGAATTCAAATTGCAGGGAGATTGGAAGAGCAGCTGCAGCGAAGTGCAAGGCATGACCTCTGCACAATTTTACTAACAATCCTCAAGTCCACTTTACAGTTTATACAAGACTTCTACATTCAGCGCCTCAGCTGACTCTCATGGCCCCGTGGGTTGGCTGAATTTGAGAGTACACAGAAGCTCAGAGAGGTGGTGTGCCCTGCCCAAAGTCAGACAGCTTCTAGGTAATAGCGCATAGATTTACTCATGACATTAGCTACCATTGATCGAGTGCTTCTATGTGCGAGGGATTCTGCTCTGTGCTTTTCCTGAACTATCTGATTTAATTCTCACAATGCCCCTCGAAAGTGAGTGCTGTTATAAAATATGGAGAGGCTTTCATTCAACTCAGTGCCTGGGATACGAGCCTCGATGAATACTTGCTGTAATCATAGTGATCCCCATTTTGCAGATGGGAAAACTGAGGTTCTGCAAGGTTTAAAGGTTGATAACAAAATTTTCAAGCTGTAGGATTTGAGCCCTGGTTTGTCTGTTTCCATAAATGGTGCTCTTGATTATAAACTTTGACCACTGCCTCCAGAGTCTTGTTCGCTCTGTCTCTCTCCAGTCTCAGCCTCCTGAAATTCTGGAGAGGAAGGCCACCAGCCTTCATCTTCCAGCTGGAGTGCTGGGGTGCTGCAAGAAAGCGCCCTCTCACCCTCTTGCTTCTTTCCTCTCCAGCTGTGTGCACTTTGCATGTGAGGCCGCTGACTGCCCGAAGCTGGCCGTGGAGAATGCTTCTCTCAACTGCTCCAGCAGTGACCACTACCACGGCGCCCAATGCACTGTGCGCTGCCGGACAGGCTACGTGCTCCAGATACAGCGGGATGACGAGCTGATCAAGAGCCAGGTATGTCCAGGTGCTGGGTGCAGAGTCCCTCTCCAGCTCAGCATAGGCTGACCGGGTGCTGAACACGTTCTCTGCTGAGTCCTCAGCTCTTAAAATGCTGCTGCCATGTAGTAGGTGCTCACTAAACACGTGTGGCTTGGATGAATCAATCAACCAGTCTGGGGTTTCTGAGCCACTCCTTCCGGGCAGAATAGTGTTCCGCACAACATGTACCAGAGTCCTTGTGTAGGCTGCTGCAAATCTGGACAACCTGGGGCTGAGCATGAACTTGAGACTGAAACCCTCTCAGTCAGAACTCTGCCAAAACTGAATGGGCTGCTTTAGGAAGCAGTGAGCCCTCTGTCAGTGAGGTGTTCATTCATTCATTCATTCATTCATTCATTGTGAAGCATCTATGCCCTGGGAACCAGACACTGTACTAGGTGCTGGAGAAGAAAAAGTCACTAAGATAAATCTGGTTCCTCCTCTCAAGGAGCTTAGTGACTAGTGACTGGGGTGCAGATGATGAGTGAGCGATACACACTGTAAAGGGAAGTGCAGGGTATGATGGAAACACAGGGGTTTCAAGGAAAGGCCCTTGGAAGAAGCAACGTGAAAACTGAGAACTACAGATACAAGCGGAGGGGCACGTGCTGGGGTGAGGGGAGAAGTGTGGACTCTGGGCGCAGGCAGGAGAGACACGCAGATGCCTAGTGGTGAGAAGGAGCAGGCTCCAGACTGATGTTTCTTTTTCTGAACTCACCCAAGCAGTGAGGCTGGAGGGCCAGCAAGGTGCACTGGTGCGAGGCCCTGTGGGCTTGGTCGGGAAGGTTGAGATTTGTCTTTGGGGCAACAGAGAGCTGTTGAAGTGCGTGACGTGGTCGGACCATGGTTGATAAAGGTCCTTCCAGCTGCCCACCTGGTGCAGTGTGGACCTGGCAGAAGACGGGCCATGGGGAGAGCTCTCAGAAGAGCGTGTGGAGGAGGGACGAGGGTAGTGGCAGCGAGTGGACTTGAGACGTGGCAGAATGCTGCTTCAGCCAGATGTGGCTGTGGGGTCTCCTGTGGGTGCGGGGAGTGGCAGTCCGTGAAGCCCCAAGATCTGGGGATTCCAGACACAGCTTTTTGTAGAGCCCCACCCTCGGACTCCACCCTCGTGCTCCAGGTACACGGGACACGTTCCATGTTGCAGGGAACGCCTATTTATACAGAGCTTCTGGGCTTAAAAAGAGCCCCACTGAGGAGCTCTGGGGCCCTCAATTGCTTGTCTTAGAACCTGCTTCCGTGTGTCAGACACGGCAGGTCTCAACTCCTGTGGAAACAATTAGCTGTCTTCGGCAGCGAGGGACTTCTTCCCCCTTTGATGCGTGCTTAAGAGGGGAGAAGTGTCCTTTGCTTTTAAAATCCCAGATCAACATTTGGCATCCCCAGCCCCCTGGGATTTGGCGGCTTTCTCCCTGAATGGAAGCCTGCGGGCTCTGAATGCCTGGCCCTCCCTTGGCTCTGTGGCTTGGCCTCACCCTTCCACCTGCACAGCCCTGCCGACTTCTAGTTTGGTTCAAGTCTCTGTCTACCCTTTTGTTGTCGCAGCCTCATTCCTTCTTCATGTCGACCTCTCCCAGCTACTGAACCATCATATCTGGAGGAGGGAGTGGCTCCATGGGTTCAATGCTAAAGGGTCAGCTCAAATAAGGAAGGGGACTTGCCCATGATCTCATAGCACAGAGGACAAAATCCAGTTCTCCAGTCTCCCCAGGTGATGCCCACCCTGTGCCAGACACTAGGAGGCACTGGGAAGATCCCCATAATCTCCTCCAGGGCCGAGAAAAGATACAGAGATCAACAGCCACTGCCCCATGCTTGCGCCATGTTTCAGAGGTGGTCTTCTAAAAGAAGTCATAGGTCCCGAGAAGTCTGCGTCTTAAGATTCTCACCAGCACAGTAGAAGTCATGATCTGGGAGACTCTCCAGACAGCAGTGAAGAGCCTAGCTCGCTTGGGCTCAGTTCCCACTTATCCTCTTTCCAGCTGTGTAACTTGGAGCTGCATCTGTGAAATGGGAACTGAAGTACTGACTTCAAGCAGTTGTTGGGATCAGGGAGAGTGAGCTGGAGTTAGACTCTAAGCACTGATCTAAGCCCCCGCGCCGCAGCCTGGGGGAGGGCGTTTCCGCACACTGGGGACCCAGTCCGCCGCTCCTCACTGCACCTGCCTCCGCCTTTCAGACAGGACCCAGTGTCACAGTCACCTGCACGGAGGGCAAGTGGAACAAGCAGGTGGCATGTGAGCCGGTGGACTGTGGCGTCCCGGACCAGCACCACGTCTACGCTGCCTCGTTCTCCTGCCTCGAGGGCACCACCTTTGGCAGCAAATGCTCGTTCCAGTGCCGTCACCCGGCGCAGTTGAAAGGTACTGTTTTTTCCAGGGGAAACCCAGAGGCTGCTCCCAGGTCCTTCTGGGTCTCAAACACCAAGGGTTGGACAAGGCTTTATCCTTGCTTCTTTTTTTTTAATTTTTTAGGTATTGTCTTCCACAATTTGGTTTTTCACATTAAGTTCTTTTTTTTTTTCTTTTGGTGTGGGGGGAGGTAATTAGTTATCCTTGCTTCTGATTCCACCAATAGTATATATGCCAACCGCCTTGCTGTGCCGCTGAGGAGAAAGAAGAGTGTGGATGAATATGACAGCCACTCTTTCAATCTTGCAAAAAAGGACAGAAAAGAGAGAAGGAAGAAGGGAAGGAGCGTGGAGGGAAGAAATCGATTCTAAGAAAGTAACATTTGGAGCTGATGTGTCTAGTGCACTGGGTAGGATGAGGGCTTGGTAAGCCTAAGAGCCATTATCCTTCTCATTTTCATAGAAGAGGAGATCAAGGCTCAGAGAGTAGAAGGAACACGGCCCAAGGCCACGCTGCTGGTGCTGGGTTCCACCATGGGGCCCAGGTCTTTCTCCAAAGCCAGCTGCTGCTCGCTAGGAAGTGCTAGCTGAGAGAGGCGTGGTTCTGGACAGGACAGTTTACTGGGATCCCCTGGGCTGGGTACTGGGGGTATTAAGGTGAGTGAGTCAGTCTGGCAAACTGGAGAAGCAGACTCATTTTGGAGATGAGTGAGAGGCTGGCCTGGGTGACCTAGGCTGCCAGGCCTAGAAGGGTCCTTAGAGCTCATCAGGAATGACTGTTGGGAAGACGGTGAGATTGAGGGCCGGTGAGAGGAAGGAAGGGGCTTGTACAGAGTTGCAGAGCAAGTTAGCGGCATTGTCAGAACGAATGCCTTGGTTTCCCGTTGAGTATTGGATTTTGACATTGTATCCAACTCACAGAGGAGCCAGGACCCTCTCCTTTGCTTGGTTTATCAGAGGAGACATTGCCCCTTTATCAGATACCCAAAACCATATGTCACTCAAGCATGAGTCCTACCTTGGCGTCCACTCATTTCCACTCTATAGGACTTCTTTGGGGCATGGGGGATTTTGGAGGGAATTTGCAAATTCCCTGAAACTTAGATGTCCTATTACAGGCTCATGAGTTTTAGGCATTTAGATGATTGGAGAGAGTCAATAGTGTACCCAAATTTTCAAGGGGATACAGAACTTCAAAAGATTATCACACATGGTAGTATTCAGTTAAGTGTATTGACTGGGTAGCTGGATAAAAATTGATGAAAGTCATACCACAGGAAATGTTTCTTTTAAGAAATGAATGAAGGACCCAGCAAGGTCATAAACTGCCCCAAAAGAAAAGCAGGGCACATCTTCTGGGATACATCCCTAAGATCCTCTCATTTTTCACCCAAGAAGATTGAAATATAAAATTGTAGACATTTTATTTGAGCCTCTGTAAAGATTTAGATCAGAGTGACGTGAAGAGACCAGTGGAAATTGTAAACCCTTCATCTTCCAGGTTATCACCCTTGGCCTCGTTTGCCCAGACGTGGGGTGTATTAATAACTCCAGACTAGAAAAGCACACTTGTGCCCTCAATCAGAGGCCCTTGGGAAAGGGAGGTGTATAAATCAGCATTGATTATCAGAGCCCTCATTCAGCTAATAACAATCCTTAATCAGAGTGACTCAGGCCCTTCTGCCGCTGCTCCTCTGTTGACTCTGCTGGAGGGGGTGACCCCGCTGGGGAGACATGGCCCCAGGATAGTTGTTGATCCCAACTTTGCTTTTCTCTTGAGAATACAGGCGAGCATCTCTCCAGTGGCCACATTGACTCACCAGGTATTGGCATATCATGCCCCTTGGTTCTCAGCATCATCTGATGCTCAAATTCCAGGTCTGATGCCTCAGCTTGGGTCTGCTGGCAGCAACGAAGGGACATAGGTCCTGCTGTCTCTCACTTGAGCATCTTAATCATGCCTCTCTTCTTAAACCAGAAGATAAAGATCAAAACAAAATTTCCCCACTTTTTGTTTGCTTCCCTGTCCCGCTTTTATTTTTCCTTTCCCTGAAGCATGATTTCAGCAAAAGGAATGCGAGCTTTCGTCAGACAGTCTGGGATTCCACTCCTGGGTCTGCCCCAACTGTTTGATCTTAGGAGGGTAGTTTCACGTCTCTGAGCCCCAGTGCTCTTACTTGTAAAATGGGTGTAAGAGTGCCCACTCTGAAGGGTCATGTTGAGGATTAAAGAGCTGGTGTGTATAAAATCTCAGAGCAGGAGGAAGTCCCAGTAAATACTCGTCTCCAAGGGACACCTTGTGGGAATCTGTGGGGCAGCTGCTCTCTGCCCCAACCCCTTTGTCCCAGGGAGGCTTAGTCCTGGGAGCATGGAGACATGCTCGTCCTCGGCGCCCCTCTCAGGACCTGGGGGTTCGTGTCCTTGGAAGCAGCCACCAACCAGGAAAAGCACCGAGTGTGGCCCTAAAACTGGTTTAATGCGGGCAGCACCACAAACCCAATTGCTCCCTAGAATCCAGGTGAACTTTTCTTCACTATCCTGACTTCCACTTACATTCTGAGCCTTCTTCAAGATGGATGCAAAATAGTCTGTGAATTCACGTCCCTCGAGTCACTCCTGCCAAGGGCCTTTATGAAATGAGCAGTAAGAGCACAGACTGAGTCCACAAAAATGCATGAGAGAAAAAATACTCTCAGATTGAAAAAAAAAACAACAACTTCAAAATCAAAAATCATAAATGTTTAATTAAATGGCTAAAAATGCAACTTTACCTACATCACCTTGTCAACCTCAACTCAACCGTGTTGGGTGCACTTGGTGTCCACTCTGGAGCGGGGTTTCTAAAGTTAGCAGGCACTCAGCCGACAGAGAGCTTTTTCAAAGGCCTCCTGTTGGTCTCCTTCTGCCTGTTGTTGCCTTTGCTACCTCAATTTTGCCTGCCTGACCTCAGATTTAAAACTCAGTTTATTCCCTAGGGTCCAGAAGATACCCAAGACCATGGAGCATTTTCTAATTTCTTAGACTTAGAAGATAGGAACGTGAGCTGGGAGGACACGGGGAGTGGCCACATCCTGCAGGGTGCAGCAGTGAACCTTCTTCCCTGCCCTCAGCGCCCTTCCTCACCCCTTGCCCTCCCCCTCAGAATCCCGACAGGACCTCCCTCCCTCTAGGAATTTCACATCCCCTCTCCTCTCTCAGGCAGAGACCCCTTCATCTTGCTCAGAAGCAGATGGCGAGCCCGGGAGGATTCAGCTTTACCCCAAGGGTCTCATCGAGGCATCTTCCCCACAAAGACAGGGCCACCTCACAGAGGAGTTCTCGTCCCACTCCTGAGAGAAGGCTGCTTGCTTCATCTTACCACGCTAGTGCCTTGGAGATGGCGGGGTCTGGGATGTCATCAGGTCCAAACCGCCACTGGGTGTGGATGGTAAACCATGGCTCAGGTCATTCCCGGGGACGTGAGGGACTCAGTGGAGAAGCTGGTTCAGGATCACATAGCTGCTTACGAAGCTGCCTTTAGACGTGAGCAGTGATAAGAATACAGAGTAAGCATGAGTTTCAGCTCTTAGGTAATTCTTCCTGTCTCTCCCCCACCTCTTCCACTCTGAATGGTTGCTGAAGCTTCGAGGGTCAAGCCTATTCTTACTTCAGGGTTCTTACTTGCTGCCTCGGAAGCCCTTTGGCCTCTCCTAAACCATGTCCCTCAACCCAGAACTCCCATCAAACCCTGAAGCCTCAGAGCTGGGAGAAGCCTAGAGGTGATCAAAGCTAGTTATTTCACTTTGCAGTGCAGAAACTGAGGTCCCAGAGGGAAAGACATTTATGCAACGTTGGGACCAGAAGGTCACCCAGGGGTCCTGACCCTGGAAATGGTGCCCCCTTGCCAGGCACACGGTTCCCACCAGTCCGGTGAAATAACCTGACTTGCACCTGCTCTTTGCGTTCCCTGGCAACCTCCTGTACTGCAAGTGTCCAGCGTTCCAGGCTCGGTTCTCCCTCTTCTTAGGACATTCTCCACCAATTATCCCCAACTATGATTGCCTCTTAGAACATTCTTTTCCCTTTGTGTCTAACATATGGGACCACTTGGTTAAGAAATTGGGAAGTGAGAGACACCATTCTGGATCGTGGGGTAGGGATGGGGATGATGAAATCTTATTGTCTGACTAATTTTTATTTGGGGATCCTCCAATCATCCACATTCCTGATTCCATGAGATTCCCCCCGACCGCAATTCCTCTTTGGCTGTGCTCCTGGCTTAAAGCTCTGTTGTGGGGTCGGGAGGGCACTCGGCAGTCAGACAGACGTGGAGAGAACCCCAGTTCTAGTTTGAGCAGCTCACTTTCCCCCAGTTTCCTCACCTCCAAAATGGGATTAATGACAAACTGGGTCACTAGGAGGATCAAGGAGGTGGCTCCAGTAATTCTTCCTGGGCCTGCCTCATGGACTTAATACAGACAGCTATTGGGTAGAATTCCTTTCAGATACTTGAGGGGAAAAAAAATTGGACGATGAAACAATCAAAATGTAATCTGACTCACCCAGGCTGGAGCTGAGAGAACCCAGTTTTACTGAACGGATGACATACTTTCTGGGACTGCCAAGTCCAGCTCAGGCTTTCTCTTTAACAGCTTGGGATCCCAGGAGCCTAAACATGTGCCTTCAGGACGAAAAACAACAGAGGGTCACATGCTTCTCTTGATGCCTCATTTCCTCTGCCTCAGCTTCGCAGGCTGACTTTCTGCAGCCCCGGCACCAGCTGAGGCTCCTTCTCCACCTGTCCTCCTTGTCCTCCTTCCTCTTCTTGCTCTGTGACTCCTGTGAAGCTCAGTCTCTCACCAGGAGCAATGAAACCCAATCTCCTTCTTGTCCTCCCAGCACTAACCTTGGGTTAACGCAGCCTCCTGAATGCCGGTTTGTCCTTATCCCAGGCCCAGCTAGCTGCATTTTCGTTTTCTTAAAACAATACAGTGGCCGATACCCTTTCACATCCTAAAAAAAATATTAGAGCTGGACCAGAACTTAAAGACGGCTTTTGGTCTAGGGCCAGAGAGGTTAGGTGACTTGTTCAAGGTCACACGTAGGTTCATAATACTCCGTGCATTTAACAAATGGACGTGGGCCTACTATGTGCTTGGCACTAGGGTAGTTTCCGGAATAGAAGAATGAACACGATGCAGTTCCTGACCTTAGGCTATGTGCGTTGTCAGCACCATATGCGAGATACTAAGCAAACCAGACCTCGGTCTCCTGGTCTGTCCCTCTTTGTATTCTTCTCTAGGTTAACTTCAATCTTAAAGGCGCTCCCCCAAAAATGTGGTCTTCTGGGTACTCTTTTAAATAAAATAATAAAAATAGGTCTATCTCTTTTGACAGTACATTTATAATTATTTTAATACTCACTAGAGATTGAAATTTCCTTAGCCACATTTTATAGGCTGGGTGAGCAAGATTTATTTTCCTGACTTGAACCAATGAACAACCAAAAGTACAGGGTCAGATAACTTTTTGAAACCCAATCTCTGACTTCAGTGCTCTTTATCCTCAGCCAGAAACCCCAGACTCAGAAATACTTTCACCTTGCGTCCTGAGTCATGCTTCCCCAGGAAAGACAGGGAGGGGATTGAGAAAGGGAGGCATGGAAGGGACTGGAGCATCAAGGGTCTTCTTCTAAAGTCAGTACCTCTGTGGGCACCAGGAGCTCAGTCCCTCCAGGGAGGGATGGGAGACAGGGTAGAACATTCCTCAGAGTTACTGCAACTCTGGAAACTGCCATGCTAATCCAGCAGCTCCATCTCTGGTTGAGTGCTCCTTCCGGGAGCAATGACACCTCAGCACTGTGAGCTTGCCTGGTGTGCAGGCAGAGCCGGCCTCCGTGATCGGAACAGAAGACCTCTAGCAGCAGGTAGCTGCAGGTGCAGGAGGCATCCTTCAGAGTATAGAGGTCAGTGCCAAGGGGATGAGGGCAGAGCAGGGACAGCATGTGTCCTACCCTGCTTTCTTCAAAGCCACGCGGTGGATGCAGGGTGGTGGCTCCATGAGAGCCGCTGGGAGCATGGAAATGCTGATTCTGCACAATGCAGGGTCTGGTCTCCTGGATTTCCTTTGTTGCGGGGCGGGGGCATGTCCATGGTCCTGAACCGCCAGTTCCTGCTTTTAGCGTCGTTCTCCTTTGGACTGTGGTGCAAGGTTAACTCCTATTTACCCTCTCCTAGAATTTACATTTCTGGTTTGCATTTTCTCTCTTGACTAACATTTTGCAATTTTTGCTTTAGCCTGCCCCCAAAGAAGCATGACTTCCATTTCACAATTTACGATTCGCATAGCTGCTAGGGCGCACTTATTTTTAAAGAATCTCAGCACTCTTCCCAGAGATCCTCTATCCTTCTTGGGAAGTATAGAGAGGGTGTTCTCCCCTTGTCTTTTGTGACTTCCCTGCTCCCTAAGCTCTCGCTGTGTCTGGGCACTCTGAAACACCGCCCCAGTCACGAGGGCTGTGCAAAAGAAAAGCAGTTTGCAGTTGCTGGTGTTTGAGAGCTTCTTCCAGATAAATCATCCTCTCACACCCTGTATTCTTTTTACTTGATGTAGAAATAGCTGTAGTTTGCAGTGTCACCGTTTATCAGTGTGGAATCCTCTGTGGGGCTTACGGACCCTAAGTTGTCTTTTGCTCATCAGACGGCTCCCACTGACCGGGGGGAAAGGAGGAAAGTGAACAGGGAGGGAAGCTGCGAGAAGCCTACGTGGCCTCTCACCTTTCTTCTTTTTCCTGCTTTATTTCTTTCCGTGGTACTTCCCGCCTTCTAGCACACTAAATGGTTTGCTTTCTTAGGATAATGTATTTCGTCTCTCCCTAGTCCCTAGAACATAAGCTCCAAGGGGGCAGGGCTTGCGTTTTGTTTTGTTCACTGCTTTGTCCCAACATAGACAAGAGGAGCCGGCACCTAGGAAGCACTAAATCGATGCTTGTTGGATGAATGAAGGTGTCTGTCCTGTCGGATCTGCTGACGGAGGCAAAGATTAGGAGGAGGGAGGAGGGGAGGAAGAAGAGAAGGGACCTGATGGAGGGAGAAGCAAATCAGGAATTTAGCAGCTCTTTTCTGGACAGTGTTCATAAATGTTTCATTTTATCTTCTCATCACCACGAAAGGCGGGGGCACTCGCTTTCTTTCCCTAAATAGGAGGCTTGGGGCTTGGGTCTCTCAGAATACACACGCATCGAGGGCTCTGCTGAGCACGCGTAGTCAACTCCCTACTAAAAACCACAGCTGTCTTTGTAGTTACACAGAATTGGCCTTGAACTTCACTTTTGTCTTTTGCTAACCATGAGAACTTGGTCAAGTCACTTGCCTTGCTAAGTCTCTGCAAGTGGGAGTTGTCACCCCAAGAGCACTGGTGTGAGAGTAAATGCAATCACGTATCAGAAGTACTCAGTGCGTTGTAAATGATCAGTAAGTGTCAGTGTAGTCCCTATCACCCCTCCAGCTTCCAAGTCCTGGAGCCTCCCATGTGCTTCCAGCCCTGGTTGTCAGCACCTTTCAAGAATAACTGGGAAGAGGAGAGTTTGGTTGAGAGACCCAAGTTTCAAGTCCATCTCTAATTGTCTTGGGGAGGTTTTGGGCAGGCTGTGCATGGATAATATACGACCTGGCAGGGGAAAGCCGACTCCCCGTCTTTTACTTTTACTTGTAACGTTCCCCATCAGGCCAGCTTCCCGATGGCCATCAGCACGTCTGTCAGAGCTGGCGCGGGCTACAGGGGACGTGCTCATCTCTCAGCTGCTTTGGCAAAACTTCACTGAATATAGGGGCCCGAGAAGAAAATCAAACCTCCAGATACCACGACACTGTCACTTCCAGGCATGAGGGGGGCGAGGACAAGTACAAGGGAGCAGGGCCCAGAGAAGGAGCAGCAGCTGGAGGTCACACAGCACACGGATCTCAGAGCCCCGAGTGTGTTCCCATCGGAGCCAACTCTGCCAATTGTTAGAAGGCAAGCGCCTTCATCTCTGGGCTCCAGTGCTCACCTGGCAAAGCCAGGAGGATGGATGGAAGGATTATGAAGTTCTCTTTTCTACGGAGTGTAAGAGGTTCAGAATGAGGAGTCAGGAGCCTTGAGTTGTAATTCGCTATAGACGTGGGGTCAGTCAACCCTGAAGTTGCATCTCCTCTGCTTTGTGGCAGCTCCCCCTCTCCCTAGGTTCCTCAGTTGTAAGTGGAACTACATTTGGGAGGCCCTCTGGTTCTTCAGGTTGTCTGCCCTCCCTCCGCTGACCCCGCCTGCTTGTGTCCTCCAGGCAGCAGCAGCCTCCTGACCTGTATGGAGGATGGGCTGTGGTCCTTCCCGGAGGCCCTGTGCGAGCTCATGTGCCTGGCTCCACCCCCGGTGCCCAACGCGGACCTCCAGACGGCCCGGTGCCGAGAGAACAAGCACAAGGTGGGCTCTTTCTGCAAGTACAAGTGCAAACCTGGATACCACGTGCCCGGCTCCTCCCGGAAGTCAAAGAAGTAAGTGTGGCTGCAAAGGCCGACCCCCAGGTTCCGGGGAGGAGGAGAGCCAGGTCTGGCTGTCTGGTTAGAAGGAAGCGCTCCTTTCTTTACTGGTGGCAGTACCCTCCACTCATCCCATTCTCTTCACTGAGACTCTAGAAGGACATTATTACTAACTGCTTACTGGCTGTGTGACCTCAGGCAAGTGACTTCACTTCTCTGGGCCTCTATTTTTCAGCAATAAGACGGGGATGATGATAACGGTTACCACAGGAGAAAGTGCTGAGGATAGAATAGGATGTGTATGCAAAGTGCTCGCAGAGTGCCTGGCACGTCGTAGGTGGTGGGCATTGGTATCGTCATGCCAACCCATCAGCACACTCCGGAAGGAAGGGAGAGGAGACGGGCTAGCAGGGCTTGGATTTTACGTCAGTCCACGTGTAACTGTGAGAGGGTGTGAAACTCCTGCTTGGCCCTGAGGAAGGAGTCCTGTGAACCCCTGCACATCCCCCCTACCACCCCAGGCAGGGAATCAGGAATGGGCAAGGGAAACCAGAAGCCAGCTGGCTCCAGAGAAACGTGGGGGTTTGGGTTGAGCATGGCTCCAGCCACCTGGTCCTTGAGGTATCTCTTCTTTCATCTCTTCCTTGAAGACGAGCCTTCAAGACCCAGTGTACCCAAGATGGCAGCTGGCAGGAGGGAGCTTGCGTTCCCGTGACATGTGACCCTCCCCCCGCCAAATTCCACGGGCTCTACCAGTGCACCGACGGCTTCCAGTTCAACAGCGAGTGTCGGATCAAGTGTGAAGACAGCGATGCCGCCCAGGTAAGACTCCTCGGTCCTGAGGACAATACTTAGGCCCCTCTCCTCTCTGCTGACCAAAGACCAGCCTGTATTTTAAGAACCTCCTCCTCCAGGAAGCTACAGGCGTCAGAATTGCATAGTGGCAATAGCAGAATGCGGAAGTCAAGAAACTGGGTTCTCAGGACCTCCCTTTGTAATCTCTCTGAGCCTCGTTTTCCTACCCGTGACACTGTATTTTATTGGTTCAGAGATCCTTACCTTTGAACAAATTTTAGCATTGGAACCCTTATGAAAGAAATCATATATGAAACCCCAGTGTATGAATTTGATCAAAGTTAGGGAGTAGCCAGAACTGTTTTGCCAGATTTCTACCACCATCACCATCACTGAAATGTTTAAAATCAAGACTTCCAATATCTTGAGACATCCGTTGGTTCCTCAAGCATAAGGAGGAAGGGAACCATCTTTAGACTAGATGCACAGGTATGAGAATACTATGGAAGAAGGAAGAAGAGAAGGAGATGGCAGACATTTGAATCTTATCTCAACTCAAGTCCAGCACTCCTGCCGGCCCTGCTGAAGACGTTCTGTGAATGTATTTTCCGTAATCCTTCCACCTGCTCCTCCACCCCCACCCACTAACATGGGAGGGAACCAAGAGTAGGAAAGAGAAATGAGAGGCCAGCTAGCTCCAAAGAAGACTGATGTCCACAGGGAGCCTCAGCCTTGACAGAGCCAACCATGTAGTGTTGACGTCTCAAGCCCCATGACTCACAGGTGTGCAAGGATCTTCACTCAGGTGAGGCCAGAGTTCAGCCAACTGGGCCCTAGTGCACATTTCTCCCCCAGTCAGTCCTTAGTTGTTATCGGCATCTGCCAAATACCAGATGCTGCCAAAGTACCATCCTCAACTCTTCTCCTCCTGCTCCCACGTCCAAAAAGTGACCAAGTCCCACCCATTCTCCCTCTAAGATATCTGATGCTGTTCCCGTGCACCCCAGTGCCACCACCCTAACTCAGGCTTCCAACATCGTTCTCCTGGGCCACCATGCAGCTTCCTGACCAGCCCCCTGCTTTCACACTCTTGATCGTCTCCAGCATGTTGTCCACATTTCGGCCAGAGTGGTATGTTTAGAGCACAGATGTGATCATGAGAGCTTCCCTGCTCAAAGCCCTTTGTGAACCAGTGACCCCCATCTGCCTTAGGGTAAAGTCCCAACTTCACATTCAGAGCCTCTCCCCCCGTCACCAGTAAGACTGATCTCCCTTCACCTTGGCATTCTCTGTTAAAGAGCTCCTCTCACCTTTTCCAGCCACCTCACTCCTAACCATCCTTCACAGTTCAGCCCAGGCACCTCTTCCTCCAGGAACCTTTTCCTGACCCTTCCGCTGTGGGCTCTGTGCCCCTCCTGGGGGTACCCCCTTCACAGCATCGACCACACTGCAATGTCATTCATTTCACATTCCCCTACTAGGTTGTGAAATGCCTAACCACAACATTAATTGTCTCTGCATTTTCAGAACTTGGGACAGTGCCAATCACCTAGTAGGTGCTCAGGAAGTGGCAGGGCATGAGAAAGAGATGCAGGGAACATGCAGGCCAGTCTCCTTATTGTCCAGATGAGAAAGTAACTCAACCACCCAAAGTGACACAGCTGGTGTCAGCTGCATCAGAATCAGAACCCAGGTTCCCCCAACTGTGGACAGACTGAATCCAATAGGCACTACCTGAAAATCCTCAGAAGTGCGCACCCAGGGATGTCTGTGTACCTGTCTCCTCCCGTCCTCAGCTGCAGGAAAGCAGAAGCCAGGGCGGGACATGCTCAGGCCAGAGATTGCCATGGCCTCACGCAGCCCATCAACTTCCCTCTCACTCCTTTGCAGAAAACTGTTGCTAACAGTTACCCAAACTGCTGAGCCAAATAATATCCTGGCCGTAGTTGTATTATCAAACCGAAACCCAGTCTGCCTGGGGCCTGCCAAGTACCTTTCATGGCCAGTTTGTATTTAAAGGGGAGGAAAATGTAAATTTATCAGACGACTCAAGCAGTTCTGTTTGGCAACGGGCGGAGTGGCCAGACGCAAAGGAGCAGGGTATTGCTTGCCGGCCGAAAGAATGAGGGAACGCGTGCCAAATGGGCTCCTCACACAACTGGCGTTTCTAGTTTGTACTGCAAATGAATTTCCTCTACCCTCAGACCAGGGGCCTGAGAGCCAAATCTAGTATTCACCTCAGATCCCCTCTTGCTGCCTGTAAACACAGCCGAAACTTACGGCTCAGAGGATCTTGAATTGAACAGCTTGTATGGAGCAGGAAGTCTTTGCTTTCCAAACAAGTCCCAGATCCTGGCAGGAGAGGACGGGGGCTGTTGTGGGGGAGGTTTGCATACTCCTTCCCGCTGCCACTAAAAGCGGCTTAACCAATCAAACCTCGACTTCATTCATTCCCTGGGAGCCAGTATGATGCTGGATCTGGACTCGGAGTTTGAATCCTGGCTCTACCACTTACTAGCTGTAGGACTTGGGAAAGTGATTTAACTCTTTCAGCTTCAGTTTCCCCATGCATAAAATGGGGGAGCGGGGGAGAATACTACCCACCTCATGGTTTGTGAGGATTAAAGTAGGGCATGTCTATGCGTTACCCCTGGAATTGTGCAGTGCACAACCTGTGCCACCATACTTGGCAGCCCTGGGAAACACACAAATGAACTAGTCTGCCTTTAATGTCACTTCTAGTGGAGAGAATCCATGATGCTCTGTGTGGACTCCTTCAGAACCTGGAAACAAACACAATGGCTTGAAAGTTAGCCCTCTTTTGGCAACTAGCCCCAGAAAGTCATCCATCATGCATGAGGCCAGGGAATAGGTTGACCAATAGGAACCACAGGGAGACCTGATCTCTTGCTCAAATAAGCCTGTAGGATATATAGATTTTCTAGACTAGCACTGCCCAGTAGAACTTTCTGTTACAATGAAAATGTTCTGTATCTGTGCTGTGCAATCTGGTGACCACTAGCCATGTGTGGCTGTCTAGCACTGGAAACATGGCTGAGTGACTGAGTATTCTGGTTTATTTCATTTTAAATACTTCAAATTTAAATGTAAACCACTGCACTTGTACAGTGGCTACCATATTGGACAGCTCAGCTCAAGAATTTATAGTGCTAGACAGAGAATCTTCATAAGACAGAGAATCTTCATAATAGGAGCTTTTTTATTTTTAAGTGTTTCCTGAATGCCAAACTGGATCTGCAAATTTTCTCTCATTTTTGACAACTCACAATACATCTCTGAAAAAGAAACAATATGCCCATTTTACAGATGAGGAAAGAAGGTTTGGGAGGTCAAGCTCTTGCCCATGGTTATGAGTTAGTAGGTAGTGCTAACTGGCTTTCCAGTCCTGTTTATTCCACTGCCTCCTAACATTTCCATGGCAGGTGAATGGCAAAGGCAGGAATTCCATCTCCAGGCAACTGGGGAGTAGTGCTCATTGTCTCAGCATTTAATCCAGCTCAGATGCTCCTGAACTGTTGGAGGTGTTAACTCAGGCCTCGTTCTGTGTGAAAAGCACTGTGAAGGCTTTGTAGGTGATTAGGGGAGCAAGCTGTCTTGGGATGGAGACAGAATCTGTGGGCGATGCATGCTTAAGGGCTGCAGCAGGAGAGGAGGAAGCTAAATATGCTTTGTGCACCAACTCATGCACTCCGTGGAGGGTTTCAGCAACTCAGCAGGAGGTGGAGGGAAAGGGTAGGAGTGGAGCGAGAGATGCACCCAGTTCTTTGCACGGGTCACAGAGGGTGGCTGTAAAAGCCTTTCTGCCACTGGGGGTGTGCTGCTGCCCCCGCCTTTCTGGCTTCTAATCTGGACATAGCACAGCCCTCACAGGTACAGTGCCTCCCCAGGCAGTGGCAGCTTCTAGTTTCAGGGTTGTCATGTGCTTGCCCATGAACGCAGGGCTTCCTAGAGGAAGCCAGAAACATCCCAGGTCTGTGTGATGTTAGAGGTAGGCACAACCTCAGAGATCTCCCTCTGCAACCCACTTATTTTACAGATGTGACCACTGGAGCCCAGAGAGGGAGAGGGACCTACCCCAAGTCACATAGCAAGTTACCAGCAGAGTCAGATCTTAGACAGTCTCAGCTCTCCTAACCAAGTCATTACACAAACCACGTTTTCTGCCCATCTTTACTCCTAGAGCCACATGTCACCCCTGTATCTTACTGGGATGAAGCAAAATGCATGTGAGGCCATTGACTGGACACCAAGGCAAATAATGAACAGCAGCTACGATTTATTGAGCATTTACTACACACCAGCCTCTGGGCCAAGTGCTTTACGCAGACTACTTTACACAGCATCTGGCATTACTGTCCCATTCTGCAGATGAGGAAGGCGTGGTTCAGTGAGGCAGAGTGGCTCGCCCCACCTTGTACAACTAGGAAGTCCAGGTAGAACTGAGAGTCCTGTTATTAGGTCAGCTGCCTATTTATACCCTGCACTGCACTTCCTGGCTCTGCCTTGCTCTGATGCTGCCACATTTCTCTCTGCCAACGTGTTTACTTTCATTTCTGCTAAGTAGAGGATGTCTAGGTCTCCCTCCCGCTCCTCCCCAGCCCCTCCTCCCTACCCCTCCTCCCCTCCACAGAGGCTCACGGTAGGAGGCCAGCACTGGCGACCTCCATGACTTGGGCCTGCTGACTCCCTATTCTGGCTGCTGCCATTTCTAAAATGTGGGCAATGGTTGGGCTAATTCTGGAGTTCCCTTGGAGACAGTACAACAGAGCAGTTAAGGGCTTAGCTAACACTTGGAGAGCTCCATGTGTGTGTTAAGCTCTAAACACTTCATATAACCCAACTCACTTGATCCTCATGATGACTTTTGCCCAGACAGTGGACTCAGGGCTCATTTAACAATTGGGGAAATTGAGGCACAGAGAAGTTAAGGTACGTCCCCAAGTCCACACAGCTGGAAGGTGGCAGAGATGGGATTCGAACCTGGACACTTTGGCTTGAGTCCATACTCTTAACCATCACACCAACATCATTTAAAAATTCACTTTTTCCTTCCTAGCTAAGCCTCAGTTTCCAAATCTGTAAAAGGAATATAATTTCTACAGAAGCTACATTGTTAAAAGCATTTTTAAATGTGTCTAAAACACTTGGCGCATAATAGGTATTTGATAATGTGATTATTGCATGCCTTTGGCTCTTTGGGGACCTGCATAGCTAAAGAGAGTTGGCGAGGGCACAGTATGCTTTTTTACAGGCGGGTGAACAGGCAGAGAGACACAAGATGCTGAGGGATGTTCAGTTTCACCCTAGTGTGCAGAATTATGCATTCAGAGCCCAGTGCCCGCAGTGGGTCCCCTGCCTGTGGTCTCTGGTCTTCCCAGGTTGGGAAGACCTCAGTGTCAGGTCTTCTAGACCCAACTTCATGGATCTACCCTGAGGATTGGTACCAAGTGGCAGGCAGCCCTGAGTGCACCAAGATCTGTTCCCGAAGGAGGATTCAGAATCCAGAGAGGCCCCAGAAAGTCTGCTGTGCAGGGGACCCAGCAGGGGCAAAGGCGTGGGGAAGGGGAACAGGAGAAGTGTGCAGGAGAGACAGGTGACCACAGACTAGAAGGGAGGATGTGAGTGTAGCAAGAGGTGGGGCTGGACCCGTCGCCGGGGTTCCGCTGTTGAAGCCCTGGACTCCCGGCCCTCGAGTCCGCCTGGTTTGGCAGACTTTTGAAATACTGATTTAGTTGCAGCAGAAAGTGCCGGATGAACTGGGTAGGAGGCAGAGAGACTAAAGGCAGTGAGACCCCTGTCTTTATGTTCCCACCTTCTGTTGTGGAGCCTCCCCAGTTTGGATTCCCTGAGCAGATTCCAGCCAGTTCTAACAGTCTCTCTTGCAAACCGAGCTCCCCAGCCAGCTCTGGCCCACGCGGTGCTGAGGTCTGCAGCCCTTGAGGGGCTGGAGGCCAGACGCATCATAGGCCCAGGCCAAGGCTGCAGGAAATTGGGGTCAATGTCCTACTCCCCTGAGGGCCCGACGGAATCATGGGGCCTGGGGCTCTGGGAGGGAGAGTCGGGGTTCTCTGAAGCCATGCAAAGCCGAGTTCACGCAGAACCGCTGTGGGTGGACTCAGCAAGCCGTCTCACAGCTGCGTGCTCCGGACGGGCCACCCTTCTCTGTGGCCACAGACGTTTCCACCGTTTCGGACCGTCCTCATGCTGGCCCACGTGAGGCCCTGAGAGGGGCCCCCTTTCTCTTCTAATTCCTGTCTCCTTGCAGCTGTGTTCTCAGACAGGGGCACTCAGCCGGCACCAGCCCTTTCCAAGAGTTTATCATCTCATACGTGCACACTCATTCATTTATTCTCTTATTCATTCATTTCTTCATTGGCTAATTTATTTCCTCATCCATGCACTCATTTCTCTTCTTGTGTTTTAAACAAATTCATCCTATACCTCCCCACCCATTCACCTCATTTTCTGCTAAACAGGTCTTGAATGAACAGAAACAGCTATTGAGTGATGACTGAGTGGACCGAGTGGCCAGGACCTGCTAGGTGCTATGGAAGGCCCTGGGGCTGCAGGGATGGCCAGGGTGCCCTCCTGGGCCTTAAGGAGCTCATCACCTAGGAGGGAGCAGAGGATAAACACAGGGGAGATAGGTGTCAGAGACCTTAGGGCGTACACTCTGCAGCACTGGGGTGGCGTTAGGACAGGATGGCTTGTGCCAGTGTTTGGGCAAGGAGGCAGAGGGAGGAGATGGAGTGGACAGACGGGGCAGCATGTGCAGAAGCAGGGCCATGTGAAACCTCATACAGTGCCTTCGAGATTGCAGGCAGTTGACGAAGTTCAAGGTTGGCAGTGGTGCTGGGGGAGCAAGGAGCTGGAGAATTAGGCGGAGTTAAGGCTGCGTGGGCTCTGGAGGCCAGACACAGGAGTGTGAATGGAAGCTGAAGGCACGGGAGCCATTCCACAGATGCTTTCATCAGTGGAGCTCGGTCAGCTCCTCTGCTCTCATGTGGAGTTTGCCTCCTATTGTAAACTTGAAAGAGGGAAACAATAGATAGCTTATTCTCAGGTACATTGAGCTCCCTGTGCAGAAAATACCCATGGTTCTCCATTTCCAAGGGGTAGAATTCCAAACGCCGTAAGCGGACATTTAAGGCCCCACACTTTACCTGCCTAACCAGCCCATCCTGCCTGACCTCTCCTTCTCAAACTTGTGTATACCCTTGACCTTCCAGCAATGTCCTGCCCTCCCTGTTCTGCCTGATTCTACACATCCCTGAAAACTTTTCCAAGTATCACCTCCTCTGAGAGGCCTTCCCTGCTTGCCCCTCACATCCACTCCTCTCTGTGCACAAAGCCCAGTCACACTGACGTGACTGTCTCTCCTCCGGACTCCCTGGGGCAGAGGCCAGCTCGCTTCACTTCTGGACCCCACAGAGTGGAGCCCAGAGTAGAGACTAAGAAGTGATCCTTGGTTCTGAAATTTCGACAGAGCTGGCCCTCCCATTAGAATCTCAGATATGGAAAGCGGCTTGGAGAAATGACCATGATGCAAGTTCCACTTGCCTAAGACTTTGCAGAAGATTGAGAACTGGGGTATTGCTTATTTTAGAGAATCAGGAGCCGGGGAAAGGCACAGATAGACGTATCCCACACCACCTCCTCAGTGCCGTGACTGCTGGAATGGAAAGGAATGGAATGAAATGGAACAGAAGGAAGGAAGGGAAAGCCCAGAAGAGAAAGCTTCTCAGCGGGGCCAAGGTGGCCTCGTCCAGCCAGCCAGAGCCCAGGGCCTGGGACACGGTCTCATGGGCTGAGAGGAAACGAGCTTTGGTGCGTGCCCACCTCCTCACGGACAGCTCCAGGACCCACCCTCACTCCCTGTGCACGTCCACGTGGTGCATGCGGCCCCCACCTTCTCAGTGAAAACGCCGACAGACAAAACAGATTCCTCTGACCAAAATCCCTGAAAGAACACTGCGAGGATTTAGGAAGCCTGGGAGTTAAACTCTCTGGGAAGCTTTGAGCAAGTTTCTCCCCACCCCGAGCCTTGTTTCCTCCTGCAGTGCCTGTGTGCGGTGGCTGGGTGTGCACCTAGGTTCAGGGCTTGTTCTGGAACACTTTCAGAGCTCGGGGGTAGGGGCATGTTGAGGGGCTTGTCCTGTGGAGGGCGGGAGTCTCTCCTGGTCCTCACTGTGTGTCTGCTGTTCAGGGTCCCGGGAGCAATGTCATCCACTGCCGGAAGGACGGCACCTGGAACGGGTCCTTCCACATCTGCCAGGAGATGCAAGGCCAGTGCTCGGCCCCGGGCCAGCTCAACAGCAACCTCAAGCTGCAGTGCCCCGAAGGCTACGCCATAGGTACGCCGGGCGCTGGGCACGAGCTGCGGGAGGGCACGTCCTTCCAGGGGTGTGGGGGCTCACACCTCGCTGGGGAACTGGGCTCCCCTCCCGTGTGAGGCCCTGCGAGAGGCACTGGGGATGTGAAGATGAAGGAGACCAGGCCCTGTCCTCCCAGAGCGAGCTTGGAGGGCACGGATGTTGGCGAGGCAGTGATGGGCAAGCGTGCAGTTACACTGGACTACGGGCAGGCTGACCGGTGCCTCAGGGCACGTGGATGGCTCCCAGAGCAAGGGGTGCTTGCACAGGGATCTGCTGGAGCTCGCTGGGCAAGAGGTGGCATTCCAGACGGAAGGGATCCTGCGGCAAAGGGAGGGAGATACGAAAACACACATCCTATTTAGGGAAGCGATAGTGGTCCATGGCAGCTGCCTTTGTTATTAACCTTAAAATGTGCAGAATGCTGATCGCTTGTCATACCGACTACGGGTCAGGGCTGCTTGGCGCTTACCCTCTCAGCGCCTTCTCCCAGAGGGGGACAGTGAGGCGCAAAGGGAAAGCAGAACACGCCCGAACCCCGAGACCGCTCCTTCTCCAAAGCCCGCGCTCTTTCTGTGGCATTTTAGTTGCCTCCAAAAGAAGGATATGCAGTGTTTTCAAAATATTATTTGCGGGGCCAGAGGCCGGCTCATGCAATGAAGGGAGGCAACCTGGCGTTTGATGCCAGGGGTTTGCCTGGTTGACACCAGGCGTCTGGGCAGATGATTAATCATAGGCTCCCTGCTTCCTGGGTATCTGGGCGTGACGGAGGCTGACCTCAGTGGAGGGCCGGGACACCGACCTCTTGGGCTGATTCCCTAATTGACCATGATGAAAAGCCCAGGGAATTGGGTGTCCTTTCTCATGGCCAGTGTGATTTATGGGACAATCACCAGGGATGTCTGGAGCAGAAGGTTATCTGTGCACACACTCACTCCCAGTCACACAGAGCAGTGTGTTCCTCACCCAGTAAAAGGCGTTATCATTTCATGTCCAGAAGGGAGGCCAGTGACTGGAGAGCAAAGTGGGGAGGGGCCTGACCGCTTCCTGTTTAAGACAGAAACACGTAGCGTCAGAGCACGGAGGTTCTTCGCCTGAACTCCAAGTAGGGATCAGCAGCCTGCGTTAGTCCAGGGTGGGGTTAGGGAACCTCCTAGGTTGCTCTCCCTGGTGGTTAGGAAGGCACTTCGGGGGCTTACAGAGCCACCAGTCCAAAGGGCCCTGACCAGGAGGGTTGTAGAGGTGGGATCTTGTGGGGCCTGCCAAGGTAGGCATCCTAGGAAGTTGGGACAACAGGCGTAACGATGGTGAGTCACATCGGCTGTTCCATCCTAAGGCCAAGGCCGTCTCCTCTCCATCATTCCTGATGAGTGTGCGTGGCTCTGGACGCTTCTGTGATGGGGTCCCTGCCCCCAGCTCAACCAGAACATGCACGTGAATCTCAGTCATGCTCGTGACTGGCATTGAGCAACACTGGGGGGGAATTCTAATTAAAAACAGATCTCCTGTCTGTCTGCATCCACTGGCACGTTCAAGTGCGTGTATTCACGTGTGCGTAAATGAACACAAGCACGAAAGCTTAATAACCAGACGCAGACACACACACCCTGCCGTGAGCACGTGCGCAGCACGTACGCATCAGCCAGACCGGCGCAAATACATCACCCGCACAAGCACACACGCGTATACCTACACATGGCTCGCACACACGTACACAAATACATCGTGTGGCCACTATGGACACATGTTGTATGTGCATGTCGCAGGCACACGCAAGTGAGCTAGAATGCCTGGCTCTCTGCTGGCCCACAGAATGGTCAAGAGGCAGCGGGAGGGGTAACAGTAGCATTCCTTTCCAACTGAGCTTTGTCATGGTCAAAGCAGAGAGGGAAAGCAATCCATCCAACACTGGGACCTGAGTGCTTCTGTCCTCTGTACCCCGAGTTCCCACTGCCAGGCAGACGCCGGTTTTATGAATGAGGTGGTCTGGGTGGGCGGTGGGCTGGTGGGGGCACACGGGGAGAGCTGGGAGAGCAGAAGCAGCCTGGGGCACTGGGGGAGAAGGCAGGAGGTGGTGGGGGAGAGGCTTCCCTCCCTGACTCCCCAGCTCTGCCCCCCTCCTCACCTCCAGACGCCCCTCCCCATCTGTCCACTCCCGGGCTGGGACCCTCCCTAGGGAGAGCCCACCTCATCAGAGAGGGACTCAGCCAAAGGCTTCATAAGCAGGGGTGAGGTGTGTGTCTGGCTTGGGGGCTGGCGACCACATTCTAGAGTCGCCCCAGAAGCTCCCTCCGGCCCCTCCCCAAGCGCCCCAGCGGCGGCGGTGGCAGTGAGGAGCCCTCAGAAAGTTGCTGCTGCCACCAAGGCTGCTGCCACCTTCCCTGCTCCTCCCGGGAAGGAGAGGCGGGGGCCTGGTGAGATCACCACTCTGTAATGATGCCAATTAGGGCTCATATATCACAACACAGCAGCCCGCCGAGCCTCCGGAGCCCAGAGAGCTGCAGCCTGGGGGAGGGGCGCACAGCGGAGGAGCCCAGGGCTGCGTGTCTGCACCCCTGGGCAGCGCGGGCCTCCTGTGCTGACCAGGCTTTTTTCTTTTTTTCCCCCTTTGGGATAAGATGGCTTTTGCCATTTCTCAGATCTTCTTTATTCAAGAGAATTTTATCACTGCGGACTTGCTGTATCCTTGGTCCCTAGACGCTTCAGAGCTGAGCTTGTGACAGACGCGCACCACTGAGTCCCTGACAGCTTGGTGACTCCCCTTCATTCTCATCACACTTTTTTTGGCTTTTTGCCTGTCCCCCATTTATGTTCTCTCTTCTGACCCTTCACCCCTCTCCATTCCTCCCTCCTCCGTGTGTCCCAGTGCCCACCCTGGGGCTGGGCAGTCAGAGGCGTGGGCTCTCCTCCGTGGCCCTTGCTTGCCGCTCTGTGAGCCCAGCTCTGCACACCGTAGTCTCTCACCTCTGAGATGGGTGTGGTGACACTGGTCTCGCCCTGGGCTGGCGGTGAGTGACAGATGAAAACCTGACAAGACCAGGACCCCTCCACCATACCCCCCTGTTCTGGGTTCAGTGTCCCCACGTTTAAAGTAAAGAGATTCTAAAGATTTCCTGGACCTGCCACCCTACGCTTGCCTCCTCTTCAGACTTTGTGAGTCTCTTAGATTGAAGAGGATGACAAGATGGCAACAAGAAGGGCCCTGGGTGGATAAACTCTATATACATCTATAAGGATCTATGTATATACATGCGCACATATGCACATGCATATAAACCTACCTTGTGTATGCACACACACTCGTCTGGAAGGGAGCCTTTAGAATGGCGAACAGCGTAGGGTACTTTTTAAGAGGGTTGACGCTTGTGAACCATTTAGTGTTCAAGAGTGGTCCTGGCACGAAGGCAGGGGAGTGACCTCCTTGGTGGCCTGGTCAGATTCTGACACATCAATTTTTTGCTTATATGAATTAGCACCTTTTTGGAGTCCTTGGGACATCTCATGGGATAAGCTTGCTTTTTAGGAGATTTCAGAATCCTTGAGGTCAGGACAGAGAATGGATGAGTCAAATTACAGTCAATGTGCCATCCAGCCCACAGTGCAGAAGTCAACCGTCTTCAAGAAGTCCCTGGACTGAGGGCTTCTGTGTGCTGACCGTGCCGTGCTGGTCAACATGCTCTCGTTGACTCACTGCCTGATTTATGTTTTCATGCCTTTATCCATTCACTCATCCATTTATGTACCCGCTTCCCCCTTCATGAGCTACCTAAATGCCTACTCCTCACTCACGTGTTGTACCATTCATTCATTCACTCATTCGTGCATTCATTTCCTCAGCCATCCGTGCACTCATTCACTTACTGTTCCTCACAGTCATTTCACAAACACTTACTGGGTGCCTCCCATCCTCCAAGCACAGTGCCAGGCTCTGGGCCTAGAAGGGGGAACGCAGACAGTGCTGGCCTCACGGAGTTACAGGCGAGCAGGGAAGAGAGCTATTGATACGACAGTCGGCAGGCCGGTGGGAAGTGGTGATGTGGCCACTGCTGTGACGGGTGACTGTGAGAGGGCTTGGCCTGTCAGGGATGGAGGTCTGCTCTGAGCAAGGGGCACCTGAATTAAGGTCTGAGGGAGCCTTAGTCACGTGCTAGTTGAGGAGGAATGGGAAGGGTCTTGAAGGCACAGGGCAGGGCATGAACGCAGGCCCCGTGCGAGGAGACAGTGTGGGGCTGAGAGGCTGACATTGCGTTCATGTGCTCGCCAGTCGCTTGGCTGATGCTTGCTTGCTGAGCAATCCCTGTGTGTCAGGCACCTCCCAGGGCAGCACCATGGAAGGAGGGACGGAGGGGTAAGACCGACACTGGAGTGAGGCTCACCCGTGTCGGTGCTGCTCTCATTCAGCTGTAGGAATCAGGGCAGGCTTCCTGGAGGGTTTGAACTGGGCTTTGAAGAACTGGGAGGATGTGACCCTGAGAAGGCACATCGGGGGCTGATTCAGGAAGGGGATGAACAGGGGCAGAAGTATGGAGGGGAGGAGGTGTGGACTCAGACGGCAAACCAAGTGCAGCCCGGGTGGTGGGAGTGTGTGAAGGTGTGTAGTGGGAGCTGAGACAGACCAGGCCATGGGAGGCCGTGAAAGCTGGGCAGAGGGGATGGACTTTGTCCTGGAGGTGGGGAACCTTGGAAAGGTGCTCCAGCAGAGGAGGAGCATGATGAAACTGGGCTCAGGGTGGATAAGTGCGGTGGCAGGAACAGTCAGGGGGACCAGAGGTGGCCCTGCCAGGGGGTCCATTCCTTCCCACGGCCCTCGAGAGTGGGACGGCCCAGGCCAGTGGGGACGGGGGAGCAGCCCTGCATCAGGAGACTGGGGGCTGAGCCGCCGCCTCAAGTCTGCTTCCCCTCAGGGTCGGAATGTGCCACCTCGTGCCTGGACCACAACAGCGAGTCCATCATCCTGCCAGTGAACATGACCGTACGTGACATCCCCCACTGGCTGAACCCCACACGAGTGGAGGTGAGTGACCAGGGCCCCCACCCGGGACTGAGGGAGGGAAATGACCTTGTTGACCACTTATGCGCCCTGGTCCCGCGTGAGTCCCTCTGTAAACGTGAAAGTGGCTGGTGGTCCCCACCAGCTCTGTGGGCTGGGGGCTTGTTCACAGTGGCTTCTCCAGCCTTTAAGTATTTGATACTTTCCCTCTGGCAGGCCGTGTGTTGAGGACCTTTTGTGTACTGTCCCACTGAATCCTCATGACAGCCTAGGAGTAAGAACACTAGTGCACCCAGTTTACAGATGAGGAAACTGAGGTTCCAAGAACAGAAAGAGCAGGGTTGGGATGCAAACCTGTGTCTGACTGGACGAGGCTCCTGGCTTCTCTGGTGTAAGCTCTGGGAGGCAGGTGCCTTCCACATTCAGTAGCTTAGGTTTCTGGGGTCTCCTCCATGCTTCGCTTGTTTGGTAAAAGGCGATTAGTATGTGACTTGGGGAACTAGTTAACAATTGTGTATGAAGGACATCCTCCGTGCGTGCGCCGAGCACTCAGCACACATTTAAAGCTCAGGACGTTACGTGGGGCAGGGGCATTGTCTGCATTCTCTGCTTCTGGACGCTGAGATCGCAGGTGTGAGCGATGGCCCAGAGTGAGGGCTCGAACCCAAGCCTGAGGCCACGGGCTGTTCTCTTCCCACGGTGCCGGTGTCATCGCCCGCTTCACGTTGGGGTTGGTCCCTCCCATGTTCCTTTGTGGCCCCCAATTCACTGGGGCTCCCAGAGCTGGTACGGGACCCACTCTCGTCCTCCAGGGCAGCGCCATCCCAGGCCTTGTGTGCTGGATCGGGGCACGGGCCGCTCACACTGGAGGAAGTGAGGGAAGGAGAGAGGGAGGCAGGGGTATGGGGTGGGTTCAGCTGTGTCTCTTCACCAGCCTCAGTGCCGTCTGCCCGCCTGCTGCAGATCCTGCCCTGGATAATCGGGCAGAACCCGACACCGGGTGTACTGTTTCCCCCACGAGCTGAGGGCACGGCTGTGAGGGCTGACTCAGCGCCCCGGGCCCAGCCACCTGGCGCTGGACCGGCCGGCCCGCTCGGCTCCCCTGTGCACCCCAGGGCTCTCCCGCCTCCACTGCTGCTGTTGCTCTCTGCCCGTCTCCAGCTGTATTTCCCTTTTCCTGCCTCTGTTTTCACTCCATGACTCTCTTCCTTCTCTCAATACCTCTGTCACCTTGCCCTGACCCCCTCCCGCCCACACTCTTTCTCTCCATCTCTGTCTCCCTAACCTCAGGCTCCATCCTGTTTTCTGCACTCAGCATGCCTTTGCCCACTCCTCACCCAGAGCCCCCATGCAGACTCTCACTGAACGCCCGTGTGCATGGACGTGCTGCACACACCCAGGCACACGTACAGAGCCTGTAATCAGAGTCTCAAGACAGCTGGAGACCATCAGATACGTGCCCGTCACTGTACAGATGGGGAAACTGCGTATCAGAGAGGGAGGGGCTAGGCCAGGGTCACACAGGCCGCAGAGCCAGGATCATGAATGGCCACTCTTTCCATGCCGTATCGCCCTCCCTGCACCCTGCCCTGACTCCCACACCACACAGGAGACCCGTGCTCCCACCCAGGGCAGACTCACCCCAGTACTGGCGGTCTTCTTTGCCTGGGGCCCAGACCAGGCTCCCTCACCCATCTCCCACTCAGGTCTCTCCTCCGATCCCCAGGTGAATTCCCACCCTTCCCTCCGTGAGCCCCGGGCACTAAAGAGTTCAGTTATAATTCACTGTGAAATAAATCCAGGGATTTGAAAGCCTGCAGAGTCCCCCCTCTTCAGTCGCCCACCCGCTGCTTGCCCGCCCCAGCCCCCACCCAGTTCCCTGGTCTGCCGGCCTTTATTGATGCCGGCCTACCGAGAGGGCCATAACGAGGTTCAGACCTCCACTGGTCTCCGGAGGCCTCATTATCCAGGAGGAAAAAATGTGGTAGAAAAAGGGAGGAGGGCGAAGGGCAGAGATTGATGATTTCCAGGAATCAGGCAGAAAAGCTGGCCTCTGCTGCACCCTTGCCCTTCGTGTGGTGAGAGCTACAGAGACAGAGCTGCTGGTGTGGCCACGGCCAGGCCGGGGCGGGCCCGGGGTGGCTCCTCCGCTGTCTGATGGGTGGCCTCTGAGCGCCCGTGCAAGGTAGATGGTCAGGGGCAAGGCTCTGCCCCAAACTGTCGCATTTGTCCCCAGAGGAAGAGAGAGAGAGAGGTGAGAACTTACGCGTAATAGATGCCTGCTGTGAATCGAGCGTGGGATCAGGCACTTTCCAGCCTTTATTTGCACCCCCGCCCCCACCGTGTGCCCACGTGCGCACATGCGTGCACACACACACACGCCTATGAGGTGGGGATCTGTCTCTGTTTTTCCTGTGGTGGAAACAGAATCTCAGAGATGGAAGCCACTTGCCTAAGAGGAGTGAAAGATGGACCCAGGCCAGTCTGGTGCTGCCATTTACTCCAGCCACCCCTGCAGCTTCTGTTGGATGTATGATAATAATTCATAAAGGCAGAATGTTTATAATTGCTTACCAGCTGGTAGATAGTTAGCACCTGGCCCTCCACCAAAAGGTACCCTCTCTGGTTTGTAGCCCTTGCCAATCCCCGTGGTGGAAATACTCTCACCGTGGCAGATTTCAGGTTTTCCAGGTGGCTGTCCCCAAACACAAGTCCGAGGAGATGGGCTCGGCTGGCTCTCAGGAGCCCTCACAAACTGGCTGCGGCCACCGCTGGCCACCGCTGGCACTTACCGTGTGCCGGGCTCAGCGTTAAGCTCTTGACCTGTATTGACTGGCGCGTAGACGGGAGTGGTGATTACTCAGGAGCAGAAGACCCACACCGACGTCACGTGCGTGACCAGTGGCCTTTGTGAGGACAGGCCCGTCCTCCTGTCATTTACCGTAGCACGCCCGCCTCTCAGGCCCAGAGTGGCTGCTCCCGAAATGTTAATGGTTGCTGAGTCAGGGGACCGAGGTTCGAGTCCAAGCCCAGGCACCTGCATGCTGTTTGTGCCAGAGTTTCCCCATCTGTGCAGTTAGAGACTGAGATGGAGGGTCCCAAACTCAGACGCCAGGGGAAGCAGGCGGGCGGGACACGTGGGAGAAGCGGGTCAAGCATTTACTTTGCACATTAAACACCTTGATGTGTTAGTGGTAATATTAGTAGTAGTGGTCGTTACTATAAATACATCAGACAGACAGACTGCAAGGAAATACAACAAACGCCCACACCCATCCTACTCAGTCTAAGAAATAAGCCATTACAGACGCAGTTGAAGTTCTTATTTTCTTATTGAGATAAAGCACACGTGCTAACCGTAAGCACAAGGCTTGATGAATTTCAGTGGTTTTTTTTTTCACTCATGAAGCCCAGATCGGGGTGGGGCCGTTTCCAGCTCCCAGACGGTTCCCCACTCCCCTCATGCCAGGCAGTGCCCTCACCACCAAGGTAACCTGTACTGGTTCTGCTTGTTTTTTAACTTCATGTGGCTAGAATCAGAGAGTACGTATCTGATGAAATTATTTTGTAGGCATGTCTTTTTGCCTTCATAGAGAAAAACATTCTGTCCCTTTATTTAAGTTCTCCCCTTTTTAAATCTCCCCACCTCCCCTCCCCACATAGATACATGTACTTGCGAAAGTGACAGAGACACAGAGAAACCTTCCTCTAATCTAATAGACAAGACAGTGTGGACTCTCAGTGATGGATGGAAATGCCCGCGGGCTCCATGCTGGACAGACTGCAGGGAATGGTGGAGACTGTGGTCAACTGTGGAGATCACATGCTGGCTTCCAAAGGGGAAAGCTCTAGCTGAGTGTGGAAGTGTGGGCTTAGCGTGGCCAGATTTGTCTGTTTTTTTTTTTTTCCTCTTGAGTACAAGAATGCTTGAGTTTTAAAAATATGAAAATCTCTCTCTCTCTTTTTTATATATTGGCAACTAATTTTGAATTTTGTTGAGCACCATGTGTGCCAAACCAAACATTTCTGTGGGTTGTGTAGCCTGGAAGCTGTTGGCTTGCAGGCCTTGGATGAGACAGTCTCTTCCAGGCTGACCACCAGAATTCAGGGGTGGCACCTTCTCTTCCTTTAGCTCCTAAGAAGCACCCCCACCTGCCCTGCACTCCCCCAGTCTCAGGGTGCTGAGAAATTGCAGCTTACAACCTCAGAGGTGTGTAATTACTCTAGGTCGCTGGGATCTTGGCTTGTATAAGGGCTTCTGGAGAAATGATGGAAGGAAGAAAGAGAGGAGGAAAGGGAAGGAGGGAGGGAAGGAGGTGAGGAGGAGGAAGAGGGGGAATTAAGGAAAGGAAAGGGACGTGACCTTGACTGTGACGTGTGGGCCCTGTCCGTTAGGCAGTTTCATACATACCACCTCCTCTTGTCTTCACCACACTCCAGTGAGATAAATACTACCACCGTTTTACAGACGAAAAAGCTGAGGTTCTGAGAGGTGGTCACTGCCGGATTCACATAACTGACTCCATCAGGATTAGTACCCAGGGCTGATTCTCACGCGTTCCGTCCTGCAAGGCAGCCGCCTCGCACATCATAAAGAGTAAACATACGCGTACATCAGACAGAGGATGCAGAGCTCATTCCTCAAAGAGAAGGCATCCGTGCCAGGGCCTAGAGGTCAGAGGTAGAATGGTTCTGAGTGAGCACGAAACCCAGTCTATTCCACGTACACACGGAAGGGAAGCCCACAGATGGAGAGGTGTGTTCACAGCCCAGCGCACTTTCCTTCACTCACAGACACACTCATACAGTCACTCATTTGGCCATTTGTTCGTTAACTCATCCGAAAAACACTGATTACGCACCTACAAATGGTAGGTGGTCCTCAGACACAAGGCACGCAGGGGTGGAAAACGCCTGGGCTTTTAAAAAGCTTACCCAGAACAAAGCCAGAAGCTCCATGACTGATACCAAAAGGCAAACACAAATGGTGTCATTGACTCATAGAAGGTTCCCTAAGTCAAGAAAAAGTAAAGGAGAAAAAAGGGGTCATCTTTGACGACCTCAGCGGGGCATCAGGTCTGGGCCTTGGGACGAGGGTGTCCCCTCAGAATGTCCGCCTTCTCACGTCTTTGATTCTGCCTGGGGCCCGTCTTCTCCGGGCTTCAGCTTTTAAACACTCGTACCCTACTGCAGTTGTTTCAAAGCCTCTCTACCTTCCTAACCTCGGTCTTTCCATTGGTCCAGA